>NC_089251.1:96881315-98081315 GCF_963930625.1 Muntiacus reevesi
GCCAATAGGAGTTTGCTGTACATGGGTCAAATTACATTTTTCGAAATTTGATGAAATTACCTTTTCAGCCCTTCATTGCTTTTCGTTTTCAAAACTTGGTCTGGGATAGCTTTATTTGGGAAGCTTAAAAGTTTATTTAAAACTTTTCTTCAAAGAAATTTTGTGTCAGTGAGGTCTCCTTCATTAAGCCATCAGTAAGGATTTTCGTATTGACCTTTTACAATGAGGCTCTTAAATGGTCAGGTGAATTAAACTTTTAAAATGTGTTTTGTTCTTAAACTTACCTTCGTGTAACAAATTAATGGTTTCGTATAATTTTTGTTATTATTCGTTCTTAATGTACAGTGACCAGAATGCCCACACTTTTCACTTGTAAGAGCAGATGTGTGGAGTCAGAGTTAGTCAAGAACTATGTGGTCACATTTCCCAGACTCCTTTAAGATAAGAGAGAGGTCTTGGGGGAACAGCCTGGCCAGAGTGAGCCTGTTGAGACCAGAAGAAGTATTAAACAGCACTGATGGCTGTCCTGGCGCTCAGGGTGAACACACGCCCTTACTTGTCGGAGACAAAACAGCCACCCTCCCCTCCTGCGCGCACCGCACCTGCTCAGGGTTGGCCACTTGGCCGCCTGTTCTCAGAGCCTCCCCACCTGCCCCTTGTCCCCCTGTTGGAGTTAACTCTGAGACTCTCTCTGCATGTCTTTCAGGTGCCTTTTAGAGTAGGCAGTAAAAATTCGTAATTAATACAGAGTCACCAAGTAGATATTATAAATCCTATATATGCTAAGAAAGAAATATTTGAAGGAAAATATCAGGTGATATATGTGGATAAAGTGTGGCTATTTTAAAATGTTACTCAATAAAAGATTGTTTTAAATCGTATCAGAACCAGTTTAACTTGGATACTGTATGACTTCTCCAGTGGTGTATGGTAACCATTCGGTATTAACCTATATAGTTACTAAATGAGAAAAATGGAGCTCACACTAATTTTGTGAAGGATAATACAGTCATGTCCCACCCAGGATGTAGCTGTTTGAAGTAGAAGAATTCGACTTTACAAGGAGCCTCATGTAATGCCTGCTTAGATTTATACCTTTATCACTGCTAAGCCAGTTGACACTTGAGATGAGCCAGTTTGGTGGCTTTATGGTAGAGCTGGTCATGTGTTCCCTTAAGGAAAATGCTAGAGTTACTCATTTATTATCAGTGATAATCTTCCTGCATCATGTCCCTTAATTACACTGCTTTGATTGGCTTCTTTTAGGATTTTTGCATAACTGATGATTACACTGGGACTGCCCTCTTGTGTGTGTGTGCTTAGTCATGTGACTGCGCTCTTAGGTATGCAGTATGTAATAACAAAGACAGAAGTCAAGGAAGTCCCTGATGGTCCAGTGGTTGAGAGTCTGCACTCCCAGTGTAGGGGCGCAGGTTCAATTCCTGGTTGGGGAACTAAGATCCTGCGTGTCACATGGTGTAGCAAAAAATAAAATAATAAATTTTATAAAAATACAAAATTCAGAAGCCATATTTTAGGACAGTTTATGGAGGGAAATGATTTTTTAGGTTCTTTTAACACTAATGTTAAATAGTAAGCATAGTATGTTAGTTGGATTTGGTGATGCTTTATGTAAGTGGGTGTTAGGATTGGTGCTCAGAAATGCATAAAAGTTTTTCCTGTTAAAATTGAAGGGATTTCCCTGGTGGTTCAGTGGTTAAGACTCCGTGCTTCCAATGCAGAGGATACGAGCTCATTCCTTGATCAAGAAACTAAGATCCCACATGTGCACAGCATGGCCAAAAATAAAAATGAGTTGTAATTAAAGTTTGATATTTCAACCTGATACCTATCTGCAAGGAGTTTTGGGGTGAAATAGGAGAATGATATGCCTTGGAAAAATTTCCTCAGTTTTATACTTTCAACTTTAATGAATTGAACATTTGCATTTATTTTACTTTCTCATTTTTCTTTATATTGAAATATAGTATCAATTAGTAGTACAGTCTGTTAAGAAATTGAAGTATTTCTTTTTTTCTTCCCCCCTAATACAGAAGCTCCACCATGAGACGAGGTGGATGGAGGAAGAGAGCTGAAGATGACTGGGAAAAATGGGTGTGTTTTAAAAGAATAAAAATAATTATATTGAACTGTCTAGGTATTCTTCATTCTTCTTTTAGTTTATAATGTGGTTTAAGGTCTTTTCTAAATTGTAAATCACTTTAGACACCAACTCTGTGTGTGTATTCACAGTATATTGAAAGCTTAAACTTTGAGAAATTTTGTCCTGAGGAAATAAGTGTTCTAGTGCACAGAATGTATTATATCATCGTTTTATCACAGATTTGCTAATAACCTAGATAACAGGAAGACATAGACATCCAGTAACAGGGGATTGGGCAAGTAAGTTATCTTCTGTAGCATAGAAGAGTATGTACCCGTCATTTAGCTGTGTGCTAACCTAGCAGGATGGTCTTGTGGTATGAAGTAGTATTATTACATGTGATCCTGTGTGTGTAAAACTTATTGTGTCCTGAGGCACAGAAATAAGCTTTGAAAGTAAGATCCCATACTGTTAGCACTGAATGGATCACAGCTAATTTAAATTTTCTTCTTTTCTGGGAAAAGAAAAAAAATTTTAATGGCATGTGATATTTGAATAATCAAAAACAGTATTAAAAGTTATTTCCATTTTGGGAAAAATATATACCACTTCTAGACATCTACAATTTCACTTTGAAGACTTTATAAATAAAGTAAGATTGATAAGTCTTAATAGATTTAGCTTAATTATTTCAGTGTTCAGGAAAGGTATAGCTGAATTCATAGATTTCTAAATGTCTTTAGCAGACGTAATAATGTTTTTACATTCTTTTTTTAGGTTGGTGTTATAAATTTTAGTACTACTATCAGATTGATTAGATCCAGAACCTAACCACTGAATTGTTTATTTATTATGTTCTTATCCACATGTATGGGTAACTGTGTTGGTTTGTCAAACAGCTTCATTTTACTTGAAGTTTTTGATGTTAAGCTTACTATACAGAGAAGATAGTGGAAGCCAGTCTAAAATATACTCTTTAACTGACCACTTGTCAAATTTTTAATTGGTTTAAACTTTGTCATAACTTTTGTAGATAAGAGCAATATTCTGTGATATTACGCTTATTCTAGACTTACCTTTTTCCTCTTTTAACATAGCACTTGCTGTTGTAAGAATGTGATAGAATTTTTTTTTAATTGGAGGTAACTGCTTTACAATGTTATGGACAGAATTATTAAAAATCGAGTTGACAGGAAAAGTCTCCCTTGACCTGCCTGTTGTATCACCTAGAATTATGGTTTATGTTATCATTATGCCCTATGTCATCCTTGTATGTTGATCACTATCACAGAGTAAGGTCTTTTTTTTTTTTTTTTTTTTTTTAATTTTAATTTCATTTTAAAATGGGGAGGTGGGAAGGAAATAAAACTTTTATGATTAGTTTACTTTTCTTGAATTCTAGGGTGGGTATATGGCCGCCAAGGTCCAGAAATTGGAGCAACAGTTTCGATCAGACGCTGCTATCCAGAAGGACGGAACTTCATCAACAATTTTTAGTGGAGTCGCCATCTATGTTAATGGATATACAGGTTGACTGCATCTTACCTTTTATTTATCTAATTTTGGCGTGTACCTTTTTTTAGGATTGGGGTGACTTGTTTTAAATTCTGTTTTTAATTATTTATCTTGCTTATAAAAAAGATAGAAGTAAGACCCTCCGCTTAGATACTCCTTCCTCACGCTTTCTTTCCATCTCGCCTAGGCTTGCCATGGTCTTATTTTAATTTTTATCAAAGCACGTGGTTTTTCTAAAAGTCAGATGAAGTTTAAAATGAGAAGTTGTAGTCCGCCTGCTTAAACAACTCATCATACGTGTGGGGCTTTGTAAGCTGTGAGCCTCGAAGAGGGGGGCCTCATAGGGACCCTCCCCTGGGGACTCTTCAACTGTGATTGTCCAGAGGTTATTTGGGGCTGGTGGGGGAGTGGGTGGAGCGTGTGTCAGGCTCTCTGCATCCCGTCTTGAGAAGGGTGTAAACGCAGCAGCTGGCATCTGGTTGCCAACAGGAAAGGTGAGGGCCCAGTTCTCACTGTTTAGGAAGCAGAATCTCATTTACTCTCCTGCTGTATTTTTTTCCTCCTCTGTGTCCCTCCTCTCCTCCTGCCATGCCTGTTGTCATTGAGTCCAGTGTCTAGAAGGGACAGGATGGTTTTTCTCTGTGAGCTGGAGAGGAGATTGAGAATTTTAGTTTACAATGTCAGCCGTCAGCTTCCTGTTTTACCAGCCATCCAGGGGCCCGCTTTTCCCCTCCATTTCTTAGTTGGCTGTTAGCTACTTGTTTTTGTCTCCGTGAACCAGTTCCCGTTGGTTGTCTCTCCCTGCTCTTGGTGGGGGTGGCTCCTTGCGTTTATTCACATCCTGGCGTTTATTGGATCTTACTGTAGCTGCGGTTTACTGACAGGAGCAAGAGCGCCATTTCCACATTTCACTACTCCTGTGTCCTTGGTGCCCCTGCAGTCTTGTGGGTAACTTGGGGTATTTGTTGATTAAAGTTAGGTTTCAGTTAAGCAGTAGTGTTGCCTGGTTGCATTTTATCAGACATCATTGACAATTTAGTCTAGGAATGCTAACTCAAAGCCAGTGCTGCTGCAACTTTGGGAAAATTCACATGCAGCTTTTCTACATAGGCATCTTAGAACATTCAAACTCCACAGTCTTTCATGAGATGCATTATAAAAGACTAAAGATGTTAATAAAAAGACATAAACATTACTTGTTACGTTAGCCAGTTTTGGAAGTCCCCAGTTTACAGGGGTACCCTCATTTACATAAGAGGAAGAAAAGGAGATTCTTTGTATGAGGAAGAAGAAAATGAGTGTTGTAGTAATCTCTACCATGGTTGACAATTTGGAATTCCAGTTTACTTTCATCACTAATTTGTATGTGACTGTTAGACATTTTCTTGTTTGGACCTTTTATTATCCCTGTCCTTTCCTTTAAGATAGGGATAATAATATAGTTTTTATTCTTGGTTTTGTTAGGATTACATTATAATTCCATAAGTAAAGTTCCATTAAGTTGACTTTTATAGGGATATGCAAGTTGTAGTGGTTTAATTGTTTTTAGAAAAAATTTCCACTTGCAGTGACTGCTTTGCACCTTTATAGGTGAAACAGAATCTAAGATCTCTGTGATGACTCAGCAAGTAAAGACTAGTGCTTTGGATTCATTGAGACAGTGGGGAAACTGTATGATAATGTTGACTCTTACTCACGCTCCTCACAGACTTTAACTGATGTTCCAGGTTTCCTTGATTCCTTTAAAGCTCCCTGTTCTGCCGTATGAGCTTCTCTTTGGTGACGCCCATCCCTTCCACATAGTTTAGAGATAAGATTCCGAATCTTCTGGATACTCTGCCTCTGTTAACTTATTCTCTCTTCTCTTTTTCCTCCCAAACAGCATCTTTTCCCTTCTAAGTTCACTTCTTTGCCTTCCAACTTTTTTTTTTTTTAATTAAAATTTTTTTTGACTATGGATTCACACACAGAAAAAATACAGAGAGAGACCATGACTCTTGTCCACTTTTCCACAGTGTAACATCTTAAAAAAGATAGTACTCTTATCAACCAGGATAGAGTATGGATGATATGGATGCAGTCAAGATGCAGAACTTCACACAAGGATCCTTCATGCTTCACTTCTGTAGCCACTCTGCTCCTTCCTTAAGCACCTGGGGACTGCTAGTCTGGCCACCATTCATGTACTTTTTCAATTCAACAATGTTACATAAATAGAACATACAGTACATTACCTTCTGGAATTAATTGGCTTTTTTTACTCAGCATAATATTCTGGAGAGTCATCCAAGTTGTGTTTATTATTAGTTTTATCCTTTTTATTACCGAGCTGTATTCCATGGTGTGAATGTTTCCACAGATTAACCATTGACCCATTTAAGAATGTCTGGATTATGTCCTCTTTTTGACTGTGAGCACTCATGTACGAGTTTTTGTGTGAACATAAGAGTGCAGTTGCTGGGTTATATGGTTGAACTTGGCATGGTTTTTATTTTTTTAAGAAGCAGACAAACTTTCCCAAGTGGCTGTACGATTTACATTCCCACGAGCAATTTATGGGCGATTCCATTTTTCTGCATCCTTGTTAGGGTTTAGTGATTTGTTTTAAACATTTAATAGGTATGTAGTGATACCTTTGTGGTTTCCGTCTGTATTCCGGTTGCTCTGCGTCCTCATCAGCACTTTGTAAAGACAGGCTGGGTTTTTGTGGTTTTAAAGCAGGTATTCTAACTATGTGCAGTCCACCTCGTGGCTCTAGCCTGTGTGCTGCTGGCTGGTGATGCCGAGCCTCCTCGCATGGGTTGCTTTGCCACCTCCCGATCCTCTTCAGTGAACTGTCTGTACGTGTCCTTTGCCTGTTTTCCAGTTGAATTGCTTGGTTTTTTACTGTTGGATTTTGAGGGTTCTTTGTTCTCAGTACTGCTCCTTTGTCAGATATGTGTTTTGCAAATGTTGTCTCCCAGTCTCTGGTTTGACTTTCTCGCTCTTCACACAGTCTTTTGCGGAACAGAAGTTTTTTATTTTGATGGGATCCAGTTTATCAACCTCTACTTTTACGGATTGTGCTTTCAAGTCAAAAGTCTTTGCTTGGTCCTAGATCGTAAAGATTTTCTCCTAGTTTTTTCTAAAAAGTATACAGGTTTATGTTTCATATTTAAACTCATGGTCCATATTGATTATGTCTGTTTGTTTTTTGTGACCTGTGGATATCTACTTGCTCCGGCACTGTTTGTTGAAAAGGCTGTTCTTCCTCCTTTTTGTACTTTTCTCAAAAATCAGTTGACCGTATTTGGGTGGGTCTATTTCTGGGTTCTGTGATCTGCCCCACTGAAATGTGCGTCTCACTGCTCACCAGTCCCACATAATCTTGATTATGTTCCTATATAGTAAGCTGTAATATCAGGTATATTATTGCGGTTTTATTCTTTGTCAAGATTGTTCTAGCTATTTTTTTGAGCCACATAAAATTTAGGGGAAGTTTTTGTGTGTCTACAAAATAGGTGCCTTGCTGGGATTTTGATAGGAATGACATTAAACCTATAGTTGAATTTAGGAAGAATTGACATCCTTGTTAAGTTTTCCAGTCTTTAAACCTTTCATCCCATTTTACTCTACATTGATTAATTAAGCAAATATATTTTTTATGCTGCTTGTGTGTTAGGAATTGTGTTTTAACAGAGATGACAATGGTGGAGAATATGAATTTTTGTGATGAAAAAGTCAATTTCTGAACATTAGATATGGACAGAGGCAAGTGGTGGCAACACAGACAGTGTTGAGGTAGTGTTTGAGGTAGAATTGACTTTTTAAACTGGTTCTGGGTAAATCGATGTTTCTGGATGAAGATGGGTAAAGGCATTCTTGTCCTAACCCTCACCTCCAATTTCACCTTGACATCCTCTGACTGTGGTCAGCAGGGTTGTTCTGATATCTCAGTTCCCTCTGCTGCTGTTCGTGCTGTCACTCTGATCATAGCTCCTCGCCTCACTTCTGTAACCTGGAGTCAGATTCATTCATTAATTAGATTTGCCTCCTTCCCTAAGCTGGTCCATAGTTTATACATCTCAGAGCATTTTGGCTAGAAAACAAAACACCTGAGTGTCGTTTTGTTTTGTCAGGTTTCTAAATGTATTGAGTTTTGGGGAGTCAGAAAGCCCGTTTTGTGTAGTGACCCCTGGGCCTCCATTCAGCCCTTTCTCCTCCAAGCCTTGATCATTCATGCCTCGGTCAGATGTTACCTTCTCCAGGAGACTTTTCCTGATCAGCCTTGTCTAAAATAAATTTCTCATCTCTTATCCAGCTTTGTTTCTCTTCATGGAGTTTCCTTGCACTCGAACTGGTATTTATCCGAGTTACTTTCTGTCTGCCCAGTGGAGCACCGATGGGAGTACCAAGGGCTCGGAGCTTGCGCAGCACGTTGTGAGATCTCAGTAAATATCAGTTGAGTGTGTGAATGAGTGCCAGGGTGTCATGCTTGCACATCAGAATGTTAAAATGTGTTCACTTGTATGCTAATTCAACTCCATTTTCTTAAGTCTCTAGTTTTTAAATAAGACACTGGCCACACTCTAGGCTTACTGGATTGTAGTCTCTGGGAGACAGACCCTGGGTGTGTTTATCTTGGTGAAAGCTTGGGTCAGCTAGTGCTTCAGATATAGGGAGCTGTAATTGCTCTTCTGTGAGGTTGGATCAGGATAGTTAATACGGAAAGAAGTGTTTGGGTAATTTTCTGCCTTTTTCAGTAGGTGGATCAGAGACCAGGTCTGGGGACTTTGGCACTACTGAATTCTGTGGGAAAATGGGGCAGGCAGAGACATTCTGCAAATATGACTGCAAAATGAAATGGGAATATACACATACAACAGACTGACATTTTAAGTGGTAGAGATCTGTTTGAAAACTGAACCTTAACATTGATGTTTTCTGAGCATACAAATGTGACTTAGGGACAGAGTCCATTTAATACTCTGATCTAATTCTTTTGAAATGGATGCCTTCCAGGAGTTATTTCCTGTGGATACATACATGCTGTCTCCTCCCATTTCCTGTGGGACTCTGATCTTGTGAATCCAGGAATGGAGGAATTTAACCTCCTATGTGGGAGAGACTTACTGTGTTAGTTTATACCATTCCCTGTAATTTTGCCAGAGTCTGAAAAGTATTTGCTCCTATTAGAGGTTCTTTAGGCTTTTGAAACTTTTCTTCAGTTTTTGTTTGGTTGCGTGTATGTGGCTTTTAGCTGAATTTGGTAGTAAGTCTGACGCGCTTGCTGAGGAGAGTGGATGGCTACTGGAGAACGTCATGATGGACAGAGCTCAGAAGACCAAGAGTCTGCACAGTGGTGGGTGATTGTGGATACATCCTCTCATTTCCTCAGCAGTCAACACAGTGCTAAACTATCTTTCTCATTTACAGGACTGTGAAACTCAAATGAAATAGTGAAGGGTGTTACCTACTATAAGACCATAGAAGGTGTAAACAGCTATTGGCTTACTTCTTCCTATCATGCATGTGACACGGCCAATATTTAGTCAAGCTCTTTGGATGTGCAGAGTGAAATGGTGTGCATAGACTGTTTTCTCAATAAAGATCAAAGAAAACTTTTGTACAAGATTTTAAAATTTATAGAATGTGTTTGTTTATAGGATATGTTTTAGCCAAGTGAGCAACCTTTTTATAAGTTGTGCCCAGAGACTTGTCAGTGGTCTTCAGTGGCTGTTCTGATGTTACGTGATGGCATTTACTGTGGCAGAATTTCACATGTGGAGCTTTAGGCCTAAACTGTGGTCCTTTTACCTTTTCTATGCTTAACTTGTTTCTTAATATGGTTGGTTTTAGTTAATGTTAAACTTTGATTGCATACAGAATATTCCCGAAGAATGTTCTGTAAAATTAACAGTAGGAGTATTAGAGAATATAATTGTTACAGATTTGCAAAGTATTCTTTATAAAATATTTGTAAGTTTAAAAAATTGTGCCATTCTATTTAGTGAGAAATATAGATAGCTTAGATAAATTATTTTCTAGTTGATCAAAAAAAAAAAAAAAAAAAATTATTTTCTAGTTGATCAAATGTTCTTTGATGTATCTTGTTTGTCAAGCAGGGATACATGTAACATAGAAAAGAAAGGTGTATTATGTTGTTCAACCTATAAGAGACATTTTAGAACTTGTTTTTAGATTTTTTAAAACTTGAAATGTTGCCGTGTTATAGTCCTCTTACCTGAAGTTGGTCTCCTTTGTAGAAACATCTTTCAGGATGCTGAAGGAGCTCAGAATTTTGGTTTAAAGGGATGTTTCATTGGGATTTTAATTTGCATATCTCTAATGATTAGTGATGTCAAGTGTCTTTTCATATGCTTTTTGGCCATATGTATATCATCTTTAAAGTCCTTTGGTCATTTTTAAATTGGACATTTTGTTCTTGTTGAATTTCTGTTCTTTTTTATATAGTCTATTAACTCCTCCTTAGAGTAATCTCGGTTTGCAGATATTGTTTCCAGTCCCACAGGTTGTGTCCTTCATGTACAGAAGTTTTGCATTTTCATGTAGTCTAGTTTATCTGCTTTGCTTTTTGTTGCCTGTGCTTTTGGCATTGTATCTGAGAAATCATGGCTGAATCCAGTGTCATAAAGCTTTTCCCCTGTGTTTTCTTCCATTTAGGTCTTTAGTCCATTTGAGTTAATTTTTGTGTATGTTATAAAATCACTTCATTCTTTTGCCTGTGGCTGTCCAGCAGATGTGTTGGTTTTTTTGTTTATTATTTTTGGCTGTGCTAGGTCTTTTGTTGCTTTTTTTTGGCACAGGCTTTCTCTAGTAGTGGCGCGCTGGGTCTACCCTTTGTTGCAGGGCGCAGGCTTTTCACTGCAGTGACTTCTCTTGCTGTGGAGTGTAGGCTCTAGGCGTGTGGGCTTTGGTGGTTACGGCCCACGGGCTCATAGGTGTAGCTCGAGGGCCCTAGAGCGTGCAGGCCCCAGCGGTTGTGGCACACAGGCTCACTCGCTCCGTGGCATGTGCAGTCTTCCCAGACCAGGGATTGAACCCATGTCCTTTGCATTGGCAGGTGGATTCCTACCCACTGCGCCACCAGGGAAATCCCCACATGTGTTTCTTATTGACCCTTTTTCCCCACTAATTATGTCTGTTCCATCACTACACAATCAACATTTAAATAGTGTACCTTGATGCTTTTGGTCTTCATTTGATGCAAGTGCATTTTTTGTACCTTACGTTGGTTTCTGTTCTTTTCATTAGCATGTGATGTTTAAAGCATTCCCAGTACCTCCATAAGTAAAACCTGCACAGAAGTCATGGTTATCCAAATTATCCAGAACATGCTTGTTGTTTTGGTTTTGGTAAGAATAACATTGCAGTGACATTAATAACCTTGCAAAGAACGTGTATGCCAAGACTGTTGTTGAATTCCAATCTTGGAATCACCAGTAGTGAGGATTAAGTGAGATAGAGTGTGGGAGTACATTACTGACTAGGTGTTGCATTAATGTGAATTCTCTTTCCTCAGTTCTTTTTATCTGCTTATGACTATAAAACAGGAAATGACAGTTTCATTTTGTTCAGCAGAGAGGTGGTATGTTTTAATCAAATTTATATATATATATATATATATATATATATATATATATATATATATGTTGGTGCTACTAGAATGGACACATGTTAAGTGTCTGCTGACTATAGGAAAGAAAAAATAATATTTTCAAGTTTAATTCTTACTGTGATCATGTGTAAAAACGTTCCCTTGTTATTTTGTGCAGGAATTATGTATTGGGGCTTCCCAGGTGGCTCAGTGGTAAAAGAATCCACCTGCCAATGCAGGAGACACAGTTTCAGTCCCTGGTTGGGAAGATCCCCTGCAGGAGGAAACGGCAACCCACTCCAGTATTCTTGCCTGAGAATCGCGTGGACAGTCCCTGGGGGTCACAAAGACTTGGACATGACTTAGCAACTTAGCATGCATGAAATCATGTATTGAGAGCACATACTCTGTTTCAGGATATGCCAAGTTTTGTGTAAATTGCTGTTCAGACATTTTGTTAAATATAATGGCTTAGGGAAACTGTCAACTGATCTTAAATTTCTATATCAAATATTTAGAATTATTGCTAGTAAAAGTCGTGAAATTCCACATGATTGCCCAGTTGCTTTGTTAAGAGGTTTCCTGAGCATATTGCTCATATATCGTGGTAGCTTTTGCCGACCACTGCCTTTCCTCATAGTGAAGCTGCAGTTGAAAAGAATAGATTACACTTTTCAAATCTGTCTTTGATCTTCTGGCTGGTACTTTGTTTTAATTGTTTCTTTTTTTGTTTTTTAAGAGATTCTTTTATTTATTTACTTTTTGGCTCTCTGGGTCTTTGCTGCTGCCTGGGCTTTCCTCTCGCTGTGGAGAGTGGGGCCTGCGCTCTCGCTGCTGTGCAAGGGCTTCTCATTGCTGTGGCTCCCCTTGGGTGGGGCACGGGCTCTAGGGCTCATGGGGTTTGGTAGCTGTGGCTCCCGGGCTTTAGAGTACAGGCTAAAGCACGGACTCAGTTGTTCCTCCGAATGTGGAATCTTCCAGACCGGGAGTCCAACCCATGTCTCCTCCACTGGCAGGTGGGTTCTGCAACCGCTGAGCCACCGGGGAAGCCCTACTGGCTGATATTTTAGTGGACAGTTTGGGAGTTGATGTTGGCAGTTCAGGGTGTGTGATGGTACACATATAAGCACACTTAAATATATAATGAATACATGTATAGTAATGATAATGGTGATAATATTGCTTATTGAGGGAATAATATCAGTGAAGACCCCTTGAATCTTTGATCCCCTTAACAAATACTATTTACATGCAATAGTATCAAATGTAGAACTTCCTTTATAGAGGACAAACTAAATGAAGCAGGAGTCTGGAAAAAAAGTATTATTAAAGATGGTTTATTTTAACCAGGTCGTTACTTTTTTCTTTTTGGTTGTAGAATTGACTTTGTAATACTGATTTTTGTTTTTCATGGTGGTATTTGATGTAATGGAATCTATTTGTAACGGAATGTGAGGCAATGATAGAGAATTTGTCCAAAAGCTAAATAAATTCCTTATATTTTAAATTTGAAAGGAATACTAGAGATCATTTGTTCCATTTATCCCATTTGACCTTCATCACACTGAACCACAGATGGTGGGAAGCCAGTGTGGGAGTCACCCAGCTAGTTCTCACAGCCGGGCTAGCACTCAGGACTTCCACTTCCTGCACTATTTGCCCTGTACCACATTCTGTTGCCCCAAGTAGAGACCTTGCTTGCTTTTAAGTACTTTCTGTTGTGTGACTTTAAACTTCTTCAGTTTTGTACTTGTTAAGTGTATAAGACATTGTAGTTTATTCAGAATATGTGAGTTGTTGACCTACTTTTTCTAATGTCCTGCTAATTTATATGTATTTTTTCAATCATTTACATTATTCTGCTTTCTGTTCCTTTACTTGTAAAATTGGGCATAATGTGACCTGCTTTGCTTTTAGTCTCCAGATTTTGTTTGCTGGAGATAATGGTTTTAGTGCCTAGAATTGTATGATAGCTTTGTAAGGGACCTTAACTATCATCCAGTCTCACCTCTGATATTGATTCTTCTAGACTGAGAGCATGGTGTGTCTTCCCATCATTTCTGTCATCTTCAGTTCTTTCATCAGCGTTTTACAGTTTTCTGCGTACAGGTCGTCTTTCTCCTTAGGTAGGTTTATTCCTAGGTATTTTATTCTTTTTGATGAGATGGTAAATGGGATGGTTAATTTCTGTTGCTGATATTTTGTTCCTAGTGTACAGAGATGCAGTGGATTTCTATTATACTAATTTTGTAATCTGCTTTACCGAATTCACTGATGAGCTCTGCTAGCTTTCTGGTAGCATCTTAATTGTGTCCTGTCACCTGCAGATACTGACAGTTTTACTTTTCCAGGTTGGGTCCCTTCTGTTCCTTTTTCTTTTCTGATTGCTGTGGCTAAGACTTCCAAGACTATATTGAATAAAAGTGGTTAGAGTGGGCATCCTTGTCTTGTTCCTAATCTCAGAGGCACTGCCTTCAGCTTTTCCCCATTGAATATGGTGTTAGCTCTGGGTTTGTCATACAGTCTTTATTATGTTGAGCTGTGTTCCCTTTGTGCCCATTTTCTGAAGAGTTTTTAATAATAAATGGATGTTGAATTTTCATAAAAAAATTTTCTTCATCTATTGATATTTATCATATGGTTTTTATGCTTTAGCTTGTTGATGACTGAGTTTTTTTTTTTTTTTTTATTAGTTGGAGGCTAATTACTTCACAACATTTCAGTGGGTTTTGTCATACATTGACATGAATCAGCCATGGAGTTACACGTATTCCCCATCCCGATCCCCCCTCCCACCTCCCTCTCCACCCGACTCCTCTGGGTCTTCCCAGTGCACCAGGCCTGAGCACTCGTCTCATGCATCTCACCTGGGCTAGTGATCTGTTTCACCATAGATAATATGCATGCTGTTCTTTTGAAACATCCCACCCTCATCTTCTCCCACAGAGTTCAAAAGTCTGTTCTGTACTTCTGTGTCTCTTTTTCTGTTTTGCATATAGGGTTATCATTACCATCTTTCTAAATTCCATATATATGTGTTAGTATGCTGTAGTGTTCTTTATCTTTCTGGCTTACTTCACTCTGTATAATGGGCTCCAGTTTCAACCATCTCATTAGAACTGATTCAAATGAATTCTTTTTAATGGCTGAGTAATATTCCATGGTGTATATGTACCACAGCTTCCTTATCCATTCGTCTGCTGATGGGCATCTAGGTTGCTTCCATGTCCTAGCTATTATAAATTGTGCTGCGATGAACATTGGGGTGCACGTGTCTCTTTCAGATCTGGTTTCCTCAGTGTGTATGCCCAGAAGTGGTATTGCTGGGTCATATGGCAGTTCTATTTCCAGTTTTTTAAGAAATCTCCACACTGTTTTCCACAGTGGCTGTACTAGTTTGCATTTCCACCAACAGTGTAAGAGGGTTCCCTTTTCTCCACACCCTCTCCAGCATTTATTGCGTGTAGACTTTTGGATAGCAGCCATCCTGACTGGCGTGTAATGATACCTCATTGTGGTTTTGATTTGCATTTCTCTAATAATGAGTGATGTTGAACATCTTTTCATGTGTTTGTTAGCCATCTGTATGTCTTCTTTGGAGAAATGTCTGTTTAGTTCTTTGGCCCATTTTTTGATTGGGTCATTTATTTTTCTGGAGTTGAGCTTCAGGAGTTGCTTGTATATTTTTGAGATTAATCCTTTGTCTGTTTCTTCATTTGCTATTATTTTCTCCCAATCTGAGGGCTGTCTTTTCACCTTACTTATAGTTTCCTTTGTAGTGCGAAAGATTTTAAGTTTCATTAGGTCCCATTTGTTTAGTTTTGCTTTTATTTCCAATATTCTGGGAGGTGGGTCATAGAGGATCCTGCTGAGATTTATGTCGGAGAGTGTTTTGCCTATGTTCTCCTCTAGGAGTTTTATAGTTTCTGGTCTTACATTTAGATCTTTAATCCATTTTGAGTTTATTTTTGTGTATGGTGTTAGAAAGTGTTGTAGTTTCATTCTTTTACAAGTGGTTGACCAGTTTTCCCAGCACCACTTGTTAAAGAGGTTGTCTTTTTTCCATTGTATATCCTTGCCTCCTTTGGATGACTGAGTTTTGAATGTTGAAAAATACTTGCATCCCTGAGATAAATCCCACTCGATCACGTTGTGTGATCTTTTTAATGTATTGTTTTGAGTTTGTTTGCTAGTACTTTGTTGGGGGGTTTTGCATCTGTGTTCATCAGTGATATCAGCCTGTAATTTTCTTTTTTTGTGATACTTTTGGCTGGTTTTGTTATCAGGATGATGGTGGTCTCATAAAATGAGATGAGAAGTGTTCCTTCCTCTGCAGTTTTTGGGAACGCCTTCAGAAGGGTAGGTGCTAGCTCTTCCCTGGTTGTTTGGTAGGATTCCCCTCTGAGGCCGTCTGGCCCTGGGTTTTGCTTATCGGGTGTTTGGCTGCTGCTGCGTGGGCTTTGTCTCGGCGCAGCAAGTGGAGGCTGCTCTCTCCTTGTGGCCGTGGGCGTCGCACTGCAGTGGCTTCTCCCGCGGCAGAGCGCGGGCTCCAGGTGTGCGGGCTCCGTGCTTGTGGCTCCCGGCTTAGGTGCTCCTCGGCACGTGGGCTCAGTGTCCCCTCTCTGCAAGGCGGATTCTTAACCACTGGACTGCCAGAGAAGCCTTTCTTGGGAGTTTTTAAATTACTGATTCAATTTCAGTACTAGTAATTGGTCTGTTCGTGTTTTCTGTTTCTTCCTGGTTCAGTCTTGGGAGATTATTCCTGTCTGAGAATTTGTTCATTTCTTCTAGGTTGTCCATTTTATTCATGTATAGCTGCTCACAGTAGTCTCTTAGGAGTCTTTGTATTTCCATGGTGTCCATTTTAGCTTTTTTTATTTCTGATATTATTTGTCTTTATGATTTTTTTCTTTCTACTAACTTTGAGTTCTGTTTGTTCATCTTTCTCTAGTTACTTTAGGTGTAAGGTTAGGTTGTTCATGATAAAAACCCTTACCAAAACTCTTGTTAAGGGAACATGTTTCTTCTTCTAAAGACCCAAACTCACCGAATTAGTTATTCTAATAAAAGTACTCATTTAAGTGCTTGGATTTGTATTATTTGTGCTTAAAGACAATTTATTGCTTGAATAACCAAGAAGATACGCAAGCTTCCTGTGGAGATCACCCCCGCCCCCACCCCGCCAACAGCTACTGCTGTGGGAGCTGTGACGCAGAGTCTTCCTTGTGGCTCACTGGTAAAGCATCCACCTGCGATGCGGGAGACCTGGGTTCTATCCCTGGGTTGGAAAGATCCCCTGGAGAAGGGAAAGGCTACCCGCTCCAATATTCTGGCCTGGAGAATTGCAGGGACTGTATAGTCCATACGGTCGCAAAGAGTCAGACATGACTGAGTGACTTTCACTTTCCTTTCCTTTTCTTAGGATAAAAATTAAAAGAAATAGAAGAGCTATTGAAAATAATTAGTTTAATGTGATACTAGTAATGCCAGTCACAACATAACTTTAGTGAGTCAGACATTTTTATGGGAAAGCATAAACCACATTGATTCATATTTATTTTTTTGCAGTTTTACTAAGAGTGAAATAATTTGAAACAGAATTGGGGATAAAACAGTGCTTCTTGGTTGGCAGTTCCTTTTTTTTATTTGTTTTGGTTTATTTTTTGGCTTTGATGCAAGTTCATATTAGGAAACCAAATAGGATTATTTTAACTTTTCTTATATTTTCTTAAATAAAACTTTAGATAGCTTCATAGGAGTAAAGTCTTAACAAGCCCTACAGTAAGTCTGCTTATAGTAAGTATTTTTAAGCATAACAAAAATATCACGGTCATATAGCTGTGGTAAAAATCCTCACCGTTTCATAATATTGCACTGTTATCAGTATCAGATTGATTACTTGAGGAGCCTGTCTGCTCTTTAGGCATCTCTTGTCAGTAGATGCTTTTGGTTTTGCTTTTCTAAGATTTTTTTTTTACGTGGATGAGTTTTTAAAAAATAGTTCATTTTGGTTGCATTGGGTCTTTGTTGGTGCATGGACTTTTCTCTCATTGCAGTGAATGGGAGCTCCTCTGTAGTTGTGGTGCACAGATTCTCTTTGTGGTGACTTCTCTTGTGGAGCACGGAGTCCAGGGTGAGCGGGCTTTGGTAGTTGCGGCTTCCGGGCTCTAGAGCGCAGACTTAGTAGTTGTGGCACATGGGCTTAGTTGCTGTGTGGCATATGGGATCACCCCAGACTAGGGATAGAACCCAAGTCTGCTGGGCTGGCAGGTGGGTTCTTTATCACTGAGCCACCAAGGAAGCCCGGCAGTGCACGTTCTTGTGTTGGTTGACTGTTAGTAGCCAGGAGAATCAGAATTCAGGCTGTGCTGAATAACGCAAAATAGCTCTATCACAGCACAGCCAAGGAGAAAGTGAACCAGTGATGTGTTCGTTAAATCATCCAGTTGAAGGGATTGTTCAGCCAGTGCTCTAGTTCTACTTTCTTAGGTATAAAACTTTCAGCATGTTTTATTATTAATTTTACAGACCCATCTGCTGAGGAATTGAGAAAGCTAATGATGTTGCATGGAGGCCAGTATCATGTGTATTATTCCAGATCCAAAACAACACACATCATTGCCACAAATCTTCCTAATGCCAAAATCAAAGAGTTAAAGGGAGAAAAAGTAATTCGACCAGAATGGATTGTGGAAAGGTAAGTTTAATTTTTAATTAAAGCGTTTTTAGAAATTGGAATGCTTATCTGTATTATAAACCCTTACCTAACCTGCGGTGCCTTTTAACTTAAGGGTGAAGAGTAATCAATGTCTTAAACAACACGGCTCTGCTCCTTGGGTGGCTCAGTGGTAAAGAACTTGCCTGCCAATGCAGGAGACACAGGTTTGATCCCTGGGTCAGGTCGATCCCCTGGAGAAGGAAGTGGCAACCCAGTTTAGTATTCTTTCCTGGGGAACCCCATGGACAGAGGAGCCTGGTGGGCTCCAGTCCCTGGGGTTGCAAAAGACCTGAACATGACTTAGCAACTAAACAACAACTGTACTCCTTAGCCTTGCATAGTAGTTCAGGTGCCTGTGGTCTGAGGTCAGCGTTCCTGCATCCTCAGCTCCCAGAACTTAGGGAAGATGACTCAAGGAAGAGCAGGAGACAGTGATGGAAGGGCTTGACTAAGCATGTTACTCATTCAGCAAATGTTTGTGCACCTGTTATCAGTAGGCAGTGTTCTTTGTACTTGGGAAATACATCATTGAGCAAAACAGAGTACCTCCCCTACCTCTTGGACCTTACATTCTACTGGGGGAAATAGATAATAAACAATATGTGAGTAAGTTTATATCATATGTTAAAATTTAGTACATGCTAAGGGGGAAAAGATGAGGATAATGTGGACCTGAAGTTCTTGGAGAGGGGAGCAGTTTGCAGTATTATTAATACCTATTTTTCAGTTGTTCCAGTTCCTTGGCTGTTGTTTGGAATTGGTGTGTTGTAAATCAGTGGTGGCCATTCTTAGTAGCTTCCTAACATAAAATACATCATCTGAATTTGAGGATGAGCTAGAACTTAAGTGATTCACATGTAATTTATGAGTGATTGAAAGTTAAAAGTGAAAGTATTAAAGTCATAATTTTATGCATGAATGGATTGTAATCAGTATATGAGAGAATGGTCAGATTATATGGTGGAGTGTTAATGACACAAGCTTAGAAATTATTTAAGTCAACTGCCAAAGCTTTTCTTACCCTAAATTTCATTAATTCCGACAGCATAAACTAATTTATTTGGTAGATTTAGACTTGTTCAGGTCTTCTGTATCGCAGATCCAGCAGCATAGATTCACACAAGACAGTATATTGTGGAAAGGCTGTGCTGGGCTCTGGAAGCAGACCTGGGTTCATGTGCCAGCTCAGCTCTTCAGGGTCCCTGCATCTTGGATTGTAACAGGAGCGGGGGTGTCGCCATTCTGAACCTTGTCTCCTCATTTGTAAAAGATCACTGTCTACCTGTTAGGGTTATGTGAAAACCAGAAATAATTCATGCAAACTACCTAGCACAATGTTTCACATATTACAGAGGCATAATACGGAAGAAGCTGCTGCTGCTGTGCTATTTTATTTTTACTCTATAAACATGACCAGGTATTAGAAAAATGAATTCCAGAAGCTCAAAGGTACATTTAGGGAAAAAGTACATTTGGCTTCCAGAAAGCCAAATTATTCATATAAACTGGGGGTATTTTAATTTAAATCTTGGTGTATTGAGTTGAAGACTCATCCCTGGAACATGTTTGTGCTGTGTTCCGAGGACCCAGTCACTGTTCATTATATAGGATTTATCCACATGGCTTTTAATGGTGTGTCTTCTTAAAAAGGAATTGTGAAATTTTCTTATAAGAGGTTAGTATTATTTCAGAGTTCCACTGTGTGTGGGCACTTAGACACAGTCATTTCATTGTGCTGGGGCTGGAATTTTGATCTGGGGATGTTGGTTTGGCTTTGGGGGGAATAGGGGAGATTGTGGATGATAGGAAAGGGAGGTGAAGAGGGCCCTGGCTGGGTATAAGTTGACGTGTTTAGAAAATGGTGGTCTTCATGACAGCTCTTTCTTTATAATGACTCTTTTTTGCTGAATGCAGCTAGACGGGTAATTCAATAATAAATGCAGCTGAGGCAGTTACAAGTTATAAAATACACCTTCAGACCTAATGATCTGTTTTTAAATAACTGAAGTGACTGTGGAATCATGATTATGTGGTGTATTTGCTTTATGTGGTAGATGAGAAGGCAGGACTGATAAGGTTAACTGATTTGCCCAAGTGACAGAATTCAGAATCCAGATTCCTGACTCATCATTGGGTCTGCTCTTTGCCATTTAATTAAGTTGTTATAGGAGAACTGGCTCACTCATCTCTATAGAAATGGATCAGTCGGCCCTGTGCCCTAATAGATGACATAAATGCCTGGTGTCTGTAATGTCATAAGCATGAGCTTCTCCAGGGTAAATCAGAGCTGTTTGCTTCCACGCTCTTAATCCCAGCCTTGTTCATCTCTTGTCCTCTGCAGTGCTTTAATGAGAGTTTATTATACTTAAAAATTTGAACATTATATTAGCTATTTAAAGGGTGATATGTGGTATTCTCTTCTATAATTGGTTTTCCTGTTTTTGGTTTGAGCAGTTTGAAAAGTGACTAACACTTCTAAGTGTGCAGGTTGCTTTGATTCAAATTCCCTGGTGCCTCTGTAGGTGCCATTAAACCTGAGTTAATACAGGCATGATTACGAGGTCATGACTTCCAAGAGGCAGGGGAGTTCTTTAATGAGAAGCCTGTGTGCATTAGTTTAAGTTCTGAGTTATGTTACTGAAGGCTTTGCCTTGTGAATCTTACAGTTGTTTATGGTATAGTATGAGTTTGTGATTTTCACATTTTTGTTAATCCCTTTCTTCAGACAATTTGATGTGGAAATTTGAAGTGTGAAGTAGTTACAAAAGCCGCTCTGGTCACCCCTCTGATTCATCAGGGCGCAGCACAGTAGAAACCATGGTTTTGTTCTCGTCGTCCACTTTGCATCAGGTCTCCATGGCGAGAGAGCCTGGTTCTCACGGGCTGGGCTGCGAGGAGAGAGGGTCCTGTTCATGCCAGCCCACAGGGTCTTCTCATGGGAGGAACTGGCTCCCAGGCAGCGCGCCCTTCCTGAGCATCACATACTTGTGTATCTGTCACATAATTGTGATGCCATGAAGCCCTCATATTTCGTATGGAATAAAACTGTTTCTAATTACACTCAACGTAATTATTAGAGTGCCTAATTGAGATCAAATGTAAGCTGACTGCAATTTATCTCATGATTTCCCCCTTGTGTTTCTGTGTCTTGCCTCAATTCTTAATAGAAAATACGCATGATTCTCATTTCTAGTTTCTCTCCCTACACTACAGAATTCTTCTCCAATTATTTTAATTTGGCCAACTACCCAGGACACACATTTCAGTCCCCCCACCCTATGTTGTAGATAATATTTATAAGAAAATATATTCTTGGTTATCCCAAAGAAAGGCAGTGCCAAAGAATGCTCAAACAACCACACAATTGCACTCATATCACATGCTAATAAAGTAATACTTAAAGTTGGCCAAGCCAGGCTTCAGCAATATGTGAAGCATGAAATTCCAGATGTTCAAGCTGGTCTTAGAAAAGGCAGAGGAACCAGAGATCAAATTGCCAACATCTGCTGGCTCATTGAAAGGGCAAGAGAGTTCCAGAAAAATATCTACTTCTGCTTTATTGACTATGCCAAAGCCTTTGACTGTGTGGATCACAATAAACTGTGGAAAATTCTGAAAGAGATGGGAATACCAGACCACCTGACCTGCCTCTTGGGAAACCTGTATGCAGGTCAGGAAGCAACAGAACTGGACATGGAACAACAGACTGGTTCCAAATAGGAAAAGGAATACGTCAAGGCTGCATATTGTCACCCTGCTTATTTAACTTATATGCAGAGTATATCATGAGAAACGCTAGGCTGGATGAAGCACAAGCTAGAATCAAGATTGCTGGGAGAAATATCAATAACCTCACATATGCAGATGACACCACCCTTTTGACAGAAAGTGAAGAAGAACTAAAGAGCCTCTTGATGAAAGTGAAAGAGGAGAGTGAAAAAGTTGGCTTAAAGCTCAACATTCAGAAAACTAAGATCATGGCATCTGGTCCTATCACTTCATGGGAAATAGATGGGGAAACAGTGGCTGACTTAATTTTTTTGGGCTCCAGAATCGCTGCAGATGGTGACTGCATCAATGAAATTAAAAGATGCTTACTCCTTGAAAGGAAAGTTAGGATCAACCTAGACAGCATATTAAAAAGCAGAGACATTACTTTGCCAACAAAGATCCGTCTAGTCAAGGCTATGGTTTTTCCAGTGGTCATGTATGGATGTGAGAGCTGAGTGCTGAAGAAATGATGCTTTTGAACTGTGGTGTTGGAGAAGACTCTTGAGAGTCCCTTGGACTGTGAGGAGATCCAACCAGTCCATCCTAAAGGAGATCAGTCCTGGGTGTTCATTGGAAGGACTGATGCTGAAGCTGAAACTCCAATACTTTGGCCACCTGAGGTGAAAAGCTGACTCATTGGAAAAGACCCTGCTGCTGGGAAAGATTGAGGGCAGAAGAAGAAGGGGGTGACAGAGGATCAGGTGGTTGGATGGCATCATTGACTCAACAGACATGGGTTTGGGTGGACTCCGGGAGTTGGTGATGGACAGGGAGGCCTGGCATGCTGTGATTGATGGGGTCGCAAAGAGTCGGACACAACTGAGCAACTGAACTGAACTGATCTGAAGGGAAAACCACCAGACCATTTTGGTATGACCTAAATCAAATCCCTTATGATAATACAGTGGAAATGACATTAGATTCAAGGGATCTGATCTGATAGAGTGCCTGAGGAGCTATGGACAGAGGTTTGTGACATTGTACAGGAGGCAGGGATCAAGACCATCCCCAAGAAAAAGAAATGCAAAAGAGCAAAATGGCTGTCTGAGGAGGCCTTATACATAACCGAGAAGTGAAGTAAAAGGCGAAGGAGAAAAGGAAAGATATTCCCATTGGAATGCAGAATGGGAAAGACTAGAGATCTCCTCAAGAAAATTAGAGGTACCAAGGGAACATTTCATGCAAGGATGGGCACAATAAAGGACAGAAATGATATGGACCTAACAGAAGCAGAAGATATTAAGAGGTGGCAAGAATACACAGAATAACTATACAAAAAAGATCTTCATGACCCAGATAATCACGATGGTGTGATCACTCACTTAGAGCCAGACATCCTGAAATGCGGAGTCAAGTGGTCCTTAGGAAGCATCACTACGAGCAAAGCTAGTGGAGGTGATGGAATTCCAGTTGAGCTATTTCAAATCCTAAAAGATGATGCTGTGAAAATGCTGCACTCAATATGCCAGCAAATTTGGAAAACTCAGCAGTGGCCACAGGACTGGAAAAGTTCAGTTTTTATTCCAATACGGAGGAAAGGCAATGTCAGGGAATGCTCAAATTACTGCACAATTGCACTCATCTCACATGCTAGTAAAGTGACACTTAAAATTCTCCAAGCCAGGCTCCAACAGTATGTGAACTGTGAGCTTCCAGATGTTCAGGCTGGATTTTAAAAAGGCAGGGCAGAAGAACCAGAGATCAAATTGCCAACATCCGTTGGATCTTTGAAAAAGCAAGAGAGTGGCAGGAAAACATCTACTTCTGCATTATTGATTATGCCAAAGCCTTTTACTGTGTCGATCACAATAAACTGTGGAAAATTCTGAAAGAGATGGAAATACCAGACCACCTGACCTACCTCCTGAGAAATCTGTATGCAGGTCAAGAAGCAACAGTTAGAACTGGACATGGAACAACAGACTGGTTCCAAATAGGAAAAGGAGTACATAAAGGCTGCATATTGTCAGCCTGCTTATTTTAACTTATATGCAGAGTGCATCATGAGAAAAG
Source organism: Muntiacus reevesi (assembly GCF_963930625.1). Taxonomy (NCBI): domain Eukaryota; kingdom Metazoa; phylum Chordata; class Mammalia; order Artiodactyla; family Cervidae; genus Muntiacus; species Muntiacus reevesi. The sequence continues at coordinate 96,905,034 of NC_089251.1, forward strand.
CTGGGCTGGAGGAAGCACAAGCTGGAATCAAGATTGCCAGGAGAAATATGAATAACCTCAGATATGCAGATGCCACCACCCTTATGGCAAAAAGTGAAGAAGAACTAAAGAGCCTCTTGATGAAAGTGAAAGAGGAGAGTGAAAAAGTTGGCTTAAAATTCATCATTCATTAACTAAGATCATGGCATCCCGTCCAATCTCTTCATGGCAGATATATAGAGAAACAGTGGAAACAGTGAGAGACTTTATTTTTGGGGGCTCCAAAATCACTGCAGATGGTGAGTGCAGCCATGAAGTTAAAACACACTCGCTCCTTGGAAGAAAAGTTATGACCAACCTAGACAGCACATTAAAACACATAGACATTATTTTGCCAAAAAAGGTCCATCTAGTCAAGGGTATGGTTTTTCCAGTGGTCATGTATGGATGTGAGAGTTGGACTCTAAAGAAAGCTGAGCGCCGAAGAATTGTTGCTTTTGAACTGTGGTGTTGGAGAAGACTCTTGAGAGTCCCTTGGACTGCGAGATCCAACCAGTCCATCCTAAAGGAGATCAGTCCTGGGTGTTCATTGGAAGGACTGATGCTGAAGCTGAAACTCCAGTACTTTGGCCACCTGATGCGAAGAGCTGACTCATTGGAAAAGACCATGCTGCTGGGGAACATTGAGGGCAGGAGTAGAAGGGGACGACAGAGGATGAGATGATTGGATGGCATCACTGACTCGATGGACATGAGTTTGAGTAAACTCTGGGAGTTAGTGATGGACAGGGAGGCCTGGTGTGCTGCGATTCATGGGGTCGCAAAGAGTCGGACACGACTGAGGAACTGAACTGAACTGATATTCTTGGTTTTCAGGAGTTAAGAATGACCGTGAATAGCTTAACTCTCAATATTTGTAGTGAAAAATAAAAAGCAGTTTGGGCCCTGTAGGATAAAGGACAACAAGTTATATATATATGTGTGTGTTCATACCTGTTATTTCCTTTTCTGAGCTTATACGATCTTGGTGAGTGGTTGGAAAGCTTAGATGATCAGGGAGGTGGGGACAGAGGAAATTTAATGTTGAATGAATGAAGAATTTTTGTTTAGTGCTAGAATATAAGGCAAAAACAGTGCAGTTTTTCCTTAGCACATAATTCACTCCTTTCTTGCCTTAAATTCACTTTTGAATGAGGAAGAAGACAGATGCCTGAATTGGATGGGCAGATGAATATACAGTGTTAGGGGTTTTCTAATAGAGAATGACTGGGACGTTGACTGGAACCATATGACATTTGATGAGCAGAATTGCATTTCTAAAGACGATAGTATTGCTACAGTGAAATCATCATAGTAACTTTTATATTTTGATTTTTACAAAATTTTCCAGATTCTGGTTATAACTGTCAGTGTAAATTCATTGTGTCAGCATAGGAAATGATTTAGAGGATTGTCAGAAGCAAAGTTCTACTTTAGAGATAAGTGTATTAGGGCTAGAGGACAAACCAAGAGTCCCCAAAGTAAATGTTTCACCTCAGTGAGCATGCGTCTGATACACTGAATAGAATGTAATCTCTTTCATATATACCAGAGTCTATTTTCAGTGTATGAAGGAAGTCCAGTGTTTAAAGAAATCATGTAGTAATATCTTTTGGTAAAGTGAAACTTCTTTTGATCTTGAAATTTGGATTTTGATATTTGGTATTCAGCTTTTTTTTTCTTCTTAAAAATAGTAGAAAATATACAGCTCCTTTGTGCTTAGGATAAGCAGTGAAATTAGAAAATGTTACGTTAATCCCTGAGAGATTTCTTAAAAGAAGATCTTTTAAAAACATTCCTTCAGATAATGCTTCTGCCATGTCTGTAGTTGGACAGATGGATAAGTCTTGACACTTAGGAGTGTACAGTGGATGTGTAGTGGTTTGGGTTTGAAATTTTAAAAATTCCTTGTCTAACATTATTATAGTGTGCTGGGCGTCAGTTGCTTTTACTGGGCATCTCTGAGGATGTCTGGTTAGAAACCTGCAGTATTAAAATTGGCTCTCTCTCATCAGCCTCCATGGGCTGAGTTATATAGGCCTTAGGCTCTGCCAGGTGACCGCAGTCTTCACAGGGGTCGTGTGATCAGGGTCGACCACAGAGAGCACCTCCAGGGCCTGGTCAGCCAGTGCACTGTCAGGAGGCTGGGAGAAGCCAGCATGACAGCGGGGCATGTCCTGGCTTTGCTGCACCTGGGTCTTCCTCCTGACGTGCCCCTGGCACATCGGGCACCGTTTCAATCTCCACTCAGCCCTTAGCCGCAGCTGTGCTGTGTATGATGGAGCCGGCAGATGCTCAGGGTAGGGCCAAGTCCCTCTGCTGCTGGGCTGGGGGAGCAGGTAGGACAGGAGAGGCTAAGAAGACAAAGATCTGTGGCCAGGCATCGGGGACCGGTTGTTAAAGGAAGCAAAATTAGTTTGATGAAGAATAAAGGAGATTAATAGTCCAGTTTTGGGATTTTCATTCTCTTATTTGCATGTAATCTGTCGTCTTGATAAAAACTAACTTTAGCCTAATGGTAAATTTATTTAGGTAAATGAGAATTGAAGTGTGTTGTCAGCAGTAATGTTCTCCACTGTCTTAGTTTAGTACTTCAGCATATTTAGTAATGCTACCTAAAGCTGAAGGTGTTATGGGGGCATTATATACTGATATAATTACATAAAGGACTTAGTTTGTAACATGGCATACTTCCATTTTTAGGATATCATCATATGTTTTTCAGTATTCACAATTGTTGACTCAATGTTTTGAATTGGTTTGTTTGTTTAAGCCAGTTCAGTAATTTCTTACTTTTTTTTTAAAGTTTTGTGGAGTGCCCTTTGAGGAAAATGTCAAAACTTTTGAATTTGTCAGATACTAAGAAAAATATTTTACTCTTTATTCATTTTTTCCTAAATAATTGAAGAGTGGCTTTCTTAATACGTAGTTTAGGTTTAAAGCCACACATGCTTTGAAATGTTTCAATTTTGAATTGAAAATGATGTATTTAAAGACACAGTAACCATATGTAACTCAGTTTATTAGAAAGCAAATACTAGTTTAATGACCTTGGTTTGAGTTCTTAGTTATAACATTATAACAGGTGTTTGGGAATATCTGTTAATGGGCCTGGCTGTCTAGCATCATACTACTCATGCCCCCTGATTTACCGCGGTGGTGGTTGATGTGTAGATAGTGAACGTTTGGAAGAGGATACCTAGATGTATATGGTAGCTTCTCTTAGTTCCTGTCTTCTAGTGGCCTTGTCTCTATCACACTTATACATATAAAATAGTATAAGTTACTTCTCTTAAAGTTGAGGTTCTTTACTTTGGCCTTCACATTACAGGCTTTCACATGTAATAGACCTGACATGAATCTTAGGAATTGGGGATCACTGGGGAAACCCATGTGAGATGGGTTGAGAAAACCTCGATGATTGTATGGGAACTGGAGAAAGATTGTTGTTGTAGTTGTTGTTGTTCAGTGGCTCAGTCGTGTCCGACTCCTTGCGACCCCACGGACTGCATCATGTCAGGCTTCCTGCCCTTCACCATCTCCTGGAGTTTGCTCAAACCCATGTCCATTGAGTCGGTGATGCCATCCAGCCATCTCATCCTCTGCGTCCCTTTCTCCTGCCTTCACTCTTTCCCACCTGATATCAGGGTCTTTTCTAATGAGTCGGCTCTTCCCATCAGGTGGCCATAGTATTGGAGCTTCAGCATCAAGTCCTTGTAATGAATATTCACGATTGATTTCCTTTAGGTTTGACTGGTTTGATCTTGCAGTCCAAGGGACTCTCAAGAGTCTTCTGCAACACCACAGCTCAAAAGCATCAGTTCATCAGCATTCAGCTTTCTTTATGGTTCATCTTTCACATCCATACTTGACTACTGGAAAAATCATAGCTTTTACTATATGAACCTTTGTTGGCAAACTAATGTCTCTGCTTTTTAATATGCAGTCTAGGTTTGTCAAAACTTTTCTTGCAAGGAGAAGGCTTTTAATTTCATGGCTGCAGTCACCATTTGTAGCAATTTTGGGGAAAGATTGTGATTAATATTAAAGTCATGATGATTAAAATATTGACTAGTCCAGCTCTGTATTTAAACTTTTCTCATCCTATTCTCTAGTTTTCCCCTCCTCAATGTGAGATTGTTGGCCACTGGTTTTTAAAGTTTCAGACACATCTCTTCATGTTTAACTAAAATTATGTTGTGTTAGGACCACTAAAACGAAGGAGGAAGGAATAAACTAGAAAGAGCAGTGGCATGCTGTTGGTGGAATACTCCTGTTCTTGAGAACGTTCATTTTCTGTGAAGCTCGTGTACCCCAGTATTAAACCCTTAAACTGGTCTGACTTTTTCGTTTCAGCATCAAAGCTGGACGCCTGCTGTCCTGCATTCCGTATCAGCTGTACACCAAGCAGTCCTCCGTGCAGAAAAGCCTCAACTTTAATCCTGTGTGCAAGCCTGAGGACCCCCTCCCGGGTCCCAGCAGCATCACCAAGCAGCTCAACGACAGGGTGTAAGTGCGTCCGGGCTGGGGAGACTGCAGAGTGGGAGTTTAGCAGTGTGCATGGGCCCTGCTCTACGCAAGATAGAAGCACACATGAAACCTTGTTATTCGTCTGTATTAATCCTGTGGAAGTATAGGGGTGGGTGTCTTAGCTAAAAATTATTTTTATCACGACAGTTTCATAAATAAAATGTAAACAAGAAAACTTTTCCACTCACATTAGATTTCCATGTTAAACCAATGGCTGCTAAGTTACTAGAAGTAAAATTTTTCATGGATTTTCCATGGCAGTAATAATTTTTGACACAAGTAATTTGCTGTAGAATATTACCTTCTCAAAGACTGAACTACGCCACCTGTACATTTGTTGTGCACTGTTGCACAGAAAGATAGATAATGAAAATGTTAACATTTCTAGGTTATTTTTGGAAAATTCTAAGTCAGTAACAATATAAAAACATAAATATTTTATGTTGGTGAAAATTAGGTGATGACCCTCAAGGTTATAGAATTAAAGATGAATCTAGGCCTTATTCCATGTGTTTTTAAAATATTTTGATTTAAGTTTTAATTGCAGTAACCCTAGGTAAATTGGCTCTATAGTTAATTGGTATGTTGCCTTAACTTGTATATCAGGTGGTTTATCATCATGATTCATTATCATGAGCCTTCTCCTTATTTATTTAAATTGCTTGCTTTGGGAGTTGGATATATTTTTTCCCAAAACACCAGGAGTTTTAATTGCACTGGGGGGATCCGATGTCACTACCTTCTGTAGTTTTGTTGGCGTTTGTTCTTTAACTTGTATTCACTTACATAAGTTGTTTTTCATGTTACCTAAAACTTCTAATTTTGTTTTTTTAGTACCATCAATGTGTATAGGCAGTATCAGAAAACTTTCTGAATGCACAACTTCATCTTTTTTTTTCTTACTCCACTAATAAAATATCTATGTGTGTGTGTGTTGAAATTCTTCTCTGTGTCGATTTTAGGAAGAATTTGCCTATTAGATTTTAATTATTGATCCATTTATGTTGTTGCCTAGTGAATGTATTATCCACTCATGGTGTATTTCCAGTCCAGCCACTTTAGATGTCCGATTGCCTAGGCTGGAACACCGCAGTGCAGAAAGAGGGCCGTGAGCAGTGTTTTATTGCCAGTGTGTGCATTTCTATTGCATGTGTTGCTAGTATTAAAGTCTTAGTACTTATAACACAGAAAACGAGATCTAAGGCTTCTCTGATTGCACTTTTGTTTCTTTCTTGATCTTTATTTTCTGGCATGTTCAGTGCATTTTATAAATTTTTTTGAAGCTCCTTCATGTCGCCTTTTGCTCCCTGGTTCTTTGTCTCAGGGGCCAGACTTTCTCTGTCTTGCCTCGCTTTAGGTTTTCTTCCCTTCCTCTCTCAATCGTTTCTGGCTGGTTTTCTGTTTCTCTCTTTGGTGTGCTCACTTGTGAGGCTTGGACCTGCTCAGAGTTGGCGGTCAGGTTCCACAAGCTGATCAGCCAGAGCCAACCCAGAAATGGGAGATGATGTTTGGATCCAGCTCATGTGTGGTTTTCCTGTGTAGTCAGACTGTCATTACTAATAGACCCAGTTGGTATTAGGAGGAGAAACTTGAATTAAACCTGTTGACGGGGTGGTAGTCTAACATGTGCCTTGGTGCTGTGCATGCCCTCGTCTGGAGCCTGAACTGTAACTGGGCTAACGCTGTGGGCTTTCCTAAGTAGAGTGAATTACGGCTTTGTGGTTCAGACTCTTGTTTTTGTTACTTAGATGATTCTTTTGAATACAAATGATTTTTTTCTTTATTACAGAACATTACCGGGAATCATTAGAGGAACGATGTAATTTAGTGTAACGTTTGTCATAGTTCCTGCATTTATAAATCTGTTATCAGGACACTGGGTCCAGACTGCCTTGGACCTACCACCCTGGCATCTAAATAATGCATTTCTTAGAATGGAAACACTAATTCCCTGTCAATAGGGCAAACATCCTCATTTTTCTAGATATAAATTTAATTGAATTAACCTTACACATTGACTTTTTCTTTTTTTACTTTTTATCTACACCAGTTGACCCTATTAATGGATTAATGAATATAGTATGTTGGTTGTTTCCTGAGGGAAAGTAACCAGCCTCAGGAGGGCAGCAGTATTAGATTTAATGTGTTGAACAGTACCTTACATAAAAAACTGAAAATAAACATAGCAGTAAGAATTCACATGAGGTTTCTTACCCATTTTTACAGGAATTATTCATATTGTATTAACTGAACAAATGCTTGAGTGTATGCCAGGCACTGTGACTCAGACTTATATCAATGGATGACAATTAATTTTTAATGGGAAAATAATTGAAAATTGTTTCTTGGATTTTTCTTCAATCTGAAGAAGATTCCATTCTATTTCTTCTTTGGGAGTATCTGAAATTTTTAAAAAGGAAACAAAACCTAGAAGACTGTTAGTTAATATGCTAGAATTTTCCTAGTACCTTACTCCTTCAGTTTAGCAAAGAATTATCTTCTGTTGGAAGAGCAGTAATTCAAGTCATGTTTTAATCTTTCAGATTTGGGTGGGGGGATATTAAAGTGTGTATCAGTAAGAAAGTTTACATGAAAAATTGTTTCAGCTTGAAAGTCAGACACTATTCATTTAAACAAAATTTTTTTTCTTTTCCTGCTTTAGAAATCACATAATTAAGAAAATCGAGACGGAAAGTGAAGTTCGAGTCAATGGAGTGAACAGCTGGAATGAGGAAGCTGCAGATAATGACTTTGATTTTGTGGGGCTGCAGCCTGTGTTCCCAGGAAGGAAACAGAATGGCATTCCGCATCCCAGAGATGGCCGTGCCCTTTGTAATGGGCACTCCCACAGCTCTCACGGTGCCTTAAAGAGCCTGGATTGCTTGGCGCCCCCGGGCAGCGGTGTCGCCAGCAGGCTGTCCGCAGAGCCCGCCCAGGAGGAGGCCGCGGGGGCCGAGAGGAGCCGCGGCGCCTTCAGAGACTGCGCCGTGCAGCCGGCCCAGCAGAGCACCTGCAGCGCGGACGCTCTGCGGGACCCACACAGAACTAAGCCCTTCTCCTCGCCGTCTTTGCACAGCAACCCTCGAGTCAACGGTGCTCACCACTCCACCGTTCAGGGGCCTTCAAGCACAAAGAGCACTTCGTCAGTACCTGCCCCGGGCAGGGGGGCGCCCTCGGGGCCGCCCCGACCCTCGGACTGCAACTTCATCTCGGACTTCTACTCCCGGTCCAGACTGCACCACATATCCACGTGGAAGTGTGAACTGACTGAGTTTGTCAATATGCTGCAGAGGCAGAATAGTGGTATCTTTCCAGGAAGGGAAAAGTTAAAAAAAATGAAAGCAGGCAGGTCTGCACTTGTTGTAACTGACACAGGTAGATACTCAACTACAATCGTTTTCTAAGAAACAGTCATGCTTACCGTTTTGCTCTTAATCTGTCACTGGTGTTCTGGTCAGTACTAAGCTCTTGTAACATGGCAGCCTTGAGGAGTATCGGGTTATGTAAGTAACAGTAAGTATAACAGATGATGAAAAGCTTTCTTACTAAAGTATTTTTTACAAAATTAGTTTTGAGTGTGGCTAACTGAAAATCTTTAAGTAATTTGAATAGGTCCAAGGTTGGGGTTCTGAGCATTCATTCTTCCTGTAGACCTTATCAGTTGTTGAAGTTTTGAACTGTAAAATATAGCATAGTTTATATTCAGTGCTTAATCTCCTGTAAAAATGAATTGGTTTGATAAGAGTAACTGTTAATTTTTAAAAGCTTGCATCATAATGATTTTTAAGTCTTTCAGTAACTTTGACATAATAGTTATTGTAATTATAGTGGTACACTTTTAGTGAGGTTAAGTATTTTCACATAAGTAGATTGGCTAACTGTATTTTATATTTCAATATTTCTCTTGTCATCAAAAACAAAACCACAGTAACAGGCTGTATCTGTGCCTGTCAGTGTGTTTGGGATCTAGTGTGAGGCTTTCCTTGCTTTTTGTGGCTTACATGGTTCCTCCCTGAAGATGAGCTGATACTACCATTCGTTTATAGCTGTGGAAGGTGAGGTGCAGAGCGCAGCTCACATCTCCCAGACTGGTAGAACCGCTACATGTGGATTTTTTGTTATGTTTTGCTGTTTAATTATTCCAGATGCTTTTTATTATTTATAAAATAGTTCAAAATAATGGTTATAGGTATTAGATTTTCCTTATATCATGCCTTGGTCTTGTTACCTAAAGGTGATTTTATTTAGAAAGCTTCCAAGAGCAATTATGAATCATTTCTATGAGTGGGAATTTTCCAAGATGAGAGATTTTTATATTGTATGAAAGCATTCAGTGGGCATTTCGTACGTGCCTTCCATATGACTTGAATCTTTAAAACCATTATTTTGAGTTGTTTACGTTATGTTTATGTAATAGTTTCTTATTCAGCGGGATTATAATAAAGATTTATAAGTTATTTTTGAGGTAACAGGGAGAGCAGCAGGGAAGTCCAAGGCTTTGGAGTTAGGTAGTCGCGCGTGGCCGGGCTGCACCTTTCTCGGGAAGTAGCGTGTGAGTTCACTCTCTGAGCCTGTTTCCTGTTGGCTGACGAGTGCTGGTCCAGGAGGGTGGCTGGAGCGAGGCCCCATGCTGTGCCCTAGTGGGAACAAGGGAAACGTGCTCATAGTCACAGTCTGCTAAATAGAGCTGTCTCAACCTTTTGGGTACTAACTATAAGTTTTTAAGAGCCTGTCATGAAGACTAACCTCAGTACAGTTGTTCTTAAATCTATCAGAGGAAAATTCCTTTATGAGAGCTTGCTTTTTACAAGGGTGGTGGCCTGTGGGCTCTGAAATCAGATGCCCTGGGATTAAATACCAGCTCAGCCTGCTACTGGCTGTGTGACTGAAGTTATTACTCTGAAAAATGGGGATAATCTTACTACCTCTTTCAAAATGTTGTTGTGAGGGTTTAAATTAATACATGTAAACCTCTTAAAACAGTGCCTAACACCTACTGCTAAGCATTGGATAACAGTAGCAGTGTTTATGGCTATCCTATCAAGGAGTGTTGTCACCACATGGAGTAGTGCTGCTAAAGTTACTTAGCTCCCTGGGACTAAATATATGAACACACCTTTGTACATTTTTATGTACCATTCAGCACATAGAAATAACTTTGAGATAGGTATTTAGACAGATTGAGAGATTTGTTAGAATATAGACTAGGAAACATGATGTCTTCACGATTGATTTTAAATTATGTTTGGAAAGTAAATTTGTATCTCTGAATTATTTTTAGAGACAAAGAAACTGAACGTTGATTTCTCTTGAGGTGATATAAATAATCAATTATAGAATCTGTATTGTTTTAAAAACTTTATTCTGCTTACAAGCATTTAAGAATATAATTTCTAAAGTTAACTAGACCTGATATTTTTAAAAGTATTGATGAGTTTGGGGTTTGAACGTTCTTTTTTTCCTTCTAGGAAATATGTCAGTATTGAGTTCACCCCGACATCAGAGCTGTATAATGCATGTTGATATGGATTGCTTCTTTGTATCAGTGGGTATACGAAATAGACCAGATCTCAAAGGTCTGTATTCTTGTTTATGTATTAAGAAAATTGATATATTGTTACAAATATATATTCTAAGGGATCACAACATACTCTCTAAGAAATATTCATTCTGATTTTTCTTGGCAAAATCAGTTACTGCTTCCAAATTTTCTGGCCTCCATAATAAAGAAAGATTGAGGGAAGTTAGAAAAAATTGTTTTCCTCCCTGTAGAGATGAAGCCTTTAGGGAAGAATACACCTCTTCAGTTGAAGGATCTATCATCTAAGATTAGGGCATTTTCTATGTTTTTAATCTATATTTATTATTTTTTGTCAATAAATGGAAATTTTATGGCAGCATATGTCTTTGCAACTTGGGTCACTATGCTTTCTCCTGAGTGAATCACTTAACTATCCTTCTGTTAGGGGACATTCTAAGTTTTTTGGTTGTAAAACAATTTTGTGTTATTGAACATTGTTAAAATTTGTTGTCTTCTGTGCAGTCTTTGTTTTAATGGAAATTTTAGGTATTTGTGACCTGTCAGTACTTTTGGAAATATTTGTTCTGGATTTTTCAGAAGTTTAGATCTGAAAGCGATAACTATTAGCCTTTTCTTCCAAGAGTATTTTTCGTGTGAGAGAAGCACAGAAGCTGCTGGGAATAATAATAGGGCTTTATTTTTATCACAAGTAGTTGCTGCTTGAGCTCCGATAGAGGTGTTTAGATTGTAAAGAGTTGATTTTAGCCCATGACTGGCTTCTTGATGCCTTTTTTTCTTTGTCCTCACTACAAATGCATTCAGTGAAATAAATTTTTATACACACACACAAACATGAATTATCCATGCTGTTGGTTTACAGAGATAGAGCTATCTTCTGACATATACGCATACAAGGAAATGGTGTGTGAAAGATTTTGTAACTAAACCAAAAATTTTGCGACCGTATACACTCACCTTTGTTCTGTAGTAGGTCAGGTTGTGATTCCTCTGCATATATATTTTGATTAGTTTTTTCTTGCTGTAAAAATAAAGATTAGTTTAGATATTACCTTACTTTTTTGATACCAGAATTATAAAAAACCTAGATACAGTTTTTCTTTCTCTCTTCACCCTGCCACTCTGAATTGAGGTTCTGTGTTGCCTATTTTCTACTTTAAGAAACCAGAGAGACAATGAGAAGCTATGATAGTGTTGCTTTTAAGTTGAATAAATGCATCAAAATTGTCATGAATAGTTTACTTTGGGGGTGCAGAGACACTTAGATGACTTTTGCATAGCAGTTGATAATCTTTAAAGCCCCTGTCTCCGTTAGGGACTAATGCCTGAATAAAGCTAAAGAAAAATGTCATATTTTTTTACGTCTTTTGAAAAATTTTCCATTACATGTTTTTTACTGTTGTTAACATTCCTGTACTTAGGTTGGAAACTCATCGTACTCTTCTTACAGGAAAACCAGTGGCTGTTACAAGTAACAGGGGCGCCGGCAGGGCCCCTCTGCGTCCCGGCGCCAACCCCCAGTTGGAGCGGCAGTATTACCAGAATAAGATCCTGAGAGGCAAAGCAGGTACAGATACAAGCTGCAGAGTCCCAGTGCACCTGTCGAAGACTTCTGCATTTTTCTTTGGTTCTGTTGTTACAGAAATAAAAGCAGAGTTCAAACAATTAGCTTTTTCTTTCAATGGTTTTAAGGGCGTCAGTCACATCTTAAAGCAAAATCTGAACATAATACAAATGAGTGGTTTATAGTTAGTCTTTGTTGAATTGGATAATGATACTTTCCTGGGAAAGAGAGTGAAGGATGTTTAAAAGGCATGATTAGCTTGCATTGTGTAGATTTAGTTTGGGGAGGAAAATCATGGACATCATTTTGCAGGAACTTCTAGACTTGAAAGTTAATTACCTGTTGTTTTGGGCTCTGATCCAAGTAAGGACACTGAAGTGTGTTTTCTGAAGATGTGTATGCATCAGCGGACTGAAGAACAGTTAAGGTTTTAGTTACTGGAGTGAGAAGATAAAGCCAGCAAACATCCCCCACATCTTTGTTGCACCTGTTTCATATGGGAAATTTTTTCTTGCCTCTTTGGCTTTTAAATTTTGACTGTTAATAAACAAAATTATATAAATTACACTAATCACATTACTGTTTGATTTTCATGTCTCTCCCCTTCTCCTCCCACCCCCACCCCACAGTTTTCCCTGAGAAATATTTGCTTAGTAATTACTAAGTAATTATTTGACATTGGTCAGTTTTCTCATGGATGTCTGCAAATTTTTTAAAATTAATTTTTCAGAAAATAAGAGATTAGATATGTAGTAGTCTGGAAGGCTTGCAGTTAAATTTTGTCCCAGTTACTTCAGGTTCTTAGTTTTCAGTTACAAAAATTGGGGGTTATTTTAGAAATGACCTCGATGAAATTAAGATGAAAGGAACGCCAGTAGATGTCTCGGAGGACCTTTTTGGGATTACATTTTTCTTGCTGGTTGTGATCATCTGTTTACATGCCATGGATACAAAGGAGAATATTTATAGCTACATTTTGATGCTTCATGTGTACTTGTATTCTCCAGATTTCCTGAACCTTTTCCTGGTCATTTAATAAGAGAGTTTTTGAGATTCTAGTGTTTTGTGTGAAGTGAGTAGATCTTGAGGTTGGTTTTCTGAACTTGTTGAGTGTTGTATTGTCGTATTTGACAAGGTGGGTAGTTGAAGTATTAGTAGCTTGGTTTTGTGGTAGGTTGTTTTCTTATCTGTCTTTTCTGTGTGCTATTAAAGATGAAATCTAAGATTCTGGTAAACAAGTAGCTTAAGAGAATGCACGGCACTTGTCACACTGGGCGCTCAGTAAATACTGAATGAGCTTTAAAGAGGGAAGACGCCCTGTGCACGCTGCTCGTAGCATCCCTTGGTTCCCCGGTGCTCAGAGCTGCTCCTGTGGGTAGACTTGTGTCTGCCCCTGTTAGGCAGTGTACGTCCAGAGGTTTGGTTTTGGCAAGCATGCCTTCCTCAGAGTGAGTGGAGAGCTGTTCTCTCACGTCTTTCCTCCTGTCACCAATGATCTGACCATAAGCAGTTTGTAAGCAGAATTCTGACCTTTGTAATAACTTAATTGTCTTCCTCTGTGTAGCCGCTGGATTTTCATAAGCTTGTATAGCTCACATTCTCTCTGCCTCTTTAAGTATGAGTGGTAAACCAGAGGTAAATATTAGAAGTATTGATGTTGGACTTGCCATTGAAAACTGTCAAAACTAGATTTTCCTGTCACTAGAAAAAGAGAATACGATACTTTATATTTTACACTGTCTCTGACTTGACATCATTCACTTTTATGTGTGTCCTGAACCTTTTGACCTGTTAGGATCTTAACAATATTTGCTGCATATAATGTGAATAGATGGCCTTTGTTAGTGCGGTTGCAGTTAAGCTCACACCTGGAACTTGTTTTTCCAGTGCTTTCGTTCCTCTTTTCTTTTTATTCTTTGATCTTTCTTTCCCTGGGTCCTGTTATTAGATACGACACCAAATTTTAAAACATTGAGGATCAATTTAGGGATTAGAATCTTTGCCTTCTGTACCATAGCTTAAAAAAAAAAAAACAACTCAGTTCTATTGTTTTGTCTTGTACATCTAGGCGAGGTATTAGAGCCAACACGTCATTAGCCTTTTATAGGACCTCAGTTTCTTTCTTGTCATACTCAGGGACTCTGTCTGATCAGACCAGCGTGACCAGGGTCTCCACCCCTGGCTTCTTTGCAGCTGCTCCTGAGCCATACTCAGCAGTGGGCCTTGTCTTGAATTTGGAATCTGTGTATACTATGATTTCCTGGCTGGGCCTTTTCTCCCTTCCCAGATTCCAGAATGCAAGTGTTCCTGTCCCATCATCAACTTCAGTGTTCGTTCTAAAGAGCGACCAAAGTTTTAAATTGTATTAGTCATAGACTCAAACTCTCAGCGATTTCTTTTTCACAGATGTGGGTCCTCTCCTGATTTCTCCAGCCATCCCTGCACATACTCCATGTGCCCATCTGGTTTGTCAGGGCTTGACGAGTCGCCTTCTCCTTTGCCCTCCAGGGAGGACAGTGTGTCCTTGCATTTCCCCGTGCCGCCCACGGAGCAGCTCGCTCCGCTCGTGGAGGCACTGCCCTGGCGCACTGTGGACTGAGTCAGTCCACCCAGCGGAGAGAACTTTGCAAGGTTCCCCCTGCAGGCCGCTGGGAGCAGGGGCCGCGGACAGTGCTCGCAGCGGCAGTGGGACTTTTCCCGTAGGTGGGTTAATTAGCCCTTGGAATAGAAGTCCCCTGACTCCTCAGCTCTTAAGGCATAGCTCATGGGTACTCCTTTGAAAGGCAGCTGGTTGTGGCTGTTCAGGCTTCAGCTCTTCTTTTTTGGGTTAGTAGCAGCCACCGTTGAACTGTCATACTAACAACCCTGAAATCCTTACAGATTTTCAGCCTGGAGTAATGATCTATTAAAGCTGATATTTAGCCTTCCAAACCCCTTCAGGACACTGGGTCGACTGCTCTGCATTCTGTCCTTAATTTGTCCTAGTATAGCATATGTTAGTCATGCTGTATCAGAAATCATGACTCAGATTGTATGCTCTGCTGTTTTTAATTTGGATGCAAGTGGAATTTGACCCCATGAATATGCCAGTCCTCAGACTTTGATTTGCATTTATGCTTCGTGTATGTGGGTGCTGGAACCCAGACTTGCTTGTATGTGTTGCATAGTTGGGTGAAATGTGTTGAGGATCACCGAAGTCAGATCAGGAGGAGTTGTTCGTAAATTTTTGTTTACCTGGCAGTGCTTTTCACTTGGCTGAGTTTTCATGGAATGTTATGTCTCTGAAATAAATAGGAAAGAGGTCCTCAGCTTGTTAGTGATGTTGTTAACGTCGTGCTCTTAATGTATTTGTCTAGAATTAGCCCAAGCACTCTCAGTCTTAGTTTACTGACTCATGGTATTTTTTGTTCAGAATAGTAGAACTATGAGAATAGATTTTTTTTAGAGCATATTCTTTTTGGGAATTCTGTGGTGTCCCAAGAGACGTAACTGAAGTTGTGTTTTAACCCATCTCACTTGCTGGTCACATCATAGGACGGGCAGTCAATAGGCTGTCTAGACTGTGTGCTTTGGTGTTCTTGTGTGAAGCTGGAAGTTGGGAGAGCTGTGTCATCCTTTTGCGGCTGTAGGAAGGGGTTCATTATTCTTGTGCGTCTCCAGAGACCTAAGGGATGGTTTATATTTATCCTTTGGTATATGTCTCTTCAGACTGTTATTAAGATAGAACTGTATGTATTGTGATAAGTTCTTGATTGCTGGTAAAGGATATACTGGAAGTAAGCTATTTTAGAGTTTTAGATTTTCTTTTGTTAAATGATTAGGGGGTAAATGTCAGTTTACTTGGAATTTATTGAACATTTGTATATGAAATGAATGGTAAACAAACTTCTTGAATGAAAGTTAAGGAAAATCAGTTTTTAACATAAAATCATTCAATTTTATTTTTGAAGCAGAAATACCAGATCCATCAACATGGGAGAGTCAAGATTCCGCACAGATAAATGGAATTGATTCTGTTTTGTCAAAGGCTGAAATCGCATCTTGCAGTTATGAAGCCAGGTATGTAGGCATTAAAGATGTTGTAATGCTTAATGAATAATTAATTTACTTCATTTCTTATATAATCTTTTGAAGTGGATTTAGGTGGGTTAGTCAAACCTGTGACTTGAATGTAACAAATACAGAAAGAAGTCTTTCTAACCTTAATCCCTTCCATTTCCTTTTTTTGCCTTCACAAATGCTCAGTAACTTTAAATAAATACCTTAGTGTCCTGCTGAAGCAGTAGGTTCTGTGATGAAAACCAAAAGAAGCTGGACCTTGTCATTTTTCAGTCGTTGTCTTTCAAAGCATAAGATTAAAGAATTAGGTATTTTTGGGTGGAAGAGGGCCTTAGGGTCATCTACTCTGATCGTTATTTCTTTCTGCCAGGAAACATCCCTTGTTATTTAAACCTGGTACTCAGTATTTTTTTAAGTTATGTTAAAACCTGATTGCCTGTTAGGTCACAACCCAGCCATCCCGCCCTGGCACGCCTGGTCATCTGCTCGCTTCACGTCGCAGTGCTCTGGCCTGCCAGCACGGAGCCTGCCTACTGCCGGCTGTGTCAGTTCTGGAGGAAACATACGTACCACACATTCCTCCTAGTTTAGAAAGATGTGTTTAGAAATCGGTTATTCGGGTTGTAAAAATGGAGTCATGATTAACGATTAAGTGATTAATTTAAAGAGCATTCATTATTTTTTTCTTCCTTGTTAACTGAACACAGACACTTTATAACACAGCAAGCATTTAGACTGTGTGTTATAAAGCAAAGACATCACTTTGCTGACAAAGGCTCACGTAGTTAAGGCTGTGGTCTTTCCACTAGACGTGTATGGATGTGAGAGCTAGACGATAAAGAAGGCAGAGCAACCAAAGAATTGATGCTTTTGAACTGTGGTGTTGGAGAAGACTCTTGAGAGTCCCTCGGACAGCACAGAGAGCCAACCAGTCAATCTTAAAGGAGATCAATCCGAAATACTCTTTGGAAGGACTGATGCTGAACCTGAAGCTCCAGTACTTTGGCCACCTGATGGGAACAGGTGAATCATTGGATAAGACCCTAAGGCTGGGAAAGATTGAAGACAGAAAAAGGGTGACAGAGGATGAGATGGTTGGATGGCATCATTGATTCAGTGGACATGAACTTGGGCAAACTCCAGGAGGTGCTGAGGGACAGGGAAGCCTGTGAGTCACAGTTCGTAGGGTCATGAGGAGTTGGATACGACTGAGCGACGGAGCAGCAACAGCAAAGCACTCATTTACACACCGCTGGCAAGTGTGGGAGTGTTTACTAACTACAGAAGCAGGCTGAGGTCACATCGGGCACACTTTTCAGTCCTGTTTTTGTTTGGTAGTGTCTTAATGGTTTTGTCATTCATGCTTTTTAAAAAATGAGATATAATTGACATGTAACATTAACAGTATACAACAATGACTTGATATATATATTACATTTTTCAGTCTTGATTTAAAGTTGGAGTTATTCAAGCAAGTCTAATCTGATCAAAAAAGTATCTTGACACATCATCATCTAACCAGAATAGTTTGCTTAAAATCTTGCCAATTGTTTTATTAAAAGGATATCTAAGAAAAAAGGATTATATTCAAATCCTTTATGACACGTCAGGCTTTACTCCCCAACTGACTTTGTTTTTTTCATTGACAGTTATGTTTTAATCTTTTTCATTGTTCGTTGATCATGTCGCCAAGGAATTGAAACTTTCTTTAATGAAAAGGATAATTAGATCTGAATGCATTGTGGATTCTATGTTTTCATTAGTGCAGGAAGCTTAGAGCTGATTCTGTGCAGTGGGCTAGTCTTCTCCCCCTGCTGAGGTACGGGTGGTGACAGACTGGCATGCTTCTGGTGACCGGGCGTCGTGTTCTGCATCTCGAAGCTGTGAGGGATGCTTGCCCAGTCTTTGGTCTTGGCTGTTGGTGACATGGGAGCTGCCTTCCTGTGCTGCCTCTGTCGGGTCTCCCCCCGTACCCGGCGCCCCCTGCTGGATGCTGGTTGGGGAGTGAGTGCCAAGGTCGCCTCAGAGTTAGGAGTGTTGCCAGCTCCTGGTGGTTTTGGACTCCAGGCCTCTGTTGGTGTTTGGATAGGGCATTTGTATTGTACCACAGATGGTGATTGTCAAGCTGAATATGTTACAGAATAATTGGAGTGATGATATATGAGGGCCAAATGCTGTGCAGCAAGCCATTTAAGGGTCACTTAGATGGCAGATGTTGAAGGAGATGTGAAAAGTGGTGAAAATGAATTTGAGTGTAAGTTGGGGGGAAAGAAAACATGAAACCCACAACAATGGGGTTTTTGTCCTTTAATTGTAATTTTTTCATTTTCTAGGGTACCCCTAATGAGAGTCTCTTGGATATCCTATTTTTTAAAGGCTATCTAACAGTTATATTTTCCTTCAGTGAGCTTTTTTTTTTAATGAATATATACAGAGTTGCATCAGAGAAATGTTTCTGGACTTGGACTGGAGATGAGGTTGTAGGGACAGCCATCCCAGTTTTAGGCACTGGGGAGTTTTCAGCAGACATGGTCCTTACAGTAGTGGGGTTAGCTAAGTATGGAGCATGGCCTTGGAAGCCATGGGAAGGTAGAGTCTGATTCCACAAGTCGAGATTTGCACGCCTGTTATCTTTCCTTGTATTTACCGTAGAGAACCTGGCAGGCTGCAGTCCACGGGGTCTCAGGAGTTGGACACAACTTAGTGACTAAACCACCATAAAGAACTAGTAATAGCTTTATCCATAACTAAGTTAGAAGGCAGATATGTGGATGGATAGGTAATGATATTATACATATATCCCACAGTTATCGATTTTAAGGAGCAAATAACTTCTAAACCTCCGTTTTCACCCTTTACAATCTCGAATTAGTGATGTGGATGTTCTTCAGAATATTGAATTGACCATGACAGCGATTTAATAGTTGGGTTTTTTTTAACATTATCTAATGCAGCCCACGTACCCTTGCCTGAGCGCACAGCACAGAGAAGACGGCGTGTGCTGCTTCCCCGCAAACCTGGCAGTGGGCGCCTGCGAAGTCCTGGCGTTGGTCCTGCTTGGGTTTGAGCTGGCGGGCAGAGATGTCAGTGTGGTGAAGTCACCTCAGACTGCTGTGTAATTGTCTTTACCTGTTTATTATTACTTTCTGACCATGCTGCATGGCTTGTGGGATCTTAGTTCCCTGACCAGGGATTGAACCCGGGCCCTTGGCAGTGAGCGTGCTGAATCCTATCCACTGGACCATCAGGGAAGTCCTGCGCATTTGTTTTATATGAAACAAGCCTCCTTTCCCAGCCACCGACTAGGAGCGTTTTACTTCCCTTAGTTGTGGGAGGCCTCTTAGGTTTTTCCTTTTTTGTTCATAACTTCCTTACAGTGTCTAGTGATCCCCAAGCATCTCTCTGTGGGACATAGGTACGCCTGAGTACGTAAGTTGATGTATTATATTTTTCTAAGTAATATGCCTGTGGAATTTTTTGTGTAGGTAAAAAATTTGAAAATGAAAGTGCTGTAAATATAAGAATATAGTACTTATAGGAATTATGTAACACATGCCTTTAATTTGTAAGTTTAGCTTTTACATGTTGAACCTACCTATCATGTTTTAAACTAGTTGTGTACTTCTACGTAGCCTTGTAAACTATTATGCATGCACTTCCCTGCCTCATAATACGGCCCGTGGGCTCGAGTCCGTCCTCTTGTGGGCCTCTGCGGGTCATCCTCATGGACATCATGGGGTCCATTTTGTTCACTGTCTTCTACCCACCACTTCACATGGCGCCTGAGACATAGATTTTTGTTAAATGAATGAGAGCTTTGTTTTCTTTACCATGATTTGTTAGTCATCTCTTCCTTTCCTGTCATTTTTCCCTCCTATTAGATGGTTCTCATCTACTCTGGGCTTTGCAGTCTGATCATCCATTACTGTTTTATATACATTTAAAAAGTATATCATTTCATGTCAGTAGCTTGGAGGATTCTTTTCCTCCTTGCTGCTCACTGCTGGTCTGGGATAGTCAGGGAGCTGCAGGCCTCTGCTTATTGAAGACTGTGTTTCTTAAAAACAGGGACACCTTTGTACTAAATACTGAGTACTGAGTGAGTACGTGTTCATTGAGTGGAAACATGAAGTAACCATGTGATGCATTTACCTACAAGTATGTAATTTCAGGAAACACTGCTTATGTTTTTACTGTAAGATTTTTTTTCTTGATCCATTGCAGAGTAGTAACATGGAATTTTACTCATTGTGCATAATCCCATAATTACAGTTTTGTGCTGAGTGCTCTAAATATCAAAGGTGATGTGGGGCACGGAGACATATAGGAGATTTGAGATGTACCATTTTCAACCAGGTCCCTCACAGTTGTGGACCCTGGCACCTACCAGAGTGATGTCCCGCCGTGGCCACCGCTGTCGGCATCTTGGCCACCGTGGAACCCACACAGGCGCTTGGAGTCGGTCGCGGGGGAGCTGGGTGGTGACGGGATGAGTGCCTCCTGCCTGTCTGTCGCTCAGCGCTCACTGTCCTGTGTGGTTCTCTGTCTTTGGGGGATGAACCGTGACTGAGCCAGGCCCTCTTTTGGGGCAGCAGACCTCCATAGCACGGTCCCGCTCTGTGGTGGTTGTGGCATGGCTGGGGACGCTCTGGCATCTGCAGGGGGGTCAGAGGTACGAGGCCCGGGAGGTGTCTTTGAATAACATATTTGGGCGTGTCTGCTGTGTCACTTACACTTATCTGACAACTATGGGATTCTCCTTTGTGGGGAAACAAACTTGTAAGCTTTCTCACTGCCTGTTTTTTACGTCTCCTGAGAGGGGAGTTAAATGAAAATTATATGTCAGTGGCTTGGGGAGATAACAATATTTGATACTTGATTTGGCTTTTAAAAATTCCAGGTCTAACCTCCCCTGTATTCTGTTCTTTCTCTAGACAAGTTGGCATTAGGAATGGAATGTTTTTCGGGCAAGCCAAGCAGCTTTGTCCCAGCCTCCAGGCAGTCCCTTACGATTTCCATGCGTATAAAGAGGTTGCACGAACGATGTACGAGACACTGGCCAGGTATGTGCGCCGTGCTCACTCCTCTGTCCCTTGGCTGCTCGTACCTAATCCTGAGGACAGACCCGCTGACTGAGGACTGGTGGAAACCCACTCCTCCCGTGCGCACCGCCAGGGCGCGGCTCGGGCCGCGGGACACTTCTGTGCGGCGGGGCCTGAGCCGCTCGCCGGTGCCGCTGCGGGTCTCACCTTCTGTCCACATGGCGTTTGCTCAGTGGCTCCAGTTCCCCTTCATGGGACCAGACGGATGAAAGATGGGCATTTTTAACCTGGTTATTCTCTTTTATTACATACGAGCTATAGTTTGGTTGAAAATTAGAACTGTAGGTTCACAAGTAGAGACTCTTTCGAATCCTTTGTCCTCTGAAATCATTAGGCGGGCCAGATGTTAGCTT
Organism: Muntiacus reevesi; assembly: GCF_963930625.1. Lineage (NCBI taxonomy): Eukaryota > Metazoa > Chordata > Mammalia > Artiodactyla > Cervidae > Muntiacus > Muntiacus reevesi. The sequence continues at coordinate 96,926,199 of NC_089251.1, forward strand.
TTATAAAAACGTTTAGTGATGCAGCTGGCCCTTGAACGACTTGGTGGCAGTGGGGAGCTGTGCTCACGAGGTGCAGAATCGTGTGTAGCCCACAGCCAGCTGTCTGTACCCTTGGCTTCTCCGTGGTCATGATCACGTAGCACTCTTCGTATTCACTACTGAAAAAACCCATGCATGAGCCATCCCTCAAGGTTCACACCTCTGTTGTTCAAGAGTCGCCCATAGTCTCAAGATAGGTGAATAGATGGCTTAAGAAAAGGAGATTTTGTTTTTTGAATATTTACAGTATACATATATTTAATGTTAATTCAAAACTTAAACTTTTAAATAAGTATGTTGGCCTGCCATATTCTCTCTATAAAAGGCCAAGTAAGGTCATCGTCCCAGCCTCTGAGCTCTGCTAAGGGCAGCGGGAGCCGCCGCGGGTGAGGTGTGAGTGAACGCCGGTCAGCCCTTAGGCTGTGCTGATGTTCTGAAGGAGTTCTGAGGGAGATGCTCACCTCTCTCGTCACTTCGTCCTCTCCTGCTTACAGGGCCACGTGCAGACAAGTGTCAATGCTGCCAGTCCTGCAGGAGAGGAGTCAGATCCAGGCCCTGCCTTTGGGGGCTTCCTCTAACGGAGAGAGAACCTGAGAGGGCCAGGGAAGCTCTCTGCCATCAGTGTGTGGACTTAGGGCTGAGGGACAAGCCATTTCTCACACAGCTGTCCTAAGACCCCAAACACGGGCCCACCCTGTTAGCAGGTGGGGCGTGCGCTTGTTGGGTCCCCTCCGGAGCTGTGGTCAGCCGCTGCCCGCGGGGGCTGGAGGTGGGCCTGAGCTGGTGCTGCTGCTTGCAGTTACGGAGCTGGAGTGGCCAGCAGCCTGGACCGCAGGGCGGGGACTTCGTGGACACGGTCACGTAGTTTTGGTTGGTGGAGACATTTTCAGTGGCCACGTGGCTGTGCTTTGAACAAAAGATTCCTCATTATTCTCCTGCCACCTTTGGAAATCCCGCCTCAGGGCAGCTCTAGTATCAGGACACACTCTGCTCTGATAGATGGCTCCCTGGAGTTAATCCAGGACAGACCACTCATCTCTTAAATGATTGTTGGTAGTAATTAGTCTGATCCACAGCCTGCAGTGAGTTGGGGTGAGAGGTGGAGGGCTGGCCCCCTGATACTTCACCAGGTGGATTTTTGAAGATCCGTTTCTCGTCCCGAGGCCTTTGCTGGCCTGTGGTCCACGTATTTAATGAACATCAGAGCCACACAACAACTCTTCTCTCCCCTTTCCTCTCCTCTGGTGAACTGAAACAGTGCTCTCTGTAGGTAGATCATGACCAAAAACAGCAACAACCAAAACCAAAGCCCACAGTGTTTCCATCTGAAGAGAATGTCACCGGTGTCCTTCTAGACGGGCACGTGGCTGACTGGCCGTCATATCCTGCTCTGTCCCGGGCATTTGTGTTCAGGAGACCATCAATTGCTTGTTTGATTTGTGTGGTTTTTCTTCCTTAGGGATTCTGGTAAAACATGTTTGAATATGTTTAAAATTAAATGTTGTGACAGTTCTAATTGACTCAATACTTTCCAGATATTCAAAGGTTTATGGAGGTGTTCTCACTGTAAAGAAATTGAAGTGATCATTTCTGTTGTATTTTTGGTAGTAAATATGGGAAAAAAAACTGATGAACTAACTTTGCAGTTAGAGGTGAAGTGACCTGAGCCAGCTCAGTTCAGATGGTAGCACTTCTAGCACCTTCAGTCTCAGAGGATGTTGGGAAGGCGGCCGTGGGAAGCCTGCTGGCCAGGCGCGCCTGCATGACGCTAAGCACGACTGTGACTCGCGCGTCTGTTCTGTGTCGGCAGCTACACACACAACATCGAAGCCGTCAGCTGTGATGAGGCCCTGGTGGACATCACCGAGATCCTCGCGGAGACCAGGCTCACGCCTGACGAGTTTGCCAACGCTGTCCGCATGGAGATTAAGGACCAGACTAAATGTGCTGCCTCTGTGGGGATCGGTCAGTAGCCGGCGTCTCTCGTACTGCTCATTTTAGTCAGAGCCTCGCTCTAGGAGCACTGAAACCTACTTAACTTTAGGAGTAGTTTTTAGGTTTTGTTTTTATCACTTTCATGTATAGGCCTCCACTTCTGAGACAGTACTTAGCATGGCTCACAGGCAAAGCCTGAGATCAAACTGATGGAAGTGTTAGTAAATGGTTGATAACATCTGTAGAGTATACAAGTTAGAATATTTCTTTTCCCTCAAAAATGGAGAGAATTGAATTCAGTATTGGTCAACAATGTTATTTTTCTCGCGTGTACAGAGGCTGTGTTTAAAGCTGTGCAGTGGGGCTGGGTTTGGAGTTCGGTGTTGGTGAGTCTTGTAGGAACTCGATTGCCCTCCGAAGCTCCCCAGGCCCCTCAGCCAGCCCCGCCTCCACGGTCTGCAGAAGTCACAGTGCTGACATGTGCCTCCCTCCACTGGCTGCCCCCACCCCTGTCGTCTGTGCTGCTCTTGGACTCCCCCGCTGTGTGCTCTGAGTACCCGAGTCCCCCGTGTCGCCCTCGGCTCCCCTGCCTACCTGCCCCTCTCTGAGCACCAGTGCCTCTGCTGACTGAAGACCTCGACTGCTTGTGTGGCCCTCTCAGGGTGACCTGACGGAGCACCAGGTCTCCATCTGGAGGCAGAGTGGGAGGGAACAGGCTCCTCGGTGGAGCCTCTGCTGTTTGTGTGAGTGTGCTTAGGAGGTTGGGCTTCTGCCGGGTGTGTGAGGCGGGCTCCCAGGAACCGGAAGCAGCTTGCCATCTTCAGGAGTGAACCAGCCCTGGGAGGGCAGGTGCTCCCGTCAGGCGGGACTTCTAAGATGTCAGAACATCATGAGCCCCAGAAAATAGTGGGTTGGCCAGAAAGTTTGTGTGGGTTTTTCCATAAGATGTAGTGGGAAAACCTGAAAAGACTTTTTGGCCCGCCCAATGCAGAGCAAGTCAACAGCATCCCTCCGCCTTCCCGCAGGCCTGCTCTTGGGCTCCTGGGTGTGGCCTGCAGACCCCCCTCAGCATTCGTTTAGGACTTGCCTCCTGGAGTCTGCTATCAGGCACTGGCTTAGTTCTTTGTTTTTAATTGTATTTATTTTAAATTTACAAGTGGGATGATATGAATGTATTCTTTTAAGTTCAAGCACATTATTAAGACAAAAGTCCCAAATGATATTTCTACTTCTCAGCCCTCTTTTTCTTCACAACTTACCACTTTAACATTTTGGTGTGACGTTGCAGTACTTTTTCTTTTCATGAATATTTTTACATTTACCCTAGGAAAACACATTGTTTTTAATTAAGCTTCCCATAAAACTAAGATATGTCCTTTATAGAAGTCTTCTGTAGTTTGTGGAGATTTTGTTATTTACATGGAAGTTCATCTGACGCGTGTTGAGATGTTTCTCAGCTGCCTGACACCTTCTCTGGCCCCGGTAGCCTTCTGTCTGCTCTGCGTTAGCATCTGTGTCCACTCACACACCTTGGACCTCCCTATCTGTCTGCCTTCTTTTCTAAGACACTCAGGCCTGCAGTTCTGCACCCGTATTCTGATCATATAGTGAGACATCTGGTTCTTGGGGCTCCCCCCCCGCCCCAGTCCAATGGCATTTCTTTGGCCTTATTTCTCCCTAGTGTGGATTCACTGGTTGGTAAAATGAGGGACTTCCCTGGTGGTCTAGTGGTTAGGACTCTGACCTTTCACTGCCTTGGGCCCGGGTTCAGTCCCTGATTGAGGAACTAAGATCCTGCAAGCTGCATGGTGTGGCCAGAAACACAAAGATTGTTTGGTAAAATGAGCTGATAGCTGATGATTGCCTGCCTGTAAACCTCTCATCTTTGGTTAGGATTGTTTTCTCTACTCCTTCACCTAGGTGGGAGATGCTGAAATGTCACACGTTTGGGAACAAAAGGTGGTTATAATCTGTAATACTTAACAGAATTCTGCCAGTTTTGTATTATGCTTAAAATGACCACTTCCTGGTGGTCTAGAGGCTAAGACCCCGTGCTCCCGATGCAGGGGGCTGGGGTTCTGTCCCTAGTCAGGAAATTATCCCGTGTGCTGCAACTAAAGAGCCCGCATGTTGCATATAAGACCTGGCACAGCCAAATAAATAAATATTTGAGCTTCCCTGATGTCTCAGTAGTAAAGTATCCATCTGGAATGCAGGAGACACATACAGGAGATGTGGGTTTGATCCCTGGGTTGGGAAGATACTCCTGGAGAAGGACATGGCAACCCACTCCACTATTCTTGCCTGGAAAATCCTATGGATAGTGGAGCCTGGAGGGCTACAGTCCATAGGGTTGCAAAAGAGTCAGACATGACTTAGCAACTCAAAGTTACCACAGTTGCAGATTATTTGATTATTTTCATTCTTTTTAGAAATTTGATAGATAACCTATCTGTAGATGTCTTTGTTAGGAAATTTTGAAATAATTGTGACTATTTCTTAAATGACTTCTTTGTTTTTTAAAAACAAATTTTCATAGGTTCTAATATTCTGCTGGCCAGAATGGCAACTAGAAAGGCAAAGCCAGATGGCCAGTACCACTTAAAACCAGAAGAAGTAGATGACTTTATCAGAGGTCAGCTCGTCACTAACCTGCCAGGTAAGCACAGAGCATTTCTTTCTTTTATTTGTTGTAAATATCCATTGGTGCTTTGTACAGATGTATAACGTATCTCTCCTTTCCAAAACATGATTTAAATTTTTTTAATCTTTATTGAGTGCCATGGTAAACAAAATTTACAACACCGCAGTAAATACCTCTTTGATTTGTTTATCAGAACCTTGATATGTTTTAGCTTTGCCGCTCATGTGTTTTACTTCAAGTGTTTAAGTATTTCTGAAGTACCAAGGTCAAGAAGTTCTAAGAAGACATATTTAAAAGAATATGATGAAACTGACTCTTGATCCTTTAAATAAATCAGAACTGAAATAATGTACATCTAGGCCCAAGATAAAGTTTTGACAGTTGATTCCCCTGTTTACAAAATTGTCCTGCCAAGCTAGTGATATGTTTCTGAGTTTAGTCAGCAAGTCGTTTTAAAAGTAGAAAATATTTGAAGCATATCAGGAAGAAGAAAACCTAAACTGAAGTATTCTGTTCTGTTAACTCAGGCAGGAGTGAAGTGTCCAGAGGGACATACCTTTCTCCCCTCCTGGGCAGCACGGCTAGTGGTTTTACTGTTTTGTGTAGTGTGGCTAGCTCATCTGGCATGCAGAGGCCTTTCTCTGTGGAAAAACATCAAGTGTCATCGACTATAACGGAGAATCATTGCCCTTTGGGGCCCTTGATCAGGTGTAAATTTTGTGTGTAGGGAATTCACTTCACTTTTACTAAATATTTAGACTTGCTTTCTATGGTGATGCCTCTTTCTAACAAAGTTCTTTCTGTAAAGCAATTATCCTTCAATTAAAAAATAAATTTAAAAAAAATTAAAAAAAAATTTCTCTGAACCTTATAGTAATCCATGATTCCATTTCAGATTATCCTCTCTGGCTTTTGTAAAGCAGCTTGTGTTAGCTTCACAAAACTCCTGTGTATTTGTAGTATGAACATTCAAGACAGTATATTTTTAGTGAAAGTTTGTTTGTTAAAAGTAGATTCAGTGGTATTTTTGAATGCATGTTCCTGAGCCTAAGAAAAGTATACCTGAACTAATATAAAAGTATCTGTTATAGGCCAAAGTTATTAAAGGACCCAAATGCCATTTTATGATGGATTAGTTCTGAAGCCACTTGGCTCCCTAGTTAATAAATCTAAGAATGTGCTTGATGAAACTAAGAGCCATGCCGTGTGGGGCCACCCAAGACGGATGGGTCATGGTGGAGAGTTCTGACAAAACATGGTCCACTGGAGAAGGGAATGGCAAACCATTTCAGTCTTCTTGCCTTGAGAACCCCATAAGCAGTACGAAAAGGCAAAAAGATAGGACACTGAAAGATGAACTGCCAGGTCAGTAGGTGCCCAATATGCTACTGGAGATCGGTGGAGAAATAACTCCAGAAAGAATGACGAGACTGAGCCAAAACAAAAACAGCACCCCATTGTGGATATGACTGGTGATGGAAGTGAAGTCTGATGCTCTAAAGAGCAATATTGCATAGGAACCTGGAATGTTAGGTCCATGAATCAAGGTAAATTGGAAGTGCTCAAACAGGAGATGACGAGAGTGAACATCAACATTTTAGGAATCAGTGAACTAAGATGGATTGGAATGGGTGAACTTAACTTAGATGACCATTATATCTACTCCTGTGGGCAAGAACCCCTTAGAAGAAATGGAGTAGCCATCATATTCAAGAAAAGTCTGAAATGCAGTACTTGGATGCAATCTCAAAAACGACTGAATGACCTCTGTTCGTTTCCAAGGCAAACCATTCAATATCACAGTAATGCAAGTCTATGCCCCAACCAGTAATGCTGAAGAAGCTGAAGTAGAATGGTTCTATGAAGATCTACAAGACTTTCTAGAACTAACACCCAGAAAAGGTGTCCTTTTCATTATAGGTAACTGGAAGGCAAAAGTAAGAAGTCAAGAAATACCTGGAATAACAGGCAAATTTGGCCTTGGAGTACAAAATGAAGCAGAGCAAAGGCTAATAGAGTTTTGCCAAGAGAACGCACTGGTCATAGCAAACACCCTCTTCCAACAACACAAAAGAAGACTCTACACATGGACATTACCAGATGGTCAATACTGAAATGAGATTGATTATATTCTTTGCAGCCAAAGATGGAGAAGCTCTATACAGTCAGCAAAAACAGGACCAGGAGCTGACTGTGGCTCAGATCATGAACTTCTTTTTGCCAAATTCAGACTTAAGTTGAAGAAAGTGGGGAAAACCACTACACCATTCAGGTATGACCTAAATCACATCCCTTATGATTATACAGTGGAAGTGACAATTAGATTCAAGGGGTTAGATCTGATAGACTACCTAAAGAACTATGGACAGAGGTTCGTGACGTTGTACAGGAGGCAGGGATCAAGACCAACCCCAAGAGAAAGAAATGCAAAAAGGCAAAATGGCTGTCTGAGGAGGCCTGACAAATAGCTGAGAAAAGAAGAGAAGTGAACAGCAAAGGAGAAAAGGAAAGATATTCCCATCTGAATGCAGAGTTCCAAAGAATAGCAAGGAGAGATAAGAAAGCCTTCCTCAGTGATCAATGCAAAGAAATAGAGGAAAACAATAGAATGGGAAAGACTAGAGATCTCCTCAAGAAAATTAGAGATACTAAGGGAACATTTCATGCAAAGATGGGCTCAATAAAGGACAGAAATGGTATGGACCTAACAAAAGTGGAAGATATTAAGAAGAGGTGGCAAGAATACACAGACGAACTATACAAAAAAAATTTTCATGACCTAGATAATCACGGTGGTGAGATCACTCACTTAGAGCCAGACATCCTGAAATGTGAAGTCAAGTGGTCCTTAGGAGGCATCACTACGAACAAAGCTAGTGGAGGTGATGGAATTCCAGTTGAGCTATTTCAAATCCTGAAAGATAATGCTGTGAAAGTGCTGCACTCAATACGCCAGCAAATTTGGAAAACTCAGCAGTGGCCACAGGACTGGAAAAGGTCAGTTTTCATTCCAGTCCCAAGGAAACGCAATGCCAGAGAATACTCAAACTACTGCACATCTCACCCGCTAGTAAAGTAATGCTTAAAATTCCCCAAGCCAGGCTTCAACAGTACGTGAACTGTGAACTTCCAGATGTTCAAGCTGGATTTAGAAAAGGCAGAGGGACCAGAGATCAAATTGCCAACATCCGTTGGATCATTGAAAAAGCAAGAGAGTGCCAGAAAGACATCTGTTTCTGCTTTATTGACCATGCCAAAACGTTTTACTGTGTGGATCACAACAAACTGTGGAAAATTCTTCAACAGATGAGAATACCAGACCACCTGACCTTCCTGAAAAATCTGTATGCAGGTCAAGAAGCAACAGTTAGAACTGGACAAGGACCAACAGACTGGTTCCAAATAGGAAAAAGAGTACGTCAAGGTTGCATATTGTCACCCTGCTTATTTAATTTATATGCAGAGTACATCATGAGAAACGCTGGGCTGGATGAAGCACAAGCTGGAATCAAGGTTGCCGGGAGAGATATCAATAACCTCAGATGTGCAGATGACACCACCCTTATGGCAGAAAGCGAAGAAGAACAAGAGCCTCTTGATGAAAGTGAAAGAGGAGAGTGAAAAAGTTGGCTTAAAACTCAATTCAGAAAACTAAGATCATGGCATCCAGTCCAAACTCTTCATGGCAAATAGATGGGGAAACAGTGAAAACAGTGAGAGACTTTATTTTTTGGGGGCTCCAAAATCACTGCAGGTGGTGACTGCAGCCATGAAATTAAAAAACACTCACTCCTTGGAAGAAAAGGTATGATCAACCTAGACAGTGTATTAAAAAACATAGACATTACTTTGCCAATAAATGTCCGTCTAGTCAAGGCTGTGGTTTTTCCAGTGGTCATGTATGGATGTGAGAGCTGCACTATAAAGAAAGCTGAGTGCCAAAGAATTGATGCTTTTGATCTGTGGTGTTGGAGAAGACTCTTGAGAGTCCCTTGAACTGAAAGGAGATCTAACCAGTCCATCTTAAAGGAAATCAGTCCTGAATATTCATTGGAAGGACTGATGCTGAAGGTGAAACTCTTTAATACTTTGGCCACCTGATGGGAAGAACTGACTCACTAGAAAAGACCTTGATGTTGGGAAAGATTGAAGGTGGGAGGAGAAGGGGACGATAGAGGATGGCATCACTGACTCGATGGACATGAGTTTGAGTAAGCTCAGGAGTTGGTGAATGACAGGGAGGCCTGGTGTGCTGCAGTCCATGGGGTCACAAGGAGTCGGACACAACTGAGTGAACTGACGAATGTGTTAGTATCAGAAACGTGGAATACAACATTGTGGTGGTCAGTTTGAGGTTAAGTTTGAAGAGTAATTAAGCTTATAAAATCATGCTAGCAAACTATCTTATTAGACAACACAGTTTAGCATTTTTCTAACACATCTTATTGCAGTTTTATATAAGAAGACACCAGTATATTTAAAGTGCCTGTGAAATCTGAGAGTTCACGATTATGATACTGGTTATCTATATTAGTTTGCTAAAACTGCCATGAGAAAATACCACAGGTTGTGTTAAACAGAGATAGAATAACTATCTCTGTTTAAGTTGTGTGACTTAAACAGAGATAGTTATTCCCTCAAGATCTTGGGGACTAGACATGCACAGCTGAATTGTCAGCAGGTTGGCTTTCTTCGAGGTCTCTCCTGTTGGCCTGTAGGCGACTCTCTTCTCAGCGTGGTGCTCGCTCTCTGTGTCTGTGTCCTGGTCTCTTACAGGGCCACCAGGGATGCTGGATTAGGGCCCGCGTGTGTGACCTGTTGTTACTGTAAATACCTTTATGAAGGACCTTTCTCCAGTTAGTCGTGTTCTGAGATGCTGGGAGTTAAGATTTCAGCATAGGAATCCTGAGATTCTGGATGCAGTTCCATCCATAGCACCATCTTCATACTGGATCTTTTTTGTAAAGTTTATTTGTTGGGTTTGGGTTTTTTTTTTTTAAACACAGAAACAGAGAGTTTACCTTTCACCTTCATTTGCTTCATGGTCAGAAGGACTTCATGTTTTGAAGGGCAAGTGTGCAGTTATGTGTCCTAGCTGAATCCTTCGGCACAGCCTTGAATTTCCTAAGAGGCAGCTGAGATGCGGGGGAAGCATGGCAGCCAGGATGGACTACTAACTTCCCACAAACTACCTTCTCACACTGCTCCTCTCTCCTTCAGAACCGGCTTGTAGCCAGCTGTGGCCACCCAGAATTGTCAATGAGATTTTTATATATAACACTGTTGCTACTGCTAAGTCGCTTCAGTCGTGTCCGACTCTGTGCGACCCCACAGATGGCAGCGCACCAGGCTCCCCCGTCCCTGGGATTCTCCAGGCAAGAACACTGGAGTGGGTTGCCATTTCCTTCTCCAATGCAGGAAAGTGAAAAGTGAAAGTGAAGTCGCTCAGTCATGTCTGACTCTTAGCGACCCCATGGACTGCAGCCTACCAGGCTCCTCCGTCTATGGGGTTTTCCAGCCAGGAGTACTGGAGTGGGATGCCATTGCCTTCTCCAACATATAACACTACTGACTTTTATAAAAGCCCCCAAATTTATTATTGGACAGGTTTTAGAACTTTTTAGTATGTAAAATGTCAGCATTTTCGGTTGTTATCCCTGCCCTGAGCTGGTAACCCATCTAAAATACGAGCTGTTCCTTTGGAAATGGGTTTCACATATGTACAGGAGACTAGGCAGTAAACGTTTCTGAAAATTCTGACAAGGAAGCAGCTGTTTATCTTGTTAAAAATTAGTCATTTCCCAGGTGGCATTAGTGGTATAGAACCCCCTGCCAGTGCAGGAGACGCAAGAGACGCAGGTTCGATCCCCGGGTTGGGAAGGTCCCCTGGAGGAGGGCTTGGCAACTCCAGCCTTCTGCCTGGAGCATCCCACGGGCAGAGGGGCCTGGCAGGCTACAGTCTGCGGGGTCACTGAGTCAGGCACGACTGAAGCAACTCGGCACGCACGTACGCAGCGCCTGCTGCTACCTGATCCTTCTCTCTTCAGGGCTTCCCCGGTGGCTCATCAGTAGAGACCCCTTCTGCAGTGCAGGAGACGAGGGTTCGGTCCCCAGGTCAGGAAGCTCCCCTGGAGAAGGGACGGCAACCTTCCCTTACATTCAGTTAGGTTTCACTTAAAATTCCGTCTTTCTGCGCACAGTGTTCCCGCCTCTGGTCGCTGACTGACCCTGCTGTCCGTGCTTGGGCTCTGTTCTGACGTGAACTCTAAAGTGGCGCAAACGGGATGCAGCACCCGAAGCGCCTCTCGTCTGACTTCCATCAGGGGACAGATTTTTCTTGAGTTAAACTCGTCCCCCTCCCCCTTGCGTGGCTGTATACCTTTTATCGGGTTGTCCACCTCCCTCCTAGCCATGTGTCCGCACAACGGCTATAAGAGGTTCCCCTCCAGAACCTGGACGGGCTGCTTGTTCCCACAAGGCCACTCAGAACTGGAGCCAGGAGCCTGCAGGAGACTGGAACCTCAGTCTGAGTCTCTGAGGGGCTCACTGACCTCAGCACGTGGAGACCACATTCATAGGAGCCCAGCACCCTTCGACTGAGGCTCCACCTTGCAGACGGTGACGAGGGGGCTGCTGGGTGCCGGGCTGGCCGCGGGACACTCGCTGCCTGTCTAGGGAGATAGTTCTCGTTTGTAGAAGACTTCTGCCTGTCCTCGGCTCGCTGCCACTTGGCTCAGGAAACACCATCCCACATCACTTGTGCCACCTTGTTTGGTATGAGAGCATGTGGGCATGGGCCTGTCATGACTTCTGACTCTAGTTCCCACTCAAAGAAAAAATGTGACTGAGCCACTGAGAAGTTTGGTCATCGCCGAAATCATGGTAGAACCCCTCACATTCCCGGGTCTCCTAGAATGTCTGAGTCACACTGTAAACCAGCTCAAGCCAGTGTGTAACTTCATTGATTTTGTGACTGAGATAGAAAACTTTATTACTCAGTAATAAAAATAAATCACATTTTTTGGAAAACTTTACTAATACCCGTTTGAGAAGTTCTGGCGCACCTGTAGGGGGAGTCCAAATTGAGAAGCAGTGTCCAGAAGTAACTTTCCTAGTACGATTTGCACTAAAAAATATTCTTAATCTATGAGATGCTTCAGTTATGTCACTTCACAACTATAAGGAAGATTATTTTAAACTAGTTGTTGTGCATTAGCAGTTATTTTGTGTCGCTGAGTTGTTTTTAACAGTTTACATGCAGAATTAAGGAACTGTCCCTTTCCTAGGAGTTGGACGTTCAATGGAATCCAAGCTGATGTCTTTGGGGATTAGGACGTGTGGAGACTTGCAGTATATGACCATGGCCAAACTCCAGAAAGAATTTGGTCCCAAAACTGGTCAGATGCTTTATAGGTTCTGCCGAGGTTTGGACGACAGACCAGTTCGCACTGAAAAGGAAAGAAAATCTGTTTCAGCTGAGATCAACTATGGAATAAGGTTTTCCCAGGTACTGATCTCCTCACAGGTTTTAGCTTCTGTTTTTCGTATTTGCACATAGTCCTGTCTCTCCAGCTAGACCATGACTCTTGATACTTGAAATGAAGCCTTAAAACCCTTGCTGTTCCCAGAGCTGGCAGAACATGTGTTCTTAAATAGAGCAGACAGTGCAGTAAATCACATATTAAATACTGAAGGTTAATATACTTGAGAAGAACCGTTAGGCGTGGAGGAAAATAACATGGGTATTTTTTATGTTTGTCTTTCTGTAGCCAAAAGAAGCAGAAGCTTTTCTTCTGAATCTTTCAGAAGAAATTCAGCGGCGCCTTGAAGCTGTGGGCATGAAGGGCAAACGCCTGACTCTCAAAATCATGGTACGGAAGCCGGGGGCCCCTGTAGAGACGGCCAAATACGGAGGCCATGGCATTTGTGACATCACCACCAGGTAAGCTTATTAATAAAAAGGACATTAGATAGCGATATTTCATTACAGGTCATTGTAGTGAATGGAAAATGGGAAGAAAAAAAAACCCAAGGAAAAGTGTGCCCAGAGAGCTGCAGACACTGACGCTCCTGGGTGATGTGCAGAGCCAGGCCTCGGGCCCTTCCGTGGAGCGGCCCTGCAGGGCCAGGTCGCCCCAGCCTGTCGGCGTGTCCCGACGGGGCAGGCTGTCTTGTCCGTGGGGTCTGCAGGCCGTGGGCTTTGGTGCAGGGACAGGAAGGGGGATGCTTGTGGGCTTGGTGGGAAGGTCCCATGGGGAAGCATCAGTCATTCAGAAAATGATTGCAGTGAGGACTTGACTTCATTTAGGGAGGTGTGATTTCATTTTTGTGAAAAGATTAATCATGATAGTCTCTGGAAATTGGTAGAAAGCATTTTAAAACCCTATTTTTTTTTAATGTGAGGGCCACTAATACAAGACTGATGTAAGATCTGCGGCCAGTGTGAAAACGCCTGATTTTGTGTGCCACTTACACTATACAGGACATTGTGTTGTGAAGCTTTGGTTGACTGATGGGTAAATTAAAATACACTGTAGTAGTTTCTTCTTGCTCTCTACTCAATTTTAAATACCTTACAGTTTCTTAGGACTGTATTTTGGTGTACCTAGGGGCTGAGTCTGTCTAAGCTCAGTAAGAAAATCTGCCTTCATTTAAGCCTTTTTGGAAAATCCAGATAGTCCAAAAAATCTAGTTACCAACACAACACTAAAAAATTGGGATTTTTAACTATACTCAAAGCCCACCCTCCAGTTCAACAATAATATTCATTCAGCGTTTTTGATGTACACTTACCTGATTGCTGTAACTGGTATTTGTTCATTTTTGTCCTATTGAAAAGTTTTATTTTGAAAAATGTATGCATGTGTAAGTAGAGAACAGCGTCCTGAACCCACACCCCACCCCCTGAGCTCCATGGTCACTGCTGGGCTCCTGCACCAGCCCTCCCGTCCCCGGCTATTCTGAAGTGACTCTTGGAGACCGGACCGTTTCTTCCACGGGTATCTAGGTGTCTATCTCTGACAAGACCCTGGTTTAGTAAACACAGGACAGTTCAACAGCTGCCTGCGTTGCTGACAATAAAGTGCTCATTTCACCTTTACCTTTGGGTAAGACGTGATTTTCTTCAAGCATTTACCTGATAGCTGTTGACTGTTTGTACGTGAACTGCTGAAACGCGGGCGCCTCTGGACTCTTAGTAGGACACGCAGGCCAGGGGGCTTCACTTGGCCCTCACCTTTGTGTAAGACATGATAATGCATGATAATTACACTTTTTAAATTGAAAGTAGTGTCATTTTATAAATACAAGATGTTGATCAATTGTAAGCCATTAATTTCAGCCTAACATTTTGGGAGCCTAATATAACTGCCTAAGAGAATCTTTAGGTAAGAGCTTCTGAAATATTATAATACTGATCCTGTATTTCCTCTAACTTAGGGGATGATAAACTACTTTCTGAGGCCCACATCCAGCCTGTGGCCTGTTTTTACTTGATTTGTGGTAACAAAAAATTATTTTTATCTGAAAGGCTGTGTAAAATAGAGGCTATGTGAGAGATGGCAGAGTGCAAGCTCCCACAAGTGTTGCAGTTTGGAGTCTTGTGTACCTGCTAAATTTAGTGATCATTTTGTGGCCTCAGACCCCCTGCAGTCTCGTGACTCACAGACGTGTTAGGACACTGTCAATGCGATGACAAAAGTTTCGTAAGCCAGAGAGCCGCGTGGAGATTGAGATCTGTGACTTCATTACCACTTAGGGAAATTTTTCTCATAACAGTTTTCCTTTTGGAAAAAGAAGTTTTCCTTCTTGGGGTTCTTTTGTGTATATGTTTTTATTTTGAATTGTATATGTATTTTTAAAAGTGATTAATTGAAAAGGTCAAATAACAGCTTCGACCCCCTTGCCCCTTTCTTCTCCCTGATTCTGAGCGCCGTTGTTCTTTCGTGGTTTCTTCTGATGCTCACATCCATAGTTTTCCAAAATGTCAGCTGGCTGTGCAGTAGGAGAGGGCGGATCGCTTTCTTCCGTCGCCTCTTGCTGTTTGCACGTGTATTTCTTTTGCCCCTGCTAGAGTTGGTGGGCTTTGTTCAGTCCATCCAGTGTTCCACTGTTAGGACGTGCGTATACTGTACATACTCCACACTGTCCACTAGGCTAACATTCTCTTTCCTTTTGATGGTTTCTCTTCGAGTTATTGAGCATCTGGCTTTGCTGTTTTGTGAATTTACCGCTGAGTGTACCCCCAAACTCCCTTCCAGTGTGACTCTGTTTCAGCACATCAGCAGGTCCGTTACTGGTTTTGACGTCTTTTCTTAGCGGCCTGTCTCTCGGGGCAGCCCAGCCTGCTACTCCAGTTGGGATTAGTTTTAAGAGTTGCTGAATAGTTGGGAGTTGTGAGATGTCCTTTTTCTGTGTGGATCCGTTTCCCTGGGCCCCTGGTCTGCTCAGAGCTTGAGCAAGAATTCACGGGTCACACCCATCTCTGCTCCTACTCGGCGGTCTGCTGACCGGAAGAATAGACATGACCAGCAGCTGTCCTCCCTCAGACACAGAGAGGCTCTGTTGCCACCGTCTTCTCGGGGTGCGGTTGCCCCGATTGCCTCGTTATCACAGGGGTCCTTTAGTGGTCTTCATTTGTCTTTGTGCCCTGTACTTTGTCAGTGGATTTTAACATTTCATCTCTACTAACTAAATTTTTCATTTCTACTAACATTTTGAGTTTTTAAATTTATTCTTTGGACCTTAAGTATTTACAGTATCTCTTCACAGAGAGACTTTCTCTCACCTCCTGAAGATTCTTCTAGTCCCAGTATCAGTCTGTTTCTTAAGTTCCTTTTATTCCAGTTTCGGTTGCTATCTTTCATAGTAGAGATTTTCTTCAGGCATTTACCTGATAGCTGTTGGCTGTCTGTAAGTGAACTGCTGAAACATGGGAGCCTCTGGACTCTCAGTAGGACACGCAATCAGGGAGAGCCGATGGAGGACCGTGTCTTCGGTCACTCGCCAGGCGGGGCGGTATCTGCCATCCTTCCTGGGAGCTGTGCAGCCCTGGGTGGGCGAGAAGGTGGGCCATGCAGCTGGTGTTCTGGGTGCTCAGGAGGGGTTCGGGGGGCATCCTGTGCTGCAGAGGGGCCTTGCTCCTCCTCGCTGTGCCCCAGTCTGTAGCTTCTGTGTCACCATCCCCATCTCTGGGAAGCTGTCAGGGAAGGAGGCACCCCCGCACACATACCTCTGACTGCTGAGCCATCTGAGGTTCTGTACTGTAAACTGGCTTCTCTCAAAGTGGGTGCCTTGCTTTACACATTTAACAGGCATTTGGTAACTTACCACTTACTGATTTGCTTTCAGTATTCAAGAGTTATACCATTCGGAAGGAATTTCAAGTCCGTTTTAGTGTTGTTTTGGAAAGAAAATAAACATGTTTAAACCACCATGGTCCCCTGCAAATTTTGCTTTTAAGTTATTCTCTGTTGATTTGTGTGAAATACATTTAAGATTACCATTAGGTAATCAGTAGAAATTTTTTGCAAATGTGTTTCCTTAAAGAAATAGGGACTTTTCCTAAATAAGAACATGATGTATTCATGGTATGGAAAAAATCAAGAATAAATGTAGTTTTTGGCACCTAATAATGCTGGCACAGTTCCCTCATAGCTTACTTGGTAAAGAATCTGCCTGCAATGCAGGAGACCTGGGTTCGATCCCTTGTTGGGAAGATCCCCTGGAGAAGGAAATGGCAACTCTTGCCTGGAGAATCCCATGGACAGTGGAGCCAGGCAGGCTGTGGGGTTGCAAGAGTCACACGACTTAGCAACTAAACCACCACCACCAATGCTGGCACATTCTCTGGTCCTCCTTGAGGAGTCTTTAGATGTAAGAATATAATCTAGTCTGAGCTTTAGACAGGGAGCCACCACACTTCCTTTATCAGAGCTGTCCACACATTCTGTGTCCACTTAGGAGAACCTCTGGGAGAATAGGACAGTTATGTTGGGCATGTTCACATGTTGAAAACAGTCAGGAGAATCCAGGAGTCATCTTTCTCTCGTGAGTAGTAACCGTAAGTCAGCATAGATAGTCTTGCGACCTAAAAGCTCTGTTGCAGTCTATATTGTTGTACTTAGACTCAGTTTAGAAGCAGCACCATATGCTGATATTAAATATACATTAAAATACAGTTTCTCTGAGACGTTTTTCTCCGCGTATTTTTAGTTGACCAGGTCTCTGAAAGTCCCAGTGTTCTTGATTTTTCTTTCCCCCTTGTTGCCAGCATAATGGATTTCACATTATTGGCTTCACCAAAGGAAGACACACCTTCCTTTTTAAGGATCCCATTTACTTAAAGCTTCTGATAACTTTCTTTACAACTTTAATCTTTTAAAACAGTTCTGTACCACTTACGTACTAGGGAACACATACGGAATGTAGCTTTTGTTCTTCAAAAGAGTTGATTCTGTCACTTGCAGGACCGTAACTCTTGACCAGGCAACAGACAGTGCGAAACTAATTGGCACGGCCACGCTGAACATGTTTCATGCGATGAAACTCAACATATCTGATATGCGAGGGGTGAGTAGGTAAAACCCTAGACTGAAACGTTTTTCTTACTTGAGGGTTCATCTGAGGGTGCTCGTGGTGCGGTGTAGGGTTTCACCCACACATGGTCTTGAATTTTCGAAGTGTTTTTCTGTTAAACAGTCAGGGACCGCTGCTCTGGTCCCTGCAATGGGCAGGGCTGGGGGGACTGTGAGGCTGCAAATGTTCTGACCTCTGAGGTCCTTTTTTGTCAGAAATTTGCTCTGAGGTCTGATGACCTAGCAGGGAGACTTTACCCCAGGCAGGTGAAGATAGCTTTGGAACAGATGGTGAGAGGGCATCTAGATGTAAAAACCTCAATTTTCTTAAAGGTTAACCTTTGTAGGTTGTGTGTGCACACACGTGTGGGCTTTGTGGAAGGACTGAAATGTCCGTAGTGGTGCTGAGAGTCCCCCCGACACACACACCCCTGAGCACTGGGGTAACTGAATGAGTGCTCCCCGGGGCGGGGCTGCTTACCTGCACTTCCCTGCAGTGCACCCACTCCCCGCCCCCCCAAAAATGATAGATGAAGTAGGGCTGCAAGGAGACTGCCCCCTAGTTAAATTTTGTTGAACTCTTAACTGCTCACCAGCTACTGCAGAAGTGGTTTTGGAATAAATGATATGAAAGGCTGTTTGAATACTTTTCACTTAACCTTTCTTCCTAGAAACCTGATGTTTCATTCTGGTTCCAGGTTGGGATTCATGTCAATCAGTTGGTTCCAACGGATCCAAACCCTCCCGCGTGCCTCAGCCGCCCAGCAGCCCAGCCCTGCCGCGGTTCAGGCGGGGCCCCCTCGGTCCTGGAGCTCCTGCAGGCCCAGCGGGCGAGGCAGCCCCCCGAAGAGGAGCCCGCACGAGGTCAGTGCTGCCGGCGGGCTCTACCCGACGCTCAACAGCAGCCTGCCGCTGAGTTACGTGAGTAATGGGGCCTTCTGTGTGTGAAGAAGCTATTTTATGACCTCTCCTGTATTTCCAGTATTTCTGGCTGCTGTGGATCTGGAAGTGCCACCTGCCTCTCGATCTTGCACTGTGCCGTCTCTGCCTCTGACGTCGGGCGCCGCGCCTGTCAGTACCAGCAAAGCCGAGTGTGCCAGCAAGTGGAATGGGCTGCATTCTCCCGTCAGCTTCAAGTCAAGACTCAACCTGAGCATCGAGGTCCCGTCACCTTCCCAGGTGGGTGCTCAGGGTTGTCGACGTGAGGTCAGCCCGAGTAGCTTTACAGCAGGAATGCGAGTTTTCTTTACCAATAACAGCCAAGAAAGGGCTACCTGTCGGGGAGGATTCAGTTGCTCATTCCATTGGGAAACAGCCGAGAGGCAAGAGTGCTTCCGTGGAGACCTGCCGCTCTTGCAGGTCATGCAGCACGGATGAAAGCCAGTTCCTGAGCTGTCGCCGTCAGCAGCCACGGGACGTAGTCGTGGTGACTCACCCTGGTCAGCAGACAGCTTTGCTCCAGAGGCCTTATGTCAGAGGTTTTTCTCGCAGCCCTGGCAAGCAGCTCGCTCTGTAGGGTGAATGATTTTCCTCACACAGGCTATTCACTCAGCTGATGTGGGCTGTAAGCAGGGTATGCTATTGGTCTGTTTGCTGTTTGGAAGCTCTGTTGGCGAAATCCCTTTTCTCTGTTCCCCTGAGTAGTGGGGGCTGTGAGGCCAGGGAAAGGGGGTGTGACCTGGCCGGGGGAGGGCTTGGGTTCCTGGTGAGTTCCCCGAGGAGTGGCTCCCAGCACGGCAGCCTGGCCTGCCCAGTGTCTGCAGTCATGTTCCTGTGAGGATGTCACGGATGGGCAGGGGTTCTGGTGTTTAGGCTGGAGCCGAGTTAAGCTTCTAGAATCCTTTTTTTTCTAGGTTGCTGCTCTCAAATAGATGTGAGGCAGGCAGTCTCCTGTCTGAAAGTCAAACCTCTGACTCCTGACCCATCCCAGAAATGCCTATGTGCCTTGGGCTCTGGCTGCTTCCAGGGCAAGGTCTAGGGACCGCCCCTGAGCAGGATGTCCGGCGAAGAGGTGGGGCAGAGCTGACCCTGGGAACCAGCCAGGGGCCCACGCTGGTCATCTCCAGAGTCCACGTCGGACGAGCCGGGCGTCAATGGCCGAAATCCCAGACATTCCAGAAGTTGGTCTGTCTAGGGGTGGCCTTGCTGGCCGGGCACCTGTACCTCGCGTTTGCTGCCCCGTGTCCAGAGGAGATGTGGTCTCTTGAGCATGTCTGCTCTCACAGCTCGATCGCTCCGTCCTGGAGGCTCTCCCGCCCGACCTCCGGGAGCAGGTGGAGCAGGCGTGTGCGGTGCAGCAGGCGGAGCCGCCGGGCGAGCGGAGGAGAGAGCCCGTCAACGGCTGCAGCACAGGGATCCTGCCGCAACCCGTGGGGACTGTGCTGCTACAGATACCGGCACCTCAGGACCCTAGCACCGACGCGGGGATTAATTTAATAGCCCTTCCGGCGTTTTCCCAGGTGAGTGTCTGTGGCCGTCCAGCCCCAAGCACTTCTCCTCTCCTCCGCCCCTCCCAGGCAGAGCCCGGCCCCCTTGGGAGGAGGGCGGCCGGCCTCCACGTCACCTGCGGGACAGATGCTGACAGAGCAGCCAGGACACCAGGGCGGAGAGGAGGGGGGCTCTGGGGTGGGGGTGCCCAGAGCTCCCCCCAAAGAAAGAACACTCTGCTGCTCCTGGGCCCCCTCAGCACCAGGGACGACAGCAGTCAGGGTTTGAGGTTTCAGGAGCATTACACACACCTGTTTCCTTGCACTTTGCTCCCCTTTTTCTACTAATGCTTCTTGCCCTGGTTGTTTTTGTTCATCAATCCATATTCAAAGTTGTATTCCTTATTCTCAGCCTAAAACTTTGTGAGAATTTAATGAGCTTTGATAGTGAGGACCTATTAAGAATTCATACAGATCATAAACCAGCTGCCTATGGCCAGCCCAGGTCTGACTGAACCTTCTCTTTTCTGCCAGGTGGATCCAGAGGTGTTCGCAGCTCTTCCTGTGGAGCTTCAGAAGGAGCTGAAAGCAGCCTACGACCAAAGGCAGCGTCAGGGCGAGCACGCCCCTCCCCAGCAGCCGGCCGGCGCCCCCGGTGAGCTGTGCAGGCTTCCCGGGCCAGCAGTGAGGCTGGGAGAAGTGAGCGTGTGGGTGGGTTGGCGGGTGTGAGGGCCTGGGGCAATCGGTCAGTGCTGTTCATGCTCCTCACCTCAGACAGGACTAGGGACTAGCACGTGGTCCGGGGGAGGCCGCAGAGTCCCAGGCAGATTCGTACCTGGAACTTCTTACATCTGAACAAGATACCACCCAGAAATCTTCTGAATTATCTGTTATCCTTTGAGACTGCTCCTTTTAAGGATGTAGCTTTAAGGCACAGAATCTGAAGGTTTTCTGAACATGCATCACAAACACCACATTTAACACCTCACTGACCTGGGGATTTTTGCAGTGATTGATTTGTTATGTAAGTGAACACTGAAATACCTCTGGCCAGTAACAAAAGGCATTAAGTATCTGGTCAGAAGTCATTTCAGTAAGAAGTTGTTAAAATGAAAACAGAATGTTGCAAGTAGTTCACCTGTTTTCATGACTCCTGTGAGCCCCCCAGACAGATAAGCAGAGGCCACAAGCAACGGGCTGAGCAAACCCTAGGAGCTGGGGCCCTTGTCAGCGGCCGCCCTCAGGCTGGGCCCACGCCTGTGTGCAGGGCTGCGCGTGCAGAAAGGAACCTGCGGCGCTCCCCGCTCTGGCATGTTTGTTGAGGGTCTTACATCCATCTTCCTCTAGTGCCAAAGAACCCTTTACTGCAGCTAAAACCAGCAGCGGCAAAAGACAAGAAAAGAAACAAGAAAAAAAGTCCCCTCAGCCCCCAAAGAAAGATTCAGAGCCCTCTGAAAAGCACGCTGGTTAACAGCCCGGCGAAGACGCAGCCAGGGGCCTGCACAAGTTCCCGGAAGCTGAGTGACGGATTTCTGAAACAGGAAGCTTCCACGTCAGAGAAACCTCCGGTAACTGCTCTGCACTTTTTAAACCTTGACCCCTTCCTTCATCAGCTCCTCCTGTACCGGATGTTATGTAAACCCAGCACTTGTTATCATTTGTTTTCTTAACAGGGAGAACTCTCTGCTTCCACTTCAGGTGTTGCTGGCCTTTCTGGGTTGCAGCCTGACGTGTCCACAAGTGTCAGGCCCCCCGCGCCCAACCTGGCTGGAGCTGTGGAGTTCAGCGACGTGAAGACCTTGCTCAGAGAGTGGATCACCACCATCTCAGGTTGGTGGCGCTGGTGCTGGTCCTGAGCTGTGTCAGCCTCGCAGGCGAGCAGAGCACGAACTCAGCTAGAGGGAGGGACTCGTTCTCGAGGTCTGATAAGCCAGCCTCTGACACCCACCTCCCCGTCTTCTGCACTGTGGCGTTGGCTCTGCAGCCTCGCTCACCACAGCCCCCCGGGGTGAGGTCTCCCCACCGTCCCCACTGAGTGCGGCCTTCCCCTTCAGAAGGACAAGCTGGTCCTCACACGCGCTCTCCCCGCTCTAGATCCGATGGAGGAAGACATTCTGCAAGTTGTGAAATACTGCACTGATCTAATAGAGGAAAAGGATTTGGAAAAATTGGACCTCGTTATAAAATACATGAAAAGGTAAACTACTCAGGATTTTACCAACATGTCTGTCACCACGGCTCGTGGGGCGGGGGAGGGTGGCAGGGGGGCGCAAGCAGGCGGCATTCCTTCTGGGCATCACGTAGGTTTAGGTTAACTGTGCTCCTCGGAGGTACTGTGTGAGAGCGGTAAGTTCATTTTGAACACCAGCCAATAGTGACTGAGGAGTAAAAGGGGTCAAAACGAGATTCCACCTCTCACATATAAGTCAAACCATGAAAGTACCTTTTTGAGTGTTTCCACTGAAGCCGTTAAAGCCCTTAACCTTCACATGTGTATACGCTATCCTCTCCTCTCCTGCCTGTAGGCTGATGCAGCAGTCGGTGGAGTCGGTTTGGAATATGGCATTTGACTTTATTCTCGACAATGTTCAGGTGGTTTTACAGCAGACGTACGGAAGCACATTAAAAGTCACGTGAAGATGGGTGACCAGGGAGCCTGGCGCTCTCCACTAGCTGTGCCCTGAGTGCTCGTGAGGTATTTGCAAAGTGCATGATAGTAATGCTCTGAGTTTTATAATTTTAAATTTCTTTTTAAGCCAAGTGTTTTTGTACATTTCTTTTCAGTAAGTGCCAAATTTGTCAGTATTGCATGTAAATAATTGTGTTCTTTTACTGTAGCATAGATTCTATTTACAAAATGTTTGTTTATAAAGTTTTATGGATTTTTACAGTGAAGTGTTTACAGTTGTTTAATAAAGAACTGTATGTATATTTTGTACAGGCTCCTTTTTGTGACTCCTTTAGGAAGCAAATCCTGAACTATTCTACTTAAAGAGGCTGAAAACCCTCCCAGCCAGCCGGACGGTTACAGGCTCCGTGCTAAGCTCTGAAATCCCCGAGAGCTCTGACTGGCGTTCTACTTGTGCCAACCAAGCAAGGGTAAAGAAAGCGTGCACTCACTCACTCCCTCCTAACCCAAAGCACCAACACAGGACCATGTTAAGAAAATCTCCTTTACTTCTTCCAAGTGGAGGAATTTACATATTCTGAATTAGAACACACACACAATGAAGACCTAAGTTTTTCCTGGGAAAACTACGTCCCCCAGATGGTTTAGAGGTTTTTTTTGTCTTTGCCTCTACTGGCCCTTGAGAAACTTCAATAATATAAAAGTATTCGTCTATGCTATATAATACTTTAAAAATATAGTTTATAATTCTATGCCAGTGAATACTTGGGAACACCTGCTATCCAACACCCACACTGACTTCATTCAACACTGTGCTATAGAAGGCAGTCAGGTACTAGTCTGACGCTAACAGACTGCTTATCTCAGGGACCCACTTCCCATATTCTTCAGGAAAACCTTAGGGGACTAGCTACCACCAAATTACTAATATGAAGAAACTGTTATGTCTCAGTATTTCTAAGTTGTTACAAAGTCCAGACAGTTTTAATCAACACCCTACTGATTGTCTCATCAGAAAATGTATGCATGATAGAACCTGCTAGGACAAAACAGACCCAGACTGATGTATAAAACCCCTCATGTTAACAGTTAATCAGACAGTTCCTGTCCTTGAGAGAACGTGCTCTGCCAGGAGGAGACTTGGGAGAGCAACTATGCTGACAGGAAGGGAGCCCAGCAGCGCTTGCGGGCAGCCTCTGGGTTCTTTCTTGGAATTGCGGACGGTGCTGAGAACTGTGGACTCTCGTGACCACACAAGCAGTAAAGGGCAGCCGGCGATGCTTGACACCATGGTTTCACACAAAGCAGATAAAGAAATACCAAGAAAGCCTAATTTTCTATTTTAAAAAATTTCTAAGGGCATATGGCAGAAGAACGCTGGGAGAAGAATCACTGGGAAGGATATGCATAAATAAAGACGTGTTTCTTACCTCAAAAAAGTCCCAAGAATCACAAAATCTGCAGAAGCTTGGTTAATCAAATACTGCAGTACTGATTTAATCAGTATAAAATTGAAAGAGCTTTAGATCTGTAATAAAAATCCAAATTTGGGGAAGGAAGGGCAGACTTTAAAACAGCAGCCAGTAGAGAGGGGCTGGGGAGGGCGTGGGCGAGTGAACAGGCACGTCGGAGCTGTGGGGACGTGTATCGACCACTGTCAAACCAGTGTAGTTTCTTGGTTTCTCATGGAAAACATTTTATACACCTAGTTTTTTCCTTCTATACTTAAGGTCAATCAGTGTTCCGACAGGTCCATTCCTTGTTTTTCTTGGTGATATTACCACATAATATTACGCTGACTCCAATTCCTGCCCCAGGTGGAAAACTTAGATGATCTCAAACACTTTCTTCAGCTCCACAATAAGCTGCCAGTCACTCTTCTGCATCTCGTCTCTGAACCAGTCTTTGAGGGCGTCGATGGACTGCCGGCTGATCTGCAAGGCCCGAGGCAGACAGTAAACAAAACCACGTCCCAAAGAGTGCCAGTTGCTGTCGTCACCAAGAAAGCTCAGGCGGAACTTAACCAAGGCAGAGGGGGCCCAATCTAGATGTTCGAGCAGGTGCTCTGAGGCGGCTGGACGCCAGGCCAAGCCTTAATGAAGAATCCAGTCCCTTCAGGTTCTAAACATCCGCCCTCCGCTTCCAAGTCAAGTCATCAGAAGAGCTGACAGCCCCCTCCCTTAACTGCCGAGTGAGCAGCTTACCTTACTGACGAGAATGTCTGTAGCTTCAAAATGGCGTCCGTACATTTTGGGAGATTCACCAGGGATGGGTTCTATTTTGACACAGACTTCTTGTCCTTTTTTCGCAACATCCACTTGTTTATGGTTTACTTCAATACTTGTTACTATTCCAATGTCAACAAACTGTAAAGAACAGAAACTGCGGTGTGAGCGGAGGCACTGAGCTGCGTCTACCCTGCCCTCTGCGAGACAGCTGCCGGAGGAGGGGGGACAGAAACAAGCCTGGGGTGAGCGCTGAGCCAGCTGCCCTCAGCCACAGTGAGGGCAGCCACAGCACCACTCTGCTGCCTGGATCCCTACCCGGGAAAACACGAGTGAAAACGGCGTCTAGTCTGGCTAAAGCCACACCAGGGGCCCCTGCTGCCAGGAAGTGTCCAGCTCAGCCCACTGAGACGGTGGAGGAGCGATGACCCCGAGGAGCAGCTGAGTCACGGTGTGCAGAGGACGGCAGGGCCCCCACCCACTCGGGAGCCAGGCCTCCTGGGGCACCTTAGTGCACCAGCAAGGGGGAGAAGGCTCCAAGTGCCACGGGCAAGCACACGAGGACCAAACACCAGATAACGGGTACCAAGGGAGACAAACCCTTGTGTACAAGATGCCTGAAGCAAAGTCCAGGGTGGGGAGAAGGCATAACCACTGCCCAGGGGAGGACAGTGAGTGCTAAGTGGGGCAAACCTGTCCCCGATGGAGATGCTGAGAGACCTTCCCACTCACTGTAACCTGCACCCAGTCACATGGGAACCACCAGACAAATCCAGGCTGAGGAGCCCTCTGTGAAAATGCTGGTCTGGACTCTTCAAAAAGGATGATGGGCTGTTCCTGATTGAGATCGAAGCGCTAATAACCAGACCCCGCACATCTGGACGGAGCCCTGGGCCAGATCAGCAAACAACATGACCGAAGACATTTTGGGCACTATTGGTGAAGTGTGAATGAGAACTGTGAATTACAGGGTTTTACTCAATGTTACTTTTCCTTAGGTATGACGCTAATCCAGAGGAAAGATGAATGAGTGTTCATTAGTCTAGTCTGAATTTTCCCCCAGACTCAGAAGTATCAAGGTTGATAATTCTGCACCTTTCATTACTTCAAGCACTGACACCAGGAGCTGAGAATAGACACTGATAAGGAACTGGCACTGAGGAATAACGCAGAGAGGGACAGGCTCTGCTGGGCTTTCTGTCGTCACTCCTGAACTACCAGAACTGCTTTAAGAGAAGACTTTTCTAAGTACACCCAGAACTTACATTTTTGCTGGGCACGCACATGGGTGTTCCCTGCTTCACTTGCCCTGCTTCCACAGTCACGCCCATCACTATCGGATCCCGAGAATTGAAGATAAACTGAGGGAGGATCTTTATCTTGCAGGGGAATACTGCTATGTGCCTACAAGAATAAAACGCAAGCATTTTTAAGCTTACAGAATCACTCAAGATGCATGAAAAAGCAAGCACAGGTGACTATGAGACGTCTCCCCCTCAGGGGAGGGCAACAGGTAGGCTGGCCCCACTCAGGCCCTGCTGGCCAGCCCCACCCACATCCCGCCTGGACTATGGGGGCTGCCCGCTTCTCTGCACGTGCTTCCCGCCGCTCTCCCCGAGGTCAGCGGTGCCTCCACCCCAGCACTCATCCTGATGGCCAGGGCTGTTCTCACCCCGCCGCCCCCTCCCCAGCCACACTGTCAACCTCAGTTCGCCTGAGGCCCTTCCTTGCTTCACCCTGCTTCTCCCAGCTTCTCCCGTGTTCTCTGCTCATCTTAGCCCTGAGCTCCAAGAGAAGGGACCTGCCAGGGTTGCCCTTGGAGCTCTGCTGGAGGAGTGGGGCTCCTTCACTTTCTAATTCCCCACTCACGCTGGTCCACGCGACCCCAGATGAGGACCCCCAGCAAGAGGCATCCCCAGGCCATTAATGCAACTTAGGGCTGCCGACTGGAAAACCAAACACTAAACAGAAACGTGAAAGAGAGCGTGGGTTCACACACTGTGCGTCTCAGGTGGGCCTGATCTGTGGTAACACATCTCCGCAGGACGCAGCCTCCAGGAGATCAAGTGCCATGCTTCTGTTGCCCACACATAGCTGTCTGGTACTGTAGAGTCACGTCATCAGCTGTGTTAGCACAGATCCAAAGTAGGTACAATTACCAACTTACTTAAATTCTTCCTGTTTCTGTTTCTTGTAGTCTTGTCTGTATTTTGTAAAGGCATCAAATAAATGATAAATAATTTCTGCACTAAAAATTCTAACTCCTAAACTGTCAGCCATTTCTTGTGCATCCCGTTCAATTCTCACATCGAAGGCCAAAATCACTGCATACCTGCAAGGTTAAAACACATCAAGGATTATTTGATGAAATACAGACCGTGTCTTAACAGTCCTACTCAATCAAACAGGCAGCATGCAAGCCTTCAGCACAGGGGAGAAGTGACTTACTGAGGGTCATGTTCCAGCATCACTGAAGCCTTCATGACATCTTTTTTGTGGACAGGCCCAATGTTGATCCCTGCATACTGTAAAAAGGGAGTTTCCCAGTTCAGATGCCTGTCAGGTGATGGGACAGCCCCCCCCAGACAGCGCCTCCCACTGAGTCCTGGGGAGTCAGCCCCATGACTTACGGGTACTTCTGATGTCTTCAGAAATTCAAGGAGAGCTTCCAGAGATCCCAGGGTCGAGGCCTGGACGTAGACGCCTTTCTCTTCTAACTTGATAGCATTCAGTGTCTGCTTTAACTCGTGGATCAGCTCATCCTTGAGAAGAAACGACATTTGACAAGGTTATAAATACACCACTATCTCAGCAGCCTAGAATTAAACTGTTTCTCTTTTTGATTAAGTGTTCATCTGAAAATACGAACCCAAGGCTGAATGCAGGCAAGGCATGGTAAACTTGTGCGGGAAGGGAAGAAGAGACATGGGTGCAGACCTGGGCTGTTAGGCTGACTAATGTTGGGACGTGTGAAACCTCTGCACCACCCTGGCAGAGTAGATATAAAGCAGATGGATGAAAGGAATGACATAATAATCTTCTAGAAGATAAAAGTACTGATGTAATGTGGTACAGGAGTCCTAAGCCCAGCGGGTTTGATGGTCAAACCCCCTCATCTCAACAGTCCTTTATTTCATCACTGTTCCTTAGAAGGTGAAGAGATTCTGACCAGAGGTCAGTAAAACCACCCTGTCGTTGTCACGCAAGCCCCGTCCATGGCCTCCCGGAGACTGGCGAGAGGGACGCCCTGTCCTCACTGGCCCTGAAGTGGCCGACTCCCTGAGCACAGTGCCTGGGTGCTGCCTCAAGGACAGCGGCCCCAGCACACGGGAGCCCTGTGCGGGCAAGAGGGGTGTTTTCTCTTCACGAGAGAACAGTCATGTCTCAGCATTTGCTTCTGTGAAGCTCCGCTGGGCTCAGGTGCACCACCTGGCAGACAGACCTTAAAAGGACCTCTAGAACCCAATAAGAGATCCGTTAGTTCTGTCTCTATGACTGAGTCAAAGTGGCTCGGTCGTGTCTTTGCGACCCCACAGACTGTAGCCTGCCAGGCTCCTCTGTCGATGGAATTCTCTAGGCCAGAATAGTCGAGTGGGTTGTCATTCCCTTCTCCAGGGGATCTTCCCAACCCAGGGACTGAAACCAGGTCTCCTGCAGTGCAGGCAGATTCTTTACCATCTGAGCCACCAGGGAAGCCCAGTCTATATAACTGAGTATCTTAAAAAAAAATAAACACGAATGGAGAACTTCCAGTTTCTGGTTCTTTTTTTTTTGGGGGGGGGGGGGGGGGATGTGGACCATTTTTAAAATCTGTACTGAATTTCTTACAACACCGTTTCTGGTTTATGTTTGGTTTTTTGGCCATGAGGCATGTGGGACCTTAGTCCCCCGACCAGGGATTGAACCTGCAGCAAAGTCTTCACCACTGGACCACCAGGAAAGTCCCTGGTTCATTTCCTAAATAAAATGTTCTAACTTTAATGTATATAAATGATCATTTATGCCAATTTGTGATTATACGAACGGAAGCAATTCTAAACCATCAACCATTTGTTAAGAGGCCCAAAGTCTCCACAAAGACAAAGGTGCCTATTTTATTCTTCATTCCCAGCATGTGTCCTCCTCACACAATATACAACACAAAACATCACTGGAGGAAGAAATAAATGAACTTACTTTAAGAACTGGGATTTCATCTTCTTTATAAGCCACGAGGAGGGGTAAACCAGCCAGTGTTTTTTCCAGGTCCTTTCCAAGAATCTTTACCCCCTGAGCTGCTTCTACCTCTTTATGCTTCTCATATTGGTTCTACAGAGATCAAAACAGTTGTTACTACATTTACATGAAAGGTGGCTAGCAGGGGACAAGGATGATAGATGATACTGTCATGACTTTGGGACAGGAAGAGTTTGCTAAAGTACATGCAAAAAGAAATAAATACAAATCAAAGACTGACAAAGTCAACATTAAAGCTAAGTAATGTTGATTCCAAAGATACCACAGAATGAGTAAACAAACAAGTCACAGCAGAAAATGCCACAATACTTACTGCTAATTACTTATCTAGTTAATGCTAGTAACTAGATAGCTATGTGGAACCAAAACAACATACTTGTGATTTTTATGAGGAACTCTGCTGTTAAGTAAGAACTTTCTCAAATCTCTAATAGAAGGTCCTTTCTGTATGAAGACACCTGGAATTTAACCAGTGAGGGGCACGTGTGTCTATTAAAGTAGGTGGCTCTCAAAGGGAGGAACAACCCCAGCAGAACTCTGTGCAAGTCCTGTGTGCTGATGCTCACCACCCTGACTCACCTTCACTCTTAACTCCTTCATGGGGGGAGGTAACAGGAGGCCTCGGATCTGTGTGACGATAGGCCCTTCTACTCCGGGAACAATAATCGTGTCTCCTTCCTTCAGACGCCCGTTGATCAGTATTACATCAATAGTTGTGCCCATTCCCGGGAGAGCCTTAACCTAAGAGACGTTGTAAATGGGGTGAAACACAGGCTACAATGAACCACACTGATTAAATCGAGAGCAGTCCACGGCCCCACCTGAAAACCCCTGCTGGCTGGGGGCGGGGGCGACGGCGGAGTGGATTAAACTGAATAGCTAGCATTACCTCCATCACCTGGGCTCTCAGCTCCTCACACTGGGCAAGTCTCTTACTCAACATGGTCTGAGTCAACTCGACAAGAAGGCAGATCAGACTTCCCATGCCATCTCCAGTATGTGCAGAGGTAGGTACCAAGGACACAAAAGTGCGGGGATCCTTATTCTCATAAAACAAAGCTGCATTCAGCCCCTAGACATAAAAGCAAAGTCACTGGTACAGGTCAAGCTGGGGAGGAAGGTCTCCAGAACAGAAACCACTAGCTGGAAGCTGGATGAACAATGGCTCTTTGTTCTGAAAACTCCTCACCAACACCTGGATCACATGAACCCTGGAGGTATTAATCATCGTACAGAAAAGCAGCTTCTTTCCAATCAGCTTGGTTTTTAACATTTATTTAAATGTCAAAAATTCAGACTGCAAAGAGAGGTCTTTGAAATAAAGAATTTAAAAGGAGACTGGAGAAGAGAAAGAATGAAAAATGCTAAATGCCATTCATAGGGAAACAGAACCAGTATCAATCAAAGTACTGGCTTGATTATAAAGACATGGCAAAAGAAGAAATAATCTCCTATGATGTGCTCTCTTGTAAAGAAGGGAAGTTTTCTGACCTGCTGTGCAAACTCCACAATGATCGCCTTGGCCCGCTCCTCGAATTCATCTCTGGTGTTCTTCTTCTGCTTCTTCAGAGTAGCAGCCACATCAGAGTCAGGGCTCTTTTTCCAGTCATACAACCTATCGATCTAGAAACATTTTTTTTATGTAAGAAGCATTTCTAAAGCACTCACAAAGCTCAGCAAGTTAATAACTAAGGTTAATGTAAAAGCTCCAGGAAATCCAAATGTATATCACACACATGTGGAAGAGTGTGCCACTCGGACATTTCATGGAACCAAAGTCCCCATCATGTGCTTAGCTGCACCCCCTCTTAATGAGAAACAAGTACCACACTGCCCACTGGCTTCCAGCCAGTTCATGAGAGGCTGCCATTTATTCCAAAATAGTTTAGAAACATTAACATATGCTGGAATTCCAAAATGGTTAAGTAGCTGACAGAAAAAAGGATTAATTACAGCCAAGTACATCACCAGGAAAATGACATATGAAAAACATGGAAAATAGACAATAATTATTTCCTACCTCAGAGAACACCCCATCATTACCTGTTTTATTGCTCAAATTAGGGTTAAATCTGTTTAATTAAATAATCTATGTTCTCTCACTTTTCAAGAGTGATAAATGGGTATAAAGAGGAAGATTATTTAACAATAAAAAAAAAAATATCATATGTTGGCTCAGTCTAGGGTGATAATACAAAGTAGCAGACCAATCTGAATGCTAACAAGAAGGAAAATCAGTAGAAACAGACCCAGAAATGACAACGATGAAATATAATTAGCATCACCTCTGAGCCACCAGGGAAGCCCCCCAACTAGCATCCAAGGGCCTTAAAACAGTTATTATAAATATACTCAATGACTTTAAAGGAAACCCGTAGAGCTAAAAAGTGTATATATACATATATAAAATCCGAACTATAAAGAAAAAAAAAAAAAAAATCCCTGATTGAACTGAAGCAGGTGACACAATGCCAAAGACCAGCAAATAAGATAAAGCAAATAAAAACTACCCCAACTGAGGCACACAGAAAAAAATCATGGAGAAAAAGAAAACTTCAGTGACTTCTATAAAACAATATTAACAGAAGTAACTCAGGGTCTAGAAAAGCTCTAGAATTCTATCAAACACTTAAAGAATAAGAGAAGAGAGCAGAAAAATAACTGCACAAATAATGACCAAGAACTTTCTAAGGAAATCAAACTGATGAAGGATAAATATAAAGAAAACTATTACATAATCTCACTGACAAAATTCTTAAAAAGCCTTTTTAAAAGCAATCCAAAAAATCCCACATTACACACTGCAGAACAAAGAATGAGTAGAGATAAAAGCCAGAAAGTGATGATGATGAAGGGCAAAAAAAATTTTTTAACCTAGAATTCTGTATCAACAAAACTATTTGTAAAATATTTTTACCTGTGATAATAAAAACACAGTACATCTAAGCAATGTTTTTAACAGTGCTAATAAGCATATCTTTAAAGGCTTGTCTTAGAAAAGAAAAAAATATCTGAAAGCTTCCATTTTAAGAAGCCAGAAAAAGAACAATGAATACAAATATAAGCAGAAAGAAAAAAAAATGATAAAAATTACCCCTGAAATCAATGAAATACAAAACAGACAAACAGTACAGAATATCAATAAAACCAAAAGCTGGTTCTCTGAAAGACACAGATTTCTATACTAACAAAAGGAAAGTAAAAAAATAAACTCAGCTTACTTAAACTCCATGCTGATGTGGCTTTACTAATGAATGCTATCAAATACCTAAAGAATAATATTTCTATACAAAGCCTTTCAGAAAACAGAGGAGGAAATACTTCTCATCTTATAAGGTCATTATTCTGAAAACTAGACAAAAGATACTAAAAGGAAACTGTACATCAAAATCACTCACAGACAGACACAAAAATTTTCCCACATAAAAAAGTTAGCAAATCAAATCCAGCAAAACATTAAAAATATACTATGACCAAATGGGTGTTGTTCCAGTAATGAAAAAGTTGGTTTAATGTTTTAAAAAGGCAATGGTTAAGAACAAATGGTGCTGGACCAACTGGATGTCCACAGGCAAAACACTGAAGACACACACCCTTCACAAAAACGTTAGCTCAGAAGGGATCATCTAAATGTAGAACACCGAACTCTAAAACTCTTTAAACAGGAGAAAACCCAGATGACCTTGGTCATGGTGATGACTAGATACAACACCAGAGGCATGATCCATGAAAAACAGAACTGATCATCTAGACTTAATTAAAAACTTTTGTTCTGTGAAACAGAGTCAAGAGAGTGAGATAACAAAACACAGACTAGAAGAGAATATTGGCAAAATAACATGTGGATGAAGGAATAATATCTAAAATATACAAATAACTTTTAAAATTCAACAGTAAGTAAACAAAGAATCCAATGCTTAACAAACACTTCACCAAAAAAGATACACAGATGGCAAACAGGTACATGAAGAGATGTCATCTTATGTCACCAGTGAAATAGGAACTGAAACAAGATATTACTACACACCTATAGGGCTTCCCTGGTGTCTCAGCTGTAAAGATTTGCCTGCAGTGCAGGAGAACCCGGTTTGATCCCTGGGTTGGGAAGATCCCCTGGAGGAGGGCACGGCAACCCACTCCTGTATTCTTGCCTGGAGAATCCCATGGACAGAGGAACCTAGTGGGCTACAATCCATGGGGTCACAAAGACCTGGGCACGACTAAGCACCAGCACACAGCCATTAGAATGGCCAAATTTCAAAACACAACACCAAAGGCTGGTGAGGATGAGGAGGATGGGAACTCTCCTCCACTGCTGGCGGAGATGCAACATGCGACAGATACTCTGGAAGACAGTTAGGCAGCTTCCTACAAAAACTAAACCCTCTGACCAAACAGCCTCGCCATCACGCTCCACTGTTATTTACCCAGGAGTTGAAAACTTATGCGTGCACAAAATGGCTACAGCAGCTTTATTCCTAATTATCAAAACTGAGATGTCCTTCAGCGGGTAAATGGATAAATAAACTATGGGTCATCTAGACAATGGGATATCATTCAGTGCTAAAAAGAAAAGAACTATATCAAGTCATGGAAAAAGGACTTGGAAGAAACTTTTAACACATTACTAACGGAAAGAAGATAATCTGAAAAGACTACATACATACTATAGTATTCCAACCATATGACTACTCTGGAAAAGGCAAAACTAGGAAGACAGTAAGATCAGTGGTTGACAAGGGGTGGGAGGCAGAGGGACAAACAGGTGGAGCACAGAGGATATCTAGGGCAGTGAAAACAATGTATGATTCTATATTGGGGGATACATGACACACCTGTGCAAACCCAGAGCACGCACCATAACAGGAGTAAATTTTAAGGTAAACTATGAACTCTTGAGTGTGTCAGCGTAGGTTCATCAGTTGCCACAAAGGTAGCACTTAGGTGGGGTATGTTGATCATGGGAACAACTATGGGAAAAGCTATGCATGTGTGGAGGCAGGGAGTGTATCAAAAATCTCTACTTTCCCCTCAGTTTTGCTATGAACTTAAAACTGTTCTAAAAAATTAAGACTTATTTTAAAAATAGCAATAAGCTTCTCACACCCTCAAAAAACATGGATGAATTCACAGAACCATAATGTTAAATGTAAAAAGCCAGACACAAAAGACTGTATTTTGTCAAGTTTGACTTACATGAAATTGAAGAACAGGCAAAACTAATCAATGGACATAGAATTTGGAACAGTGATTGCTATAAGGGGCTGGGAATTAGACTAGAGTGGAGCACGCTAGTACTTTTGAGGTGATGGAAAGTTTTATGTCTTAATTTGGGCTATTTAACAAAGATGTGGGCTTCCCTGGTGGCTCAGGGGTAAAGAACTCACATGCCAATGCAAGAGACCTGGGTTCAATCCCTGAGCTGGGAAGATGCCTGGAGAAGGGAATGGGCACCCACTCCAGTATTCTGGCCTGGAGAATCCCATGGACAGAGGAGCCTGACAGGCTACAGTCCATGGGGTTGCAAAGAGTTGGACACAACTTAGTGACTAAACAAAAACAGATAAGTATCTATGAATACACTGATCAAAACTCAATTTTACACTGTATATAAATTTTACCTCAATCCTCCCTGGTGGCCCAATGAAGAAACCTCCTGCAATACAGAAACCTGGAGTTTGATCCCTGGGTTGGAAAGATCCCCTGGAGAAGGGAATGGCAACCCACTCTAGTATTCTTGCCTGGGAAATTCCATGGACAGAGGAGCCTGGCGGGCTATAGTCCATGGTGTTGAAAAGGTCAGACACAACTGAACGACTAACACTTTAAAAATAAGGAAAAAGCAAATTTATAGAAAGAATAAAAATACTTATGTCACAGTTTTTCCACTTGATAAAAATTAACCTATTTTGAACCTTACTCTGAGCAAATACTAGTCTTAAGACCTGACATATTTTATCACCTCTAATTCTTACAAAAATTCAATAATGCTCTATTCTGCAGGCAAAAAGAGGCTAATTAAGGCCATTTTTCTAAGTCTGAAGTGGTAAAGCCAGGATAAGAACCCAGGATTCAAACCCTGGACGCCAAGCTCTTAACCACTGTCCCACTCTGCTAACTCCGAGCTCTCAGGATGCTGCTTCTCCAGAAACAACAAAACAACAAAACACAGTCAGTTGACTAAGGTGGTGCCTACAGCAGAAGAGCAGGCTGAGGTCCTGTTAAGACTGTCAGTTTTTCTAGCAAAGTTCTAGGAGTAAGGAGCAAATAGAGATTTCCAGGACACAACAAGACCAGAGTCACTGTTCTTGCTTAATTCAGATTTGCCCACCAATGGCCAAACCACGTTCTGGTGAGAAGTCAAAAGCACGGGCTTGTATGGTCTGGGAGAAAACTCCTAAGGGAGGCCTGCCTGCATTTGAACAAAGCAACATTCGAATGACCTTAATAAATTAAGGAAATTGGATTAAACACAGTTAAACTCTTAGAAGGAAAAAAATTAACAAAATGAAGTGGAAGGAAATGGTCTATCAGGTGTGCACATTATACAGTAAAAGACATGGAAACTATTTTAAGTTCAAACTGAACTAAGCAACCCACAAAACAGTCTTTCTCCAAAATTAACACAGTGGTTGGAATATATGGTAAGGGTTGAGTATGCAGCAGGCACTCACTAAATTCTTGTTACTATTTAACAGGATTTATGACTTAGAAAAGATACAAAACAACTCCATCTTACAACTGGTACTGATCAGAGCTTAATGAGAATCTTTATCTCTCTTCTAAAAAAGTGATGAACTTAGAATTCAGTTTCCAAAGGTCACCTAGTGAGGCTGGGTCTGTGAAGAAGGCTTAGTGGTCAGTCTCCTCCAGCTCTGTCCAAACCCAAAGAGTATAACACCACCAAGAGTGAACCATGAATTTTGAGTGATAATGATGGTCAGTGGAGGCTCATCAGTTGTAACAAAGGTATCTCTTCCGTGCAGGATGTCAATGATGGGGAAGGCTTTGCATGTGTGAAGACAGGGGTACTTTCCCCTCAATTTTGCTATGAATCTAAAAGTGCTCTAAAAATAATAAAGTTTTAATAACAAGAAGTAAGTCAAGTCCCCCAATCCCCACATCAACAGGAATTCTGTTACCGAACAAAGGAGAAAAGCCACATGAGCATATCAAGAGACAGAATGGGCATCTGACAAAAATCAACAACCATCTCAAGACAAACAAAAACCAATACTAAGTAACCTAGGAATAGAAGGGAATGTCCTTTTTACCTCATGGTAAAAAACGGAAAACTTTCCCCTAAGATGGAGCAGAAACAAGGATGTCTGTCATCACTTTTATTCAGCAATATTCTAGAAGATCCAGTTAGTGCAATACAGAAGGAAAAAATTTATAAAGGATACAGATAAGGGAAAAAGTATAAAAGTTTCCATCAGCAGATTACATAATCATGTATTGACTTCCCCAAATGTGGAAAACCTGAATGAACTTTTTGGCAAGCTACAGAAAATTCCACATGAACTACAAAAGAAGCCCCTAGGCCTAACCTACTGAATTTAAAAGGTCAAAGGATAAAGGTCAATATATAAAAATCAACTGTACTTTTATTTAAAACTGATTATCAGAAATCCAAACAGCTATTTACAGTAACACCAAAAGCATGAAATATTAGGGAAAATCTAGTAAAATATGACCAACACACGGGCAATAAAAAACTATAGCATACGGTCGAGAGAAAGTAACTGGAGAGACAGACACCGTGTTCACTGACTGGAAGATTCAACTTTGCTAAAATGTCCATTCTCCCAGAATTTACCTACAAATACAATCCCAATAAAAATCCCAGAAGGTTTTTTGCAGAAAATAACAAGCTGATTCTAAACTTTATATGGAAATTCAAGGACCCTGAAATAACCAAAACAAATCTGAGAAATAAGAAGTTGAAGAACTTAACCACCATCTGCTTTCATGACATCACTATGAAACTACAATCAAGACAGAGAAGCAGTGGCGTAAGGAGGGACATAGAGGTCAGTGGAAGAGAAGAGAAATACTAAGAACAAACATGTACCTGGTCATTTTTAACAAAGACTGCAAAGTAATTCAATGGGGGAAGAATAACCTCACAAGGGGATTTTGAGGTGGATATACATTTTGAAAAAAGTGAACTTTGATTTCTACTTTATACCATGCAAAATTAAAATCACAGATCTAAATGCTAAGTATCTAGCAACACTGGAAAAAAATTTTCATGAACTTGGGATGGGAAAAGGTTACTGTATAGAATACAAACAACAAATATAAAAAAATTTCTCATAAGTCAATTTTGCTAAAGCTACAAATTTCTTCTCTTCAAAAAACATCATTAAAAAAAAAACTCTTAAGTCTGACTCTAAGAATATATCTGCAACACACACAACTGACAAAGGACTTCGACTTCTATCAACGATAAAAAGAACTCTTAAAACTGAGCAAGATGACAATCTAATAAAAAATGAGCAAAGGATTTTGAATAGATACTTGAGAAATCAAATAAGTATACAAAAAGATGTTTGATGCCATTAGTCATCATGGAAATGCAAACAGAAACGGTACACTTTGGCACTACACATTTATCAGAGTGGCAGCAGGCAGGGGTTAAGTGTTGGCAAGAATGTGTAGAAACAAACTCTTCCTAACTGTTGGCTAAAAAATGTAAATTGGTACCATTTCTTTGGGAAAATGTGTCATTTTCTCATAAGGCTGAATATATACCTACCATATGACCCAGCAATTCTATTCCTAAATATTTACAAGTAAAGGAAAATAAATGTCTACACAAGGACTTGTGTAAAAATGTTCATAGCTGCTTCATTAATAACCTAAAACTATAATCAATCCAAGAATCCTTCAACAGATGCAGGGATGAAGTATGGTGAAGACATATTAGCCAGGTAATAGAGTCTTACTGAACAATAGAAAGAACGATCTATGACCTATGCAGCAACATGGATAAAGAGGTCACACACTGTGTAGCTCCGTTAACATGCAACTGTGAACCAGACGAAACCAGTCTGTGGTGGCAGAAAGAAGGCTGGCGTCAAGGGTGTAGAGGGGCGCACTGACGTAAGAGAGCATGAGGGAACATTCTGGGAATATGGACGTTAAGTCTATATTCTAAAGGATGGTGGCTGTGTGTGTGTATAATTTTGTCCACATGCACTGAACTGTACACTTAACATGAGTGTGTTTTCTTATATGAAAGTGATGTTGTTTTAACCATAAAAAAATAAGCACATTTTCACGACTTAATTTTTCAGAAGAGGAGCTTACCTTATTGAGGGCAACAATGAAGGGACATTTTTTAGATTTTAAAAGGTTGATAGACTCAATTGTCTGGGGCTCCAAACCATGCATAATATCAACAACTAAAATGGCAATGTCACAAAGAGAACTTCCTCTGTTTCTCAAATTACTGTTGGAAAAAGACACATAAATAGAAATCTTGAAATTAAATACTTTTACTCAAAGAGACTTAAAATTTTCACTTATTTGTAAAACCTACACAAAAAGAACAAAATGAAGTACATGCATTAAATTCAAGTGGCATTAGCCCTTAACTTGCGAAATGCTTATCTGACAGTGAACTGACATCAGTTGCAATGACTTAGTTTCAGAAATTACTCCATTATTTCTGCCAGTTTAACTGACCAAGTTTTTTGCACTAAGGAACATAGTCAAGAGGCAACAGAATAAAACTCCACCTGTAACAGGTTTCATAGGAGATAGACCCCAGGCATGTACTAGGATTTGCTCTTTCAAAATGGAAAAGACTTCTCTCTACAAAAAACAAGCACCCAAATAAAGTGCTACTAACAAGTCAGTGACACTGACTTGTGAGGGCTGGTAGTTACAGACACCACAGAATCAAAATAGTACACGAAGATTAATGACTAGCCACAAGTCCTCACTCACTGAATGTTGAGACTTAATGGTTTCAAGCAGTGTGCCTGCTGACAAAAGACACAAATCACTCTTACCTGAAAGACTCATGCCCCGGAGTGTCAATAATAAGCATTCCTGGAATCCGTACAT
Organism: Muntiacus reevesi; assembly: GCF_963930625.1. Classification (NCBI taxonomy): domain Eukaryota; kingdom Metazoa; phylum Chordata; class Mammalia; order Artiodactyla; family Cervidae; genus Muntiacus; species Muntiacus reevesi. The sequence goes on from NC_089251.1 coordinate 96,964,985, forward strand.
TCTCTCGATCAAACTAGAAAAAGTAGGAAAAGTGGAGAGCTTACTTAACAAAGAACCAAAACAACAAAAGCATCTTTACAAGACAATTATTCTGCCAGGAACTTCAAAATAACAACAGCACTTCTTTTTCCAAATGAACTGCTTTAAAATAGTGAGTCAACCAGCAAAGCACAATAGTTAATATTTTCATTAATATTAAAAGGAGTTTTGCAGGAAAAAAAGTGAAATGAGAAAAAGTCCCCTTGTTAAGTTAACTTTGATGTAGTCTAAAACTGAACAGATTACTCGTAAGGAACAAATGACAGAGGAGTCATCTGAGAGTGATTATCTATAGAAAGTTGACACAGAAGAGGCTCTCAGTGTTTGGAAAATTTATCTGGTCCAATTTTAGATCAATTATAAACTCTGAAAAATACCCCAAAGTATGCTTTAAAAGAAAACTAGTATATTAAAATATTAAAGAATTAAGCTCATATCCTGCTTTATTCAAACGTCATTATAAAGACTTGATTTTCTGAACAAAAGTCCATGAACGAATGGAAATAGCATTACACCTGAGTATCCATCCACTGGAAGGACTGATGCTGAAGCTGAAGCTCCAATGCTTGGCCACCTGCTGTGAAGAGCTGACTCATCAGAAAAGACCCTGACGCTGAGAAAGATTAAAGGCAGGAGGATAAGGGGACGACAGAGGATGACACTGTTGGATGATATCACCAACTTGATAGACATGAGTTTGAGCAAGCTCCAGGAATTGGCGATGGACAGCGAAGCCTGGTGTGATACAGTCTGTGGGGTCTCAAAAGAGTCGGACATGACTAGGCAACTGAACTGAACTGAGATATGGACATCCTCTTTTAACCTGAACAGTAGCTCCAACCAACAAATCTCTCACTCATACACACACAGAACTTTTTTCACTTTGCTTATCTATACTTTTGTCAATCTTGAAATGATTTTCCAAAACCTTATCTAGGGATCTAGGTCAAAATGAATCAAATACAAAACATTTCAATTTTGCATTCTGGTGGTCTTAAATCAAAATGTGTCACGGTTACTTTCAGTTCACTGTCTGGAACACAAACAATATAATTACAATTGTCATATAAAGGTTATCCTGAGAACTTTAATACAGATCTAATAAAAAATCATGCTATTTAACTATGTTCTGAAATAACACCAGGTTTCAGGTTCAGAAAACTGATGGAATAAGCTATTGTAATTCCTCAGGAGCTAACGCAGACAGGTAATAGATAAACACCACCAGAATCAGAATCAAATTTAATTACAAATTCAGAAAACTGCAATTCAAGAAAACTATCCTAAAATAAAAATTTTCAACTATATACTAAAAAGGAACAGCATATAACTAGAAAGTTGACCCAGAACAACCAATACCAAGATGCAAAAGACCACACAGCTTATAAGAGGATGAAAGCCAGCTTATATTAAAGCTCGAAAGGTGATGCTTTATGTGAGAAGAAACTGGAATAACAGTCAATACATTTAAGGAGAGAAAAAGGGAACCAAGGATTTACATGCAGCCAACTGATTTTCCAGGATGAAAGCCACAAAGTAACGCTTCAATGTTCAAAGAACTCAAGCAATATTACTCCCATTACTCCTTTAGGAATCTACCAGAAAAGAAGCTTCATAAAACCACTTCCAACAAACAAAACAAAAACTGGAGTGACCTGCTCACAGAGCCTTTCTAAACACAGAGCTGAGACTGAGCAAAGAATGGAGACAGACACCAGCATGTGAGAACACGCTGTGTTACATCAGAGAGCATGGAGGTCACCAAAGACAAATATGACCACTTGAACAGTATCAAAAACACAGAAGCCAATCACTCCTAGAACGATGGAACTACCTCGGCATAGTAAAAACTGAAATGGATTAAAACACAGTATAAAGAGGTTGACATCCATGAGTTTATAATAATATAAAACCAAACCACTCTTTGTCTGAAAAGTTGGGACTTAAAGGTGAAGGATCAGGCCTTTCCCCCACATCCCATCACTCTGAAACCGAACAGTAGATAAGGACTCTGCAGAAGTAATCAAATAATGGGATTGGAATATCAACATTTAGAGACGACTTTAAAAGCTAATCCTGGATGGAAGAGGAAGACTCGGATTGAAAAGGGACACAAGGCTTCTGAAGAAACTGGCAAGGTTCTGCCCAGAAGCTGAGTAACACAAACGATGTTTGATACACTAAGCTTTACATTGATCTTATGTGATTTTCTCTCGTGTTATATTTAACATAAATAAAAACTGAGTATTTCCAAAGTTGAGAAATAGGAGATAAAATCAGAAGAGAGGGGGAGGAAACACAATGTTTAAACATGGAGACCCATGATAAAAGTATTAAAACAAGGAAATGGCATACTTTTAACAGAGAAAAGCGACTGCCTCTTGGAGCAAGAGGGAAGGAGGACTCCTACAATATTTAATGCTTTATTTCTTTAAAAGAGACCTGAAGGGCAACGTGGCATTTGTTACTTATGAATGGTGAGCTTATGGGTCTGTGATACTATTTTCTGTTCTTTTTTCTAAATGTAAAATTATTTATAACAATTTTTGTCAGAGATTAAGACACACAAAATATAGTGCACTTACACTTTTAATCATCTTCGTTTGTTCATTAATAGCTTCAAGAGGGACATTGGTGGCACCAATTTGCTGCGTGATACCACCTGCTTCACCATCTTGCACATGTGTGTGACGGAGCTGGGATAAGAGAGCAGATTCCAAGTCAAATTTCAAAATGCAAAAAGAAGCAAAAGCAGTAAAACAACAGCTTACTTTTTGTAAACAGAACTGCCCGTGTGTGCTATAGTTTCTATTAGCTTTTCATAAGGTATCATTCACTTATTCAGTTATGTATCAAGGCACACAACATTTTCTTACCTTATCTAGAATTTTTGTCTTCCCTGTATCCACATGTCCAAGTACACAAATAACAGGAGCTCTCAGCTTCTCTGTATTTACATTTTTACTGTGTTCAAGTCGCCGTTTCTAGGAACAACAACAAAAAAACCACACACAAAATTAAATATTTCAAACCTTCACTACCATTTTCCTTTAGTTTGCCTTCGAAAGAGAATGCCACAACCTGCATACAAGTTGTTTGCTGATTTAACTACATGTAACTGCATTTTACAATGTGAACTTTACAGTCTTTGAGCAAGGAGACACCTGTTTAGATTTCAGAGCAGCACTGCTACTTATGGATTAGAATGATGTAAAATATTGGCTCAAACTTTCTGAACACTTTCGTACATGGTTAATTTAATGGAATATAATAAATATTTTGTTCACACTTACTATATAGTAAACCTCTTAACTTATGTTGTTGTTTTTCTGTTGTCTAGTTGCTAAGTCATGTCCAACTCTTTATGACCCCATGGACTGTAGCCCACCAGGCTCCATGGGATTTTCCAGGCAAGAATATTGGAGTGGACAGCCATTTCCTTCTCCAGGGGATCTTCCCAAACCAGAGATCGAACCTATGTCTCCTGCAGTGGAGGTGGATTCTTTACTGCTGACCCACCAGAGAAGCCTGTAGGGGGGGAGTTTATATAAAAAGAGGTATACTCTAGCATTCAAAAAAATTTCACTTCAAATTGTTAAAGATTTTAAAGCAATATATTTTAAAACTCTATCCAGTGTACAAATGTACACAGCTACTGCAAGTTTCAGTCTAAGACACCCAGATGACACTTCCCACCTTCCTAAGGTACCTCTAAGCATGAGAAAGTCTCTTGAACCACAATGTGTTTATTGAAGCATTTATTTCTAAATACTTCAGTTTTCTGAAAACCAAAACACAAGGCAGCAGTTCCTCTTCAAAACGACAGCCTTTCAAGTAAAGCTGGCATGCAAATGAAGGAGGACTTCTACAAAAAGTCTGAAGTGATGTCATTTACAAAACTATTTTCTGTCTAATAAACCATTTTTGTAAGAACACTCTAATTTCTAGCATCAGGCACTGAATCTTTCTATAGAAACTGTAATGAAAAAATATTCTGAAATGCCAAAAAAGAGATGCAGTTTACTAGCAAGAGCAGTACAACAGCTTCACAGTATTTATGACTCACACTTACCCTGGTGGTCCAGTGATTAAGAATTCACCAGTCAATGCAGGGGACAAGGGTTTGATCCCTGGTCCAGGAAGACTGCACGTGCTGCAGAGCAATGAAGACCATGCCCCACAACTACTGAGTTGGTGCTCTAGAGCCCACATGCCACAACTCCTGAGCCCATGAGTGCCCAGAGCTCCTGCTCCCCAGCAAGAGAAGCCACCGCAAGGAGAAGCCTGTGCGCTGCAACTAGAGAGCAGCCCCTGCTTGCTGCAACTAGAGAAAGTTTGTGTGCAGCAATGAAGACCAGGCACAGCTAAAACTAATAAATAAAAATCTTAAAAAAAAAAAGTATGACTCAAAAGCAAACATCATGAGTTACAATCTATGAGAAATTACTGGAGTAAAAAAATTTCAGTGTAGTGCAGCATATAAGATCAATCTATAAAAATAAATGCATTTCTTTGTATTAAAATGGAAGATTAAATAGTGACTCCGCTCACAAGAGCATCAAAAAAACAATATATGTGACAATAAATTTAACAAAAGAAAAATAAATCCTATACTCTTGAAACTACAAAACATTGCTGGATGAAGTTTCAAAGGATCTAAATAAATGGAGAGACAGCTATTTCCATGGATTGGCAGATTCAGTATTAATAAGATGGTAATTCTCCCTAAAATTGATCTACAGATTCAATGCAGTCTCTACCAAAAGTATGAGAAGACTTTTGCAAAAACTGACAAGCTGATTCTAAAATCTGAATGGAAAAGCAAGTGACCTAGGAAGTTGAAACAATCTAAAAAAGGAGGAACAATGTTGGAAGATTTATATTACCCAACTTCAAAACTTATCATAAAAACTATAGTATCAAGACAGTGTGGTACTGACATAAGAAAAGATGTACAGATGAATGAAACAGAACTGAAAATCCAAAAGTAAACCCTCACACTTCTGGCCACTTGATTTGTCAAAGATGAGGAAGCAACACAAAGAGGTGAAGTCGTCTTTTAAACCAACGGTGCTGGTTATCATTTAAAAAATTACCTAAGTCCTTACGTTACACCCTACATAAAAATTATCTTAAAATAGATCATAAAGATACAAGAAACAAAAAGTATAAATCTGTAAGAATAAAAGGACAAACTATTCATGATCTTAGTTTCAACAAAGATTTCTTCAATACAACACCAGAAGAATAACTTACGCTCTAGTAAAAGAAAAACTTAATAAATTAGATGTTATCAAACTTAAAAATGTATGCCTTTCAAAAAGAAACTGCTAAAAATGAAAAGAACTACTCTTACAACACAATAATAAAAAGACAAATCCAAAAATTTAAAAATGAACAAAAGTTTGAATAGATGCTTCAACAATTAAGATTATAGGAATGGCCAAAAAGCATACAAAGAAATGATTAACATCATGGAAATGCAAATTGAAACCACAGTTAGACACACTGCTTCACATCCCTCTAGAATGGTTACAATGGGAAAGCTGATAATAACAAGTATTAGTGAGGATACAGAGAAATTAGAACCCTCAAGTGGTTAACATCTTTATTGCAGAGCCACTTTGAAAATGCAGTTTCTGAAAAAGCTAAACACGAATTTACTATGTGAGTTAGCAATTTCACTCCTAGAAATTGCTAAATTTCTAGGATTTAAAAAATTCACTCCTAAAAATTGTTTTTATTCAAAAGTAATAAAAATATATTTCCACACACAGACTCCTATGAGACCATTTTGTAACAGCAGTACAAATGCCAAAAAGTGCAAACATTTCAAATGTTCTTTAACTGGTGAATGGACACTAATAAAATGTGGTAATATCTATATATAACAGAACACTACTGTCAGTTAAAAGGAACACAGTACTGACAGAACAGCAACACAAATGAATAGGCTTAAGTGAAAGAAGCCAGACACAAAAGACCACGTAATATAAAGCTGTATTTATGAAGAAGTTTCTGGAGAAGATCCTCTCCTGAGGCAGAAAACAGGTGAGCAGTCGCTTGGGGGCAGGAGTGGGTAACGACTGGAGATTGGTACAAGGATCTTTCTTGGGTGATGAACATACTCTAAAATTTGAGTTATGGGAGTGGTTGCACAACTCTGTAAATTTACAAAATGTCACTGAATTGTAAACTTAAAATGGGTCAATTTTACAGTATGTAAATCACATCTCAGCCAAGCCGTTTAAAAAAAGCTAGGACTTCCCTAGTGGTCTAGAGGAATCTGCCATATAGTGCAGAGACACAGGTTCAATCCCAGGTCCTGGAAGATCCCACATGGCACAAAGCAGCTTAAGCCCATGAGCTGCAACTAGAGACAGTCCGAGTGCAGCAACGAAGACCCAGTGCAGCCAAGAATGATTTTTAAACTGTTGAGCTAAAGAGGACCCGTGCATATTGTTAAATGGAGGGGGGTGGGGTGGGGAGGTGGAATGCATCCACTAAATTTATTACTTTATTTTTAATTATTTAAAAAAAAATCATGAGGTTCATAAACAGATTCACTGCCAAGGGCAGTTCTCCTATCTCACTAGGGAGTGAGATAACAGGGAACGCTTACTTTCTGATTATACCCACTCTATTTGTGAATCATCAGGCACAGTACACAAAGTCTGGCCAAAGCAGGTGCTGTGGGAAGAAGCAGACACAAGCAGCAGAAGGGAGGGGATCTAGAGGGTGCTCAACATCCTAAAATGAAGAGGACAGTCCCCCACAACAGAGAATTCTTGGCCCAAAAATGTCAATAGTGCTGAGGCTGAGAAACCCCAATTAACAGCAACAGACTTTGCTAAGTCCTTTAGAAATTCGGAAAATGTATTCCTAACTAAACTTTACAGAAGGAAAAGGCAAATACTGACACAGAGGAGGTATTAAAACAAACTGAAAGCTAGAATTACACATGAAAAAATTAAGGAAAGCTAAAAACAATTTTTAGTTTTAAAATAGTTTAGCCTCCTCAAAGCAAATTAGTTTTTAGTGTATCATTTATGCTAAGCTGACATAACTAGAGAAAACTTTCTTATCAAGTCTAGCAGTAGTAGCAGAAGTCTACTGCATTACGAAGGGAAAACAGTAAGGGGCAGGGTATGTGAACTTGACTAAACGGAAGCCTCATTAACCCACCTGATTTAAACAACTGAAGGGACCACATGCGTCAGAATGGCTAAACATAAGGCAAACATTCAGAGTGCATAAGCTCAGAAAACCTCTGTAAACCTATAAAAAATCTCTCAAAGAGCATACTAAAATTTGGATGAAAAAAAGGAAAACCTGATAAAGCAGTCATCATTCCATCTTAGCAAACAGTGAGGTCCTTGGGTTAGATCAGTGTCAAGGATCTATTATGTCTCAGCATCACAAAAACTGAACAGATACCAATCCAAGACTATTTTTTAAATTGTTCCTCAATAGAAGCCTTAGTTGTAAAGTTCACAGAGGAAACGGGAGGAAAGAAGTTAGAGAAGAGGAAAAATGAATACCTCAATCCTCCGTTTTGCTTTGTCATAAGCCCGTTCTTCTTTAGTTCGATCGTCATCAGAGTCATACTCAGATTCTGAGCTCACGTCTTTGCTTGGTTTTTTATCTAATGTTTTCCCAGCATCCTTCTCATCTGACACCTTTTCATCATCTTCTTCACCTTCACTGCCTTCACTGTCTCCTTCCTCTTCCTCTTCCTCTTCACTCTCTTCTTCCTCCTCCTCCTCCTCTTCCTCCTCCTCCTCCTCTTCAGGGTTTTCTTTTACTTCTATATGCACCGTGTTTTCTTCTTTCAGGAAAAGACATTTTGAAATAAACCAAAGTTAAAAATGAGGTTTCTATCAAGATAGAGACCTTAAAGACAAAATAATACCGAAACTGTACTCAATAAGGCAGTAACATTTTACTATATAATTCCAAATTAATGTTTTCATACATCATAAACGCAAAGTGTTTTGTCTACATACTACAGTAAAGACTGCCTTTTAACAGTAAAAACTTAATGCATTAACCATACTTACGCTAATAAAAAAAGCAAAGCATCACTGGCCAGGACACAGCCAGGATACACTGTCCCAGAGAGGACAGCAACCCAGGGAGGGGAACACAATGTTTAGCACTTCCTCCCTCCCAGAGTCATCTGCGGACCCTGGAGAAGGCAGCTGAAAGGCTATGCAGTGCTCTTAAAGGCCCCTCAAAGCTCAAGGGTCCAGGCACTGGGGGTTCAGGTCTACCAAGGATTTCAGGGGGGCAAGGTAGACGAACAATGGGCAATGCCCTTACTGTGGGGTGAAATCCTGAAGAACTCTACTGTGGAAGTCAAGATAAACAGGAAGTAAACAGGACCTCCCCATCACAGACGGATCACCTCCAGGTTCTCTAAATTCCAAACGTGGAATAGGATGATTCTATATTGCTAGTTCACTCAGACTCCTGGTAAATGTACATATAAATTCTCTCTGGAGTAAGAAAACACCAACTTTGCCATCAAATTATTTCTACAGTTTCAAACAACTCAGGAGAAAATAAAAACAAACCGTGCTGTATCATAACAAAACTGATGAAAACAAAAACACATGGAAACTTCAGGGCAACACCTGACTTTTAAACAGAAAACAATAAAAGCCAAGACTAGTATCATCAAGCATTAATAAAATTACAACAAAGAATTTCTCATTTAGTATGTCACCTTCAAGAATGAAGATGAGGGATTCAGTCCCTGGTGGCTCAGAGGTGAAGAATCTGCCTGCCAAAGCAGGAGACATGGGTTTGATCTCTGTTCGAATGAGGAAGATCCCACATGCCGCAGAGCAACTAAGCCTGTGTGCTACAACTATCAAGCTTGAGCTCTAAAGATCAGAAGCCCCAAGTGCCGAAGCCCCCATGCCCTAGAGTCCATGTTCCGTGACAGAAGGCACCGCAATGAGAAGCCTGTGTACCACCAACTAGAGTTAGCCCCTACTTATCACAGCTAGACAAAAGCCCATGTAGCAATGAAAACTCAGCACAGCCAAAAATAAATTTTTTTTAAAAAAAGAATGAAGATGAGATAAAGCTTTTTCAGAAAAGCAAATATGGTCAGTCTCTGTAGTAGATTCATACTGAAGGGAATTCTAAAAGATACTCTTCAGGTTGGAAGAAATGACCCCAATAGAAGGTCAGAGATTGAGGAACAAAAGAAGCACCACAAAAGCTAAGAATGTGAGTAAACTTCAATATATACCCATTGTTGTGTGTGTGTGTGTTTTAAAGCTTTTGGCGTTTAAAACGAGAATTAAAGTAAATGAGAACAATGGTATATAAACTGAGAACTGTTCAAATGTAATTTATGTATTCTCTGGTCTTTATCTTGCCTGGAAAGAAGGTAAGAGACGTTGATACTTCAGAAGTCCACATTAAAACTGTCTAGAGTAACCACCAAAAGTAAGTAGAAAAGTACAAAACGTCCAAGCTCATGAAAAGGCAAAAAAAGGAATTAAAAAAAAAAAAAATCAAATAATCCAAAAGATAGATAGAAAGGAGAGAAAAAGAAATAGAACAATTAAGAAGAGTAAGATGATAAATATAAAATCACTAAACTTCATTAACTGTATTAAATGCTAGATGTAATCGGCTAAGTACACCAGGTAAAATAAAAAGTGACAAATTAGATTAAAAAATCTGAATTATATGCTGTGTAAGGATACAGAAAGTGTCATACAGACAGAAAAATCATGTAAATTAAAGCTGGTATAACTATATTAACATCAGATAAGGTAGACTTTAAGAAAAAAGACATTACTAGAAATAAGTGATAAAACAGTTAATTCATCAGAAAGATGTAAGATTACATTCATTTAATAATACAGCACAAAAATACATAAAGCAAAAATTAATATAACTCTCAGAGAAAAAGACAATCTCAGAGAAAAAGCACAACAGGAGATTTAAGTATACCACTCTCAGCAAAAGAGAGAAAAGTATACAAGGAAAAAAAACTCAAAAGCTGAACAAGATAACCAGCAAACTAAATATAGATAACAAGGCCCTCAACTAATGCAGAATATAAATTCTTTCCAGTCACATGAAATATGTAAAATAACCACCCGTTTGTTGGGTTGTAAATTAAGTCAACACAATTAAAAGGACAGAAACATGTGTTTTTCTGATCACAAAGAAATAACAAAGATATGTAAAGTCCTCATTTTCATAAATTAAGAAATAAACTTTAAGTAAATTACAGAATAAAATATCAAAATAGAAATTTTAAAATATCAATATATCAGAACTTAGAGAATCTGGCTAAAGCCAGGCTTAGAGAAAAATATGTAGTTTTTAAAAAAGACTGAAAAAACAAAGAGCCAAATAGTCACTTCAAAAAGTTAGGAGAAAGCCAGCAAATAAAACCCTAAAATAGAAGCCAGGAAGAAATGACCAGGAAAACCATTTTTTATTTATAGTGATTAAGAGGAACTCTACTATCTTGTCTGTATTATCTTTGTATTATTCTAAGTTAAAGAGCTTTAATAACCTATTCTCATTTGTAAAAATCACCATTCTAAGAAAAAATGCATTCTAAATCCTAGGCAACTATCTCACAAGTCACTTTCGGAAAAACCATTTATTAATAAAATCAGGATCCACTGGAGGATTTAGGAATCAAGGCAATGGAAAGAGCCAGACTGTCCTCTATCTTCAGGAATGCGCGTGCAGCTTTCACAATCAAGAGACTACTCCTTTAAATACAGACACATGACCAATAGGGAATGGACTTATCAGTGTGTGCTTAGGAGCTACTCACCTGTTTCTCTCTCCTCATCACTAGCCATAGCTTCCCAGTCATCCAACCCAGCATCCTCTGTTTCTTCTTCCTCTTCTGTGGATCAAAGTTTTCATTAAGGACATAAAAATTATCTAGACACTTAAGATTGCTTTTAGGAAAAACAAATGCAGAAAACTATACTGACATTTAAAAAATGCTTTAGCTATAAAAAGATGTATATAATTTCATTCTTTGCAACTATTTTTCAACATACCTAGCATGCTAAATCCTTTACTGTCACTAAATGCTTCACAATTTCCTCATGTTTTGAATACAATATATTAAACTTAACCCAGATTTCAAATCTGAGGTAAAATATTGCTATTCAGTCGCTAAGTCGTGTCCAAAATATTAGCAACTCATTGAAATGTTCCTTTAGATCTTGAAGAGGGTACATGATGGCATTCAGTTCTTGAGGACAAATGGAATTTCACATATATCTTCTTTTTGATCTTCAAACTATATACATAAGATTGTATTGTTTATTTAGCTTTAACCTCTTCAAATACATACAAGTACTACTTAAATTACACAGTTGGAGGTACAAATCTACAGTTCTATTCCAGCTGAAGGTAAGAACAGCATGTTGTGCTTGTAACCCAAAAATAGCCAGAAAGATATAATTTTGAATTTAAAGACTATAAACTCTCCTTATTAACAAAAATATGACTCTCTTTTTACTTAGATCTAGTCAAGCAAAATTATTCTCAAACGAAAGGAAGATGAGGGTGGAACATGGGGTATTTGTTTCCCTGTCATAATTACTGCTTGCCAACAAGCCTGGATACATTTTCCTGAGGAGGAGGAAATGAGTCAGAAACATGAACCCTAAACTCCTAAATTAGTAACTCTTTCTACTGCTACAAATTGCCACCTAAGGTAGTGAACTCCCATTAAATCTATCAACATGAATGTCTTTGATCTCAGGTTTAATGTCAGGTTAAGCTGAGGTGTGTTGAGGAAAATAATCCTTTTTACATTGAGAATAGGAGGGGAAGAAAAAAAGGATCAGTAATACTGGGTTAGCCAAAAGGTTCACTTGGGTTTTTCCGTAACATCTTAAAATAAACCCTGAGTGAATTTATTGGCCAACCCAGTATCTTTCACAAGTGTAGGTCAATCTTTTTAAAAAAAAAAAAAAGAACTTTTTGTTCTGTATTGGGGGCACAGCCAACTAACAATGCTGTGATAGTTTCAGGACAGCAAAAGAACTCGGCCATACATATACATGAATCCATTCTCCCCCAAGCTCTCCCCAGTCTGGGTCAGTCTTAACATTCTCTAAAGGAACTCCTACTCCTATCTGTAAACACCAGAGATTCTCCTGATTTTACCAAACATACAATTTAGCCAGCCTCTGGCTCTCCCAGCAACACCTAGTTTCATGAATTAGAACAATGTTTAAAGAAAAGAAAAAAATCCAGAGATGTTCTCTAATCTCAAAATACACACATAGAATGAGTAAACTGAATCCTCTTTACTAATTTAGTAAACAGAAGCTGACCTCTAAAGATTTTAAAATGCCAATTCTTATGATTCTTAGTAAAAAGTCTAATCAAAAGTGCTACCAATTTGCTTCCAAAGGATTTAAACAAAGAACTTTAGGTCTTTTTGGTACCACCTAAGAATTCTGACCCATAAATAAAAACATCAAAGAAAATCCAAATACCTCTATCCTTTCTATAAAACACTTCCAACACTACTGTAAAGAACAAAAGTGATTCAAGTCTCACCTCGACAATTTTTTCAGAGGAAATGAAATGATTTAAAGAAAGAACTATACAGTAAGAAGGCCATCCTGCCAGACACCTGGTTTCCGCCCACTAGTGATAACCGAGACAAGCGCGACACGGGAGCACTACTGGCCTGGTTCAGCAGGGGGCGGCGTCTCCTCTTTCTCGGGCACTCCTTGCTCCACAGCTTCTACAGGGGCGCTTAATTCCACCGGCTCAGAAACTGACAAAAGGAGCAGAAACCAACGTAACAATACTTTTCAGTGCATTTTCTGTTAGGATACTCTGTTAAGTATTGAATAAAAACCAGTAGTACCATCTAAATTCTTTAGTAAGTTTACAAAACATTTAATACCAGCTATGGTTTTTTACAAACAGGAAACTAGTTTTTCTTTCTGACAAGACTATATAATTACAGAAGGTTGAGAAGGAAACAGAAAAGAAAAAAAAATGATAATTATGCTTTTTCAGTCAAGAACAGTTATTCATAGCATAGGACCCAGATTTTACAAACAGATGTCCTTTTTCATTAACCTGTCATTTGAATCAGTGGAGAATGATATTAATATGAAACAAGGTACAGGAAGTTGGTTTCAATATGCAATTCTGATTTAAGACTTCTGTTTTGAAGGTTATGGGGAAAAGGCAAGCAAAACTGTTTCTAAATCACAGGTTTTGTATCCAAACCTTTATTTTCCATCTGCTGTGGTGGTTTTTTCTTCTTTTTATCTTCATAAATTGGCCTCTTCTTTGGCAAAGAGTCTTTTGATGGTACTTCAACACCTGAAGGATAAATTGGAAAAGTTCAGGGTTTATACTACTTGCTTGTCACCTAAGAAATACTATTTAAGAAGGTAACATTTTATTCACCTCAGAGATACATACCCTAAATATAAAGAACATTCATGGAAAACCTTCTTTTCAACATGAGGTATTTTAAACATGCATTAGAATTTCATCTTTTTGGTGTCTAGCTCTGTGACTTTTGACAAATGCTTGTAGTTACACAAGTACCATCATAATGAAGAGGCATAACAGTTCCATCACCCCAGACTGCTCTGGGAGGTCACTATTCACATCCTTAAGCCCCTGGCAACCACTGATCTGTTCTCTATCCCTTAAGATGTTCTCTTTCCAGAAAGTCACAGAAATAAAGCTTTACAGTCTGGCTATCATTATAATGGATCCAAATCATCCTCGTTACTATATGTATCAACACTTCGTTTCATTTTATGGTGAATAGTAGTCCAATTTATGGACAGACCACAGTCCGTTTATTCAATAGACAGCTAAAAGACATGAGTTATTTCTAGTTTTTGACATTACAAATAAAGCTGCTATCAACATTTGCACACAGATTTTTGTGTGAACGTTTCTCTGGGATACACATTATGGACTGGATGGGACATTAAATACATACAATTGACGCTTGAAAAACATGTAGGTCTGGGCTGCCAACCCTCCATGTAGCTGAAAATCTGCATATAACCATATAGTCAGCCCTCTGTATGCATGGCTGCAAATTCTTCGATTCAACCAATCACAGATCGTGTACTGTAGTATTTATTATTGAAAAACACCCTCACAATTCAAATACATGTTGTTCAGAGGTCAACTGTATTTAAATCTGTAAGAAACTGCCAACTGTAGTGGCTTTACAATTCTGCATTCCCACCAGCAGCATATGAGACTTCCAACTGCTCTTGCCAGCATTTGGTAGAGACAAATGCTGGGGTTTTTTAAATTTACATATTCTAATAAATGGTTAGGGATACCTCATTGTGGTCTTAATTTGAACTTTCCTAATGGTTTCCCTCATAGCTCAGTCAGGAAAGAATCTGCCTGCAATGCAGGAGACTAGGGCTTGATTCCCGGATCGGGAAGATCCCATGGAAGGAAATGGCAACTGACTCCAGTATTCCTGCCTGGAGAATTCCATAGACAGAGGAGCCTGCCAGGCTACAGTCCATGGGGTCTCAAGAGTCGGAAACGACTTAGCAACTAAACCACCACCAATGGTGTCGAGCATTCCTTCCTCATGCTTATAGTATTCTCAGTGAAGTGTCTCTTCAACCTTTTGCCCCTTTTCAAATAGGATTGCTTTTCTTGTTGAATTCTGAGTTATCTTTATATATACACACACACACAATTTTCAAATGTGTGATTTTTAGGTATTATCTTTGATATTCTCTCAATGGTCTCTTGAACGGCAGAAGCTGTTAACTGGACTTCCTCAATTTTATGATTTTATCCCTTTTATGGATTATGCTTTTGAAGTTGTAACTAAGCACTCTCTGCCTAGCACAAACTCATAGTTTCTATGTTTTCCTCTGAAAGTTCTTCAGTTGTATATTTCACACTTAAATCTACAATCCATTACACGTTAAATTCTATATAATAAGTGGGACTGAGGGCTAGGTTTTTCGTTTTGAGTTTTATTTTTTGCACATAAATGTCTAATTATTCCACTATCACTTGTAGCAAACACCGTATTTTATCTACTGAATCATCTTTTCCTATGACACAAAGAAATGCAAAACAGCAAAATGACTGTCTGAGGAGGCCTTACAAATAACTGTGAAAAGAAGAGAAGCGAAAAGCAAAGGAAAAAAGGAAAGGTATACCCATTTGAATGCAGAGTTCCAAAGAATAGCAAGGAGCGATAAAAAAGCCTTCCTCAGTGATCAGTGCAAGGAAACAGAGGAAAACAATAGAATGGGAAAGACTAGAGATCTCTTCAAGATAATTAGAGATACCAAGGGAACATTTCATGCAAAGAGGGCACAATAAAGGACAGAAATGACATGGACCTAACAGAACCAAACAATATTAAGAAGAGGTGGCAAGAATACACAGAAGAACTGTACAAAAAAGATCTCCATGACCCAGATAATCATGATGGTGTGATCACTCACCTAGAGTCAGAAATCCTGGAATGTGAAGCCAAGTGGGCCTTAGGAAGCATCACTACAAACAAAGCTAGTGGAGGTGATGGAATTCCAGTTGAGCTATTTCAAATCCTAAAAGATGGTGCTGTGAAAGTGCTGCACTCAATATGCCAACAAATTTGGAAAACTCGGCAGTGGCCACAGGACTGGAAAATGTCAGTTTTCATTCTAACCCCAAAGAAAGACAATGCCAAAGAATGCTGAAACTACTGCACAATTGCATTTCATCTCACCCGATAGTAAAGTAATGCTCAAAATTCTCCAAGCCAGGCTTCAGCAATACGTGAACTATGAACTTCCATATGTTCAAGCTGGATTTAGAAAAGGCAGAGGAACCAGAGATCAAATTGCCAATATCGGCTAGATCATCGAAAAAGTAACAGAGTTCCAGAAAAACATCTATTTCTGCTTTATAAACTATGTCAAAGCCTTTGACTGTGTGGATCACCATAAACTGTGGAAAATTCTTAAAGATGGGACTACCAGATCACCTGACCTGTCTCTTGAGAAATCTGTATGCAGGTCAGGAAGCAACAGTTAGAACTGGACATGGAACAGACAGGTTCCAAATAGGAAAAGGAGTACGTCAAGGCTGTATATTGTCACCCTGCTTATTTAACTTCTATGCAGAGCATATCATGAGAAACGCTGGGCTGGAGGAAGCACAAGCTGGAATCAAGACTGCTGGGAGAAATATCAATAACCTCAGATATGCAGATGACACCACCCTTATGGCAGAAAGCAAAGAAGAACTAAAGAGCCTCTAGATGAAAGTGAAAGAGGAGAGTGAAAAAGTTGGCTTAAAGCTCAACATTCAGAAAACTAAGATCATGGCATGCGGTTCCATCACTTCATGGCAAATAGATGAGGAAACAGTGGAAAGAGTGACAGACTTTATTTTGGGGGGCTCCAAAATCACTGCAGATGGTGACTGCAGCCATGATATGAAAAGATGCTTGCTCCTTGGAAGGAAAGTTATGACCAACCTAGACAGCATATTAAAAAGCAGACACTACTTTGCCAACAAAGGTCCATCTAGTCAAAGTTATAGTTCTTCCAGTAGTCATGTATGGATGTGAGAGTTGGACTATACAGAAGCTGAGCACCGAAGAATTGATGCTTTTGAACTGTGGTGTTGGAGAAGACTCTTGAGTCCGTTGGAATGCAAGGATATCCAACCAGTGCATCCTAAAGAAAATCAGTTCTGAATATTCACTGGAAGGACTGATGCTAAAGCTGAAACTCCAATACTTTGGCCACCTGATGCAAAGAACTGACTCATTTGAAAAGACCCTGATGCGGGGAGGGATTGAAGGCGGGAGAAAGGGAAGACAGGATGAGGTGGTTGGATGGCATCACCAACTCAACGGACATGAGTTTGAGTAAACTCCGGGAGTTGGTGATGGACAGGGAGGCCTGGCGTGCTGTGGTCGGGTCGCAAAGTCAGACACGACCGAGTGACTGAACTGAACGGAACTGATGACACAAAGAAAACCTGACCAGACAGACTATTCTGTTCTGTCCTACTGACCGATTTGTTTACCCTTTAACCAGCATCACACTGTGATTGTTGTAGTTTTATAGTCAGTCTCGAAAGTGGATGCTGTGAGTCCTCCAAGGTTCTTTCAAAAATACTTCGGTCGTTCTAATTCCTTTATCTTTTCACATACATTTTAGAAACAGCTGACAGATATCCACAGAATATTCTGCTATAATTCTGACTGAGATTGGACTGAATCTATGAATCAGTTTGGGAGAACTGGTATTTTAACAATATCACACCTTTGGCTCCGCGAAAGCAACATCTCTCTATTTACATAGGCCTTTGATTATTTTCATCAGTGTTCTACAGTTTTCAGCATATAGATTCCACAAATACTAGAATTTTAACTAAGTATTTCAATTTCTTTTATGGGCAAGTGCTACTACAAATAGTATTGTTGATTTTATACTGTTAGTATTTATATGTTAATTGCTAGCATATAGAAATACAGTTGATATTTGCATACTGGCCTCTATAATCTTCTTAACCTCACTTACTAACTATAGGATTTTGTGGGGGATAGACTGCATGGAATTTTCTACGTAGACAACTGGCATCTATGAACAGACAGTTTGCTTCTTTCCAACCTGCAGGCCTTACTTTCTGCCTAACTGCCTGAACCACGATATCCCAGACCAGCATGGAATGACTGTGATGAGAGTGCGTACCCCTGCCTAATCACAGTGTTAGAGCTCATTGGCTCTCAGTCATTTAAAAGTAAGTGCGAATGCACATTGTCTGTAAATGTCTTATATCAGGGAAGGAAGTTCCCTTCTATCCCCAGTTTGTGGATTCTTATTATATACGAATACTGAATTTTTTTTAATAAGGTGAACTATTTCTTGATTTTTAAATACTGAACACCCCTGCACTACCAGGATAAAATTCACTTGGTCATGACAGACTGTCCCTAAATATATACATAAATATATGCAACATATAAGTATATTTATATAGTCGACCCTTGAATAACACAGGTTTGAACTACATGGATACTTGGACTCACATTTTTTTCACTAAATACTACAGTACTACAAGATCCACTGCTGGTTCAGTATGTGGATACAGACCGTGGATACAGAGGGCCAACTATAAATGTCCACACACTGGTGACTGCATGGAGAGCTGCCTCTGACTCCTAGATTGCACAAGGGGCAACTGCATTGCTGAAATCACACTGCTAATACTCTGCTGAGAAATCTGCATCTCTGTTGAGGGATATTCATCTATAATTTCCCTTTTTGTAATGTCTTTGTCTCACTATGCTCCTGCTGCTGCTGCTAAGTTGCTTCAGTCGTGTCTGACTCTGTGCGACCCCATAGAGGGCAGCCCACCAGGCACTGCCGTCCCTGCGATTCTCCAGGCAAGAATACTGGAGTAGGTTGCCATTTCCTTCTCCAATGCGTGAAAGTGAAAAGCGAAAGTGAAGTCGCTCAGTTGTGTCCGACTCATAGCGACCCCATGGACTGCAGCCTCCCAGGCTCCTCCGTCCATGGGAGTTTCCAGACAAGAGTACTGGAGTGGGGTGCCATCGCTTTCTCTAGTCTTACTATGACATAAGGATAATGCTGTCCTCATGAGTTGGGTGATTCTAGAAGATAATGTTCATAACTGGCAATATTTCTTACCTAAATATTTGTTAGAATTCCCAAGTGAAATCATAGAGGCATAAAGTTTTCTTTATTGGAAATTTTTAGCTAAAATTTTACATTTTAAGCTAAAATGTAAATAGATATCAGTATATTTTTAAATAGATATAGGACTATCTAGGTTATGTATTTGAGTTTTGGTAGTTTGTGTCTTTTAAGGAATGTGTACTTGCTATACGCTCCAGTAGTTACAGGCTAAAGGCTATGGAACAGACCAAAAAGGTAACCTGCTACACAATCCAAGGTCATTATCTGAAAATAACTGCAGATATACTCTCTTAGAACACATTTTTGAGCTCCATGAATAAGTTTATGTATATTATTCTAGTTAATGAACAGAGTAAATAATATTTATCTAACAAGGTGGCTTCAAAAGATATGGTCAGACATAACATGTAGTACTTCTTCCTTGAAGTGACTCAATGAGCAGACTTGTAGAGGACCTTTAATCCCAGGCTAGGAAGTTTGGATTTTTTTTTAATTAACAGACCATACAGAGCCCGTACAAAGGCAAACACTGGGCAACATTATGAAGAATAAAGAAGGAGACTGAGGCTAGAGATGCCACACGAGACACCACCTCTTCCAAGCCTGTCCTAAAGACAGATGCTAAGTTCATAATTTTAATTTTCATCTTATAGACACAAGTCAAACTATTCCATAAAATAGCATTTCCGAGACTGGCATACTACTCTTTGCATGGCCCCATCCCAACTTCTCCATGAGAAGTTTGTCTTCCAGTCTGTCAGACAGCCATCGGTTAAGTCCAATATTTGGATTTGCAAGTTGTACTCGAATCTGTTCTTTAGTTTCATTTTTTAAAAAGCTATATCACCAGTTAAAAATAAAACTTTCTGAAATCTCAGTCTTGTGCTTCTCCAAATTTACTGTTTCCACCTGAACATAGCACAGAGGAAGTCCCACAGATAAGTTAAACCTCAGCTCCAGGACCTCCGGCAAGTTGCTCAAGTTTCCTGAGTCTCCATTTTTTCATCTACATGATGGAAATGAAGACTTTTATGAAGAAATAATGTCAAAAATGGCATCAGTTATATACTAAATACATTAATAAATGGTAGCTATTATTTTAATTATAGCATAAGCACCAAAATTACTATAATATAAAACCTGTGGAATGCAGGGACAGGACATAAAGAGAAATCCCAAAACATTCTTCTCAATGGAGCAAAGACACTATTTTAAATCATCTTACCTGTCAAAGGCACAATTAATGAAATGTTCATATTATAGAATCTAAACTAAAAGGAACCAAGTTCCTTGGGTAAACAGTTGATTTTAAGGTCTAGAGAAGAACACCTACAAGGTGAACTTGAGATATCTTGTGGTGTCAGAAAGCAAGGAAGGGCCCAAGAACACTGTAGTCAAATGAAAAAGTCACAGGGACCAACCTGGCTGACCTCCTCCGAGCCAAAGATAGCATCTAATTAGAATATCCAAAATGTAAATAACTTCAGGAGATGAAAACATATCAAATACATAAAATTCCATTAAGATGAAGTGTTCTATATCCAAAACAAAATTAAACTCATTGGTTAGCTTTGGAGGTTGTGGGGACAGCAAATTATTATTTTGTAAATCAGTAAAGAAAGGGAAAAAGCATACTTCCTGATTTTCCTATCACAATTCTGCAATTCCTAATGAAATACAGGACATAGGCAATGATCACCAATTGGAATTTACATTATTAGATAAAAAGTCAATGAAGTACTTCTGTAATGGACAAGGTTACCAAAGGTTAAACTCAATGATCAATCCTGACATCATTAGAAGCAAGACAACCATATCATAAGTCTACTCACATGAGGCACTCGGTGCCACACAGCACTGCTAAGTAGCAGCCAAACTACTAGATCTAAAAAATTATAAGGTATAGAGAAATAAATTAGCCAACACCAGCAGAATCCAATTAGATAAATTCAGAACAGGGAAAATTCTAGAAAAAAAATCCAGTATCTTGAACAAATAAATCAATCCATGCCAAAAACAGAGGGTGGAAGTAGTATCAATGAGAGACATGCCAACCAAATGCAATACTTGAATCTAATCTGGATCCTGATTTGAACAAATAAATTATAAACGATGTTTTGGAGACAAGTGAAAAAAAAAAACAGACATGGACAAAATCAAGAAATCAAGGAACTTTGTTAAATATAATAATACACACTATACTATGTTAAAAAGGAAAATCTCCTTATCTGTTAAAGACACATACTAAAGTAAACTGTGAGTAGAATAATACTGACTTCTGGAATTCACCTTAAAATACTCTGGGGTTGGGTGGGGGAGGGGAACAAAACAAGAATGGTTAAGTGTTAAAACAGTGATGCGTACACTATTCTGTACTTTCATTTACAGAAATACTATCACTTACATGCAAACTTATCACAGCATAGAGTTCATCTCCTGAAATAATGAAATTATCTCACCGACTTACACTATTGGACTTTTTCATAGCCTTTTCACAGAAATTCTGTCTCAATTCAATTCTCCTTTTGACCACTACAGAGATAACTACTTGAGAGAACTCTCTGGACTTTTCAGTTAATTAAGAACACAACCTACCCTGAGCTTGTAGAAGTTTAAGGGTAGCTTCAGCTCTGGCTCTGGCTTCTCTCTGGGATTTAGTTAAAAGTTTCCCCTCTTTTTTCAAGCGTTCTTTCCTTTCCTTTTCTTTTTGCTTTTTCCTTTCTCTTTTTTCTTGTTCCAATCTTTCCTATAAAAGAAAACATAGCAGACAAAACTGTATTGGCTTAACAAATTACAAAATTTAAAAGCAAACATGCCAAATTTCTAACAAAGATACATGCAGATTATTATGGTAGGAACTTCCAAATGAAAGTATTTTAAATGTTGTACATAATGAGTATAATTAGTATCACGTGAGGGTAGACTATGTGTTGGTAATGATGCGAAAGCAACTCCTATCTGTACCCAAGGAAATAAGGCAGGATTTTCTGTACTGATCTTATTATCTATATCTGAACAACAATGTAACTGAACTACCATGCAACTAAGTTCTACAATTAGAATGCTAGAGATGTGTCATGAGAAGAGGATTTAAGTAACACAGTGTCAATGTCAGCAACTTCACAAAAACACACCTCTTCTTTACGCTTGGCTTCTAACTCTTCCAGCCGTTTTATCCGTTCTTCCTCCTCTCTCTTCTGTCTTTCCTCCTCTTCTTTAAGCTTAGCCAGAGCTTCTTGCATAGCCTTAACTGTGGCTTTGCTAGGTCCTTTCTTCTTTTCTTTCTCCTTTTCTTCCTTTTCTCCTTTCTTTTTCTTCTTATCTTTTTTCTTTTTGTCTCCTTCATTGTCATCTACAAAAAAAAGAGGCAGAGTATTTTTAAGTCATTTCCTACAACAGTGGTGAGCAAACCCTAGAATCCAGGGACTACAGTGGGCCAGCAGCAGACTAAGGTCTTTAGGCATCGAGGCCTCCTGAGCACTTGGGAGTAGCCAGTAGCTCAGAGCAACCCAGCTGGCTTCCTTAGAAGCCTATGATGTTGGTGTTACTCTGAGTTATCCTAAGGGATTCAAGAAGACAGCAGGATGCTGTCAGAAGGGAGAAGATACACCGTACCTAATGCTTCTGTAGGATGGAGATAAGAAGTCTACCTTAAGGGAACAGATATTAGGATAAAACACAAAAATACAAATATGTTCCAAGAACTCTACAGCATTATACTAAAGAATTAAAGCTTCTGAAGCTACATTCATGATGGTTCTCCTCAAAGATGCCCAGACAATAAGAATTTGAGAGGTTAAAAAGCTACGCCAATCTTCCCATCAAAAGTTTTCCAGTCTAAAAGAAAAATTATGTAAATCATTTGCTCTTTGTTTTCATTCTGAATAAGAGGGGGAAGTTTAACTAGGTAGCTTTTTTTTGTTAATTGGTTCCAGTACAAAAACATGGGTCACTATTGCTTAAAAGACGTTAACTAATTTTAGTATACTGTTTTTCCATTTCATTTTCATTTGAAAACCTGAATTAGGTTTTTAATAACAGGAGAGAATTCAGGTATCATCTCACACTGAGTTGTCAAAAGGAACAATAAATTTTTCATTAAGCAACTTCCAGTCTTCATCAGCAGCAAAAAATTGCTTTCCAAAGTGAAATTCCACGAAAATCCTACTTTGTGTACAACTTATTTGAAAGATATTTTATACTACGTACATGTTTAATAACAAAAATCAATTTAAAAAGAGTACTTAGACTAATTTTTTTTAATGCATCTTACAACTCAGTACCTTTATAACCAAGGACAAATAACAAAATGACTTTGGAGCGTAACAATCAAAATTCAGATTAACTGGAAACTTTCCCAGTGGTCCAGTGTTTAGGAATCCTCCTGCCAATGCAGGGGACAGGGTTCAATCCCTGGCCCAGGAAGGTCCCACACGCTGCGAGGCAACTACGCCCATGCTCCACAACCACTGAGCCCAAGCTCCTAGAACCTCCTGAGCTCTGCAACGAGAAACCTCCACAATGAGAAGCCCACGCACCACAAATAAGGGAGTATCCCCCGCTCACTGCAACTACAGAAAGCCTGTGCGTAGCAACAAAAACCCAGCACAGCAAATAAATAAAGGAACTAATTATGAATCTAAGCCTCTGACCCTTCCATCAGTATTATTACCAACCTTCTGCGCCTGTGGGACCCTCTCCTTTCTCTTCAGAGGCAGGAGCTGCTCCAGAGTCAAGTGTCACTTTGGATTTCACAGATTCCTCCTCAAGTTTCCTCTGAGATTCTTTTGGTTTACCCTGATCCTTTTTACCAGACTCCAGCTCTTCTTTTTCTTTCAGCTTCCGCAGTTTTGCCTTTTCTTCATCCCGTTTTTTTCTCTCACGCTCTTTCTTCTCTGCCTTCTTTTGAGCCACTGTCTTAATTTTGAAGGAGGAGTCATCATCTTCATTCCCGCTCTCGACAGTAGGACCTGGCTTGTTTTTCTGATTCTTTTTCTGTCCTTTCCTGGATTGCAAAAATTCATCTGATTCATCACCACTTTCACCAGAAGAATGTGCTCTCATACGCTCTTTAATTCTTTTACTGTTATCCTCATCCTCTTCTGATGCATCACGTTTCTTATTTGATTTCTGAGCTTTCCCCTTCACTTTTTTGGAGAGTTTATTAAAATCATCATCATCATCACTCCCAGAGTACATCTCCACTTTGGGTTTTGCAGTCTTTTTTGATTTTGAATCTTTTTCTTCCAATTCTTCACTATCATTATCTTCAAAACTCTGTTTTTTGCCTTTCTGTCCTTTCTTTTTCTTATCTTGTTTTGAGATGGGTTCATCTTCATTATTTTCTGTTGGCTAAAACATGTCCACTGTTAGAAATATTAACAGCATTATTTTTTTTTTTTTTTAATAACTGAAGCTGTTCAAAGTCATGTACTTCATTAAGTACACATGGAAAAAACTATCAAAAGAATTTTAAAATATGGTTCTTTCGTAAAAATATAAAACTCAAGCAAGTACCAGAAGCTGGCCTAGGACTCAAGCACATCTCACAGTCACTGAAAGTTTTGGAACCCAGGTGCTCTGAAGTAGACACTAATCACAGTCCACCTCACTACCTTCTTCACATGGCATAAAAAACCTAAGGGGGAAAATTGAAAGTATAAGTATCTACCCTCTCTCATTACTCTGAGGCTTACCCAATTTCAAAGGATGGAAAGGAAATAATATAGAATATGGAGGTAGAGTTGTGAAATGTTGCATTTCCAAATGCACCAATTTTATAAACTGGCAATATAAAGTGAAAGAGTTTTAGATTCCGAAATAAAACATCTTTATATCTGTGAAAGACTTCAGAATTCATTACTGCTTTCCTAAAAACTGTTTTCCCCCTTTGGCATCAGCTAGAAACTTCTAACCAACATACGTATATTGCTCACAAATTTCCAAAGGCAGTCCCTAAAAATGGAGCTAGGAAGAAGCATGAACAAGTAACAGTGATCTGTATTCACCTTTACCGCAGCAGGTTCTCTGTCAGCTTTGATGCCTTGAGCTTCCCAAGACAATTCTTCCAGTTCTTTCAGGATATCATCTTCACTGGAAATGGGTTAAAATACAGTTTGAGACACTGACTCAGTTTAATAAGTAAATTTAGCACCAAAGCTAAGAAAAATCAAATATATTTAAAATCTACTTACTCGAAGTCTTGTCTTTTTTTTTCCTTTTTCTTTTTCCCCTTTGCCTTTTGAGGTTCTTGCTCCTTGGCAGCACCAGCTCCTTCTATTTCTGCAGCCAAGGCATCAAGATCAATATCATCCTTGGCACTTAAATGAAAGCAAAGGAGACCCAAGTGTTACTCAAGACCAAAATAATAAATCTACCATATTCACTTACAGAAAACATTTTTTCTTTTCACTTTAGCATTTTTCATGCATTGGCAGCCAAGTGAAAAAAAATTCACTTGACAAGTTCTTTCATGACAACACTTGGGTTGTATTTATTCAGACTCTCTGCATCTTCAATGAAGTCTGAGTTACACTCAAACCCAGAAAGAGTTGTAATGAGGAGCTCCAGGGAGAAAATCTAGGTAATCAAGAAAAGGAAATTCATGCTTGTATTCAAGTAACCCTAAAGAAGAAAAGAAAACTCACTTTTGCTGACACCAAAGTTTCTTTTGTGTGTGTGAATATCTGAATGGAGCTATTTATAAAATGAAAAGAACTTAAAAGAGAAAAATATTATTATTTGATTATCAGTAAAACCTAAATCTTTGGAAATCTTTGTAGCTTTATTTGGAAAAGTAGAAATTTTTAGAGTTGAAAGGAAGTTTCATTGAGGGGAAACAAAGATGCAAAAAGTTTGAGTACTTTCAGCAACTCATGACCACACATAAGGAATGACTGAGTAAATAAAACACATAAAACAGCCCCCAAATCCAGAACCAAACCTGCTCACAGTCTTTTACATTCCTGGTTTCGTTTCTGGTTCCATCCCCCAACATCCTCATCTGCCAGTATTATTTTATTTAGAGCAAAACAAACTAAATTCAGTTAAAACTTACAGGAAACAAAGGAGGTCAGTTTGAGACACACAAGTAGAAAAGGTGTATGAATTCAAATAATGATGCAATAAGAAAACAAGGGCCTCATGCAACATGGCCTCCACTGGTAGGTGCCTCGTTGCAAAGGTGTTTCACTTCAACAAAAACAATTCCTAATATGAAATATGTAATTTTAAGATCTGGAGAAGGAAATGACAACTCACTCCAGTATTCCAGTCTAGGAAATCCCATGGAAAGGAGGAGCCTGGTGAGCTACAGTCCATGAGATCACAAAAGAGTCAAGCACAACTTAGCAACTAAACAACAACAACAAATTTTAAGATTATGTAACAAGACACTGAGGACACAGAATTTATACTCAAGAAGCTGCAAGGAGAGAGAGAGAGAAAAAAAATGAGTAAATCAGGAACTGCAAAATGCTAAATGCCACAAAATAATTTAATGCCTTTAAGTGACACATTAGAATTGAATGTGTTCTCTTTGGTCCTATATTTTACACAGTGTATTTGAGGGAGATTATGGAGAAGGAAATGGCAACCCACTCCAGTATTCTTGCCTGGAAAATCCCATGGACGGAGGAGCCTGGTAGGCTACAGTCTACGGGATCTGAAAGAGTCGGAGACGACTGAGTGACCACATAGAATACAGAACCACTGTACTGGTGGTGACTTTCCAAAGCACAAAATCAAGAAAGAGAAAGTCAGACACTTCCCAGCTGAGGGAAACTCTGACGCGAGTTTCGGAAGGAAAATAGAAGTTAACCAGGCAAAGGAGGCCCAGGTATCAGACACAATGAGCACAAAAGCCTAAGGGTGATACCATGCACAGGGCCTCAGGAGGACTCAAAAAAGGGCATCTGAATCAACTGAGAAGCTTTTTACAGGCTATTAATTTCTCAAGGGAACCAGAATTTAGGGTGGGAGCCAGGCAGTGTACGTTTAGCTATCTTTCCAGGTGACTGCAAGTCAGATCTGAATTGTTTTTCCTTTTTTAATAAATGAAGAAATTGAAGCACAGAGAACTTGTCCAGAATGAGACAAGGCAGAGATGGCATTTGAACCCAGGAAGCTCTGATTCTGAAGTTGAAGATTGTAACCCTGCTGCCATAATCAAATTCGCATTTTAGAAAGCTGCCTCTGGTGTAAATGACAGGGCAGAATCCCAACTAGTTAAGAAGCAAGAGAAGGTAGGAAGCTTTTACAGTCAATTGGGATGACAAACTCCTGACATGCAACAGTGGCAGGCATGATGAAGACATATGACTCAGGTAAATACTTAGGGATCAATCAGCAACACCGTGACCAACTGAATGTATACAAAAAGGGGAAGGGAAGAATCAAGGACAAATCTCAGGTCTGATTCATCAGGTAACAGGAACCTAAGCCTGGCCCAGCATCAGCCATCTGGCCCAGCTTGAGATCAACCAGCACTATCTCCAAAGGCAGCCCTGCCAACATTTCACAAAACAGAAGTGTGACAGGGTGAGAAGGGAAGGTGAAGGCAATTAATGCTGAAACTTGGCACCTCACCTCCAGAACTGTCAGCCCTCACTCATCTAATCAAAGCAGCTTATGGTTGGCTATACTGCCACAATATTCATTAACAAATAGCTCTAGAATAACAAAACACAGAACTACATCTGTATGCCACTGAGTTTGAAAAGCTGCTCCTGGGTAGGAAGAGAAATTAACGGCTTCTTAGTGCTTTCTGTGTCTCAGGCACTGCGCTGACCCAGTCACCAGACACACTATTTGTTATGCCATTTAATCCTCCTTAACAACCCTATTCAATTAAGCTTCACGATGACAGAGAGTTTATAAAAGGCATCCTGCTAGAAACTCACACACCAGGAACTCAAGCCCAAATCTGACACCAAAACTGTAGTGACTTCCTAGAAAATGGGAAATTCAGTAATCAAGTTTCTGAAAAGTATCTGAGAAATCCAAATACAACTAAAACATATCAGTGTTATAGCAATGCTTAACAGTCTTCATTACTGTCGTTTTTAAAGCATTCTTTCAATGTGTACAGAACTTCCTGCCCTTGATTCAAAAGAATGTCCTAAAATGTCAACCCTATTACAACAAGACATGAAAGTGACGTTAGTGCCAGTGATCTAACTTGAAACTTTAAATCATACTCTATATACGGTCTACATTTCAGTCCTACTTTTCTACCTGTCCATACACATTACAGCTTGAAGATTTTAATGAACTAAGAGTCAAATCTAAAATCCAGTCATGCTGATAATGAACCCTTTAAAATCTTTAAGGAATCTGTAAGAGTATTTTTCCGTAGGTATATCTTTCCGCAGAGCACTTTTTCCTTTATTAAAGCTACAATATTCCTACCAATATTTCCCCTATAGCTCCTAATCTTTTATTCCAAACTTACTGCAAACTTCCATATATAAAAGGCAATTTTCTATGGTACTCAATCAAGGCAGTGTTTTCAGAGGCCACACTCCTCTGTCAAGACAGAAAAAATGTTATAACTGAATGGCCTTTAAAAAATGAAGCTATTAACAATATTGCATGTGCAATTCAAGAAACAGCTGAACCACTTTCTGAGGTGGTTTCCCATTTAATATTCACACCAACAATATTGATGTATCTCCATACATACACCAATATCCACACTATCTCCACAGAGATAAACATTTTCTCCCACACGCCAGCCTATTATTTAGTATTATGGCTACTTTTCCTTTAAGTTGCTCTAGTAGATGTGTGGTGATAAAGTCTTCCTATTCAATTCCTTGAAGGCTAGAGAAGTTAAACATTTTTTCATGTATTTGCCATTCACACACAATCAGTGAAATGTCATTTCTTTTACCCATTTTCTAGTTGTAATGATTTTCTATTAATGTTGAGTTTTCAGAACTCTTTTACACATGGTTTGTATATACTTTCTTCCAATTTGTAGCTTGTCTTTCCATCCACTTAACAGGGTTTTTAACCAGAGCAAAAATTTTGAATTTTCATGAGGTACCATTTATCAAGTTTTATGCTTTTGATGTCATGAAAAGGAACTTTTCACCAACTCCTAGGTCCTGAAGATTTTTAACTGTGTTGTGTTCCAAACATTGGGTATTTCAATGTTTAATTGATCTTTCGCCTTTGGGTAGCCAACAGCTCCAGCAACATTTCAACTATCCATTCAACATGGAATTGCCTTTGCACCTTTGTCAGAAACCACTCGGCTGTACTCGTATGGGGCTATTTCTAAGTCCTCTATTCTGCTCTATTGACTGATGTGTCCTTCCCTCTGACACTACTAAACTGTCATGATTAATGTAGCTATAAATCTTGAAATGAAATGGAATGATTCCTTTATCAGAATTGCCTTCTCTATTCTTAATTCCTTTGACTTTTCAAATAAAGTTTAGAATATTCTTGAACAAGTTTACAAAAATTCTTGCTGTAATTTTAATAGCAACTGCATACACTGTACATGAATTTAAAAAAACTGACATCTTTACTATGTTCAGTTTTCCAATCTGCGAACACAGTATTTCTCAATTTATTTAAATCTTCTTTGATTTTTTTCATCAGTGTATGTATTTAATTTTTAAAGTAATCTGAACTGGTATTTTTGTTTCCACATCAGTTCAGTTCAGTCACTCAGTCGTGTCTGACATTTTACAACCCCATGGACTGCAGCACTCCAGGATTACCTTTTCCATCACCAACTCCCAGAGCTTGCTCAAACTCATGTCCATCGAATCAGTGATGCCAC
This sequence comes from Muntiacus reevesi, assembly GCF_963930625.1. Lineage (NCBI taxonomy): Eukaryota > Metazoa > Chordata > Mammalia > Artiodactyla > Cervidae > Muntiacus > Muntiacus reevesi. Next base: position 96,994,520 of record NC_089251.1, read on the forward strand.
CCAACCATCTCATCCTCAGTCATCCCCTTCTTCTCCTGGCTTCAATCTTTCCCAGCATCAGGGTCTTTTCAAATGAGTCAGTTCTTCACATCAGGTGGCCAAAGTATTGGAGTTTCAGCTTTAGCATCAGTCCTTCCAATGAATATTCAGGACCGATTTCCTTTAGGATGGACTGGTTGGATCTCCTTGCAGTCCAAGGGACTCTCAAGAGTCTTCTCCAACACCACAGTTCAAAAGCATCAATTCTACACCACTCAGATTTCTTTGTAGTCCAACTCTCACATCCATTCATGACTACTGGAAAAACCATAACTTTGACTAGACGGACCGTTGTCGGCAAAGTAATGTCTTTGCTTTTCTTTTTTTCGTTTATTTTTATTAGTTGGAGGCTAATTACTTCACAACATTTCAGTGCGTTTTGTCATACACTGACATGAATCAGTCATGGAGTTACATGTATTCCCCATCCCTATCCCCCCTCCCACCTCCCTCTCTACCCGATTCCTCTGAGTCTTCCCAGTGCACCAGGCCCAAGCACTTGTCTCATGCATCCAACCTGGGCTGGTGATCTGTTTCACTATAGATAATATACATGCTGTTCCTTCGAAACATCCCACCCTCGCCTTCTCCCACAGAGCCCAAAAGTCTGTTCTGTACATCTGTGTCTCTTTTTGTTTTGCATATAGGGTTATCATTACCATCTTTCTAAATTCCATATATATGTGTTAGTATGCTGTAATGTTCTTTATCTTTCTGGCTTTATCTTTATCTTTCTGTATAATGGGCTGCAGTTTCATCCATCTCATTAGAACTGATTCAAATGAATTCTTTTTAACAGCTGAGTAATATTCCATCGTGTATACGTACCACAGCTTCCTTATTCATTCGTCTGCTGATGGGCATCTAGGTTGCTTCCATGTCCTGGCTATTATAAACAGTGCTGCGATGAGCATTAGGGTGCAAGTGTCTCTTTCAGATCAGGGTTCCTCAGTGTATATGTCCAGAAGTGGTATTGCTGGGTCATATGGCAGTTCTATTTCCAGTTTTTTAAGAAATCTCCACACTGTTTTCCATAGTGACTGTTATAGTTTGCATTCCCACCAACAGTGTAAGAGGGTTCCCTTTTCTCCACACCCTCTCCAGCATTTATTGCTTGTAGACTTTTGGATAGCAGCCATCCTGACTGGCGTGTAATGGTACCTCATTGTGGTTTTGATTTGCATTTCTCTGATAATGAGTGATGTTGAGAATCTTTCCACGTGTTTGTTAACCATCTGTATGTCTTCTTTGGAGAAATGTCTGTTTAGTTCTTTGGCCCATTTTTTGATTGGGTCATTTATTTTTCTGGAATTGAGCTTCAGGAGATGCTTGTATATTTTTGAGATTAATCCTTTGTCTGTTGCTTCATTTGCTATTATTTTCTCCCAATCTGAGGCTGTCTTTTCACCTTACTTATAGTTTCCTTTGTTGTGCAAAAGCTTTTAAGTTTCATTACATCCCACTTGTTTATTTTTGCTTTTATTTCCAATATTCTGGGAGGTGGGTCATAGAGGATCTTGCTATGATTTATGTTAGAGAGTGTTTTGCCTATGTTCTCCTCTAGGAGTTTTATAGTTTCTGGTCTTACATTTAGATCTTTAATCCATTTTGAGTTTATTTTTGTGTATGGTGTTAGAAAGTGTTGTAGTTTCATTCTTTTACAAGTGGTTGACCAGTTTTCCCAGCACCACTTGTTGTTAAAGAGGTTGTCTTTTTTCCATTGTATATCCTTGCCTCCTTTGTCAAAGATAAGGTGTCCATAGGCTCGTGCATTTATCTCTGGGCTTTCTATTCTGTTCCACTGATCCATATTTCTGTCTTTGTGCCAGTACCATACTGTCTTGATGACTGTGGCTTTGTAGTAGAGCCTGAAGTCAGGCAGGTTGATTCCTCCAGTTCCATTCTTCTTTCTCAAGACTACTTTGGCTATTCGAGGTTTTTTGTATTTCCATACAAATTGTGAAATTATTTGTTCTAGTTCTGTGAAAAATACCATTGGTAGCTTGATAGGGATTGCATTGAATCTATAGATTGCTTTGGGTAGAATAGTCATTTTGACAATATTGATTCTTCCAATCCATGAACACGGTATGTTTCTCCATCTGTTTGTGTCCTCTTTGATTTCTTTCATCAGTGTTTTATAGTTTTCTATGTATAGGTCTTTTGTTTCTTTAGGTAGATGTACTCCTAAGTATTTTATTCTTTTTGTTGCAAAGATGAATGGTATTGTTTCCTTAATTTCTCTGTTTTCTCATTGTTAGTATATAGGAATGCAAGGGATTTCTGTGTGTTAATTTTATTTCCTGCAACTTTACTATATTCATTGATTAGCTCTAGTAATTTTCTGGAAGAGTCTTTAGGGTTTTCTATGTAGAGGATCATGTCATCTGCAAACAGCGAGAGTTTCACTTCTTCCTTTCCTATCTGGATTCCTTTTACTTCTTTTTCTGCTCTGATTGCTGTGGCCAAAACTTCCAACACTATGTTGAATAGTAGTGGTGAGAGTGGGCACCCTTGTCTTGTTCCTGATTTCAGGGGAAATGCTTTCAATTTTTCACCATTGAGGGTGATGCTTGCTGTGGGTTTGTCATATATTTTTTATGCTATGCTTTTATTATGTTGAGGTATGTTCCTTCTCTTCCTGCTTTCTGGAGAGTTTTAATCATAAATGAGTGTTGAATTTTGTCAAAGGCTTTCTCTGCATCTCTTGAGATAATCATATGGTTTTTATCTTTCAAGTTGTTAATGTGGTGTATTACATTGATTGATTTGCGGATATTAAAGAATCCTTGCATTCCTGGGATAAAGCCCACTTGGTCATGGTGTATGATTTTTTTAATATGTTGTTGGATTCTGTTTGCTAGAATTTTGTTAAGGATTTTTGCATCTATGTTCATCAGTGATATTGGCCTGTAGTTTTCTTTTTTGTGGCATCTTTGTCTGGTTTTGGAATTAGGGTGATGGTGGCCTCATAGAATGAGTTTGGAAGTTTACCTTCTTCTACAATTTTCTGGAAGAGTTTGAGTAAAATGGGTGTTAGCTCTTCTCTAAATTTTTGGTAGAATTCAGCTGTGAAGCCATCTGGTCCTGAGCTTTTGTTTGCTGGAAGATTTCTGATTACAGTTTCGATTTCCTTGCTTGTGATGGGTCTGTTAAGATCTTCTATTTCTTCCTGGTTCTGTTTTGGAAAGTTATACTTTTCTAAGAATTTGTCCATTTCATTCAAGTTGTCCATTTTATTGGCATAGAGTTGCTGGTAGTAGTCTCTTATGATCCTTTGCATTTCAGGGTTGTCTGTTGTGATCTCTCCATTTTCATTTTTAAGTTTGTTAATTTGGTTCTTCTCCCTTTGTTTCTTAGTGAGTCTTGCTAATGGTTTGTCAATTTTGTTTATTTTCTCAAAAAACCAGCTTTTAGCTTAGTTGATTTTTGCTACGGTCTCTTTAGTTTCTTTTGCATTTATTTCTGCCCTAATTTTTAAGATTTCTTTCCTTCTGCTAACCCTGGGGTTCTTCATTTCTTCCTTCTCTAATTGCTTTAAGTGTAGAGTTAGGTTATTTATTTGGCTTTTTTCTTGTTTCTTGAGGTAAGCTTGTAATGAGATGAACCTTCCCCTTAGCACTGCTTTTACAGTGTCCCATAGGTTTTGGGTTGTTGTGTTTTCATTTTCATTCATTTCTAAGAATATTTTGATTTCTTTTTTGATTTCTTCTATGATTTGTTGGTTATTCAGAAGCATGTTATTTAGCCTCCGTATGTTTGAATTTTTAACAACTTTTTTCCTGTAATTGAGATCTAATCTTACTGCACTGTGGTCAGAAAAGATGACTGGAATGATTTCAATTTTTTTTAATTTGCCAAGACTAGATTTATGGCCCAGGATGTGATCTATTCTGGAGAAGGTTCCGTGTGCACTTGAGAAAAAGGTGAAGCTGATTGTTTTGGGGTGAAATGTCCTATAGATATCAATTAGGTCTAGCTGGTCCATTGTGTCATTTAAGGTTTGTGTTTCCTTGTTAATTTTCTGTTTAGTTGATCTATCCATAGTTGTGAGTGGGGTATTAAAGTCTCCCACTATTATTGTGTTACTATTAATTTCCTCTTTCATACTCGTTAGCGTTTGCCGTACATATTGCGGTGTTCCTATGTTGGGTGCATATATAATTGTTGTATCTTCTTCTTGGATTGATCCTTTGATCATTATGTAGTGTCCTTCTTTGTCTCTTTTCACAGCCTTTATTTGAAAGTCTATTTTATCTGATATGAATATTGCGACTCCTGCTTTCTTTTGGTCTCCGTTTGCGTGAAATATTTTTTTCCAGCCCTTCACTTTTAGTCTGTAAGTGTCTCTTGTTTTGAGGTGGGTCTCTTGTAGACAGCATATATAGGGGTCTTGTTTTTGTATCCATTCAGCCAATCTCTGTCTTTTGGTTGGGGCATTCAACCCATTTACATTTAAGGTAATTATTGATAGGTGTGGTCCCGTTGCCATTTACTTTGTTGTTTTGGGTTCACGTTTATACAACCTTTCTGCATTTCCTGTCTAGAGAAGATCCTTTAGCATTTGTTGAAGAGCTGGTTTGGTGGTGCTGAATTCTCTCAGCTTTTGCTTGTCTGTAAAGCTTTTGAATTCTCCTTCATATCTGAATGAGATCCTTGCTGGGTACAGTAATCTAGGTTATAGGTTATTCTCTTTCATTACTTTAAGTATGTCCTGCCATTCCCTTCTGGCCTGGAGGGTTTCTATTGATAGATCAGCTGTTATCCTTATGGGAATCCCTTTATGTGTTATTTGTTGTTTCTCCCTTGCTGCTTTTAAAATCTGTTCTTTGTGTTTGATCTTTGTTAATTTGATTAATATGTGTCTTGGGGTGTTTCACCTTGGGTTTATCCTGTTTGGGACTCTGGGTTTCTTGGACTTGGGTGGCTATTTCCTTCCCCATTTTAGGTAAGTTTTCAGCTATTATCTCCTCTAGTATTTTCTCATGGCCTTTCTGTCTTCTTCTTCTGGGACTCCTATGATTCGAATGTTGGGGCGTTTCACATTGTCCCAGAGGTCCCTGAGGTTGTCCTCATTTGATTCTTTTTTCTTTTCTCCTCTCTGCTTCATTTATTTCCACCATTTTATCTTCTACCTCACTTATCCTATTCTTCTGTCTCCATTATTCTTTTGGTTCCCTCCAGAGTGTTTTTGATCTCATTTATTGCATTATTCATTTTTAATTGACTCTTTTTTATTTCTTCTAGGTCTTTATTAAACATTTCTTGCATCTTTTCAATCTTTGTCTCCAGGCTATTTATCTGTAACTCCATTTTGTTTTCAAGATTTTGGATCATTTTTATTATCATTATTCTAAATTCTTTTTCAGGTAGATTCCCTATCTCCTCCTCTTTTGTTTGATTTGGTGGGCATTTTTCATGTTCCTTTACCTGTTGGGTAGGTATTTCTCTGCCTTTTCATCTTGTTTAGATTGCTGTGTCTGGAGTGGGCTTTCTGTATTCTGGAGGTCTGTGATTCCTTTTTATTGTGGAGGTTTTACCCAGTGGGTGGGGTTGGACGATTGGCTTGTCAAGGTTTCCTGGTTAGGGAAGCTTGCATCGGTGTTCTGGTGCATGGAACTTGATTTCTTCTCTCTGGAGTGCAATGGAGTGCCCAGTAATGAGTTTTGAGATGGGTCTATATGTTAGGTGTGACCTTGGGCAGCCTGTATGTTGACGTTCAGGGCTATGTTCCTGCGTTGCTGGAGTATTTGCGTGGTATGTCTTGCTCTAAAACTTATTGGCTCTTGGGTGGTGGCTGGTTTCAGTGTAGGTATGGAGGCTTTTGGACTGTCTCTTATTACTTAAAGTTCCATGTAGTCAGGAATTTTCTGGTGTTTTTAGGTTTTGTGCTTAAGTCTCCTGCCTCTGGATTTCAGTTTTATTCTTCCAGTAGTCTCAGGACTTCTCCAACTATACAGAACTGATAATAAAACTTCTAGGTTAATGGCGAAAAGATTCTCCCCCGTTACGGACACCCAGAGAGGTTCACAGAGTTACATGAAGAAGAAGAGAGGGAGGAGGGAGATAGAGATGAGCAGGAGGAGAAAAAGGGGGACTCAAGAGGAGAGAGACAGATCTACACAGTTGTCTGTTCCCAGAGAGTTCTCCGTAGCCCAGACACCCACAAAGATTCACAGAATTGGATTGGGAAGAGAGGGGGAAAGGAGGAAATAGAGGTATTCTGAGGTAGAAAATGGAGAGTCAAGATTGGGAGAGAATAATCAACACACTCCTGAATAAAAATGGGAACAGAATATTGGATTCTTAAATGTCCACAATTTATATCATATATTGAAAAACAAAGATTAAAAGTCTAGAGTAGAGGTTAGACTCTTAAAAATACTATATTAAAAACAAAAACCAAAACACACAAAAAAATTTTAGAAATTTATATCAAGTTTGGTTTAAAAATAGGGCTTCTCTTTTTTTTTTTTTTTGGTAAGGTTATAGTGTAATGAAAATGAAAATTAAGGAGTAGTAGAGGAGTAATAGAGGACTTTAAAAGGAAATAAGAGAAAAAGAAAAATAGAAAATAGAAGAGAAGAAGGGGGAAAAAAAGAAAAACAAGAAAAAAAATTTTTTTCCTAATTAAAAAAAATAATTTAAAAAATCATAAAAATCTATGAAAATGAAAGTTAAGGAGTAATGGGGGAGTAATAGGGAATTTTAAAAGAAAATAAAAGAGAAAAAAGAAAAAAAAATTTTTTTTCCTTACTTAAAAAAAAGTAAAAATATATCTAGGAATTTCTCTGGAGCTGTTGCGGTCAGTGTGGGTTCGGTTCAGTTTCAGATAGCTCCTCGTTCCAGCTTACTCGTCTCGATATCTACAGGCCCCTTCCGGTGTAGTCGGTGTTATCTACAGGAATTTTAATATGTTGCACCAGTCCCTTCTGAAGCGGTTCCCTTTGTTTATTTGGCTTCTGTTTGCCGGTCTCTTCAGTGCCCAACTTCCGCCCTGACACAGGCGGGCGGAGGTGGACTCTTATTCAGGTTGCTAGTTCCATCGCGCTGCGGGGAGTGGCTGGTGCTGCTTTCCTCTCTACGCTGCTCAGGCTCCGGGCTGTTCTATATGGAGTGTGACCTGCGCTGCGCGCGGTTCCAGCCCTAGGGTGTTCCACTAAAGCGCGGAACAAAAAGCTGCGCCTGCTTTTTGTGCCTTCCCCGTCAGAGCGGCTCAGGGAGCCAGGAGCTTGACGGGTGCACTCTCCCCGGGTGCGGCGCACCTTCTCCGCTCCGTGGTCCCAGTCTCTGTTTCTGCCCATGCCAGTCGGGTACGTGTGCCTTCTGCTCTCCGCGTCCCCAGCCCCAGTCCCCACTCGCGCCAGTCGGGTGCCTGCGCCCTGTGTCTCGCCGCGACCCTCCTGGCGGATGTTGACCATCCAGAATCTCAGAAGGTCTTTGATTAGAAACTGGAGGCCTGTTTGCAGTGCTGTAGGGGATGCGGTCCTTCGGGCCGAGCCTGCCCCTTTCCCCTCCCCACTGCCTCCTGCCTCTGGCGGGGCTGGGCTGGTCCGCAGCCTGTAAGCTCTTCTCCGGACTTGCTCGGTCCCTTTGTTCTGCAAACGGCCAGCAGTGTGTTCGGGCCAGTTAATTTTCTCTCTTTTGCTGTCCCACAGTTTAAGTTGGTAACTCACAAAAGCTCCCTCAAATTGTCCTCAGGGCACTCCAGCCCGGTCCTCACCCTAAGCAATGCCGGCCGCTCCTCTCCGTTCTGCCCCCACTTGCTGGTGGCGGATGCGGGCATCTGGGGTACTTTTCTGCTGGGAGTTGCTTTTAGGCACATAATCTGTGGGTTTTATTTATTGTTCCCCTCCCAGTCAGGTTGCCCTCCGAGATTCAAAAACTCCCCAGACCCGTCAGTGCGAGGGTTTCCTGGAGTTTGGAAACTTCCTCTACTAAGACTCCCTTCCCGGGACGGATCTCCATCCTTAGCTCTTCTGTCTCTCTTTTTATCTTTTATATTTTGTCCTACCTCCTTTCGAAGACAATGGGTTGCTTTTCTGGGCACCTGATGATCTCAGCTAGCGATCAGAAGTTGTTTTGTGAAGTTTGCTCTGCGTTCAGTTATTCTTCTGATGAATTCATCAGTTATTCTCCTGATGAATTTGTAGGAGAGAAAAGTGGTCTCCCCGTCCTATTCCTCCATCATCTTCGTCTATGCTTTTCAATATGCTGTCTAGGTTGGTCATAGCTTTTCTTCCAACGAGCAAGCATCTTTTAATTTCATGGCTGCAGTCACCATCTGAAGTGATTTTAGAGCCCCCCAAAATAAAGTCTGTCACTGTTTCCCCATCTATTTGCCATGAAGTGATGGGACCAGATGCCATGATCTTAGTTTTTGAGTGTTGAGTTTTAAGCCAACTTTTTCACTCTCCTCTTTCATCTTCATCAAGAGGCTCTTTAGTTCTTCACTTTCTGCCATCAGGGTGGTGTCATCTGCATATCTGGGGTTACTGATATTTCTCCTGGCAATCCTGATTCCAGCTTGTGCTTCATCCAGTCCAGCATGTCTCATGATGTACTCTGCATATAAGTTAAATAAGCAGGGTGACAACATACAGCCTTGACGTACTCCTTTCCCAAATTGGAACCAGTGTGTTGTTCCATGTTCAGTTCTAACTGTTGCTTCTTGACCTGCATACAAATTTCTCAGGATGCAGGCAAAGTGGTCTGGTATTTCCATCTTTAAGAATTTTCCAGTTTGTTGTGATCCACACAGTCTATGTTTATGCGTTTATATGTTTATCCACACAGTGTATGTTTCCACATACTTATTCCTAATACACAAAAATGTGACTGAATTTTTTATGCTGATCTGGTATACTGCAACCACCCACTTACTGAATTCACTTATTAGTTCTTTGCACTAAGCAAGGAGTTATGATTTGAAGTTAAAAGTACAATTCAGAAAAAAACAAAACAAAACTGGACTTCATCAAAATTTAAAATATCTACAGTGCAAGAGACCATGTGAAGGGAATGTAAAAAAACAAGCTACAAAGTAGAAGAAAGTATTCGCAAAGTACATATCCGGGCCAGGGCGGAGGGAGGGGAATTAGTATCTAAACTATATAAAGAAATTTCCAAACACATCAGTAAAAATCCAAACAAAGAAAATGGACAAAGGGCAAGAAAAGATATTTCACTAAAGAGCATTTACAGATGACAAAATAAAGGATGTTTCACATCATGAGCTGTTTGGGAAATGCAAACTAAAACCACGATGTGCTATCACTACACACCATCAGAATGTCCTCTCTCCAAACAACACTGATAATAACCGTAGTGGTTGAGGACATAGAGGACCTGGATCACTCACACACTGCTGGTGGAAAGGCAAACTGGTACAGCCACTCTGGAAAACAGTCATTTTCCTGTAAAACTAAAAACGTACTCACCATATGACCCAGCAACTGCACTCATGCTCATTTATTCCAGAGTAACAAAAAATATATCTCATGCAGAAACTTGTAGACAAAAGTTTGTTGCATAAACAAAAACTGGAAATAACCCATATGTCCTTCAATGGGTGAATGGTTAAATAAACCGTGGTTCACCCCATTCCACGGAATACTATTCAGCAGCAAAACAGAATGAACTACTGATACATGTGGGCTTCCTTTGTGGCTCAGCCGGTAAAGAATCGGCCTGCATGTGAAGTAATTAGCCTCCAACTAATAATAAAAAATAAATAAAAAAAAGAATCGGCCTGCAACGCAGGAGACCTGGCTTCGATCCCTGGGTTGGGAAGATCCCTGGAGAAGGGAACGGCTACTCACTCTAGTATTCTAGCCTGGAGAATTCCATGGTCTGTATAGTCCATGGAGTCGCAAAGAGCTGGACATGACTGAGCGACGTTCACTTCACTCACTGATACATGCAACAACTTGGATGGATCTCAAGAAAATCAGACTGAGTGGAAAAAGGCTAATTCCCAAAGGTTATATATATATATATATGACTCCACTTATATGAATTTTTGAAAATACAAGATTTTATGCAAGTATAGACAGACTCAGGGTTACTAGGGGGAGGTGCACAGAAAGGAGATGATTACGGTTACTAATGAACAACATGAAGGATCCTTGCAGTGATGTTCTGTATTTTGACTATGGCAATGAAAATACAAATCTGCCAATGTGGTAATACTGTATAACACTAAACACAAGCATACACACGTGTGCTAGTACAAGTGAAACTGGGCAAATCTGATCAGTGAACTGTATCAGTGTCAATATTCAGGTTGTGATACTGTACAGTTTTGCAAGATGTTATTAAAGGAAACTGATTAAAAGATACAGGAATCTATTAATTCTTACAACTACATGTGAGTCGACAATAATCTTGAAAGTTTAATTAACAAAACTAAACACTGTTTAAATGAGAAGGCAAACCTTATACTGAGAAAAAGATTTTTGCAATAATATACCTAATGAAATATCTGTCTATAACATATTAAATTTCTACAGCTCAACATTAAAGATCACAATTTTTAAACAGGCAAATGATTTCAACACTTAACCAAATGAGATATAACAATGGCAAACACATGGCAAGACGGTCAGTACCATTAACTCATAAGGAAATGTAAGTCAAATCACAATGATCCGCCACTCCACAACCACCAGAACGACTAAAAGGACTGATAATACTAAGTGTTGAGAGAAGATGTGAAGCAACTGGAACACACCCCTGGAGGGAATGTAAAAATGGCACAGTCACTTTGGAAAAAGAGTTTGGCAGTTTCAAGTTAAACATACACACTTACCATATGACCCAGCAATCTCACTCCTAGGTATTATTACCTAAGAGAAACGAAAACACACATCCACACAAGGACTTGTACTCAAATGTCCATAGCAGCTTTAGTCGTAATCACAAGAAGCTGGAATAAAAACTAAATATCCAGCTACCCTTCCCTGGTGGCTCAGATGGTAAAGAATCTGCCTACTATTCGAGAGACCTAGGTTCAATCCCTGGGTTGGGAAGACACTCCGGAGGAGGGCATAGCAAACCCACTACAGTAATCTTGCCTGGAGAATCCCTGTGGACAAAGGAATCTGGTGGGCTAGAGTTCATGAGGTTCAGAGTCAGACATGACTGAGCAACTAGGCATGGCACAGCACCCACATAATAGAATACTACTCAATAATAAGCATATAAAGAATTAATATTATACACACCAACACAGATGAATCTCAAAAGTACTACTTTAAAAGAAACCCAGCCAGTCAATAAAGGTTACATCCTCTGATTCTATTTACATGAACTTCTAGAAAAGGGAAAATTACAATAACCGCCCCCCTCCCCCAAAAAAACCAAAAGCTAGTTATTTTTGGCCTGAAAAGATTGCCTACAAAGGGTCATGAACTTCTAGGGCTAATGAAAATATAAAATATCATCCAGGGAATCTTCCCAACCCTGGGATTGAACCCAGGTCTCCCACACAGCAGGCAGATTTTTTATTGTCTGAGCCACCAGGGAAGCCCTGGTGAAGAAGCACAACTGTATAATTTGCCAAAGCTTATTGACTCCACACTTGAAATCTGTGTATTTTATTTTGTGTCAATTATACCTCAAAGAGGAGAATTTAAATCTCTAGGAATGCTATAAAAGCAGCTGCGAGGATACAGAATGGATTTATCAATTTTCTGAAAACAGTGAAGTTAAAATTATATATATATATGTCATTTTATTCATTTTTATAAGTTATGAAAAAGAATCAACATATAATATTTTTATAATACTTTAATCTCTACTAGCACAATATAATATGTAACCAAAATGATATTACTGTGAAGGAGTCTTTTAAAAAACATGGTTATTTATTAACTGTATGTAAAAGCATGTGATCAACTTCAGTGCTTGGCTTTTTGAAATAATCAAAAAACACATATAAAAATTTAAAATGAGACACTTCACTTTGAGATCAATACACCAAAGCCTTTTAATTATACACAATATAACCCCACTCAAAAAAGTTTACTGTGAAGAAGTAAAATTAACTTATTTACAAATCTCTCAATTTTGAACTGGGCAAATTCGATTTATTAATGACATGTATGTTCCACTAAAAAGTTGTCTAAGTTAGATAAGAACACAGGAAATCCAATCCCCTCCCAAATTAGTCCACAATTCAAAATCTGCCAGCTCCCAAGGATTCTCTCCTACTATAATCCCCTTTCTCCAGTGCCTCTTTATTTTACCCTCTGTGGAGGTCTTACAACCTGGCCCAAAATTTCTCTGACATTCTAAGAGGAATCTATGCCCCTTCCTTTTAATACACGGTTTTATGTTTGCTCAACTGAATATGGCAGAAACAATGCTACAATTTCTGAGCCCAGGCCTTCTACTTCCTGGCTCTTGAGATATTCACTGCCAAGCTAATGAGGATGTCCAGACGACATAGAGAGACCAAGGGTGGGTGTTCAGGCTGACATCCCAACCAACAGTTACCATCAACTGCCAGAAGCAAGCAATGGCCAGTGAGGAGACAGTCAGATGACTCCATCTCAGTCATCGCTTACCTGCAACCACATGGAAACCTCCAAGCAAGACCCATTTGAGTCCAGTCAACCCTCAGGACCAAGAGAGACGATTATTTTCAGTGTTTTAAACCACTAAGTATGGGAATGACTTGCTAGGGTACAGTAATAACTGAAGCACTCACATGTTTCTTTCTGTTCCTAATAGGATACCAGGGCCTATAAGTAGAAAGCAGAGTGATGGAAGAAGGTAAAATCCAAACCACACCAGTCCTTCCTCTTCCCACCCAGAACCTGACCCTCCCCCAAACACGGGTGGAAAGGAAAAAAAAGTTCATAATCTATAAGTACTGAGGGCAGGCATAGTGGTCACTAACCCTTTTCACTTTACTTTGGCTTCTGCTCCTCCCATTAAACCGGCTTATGAAAAAGAGCAAACAAGACAGAAACCATAAGGAGTCCCTTCTTCACTTCCAACTCTATCTCGACAGTGCCAGTACCAATAAGGAAAACAGGGAAATCTAGTCCTGCCTTCTCCTTAAGACTCCTTTCAGATTTCTTTTCTCCAACTTCCATCTCTTCTTATCTCAACACCTGTCAAGCACTCCTTAACAACAGTTACAAACAGGAAAAACAAAGATAAAACAAGAAAAAGCCCAGCAGTCATTGCTCCTTACTAGCTCTCGCCACTTGCACAACCACAGAACCCAACACTCTCCACTCCCTCAGTGGAGTTCTCTTAGGTACAACTCATTAATAAATTCAGAAGTACCTAATCATGTCTTAGAGGAAAACGAAAAGCCCCTCCAACCTTAAAATTTCCTTATGCACTGAGTCTTGATGCCCTTCAAAGGGATATGAAACCATACTGCGTCACACAATGCAAGCAAACAGAATGTATCTTACTACCCTCCACAAAATGCAGCCTAATTCTCCACTTTCTAAATGCCTCATAACTGAAGTAGTAAGAATACAAAAGCAAAAGCAAGAACAAGCACCATCTTGTAGACTTCCAAACATACATATCTAAGTTCACACATTATTATGGATTCCAGTATGTCCAACTATGTCATCAGTTTAGGGCAGCTTTTTCACACTGAAACAAGTACCCTCAAAGGAGGGTTGGGGTGGGATGGGTTAGGATGGGGAAATGCAGGGTTGTGGATAATTTCAGAAATCTGAAAACTGTCCCCAGTGATTTTTATCTAATTGAACATTCCATGAATTATATGGATTGCCACTTTATCATAGTTTACTGTCACAGAACATCAGCCAAGGCTTTTGTTTACAAACCTCTACTAAGTTATTTCACATTAATGTAAAAGATCAGAAGCAAACTTAATGTGGAAATTAAACATTTTCCCCAAGACAGTGCTATAAAGCAAAACTGAAAGTCATTATTTCAAACTGAAAAAGATATCATAAAAAATGAGCCTTTATTAGCATAGGCATGTTGAACTCAAGTTTAGGTTTCGAACTTTTGCCATCATAGGAAGCAATACATTCACAATAAAATGGTCACTCAGATCCTGCCACTCAAAGAACAAAGCCAGGATAAGCAGCATTAGCATCAGCTTGTTGGAAATGCCAAATCTCAGGTCTCACTCAAGACTTACAGAATCAAAATTTCCATTTTAACAAGACCTACAGGTGAATCACATGCACATTAGAATATCAGAAGCACTGGTTTAGAATCAACAAAAGTATCATTCTTCACACTGATGCTGCAAATCTGAAAGTCAGAAACTTTTATCTTTGTTTCTATTTGATATGAGTATTTACAATTTCAAACCACATCAGTTTATACCTAGTTTTGAGCTTGAAGATATATATATATATATATATATATATATATATATATATATATAAAAGCAGTGTTGATAATTTAAGTCGACATTCTCAATTAACACCTTAAGGATACAACTTATGTTCGAAATTAATTGACTGAATTGAATACTTTCAGCATTCACAGATAGCAAACTCAATCTCTTCGTAAAAGAACTCTAGTCCTTAATCACTGTTAAAAGGTTATTCTCACCTGGCATAATCAAATACTAATAAAATTTCGATGTAGGTAACTACTCTCAGGAGACAGAACTTCTCATGTGCTGACCACCACCATCATTAGAAAGGTCTGGCTGCACATGAGCACAGGCAACAGCGAAGCAACTCGAGATCGCCTCACTATATTGTGCCTATTTGCTATATTAAAATGTAAGCTCCTCTGAGAACACAAAATGTCTTTTTGCATGCTCAATTCATCTCCCTACCTTTTACAACTAGCAACCAGCAGGGAGTGTAACACATTCCTAACAGACACTATTAAAGAAAAAACCCTATTCTGGAATGGCAACCACAATTTGCATACCACAGGCAAGCCTCACCAGTTTCATCACTTGAGCTTAATAAAAACCTTGTCTACCAGTGTAACAATTACTGTATTTTGATCACTGTAAACTTCCAAATTGAATTTTCTGAGACAACAGATTCAAACAACAGTTTAAAAATCCCACCGAGAGAAAACCACAATATTTCATTTATCTAACACAGGCAAGGACTCTATGTGAATTTTTCATATGAATGAAAACATACCATTCTTTAAAAATTATATTTAAGATGCAAAGCTTTTTTTCCTATAAATATATAATTTCTTACAATTATATAACCTATTGAAATATTTACACGTCTGGGGTTACTTCAATATAATGGGTAGAGTGAGGAGAAGAATGAGTAGAATGTAGATGAAACAAAGTAATCTGTGAATCAATAATATTTGAAGGTGAGTGGTGGACAGATGTGTTCATTAAACTGTTCTACTTCTGTATACAGTTGAAATTCTTTATTTAAGAAAATTTACCCCACAGTAACCAAAACAATGTGGTACTGGTTATTAGGGTAAACATAAAAAACAAAAGAATAAAACCATTAGTCCAGAAATAAACCCATTTATCCATGGTCAACTGATGTGACAGTGCCAAAATCAGTAACTAGGGAAAGAAACAGTCTTTTCAACAAATGGTGCTGGGACTAGATTTCCACACATAAAAGAATAAAGTTGGACCCCTACCTCACACTACATAGAAAAACTAACTCAAAATGGGTTATAACCTAAATGTTAGTGCTAAAACAAGAGAACTCTTAAGAAAACGTACAGGTGAATCTTCATGACCTGGCATGACTCAGCAGTAGATTCCTTGATATGCAAGGAATACCCAAAACACAAGCAAAGAAAACTAAATTTTATTAAAATTTTTAAAATTTTTGTAAAAATGACACCTTATCAATACAGTCAAAACACAACCCACACAACGGCAGAAGTATTTACAAATCTGTTAAAGATCAAGCATCCTGAAAGAACTCTTACAACCTGAGAGAAACAAGCCAATTTAAAAATGAGTAGGACTTCCCTGATGATCCAGTGGTAAGAAATCACCTTGCAATTCAGGGGATGCAGGTTTGATTCCTAGTCTGAGAACTAAGATTCCCATATGCCCCAGGACAACTAAGCCCACATGCCTCATTTTGCAGATGCCCACGCTGCACTGCTGCACAACTAAGACTGAACAACAGACAAATAAATCTTTTTTTTTTTTTTAATGAGTAAAGGACTTTCACAGATGTTTGTCCAAAGACATACAAATAACTGGGCTTCCCTGGTGACTTGGCAGTAAAGAATTCACCTGCCAATGCAGGAGACCTGGGTTTGATCCCTGAGTCAGGAAGTTCCCCTGAAAAGGGAAATGGCAACCCACTCCAGTATTCTTGCCTCAGAAACCCCACGGACAGAGGAGCCTAGCAAGCTACAGTCCATGGGGTCACAAACAGTTGGACACAACTTAGTGATTAACCAACAACAATACAAATGACCAGTGAATACATAAGAGATGTTCAACTTCATCAGTAACCATGGAAATGCCAATTAAACCATAATGGGACCCCACTTTACATCTGCTAGGATGGCTATTAACAGCAACAAAAAAGGGACAGAACTGTTGGCAATGAAATGAAGAAATCAAAACCCTTGTACATTCTGGTGGTAATGTAAAATGGTGCAGCTGTGGTGGAAAAGTTTGGTGGTTCCTCAAAATCTTAAACATTGAGTGACCCACCAATTCCATTCCCAGGTGTATACTACCCTCAAAAGAACTGAAAACTGGGACTCAAAACCAAACAAAACCACAAACAAATGTTCAGAGCAGCACTTTTCTTCCCAACCCAGGAACTGAACCAGGGTCTCCTGCATTGCAGGTGGATTCTTTACCAACTGAGCTACCAGGGAAACCCTCAACAGCCAAAAGGAAGAAACAATCTACCTTTTTATAGGTTTACAGGGCTTTATATACATATGCAAGGCAAAATTTTAAGTCAAACCAAAGTAAAATTTTAAGTCAAATCACTTAAAAAAAATAGAAACAGCATGTATAAATTCTAATCCAAGATAAGAGGGGGTAAAAATAGAAACAAAGAACTGCAGAACTGGCACAAACAAAAAACAAACCAGGATGGTTGAAATAAGATCAAATATATCATTAATCGGGCTTCCCTTGGGGCTCAGATGGTAAAGAATCTGCCTGCTATGCAGGAGACCCATGTTCAATCCTTGGGTCAGGAAGATCCCCTGGGGAAGGGAATGGCTACCCACTCCAGTACTCTCGCCTGGAGAATTCCGTGGACAGAGGAGCCTGGTGGGCTACACCACACGGGGTTCCAAAGAGTTGAACACGACTGAGCCACTAACACGGATGTATAATCACAAGCCAAGTATAAGTAACTCAGAGATATTATCAAATTGTATTAATAAAATTTCAATTCTATGAGGTTTTTCTAAAGAACTCAAACAAGTACATAGAAAGGTTAAAAGTAAAAAAAGAAGAAAAAAAAGAAATTCTCAATAAAACACTAGCAAACCAAATTTAGAAATATATAAAAAGGACTGCACACCATGACCAAGTGGGATCTATCCCAGGACTGCAAGTTGGTTCAACACATGAAATCTGATTAATGTAATCCATCATGTATAAGTAGGGTAACAGACCAAAATCACATAATCATCTCACAGATGAAGAAATACCATTTAACAAAATCCAACAGCCATTCTTGGGAAAAACTGAAAGGCTTTTCCCCCCACTAAGATCAGAAACAAGACAAGGATGCCCATTCTATCCAACAGTGGACAGCAGGATCTAGCCAGAGAACTATAAACCACTGAGACAGGAAAAGAACGGAAAAGAAAGAGCAGCCTGTCCAGACTTGTAGCTGATATGACCACATACAGAGAACATACTAAGGAATCCACAACGATTATTTACTTGCTCAGTAGTGTTCAACTCTTTGAGACCCTATGGACCATAGCCCACCAGGCTCCATGGTCCATGGGATTTTCCAGGCAAGAATACTGGAAGGGATGTCATCCCCTTCTCCAGAAGATCTTCCCCACCCAGGGATCAAACCTGGGTCTCCTACATTGGCAGGTGATTCCTTACCACTGAGCCACCAGGGAAATCCACACACACAACAAACATTCAAGTTATTAACAATACAGGAGTTCAGTAAGCTTGCAAGAACAACAGATTGATATATAAAAATCAATTGTATTTAAACTGTACAATAAACAATCTGGAAATGAAATTTAAAAATAATCCCATTTATGACAGCATAAAAAAACTAAATGTCACAATGATTTTTAAAAAGAGTTGCAATTGTTATACATTGAAAACTACAAAAAAAAAAAAAAAATCACTGGAAAAAACCTGAAGACCTAAATAAACGGAAACACATTCCATGTACATGGATTTGAAGGCATAATATTGGCAATACTCCCAAAATCAATCTACAGAAGAAACTCAATCTCAATTGAAATCCCAGCTGCCTTTTCTTTTTTTTTTCCTTTGGTCGGGGGTGGGGGGGCCAGTAATTGAGAATCTAACCATAAATTCTGTATAGAAATGCAAGGAACCCAGAATAGCCAAAAACAGCTCCAAAAGGAACAAAGAGAAATCACTTTCTAAATTCAAAACTTAATACTAAAGTTGTAGTAATCAAAACAGTGTGACGCTGCCATGAGGACACATGGACCAATGGAACAGAACTGAGCCCAGAATAAAACACGACACACACAGTCCACTGATGTGAGCAAGGAATTAGAGAAAGAATGATTTTTAATAAAATAAATAATAGGGCTGTCTGTCCTATTATTAACTGAATAACTGAATGTTATTAACCTAATAACTGAATGTCCACATGCGAACAATGAACCTGGTTTCCTGTTGCTGCTGTTAAGTCGCTTCAGTCGTGTTCAACTCTCTGCAACCCTATGGACTGTAGCCCACCATGCTCTTCTGTCCAAGGGATTTCCAGGCAAGAATACTGGAATGAGTTGTCTGTCATTTCTGCCTCCAGGGGATTTTCCCAACCCAGGGATTGAACCCAGGTCTCTTGCATTGAGATTCTTTACTGCTGATTTCAGACAATAGAAAAAAAATTAACCCCAGATGGCTCAAAGATCCAAATGTAGGAACTAAAGCTATAAAGCTCCTAGAGGAAAACAGTAAAATTTCATGACCTTAGATTTTGTGATAATTTCTTAGATCTGACACCAAAAGCACAAGCAACTAAACAATAGATAAATCAGAATTCATCAAACTTAGAAACTTCTGTGCTACGAACACCACCACCAAGAAACTGAAAGAACTTCCTATGGGAGAAAAACAAGGATAATGCACAGAATGAGAGAAAGTATTTGCAAGCCGTATCCGATAAAGTGGTTTTTCTAGAATATACAAAGAACTCTTATTCCTCAGTAATAAAGAACTCAATTTTAAAATAAGCAAAGGATCTGAACAGATAGTTCTCCAAAAAAGATATACAAATACAAAAGTCTAATAAACATAAGATACTCAACACCTTAAGCCATCATCAAGTGCAAACCAAAAGTCACAATAAGATACCACTTCACACCAACTAGAAAGGCTATCATCAAAAAGTCAGATGATAAGTGCTGACAAAAATGCAGAGAAACTGAAGCTCTAATACACTGTTGGCTGGAATATAAAAACGGAGCAGCAGCTCTGACACTTCCTGGAAAACAAGTTAACCTACTCAACAGTTTCTGAAAAAGTTAAATCTAGAGTGACCAAGCAATTTCACTCTTAGACATCAGTTCAGTTCAGTCGCTCAGTCGTGTCCGACTCTTTGTGACCCCATGAATTGCAGCACGCCAGGCCTCCCTGTCCATCACAAACTCCCAGAGTTTACTCAAACCCATGCCCATTGAGTCAGTGATGCCATCCAGCTATCTCATCCTCTGTCGTCCTCTTCTCCTCCTGCCCCCAATCCCTCCCAGTATCAGGGTCTTTTCCAACGAGTCAACTCTTCGCATGAGGTGGCCAAAGTATTGGGAGTTTCAGCTTCAGCATCAGTCCTTCCAATGAACACTCAGGACTGATCTCCTTCAGGATGGACTGGTTGGATCTCCTTGCAGTCCAAGGGATTCTCAAGAGTCTTCTCCAACATACACCTACACAAAAACTTATACATGCATTTTTATAATGGTTATTATTCAAAAGAGTCAAAAAGTGGGAAAAACCCCTATCTCCACTAACTGATATATGGATGGGTTAATAAAATGTGGCACATTCATACAATGAATTCTGAGGGCATGTGATTCTTGACAAATTCCAACTACTACAATATCATCAATGACATCTACTAGTTTCACCAGAGCTCAGTACCTAAAACCTAACGACACAAATTTAATTTCATTGAAACAGTACTTACTGTGTTTTTGGAGACTGCTCATATGAAGCTTATGGTATGAAACAATTTCAAAAACAGAAAAACCAAGTATTTTGTATTTGGTCTGAAAATGAATGATTCTAAAAAAGGACTGCTACCTGGGTGAAAAGTAGGGATTCCTCTGAAAAAACACACCTGAAAATTTCTATATCATGTCTGAAATGGGAAGGAATGAAACATCAAATCATCACAGCTTCACTGTAAACAGACTATGAAACAGGTAGTTATTCAATTAAAGTTAAGAAAGAAAGAAATTGGCACACTTAACCACAGGTTCTGGAGTCCCATTTGCCTTATCAGCTGAGAGGCTGTAAGCCTCAAGCACATTATTATGCTAAATCTGTTTCCTCCACTACTTGTTAAAGAGTAGTTCTTATCTCTTTGTACCTTTCCCTTCTTCCAGATTCTCAAACTAGTTACAGCATACTTACTGCCTCTACATTAAGTGTTTTCATTATTAAAATTATGTAAATTCTGTGATTACTGCTAGGGCAAGTACTATACTGTGTTTATTTCAATATTGTTTAATAACAGTTCAAATTACTTGATTTAAAATTTCTTAACAGTACATATTTGACAAAAGGAAGGACAGCTAATGACAAACCTAAATAGTGTATTAAAAAGTTGAAACATCACTTTGCTAACAAGGTCCATATAGTCAAAGCTATAGTTTTTCCAGTAGTCAGGTATGGATGTGAAAGTTGGACCATAAACAAGGCTGAACACAGAAAAACTGATGCTTTAGAACTGTGGTGCTACAGAAGACTTTAGAAAGTCGCTTTGACTGCAAGGAAATCAAACCATCAATCCCAAAGGAAATCAACCCTGAATCACTAGAAGGACTGATGCTCCTAGAAGCTAGAAGCTCTAGAATCACTAGACGCTCCAATACTTTGGCCACCTGATGCAAAGAGTTGACTCACTGGAAAAGACCCTGATGCTGGCAAAGACTGAAGGCAAAAGAAGGGTAAGGCAGAGGCTGAGATGGTTGGACAGCATCACCGACTAATGGACATGAATTCAAGCAAACGATGGAAGATAGTGAAGGACAGAGGAATCTGGCGTACTGCAGTCTATGGGGTTGAAAAGTTAGAAAGGGAGGGGAAAAGGAGTCATTCGTGCTGTTATGTTAATTTTTTCTCCCTGCTCTTCCCTCTATCACATATTATCACAAACTAAGAAGTGAGTTGAAACTAAGGCCTCATCCTTCACAAAGCTACTTCAGTAAGATGGTCAGATCATCTCAATAAGTTTTCATATATTAACAGCAACCAAAACTGCAAGATACCTAGAAAGAAACCAAACAAGAAATATCCTAAAGGTGCAAATGAAGAAAATAATATTGCTGATAATTAACCAGAGAAGTATGTTGTTACTAACTTGTTTATCACTATATTTCAGCACTACATTTGGCACTTAAAAACTTAAAGACACTCAACGTTATTTCTCAAAGGGAATGATTCAAAACCATAAAGATAAAAGTGTACCACATAATCTAAAAACTTAATGGGATTCCTAATTAATATCAGTCCCAAGAGATTTTTAATAGACCTTGATAAACTCACTTATTACATAAAAAAATAAAATTATGAATGGTTAAACTATCAAGAGCATGAACATGGCCACAAATATCTTAAGTTTTCCTCTGAGTGATACTCAAGCATTCTAAGCACCTGTTGGACAAACATTAATGGAAGTCAAAAAGCTTGCAGAATGTCTCACAAATGTCTAACTCTTAAGTTTAGGAATCCCTAAATAAACAGTTCTCAAGGTAGTTTCCCCTCAAGACTTATTCAGGGCATCTAAACTAAATCAAGAGATCATAACTATTTTCCACATAATACTTGGAGGCATTTTTTCATTCTCATTTCTTCACGACTGTATAGTAGTGTTTTCCCGAGGCCACATGGTGTGTGATTTGCTACAGACTGAATGCACAAGCAGGTAAGAATCAAGTTATCTTCTACTAAACCAGACTGTGGAGGTTTACAAACCATTTAACACCATTACTTTCATTAATTTTTGAAAGTGATTATTCAGCAATGTTATTTTATGTTGATATGTGATGCTTATTGTTTTTATTTTTAAATCAATATATTCAAAGAATTTTTCAGTTTTAATTTGTAATGTGGTATCGAATATTATGGGCTTCCCAGGTGGCTCAGTGGTAAAGAATCTGCCTGCCAATGCATGAGATGCAGGTTTGATCCCTGGGTAGGGAAGATACCCTGGAGGAGGAAATGGCAACCTACTCCAGTATTCTTGTCCACTGGAAAATCCCATGGACAGAGGGGCGTGGAAGGCTACAGTCCATAAGGTCACAAAGAGCTGAATGTGACTGAGTGACTTAACACACACAGAGACATTGACATAAAGAAAAGCCATTTGGGTTCCCTAGTAATTTAAGAGTGTAAGGAGGTCCCAGGACCAGAAAGTTTGAGAACTGCTTTTCTAACCTAACCAGACACTCCATTCCTCAGTTAAACAATGCTTTGCCCAATGTATAACCCAACTGCCAGATTGGAATAAACCCAGAAGGATACGTAAAGTCCAACTAGCTGGTAAGCAACATCAAAAGTACCTACATAAGCTCCTCAGAGATCACCAGTATAGAAGGCTGAAGAGGCTACCAGAACCTTACAAGTTTATTATCTGCGTTTTTTATTCATTTATGACTAACTAGGACATCTTCCCCTCCTTTCAGGTATCAATCACCTGAAGTATCAGCACAGGAACAAGGTATGACAAGAGAATGGTCAGATTATACATCTTTTTTTCTTTTTTGATCTAATGTATGCAAGTAGTTTATTGTTAATTCAAAAAATACACAAATGAGAGGTAAATTTCTTTGTTGAACTAGACTACCTGACACATTTGCCACCTGGACTACTTCCTCTGGAAAGCTCTGGAGTACCTGCTATGCTCATAGGCTCCTTAAGCAGATCACCACGTTTCTATCTCAGGGGAGGGATCCACCACCCTGTGATCATACCTGAGTAAGGTGAATGTGTGAAACCAAGACAAAAGTCTAGAACATAGACAGTTGACTCAGAGATAGCCAGAACTCCCCTAAAGGCAGGAATCTTGCCAGGAATGACAGGAGCATTATATGTCATTAAAAGCAAAAAGCTACTGTACTAGTTCACCCGCTTATTTAACTTGCATGCAGAGTACATAATGCAAAATGCCAGGGTGGATGAATCACAAGCTGGAATCAAGACTGCCAGGAGAAATATCAACAACCTGAGACCAGCAGATGATACCACTGCAGAAAATGAAGAGGAACTAGAGAGCCTCTTGATAAGGTAAGAGGAATGTGAAAAAAGCTGGCTTAAAACTCACATTCAAAACATGAAGATCATGGCATCCAGTCCCATCACTTCATGGCAAATAGATGGGGAAAAAGTGAAAACAGTGACAGACTTTTCTTTTCTTGGGTTCCAAAATAACTGTGGACGATGACTGCAGCCACAAAATTAAAAGACTCTTGCTTTTGGAAGAAAAGCTATGACAAACCTAGACAGCCTATTAAAAACCAGAGACATCACTTTGCCAACAAAGGTCCATCTAGTCAAAGCTGTGGTTCTTCCAGTACTCACGTATGGATGTGATAGTTGGACCATAAAGAAGGCTGAGAGCCAAAGAACTGATGCTTTTGAACCGTGGTGCTGGAGAAGACTCTTTGAGAGTCCCTTGGACTGCGAGGAGAGCAAACCAGTCAATCCTAAAGGAAATCAACCCTGAATATTCATTGGAAGGATTGATGCTGAAGCTGAAGCTTCAATACTTTGGCCTCCTGATGTGAAGAGCTAACTCACTGGAAAAGACCCTGATGCTGGGAAAGATTGAAGGCAAAAGGAGAAGAGGGCAACAGAGGATGAGATGGCATCACTGACTCAATGGAAGTGAATTTGCGCAAACTTCAGGTAATGATGGAGGACAGGGAAGGCTGGCACGTTGCAGTTCATGGGGTCAAAAAGAGCTGGACACAACTTAGTGACTGAACAACAGTAACTTGCTCACCACCAGCAAACAGTCAGAGCTGAAGATGCCCCACAACTGCACTCAATCCTGAAGTGAAGAGGAAGTCACTGAGTCACGTGCGAGTCTTTGCGACCCCATGGACTAGACAGTCCGTGGAATTCTCCAGGCCAGAATACTGGAGTGGGTAGCCTTTCCCTTCTCCAGGGGATCTTCCCAATCCAGGGATCAAACCCAGGTCTCCCACATTGCAGGCGGATTCTTTACCAGCAGAGCCACAAGGGAAGCCCACTCAATCCTGAAACAACTCCTAATTCCTGAATGACATCCCCATCTTCATGTCTGACTGTGAGATAAGTGAAATGATGATCTTTCTTTGCTCTACAGCCTTTGTGATGGAATGGAAATGTATTAATCTTTCTAAATAAGGCAACAGAACACATTCCTTACAACCTGAAAACTACAACTACCACACTTGGGGGATTTTAAAAAAAGGATTAAAATGATGAATTGGAGATTAACTGTGAAAAATTAGATAATCAGGATAATTTTTTTCTCTGCACATACTAAAAAGAGATGTGCTGTGTAAATGGAAACAGCAGGGCACTGCTAGAGCACACAAGGCACCGTGAGATGCGGCCCAGTCACATAAACTGATGACCAGAAAGTTCTATGTGTGGGTGTTAACCGCTCAGTCATGTCCGACTCTTTGTGACCCCATGGACTGTAGCCCGCCAGGCTCCTCTGTCCACGGGATTCTCCAGGCAAGAATAGTGGAGTGGGTTGCTATTCCCTTCTCCAGAGGATCTTTCCGACCCAGGGATTCAATGTGGGTCTCCTGCATTGCAGGCAGATTCTTTACCATCTGAGCCACCAGGGAAGCCCAGGAAGAAACGAAAATATTGGCCATGTATTTTGTCTGTATAATCTGTGAATATTGAATCTTACCCTAGTCAACTGAAAAAGGAAACTTGCTTAACACCTACCAAAATCTCACTCAGAATTTCATAAGCTAAAACAAAATTCTAGAACTCTATGTTTAAACAAAGGTCAGTCACTGATATAACAAAACATACGTAATCCAAATAAGATCCCTCAGATTAGATGTGTATAAGCGCACTCAGTCACGTCCAACTCTTGTGACCACATGGACTGTAGCCCGCCAGGCTCCTCTGTCAACGAATTTTCCAGGCTGGAATACTGGAGTGGGTTGCCATTTCCTTCTCCAGGGGATCTTCCCGACCCAGGGACTGAACCCACATCTCCTGTGTCTCCTGCACTGGCAGGTGGATTCTTTACCACCTGGGAGCCCTCAGATTAGATAGTAAAATCTAATTTTAAATGAACACTGAGCGGCTAAATATTTAAAATTAACAATATAAGGATTAAAACAGTCACGTATTTTATGTTCTTTCCAGTAACTGAAAAGTGGCCCAATGCCTTAACTTGATAGCTAATGAGCAGGTGCTCATTTCTCACCCAGTTCTTCCTGAGCAGAAACATGTCTGGCTTAAGACAACTGGGAAGGAAAGGGGAGGTGGGAAGTCTCCACAAAGCGTTAAAAAAAACAAAGAAACTTGATACTGGTTTATGAGAAAATGTGTTTTTCACTGACATTGCCACCATTTTTCCTTCAACAAGAGCCAAAAAATAAAGGCTGCAGATTTAGTCTGAGGGGAAAAAAATCCAACAGCCTTCTTTCTATACTATCAAACCAATCATTTAACAGGTTCTAGTGTTTGCAATTTAAACTTTATGTCATCCGTAAACAACGCTATGAATCAGTAACACTTTTCTCGAAAAAATACACACACAAGAATAAATATTTCTCTTCTGAATAGCTTTTTCCTAATGCAAAAGAGCTTCAAAAGTAAAAAAAATTAAGATAACATATACATATGTTTTTTATCTAGAGAGTTCTGTAATCCTGATCCAAACAAACCAATTGTTTAAGTTAAAAAAAAAAGATTTCTTAAAATAAGGATCAGTGAAATTAGAAAACTGACAATTGACTGTATTTAAGAAATCATTGCTAGTATTCCTTGGGTTTAATGACATTGTGTTTGTGCTTTATGTTGTGTTTCTGTGGTTTTTTCCCCTCAAGTATTCACCTTTCAGATACACTTAAAGGATTTACACATGAAACGATTTTCAGAGTTGCTTTCAAATATCCAGCAGGTAGATGAAACAGGACCAGTCACGTGACAACAATGGCTGAAGCTGGGTAACTGGTACAGGAAGCTTTATTACACTCATCTCTCCATTTCTTGTGTAAGGCTGAAGAAAAAGAAGTATCTCAGGCACCAAAACATCCTGTCAAAAGCATAGAAATTTTTGCCCCACTAAATCACCCCAGAATTCTGCTTATTTTTTCTTATCTATCTGGCTACTCTTCAAATCAATTAACTTCTTCCAATAGACCTCCAACTGAAATACAAGACACTTGGTGTCTTTTTAACTCCATTCAACAGCTAGGTGAGGGTCAGGTCAGGAAACGACCCAGGATTCCAAATCACAACTTAGTCAAACTTCAAGAGCAAATATCCGTTTTGAGTTAAAATGAACTATCACAGGTTGTTGTTTTTGTCTTTCGAATTCCTCTTACTACACCCAGTATTTGAACTAAGTCTGGTGAGTAGTTTACAAAGGTGAAAAATAACATATGTTGTTCACTCCCAGGAAGTAAGCCCTTTCCATGAAAAGGGGTAAAGAACTCCACCGAATATGACACCCAGGAATATTACAATAATCTCGGGGTACTCAACTCTACATACATCCTTAAGCTCTCTCGCCCCCAAAGCCTTTTTAAGTGGTTAGAAAAGAGCGACCCTGGTTGGTTTGTTTCATCTCCTCCTTTCTTAGGGGAGGTGCTAGCGAGTAAAGAAATGACCAAAAGGCCGGAAGAAGGAACGCGAAAAGCATGGAGTCTGGACAATCAACCCGTAAATAATTGAAAGCTGAACCAAATTAAATGAAGTTAAGACAGAGCAACCTGCTATGCTATTCGCGTTGTCTCGAACGTGACTGAGAGGCTCCGAGAGTGAGAACACCTGGCTGGAGAAACGTCGCATTCCAAACCCTTCTCTCTCCAAGAATTCATAGGTACACAGGCATGAAAAAGAACTCTTCCAGACGTCCGCCAAAAGCAGCGCCGCAACAACTCCCACCCGCCCGTTCCACGGTGGCCAAGCGGCCCCCGGCTCCGTGAGGCCGCCCGAGCCCTGCCCCACGGGACCGCGAACCCCAAAACGACTCGGGGCTCCTCAAGCCGGAGACCTTCTCCCGAGCCGGGCGAGGGGACGGAGTCTCGGCTGGGAACCCGCTCGCCGCCGAGGCCCTCCTCGCCCGCCGGGAACTGGGGTCTCGGGCCCGCGCTGCCCACTCTGGGTCCCGGCCTGTGCCTCGGGGGGTCGCTCTCGAGCCTCGACCCGGGTCCGCCCCGCGCCCGCGGGACCCGCGCGACCCCCTGAGCCGCACCGACCGCCGCCGTGAGAACCCGCCACTAGTTACCTGTCTTCGCTCTTGTTTTTCTGCTTCTTCCCCATGGTGTGTCAGCGGCGCTCGCAGCCCCAGCCCCTCTTCTCGGTCCCTCACAGACCCGCTGTCCCTCGGCTGACTTCGGTCTCCGCTCGGCTCCGTCCCCCTCGCGCTGCCGCCTCTCGCACCCGGCTCTCCACAGACCCGCGCACTGGGACAGGGCACATATGGTGTGAGCTCCGAGTGCGCAAGCGCATCACCCCGCCGCCTCGGCGTGGGGACGCAGGGCGCGGCTCATCGAGAGCTGCGCCGCGGGTAGAGCGTCTCTAGTTACCACGCCCGTCAGGCGGGAACCCGAGCGCCCTCTTCCGGCAAGCGTCCGCGGCGCTCCGAGATCCGCGGGGTTTCAAGATTCTAGAACCCGGGGGTAGACAATAAGGTTGAAAATTTCCCCCGTCGGCCCCTCTCCCTGCTGGGGGACGCAGAGTTGGGGGAATTGGATCTCAGTTCAAAAGTAGACTTTGGGCTTCCCTTCCACCTTTAACCTCTGTCCCTTTGTACTCAGCTGCGTCAAGTTCAATAAAGAAGCACAGTGAACCACTGGTGAGCCGTCTGGGTGTTCCAAAGGGAGACAGAGAAATCCACAATATTGAGCCTCGTAGTCATGTCCATGAATTACCGAAACAAACAGAAACCATTCTTTTAAAAAGGACACACCCATTAATTCTCCTAAATAGATCATGACCTTTACATTCAAACCGAGAACAAGCTCTAAAAATGTATGTCAGGGAAGTCGCGAAGGGAGCATACTAGGGTTGTGAAAGTGTTTTATATCCGGATCTGGACAACGACACTATGTGTTAACTATGTAAAAACTTACACGTAAGTTATACTTTGATTGTTTTTTAAAGGTGGGAATTGTTCAATAAACCGAATGGAAACAAAATTGGAGTGCCACTCCCGAGCAGGAGCATAACTATTCCCTTTCTGATGTAA
This sequence comes from Muntiacus reevesi, assembly GCF_963930625.1. Taxonomy (NCBI): domain Eukaryota; kingdom Metazoa; phylum Chordata; class Mammalia; order Artiodactyla; family Cervidae; genus Muntiacus; species Muntiacus reevesi. Next base: position 97,023,334 of record NC_089251.1, read on the forward strand.
CATGTGTCAGAGCATAAGAACGTCAACTCCAGGCTGAGCACTAAGAAACTACAATCTCCAGCGTACTTCGCTCCCCCGCCCTCTGGGCTGTTTACTGGGAGGGAGGGAAAGGTTCCTGCGCCAAGAGTTCGGAGCGCTGGAGCGCCGGAAAGGAGCAGAAGGGCGCACGCGCAGAAGCGCTCGCCGCGCGCACTTCCCTCCCCCCTCCCCCCTCCCCTGCACTACCTCCACTTCCTGGGACGTCGCAGATACTATCGCGTGAGATCCGCGGCCAATGAGGAGGCAGAAGTGACGGCCGCTTCGCAGCTACCCGCAGCTGCTTGGAGGCTGAAGCCAGAGAGGATTGCTCTTCTGGAGAAGCTGTGTGTTCGTATCTCAGGTGTCGCCGAGAGCTCAGGTGAGGCAGAGGGTGGTGTGAAAACACCGCCCATGCATCCTGGTGCTAAGGGACACCCGACTGCTCAGCATCCTGCCTGGGCGGGGGAGGGGCGCGGCTCGGGCTCCGAAGTCCCCGCCACTGAGGAGGCTTTGGCGCATGCGCCCGGGGAGGCGTTGAAGCTGGGGCCACCTCGCCTCTGCCCTCATCTGTCCCCGGGGGCGCGCGGAGTGGCGAGGGTACTTTTGGGAAGCGGCTGGCTGGCGTGCGGTTAACGGTGAGGCCCACTGCTTGTTTTGGCGGGTGTACGCAGGGGAATCGCGGAAATGGTTAGGTAACTTGAGGACACGTCCCTGCCCACCATTCAGTTAAACTGAAAAAAGAATCAGAAGCTTGTGGTTTGGAGAATGAAGTTATCTCTGCACCATCTCCTTTCCCCCTTGTGAAGGCGATGACCAGCCCAACCTGCCCCCCACAACAGCTCTTGTTAATCGCTTATCCCAGAATTAAATTCTGAGCTCAGCCTGTAAAACTCCAGGGACAAGCATCCGCTACGCCCCTTGTAAAGAACAAGGTCTGACAAGCAAATCAATGTTTAACGAATATTTTTCTGTCTCATCCGTCCCCGATCCTGAGAGCCATAGCCTTAAATTTTTCTTGAGAAGTAGGGAGTGTGAAATTCATTTCCTGTATTTGAAATACAGCTCCTTTAAAATTTTATCGCATATGAGGAACTTAGTGGTTTTTAAAACCCAGAAATAACTTTTGAAACATAACTATAATTTGAACAATAGCTAAACACATGCTACTTGAAGTACAGCCGTTGACAAATATTTTTTGCTCACTTGCAGTGTTCCCAACACTGCTAGCTCCAGGAATACAAAGATAAAATCCAGTGTGCTTTTCGACTGCTTTTCATGTGGGGGAAAAAAGTGGAATCAGAGGCGAATTTTGCAGAAAGACTATTTCAATCCAGTTCAACAGTTAATAGTGGATCTGGTGGGCCAGGCTGTGTGTCAGAAGCTGGGCAGATAAGCTCACAAGTTTATTCAGATTTTTTAAAAGTGCTTCAGTAGTAGTTGAAAACATATCACAGTTAGTTGAGATCAACAGTCTCCTGCTTTGACAGAAAAATTATAAATTTCTGTGGTAATAACCTAGGAGTACACATAAAATCATCTAATTGTTGCTGGTAGAAAATAATTTCTTTTAAAATATGCAGTTGAAGTAGATAACCAACAAAGACATGCTGTATAGCACAGGAAACTTTACTCAATAATCTGTAATAACTTAAATGGGAAAAGAATTTGAAAAAGGTAATTGAGTATGTATAAATTAATCACTTTGCTGTATACCTGAAACTGACACAACATTGTAAATCAACTATATGCCAATATAAAATAAAAATTGTAAATAAATAGACTAAGTCATTGAGATCTGCCTTTCTAATATGAATTAGAGTCTATTTTTAAACTCCTATCTTACATAGAGGAGTGATGGTAAAATCAATATACTTTTAATATTTGGAGTGTCATGTGATTTGACATCAAAGTTAGAAGCACTGAGTGTCCCTAAATCAATACTTGTGTCAATCTTTGTGGGCTTATAGACTGTTAGTTACTGAGAGAACAGAATTGGAAACTAGAGCTTAGGGAACACCAGGCAGAGTTCTTTACACAAGTTGTAATGAGCTCTCTTCAGAGTTAAAACAATTTAGGCAGAGATGGAAAATAATGTCTTTTGCTCAAATCTGTTCTATCTTGAAGCAAAATTTGGTGTGTACACATATGTGTAAAACCTTGCTACAGTTAAAAACTATCATATTTGCAGTCATTTCTGCTTTGCTTCCCTTTTCCTTTGGTAAAGAATACTGTCAGTATACAACACTAGGTTTAGTTTCAACTACTCATTTCTTTCTGGTCTGGCAATGATCTTAAAGATTTGTCTTTGCTTTAGAATAGTAAACAAACAAAGTCAAAAGCACTCTAACCTTTGGTCTAAATTATTTTTGACTAGTGTGACTTCCCAGGTGGTAAAGAACCCACCTGCCAATGCAGGAGACATAAGAGACAAGGGTTTGATCCCTGGGTCGGGAAGGTCCCCTAGAGGAGGACATGGCAACCCACTCCAGTATTCTTGCCTGGAGAATCCCATGGACAGAGGAGCTTGGCAGGCTCCAGTCCATAGGGTTGCAACAAGTCATACACAACTGAAGCAACTTAACACACAAGAGTGACTATAACCTGTTGAAAATTAAATTTTAAAACATTTAAGTAGAAATTCTTTAACATGACGTGGTTGGTTGTCAGCAGAACACTTTGTGAACTCCAAATTATATATTTGCTAGCATTTTGGGAACTAAGAGAAAAGTTTCCTGTCTTATTTTTTTCTCCAACTTTGTAAACCTTCTCCCCAGCGTCAAGGCTGAACCATACCATTTAGAAGAATGGAAGCGAACGCATCTGTTGACATGTTTTCAAAAGTCCTAGAGAATCAGTTGCTTCAAACCACCAAACTAGTGGAAGAACATTTGGATTCAGAAATTCAGAAACTAGATCAGATGGATGAGGATGAATTGGAACGCCTCAAAGAAAAGAGACTGGAGGCTCTGAAGAAAGCTCAACAGCAGAAACAAGTAACCTCTCTGCCCTGCTTTCTGAAATTGCTCTCACAGTATGCTTCTAACCACTTCTATATACACGTGCCGCAGTAGTCGCATTTCAGTCCTCAGTCTTTAGGGTTGTTTGGCCTCAAAAGAAATGCCAGTGAAAATTTTCCCTGGGGGAAAAGATAGTTTTTAAAGACACATTCCGAGTTAGCCTGCTCAGTGTTAATTCACAGTCAAATACAAGAAACACCTGGCCCAGGATAATTTTCTGAGCTCAGATTTGTGTAGTTGAGGAGAGTATGGATGAGGAAGAACACTGGGAGAAACAAGGATCAGCAGGTTCCCTTTCAGGTAGAGTTACGAGAAAGCCCATCATGATTTGTTTGTGCTCAAAGGAAGTGTGTCATTAAGGAGTTTAAACTCTTTATGGAAGCTTTATCAAAGAAATAAGGTAAAATTACCAGGGCCTCCTGTAGCTCCGCATGAGCCAACATGAAGCAGATACCAAAACTAGGGATGCAGTCTGTGCTCTTGCCCCATTCTAGAGTGCGTTCAGAGGATGAGGACATCTAAAAGTCATTTCATATGAGAAAGTGAAAAGCAAACAGAAATGTTCCCTGTAGAAGAGGACAGACATAAGCATCATGTGATATTTGAAGGGCTGACCTGAAAGATAGATTAGAACTTCTCTCATTTGAGGTCCAGGCTGGGATCCACAGACGAAAGGTCAGGATATATTGCAGTCAGCGGGAGAAGACTTTTCTGAGAACTAGAGAATGCATGTATTAATGCTTTTCAGGCACATGTGATGTGCCAGCCACTCTGTTATTTTCATGTTGTCTTGTCACAGTAGCTCAGTGAGATAGTTGTTTTATGATCTCTACATTACAAATGAGGAATTTGAGACCCAGAAAGGTTATGAGAATTCACAGCCTAATGAGTGGTAGAGCAGTGATTCAAGTTCTTCCTTCTGCAAGTCCAGTCCTCCTTTTTATTAAAACCAAGTCTTGAGAAGGGCAAAGAAATAGACAAAGAAAAAAAAAAGGTTAAATGACAGTAGAAGTCTTGAGAAAGGAAACAAGTTTCCACTTGAGGCAGTCAGCTTCCTGCCACGGGAAAGGTACAGGAAACTGAAATACCTGTCCAACATGGATGATGAGGATCGAGACAGTGATTTGGAGAATTGGATTAGTTGGACTTGTGGGTCCCTTTTTCCGGATACCATGTGAGAAAACCCCTTTCTCTTCACTGGATACTATCCGTTGGTGGCCGGGCTAGAAGAGTGCTGTCTCTGAGGTGGTCATCAAAAGTACACAGCACTCCTTAGCTTCAGAGCTGCAGTACCTGCCCCCTCCCCAAATACCAGTTGGCTTTATCTCACAGCTGTTCTTTTTTAAAGCTTTGTAGTAACTTGGATCAGATTCTTTTGATTTTAGTAGTTTAAGTGCAAAGAAATTAAGTAGATGTTTACATTCTCAATCTTTATGGTCTAAATTTTTATTTTCAAAATTCTAAGAAAACATGTGTTTCAAGTTACAAAGACAAGATAATTACAAGCCATGCTGTGGAGATAGTCATGGCCCACAGACTATTTCTGCATTGACATAGAAAGATAGGAAAGTACATCACCAAGAAGATGTATCCTTTCTAAGATAAAATCGACTTAATTACAAAATAATTTAGTGATTTGGATATAAGATGTAAAGTGACATTGAAAGAGATTTCAAATGTGTGATATTTCTCTTTTCAAATTAGGAATGGCTTTCAAAAGGACATGGGGAATACAGAGAAATCCCTAGTGAAAGAGATTTTTTTCAAGAAGTCAAGGAGAGTAAAAAAGTGGTTTGCCATTTCTACAGAGACTCCACATTCAGGTAACTTTGTTTCCCCTCATTGACTGTTTTTAAACATGAAGAGATTGTTGAATAGGTACCCTGACTTAACAAAGAAATTAAGAAAATTGTGAAAGGAACTAATTCCTTAGTTGTCCCTTTGTACTGGAAGTCTGTATATTAAAATTAAGCAGTCATCAAAGATTAACTTAAAAACCAGTGACATAAAAAAGTATAAATTATTGGATTTCAGTATTTTCATAGAAGTGGCTATTTTCTGAATGATATTTTCGCTAGGTAATTTTAGAAACATCTTAGCAATGAGCACTTAAATTTTTTTTTTAATATCAATTCCAAGAGTTCTGCTTTTGTCCCTACTACTACAATACAGCCACAGTGTTGGAAATGGAGCCAACACCTGAACACCAAGTTTGAATTCAGTCACTTCTTAGCTGGCAATTCACAGGGAGACGATGGCTTGACGAGGCCTTTCTCCAGGAGCAGAGTTGGGGCTTCAGGTTTGGCTGGAAGGTGGAGAAAGTAATTTCTCTTAGACGAGCCTAGGTCTGCCAACCTCTCTTTGGAGGCAGATCCCTCACAGTAAAAATAGCCCCAGTAGAAGTTATATCTTAAACCAGATGGCTCAAGCCTGTTTTTTTTTTTCCTAGCTCCAAAGTTTGAATAGTTGCCAACATCAGATGATGTGATAACAGACCTAGAATTGTATGAAAGCAGTTTGCTGATGCTGAGTAGCTCCTGTGGAAACTCACACTCCACCCAGAGTCTCCCCCAGCCCTGCCCTCTTCTCTCATCTCCATAGTCTGCCTGGCACCTGTCTTTGCCTCTTCACCCAACAACGTGGTTATTAATGCCTGGGATTTATTAACTAATAGAATACAAATGAAAGAAAATAAAGTCAAGGTTGAATGAATTGATATAAATATAGACAGGTAGATATCAAAGTTTTTAGCATGTGTTAATACTAGATGCTTCAGGCAGTATATAAGATCCTGGAACATTCACAGTCTCCCTTTGAGGTAAGCACTTTATAATCCCCATGCTTTTTTGTGTGTGGACACCAAGACTTGGAGAAATTAAGTGACCTGCCTGATGTCACTCAGTTGCTAAATGATAAAAGCAGGTTTGAGCCCAGCTTAATGCTATTTTAACTACATCATGACTGCTACCTCTGGGTTTAAATTGGATTTAAAATTCGATTAAAAAGTGGATTAATTGGCCAATGGGACATACTTATTTAAAATAGATTCCATATTATTCCAGTAAAACTGTGGAGTTGATTGATGTAGAAATCCTCAAGAACGTATTTCTCCAAATGATCTGTCACTGCTTTGGAGCTTCATTCAGGAACCACATATTCTCTCCTGACAGTTTTCACTATTAATAAAATCCCATTGCTGCACTGCATGAGTGATGTATAAAAAGAGTCACTCAGAGGTGGTGAGGCATCAAGGTTATGAGAAACTCAGTGGACCCGAACTTAACTCAGGAAAAACTACCAAGAAGTACCCCAAAAACCTGCTGGTAAAATCAGCTATGATTTTGGTGTCTTAATCATCGAAAGCAGAGTAGTTATCAAACTTCACTGAGCATGAGAATCACTTGCATGTTTCTCAGCTCAAGTCCCAGAGAATTTTGATTCATCTGTATGTTTTAAAAGTTGATTGTACTAATCACCTCTGGGTAAGAACAACTGCTCAACTATAAGTTATCTCTCAGATACACTCAAGGGTTGGCCAGTTTAAAGTATAATTTAAAGAAAATACCACTTTTCCTTTTCAGGTGGCTTAATAGAAATACTGCTGGAATTTTGCACTTCCTTAGGACCATAGTGACATATTTGTAGCCCTTAACCTTGACGGACTTCACACTAACAGAATTTGTACGGTTGGAAAGGTTCCTTCTCAGTGACACATTTGGTCTTTCCTAGTGACTTTCCAAGTACACCACCACCTGTATATTTCTAATTCTGAGAGGTGTCTTCTGAGCTCTGTCAAGTTCAGGTTTATCTCTCTCTCTATGAAATGGCAGGAAATATGCATAAGAAAAATGACTATTTTTTATTCTTAACCATGAACATGACAGCTTTGTGAGCCACTTAAGACTTAAGTCATATGTTGAATACTTTGTTCTTTATATTTATCATTAAGGCAGATCCAACCTTCTAGACTACACTATCATAAGAGGTAGAAAAAGAGGTACCTAACCTATGAAATGGAAATAAGGTTATCTGATAGATATATAGGTTGACTGGCAGATTATGAGATTCAGAAAAAGTAAAAACTAAGATGTGCCTTAATATTTATTTTGATAAAGAAATTGTCATTTTTAGCTTTTGGTTTTCTATGTGTTGTTATTTACAGGTGTAAAATACTAGACAGACATTTGGTGATATTGTCCAAGAAACATCTTGAGACCAAATTTTTGAAACTGAATGTGGAAAAAGCACCTTTCCTTTGTGAGAGACTGCGTATCAAAGTCATTCCCACACTAGCGCTGGTGAAAGATGGAAAAACACAGGATTTTGTTGTTGGATTTTCCGACCTAGGAAATACAGATGACTTCACCACAGAAACCTTGGAGTGGAGGCTGGGTTGTGCTGATATTCTTAATTACAGGTAACCTTCAGCAAACCTTCAGTTTATTTTAACTGCCATACTCGGTTGAAGTTTTTAAATAATTTTTTAATGTTAATATTTATTTTATGGAAATATTTCTATAAGCTTTATCTTGAAGCTGGAGATGAAGAAGAACTGCCACACAGGAAAAGTGTATCTCTTTTTTTTTTAGGAAAAGTGTATCTCTTAAAGTGTACCTTAGTATGATCTTACAGCAAAATCAGAGTTCCAAATAAAGTTGATCTTGGGTTCTAGAGTCCACCTAACTCTAAAAGTTTTCAAACAGATCCTATGAAATCTAATTTGGTATTCATCTGGAAACCCAGGATGACACTCCAGAAGAATTGACTCCTTCCTGCTTGAACCCAGATTACTCAAATTGATAATGACTTATTTTCAAACATTAGATTTTTAATGTAGTTATTCCTGTATCACTTGTCGACTCTGATAAACTATATCACATCTCATTTCTATGTTAAGCTTAAATTACTTACCTATAAAGAACAATCTCAGTAGAAAATGATCTAAAATCCAACTTCCATTTTCCACTCATCTCTTTGTTCACTTCTCCAGGCAGTTTATCTAATTTCACAGATTAGAGCACATCATCTTATGTATCTGTTTTTTATTTGCAAAAATAATAGGTTAAATTTTCCAGTTATTCCAGAGTACCTCTCAATAAGTAGAAAATTCCCTCATCTTTTTATTTTCCTTCCTCCTTTTTCTCTGAATCTCTCCTACATGTGTATAAGTCATTCCTATATTGTAGAAATTGATTTTGAAGTTCCAGGTTTTGTTTTCTTAAGTAAAATGTTAATATTAAATCATGATTTCCAATTTTAAATAAGTTGGAAACTAGTACAAAGAATTCTCATATATCATTCACCTGTATCCCCCAATTTTCAATATTTTATATTTGCTTTATCATTCTGTTTCTGGGTGTATATAAACTTTTTTCAGAACCATCTGACTGGATATTATAGATGTATTGTCCCTTTACTCCTAAATATTTCTGTTTGCATTTCCTAAGAACAGGGACATTCTTATATATCCACAGTAAAGTTATTAAAACACAATATACATAGTTTACAGACCTTATTCAAAGTCCATCATTGTCCCAATAATATCCTCCATACTGAAGAAATGAGTCACAAGTACTTACTGTGAATTTTTAGTTTCCTTTAACCTGTAGCAACTTGTTCCCCTTGTTTTCCAATAGTTTAACACTTTTGATGATAACAAACTAGTTATTTCATAGAGCATCTCCCAGTTTGGGTTCATCTAATATTTCACAATTAGATTCAGATTTTGCACATTTTCCACAGGTGTAATATGGAAGTGATGTGTTCTTTCTCGTTGTGCCTTATCAGGAGACATAGGGTGGTTTGTCACATTATTGGCAGTATTATCTGAGCACTGGCTAATCAGTTGTCTACCAGGCCAACTGGTAATTTAAGGAAGACCTTTTCCAGACCCCACATTAGTTTACTTTTTCATTTATTTGTATTAGAATGGGCTATGGATTATTTTGTTCAATGGGATATATTATTGAATATTACTGTTATTATTTACTTTGAAGCTCAGGTTGCCTCACATTTGCCCAGTGAGAGCCTTGCATACTGACTTCTGTGTGTTCTTGATACATCCCCATAATCCTTTGAGCACTTTCTTTCTGGTGCAGGTAAGATCTTTTAGGGGGACCTGTGTTGTACTCTCCATAGGAATTGACTTTATCTCCGAGAAGCCATGATTCCCTTCAGGGACAAATGATATTTCAAAACCAAGATCTTATTTTTCAGGTATCATGAAAAGCTTTCCATAGTAATTCAGGGTTAATGATAATGAGTTCCATGAGTTTGTTGTCTATAGTGACCTAAACATTAAAAGATGTTAAATAGGATCGAACTGGCCGTAACAGGCTATCGACGATAGAGCACGATTTTCCTGTCATTCTCACAGGGATAGGAATCTAATACAGATTCGGCATACCCAAAACATGAAAATAACTGATTTCCTCCTGTGGTTTGCAATCAGAGATTTTGTTGGTACATTCCATGAAATGCTAATCAGTAATTAACGATAAGAAAATAAAATGCTAGTCAAAAGCATTTAGTAGTACAAAGTAAGATTTAAAACTGCTAATTATCATTATCAACTATTAACTATCAGTATTAATTTTCAGTACCTCTTCCTCAACACCAGCATTATAAAGAAAATTTTACTCTATTCCATGTGTTACAGTGAAGATAGATTTTTGTGTAGTTTAGTATACCAGCTGTACTAAATCATAGAGAATTAAGTGTTTTTCAAATTTGTTTCTTTTTAGTGGAAATTTAATGGAGCCACCATTTCAGAGCCAAAAGAAATTTGGAACAAACTTCACAAAACTGGAAAAGAAAACTATTCGAGGAAAGAAATATGATTCAGACTCTGATGATGATTAGAAATCAGTTATAATTCTTTGTAAATTGTCTTTTATTTCTCCTTACTTCACAATTAGATGTATTTTCTAAACTCCATTGATTTCAGTATGTTCATCTCCTGATGGTCACATTCTAGAGTTTTATGCAGTGGCATCATGTTGAAAAACATCTTTAATATTTTCTATGTGGAGCTTGTGTTTAAGTAGAGGAAAACGTCTTGAGTTCTAAAATAATCTGAGGAGAGTCTGGATTCTCTATTTTTGAGATTGGTTTTATCACAATGATTCTTACGTTTTTATACCATTCACAATTGTGTTTTTAATCTACTGAATTGAAAATAGAAATTCAGCACACTATTCCAGGACTAATTCTTATGCAGCATTATTTACTTTATAAAGAGGTCAAGTAACATTTACTGGTGTAACAGATAGCACTTGTAAATGAATTGGAAACACTCTCACTTCTGGAATATATTTAAGTAATTATTAAAGAACTGTTTATTTATTCTGTGAGCGGCATGGTGTTGTTGAACCAGCTGATGGAATCAGGAAGCTTTTTCAGGTTGTGAACATACTGCCTTATTTAAAGGTCCCGATTGCTTATATTTTAAGACATGCGTTAATCAGACAAGAAGCACTTTGGGAATGGCAGCATGATCTACTACAGTGAAACAACCATGACTGGTAAATATTTTTTTAAAAGTTAAAGTCTCTGGGAATTGTCATAAGAGCATACAGCAAACAAAAAACTCTCAAGAAAATACTCAGTCTTGGGAAGAATAGTGAGCCTCTGTGGTACTTGAACCATGATCCTGCTAAAACTCACACAAGAAATAGACAATCTGAATAGACCTATTTTATATAATCAACATCTACTAGCTTTCTAAAACAGAAAGCACCAGACTCACATGGGTTCACCGGTGAATTCTAGTGAACATTAATTAATGAAGAGGTTTTATTAATTCGCTACAGTCTGTTTCAAAAGATGGAAGCAGAATGAGTTAGGTCTCATTCCTAACTCCTGAGACCAGCTTTACTCTAATGCCAAAAACAGAGACATTATGGGAAAACTACAGACCAGAATCTGTCTTGAACAGAAGCAAAGATCCCTAAAATATTAGCGAATCAGTCCAACAGTGTACAAAAAACAACCAGGCACCACAGCCAAGTGAGATTTATCCCAGGTATGCAAAGCTGTTTCAATACTTGAAAAATCAATGTAATCACAGTCTAAAGAATTAGAATCACATAACCTTATCGGTAGAAAAAGCATTTGACAAAATCCAATACCACTCATGATTAAAACTCAGTAAACAATAGAAGGGAATTTCCTCAACTTGATTTTCTAAGAATATCTACAAAAACCTACAACTAATATACCTATAGCTAATATCACACCTAATGGAAGAGGTTTGACGTTTTCCAATTGAGATCACACACAAGGCAAATTGTCTTTCCCAGCTCATCCCAGCTTTTCAGTATCATACTGGAACTCTTAGCTAATACAAAAAGGAAAGAAAAAATATATATGTGCAGATTGAAAAGGAAGAAGTAAACTTGTGTTAGTTTGTAAATGACATGATTATGTATTAATAGAAAGTCCAGCATAATTTACAAAAACAAGCACACAACCCTCCTGGAACTAATGAAAGATACAACAAAGTTGCAGAATACAAGGTTAATGTAAAAAAGTCTATTGTCTTCCTATACCAGCAGCAATGAACAACTGAAATTTGAAATTAAAAGATGCTACCATTTACATTAGCACTAAAGATGCTTGCTCCTTGGAAGGAAAGTTATGACCAACCTAGACAGCATATTAAAAAGCAGAGACATTACTTTGCCAACAAAGGTCCATCTGGTCAGGGCTATGGTTTTTCCGGTAGTCATGTATGGATGTGAGAGTTAGACTGTGAAGAAAGCTGAGCACAGAAGAATTGATGCTTTTAAACTGTGGTGTTGGAGAAGACTTTTGAGAGTCCCTTGGACTGCAAGGAGATCCAACCAGTCCATCCTGAAGGAGATCAGTCCTGGGTGTTCATTGGAGGGACTGATGCTGAAGCTGAAACTCCAATACTTTGGCCACCTGATTCAGAGAGCTGACCCTGAAAAGACCTTGAAGCTGGGAAAGATTGAGGGCAGGAGAAGGGAACGAGAGAGGATGAGATGGATGGCATCACCGAGTCGATGGGCATGGGTTTAGGTGGACTCTGGGAGTTGGTGATGGACAGGGAGGCCTGGTATGCTGCAGTTCATGGGGTCGCAAGGAGTCGGACACGACTGAACTGACTGAAATGAAATGGACATAAGGTATGTATAAGACTTGAGGGAAAAAAACAGAATAAAGATATTAAGGAATAAATGGAGATACAGTCCATGTTCAGGGATAGGGTGACTCAATATTTAAGATGTCAGTTAATTATTACAGTCAACTTGATTCACAGGTTCATAAATTTAATTCATAGATTCAACACAATCCCAGTCAAAATCCCTGAAACTTATTTTATGGATACTGACAAACATTCTCAAGTTTATATGAAAAAGAAAAAGGCTCAGAACAGCCAACACAGTATGGAAGGAGAACAACAAAATTGGAAGACTGACGTTACCCAACTTTAAGACTTAAAAGATCATCATATCTTTTTATCATACCTTTTAAAAAAGCACTTTTTAAAACATGAGTGCTGATTAGAAATATATCTGGAACTTCAGAGAGAAAAAGCAATACCTGGGTATTTATATTTTTCAAAACCTTCCAACATAATTCTGGTAAATCTTATCTAGTTTGTTTCACTTCTATTTCATATTCAGTGTTCTCATTTCATTTAGTTTATGTTTTCCAATTTCTCCATCTTTTTTTCCTCCTTGTTTATCAAATGTAGTAGAAGAGCTTTTCTATACACATACATATAAATAGTAGGTATAATGTAATATGGGCAAATACATGAGGAAACAATGACAGACATTATTTTCTTGGGCTCCAAAATCACCGCTGATGGTGACTGCAGCCATGAAATTAAAAGACACTTGCTCCTTGGAAGAAAAGCTATGACAAACCTAAAGTGAAAGTCGCTACGTCGTGCCCGACTGACTGCATGGACTATACAGTCCATGGAATTCTCTGGGCCAGAATACTGGAGTGGGTATCCTTTCCCTTCTCCAGGAGAATCTTCCCAACCCAGGGATCAAACCCAGGTCTTCTGCATCGCAGGCAGATTTTTTACCAGCTGAGCCACAAGGGAAGCTTGTGAATCACGAGGGAAGCCCATGACAAACCTAGACAGCATATTAAAAGAGAAATTACTTTACCAACAAATGTTCATATAGTCAAAGCTATGGCTTCTCCAGTAGGCATGTGTGGATGTGATCGTTGGACCATAAAGAAGGCTGAGCACCAAAGAATTGGTGCTTTTGAACTATGGTGTTGGAGAAGACTCCAGAGAATCCCTTGGACTGCAAGGAGAACAAGCCAGTCAATCTTAAAGGAAATCAACCCTGAATATTCACTGGAAGGACTGATGCTGAAGCGCCAATGCTTTGACCACCTGATGCAAAGGGCTGACTCATTGGGAAAGACCCTGATGCTGGGAAAGATTGAAGGCAAGAGAAGAGCATGACAGTGGATAAGATGATTGGATGGTATCACTGACTCTATGGACTTGAGTTTGAGCAAGTTGTGGGAATTGGTCATGGACAGAGAAGCCTGGCATGCTGCAGTCCATGGGATCGCAAGGAGCTAGACACAACTGAACTGAACTGATAATGTAATATATATTTTAGAAAACTTAAGAATTTTTGCCTAGGTAAAAAAATTTATGGCATTGTGATTCCACTTGTTTGACTTAGGATGAATAGAATGCTAGATTTCTAATTTATGTTCACTCAAAGCTTTTAATATACTTCTGTGTATTTTGACATCTGGTATTACTGCTAAAAGTCTAGAAATTTTATTACCTTAATGATTTTCAAAAAGAATTTGATGCTTGACCCTTCTAATCCAATTCTGAGAATATAAAGAAATAATATGTTGCCAAAAAAACCAGGAAATTAACGTGATACAGTATTAATGAAAGTACATGTTTTCTTCAAATTTCACACACAAAAAGACATGGATAATGCAGCCATGAAGTTAAAAGATGCTTACTCCTTGGAAGAAAAGTTATGCCAAATCTACACAGAATATTAAAAGCGGAGACATTGCTGGAAAAGATCTGTATAGTGAAAGCTATGTGTTTTCCAATAGCAGTGTATGGAGATGAGAGTTGGGCCATAAAGAAGGCTGAGCACTGAATAGATGCTTTCAAACTGCGGTGCTGGAGAAAACTTTTGAGAGTCACTTGGATAGCAAGGAGATCAAACAAGTCAATCCTAAAGGAAATCAACCCTGAATACTCATTGGAAGGACTGACACTGAAGCTCCAATACTTTGGCCACCTGATGCAAAGAGCTGGTTCTTTGGAAAAGACCCTAATACAGGGAAAGATTGAGGGCAGGAGGAGAAGGGGCTGACAAAGGATGGGATGGTTGGATGGCATCGCTAACTAATTGGACATGAATTTGAGCAAACTCCAGGAGTTAGGGACAGGGAAGCCTGGCATGCTGCAGTCCATGAAGTCACAAGGAGTTGGACATGACTTAGTGACTGATCAACAACAACAATGACAGTGTAGTGTTGGCAGAAGAATGGACAAATAGAGAGCCCAGATACAAACCCATATTGTATGTATAGTCAGCTGATCTTTGACAGAAAAGCAGAGGCAAGCAAAGATAACCTTTTCAACAATGGTGCTACAACAACTAGACCTTCGCATGCCCTCCTCCCAAAAAAGAATTCAGACAGATTTTATGCCATTCACAAACATTAACTCAAAATAGATTTTATAACTAAGTGTAAAAGCACAAAACTAAAATTCCTAGCAGATAACTTAGGAGAAAACCTAGATGATCTTGGGTATGTATGGTGATGACTTTTTAGATGCACCACCAAAGGCAAAATCCCTGAATGAAAGAATGGCTAAGATGGACTTTATTAAATAAAAATTTGTGCTCTGTGAAAACAAATGTGAAAAAAATAAGACAAGTCATGGAGAGGAAATACTTGCAAAATATAATAAGAGACTCCTGAAATATAAAAAGAACTCTTGAAACTTAACAAGACAACAACCCATAAGAAAACAACTCAAAGGATGGGCCAAATACCTGAACAGACACTTCACCCAAGAATATGTGCAGAAGATAAAGAAGTACGTGAAGATATGCCCCACATTGTATGTCATTAGGGGAATGCAAGTTAAAACAATGAGATACCACTACACACCGATTAGAATGACCAAAGATGCAAACCACAGCGCCAAATGCTAGTATGGGTGCAGAGCAAGAGGAACTCTCATTCACTGCTGGTAATAATGGTACAGCCACCTTGGAAGACAGTTCGGCAGTTTCTTACTTACAAAACACTCTTACAAGATGATCCAGAAATTGCACTCCTGATATCTACCTAAATAAGTTGAAAATGTATTTCTACACAGAAACCTATACATGAATGCCTACAACAGCTTTATTCATGATTGCTAAACTTGGTGGCAACCAAGATGTCTCAGTAGATGAATGGATAAACTGTG
Organism: Muntiacus reevesi; assembly: GCF_963930625.1. Taxonomy (NCBI): domain Eukaryota; kingdom Metazoa; phylum Chordata; class Mammalia; order Artiodactyla; family Cervidae; genus Muntiacus; species Muntiacus reevesi. Next base: position 97,038,829 of record NC_089251.1, read on the forward strand.
GTACATTCAGACAATGGAATAGTATCCAGTGTTCAACATAAATGAACTATTAAGACTTGAAAAGGCATGGAGGAAACTTAAATGCATGGTACAAAGTGAAAGATACCAATCTGGAAGGTTACATACTGTATAGTTTCAACTATATGATATTCTAGGAAAGGTAATATTGGAGGCAGTGGACTTCCTTGCTAGTCCAGTGGTTAAGAATCCACATGCCAGGAGACTCAGGTTCGATCCCTGGTCCGAGACAACCCCACACGCGGCGGAGCAGCTCAGCCCATGCACGGCATGTACTGAGCCAGCGTTCTGGAGCCGGCAAGCAACAAATACTGAACTTGCATGCTATAATCACTGCCGCCCATGCCCTAGAATCTGTGCACTGCAACAAAGAGTAGCCGCTGCTCACTGCAACTAGAGAAGGCCTGCATGCAGAAACGAAGACCCAGGGCAGCCAAAAATAAATAGATCTTAAAATATTGGAGGCAGTGAAAAGATGAGTGGTTGCCAGGGGTTAAAGTGGAGTGAGGTATGAAAAGCTGAAGCACATAGGATTTTTTAGGGCAGTGAAACTACAGATCTTTCCGGACTTCATGACAGGGTTACAGCCTGATAAACCCACCATAAATTGAAGATAACCGTAACTTAAAAATGCATTTAATACATCTAACCTATCTAAACATCATAGGTTAGCCTTGCCTACCTTAAATACGCTTAGGGCACACATTAGTTTTCAGTTGGGCAAAATCATGCAACACAAAGCCTGTTGTGTAAAGCGTTGGCTATCTCATGTAATTTAAATACTGTGCTGGAAGTGAGGAAAAACCCAGGATGGTTGTCTAGGTCAGATGGTTATAATCGTGTCAGTTGTTGACCCTGGTAATCATGTGCTGACTGGAGCTGTGGCTCCCTGCTGCTGCCTGGCATTGCCAGAGTTCTGTCCAAGAGGGCACTAGCCCAGGAAAAGGTCAGAATTCAAAGTTCAGCTCCTACTGAATGCTTATTTACATTCACACCATTATAAAGTCAAAAAATCTTTAAGTTGAATCATCACAGGGCAGGGACATCTGTACCCTGAATCATACTGTAATAGCAGATACATGTCATTATACATGTTTACATTACACATTTCTCCACATCCAAAACAGCAACAATAAGAATGAACCCTAAACTAAGGACTTTGAGTGATAATGATGCATCAAGGTAGGTGGGTGATCAGTTGTCACAAGTGTGCCACTCTGGTTGGGGATGTTGAGAATGGGGGAGACCATGCATGAGTGGGAGCATTTAATATATGATAAACCTCTGCCCTTTGTGCTCAATGTTCCCGTGAACCTAAAACAGCAGAAGCCATGGTTTTTCAGTAGTCATGTATGGATATGAGAGTTGGACCATAAAGAAAGCTGAGTGCTGAAGAATTGATGGCTTTTGAACTGTGGTGCTGGAGACTGCAAGGAGATCAAACCAGTCAATCCTGGTTTGAAAGGATTGAAAGGAAATCAGTCCTGAATATTCATTGGAAGGATTGAAGCTTCCAAGCTGAAGCTTCAATACTTTGGCCACCTATGTGAAGAAATGAATCATTGGGAAAGACCCTAATGCTGGGAAAGATTGAAGGCAGGAGGAGAAGGGGACGACAGAGGATGAGATTGTTGGTTGGCATCATCGACTCGATGGACATGAGTTTGAGCAAGCTCTGGGAGTTGGTGATGGACAGGGAATCCCAGTGTGCTGCAGTCCATGGGGTCACAAAGAGCGAAAACAGCTCTTAAAAATGTATATTTTTTAAAAAGGGAAAATCTCAGTAAGCTAGCTTTGTGTCTTAAGGAAGACAGAAAGACAAGCTAAACCCAAATATAGCAGAAGGAACTAATAAAGATTAAAGCAGAGACAAATGAAATACAAATTTTTTTAAAAGGAATTGATTATACCAAATGTGGTTCTTTGAGACTGTTAGCCAATATGGCAAACTGTTACCTAGATTGAGAAAGAGAAAACGTGCAAACAACTAATATCAGAAATGAAACTGGGATGTTACTATTGACCTTACAGAATTAGAAAGGGTTATAAAAGAATGTTATGAACAACTGTATACTAAATTAGATAACTTGGAAGAAATAGACCAACTCTTAGAAAATGCACAACTTACCAAAACTGACTCAAGAAGGAATAGAAAGTCTGAAAGACCTATAGTGAATAAAGAGGTTGATTTAGTTTTTTAAAAAGAAGAAGCCACCCAGGAAAGAAAATCCAAGACCATATGGCTTCACTGGTGAATTCCACCAAACGTCTAAATAAGTAACACTAGTCCTTCAAACTCTTCGAAAAAGAGAAGAGGAAGCAATTTCTTACGTATTCTGTGAGGTCAGTTCAGTTCAGTTCAGTCGCTCAGTCGTGTCCAACTCTTTGCGACCCCATGAATCACAGCACGCCAGGCCTCCCTGTCCATCACCAGCTCCCGGAGTTTACTCAAATTCAGGCCCATCGAGTCGGTGATGCCATCCAGCCATCTCATCCTCTGTCGTCCCCTTCTCATGCCCCCAATCCCTCCCAGCATCAGGGTCTTTTCCAATGAGTCAGCTCTTTGCATGAGGTGGCCAAAATACTGGAGTTTCAGCTTCAGCATCAGTCCTTCCAATGAACACCCAGGACTGATCTCCTTCAGGATGGGCTGGTTGGATCTCCTTGCAGTCCAAGGGACTCTCAAGAGTCTTCTAAAACAACACAGTTCAAAAGCATCAATTCTTCGGTGCTCAGCTTTCTTCACAGTCCAACTCTCACATCCGTACATGACTACTGGAAAAACCATAGCCTTGACTAAACGAACCTTTGTTGGCAAAGTAATGTCTCTGCTTTTTAATATGCTATCTAGGTTGGTCATAACTTTCCCTCCAAGGAGTAAGCGTCTTTTAATTTTATGGCTGCAGTCACCATCTGCAGTGATTTTGGAGCCAAAAAAAACGAAGTCTGCCACTGTTTACACTATTTCCCCGTCTATTTCCCATGAGGTGATAGGACCAGATGCCATGATCTTAGTTTTCTAAATGTTGAACTTTAAGCCAACTTTTTCACTCTCCTCTTTCACTTTCATCAAGAGTCTTTTTAGTTCCTCTTCACTCTCTGCCATAAGGGTGGTGTCATCTGCATATCTGAGGTTATTGATATTTCTTCTGGCAATCTTGATTCCAGCTTGTGCTTCTTCCAGCCCAGCGTTTCTCATGATGTACTCTGCATATAAGTTAAATAAGCAGGGTGACAATATACAGCCTTGATGTACTCCTTTTCCTTTTTGGAACCAGTCTGTTGTTCCATGCCCAGTTCTAACTGTTGCTTCCTGACCTGCATACAGGTTTCTCAAGAGGCAGGTCAGGTGGTCTGGTATTCCCATCTCTTTCAGAATTTTCCACAGTTTATTGTGATTCACACAGTCGAAGGCTTTGGCGTAGTCAATAAAGCAGAAATAGATGTTTTTCTGGAGCTCTCTTGCTTTTTTGATGATCCAGAGGATATTGGCAATTTGATCTCTGGTTCCTCTGCCTTTTCTAAAACCAGCTTCAACATCTGGAAGTTCACAGTTCACGTATTGCTGAAGACTGGCTTGGAGAATTTTGAGCATTACTTTACTAGCGTGTGAGATGAGTGCAATTGTGTGGTAGTTTGAGCATTCTTTGGGATTGCATTTCTTAGGGATTGGAATGAAAACTGACCTTTTCCAGTCCTGTGGCCACTGCTGAGTTTTCCAAATTTGCTGGCATATTGAGTGCAGCACTTTAACAGCATCATCTTTCAGGATTTGAAATAGTTCAACTGGAATTCCATCACCTCCACTAGCTTTGTTCATAGTGATGCTTTCTAAGGCCCATTTGACTTCACATTCCAGGATGTCTGGCTCTAGGTGAGTGATCACACCATTGTGATTATCTGGGTCGTGAAGATCTTTTTTGTACAATTCTTCTGTGTATTCTTGCCACCTCTTCTTAATATCTGTGAGGTCATATTACCCTAATACCAAATCCATACAAAGGTACCTAGAGAACAGAAAGCTGTAGATCAGTATCACTTATAGTTGCAAAATCCTCATTAAATACTAGCACATAGAATCAGACAGCATATCAAAAGTATTATACACTATGGCTAAATAGGATTTATTCTAGGATGCAAGGATGGTTCAAAATAAGAAAAATCAATATAATACACTATGGTAATAGAACCAAGGAAAAACCCACATAATCATCTTCACAGATGCAGAAAAAGCTTTTGAAATTATCTAACATCCTTTCAGGATAATAACATTCAGAAAACCAGGAATAGAAGAGAACTTGCTCATGATTCAGGTGAAACCACAAAGCTAACTAACTTCATATTCAATGACAGTTTCTCCCTTTAGAGCAGGAACAAGACAAGGAAGCCCACTTTCATCACTGTTATTCCACACTGGACTGGAAGTTCTTGCCAGAGCAATTTAGTAAGAAAAAGGAAAGGCATCCAAACTGGAGAGGAAGAATCAATCTACCTCTGCTTGCAGATGATATGCTCCTGTAAATGGAAAATCCCAAAGAACACACACAGAGAAAAAACTTACTACTAGAATAAATGAATTTCAGTTTGCATACTACAAAGATGCAGTGTACAAAATGAACACACAAGATCAGTTTTGCGTTTACAATACACTAGCAAGGAACAAGCAGTAAAACAATTGAGAAAATAATGCCATTTACAATAGCATCTGAGGCTTCCAAGGTGGCGCAGTGGTAAAGAATCCACCTGCCAATGCAGAAGATGCATGAGAGACGGTTTGATTCCCAGGTCGGGAAGATCCCCTGTAGTAGGAAATGGCAACCCACTCCAGTATTCTTGCCTGGAGAATTCCTTGGACAGAAAAGCCTGGCAGGCTATAGTCCATGAGGTTGCAAAGAATAGGACACAACTGAGCAAGCACACACACACACACACACACACACACACACACACACACACACACACACACACACACACACAAATAGCATCCAAAGAATAAAATATCAGGAATAAATTTATCCAAGGAAATTAAGTACCTGTACACTGAAAACTACACATCACTGAAGTAAATGAATATTTATTTTAAAAATTCAAGTATATCTCAGGTTCATGAGTTACACAATATTGTTAAGATAGCAATACTATCAAAAGAAATCTAGAGATTCAATACAATGCCTATGAAAATTCCAGTGGCCTTTTTTTGCAAAAATGGAAAGACCGATTCAAATTCACATGAAATTACAACTCAACAGCAAAAAGGCAGGGAGGCCCCTGGTGGTCCAGTGGCTAACACTCTGCACTCCCAATACAGGGGACCCAGATCCAATTCCTGGTGAGGGAACTAGATCCCACAGCCCGCAACTAAGGGTTCCCACATCATAACTAAAGATCCCATGTGAAGCACCAAAGACCTGGCATAGCCAAGTAAATTTTTTTTTTTTAAAGAGGCAAACCATCTAAAAACGGGCAAAGGACTTGGATAGATATTTCCTCAAAAAAGATATACAAATAATCAACAAGCAGATTAAATGTTCACCATCATGAGTCATCAGAGAAATGCAAATCAAAATTACAATGAGATACCACTTCATTACCCACTAGAATGACTAATTAAAATTCAAAGAGAACAGGTGCTAGGATAGATACAGAATGGAACCCTTGTAACTCAACAGTGAAACATAAAATGGTGTAGCTGCCATGGAAAACACTTTCTGGGCTCCTCAAAGAGTTAAACAGAAATACCGCTTGACTCAGCAATCAAACTCCTAAGTGTAAAACCCCGTTTTGTATTGTCACCGTTGTGATTGGGACAGAAGCCAAATACTGGAGAATTTAGGGAGGCTTCCCTGATGGTTCAGTGGGTAAAGAATCTGCCTGCAATGAAGGAGACAAAGGAGACATAGGTTCATCCCTGGGTCAGGAAAATCCCCTGGAGGAGGAAATGACAACCCACTCCAGTATTCTTGCCTGAAAAATCCCATGATTTTTCATAGGTCATAGAAGAGTCTGGCGGGCTACAGTCCATGGGGTCACAAAGACAGAAGGGAAAGGTAAGGGATATGAATAATTTTAGAAAAGCCTAGAAGGGACAGAAAACCTACTCTAGGTTGTCACTAGCAAGCAAACTGGACTGTTCTCGGTGATAAGAATCTGAAGTCAGGACAGCCTCCTATAACATGGACTCCTCTTCCCCCCACCCCCAAATACACACTACTAGCTTGAACATTGCCCCATAGTGATACGTACAGAGCTACCTGTCTCTCTAATGAATACAAAGTCTTCTATTGTACAGAAGCTGCATATGAAAATGGTTCCTCATCAGGCAAATGTGGACCAGAAAACCCTCCCCTTTCTTTTTAACACCCCCTGCAAATTCTCATCTTGTGAAACGAATGGCACAGGGCAAGTCCTTTATAGGAAATAAAATGTGGACTGCTCTGGGCCAGAAACCTCAACAATGTTGTCTTTCTTTTTCATAAAACAAGAGGAAGACTTCCCTAGTGACTCAGTGGTAAAGAATACACCTGCCAATGCAGGAGACACGGGTTCGATCCCTGGTCCAGGAAGCTCCCACATGCCTTGGAGCAACTAAGCCCATGCACAACTCACTACAACCATGGACCCTGTGCTCTAGAGCCTGGGAGCCGCAGCTACCAAACCCATGTGCCACAGCTCCTGAAGCCTGCACGCCCTAGAGTCTGTGCTCCACAACAAGAGAAACCACCACAGTGAGAAGCCCTCCACCACAGCTAGAGAGTAGCCCCCACTTGCCACAACTAGAGAAAAACTTGCAGCAATGAAGACACAGCACAGCCAAAAATAAATAAATTTTAAAAATTATTTTTAAGGAAGAAGAAACCAAATCTCTAAATGACATCTCCATGTAAAAACAATTGAGAAAAGTACCAGGTTTTGTATGCTCATAAAAATGTAAAGCACATATTATACACTATGAAATAGTCTTGAGAGATTATCTTAAGTTTTTAATTGCCTGATAGAAGCATTACTGAATTTACCTTTCCTAATAAGAAAGTCAAGACTGAGAAAGAAAGCTCTCCAGTACTTCCAATTTTAAAGTGTCATGTTTCAAGTGATTGGGAAAACATCCGACAGAGTAAGGGATATGGGTTGGTTTGGAGGGAAGGCGTTGGTGAGGTAGGAGAGGACACATGCTCTCTGGGTTTCTTGGACAGTGCAGGTCTGTTAGAAGGCTTCCCTACCCTCAGATCACTGCCAAGATCTTTCCTCTCCACTTCGCACCCCTTCTGTGAGTGGCCCAGCTTCCTTAGTGTCCTCTCTCCAGATCCCTCCAAGAAAACAAGTTAATACACTCCCCCCTTCATGAGACTCTCTTAGACTTTTCTAATCTTTCTTCTGTTAAGTGTAATGAGGGGTATGCCCTTTTTCTTACATATGTTATAAATTCTTGTTTCATGTATTTTTAAGCCATCTGACTTAAATAATTTTGTGCTAGTCATTACCATCCTTGTAAAGAAACCCATTATTTACAACTCTGTTTTTCTAACTGTGTGTTTCAAATTGCACAGAAAAAAGAAGAGTGTGGTCCTTCAGAAAGACAAAAATAAAACTAAAGCAGGCTGAATCTCGTAAGGGAGAAGTCCTGATTGTGAAAACTGGAAATGGGAAATGACCTCAGCATTACGTGGTATAAGATGTCCCTCCTTTTTGTCCCTTTATAAAACAACTGGGTTTTGTTGGTGGCTCAGTGGTAAGGGATTCACCTGCCAATGCAGGGGACACAGATTCAAATCCCGAGTCTGGGAAGATCCCACATACCATGGAGCAACTAAGCCCGTGCGCTGTAACTTCTGAGCCTGTACTCTAGAGCCTGAGAGTCACAATTACTGAGCTCACATGCTGCAGCTTCTGAAGCCTGAATGCGCTAGAGCCTGTGCTCCACAACAGGAGAAGCCAGTGCAATGATAAGCCCGTGCACCGCAACCTGAGCAGCAACAGAGACCCAGAATAGCCAAATAAATAAATCTTTAAAAAAAAAAAAAAAAAAACTACCTTAAAAACAACAACAGCTAATTACCCATCCATCCATAAACAAAAGCACCTCTGTGGGAGTTGTGGGCTCCACCACCAAAAGCCAAGGGATCCAGGAGGAGTCTCACTGCCCATGCATCTGGTAACAGGCAGACCTTGGTACAGGCCGTGGAGCCAACAGTGTTGGGGAACGTGCCCCAACCCCTCCCAGCCACGGTCAGGCAATACCTGCAGAGTGCTGACCTGGGCAGATACCCACGGATGTCCAACCTTCCAGAGGAGAGAGTCCAACACACTGCTGGAGGGAAAAAAGAAAAGAAGGATGGATTTGGATGCACTGGAGGGGGTGAGAAGAATTTTGCCAGTGCTTCCCCTCCCAAAGCAGTGCCCTGCAGGGCTGAACTAACCAACAGTAACCTCTCTCCCAGGGGGAAAGGAGAGCAGTGTGTGAGCGCCTGAGTGTCCTGGCTGTGCGGGACACTGCTGGACAAACCCCTTTCTCTCCAGCAGCACCTCGAGTGCTGAGGCAGGGCCTCCAGGACTGGAGAGATGAAGGAAATCAGAAAAGAGGCAGATAAGGATATTAAACAGAAATAGATAACTAATCAGGACCTACTGTGGGACTTGTGGTAAGGAACCCACCTGCCAATGCAGGAGACATAAGAGTCGGGTTCGATCCCTGGGTCGGGAGGATCCCCTGGAGGAGGGCATGGTAACCCACTCCAGTGTTCTTGCATGGAGAATCCCATGGACAGAGGAGCCTGGCGAGCTACAGTCCATATCATCGCAAAGAGTTGGACACGACTGAGGCGACTTAGCACACACGCACACACAGCCCAGGGAACTCTACTTAGCACTCTGTAATGACCTATATGGGAAAAGAATCTTTAAAAGAGTGGATATATGTATATGTATAACGGATTCATTTTGCTGCACACCCAAAGCTAACACAGCATTGTAAATCAACTATTCGCCAATAAAAAAAATTTTAAGAGTATCAAACAGCATTAAAGGGACATGGTTCCCACTGACTGTGCTCAGGATTCCGGCAAGAAGTCTGCTCATGAGCCTCTGGGAGACTCACCTGAAGATCTCCCCACTGGACCCGCAGGTACCCCCAAAGCCCTGAGTGCTAGACTCACACTCCCCCCTCCACCCCTACTCTGCCGTGGACACTGTGTGTGCTACTGACTGCAGTGGCCAGAGTATTATCAGAAAAATCTGACCAGGGTCTGTGGACAAGAAACCTCAATCTTGTGCTGTAGTGCCACCTTCTGGCAAACAAAGAAAGGTTTCCAGAGGTCAACCTCATGAGTTGTAAGAACCAGAGAGGGCATAAAAGCTTAACAATTCCATCACAAAAGGGGAAAGAAGTGTGGAGCAGGTGTACCCATACAGGGTCAGAGAAAATCCAGATGTAACAGGACAATGAACAGTATATCCCACCTGAAGGTGACCGGTAAATTTGAGGGGAGGAGCCGACTCATTGGAAAAGACCCTGGGAAATACTGAAGGCAAAAGGTGAAGGGGGAGGCAGAGGGTGAGATAGTTAAATAGCATCATCAGCTCGATGGACATGAATCTGAGCAAACACCAGGAGATAGTGGAGGACAGAAGAGCCTGGCATGCTACAGTCCATGGGGTCATGAGAAAGTTAACTTCAGCAGGTTGACAAGGAGTCCAAGCCTAAGGCCCCTTTAAGGAGGAGGTAAACATTCTTTCTTTTTCACATTCTTTTGCCTTAGACAAGTAGGCCTCGTAGGCAGCAGTATCTCTTGTTCAAGGACATTCCTTTTTTTGAGCTTTGGATGCATGTCATGGGAGAAGGTCTGGGTAAAATCTTCCACAGCCTTGAGCTCTGGGTTAACCTGTTCCTTCTGGCTAATCTCGTGCTGGTGTCATCCCAGGATGTATGTTACGGGAAAGGGTCTGGGCAAAAGTCTCACAGTCTTGAGGTATTTTTTAACCTATTCTCAGCAGCTAGTTGAGAAGTATATAAGGCCCACTTAAACTAGTGAGGCGGGTACTCTCCTGCCCTCTTCTGATGTCTATGTCAGAAGCTTTTTCTGCCACTTTCACTTCAAATAAAATCTACACAAAGCTCTGAGTGACTGAGACTCTCTTTGGTCCTGGAGTTAAATCTCCTTTGGAGACCACGAATCTGGAGGCACCATTCACGGTTCACCATAAGCTGTGAGTCACAAAGAGTCGGACACGACCTAGCCGCTAAACAACAACTACTTCAGTGCAAAAGCTGCAAACGTCCAAGGAGCATGAAAAATATCATCGCCAAAAGAAAACAGTAATCCTCCAATAACTGAACTCAATGACATGGAATTTTGAGATCAAGCTGATAAAGAGTTTGAAACAGCAGTTCTGAGGAAAATCCAGTATGCTACAGGAAAACACAGACAACTCAGTGAAATCAGGAAAATACATGAAAAATGAGAAATTTAACAAAGAGACAGAAATCATTAAAAATGACCAGACAAATTCTGGAGGTGACAAATTTAATGAATAAAATGAAAAGTGCAATATAAAGCATGTACAGCAAAGTAGATCTAATGGAAGACAGGAAAAGTGAGCCAAAGGGTTGGAACTCTGAAATAACACAGTTAGTGGAGAACAAAGAAAATAGAATGAAGAAAGTCTAATGATCAATCCTCATTATTTTTTCTTTGTTCTCCCCTAACCTCTTCTCTAAGATATAATGAAAATATCATATATCAAAGAGAATCTTAAAAACAGCCAGAGGGAAAAAAAGCTTTACTGGCAAATTCTACCAAACATATAAAGGATAATTAGTGCCAGTCCTTCTGAAACTTTTCCAAAAAATCAAAGAGGAATCACTTTCAAACTCATTTTATGAGGCTAGCATTACCCTGATACCAAAGCCACATAAGGACACTATAAGAAAGAACTACAGACCAATATTCCTGATGGATATAGATTCAAAAATTCTCAAACTTTAAGAAATCTAATTCAATAGCACATTAAAAGGATCATAGACCATGACCAAGTAGAATTTATACCTGAGATGCAAGGCTGGTTTGACATACATAAATCAATAAATGAGAAACAACACTTTAATAGAATGAAAGATAAAAGCATATGATAAAAACTCAAAAAATTATGTATAGAAGGAATGTACCTCAACATAATAAAGGCCATATATGACAAGCCCACAGCTAACATCATTATCAGTGATGGAAGACTGAAAGCTTTAAAAAAAAAAAAAAGGTTTTCCTATAACATTAGGAACAAGACAAGTGCCCACATTCACCACTCTTATTCAACATAATACTAGAAGTCCTAGCTAGATCAATTAGGCAAGAAATGAAAGGCATTCATTCAGAAAGGAGGAAGTAAAATTGTCATTATTTATAGATAATATGGGGCTTACCAGGAGACACTAGTGGTAAAGAATCCACCTGCCAAAGCAGAAGATGTGAGAAACGCGAGTTCGATCCCTGGGTTGGAAAGATCCCCTAGAGAAGGAAAAGACAACCCCATCCAGCATTCTTGCCTGGAAAATCCCATGGACAGAGGAGCCTGGTGGGATACAGTCTATGGGGCCATAAATAGTTGGACACAACTGAAGCAACTGAACACAGTAGCATAGCATAGACAATATGATTGCTTGTGGGTTTCTCCAATGGCTCAGGCAGTAAAGAATCCACCTGCAAGGCAGGAGATGCAAGAAATGGCAACCCACTCCAGTATTCTTACCTGGTAAATCCCATGGACAGAGGAGCCTGGTGGGTTACAGTCCATGGTGTTGCAAAGAGTCAGATATGACTGAGGATGCACATATGATCTCTTATAAAGAAAATCCTAAAAAGTCAATAAAAAAAACTACTGGAACTGTAAAAATTTAGTACATTGTAGAATATAAAAATAAACATACAGAAATCAATTATGTTTCCATTGACAAAGGAAATCAAAGATGATCTTAAGAAGTAAAAAGATATCCCATGCTCTTGAAATGGAAGAATTATTATAGTTAAAATGGCCATACTATCCAAAGCAATCTACAGATTTAATGTGATTTCTATCAAATTTCCCATGATATTTCACAGGACTGGATCAAATAATCCTAAATTTATATGAAATCACAAAAGACCAAAACTGCCAAAGCAATCTTGAGGAAAGAGATCAAAGCTGGAGGTATAACCCCTCCAGACTTCAGACAATAATACAAAGCTACAGTAATCAAAACAGCATGGTGTTGGCACAAGAATAGACATATATATCAATGGAACAGAATGGAGAACCCAGAAATAATTCCAAACACCTATGGTCAATTAATCTTCAACAGAGGAGGCAAGAATATACAATGGAGAAAAGATAGTCTCTTCAGCAAGTAGTGTTAAGAAGGCTGAATAGCTGCATGTAAATCAATGAAATTAGAACACTCCTTCACATCATACACAAAAAATAAACTAAAAATGGCTTAAATATAAGACATGATGCCATAAAACTCCTAGAATACAACACAAGTAAAACATTCTTTGAAATGTTTTGTAAATCATAGCAATATTTTCTTAAGTCAATCTCCCAAGACAAAAGAAATAAAAAATAAACCAATGGGACCTAATCAAATTTAAAAGGTTTTGCACAACAAAGGAAACAAATGAACAGACAACCAATGAACTGGAAGTAAAAATTGGCAATCAGTGCAACCAACAAGGGCTTAATTTCCAAAATACACAAATGGCTCATACAACTCAATATCAAAACACCAAACAACTCAGTCTAAAAATGGACAGAAGACCTAAATAGCCATGTCTCCAAAGAAGACATACAGATGGTCAATAGGCACATGAAAAGATGGTCAACATCTCTAGTTATTATACAAACCAAAATTACAATGAGTATTACCTCATACCAGTCAGAATGACCATCATTATAAAGTCTACAAATAGTAAATGCTAGAGGAAAAAGAACTTTCCCACTCTATTGGTAGGAATGTAAAAAGGTGTAACCACCATGGACAGCAGTATGGAATCTCCTTAAAAAACTAAAAAAAAAAAAAAAAAAACTAAAAATAAACATAGTTAACCCCATGATCCAGGTCCCACTCCTGAGCATATATCCAGAAAAGATGAAAACTTTCATTTGAAAAATTACTTGCATCTCAATGTTCAAAGCAGCACTATTTCTAATAGCCAGAACATGTAAGAAACCTAAGTGTCCACCAACAGATGAGTGGGTAGAGAAGACAGTATATGTGTGTGCGGAGTATGGTATATGTGTGTAATGGAATATTACTCAGCCATAAAAAAATGAAATGCCATTTGCAGCCACATGGTTGGATCCAGAGAGTCTCACAATAAGTAAAATAAGTCAGAAAGAAAAAGACAAATATTATATGATATCACTTATGTGCTGGGCTTAGTCACTCAGTCATGTCCAACTCTTTGTGACCCCATGGACTATAGCCCACCAGGCTACTCTGTCCATGGGGATTCTCCAGGCAGGAATACTGGATTGGGCTGTCATGCCCTCCTCCAGGGGATCTTCCCAACCTAGGGATCAAAACCAGGTCTCTTTAACGATATTAATTCTTCTGATACATGAACACAGGATCTCTTTCCATCTGTTTACATTGTCTTAAATTTCTTTTCTCAAAGTCTTGTGGTTTTCATTTTCCTGATCTTTCACTCCCTTGATTAAATTTACTCCTAAGTATTATTTTTTTATACTATTGTAATTGGGACATATTTCATTGTTAGTGTATAGAAACATAACTGACCTCTTTTAAAATTTTATTATAGTTGATTTAAATTTTGTGTTTGGGCCACACCATCCAAAGTCATCTATAGATTTAATGAAATTCTATCAAAATTCCCAATGGCATATTTCACAAAAATGGAAAAAACAATCTTATAATTTGTAAGGAATCAAGGAAGACTCTGAATAGCCAAAGCGCCCTAAGAAAGAAGAAAATTGAAAGCATCACACTTCCTTACTTCAACTATACTACAAACCGCTAATAATTACATCAGCATGGTGCTGGACACATAGACCAATGGAATTAAATAGGGAGCTCAGAAATAAAGTGAGGTGAAGTGAAAGTGAAAGTCACTCAGTCGTGTTCGACTCTTTGCGACCCCATGGACTTTACAATTCATGGAATTCTCCAGGCCAGAATACTGGAATGGGTAGCCTTTCCCTTCTCCAGTGAATCTTCCTGACCCAGGAATTGAGCTGGGGCCTCCTGCATTGTAGGCAGATTCTTTACAAACTGAGCTCTTAGGGAATCCCTCAGAAATAAACCCCATGCATAAATGGTCAACTATTTGACAAGAGGACCAAGAACATTCAATGGGAAAAGGATAGTCAATAAATAGTGTTTGGAAAACTATATAACCATATGCAAAACAAAAATGAAATTAGATCCTTATCTTACTCTACTTATCTTATACTACTCACTACTTGAAGTAGATTAAAGATTTAAACATAAGACCCAATATTGTAAAACTCCAAGAAAACACAGGGAAGAAGCTCTTTAACATTAGCCTTGGCAATGATTATTTTTGGCTAAGACACCAAAAGCACAAACAACAAACCCAAAAATCAACAAGTGGGGCTGTATCAAACTAAAACGCTTCTGCACAGCAAAAGAAATCACCAAGAAGATGAAAAACCAACCTATGGAACAGGAGAAAATATTTGCAAACCATGTATCAGATAAGGGGTTAACGTACAAAATATATTTTATAAATTTGTATAACTCAATAACATGAAAACAAACAATCCAATTTTAAAAATGGACAGAAGAACTGAATAGACATTTCCCCAAATGTCCAAAGACATCTGAGTGGCCAACAGGCACATGAAAAGATGTTCATCCCTGATGGCTCAGATGGTAAAGAATCTGCCTGCAATGCAGGAGACCCGGGTTTGATCCCTGGGTCAGAAAGATCCCTCCCTGAAGAAGAGCATGGCAACCCACTCCAGTAATCTTGCCCAGAGAATCCCCTTGGACAAAGGAGCCTGGTGGGTTACAGTCCTTGGGGTTGCAAAGAGTCGGACAAGACTGAGCAACTGACACTTTTATTTTCTTAGACTCTTGGCAGGAATGTAAATTGGTGAAGCCACAGTGAAAAACAATATGGAATTTCCTTAAAAATTAAAAACAGAACTACCATGTGAGGACTTTGCTGGCAGTCCGGTGTTAAGACTCTGCATTTCCAGTGCAATGGGTGCAGGTTTGATCCCTGGTCAGGGAATTAGGATTCTGCATGCTGCATAGCATGGTCAGAAAACAACAACAACAAAACTACCATATGAACCAGACATCTCATCTCTAGGTGTATATCCAAAGGAAATGAAAACAGGATATCAAAAACAGGATATCAAAAATATCTACATTCTCAAGATTATTGCAGCAATAGTCACAATAACCAGGATATGGAAACAACCTAAGTGTCTGTCAGTGGATAAAGATGTGTGTATAAACTATGTATATATGTATGTATGTATATTACATATATATACAATGAAGTATTATTCAGCCAGGAGAAAGAAGGAAATCCCTAGGCAGAACACTCTCTGACATAAATCACGGCAAAATCTTTTTAAATACATCTCCCAGAATAATGGAAATAAAAGCAAAAATAAACAAACTGAGAAGCTTTTGCACAGCAAAGGAAACAATAAGCAAAACAAAAAGACAACCCACAGATTGGGAGAAAATATTTGCAAATGGTGTCACTGATAAGGGATTAGTCTCCAAAATTTACAGCTTATGACATGTAATAGCATCAAAACAAACAATCCACTCAAAATGGGTAGAAGACCTGAATAGACATTTCTCTAAAGAGGACATACAGATGACCAAAAGGCACATGAAAAGATGTTCAAATCACTAGTTATTAGAGAAATGCAAGTCAAAGCTATAATGAGATATCACTTCATACCAGTCAGAATGACTGTCGTCAAAAAAATCCACAAACAACAAATGCTGGAGATGGTGTGGAGAGAAGGGAACGCTCCTGCACTGTTGGTGGGAATGTCAACTGGTGCAGACACTATGGAGAACAGTATGGAAGTTCCTTAAAAAACTAAAACTAAAACTACCATATGACCTCTTAGTCCTATTCCTGGGCATGTATCCAAAGAAAGACAGGGCCCTAAAGAATGCATGCAGCCCAATGTTCACTGCAGCACTATTCTCAATAGCCAAGACATGAAAACAACCTAAATGTCCATTGACAGAGGAATGGATAAAGACGATGTGGTGTGTGTGTGTGTGTGTGTGTGTATACATATATATATGTATAAACACACAATGGAATTTTACTCAGCCATTAAAAAGAATGAAATAAGCCCATTTGTAGCAACATGGGTGGACATGAAGAGTGTCATACTAGGTAAAGTAAGTCAGAGAAGGAGAAATATCATATGAATCATGACATCCCTTATATGTGGAATTGAAAAAGAAGTGATACAAATGAACTTACTGAACAGAAAGAGACTCACAGACTTAGAAAATGAACTCATGGTTGCTGGGGGGGAAGGGATAGCTAAGGACTTTGGGAAGGTCATGTACATATTGCTATATTTTAAAAGGATAACCAACAAAGGCCTATTGTGTAGCACGTGGAATTCTGCTCAATGTTATGTGCCAGGCTGGATGGGAGGGGGCTTGGGGGAGAATGCACAGATGTGTATGTATGGCTGAGTCCCTTTGCTGTCCACCTGAAACGATCACAACATTGCTAATTGGCTACACCCCAATACTAAGTGTTTTTGGTGTTAAGAAAATTAAATCAAAAAAGAAGGAAATCCTGTCATTTCAGTAACATGGATGGATCTTGAAGGCATTATGCTGAGTGAGATAAACTATGATATCTTTCATATGTGCAGTCTGAAAATGCCAACTCAGGACTTCCCTGGGGGTCCAGTGGTTAAGACTCCCAAGTCAGTGTTGCTCCCTGGTCAGCGAGCTATGATCCCACATACCGCACGCCACAGTCAAATAAATAAAAACACCAAACTCTTTTTTTTTTTTTAAAGAGTAGAATGATGATTGCCAAGGGCTGGTGGGTGGGGGAATTTGGGAGATGTTGTTAAAGGGCACAGTCCTGCAATTAGAAGATGAATAAGCTCTGGTGATCCAATAAATGGTACAGTGATCATAGTCAACAATACTGTATTACATCTAAATCGGTAAGAGACTAGATTATACGGAGTCTCTTAATTAGTCTCTTAATTGTTCTTACCACAAAAAAGAAATGCAAAGCATGTGTCGTGATACGCACATTAACTAAAACCATGGTGGTGGTACTTACCTGGTGGTTCAGTGGCTAAAACTCCAAGTTTCCAACACAGGGGACTGGGGTACAACCCCTGGTCAGAGAGCTCAATCCCACATGCTGCAACTAAAAGTTGCCAAGCCCCAGCTGAGGACCTTGCCTGCCACAATCAAGACCCGACACGGCCAAATAAATAAATACATACTTGCATATTTTAAAAATAAATAATAAAAAATAAAACTATGGGGGTAGCCAAATTTCCATATGTAGTTGTATCAAATCAACACATACACCTTAAACTTACATGTTATGTGTAAATTTTATCTCAATTTTTAAAATTTAGAAATAAAAAAAAGAACTGGAAACAGTGAAACAGCCACAGCAACTCACTCCCTCTCAGGCAAAGCCACATTCCTCAAAAGATTTCGAGAAAAGATTTTGACAAATGATGGCTGAGAGCCCATAGAAACTCAGCAGCAGAGAGGGTTTTGGTTTTTGACAGTGGTTCTTAACCTTGGTTGCAAATCTCAGTTTCTTGTTGCTATTGTAAAAACTATCGCAAACACAGTGGCCAAAAACAACAGACAGTTCTGGAGGTCAGAAGTCTGGAGCACTCACTGGGCTCGAACCTAAGGGTCAGCAGGGCTGGCCTCTTTCTGGATGCTCTATAGAGAATCCATTTTCTTGTCTTTTCCACCTAGAGGCTGCATCATTCCTCGGCTAGGGGCCCTTTACTCCATCTTCGTAAGGATTGATGCCTGATAGCATCTCTGACACTGACTCCTCTGCCTCCTGCTTCCACGGTCAAAGATTCCTGAAAATACACTGGACCCACATGGATAATCCAGAATAGTCTACCTATTTTAAGGTCAGTTGCTTAGTTAGCAATCTTAATTCCACCTGCTGCTTTGATTCCCTTCTGGTAACATACATTCAGAAAACAGGTCACAGGGTCTGGGGATTAAGACATGATCTTCTTTGCGAGGCCACTGTTCTGCCCACCACACCTTGGGAGCTTCAAACAGTACCCATGCCTGGGCCCAACCCCGAGAGATCCCAAGATAATTGGCCTGGAACATGGCACAGGTATCTCAAATGTTTTTTAAAACCTCTCCATGTGGCTCTAATGATCAGCCACTGAATACCACTGCTGTAAAGAAATAGAACATACCTAGGTATCTAGCACTGTCCTAGATGCTTAATATTATTTATATACCATTTAACCTTCCTGACAACCTATTTTTACTTAACAACTGTTAAAGGAACCAGATTAAGCCTAACATGGAATTGTTCACGCTAAGTTTCTACCTTCAGCTCTCCCATTCAAGGAAGGGTCAGGTCAAGCAGTCAGAGCTTGCCTGCTCAGCACAAGTTACCTTACCTGCTCTAAGACTTTCCACTGCTCCGTATAAGTGACACTACTGCTGTTTAGCTGCTAAGTCGTGTCCAACTCTTTTCAACCCCTTGGACCATAGCTCACCAGTCTCCCCTGCCCAGGCAAGAATACTGGAGTGGGTTGCCAAGCCCTCCTCCAGGGAATCTTCCTGATCCAGGGATGGAACCCACATTTCTTATCTCCTGCATTGGCAGGTGCATTCTTTACCACTAGCGCCACCATACTTCTGTAAAATAAAATCACAAAACCAAAACCAACCAACCAAAAAAAACAAAAACCATTGAAAAACTGAAAAGTCAAGAAAAGAAGTCAGACTGGCTCATGACCTGAAGAATGATGTGGCAGTGAGTTCCCTGGGTTTTGTTTGTTTTCTTTTGCTTTGTTTTTTGTTTGGTTGGTTTCTGCTCTGTATATGCCAGACTTTGCGGAAGAAACCAGCAACCTGAAAACACCAATGATCCCAGAAAAACTTCCTTCCCTCCCGGAAAAGACCTCGACAAAATCTGCTGTGTCTAACCAGAGGACCAAGAGAGGAGCAACCTGGCAAGACAGACAACCTCTGACAATTACTGCTCTACTCCAGGCAAACACAGAGATCAAACTCTAGCCACACCCCTAGTAGCAGAGGCTGAACAGGGAGCTTAGATCTTCCCCCCTCAGCAGGCTGTAACAAGGGGCTCAATTGCTCCCCAAATTGTGGTGTCAGGAAGGAAGCTGGGACTTTAACCCCAACGGGGCTCCTGAATGTCCTGCTCTCACCGTGGTGTCCATGGATACTTCTGCCATCACCTGACAGTAATGAGCACCTTCTCTCCAGTGGAGCTGATTCTGTGTGGATCTAATGGAAAATCAGGACGTTACCATTCAGAGATAATGAGGTCACCCCCACCCAGTGTCAGAGTTGCAGCCGGGCACTCTTACTCTTCCCAGCTGGGGAGATGTCAGCAGAGGCCTGCTTGGGAACCGACCCCCGCCCCTGCACGACAGTAATAAGGATCCACTCCTTACAGGGTGTCAGTGGAGACTGAGCGGGGACCCTGAACTCCCAACCCCACCTGGCAGTAAAGACATGGCACCCTTCCCTTCCCCTGTTGAGCCAGTGTCCGAGGGAGCTGTTAATACGTGTGCTCAGTTGTGTCTGACTCTTTGTGACACCATGGATTTAGCTCGCCAGGCTCCTCTGTCCATGGAATATTTCAGGCAAGAATACTGGAGTGGGTTGCCATTTCCTACTCCAGGGGATCTTCCTGACCCAGGGATCAAACCTGTGTCTCCTGCATTGGCAGGCAGATTCTTTACCGCTGCACCACTTGGTCAGCCCCCTAGTCAAAACAGGTTTAGATAAGATACAGAGTCTCATAAATAATACCTCAAATGCCCAGATTTCAACGAAAAATCACTCATCATACCAAGAACTAGTGAGATCTCCAAATAAATGAAAGAAGAGTCAGTAGATGCCCATACCCAGAGGACAGAGATGCTAGATGTATCTGACAAAGATTTTGAAATCCTTCAACAAACATGCTTGCTTGAAACAAAGTCTTAGCAGATAAATAGAAAGTCTCAGCAGAAGAAAATAACTTTTAAAGGTACAAAAAAGCAAATAGAAATCTTAGAATTGAATGACACCATTACACATTCAGGTCCACAAGTCTAGGGGATCCCAGAATTAATTATTATTTGGAGGAATCATAAGACAGAACAGCCAACTGATGCATCTCAGCCCAAGTTAAAGTTAATTCAGAACCAGTGGACGGGAAGCCCTAGCCAGCTTCTAGTGCACTCCTTTTGACACAAATACAAGGCAGTCATTCTCAAGGGAGTGTCTACAAACCATAAGAACTTTCTTATTCCTTCTGGTTACTCAACTGACCACTATTACAGAGGCCATAGATGGCTTGAAATAACTGACTGTAAATGAGGCACTCCTGAGCCTGGTCTCTCTGTTCTTAAGGCAACACATCTTACTACTCAGATAAATCTCCATCTCAGATTTTCCAGGGTCACCCTGAACTTGACATTGGTGACTCCATGATCCAGGCTTCCCCTCGGGATCTGATTTTAGATAGTAACCCCTGGGAGCTCCATGCTCAGAGCATCTAATGTCCTCCATTCCTGAATGCAAATCCCCGAGATATGGGGCACAGAGCTCCGTTCCCAGACCTGATCAATGGCATTCCCTGATCAAAGGCAACCTCCCCGGCCTTGCTAGGGATGCATCATACCCCTGGATCTCAGCCACCACTGGAGGATGTCACCTCTATACAACCACCATGAGCAAGTGTTCTGCTCGTAATAAGCAACTTTCTGTGGCCTTGACTGATGCAGGTTCCTAAATCACGGTAGTCCTCAGAGATGCCATTAAATTTAAGAAAGGGTCTCTATCTTCTCTGAAGAGTTATAGGATATAAGGTTGAAGGCAAACAAGTCCACCTTACCTGACCTCTGCCCCCATGCTGATGTGGTCATCTGAATAAACCGTTTCATTATTGTTATATTACAGTCTCCGCAACCATAAAATAAGGGTGATGATGATGTCTGCTTAGTGACTAAACAACAACAGCAACAATTCATCACAAGGGCACTACAACAGCACATGTGAAAGTATCTGATACCCTGGGAAGTGACCCATCACTGTGAGGTATGACTGGGTGATCCCTTGGGTAGGTTCCCACATTTGGGCTATTTGACACAAATTGCATGAGTCACAGCATCTAAGAATTTTATTGGTTCCTGAATACGACAGTTTCATTGGTCTCACACTTCCATGCCTGTGGACAAAGAACTCAGAGTTACTTCGTCAGTGTGTTATAGGCTGGCTAATAAATTCTATGGAGTTTTATGACTTGTACATGAAAGGCTGGATGTTGGCTCCAGGAGGAGCCAGCAGTTTAGCCTCTTAGTCCTACAGAGGTCAGAAAATCATCAGCAAATAAATGGCAGTGAACTTCTTGAGGGCAGAGGCTGTGTCTTATTAAATATTTTATTCCTGGCATAAACCCAGTGGTTGGCACATTGCAGGTACTAAGTAAATACTCATTTAATGGAGGAACAGAAATACTTTGAAAGGGATATTGTTGTTACTTGCTTCCTGGAATTGCTTTTCTCTATAACCAGCCTAGGCATTTTTTTATTTGCCTTGCTTTTGTATTTTTTTTTTTGTTAACACAAGGTCAATATTTTATTTCACTCTTATTGGAGAAAAGGCATCATATGAATATAAATAGAAAATGCACAAAAGTGCCTATGTCAGGTTCATAATTCAAATGCCAAATTATTATTTTTCTTTATAAAAACTAGAAGTAATCAGAACAAATTAAAGGTCCAGCCTTCATTCATAGGCAATCTCCCTAATGCTTTCAGGCAAAAAAATTTTTCTGGTCCATGTAATAGAAGTTTTTGACAATTGAGAAGTATTTTTCTTGGAGATTTTATTATGTATAAGAGGAAAGCCAGTAAAATATGTGTTTATATGTCTGAATTTATATAGGTACTCACATGTTTGTAAACTGGTATTAAATCATTGCTCTTAACACACAAGGGGACTTCATAACTTAGGGATGTGTCAAGCCAAAGATTTTAAAAGTAGGCTTGCAAAATAAAAGATTTTCCCCCAGAGAAAAACAAGCACGGAAGTACCTCTCAATGAACTGGAGCTTGACTACTAAGAACAAGACAATTCTCTGAATTCTAGAGCTGGCAGGAGGCTTCTTGTGAGCAAGATTGATCAAAATACCTCTCTTCTGCCAGCAATCACTGACAAGAAAAGCAGTTAGGTTTCAAATTGTCCTTGCAGCAACCAGCACCATATTTAGACATGATACCTTTTCCCATCCGACAGGTTTTGGTAGTCAAATTTTTCTTAGACTGAAATTTCAATCATAGCTTTCCTTCACATTGACTTCATTGAAAACTGGAAGATATGGACTTTTGAAATGAGAGTATAGACCTTTCTTTCTGAGGACGGCAGCCTACACTGTGAAAAGAAATAGAAAAAAAAAATCATCCATAAATTCTGTGTTCAATGTGTGAAAAAAAGCTTGCATAGATTTTATTGTTCCTGGTGTTTTGACTAGTCTTTGATAAAGAACAGGCTTCCCCAGTGGCTCAGTGGTAAAGAATCCACCTGCAATGCAGGAGATGCAGGTTCAGTCCCTGGGTCAGGAAGATACCCTGGAGGAGGGCATGACAACCCACTTCAATATTCTTACCTGAAGAATCTCATGGACAGAGGAGCCTCACAGGCTACAGTCCATGGGGTCTAAAAGAGTCGGACACGACTGCATGCATGCATGGAAGAGCGATAATAAGGCTTATATGACTATAGGATCTCTTCAAATGAATGCAAAGATTCTACAGGTGCACATCAGATCAGATCAGTTTCTTCCTTGTTCTTAGAAAAGCAAAAAAGATCCTTCCAGTATATGGAAACGGGAAAATCGTCTTCATCCTACCCACAGAATGAGTATGCCACACCCAGTATCTAAGGGGTACATTCTGTGAGACTGTACCCCAAGTGTGTGTCTGACACCAGCCTCAGGAGAGGGCAGGAAGAGCTGCCAAGGGACTTCCCTTGTGGTCCAGTGGCTAAGACTAGGGTCAGGGAACTAGATCCTGCATGCTGAATCTAAGAGTTTGCAAGCTGCAACAAGGATTGAAGATCCAAGACACAGCGCAGCCAAATAAATAAGCATAAATATTTTAAAAAAAAGAAGAATTGAATGCCACCTGGAGCAGCATCTAGGGTAAAACAGGTTTGGCTCTTAGCCTAAACCTGGGTTCCAAGCTCCGCCCCTCCATTTGTTCCCTTCTAGACACAGAGCCCCCAAAGCCTAAAGCCCTCAGAATTTCCTCGGTGATGAGAACCATAAAGTTGTCTTTTGTTATTTTAATGAAAGACCCCAAGGATGGGGGCTGGTTGCCAGGGAATCAATCAAGTGATCAGAGGATTGGAACTTCCAATCCCACTGAGGGGAGAGGGGCTGAAGATTGAGCTCAGTCACCAATAATCAGTGATTTAATCAATCCTACCTCTGCAACGAAGCCTTCATAAAACCCAGAAGGAGAGGAGTTGTAGAGCTTCTGGGCTGGTGAGCATGTGGAGTTCAGGGAGAGGGTTCCCAGCACAAGGGGAGCTCTGCATCCCTTCCCCAGCCCTTGTCCTAGGGCATCTTATCCATAGGGCTGTTCCTGAGTTACACCTTTTATAACAAACTGATGATCTTGTAAATAAAAAGTTCTCGAGTTCTATGACCCTTCTAGCAAATTAATGGAACCCAAGGAGAGGTCATTGGCATCTCTGATCTACAGCAATATGTCAGAAGTCCAGATGCACCCTGAACTTACAACTGGCTTCTGAAGTTGGAAGTGGGAGCAGAAGGCAGTCTTATAGGACTTAGACCTTAATCTGCGGGATCTGATTTCCAGGTAGATAGTATCAGAATTGAGTTAAATTGTAAGACTCAGCTGGTGTCACAGAACTACTTGAATGGAACAAAACTCACACAGTGGAATTGGTGTCAGAATTATAGAAGTGTGGCAGGGAATATCTTGAGCTGTTTCTATTTAGTCTCACTTAAGAGCAAGTTCAACAAGCTATTTTTCCAATACTTCCTCCAGCTTCCCTACTGGGTGTCCGCCTGGTCTTTGAAGGGAAGTTTGTCCATAAAGACTTGCTGAAGACTGAACAACGCCTGAGGGCATCAGTGGGCATCATTTATGTGGAGCTGTTGCCAGGCAACATGAGGGCTGCCAACCAGGGGAGAGCCTTCCAGGATGCTGATATGCGCCTTCAGCACTGGGTTAAATGGGCCCTGGGGACATGATGCCCTCACAGATGAGCCCAGGGCTTTTCCAAATTTCCACACATTCTAATGAATTTGAGTTGTGATGGGTGTGTGCTAGACCTTGGTAGACAAAATAGAGAGGATTCTATGGTTTGGTAGGGATATGGTTTATAATAGGGTATGCTATTTATCTCCTTTTTTAAAAAAAAGTGTTTTTCTTGATGTGGACCATTTTTAAAGTCTTCATTGAATTTATTACAGTATTGCTTCTGTCTTATGTTTTGGTATTTTTGGCCATGAGGCATGTGGGATCTCAGCTCCCTGATTAGGATTGAAATTGCACTTCTTGCATTGGAAAGTGAAGTATTAACCCCTGGATCACTAGGGAAGTCCCTATTTACCTGCTTTTCATGCCAACTCTGCCAACAACAGAGAGATCAGCGTTCTCACACCCTCTCCACAAATGTGAAAATCAGGAACTCTTGGTCTCTGGGTCTAGATGCTTACTCAGAAGACCCTGCCCTCTTGTAACCCCACCATCTCTGCCCCAGGGAGAGAACCAGGAAATCCGAGTCTCCAAAGTCTGGGTCATAGATAGAGACATAGATAGTGACTTCCCCAAGTCATAAAAATCCATTGGTTCTTTTATTCATTTCAGCAACATCTGCCAAATACCTCTTAGGTGCCATTTAGATGATATAGGAAAAAAGACCCAGGCTTTGCTCTCAAGTTGTTTTCAGGCTGAAATATCCTCCAGGCAAAATGGAACCCAAGATAGGATGTGGGGTTGGAGACTGGATCTGAACCTGGGTGAGACTAAAGGAACTCTTTCTGCGTTGACTGATTCAGCAAGTATTTACTGAATACACACTTACAATGTGCCATACTCCGATCTGGAATCTGAGGATTCAGTCATGAATTAAGCTGCCAAGTTCACTGCCCTCATGGAGCCAACATTCCAATTGTGGCAGAGTAGGGGGCTGGGGAAAAGGCAGGGGATGCAGAAGAGACAGATCAGCAAGTCAGCCAATGAGCAAGCTGCTTATTCCATGGGTTGAGCATCTCATAGGTGCTGGGCAAGGTGTCAGGTGCTGGAGTTGTAAAGACTAAGGAGACGCCGATCCGGTCCCCAAGGGTGTTTCCCTCAAAGGGAGGGGCCTGTCCATAGGCACAGAGCAAACAGTGAGGCTGTTTGGTGGCAATCAAGCCATTCAGTAGAAATAGGGCATAGGGTATGGCGATGCAGGAGGCGCCCTCTTTTAATTACGAAATTCATCCCTTGGGCAATCTGGGACAAAGTCTTTCCTTGAAATTTCATATAAACCCTCTCGAAGTATTTATTGGGGTAGACATTTAGGAACAAACTGTAAGTATCGGATGAGTACAAAAGAGCATCATTCAACCTAAGGCGTGGCTCTTGTTGCCTAAAATACACACCAAAAATAAGAGCTTCTAATACTCCAAATTCAATTCAATTCATCCCTCCCTTTCTTCCTTCTTCCCTTCCTTACTTCCTTCTCTTACCTGACCCCATTCCCAGAAATTGGTGAAAATAAAAACAAGTGTAGGATCTGAAGGGGCTTTCCCAATAGCTCAGCAGTAAAGCATCCACCTGCAATGCAGGAGACATGAGAGGCATGGGTTCAATCCCTGGGTTGGGAAAATCTACTGGAGAAGGAAAGGCAACCCACTCCAGTATTCTTGCCTGGAGAACTCCATGGACTGAGGAGTCTGGTGGGCTGTAGTCCATAGGGTCACAAAAGAATCAGACATACTGAGCACCCACACACGTAGGACCTGAAAGTATCAAAGTGAATAGAACTAGGATCTGCCCTCTTAGGTGTGGTCAGGAACTAATTGATTAATGTTTACAAAATGTCAGAACATTCCTGAATAAAAGGCCCTATATAAGTTCAAAGTCTTTATAATTATTTTGATGATTACTATAATTTGTAAGACTTAGCCATAACTCTCTTCTCAAGAGGATGAAGTCAACACTTTTTGAAAGAGGAAGCAGGCCAGGGACTCTATATAAGTGGAGATGGGCTGATGGGTTCTAGGAACAAGAGCTTACTGAAGACAGGTGAGTGGTGGAACCCTGCTCAGGCCTATTTTGTATGAAAAATTGATAAACTGATAATGATTGTGAGTCTGCTGCTAAGTAAATAAGAAAAGTTGGAGTCAGAGAAAACTCAAGAAGCTTGCAAGGAAAACCCAAGTGGTAAAAGATTATATAGATGATAGAATGATTTTTTAAATAATACTTAGACATGTTTAGACTTCTTTTAATTAAAAATGTATTAACAGTTAGTTTTGGATTTGTTGTTGTTTAGTTGCTAAGTTCTGTCCAACTCTTTTGCGACCCCATGGACTGTAGTCCACCAGGATTTTCTGTCCATGGGATCTCCCAGGCAAGAATACTGGAGTGGGGTGCCATTTCCTACTCCAGGGGATCTTTACAGACCAGAGATCAAACCTGCATTCCTGTATTGGCAGGGGGATTCTTTACTGCTGAGCCAGTAAAGAAGGGAAGGGACCATGGGCAAGAGACAAAAATGGAGAACATAAATATGTGTGCATTTAACAGGAACTGTGATGGGCCAAATGGGATGTCTTCTTTTGTGAATTCAAGGCCAAAAGACAGAGGTATTTCCATTTTTCCAGATGTAACCCCACCCACCTTAAGTGAGGCTGCTATAACAAACTCCTGTCTTCTCTGGAGGCTGTGAAAGATCGAAGGCCAACAAGTCTAACAGCATAAACTTGGCAGTGTCCAAGAGTCAAAGACTGGACAAGCTTCAAGAGTTTTGGGAGAAAGAGAGACCACAGTCTATTGGACTTGATTGTTGTTCAGAATAGGATATTCCTTAAGACTTCCCTGGTGGTCCAGTGGTTAAGACTTCATGCTTCCACTGCAGGTGAAGTGGATTCAACCCCTGGTTGGGGAACTAAGATCCTGCATGCTGTGTAGTGTAGCAAAAAAAAAAAAAAAAAGAAGAATGGGATATTCCTGGGAAAATCCTCAGCACTGGGAGAGAAACTTCCTGGAGTTCTCAACTCTGGAAATCCCAGATAGGCAAAATGAGGAAAGCAAACACAAGGGCCAAAGGGATAGAAAGAACTCCCTCCTAGATTTCTATCGACCAGGAAAGGATTTGCCTGCAGAGAGTGGAAAGAAGAGCTTGAACCTTCCAGGTTGGTTCCTTGCTCAGCAGTCCAAATTCACAGAATACATATTTTCACAGAGCATGCGAAAATGCAACTCTGCAAAAAGTGAGCTTAGAAGGCGGCTTGTGTTTGACTCAAGAAAACATGATCCTAATGGCAGAAACATTCTCTATGTGTGACTGTCATTGCTGTTATTTTAATTTCAAGGCCTGTTGGTGTATAGCAGTCTGTGGGAGTGTGCAAGGAGGGAGAGAAAGAGAGGAGATGGTATCAGTACAGATGCTGTTATCAGTAGAAAGGCCTGTCAGTCCACACGGGCAAGAGACCTGAGACAGCATTAAAGCCAGGGTCAGGGTGTACAGAGAAGTTCTCAATCCCCCCAGGACCAAATGGGGTGGGGCATGATGGGGCAGGGCCACCTCCGTCTCCCAGCACCTTAGAATGTTAACATGGCACCTTTTCCAGACAGGTTGGAAGGCCCCAAAGACTGGGGATGCCTGTGGTTCAAGATTTATGGGGACATCTGGGAGAACATTTGTGGAAAACAGATGGGGGCTCTCTGGTGAGAGAAGTGCAAAGATCTTTATTTCCACTTTTCCAAGAAACGTTGCTTAACTGAGGAGGAAATGGTCTATGATGCCTTACAGATCCAAACCTGCTTTAAGGATTACAAAGTGCTCAGTGGAGGGAGGGTGAGGGGAGGCCACCAGGACCTAAACTAGCTCCCAGGGGTGTTGAGGTTGTCAGGACCTAAACTAGCTCCCAGGGGTGTTGAGGTTGTCAGTTTCCAGGGCACTCCCCAGTTTGACACCCCCATGCTGTCTGTCACTGTTTTGCTCTCAGGAAGGGAGCAGAGGGTTGACATGCTTGGCATCACAACTGACTGGACACTTTGATAGTTGTTCCAAGTGGTGGAAGCCACAGGGTATGACCAGATCAGTCCTGGGTGACTTGTGGACAGTCCTCACATACACTCCAGTGACGCCTCAACACTCTTTTCTGAACATGGACCACTTTTTGGCACCTGGAAAGTTGGGTCACAGAGTTTGGGTTGCTCACTAAGCTGAGTTGACATCTTATTGTCACTTCTTGCTCCTTTCTGATATAATTGGAACAAAAAAAGAAAGTGACTCTGTGTTCCTAAGTCACTGGCATGTGTGTTTACATAGTCTCTTTGCATTCAAGAGTGTACTCAACACACATTTAGTTCCATGCTTGGAAAATGAGACAAGCTTTCATATTGCAATAAAAGCTAAGTTCTTCTACTTTGGTTTCCAAGAAGTATTTTTGCTCCTTGGAAAAGCAGTAAAAAGAGCAAAATACTCTGGCTTTAGCAACTGGATGCAAGCAGTGCTTTTTTCTGATGTGTCCTTTCCAGAAAGCCAGTGAGAAGCCTCTGTAAAGATGCACTTTCATGAAACTCTGAGCTTTTCCTGCACCTACAGGACTCTTTATTCTTTCTCCTGGGCCAGAGTGCCCTCTTTCTTGCAGTGCTGGGGGCTCAGTGGCTGATTCCTGTCAGGTGACTGAACCTGAGAGTTCCTGCAGACACAGCTGAGATTCCAAGCTCCTGTATCTTTCTGGTGTTTTGGACTGAGCACGACATTTTCTGCTCAGCTAAGGGAAATCAAATAGACCGTCTCGATTTTGTAGGGAAGAAAAATGAGAAGCATGGCTTTTGTTTGTTCCAATAACTTTCTTAATACCTCTTCTTCATCTTGGGACATATTCTCATCCCGGGTGTTTAGAAGGAACTGCCCAAACGACTAACTTTCAAACAAAAAAAGATGAAAAGAGCACTACAAAAGTGCTGAGTACATATTTATACTCACACTCTACTTGTAATGATAGTAATAAATCAAAATGATGGTAGCCAAGCTCAGCTTACCAAGGGAGATGATGGGAGGAGCTTGCGGTGGGAGGGGTTGGTGGAAAGTGGAGGCTTTGGGGCAGGTGGCTGGCTCTTTAGGCATTCCCTGGGGTCAACAACAATTTGTCCTGGGTGGCATTTGTGTGTTCATTCAGTAGCTACTAGGGGAACCAGGGCTCTTTATACATGAAGAAGATGATTGGAATAATGGTTGGGATGAGAATGAACTTGAGAGCAAGTGCCTAATGGTGATCAGTTGTCTGATCTCTTGTCTGCCGAGCCCACTATGAATTCAGTCCTGGACTCTGACCATGACCTGACTTCATGCGGGTTTAACTTTACTGGCAGAAATAGCCTGCTTATTGGTATCCCCAGGCTCTGGCCCAGGTCTGTTCTTGCCTAGGCAGAGAGAGAACAGGGAACATGGCTCAAGGAGACCAAAGGGGTTTGAGATGCCCAGGCTAGGGGCTTAGAGGAGTGGGAATGTCTTCCAGCTTCTTCTTTATTTTTATTTTTTAATTAGAGGATAATTACTTTATAATATTATGATGGTTTTTGCCATCCATAAACATGAATCAGCCATAGGTATACATATGCCCTTCCCTCTTGAACATCCCTCCCACCTTCCTCTCCATCCCACCCATCTAGGTTGTTACAGAGCACTGGTTTTGGGTTCCCTGCATCATACAACAAATTCCCACTGGCTATCTATTTTACATATGGTAATGCATGTTTCAATGCTATTCTCTCAAATCATCACACCCTCTCCTTCTCCCACTGTTTCCAAAAGTCTGTTCTTTCTGTCTGTGTCTTCTTTGCTGCCCTGAAAGTAGGATCATCAGTACTATCTTTCTAGAGTCCATATATGTGCATTAACATAAAATATTTGTTTTTCTTTTTCTGACTTTTTCACTCTGTATAATAGGCTCTAGGTTCATCCACCTCATCAGAACTGACTCAAATAAGATTCCATTGTGTATATGTACTACATCTTCTTTATCCATTCGTCTGTCGATAGACATCTAGGTTGCTTCCATGTCCTAGTTATTGTAAATAGTGCTGCAGTGAACAGCCAGATCCTTCTTAAAGCAAAGACAATGGCAAGGCACTGAGGAAAGTGTAACCTTTCCTCTAACCTAAAGGAAAAAGACCCCAAGTAAATGAACCACTAATATAAAATTCTCCTTTTGGCAATTATATTTTGATAATGAGGAGGCTACTAGGGCAAGGCAGAAACATCAGAAATTTCCTTTTCAAGATCTGTGGTCAGGTCAGCATGTTTCTCCATGTTGAGAATCAGAGTATCTTGGTTTCTTGAAAGAATCAAGTATTGAAAGTATTCTGTAGCCTGACAGTATCTTGAGTCTCTGTGGGCTGAGCAGGAGCCTCATCACTTTTAATTAAAAGGACAGATGGAGCACAAGTCCCAGTTCAACTTATTTCATTCTGACTCCAATAATTAATTTTCTTATTCAGACATAGGGACACTGTCTGAAGGGACACTTCATTCTTTTCACACCTTTCCATAGAAACAGTACATAGTGTTATCATGACAATTGATATTTTCACATCTTCAAGCTAATTTCTATTTAAAAATCCCTTCAGGACCTGTGGAGCCAAGTCATTGATATGTCTGTGTTGTGGCTGCTCCTGGGCCTCCTTGTCCTTACAGGTGAGTGTGCTCCGTTTCCCCAAATGACCCTGGAGATGGGAGAGATAAGCATGGGAATACAGTGGTGTTTCTGATACTTAAAACTGCAGTGGGGAAAAAACTGTTCAACTGTTCAAGCTGTTCAACAAATCCTGGGGTTGGTAACAGCCATCACAGTCTCTTCCCAGATGCCTCACAAAAGGAGGGAGCTCTCCAGAATGAGGGGTGGGCTTACAGCAGCACCGCTTGAGGCCAGACTTTAAATCTATACCATTGAACAATGCTCACTGTTCCTCTATAAAAATTCTTTCACCAAAAGTACTTACTGAATTTGTTAATAGGCCATATATTTCTACAGAAGGATTAAGGTGATTTACCACTGTAAAACTAATGTAATTCAACAGAAAACTAGCATTTTGGGGATCAAGGAGATGTGACTCAGTTAACCACTGAGGCTGACATTGTTGCCATGCTTGAATTTCAGATTTGGTCCTAAGGTTCCTTGCAACTGGGGCAAAGAGGAAAAGGTCATGTTTTTTGACAAAGAAAAAGAGGAAGCATAGTGTCTTAAGAGAAGCAAATTTTTTTTTCCTGGATCTGAAATTTAAAAATTTTTCAAATGGGGCCAGCTTTACATTCATTCCTTTCTTTCTTGACCCACAAATTCAAGAAGTACTTTTAAAAAATTTTACAAGGAATTTGGGACCATAAGAAACTAGGGAAGAGGAGACAGATGGTGGAATAGAAGGATGTGAGCTCACCTCTTCTTACGGAAACACCAAAATCACAACTAATTGCTGAACAAGCATCAACAAAAAAATGCTAGAACCTATCAAAAAAGATATCCTACATCCAAAGACAAAGAAGGAGCCTCAATGAGATGGGGGGGCACAATCTGATAAAATCAAATCCCATACACGCCAGGTGGGTGACCCACAAGCTGGAAAATAATCAGTCCACCAAAGTTCTCTCACCTGGAATGAAAATTCTGAGCCCATGTCAGGGTCCCCAGCTTAGGAGTCTGTCAATGGGAGGAGGAACCCCTGATGAATTTGCCTTTGAATGTCAGTGGGGTTTGATTGCAGGAATTTCACAGGACTGGGGTAACTGAAACTCCACTCTTGAGGGTGTACATAAGGTCTCGTGCACACCAGGAATCAGGGTAAAATGCAGTGACCTCATCAGAGATGGGGTCAGACTTACTTGCTAGCATTGGATGGTCTCTTGTGGAGGTAGGGGGAGTGGCTCATTGTGAAGACAAGGATACTAGTGGCTGCAGTTCTTGGCATGAGCCCTCTTGGAGGCCACCATTTTCTCACCAAGACCTGGCCCCACTCAACAGCTGGTAGGCTCCAATTCTGGGAGGCCTCAGGCCAAACAACCAACAGAGTGGGAACAGAGCCCCACCCATCAGCAG
This sequence comes from Muntiacus reevesi, assembly GCF_963930625.1. NCBI lineage: Eukaryota > Metazoa > Chordata > Mammalia > Artiodactyla > Cervidae > Muntiacus > Muntiacus reevesi. Next base: position 97,071,405 of record NC_089251.1, read on the forward strand.
ACGGGCTGTTTAGAGTTATCCTGAGCACACAGCTGTCTGACAAACTATACTCCTTGACACATCCCTATCCACCACCAGAAGGACAAGACCCAATTCCACTCACCAGTGGTCAGGTTCCAGTTCCTCCCACCAGGAAGCTTGCACAAGCCTCTCAGCCTCATCCACCAGGGGGCAGACAGCAAGAACTACATTCCTGCAGCCTACAAATCAGAAACTGCAATCACAGAAAGTTAGACAAAATTAGACAGCAGAGGAGTATGTTCCAGATGAAGGAACAAGATAAAACCCCAGAAGAACAACTGAAGTGGAGTGAAGTGGAAATAGGCAATCTACCTGAAAAAGGATTCACAGTAATGATAAGAAAGGTGACCCAAGACCTTGGAAAAACAATGGCAGCACAGATCAAGAAGATACAAGAAATGTTTAATAAAGACCTAGAAGAAATAAAGAGCAAACAGAGGTGAACAATACAATAACTGAAATGAAAAATACACTAGAAGGAATCAATAGCAGAATAAATGAGGCAGAAGAACAGATAAGTGAGCTGGAAGACAGAATAGTGGAAATCACTGCTGCAGAACAGAATAAAGAAAAAAGAATGAAAACAAATGAGAACTGTCTAAGAAATCTCTGTGAAAACATTTAATGCACCAACATTCACATTATTGGGGTCCTAAAAAGAGAAGAGAAAGCAAGAGAAAGGACCTGAGAAAATATTTAAAGAGATAATAGCTGAAAACTTTCCTAACATGGGAAAGGAAGCAGTAACTCAAGTCCAGAAATAGCAGAGTCTATGGAGGAATATGCTGCTAACATATAGTAATCAAACTGACAAAAATTAAAGACAAAGAAAAAATACTAAAAGCAATAAGGGAATAGTAACAAATAATGTATAAGGGAACTCACATAAGATTATCAGCTGATTTCTCAGCAGAAACTCTTCAGGCTAGAAGGGCATGATATATTTAAAGTGATGAAAGGGAAGAAACTACAACCAAGAATACTCTACCCAGCAAGGCTCTCATTCAGATCAAACAAAGAAATCAAAAGCTTTACAGACAAAAGAATTTGGCACCATCAGACCAACTTGGCAACAAATCCTAAAAGAACTTCTCTAGGTGGAGAAGAGAAGGCCACAACTAGAAAAAAAAATTACAAATAAAAAAGCTCACCTGTAAAGGCAAACATACAGTAAAGGTAGGAAATCATCTGTACACAAATATGATATCAGAACCAGCAAGTGTGAGAAAAGGAGTGCACAAACGCAGGATATTGGAAATGCATCTGAAATTAGAAGACAGCAACTTAAAATAATCTTGTTTATATACTGCTATATCAAAATCTCATGGTAACTGCAAACCATAAATCTACAGTAGGTACACACACAAAAAAGAAAAAGGAATCTAAACACAACACTAAAGTTGGTAAAAAAAAATCACAGTAGAAGAGAACAAAAGAGGAAGGGAACAAAAAGGAGCTACAAAAACAAATCCAAAACAATTAACAAAATGGTAGTAAGAACATGGTGGTGGTGGTGATTCAGTAGCTAAGTCGTGTCCAACTCTTGCAACCACATCGACTGCAGCCTGCCAGGCTCTTCTGTCCATGGGATTCTCCAGGCAAGAATACTTGCAAGTGGATTGCAAGTGGATTATTTTATCGCTGAGCCACCAGAGAAGCCCTACGTATTGATAGTTACCTTTAACATAAATAGATTAAATGCTCCAACCAAAAGACACAGACTGGGTGAATGAATACAAACACAAGATCCGTACAGATGTTATCTACAAGTGACCCATTTCAGATCTAGGAAAACATACAGACTGAAACTGAAAGGATGGAAAAAGGTATTCCATGCAAATGAAAATCAAAAGAAAGCTGGAGTAGCAATATTCACATCAGACAAAATAGACTTTAAAATAAAGACTGTTACAAGAGAAACAAAAGGAACTTTGGGGAGCATATCATATAATGTGACTAGGAAGAGGCTACAGGGCAAGGAATAATGAGTAAGACAACCAACTACTATTAAGGGTATTTGTCACCAATTATAAAGATAAAAGTGCACTGATTAAAAAATAAACAAGAAAATGTTGGCTTATATAATTTTTAGTACACTCATAAAACATCAAGTCATTTCATTTCCTCATTTCTCTTAGGTTACTCATTGAAAATTTTTAAAGTAGTATTTATTCTAAAATACCTGTATTTTCAGATGTCAACCCCATGAAGCTCTTAATAAGAAATTGGAACTTTAAAATGCATTTACATAAACCTACAGTGGGTTTCCCAGGTGGTGCTGGTGGTAAAGAACCCTTCAGCCAGTACAGGAGACATGAGAGACACAGGTTCAATCCCTGGATTGGGAAGATCTGGAGGAAGATCTTCAAGCCACCCCAGTATTCTTGCCTGGAGAATCCCATGGACAGAGGAGCCTGGCAGGCTACAGTCCATGGGGTTGCAAAGAGTCAGACATGACTGAGCGACTTAGCACACAAACTTACAGTACACAGATATACTTCCCCAAATCTGCATATCATGAAGATTTGATGACATGATCCAGTTTAGTTAAAGATTAAATAAAAAAGAGTAATCTAATGTGAAGTTCTTACAAGCTTACATCAGTGAGATGATTCTGTCAAGGGGCAGTCTTCTGCTCTCTGTAGGTAACTTGTTGCTGGCTCATGTGCCCTCCTGATGTGAACTATAAATTCTAGGGAATGCTCATCCCTCCAGTGGCTGGAATGGGAGTTAGAGAGAGAGACGGAAGGGCACAGAGAGAAAGGAAGAGGGCAGAGGAAGCCTGGTGCAGAGACCTGGTCCCAGACCTCACAATGCATCCTCCCCTCTTTGCTGTCTTAGGCTCCCACCTAGAAGTGTGCCCTAGAGCAGGGGAAGCCAACTCTGGTCCAATCTACCAGCTGTGTCTTCACTTTGACTCTGGTTGAAATCTCAGGGAGATCAGGCTTCATACTATGTGTTTCTCCAGAGCAAGCACAAGTATCTCACCGGACTACAGAGTTAGGAGTATGAGAGAGAAGCTCTGAGGGTTCACCTAAGACACGAGATGAGGACCAGCTTATAGGGAACACAGGATCTCTGCTTTGATTCCAAGACACCTACCCAACAGCACTGTTTAGCTCCAGAGGTTTGCAAGGATTATAACTCCAACTGTTCCTGAAGTCCATGGAAGAAGAGGTGAGACACTAGTTTCTGTAATCACTTAGTCGCCATACTATAAATTTCAGAATGCTTTCCATGGCTGAGTGATTTCTACTGTCACTGATTTTTGTTTGGTTATTTTTATTAATATCACTTCGTAATGGACAGAAGTAGGATCAGAACTCCTAGTTCAGTGTCTCAGACTGACACTTGATTCATTTGTAGGTTCATCGGAAAGCAGCAGTTGGGGATGCTATGGAGACATCCGGACCCTCCACACCCCTGGGGCATCTTGTGGCATCGGAAGGCGTCAAGGCCTGAGCTACTGCGGTATTCATCATCTTTCTGTCCACCCTGCCTTCCTCTTATTCTTCCTCTTTCTCTCAGAAGGTGACTCCTTTCAGCAAGGATGTCTTCCCCAGGACTCTGACGCTTCCCTCAGGAGGCCACCCTATGCCTCTCTGTCCTTTCCCACAGTTTTGATCCTTTCACCATATCCTTCAGGTCCCCGCTGCCTCCCACAGCCCCACCTGGTGGAGTGGTGAAGGGGGTACTAGATGTGGGGTCCCCAGAGCTTGTCTGAGTGTCTGGTTCTGGGGCTTCAGCAAATCACCCAGTTCTCCTCAGTGTCCCCTGGAAGTATAGCACCTACTGTAAGGTGGATGAGAGTGCTTGTGAAACCAGTAAAGTGGACTAGCCAGGTAAACTAGTACTGATCTTCATTTTGTCATTTCTCATTATTTCATAAAAGTTTGAGCTCACATGCTTTCTGGGTGTCATTTTAGGGTAGAAAGGCGGGCAGGGGTGAGCATACCTGTCAGGGAAACTCTCTGAGGACTCCTTGAAGGGTTGGGAGAACTTTTCTCTCGTATTCCGTGTGTGTGGGAGCTGGTTTTCCTGGGTCCCTCTGGGATGCTCAGGGGCCAGTGCTGCGTGTGCCTGTGGAATTACCCAGATGGGCAGAGCAGCCCCGGAGAGCCCATCCAAGGAGCACAAAGGGAACGTCTCTGGGCATAGTGACTCCACTTCAGAGAAAGAGAATTACAACTTCAGGGCTAGGAACGGCCATCAGAGATTTCAGACCAAAACTTGGACTTCTCAGTCCTAGACCACTGCCCGGGTCCCTGGAGTGTATTTTCTCTCCCCTCTTGAGTTCCTGTTTCAGCATAAATCACCTCAACCTGCCTCCTTCCTTCTATGTTTGCTGTAGGAGTTCGTGCTTCTGAAAGGCTGGCTGAAATAGACATGCCGTCCCTCCTGAGATATCGGCCTGTCATGCGTACTGTTGGCCAGAAGTACTGCGTGGACCCTGCTGTGATCGCTGGTGTCTTGTCCAGCCAGTCTCATGGCAGCAACGTCCTGGCCAATGTGGATGGTGTGGGTGATAGAGTCAAGGTGGTACAGGTAACCTGCCATCAGTCATTATACCTCATATGTCACTTCTCACCACCAAGGGGTTCCTTCACATTTGTGAATTTTTTAAGAAATATTTACTTATATTTATTTATTTAGTTGTGCTGGGTCTTAGTTGCACATCTAGTTAGTTGCGGGATCTAGTTCCCTGACCAGGGATTGAATCTGGCTTCCTTGCATTGGGAGCATGGAGTTTAAGCCACTGGATCACCAGGGAATTCAACGTTCAAAAAGTTCAGCATTCAAAAAACTAAGATCATGGTATCTGGTCCCATCACTTCATGGCAAATAGATGGGGAAGCAATGGAAACAGTGACAGACTTTATTCCCTTGGGCTGCAAAATCAATGCAGATGGTGACTGTAGCCATGAAATTAAAAGATGCTTGCTCCTTGAAAGAAAAGCTATGACAAACCTAGATGGCATATTAAAAAGCAGGGGTGTCACTATACTGACAAAGTCTGTATAGTCAAAGCTATGGTTTTTGCCAATAATTATGTATGGATGTGAGAGTTGGCCCATAAAGAATACAGAGAGCCAAAGAATTGATGCTTTCAAACTCTGGTGCTGGAGAAGACTCTTGAGAGTCCCTTGGTTAGCAAGGAGATCAAACCAGTCATTCCTAAAGGAAATTAACCCTGAATATTCAATGGAACTCCCCGGCAGCTCAGATGGTAAAGAATCTGCCTGCAATGCAGGAGACCTGGGTTTGATTCCTCAATCAGGAAGATTCCCTGGAGAAGGAAATGGCAACCTGCTCCAGTATTCTTCTCTGGAGAAGTCCATGGACAGAGGAGCCTGGTGGGCTACAGTCCATGGGTCCACAAAGAGTCAGACACGACTGAGTGACTAACACACACATTCATTGGAAGGACTGATGCTGAAGCTGGAGCTCCAATACTTTGACCACCTAATTCGAAGAGCCAACTCATTGGGAAAGACTGATGCTGGGAAAGACTAAGGAGAGGAGGAGAAGGGGGTGGCAGAGGATGAGATGGTTGGATGGCATCACTGACTCAATGGACATGAGTTTGAGCAAGCTCTGGGACATGGTGAAGGAGAGGAAAGCCTGATGTGCTGCTCCATGGAGTCACAAAGACATGACTTAGCGACTGAACAACAAGATCACCAGGGAAGTCCTCCCCTCTTTTTATTTCCTTCACATGTATTGTAGCCGATGGCTTCCCTGGAGCACAGTCTCATAGAATACAGAGTGAAAGGTGCTCCCTGGAGCTGGAAGAGCCCAGCCCTGCCTGAGAGATGGAACCAGCACTTCTGCCTTGCTTAGAGTCACAGTTTCTTCAACCATACCCTATTCTGGATTTCCAATTAGGTGATGGTGCAAGAGAGAGATCACAGACTGAATTCTTGCTCTGTTGTGTTGTAACCATGTGACCTTGGATAAATCACTTACTCTCCCTGGTTCTCAGTTTCCTCATCAACAAAATGCAATCTCAGAGAATCATTATGAAGATTCAGTGAAACAATGTGAAAAAATAGTTGATATTTGGTGGATTCAACAAATATTGAATTTGTCTTTCCCTTGTCTTCTGTCTACACAATTCTTAGTTGTGAAGATCTGACCAGTATCACTCACAACCAGATAGAACCTTTCAGGGAACTGTTGAATTCCACTCTTAAATTAACTCTGTGCTGGGGAAACTGGGATGACAAAGATGACAATGAGGCTTTTTCCTTTGTATTTCACATTATTGTAGTTGTTGAAAAACCTTTAAGTATTGCAGTCATAATTTAAGCTTTTAGGAAAACATGTTCCTCAATGACCTTTAAACAGGCTCCCCAAAGTATGTGACAATTGACAATTTAGAAGTGCTTTCAAATACTTTATCTTCTTTTGATCTGGGGACTCACCCGGATGGGGTTGGAGGGAGTCAGGGAAGACAAGTCATCCATCCTTTACAAGTTAGCAAGTGGATTTGCGAGGACAGAGTCATTGCTGCAAAGTCACCTGACAGTCGGAAAATGCAGAACTGGGACCGAGGACAACATTAGTGATGTTATCACCAGCGCCATTTCTCCTGCCCTGTTCTGCCTTCTTTCTAAAATCTCATTCTTGGGAAAAGGATGAGCCATCTCTCTTGAAGATGAAGAAATAATGTCCCGGAGTCAGACACTTCTCCTATGTAGGGTGAGACGCACATGGTGTCTAAGAAAAGTCAGAAATAGCTTCAGACGTTCAGATTATCTGGAAGAAGAGTTACCTGTTGTGGGGATGAGGGGGGTTGTGTTTGCAGCATTATAGGAGGGCATCAGACTGGTCCCTACACTGTGTCACCTTTGGTTTCCAGCTGTGTCCATCACCATTACTCTGAAGCCCTTGCCCACACTTGTAGCTTTATTATTTACCCTTGGGGAGATTGAAGGTGGCAATGGTTCTGCCAAAGGAGAAGGAGAGAAAAAGAAGGGAAATGAAAAAGTAACTTTGATCCCAGGAAGCTGCGAGACCCACTGCCTCTCTCCCTGCAGGACCCTGGTCTTTATGCCCCCACATCCTGGATCAGTGAGGCCAAGGTTTCCCGAGTGACTGAAGTCCTGACTGTGAGAATCAAAGAAATCCAGAGGAGGTTCCCAACCTGGACCCCTGACCAGTACCTGAGAGGTGCGTGTTCCCCATGGGTCGGTTTCCCAGCGTGAAATTAACAGGAATGCAATGTAATATGTTGAATCCAATTCCCTCAAACCTCAGTTGCCTCCTGAAAAGCAACTCAGAAAGAGAATTTGAGTTAACTGCTGAGCACCCTGCCACAGTGAAGGGCTGTGGGGTCAGCATTAACCAACATCACAAATTCTAGGTGGACTCTGTGCCTACACGGGAGGTGCTGGCTACATCCGAAGCAGCCAGGACCTGAGCTGTGACTTCTGCAACGATGTCCTTGCACGAGCCAAGTACTTCAAGAGACAAGGCTTCTAAAACTTCAGCTCAAACCCAAGATCCCTATCATGCAGCTGGCCTCAGCCATTACACAAATAAAAGTAGCCAATGAGGCCAATAATTGTGAATCTGAGTTTGCCTGAATGTCATCAAAATAACGTGAATCACATTAAAGAATTATTACCTGCATTTTGTGGTCTGATGTGTGTGTGAATAAAGAGCTGTGTCTCTTTAAAGGTATTTCTATTGGGCTTCCCAGGTGGCTCAGTGGGAGAGAATCTACCTGTCAAGAATCTCCTGCCAAGACACAGGAGACATGGGTTCAGTCCTTGAGTTGGGAAGATCCCCTGAAGAAGGAAATGGCAGTCCACTCTAGTATTCTTGCCTGGGAATTCTCATGGACGAGGAGCCTGGCAGGCTACGGTCCATGGGGCTGCAAAGAGTTGCACATAACTGAGCATATATGTGTGCACATACATGCGTATATGCGTGAGTTGTCATGTGGATTTCCATGAAATGCTTCCTGTACCTCATTGGCTTGCATTGTTGGATTAGGAAATAAAAATACTAGATTCCAGTTAAATTTGAATTCCAGATAAATGATTTTTTTTAGTCCAAGTCCCATGCAATATTTGGAACACAACCTAGATAGTGTACTAAAAAGCAAAGATATCACTTTGTCCAGAAAGGTCCATATAGTCAAGGTTATGGTCTTTCCAGTAGTCATGTATGGATGTGAGAATTGGACCATAAAGAAGGCAGAGAGCCAACCACCAAAGAATTGATGCTTTCAAGCTATGGTACTAGAGAAGAATCTTGACAGTCCTTTGGACAGCAAGGAGATCCAACAAGTCCATCCTAAAGGAAATCAGTCCTGAGTGTTCACTGAAAGGACTGATGCTGAAGCTGAAACTCCAGTACTTTGGTCACCTGATGTGAAGAGCTGATTCATTGGAAAAGACCCTGATGCTGGGAAAGATTGAAGGCAAAAAGAGAAGAGGGCAACAGAGGATGAGATGGTTGAATGGCATCACCGATTCAATGGATATGAACTTGGGCATATTCCAGGAGATGGTGAGGGACAGGAAGGCCTGGGATCCTGCAGTCCATGAGGTCACAAAGAGTTGGACATGAGTTGGTGAATGAACAACAGTCTTCTATCTGAAAATCAAACATAACCGGACATTTGGTTATTGTGTCTGGCAACCCTATCACTGATTTCTTTTAAAAAATTCATAGTTTCAAATTTTTATTGAAAACTTTTAATGAGAAAAAGGGTAAGAGGGTGGCCAGACCCACCTGCTGGGGGAAATAGTTTTGAAACAGTAGGGAAGGTGGCAAGGCACAACCTTTAAAAAAAATAACATAGTCATTGAGGATATAACAAAAACTAGTTAGAACCAGCTGGGTCCAAGAGTGTGAATATGTTACTTCCGATACACCCTGACACTGGGAAAGATTGAAGGCAAAAGGAGAAGAGAGCAGCAGAGGATGAGATGGTTAGATAGCATCACTAACTAATGGACACGAATTTCAGCAAACTCTGGGAAATAGTGCAGGACAGAGGAACCTGGCATGCCGCAGTTCATGGGGGCACAAAGAGTCACATATGACTTAGTGACTTAACAACAAAGACCCTGAGTCTCAGCATATGCCCATTCAAATATATTAGCTAAATGACACACCCCCAGGTACCATGACAGTTCGGAGGTCCACCGTAAAAGGCCAAAAAGTGGGCAGTGGCCCAATTTCTAGAAATCTTTGCCTCTTCTCCAAAATAGTTGTTATAATCCTCTCATTCATTACCCTGTGAAATTACACAGCCCATAAAAGTTGACCAGCCCTTATTTCAGGGCCTCTCACTTTCTGAGATAGCCCATAGTCTGTCTGTGGGGTGTTTCTCCCCAGGCTGCTCTCCCTTCCTGAGACAACCCCATGCACTGGGGTGGCTCTAACTTTTTGATACAGTTTGCATTCTGTTTATGGAATATGTATCTGTCTAAATTAATCCACTTCTTAGCAACCACCTCATCTCTCAATGAATTCTTTCTGTGATGAGACATAAAGAGCCTGACCTTCATTAAGTCCTAAGACCAGGTGTGTGATCTCAATTATTGGGTAGGCCAAAAAGTTTGTTGGGCTTTTTCCTTTACATTTTGTGGAAAAATCCAAATGAACTTTTTTGGGCAACTCAATAAAAACAGTGGGTTCAAGGCCCAATCTCTGATGTGCAGTTTCAATTTCACTTTTAAACTTTGCAGCATTATCTTAACCCCAGGTCTTTCTGACATGTAAGTTCACCTCTTCCTCTCCTCCCCTGGACCACAGTCTTCTACATCGTTTCCCCCAACTCAGTTGAGCTCTCCCCTTGTTTGGGGCACCAGACAGTGTATCCTCAGACTTCCCCCATGGCTCAGCAGTAAAGAATCCACCTGCAAGGTAGGAGCCACAGGAGATGCGGGTTCAATCCTTGGTCAGGAAGATTCCCTGGAGGAGGACACGGCAACCCACTCTAGTAATCTTACTTGAAGAATCCCATGGACAGAGTAGCCTGGCAGGCTACAGTCCATGGGCTCGTGAAGAGTCAGACATGACTGAAGCAACTTAGCACACACATATAGTGATTCCTCAGTTGGAGCTGCCCTCAAGGACTCTGACAACACACTCGCTGCTAAATTAAGTCTCATGTTTGCACGCTATAAAACTACCTATCAACACTTTACAGAGGGTCTTTCTAGAACAACTGTCATCACTTCAAGCAAGAATATATTTTTTAAAACAACAGCTTTGTCTTAGCATGTATGAAGCACTGTATCAGAGGTTCTGCCCTCAGGAACTGTTCAATCACACAACTGAGTTGAGAATAGCAGCCAGCCACATGTGCACCCAAGGTACAGATGCAGGGCAGACACGGGGTGATTGTGTGAGTGCTTACCTTCTGTGCTGAGGGGAACACAGAAGCTACTCGTGGCCATCAGTGTCCTCGAACTCCTCCAGGACTACCGCCTTCTTGTCTCCCAGCCCTCTGCCTTTCAAGGCCAGTCTGAAGCCTGAATCCAGTGAAGGGGTTCTCACTCGGGGCAAGAAGACTGAGAAGCCCTCAGAACACAGCTTTGAAGATTTCCATTTCCCTGGCACTAGGGAGGCGAACTGAGAGGCACTGGTTGCAAGCCCAGATGGGAATCAGTTGGGTGAATAAAGTCCTGAAATCACACCAGGGTAGCTCTTGTAGGCAGATTGCGTAGGGTGTCCCCAGAAAAAAAGAACAAAGCTCTGAAACAGGAGAGAAGGGGGCAGAACACAATCTTTCAAAGGATGAAAGAGCCATTGAGGATGTGACATAATCTGGTTAGAACCAATGAGGTCCAAGATGGCAGAAAAAGAAACTTCCAGTAGACTTTGAACCTCACTATGCGCTCACTGAAATACATCAGTAGAACAACACACTCACAGGTGACATGACAGTTTTGAGCTGACAAAAAGGGACAAAAAGTGGGCAGTGGCCCGATTTCTGGAAATCTCTGCCTCTTCTCCAAAATAGTTGGAATAATCCTCTTAATTGTTAGCCTATGAAATTACCCAACCTGTAAAAACTAACCACCGCACATTTCAGGGCCTCTTGTCTTCTGAGATGGCCCACACATTCTGTCTGTAGGGTGTATTTCTCCCAGGACCATTCTTATTTTCTGAGACAACCCCATTCCCTGGGGCCACTTATGACCATACGGATGGACCTAAGAAGAGGTGGCAAGAATACACAGAACTATACAAAAAAGATCTTCATGACCCAGTTAACCCTGATGTTGTGATCACTCACCTAGGGCAAGACATCCTGGAACGCAAAGTCAAGTGGGTCTTAGGAAGCATGACTATGAACAAAGCTAGTGGAGGTGATGGAATTCCAGTTGAGCTATTTCAAATCCTAAAAGATGATGCTATGAAAGTGCTGCACTCAATATGCCAGCAAATTTGGAAAACTCGGCAGTGGCTGCAGGACTGGAAAATGTCAGTTTTCATTCCAGTCCTAAAAAGGCAATGCCAAAGAATGTTCAAACTATGCAAAATTGCACTCATCTCACATGCAAGCAAAGTAATGCTCAAAATTCTCCAAGCCAGGCTTCAACAGTATATGAACTATGAACTTCCTGATGTTCAAGCTGGATTTAGAAAAGGCAGAGGAACCAGAGATCAAATTGCCAATATCTGCTGGATCATCAAAAAAACAAGAGAGTTCCATAAAAAACCTACTTCTGCTTTACTGACTATGCCAAAGCCTTTTACTGTGTGGATCACAACAAACTGTGGGAAATTCTGAAAGAGATGGGGATACCAGACCACCTTACCTGCCTCTTGAGAAATCTGTATGCAGGTCAGGAAGCAACAGTTAGAATTGGACGTGCAACAACAGACTGGTTCCAAATAGGAAAAGGAGTACATTAAGGCTGTATATTGTCACCCTGCTTATTTATACAGAGTACAGTGCTGGGCTGGAGGAAGCACAAGCTGGAATCAAGATTGCCGGGAGAAATATCAATAACCTCAGATATGCAGATGACACCACCCTTATGGCAGAAAGTAAAGAAGAACTAAAGAGCCTCTTGATGAAAGTGAAAGAGGAGAGTGAAAAAGTTGGCTTTCAGCTCAACATTCAGAAAACTAAGATCATGGCATCCAGGCCCATAACTTCATGACAAATAGATGGGGAAACAATGGAAACAGTGACAGACTTAATTTTCTTGGGCTCCAAAATCACTGCAGATGGTGACTGTGGCCATGAAATTAAAAGACTCTTGCTCCTTGGAAGAAAAGCTATGACCAACCTAGACTGAATATTAAAAAGCAGAGACATTACTTTGCCTACAAAGGTCCATCTAGTCAAAACTATGGTTTTTGCAGTAGTCATGTATGGATGTGAGAGTTGGACTATAGGACTGAGCACTGAAGAATTGATGCTTTTGAACTGTGGTTTTGGAGAAGACTCTTGTGAGTCTCTTGGACTGCAAGGAGATTCAATCAGTCCATCCTAAAGGCAATCAGTCCTGAATATTCATTGGAAGGACTGATGCTGAAGCTGAAACTCTAATACTTTGGCCACCTGTTGCGAGAGCTTACTCCTTGGAAAAGCCCCTGATGCTGGGAAAGATAGAAGGGGACAACAGAGGATGAGATGGTTGGATGGCATCACCAACTCGATGGACGTGAGTTTGAGCAAGCTCGGGGAATGGGTGATGGACAGGGAAGCCTGGCATGCTGCAGTCCATGAAATCGCAAAGAGTCAGACACGACTGAGCGACTGAGCGAGGGAACTGAACTGAATTGAGGAGAAAGGTGTGGAAACTTGGACTACATTTCTGTTCTCATCAAAATGACAAGTACCATGCAACTCATCCTGTGTTTAAGGTGGCTTTCAAAGTGAATTTTCTCTGATTTTCCTCTCTACCTTGGAATTAGTCAATAGTAGAAGGTGTTGCAATGGTAAACTCCTGCCTGCCAATGCAGGAGACAAGGGTTCAACCCCTGGGTCAGGAAGATCCCCTGGAGGAAGAAATGGCAAACTACTCCAGTATTCTTGCCTGGAAAATTCCATGGACAGACGAGACTGGCGGGCTAGTCCATAGAATCACAAAGAGTCAGACACGAATAAGCAACTGAGCACACATACATGAAGACCTTTATCATATATAAGTTCAGAATTTAAATTTAAGACCCTGTTCATCAACCATTTTCATATGGACAAGGACAACATAAAAAAGAAGTGTCGTTTGCTGACTTGCTTGTTAGTCTCAGCCGTAATTATGGATTTTCCTGTCAGGCTGGGTGGCTCAGAGCAGATACGAGCACTGCCAATGAGGTTTTTAAACTGTATGTGACGAGTGGCTCAAAATTCCCCAAATGATGTAAATAGCTGGCAAATACAGTAAATTGAAAAATCACACTTCTCTTTTGAAAAATCATAAAGGTCAGGAGACTTCGATCCAGGTTCTGGTCACTGTCTCTCATAGTTTGGGGTTCAGTGGAGGCTGAAGGCTGTCACAGTGTCTGTCATGTGATGTCTGGGTCTGAGACAAGAGTCAGAGGCCTCGAGCAAGTCCACTGAATTTTCCAGTTTCCTTTCCTGCTGCCTCTCTCTTTCCTGATCCCAGTGTCCTCCTTCTCCTTGGGCTAATCTGATAACAGAATTGTAGTCATTGACGACAGAAATTATACAGTCATAGCATTTTCAGATACAGTTTAATTTTTAACCAGGGCTCTTAACACCTTAAGTTTTGCTTTCTTGAAATGAAAAATGACTCAGTCTGAGGTGGGTCTCCCACTTCCGGGATCTAATGCCTGATGATCTGAGGTGGAGCTGATGTAATAGTAATAGAAATAAAGTACATAATAAACGTAATGCACTTGATTCATCCTGAAACCATACCCCCCCACCCCATCCTAGTCTTTGGGGAAAAATGTATTCCATGAAACCTGTCCCTGGTGCCAAAGGTTGGGGCCTGCTGTGCTGGGGTCACCAGAGCATAGAGGGGATGCACATCATTGCAAAGGGGGTATTATTTTTATAGTAAAGCACATACATTTAAAAATTCACACCTTTATTGTGGAGAAGAATGTGTAAGATGGAGCCTCAGATTAAAAATCTTTCTCTTTCTGCTCCTTCTTGTGACTCTGCTCAGACACTCCCTCTCCCAGGGCAGCCTCAGTGTGCCTCTGCCAGTGAGAGACGTTCAAGGGAAAAGCTTAAGGAGTATGCCCTCCTAGTTAGGAGATGGAGAGGAGTGGTGCTGGGATGTGAAGCACCGTGTGTGTCCAGAAGTCAGGATGGGTGGGTGTTCCTTGAGGGAGGCCTCAAATCACACCCGGGAAAGAAAGTTAGCCATGTCCTGTCCTTGGGAGTTAAAGCAGGCCAGCATCTCAAGCTCCCTTGGTTCCCTCTCCCTCTTCATCCACACTCTCCTCCCTCCCAGAACAGTCTGTAGTTACAGACACAGGTTCGATTCCACCGTGCTGCCATTTGTGAATGCCAACCATGGTCCTCCATTCTTTGTTTTTTTAATAGTTGTATTTATTTATTTATTTTTGGCTGTGCTGGGTCTTTGTTGCTATATGGGCTTTTCACTAGTTTCAGAGATCGGGGGCTACTCTTTGTTGTAGTGCATGAGCTTTTCATTGCAGTGGCTTTTCTTGTTGTGGAGTGAGGGTTCTAGGGTGTGCAGGCTTCTGTAGTTGCAGCTCCCAGGCTCTGGAGCACAGGCTCAATCGTTGTGGCTCACTGGCTTAGTTGCTCCATGGCATGTGGGATCTTCCCAGCACAGGACTTGAACCCATGTCTCCTACTTTGGCAGGTGGAGTTTTTACCCTGGAGCCATCAGGGAAGCCCCACAGTGCTCCATCCTTAAGAACAGCCAAGGTTGATTATCATGTGTCACTCCTTTAACCCCTCTGAGCCTTAGTTGGCCTCATCTATAAAATGGACATGATAATGATGCCCTATAACTTTGTTTTGAAGATAAAAATAAATTATATATGTGAAAACATCTTGTAAACTGCAACGCTTCCCACAGATTCCAGTTATTATGATGGGGTTGTCCTCACATCCTGATGGGTTAGCTGGTTGTTGATTTATTCCTTTGCTCATTTATTTATCCATGAAGCTTCAGGAGCAATAACGAAGAATTGACTTAAGGACAGGAAGTAACAAATAAAGCCTCCTTTCCTCCAGGAAGGAAATATGGCAGGACAAGCAAGGGCTGTTGCTGGGACTCTGCAGCCTGCCTAGTGAGACGGGAGGAAAACAGAAATAGCCAGGCATCTACTACATGACTTCAAAACCTACGGAATGAAGGGGCTGCCTAAACACCCATGGCAAACGCACTTTGGTAACAGAGGCTGGGGGAAGGCAAAAGGTAGAAGCCACCTGCTGATATAAGAAACATAAGGGACTCAGGTTCGATTCCTGGTTTGGGAAGATCCCCTGGAGGAGGACATGGTAACCCACTCCAGTATTCTTGTCTGGAGAATCCCATGGACAGAGGAGCCTGGCAGGCTGCAGTCCATGGGGCTGCAAAGAGTCGGACATGAGGGAAGTGACTGAGCAGGAATGCACTACTATATGGAAGGTAAACTGCCATATCCTTCTGCAGACACACTTATATGGCCTTCCAGGGTCAAGTATGTGACCAACATTTGGGAAAAGAAGATATGCAAGTGGTCAAGAAGCTCATGAAGAAGGTCCTCAACATCATTAGACATCAGGAAATTATTACAAATTAAAACCACAATGAGAAAGCATTTCAGACTCTCTGAAAAGACTAAAATTAAATGCTGGCTGTGTCCAATGTTGATGAGAACATAAAGCAAATAGAATTTCATACATTTGGACTATAAAATGGTATCATTTCTTTGGAGAGTTTTATAGCAGTTTTTAATGAAATTAAACACACATCTACTCTATGACCCAGCCATTTCATTCTGAAGTATTTATTCAAGAGAAATGAAAACAAATGTCTCCCAAAGACTTGTACAGAGTGTTCATAGTAGTTTGATTCATAATAGACCAATACTCCAAAGGTTCAACAGGGGAATGGATTAACAATTGTGGTATATGGGGATTTTCCTGGTGGTCCTGGGGTTGACTACTTGTTTCACTGCAAGGGGCATGGGTTCAATCACTGGTTGGGGAACAAAGATCCCATATACTGCACAGTATGACCAAAAGAAAAAAAGAGACCAAAGGGCTTCCCTGGTGACTCAATGATAAAGAATCTGCCTGCCAATGCAGGAGACACAAGTTTGATCCCTGATCGAGAAGATTCCACATGCCATTGAGCTTGTGCTCCAGAGACCAGGAGCTGCAATGACTGAGCCTGTGTGCTGCAACTGCTGAAGCCTGAGCACCCTGGAGCCCCTGCTCCACCACAAGAGAAGCCACCACATTGAGAAGCCCGTGCACTGCAACTAGAGAGGAGCCCCCTGCTCTCACAGCCAGAGAAAAGCCCAGGCAACAACAAAGACCCAGTGCAACCAAAACTAAATAAATAAATTATAAAAAAGAATAAAAGGAAAAACAATTGTGTATAGCCATATTATGGAATAATACTCAGATTAACATGCAAACAAATGAAGGTAGAACTCCCATCCCTCGGTTGGGTCAGGTGCCCACATTCAACTACATCTAGAAACAGATTTGTTTGAAAAGAAGCTTCCTTGTGGTTTAAAAAGGAAAAAGGAGAAGTCTGAATTTTTAAGACATGTGCCAGGATTGCTCACTCTGCCTGTGATGGAGACAAGAGCTGGGGTGGCATCTGGAGACTTGGGTGGGGCCGTTTTGTTAGGGCTGATGCTTCAAGTGACTCAGAATATTTACATACTGTAGAAGGTATTGAGGATGTTGGGAGTGGAAGCATTATGTCATCAAGTAATGTTAAAGGCATGAGTTTAAAAGCATAGAGACTGGCCTGGGGCAGGAATGGGAACCCCTCTTCCAGTGCAGCAGAAAGAAGAAAGGGAAAAAGTCAGATAGCAATGCAGTTCAATGTATAGAATTTTATTTGTTATTAACTAATTAATCAATATTTTGGCTGTGCTGTGGCTTCAATGCAGCGTGTGGGCTCTTCACTGTGGTGTGAGGGGGTTTCCCTTGTTTCAGTGCTTGGACTCGCTAAGTTGCCATACACTGGCTCTCTAGTTGCGGAACCCAGGTTTTAGTTGCCCTGAAGCATGTGGGATCTTAGTTTCTCAACCAGGGACTGAAATCGTGTCCCCTGCATTGGAAGGCAGATTCTTAACCACTGGACCACCAGGGAAGTCCCCAGTTTATAGAATTGATGGAAGAAAATGGAGAGAGCTCTCTAACGATTCCTAACCCCTCTGTGAAATAGGAGTTCAAATTGTGTGCTGAGAGTGAAATATATGTGGAATTAGAGGCTTAAAGAAATGGAGAAAATGTGGGAAAGTCAATCTGGAGACTCAGAACTGACAAGAGAGGCAAAAGGATTGTTGTTCAGCCTCTAAGTCATGTCCGACTCTTTACGACCCTGTGGATTGTAGTCCACCAGGTTCCTCTGTCCTCCACTCTATCTTGCAGAGTTCAAATTCATGTCCATTGAGTCAGTGGTGCTATCTAACCATTTCATCCTCCTCGGCCCCCTTCTTCTTTTGCCTTCAATCTTTCTCAGCAAATTAGAAATTAAATTGTACTTGGAAATGATAGGGCTTTAATCTTTCCCAGCCAGAAAGATTATTGAGCTCCAGACACAGATGAGCTGAGGTTGGAGCCTGTCAATGTTCAGAGGTTCCACAATGCTAGATTTAGGGCTTAGCAACCTCAGCATGGACAGGGAGAAAGCAGAGGGCTTCCTCTGTCCCATGTAACCCTCTCTCCCTGTCACTTCTGACTCCACCCACGGGTGCAGCTTATAGCAACACACAAGCTTCCACCTGCTTTGCCAGGCCCTTCTCTAGGGCAATTCACTCCGTTTTCCTGCCTACTGCAGTTTTCATTTCTAGGAGAACTGAAAATCCCTAGCATTTCCCCCTCAGTCACAGGAGCAAAATCAAGGACAGAAGGACAATTTGGGGGTGGGCAGTGGATCAATGAGATGAACAGGTCAAGCATGCGGTGTCTCCACTGGCAGTGGGGGGCCTTCAGGTGTGGGCAG
Source organism: Muntiacus reevesi (assembly GCF_963930625.1). Taxonomy (NCBI): domain Eukaryota; kingdom Metazoa; phylum Chordata; class Mammalia; order Artiodactyla; family Cervidae; genus Muntiacus; species Muntiacus reevesi. The sequence goes on from NC_089251.1 coordinate 97,089,527, forward strand.
GCCTGGGATGGTGTGTGCAAAGGCCTCTGGTGACCTTTTATCAGGCCAGAGGTCCCTTGAGGTGCAGAGAGAGGAAGCGCAGGTTAGGCCTCAGCTGGAGGCTTTTTAATAATAAGTGTTATTGTTTATCAACAAGAAATATTCATGACATATTGTTAAGCACTTTATGTAAGCAGGTTATTAAAGGGCACTAATGAATATTACCAATTTTGTTTTAAGCAGGGGTATATGTAGTTATAGAAAATAAGCCAAGTTACATCTTCGGCTGTACCAGAAATCTTATAAGGTCACACTTCAAAACAGCCACACCACAGATACCCTCTGGGGGTGAGGGGAGCATCTCCACCAATGTTGTCTATTATCAGACTTTAAATTGGGTGAGAAAAGTCTCATTTCCCCAATTGAGGTTGGTTGTCTTTTTCTCATTTTTAAAAGTAAGATTTATTTCAACAACATATTAAAAAGATCATGCATCATGACCAAGGGGGCTTTATCCCAGGAATGCAAGGATTCTTTAATATCCACAAATCAATCAATGTAATATACCTCATTAACAAATTAAAAGATAAAAGCCATATGATTATCTCAATAGGTGCAGAAAAAACTTTGGCAAAATTCAACATACATTTATGATAAAAGTCCTCCAGAAAGCAAGAATAGAAGGAACATACCTCAACATAATAAAAGCTATATATGGCAAACCCACAGCAAACATTATCCTCAACAGTGAAAAATTGAAAGCATTTCCCCTAAAATTAGGAACAAGACAAGGGTGCCCACTCTCATCACTACTATTCAACATAGTTTTGGAAGTTTTGGCCACAGCAATCAAAGAGGAAAAAGAAATAAAAGAAATCCAGATAGGAAAAGAAGAAGCAAAATTCTCACTGTTTGCAGATGATATGATCCTCTACATAGAAAATCCTAAAGACTCCACCAGAAAACTACTAGAGCTAATTAATGAATATAGTAAAGTTGCAGGATATAAAATTAACACACAGAAATCCATTGCATCCTATACACTAACAATGAGAAAACAGAAAGAAAAAATAAGGAAACAATACCATTCACCACTGCAACAAAAAGAATAAAATACTTAGGAGTATATCTACCTAAAGAAACAAAAGACCTATACATAGAACACTGATATATAGAACACTGATATATAGAACCTATATATAGAAAGGTCTTATAGAACCTATATATAGAAAGGTCTATATATATATAGAAAGACCTATACATAGAACACTGATATATAGAACACTGAAGAAAGAAATCAAAGAGGACACAAATAGATGGAGAAATATACCGTGTTCATGGATTGGAAGAATCAACATTGTGAAAATGAGTATACTACCCAAAACAATCTATAGATTCAATGCAATCCCTATCAAGCTACCAACAGTATTCTTCACAGAACTAGAACAAATAATTTCATAACTTGTATGGAAATACAAAAAAATCTCAAATAGCCAAACCAATCTTGAGAAAGAAGAAGGGAACTGGAGGAATCAACCTGCCTGACTTAAGGCTCTACTACAAAGCCACAATCATCAAGACAGTATGGTACTGGCACAAAGACAGAAATATAGATCAACGGAACAAAATAGAAAGCCCAGAGATAAATCCACATACCTATGGACACCTTATCTTCGACAAAGGAGGCAAGACTATACAATGGAAAAAAGACAATTTCTTTAACAAGTGGTACTGGGAAAACTAGTCAACCACTTGTAAAAGAATGAAACTAGAACACTTTCTAACACCATACACAAACTCAAAATGGATTAAAGATCTAAATGTAAGACCAGAAACTATAAAACTCCTAGAGGAGAACATAGGCAAAACACTCTCCAACATAAACCACATCAGGATCCTCTATGACCCACCTCCCAGAATATTGGAAATAAAAGCAAGAATAAACAAATGGGATCTAATTAAAGTTAAAAGCTTTTGCACAACAAAGGAAACTATAAGCAAGGTGAGAAGACAGCCTTCAGAATGGGAGAAAATAATAGCAAAGGAAGAAACAGACAAAGGATTATACAAATATGTAAAAGCATATACAAAAATATACAAGCATCTCCTGCAGCTCAATTCCAGAAAAATAAATGATCCAATCAAAAAATGGGCCAAAGAGCTAAATACACATTTCTCCAAAGAAGACATATAGATGGCTAACAAACACATGAAAGGATGCTCAACATCACTCATTATCAGAGAAATGCAAATCAAAACCACAATGAGGTACCATTATACGCCAGTCAGGATGGTTGCTATCCAAAAGTCTACAAGCAATAAATGCTGGAGAGGATGTGGAGAAAAGGGAACCCTCTTACACTATTGGTGGGAATGCAAACTAGTACAGCCGCTATGGAGAACAGTGTAGAGATTCCTTTAAAAAAACTGGAAATAGAACTGCCATATGACCCAGCAATCCCACTCCTGGTCATACACACTGAGGAAATCAGAATTGAAAGAGATACGTGTACCCCAATGTTCATCACAGCACTGTCTATAATAGACAGGACATGGAAGCAACCTAGATGCCCATCAGCAGACGAATGGATAAGAAAGCTGTGGTACATATACACAATGGAATATTACTCAGCCATTAAAAAGAATACATTTGAATCAGTTCTAATGAGATGGATGAAACTGGAGCCCATTATACAGAGTGAAGTAAGCCAGAAAGATAAACACCAATACAGTATACTAACACATATATATGGAATTTAGAAAGATGATAACAATAACCCTATATGCAAGACAGAAAAAGAGACACAGATGTATAGAACAGACTTTGGACTCTATGGGAGGTGAGGGTGGGATGATCTGAGAGAACAGCATTGAAACATGTATATTATCAACTGTGAAACAGATCACCAGCCCAGGTTGGATGCATGAGACAAGTGCTTGGGGCTGGTGCACTGGGATGACCCAGAGGGAGAGGATGGGGAGGGAGGTGGGAGGGGGGTTCAGGATGGGGAACACATGTAAATCCATGGCTGATTCATGTCAATGTATGGCAAAAATCAATACAATATTGTAAAATAATTAGCCTCCAACTAATAAAAATAAATGAAAAAAAAAAGAATATAGCCAAAAGAAATAGTCAACTTAAGAAATAAATAAATAAATAGATAAAAATAGGATTCCTTATTACACTGTCATCTGGCTGCGAGTCTTTTGTTAATCATATGAAAACTAAAGAAAATAATCACTTCTCTGCAGAGATATGTAAAAAAAGCAAGAGACATCACTTTGCCGACAAAGGTCTATGTAGTCAAAGCTATGGTTTTTCCAGTAGTCATGTACGGATGTGAGAGTTGGAGCTGAGCACTGAAGAATTGGTGTTTTCAAATTGTGGTCCTGGAGAAGATTCTTGAGAGCCCCTTGAACTGCAAGGAGGTCAAACCAGTCCATCCTAAAGGCAGTCAACCCTGAATTGGGAGGACTGATGCTGAAACTCCAATACTCTGGCCACCTGATGTGAAAGAGAGGACTCATTGGAAAAGAGCCTGATGCTGGGAAAGATTGAAGGCAAAAGGAGAAGGGTGATGCAGAGGATGAGATGGTTAAATAGTATCACAGACTCAATGGACATGAATCTGAGCCAACTCTGGGAGATAGTGGAGGACAGAGGAGTCTGGCCTGCTGCAGTCCATGGGGTCACAAAGAGTTGGACACTACTGAAGTGACTTAGCATGCACATACACACATGTTACATCCCTAATATTCATTTATCTTAAAATGGAAGTTTGTACCTTTTGATTGCCTTCATCCTGGCCCCCCTCCCCACCGCACCCCCACCTATGGTAACCACAGATATGGAAATCTGCTCTCTTTTTCTGAATTTGATTTTGAAGTATAACTAACCTACAACATTATGCTAGTTCCTGTTACACAGTATAGTGATCCAATATTTCTATGCATTTCATACTGATCAATGCAATAATTTTAGTTGTGATATATCACCATACAAAGACAGTATATAGGTATTGACTATATTCCCCACACAGTACATTTTATGCTCACAACTTATTTGTTTTGCACCTGGAAGTTTGTACCTCTGACTCCCCCTCATCTAATTCTTTTCACCCACTACCCATTCTCCCTCTGGAACACATATTTGTTTTCTGTTTCTATAACTCTGTGGGCTTAAAAATTTTTTGTTTTTAATTTTTTACTGGGGGCATAGTTCATTTACAATGTTGTGTTAGTATAACTGTTCTGTTGTGTTTTCATTTGTTTATCTTTTTAGATTCCACATATAAGCAAAATAATGCAGTATTTGTCTTTCTATGACTAATGTATTTCACTTAACATAATACCCTCTGGGCTTCCCAGGTGGTGCTAGCGGTAAAGAATCTGGCTGCCAGTGCAGGAGACATTAAGAGACACAGGTTCGACCCCTGGGTCAGGAAGATCCCCTGGAGGAAGGCATGGCAACCTACTCCAGTATTCTTGCCTGGAGAATCTCAAGGACAGAGGAACCTGGCAGGCTACAGTCCATAGGGTCACAAAGAGTTGGAAACAACTGAGGCAACTTAGCACAGCACAGCACAGTACCCTCTCGGTTCAGTCGCTCAGTCATGTCCGACTCTTTGCAACCCCATGAACTGCAGCACACCAGGCCTCCCTGTCTATCACCAACTCCCGGAGCTTACTCAAACTCAAGTCCATTGAATCAGTGATTCCATCCAACCATCTCATCCTTCTCTTCCCACCTTCAATCTTTCCCAGAATCAGGGTCTTTTCCAAGGAGTCAGTTCTTCGCATCAGGTGGCCAAAAAATTGGAGTGTCAGCTTCATCATCAGTCCTTCCAATGAATATTCAGGACTGATTTCCTTTAGGATGGACTGGTTGGATCTCCTCGCAGTCCAAGGGACTCGCGAGAGTCTTCTCTGACACCACAGTTCAAAAGCACCAATTCTTCAGTGCTCAGCTTTCTTTATAGTCCAACTCTCACATCCATACATGACCACTGGAAAAACCATAGCTTTGACTACACAGATCTTTGTTGGCAAAGTAATGTCTCTGCTTTTTAATATGCTGTCTAGGTTTGTCATAGCTTTTCTTCCAAGGAGCAAGCGTCTTTTAATTTCAAGGCTGCAGTCACCATCTGCAGTGATTTTGGAGCCCAAGAAAATAAAGTCTCTCACTGTTTCCACTGTTTCCCCATCTATTTGTCATGAAGTTATGGGACTGGATGCCATGATCTTAGTTTTCTGAATGTTGAGTGTTAAGCCAGCTTTTTCACTCTCTTCTTTCACTTTCATCAAGAGGCTCTTTAGTTCCTCTTCACTTTCTGCCATAACGGTGGTGTCATCTGCATATCTGAGGTTATTGATATTTCCCCCAGCAATCTTGATTCCAGCTTGTGCTTCATCCAGCCTGGCATTTCGCATGATGTACTCTGCATATAAGTTAAATAAGCAGGTGACAATATACAGCCTTGACGCACTCCTTTCCCGATTTGGAACCAGTCTGTTGTTCCATGTCCAGTTCTAACTGTTGCTTCTTAACCTGCATACAGATTTCTCAGGAGGCAGGTAAGGTGGTCTGATATTCCCATCTCTTTAAGAATCTCCCACAGTTTGTTGTGATCAGTCAAAGGCCCATAAGATAGCGGAGTAAAAGGATGTGTGCTTATATTCTCCTGCAAGAACTCCAAAATTACAACTCACTTTCTCCTCAACCTCCCATGTTTATTCCCTCTCCTAGATCCAGACACACTTGACTCACCAACTCCAGAAGATGGTGGGAGCCAGAGGAGATCTCATTGATCATCTGGTCTCATCCAACTTTTTGACTCTATAAATGGGAAAGTAGAGTCTGCACTGTTGGCTACCCTTAGCTGATTAGTGGAGTATCGGAGACTGGGATCTGGGTCCCTAGACGTCCAGGCTGAGGATCCTTCTGCCAGAGACTACCAGAGATTTGCTATATTGTGAAGTTTGAGAGGCAGACAACTGAATGGAAGGGGCATGAGGTCAGGGGACTGGTCATAGAGTTGTTTGCACAGCAAGGACATTGCATGCATGTAGAGTGTATTTTTATTTTGGAAGCCTGGGGACTGAGGGAGATTTTAGCAGGTAACAAGTTCCCCTCAAGCCCCTTCTAGCAACATGAATACAACTCATGTGCAGAGTCATTTTTGGCATCCCTAGGAAGAGATGGAGGATCATTCAATAAATTTAGTAAATTCCTTTCAAAATATCAAAAATTACTAAGATCATCCAAAAATTACTAAGAAGCTCCAATACTTTGGTTACGTGATGTGAAGAGCCAACTCACTGAAAAAGACCCTGATGCTGGGAAAGATTGAGGGCAGGAGGAGAAGGGGATGACAGAGGATGAGATGGTTGGATGGCATCACTGACTCAATGGACATGAATTTGGGCAGACTCCTGGATATAGTAGAAGACAGGGAACCCTGGCGTGCTGCAGTCCACGGGGTCACAGAGTCGGACATGACTGAGCAACTGAACAACAACTAAGATCCTCATATGATAGCACTTGGATTTAATCATCCATTGGGTCAGTAGATTGCAATGGTTAAGAACTAGGCTTTAGAACTTCCCTGGTGGTACAGTGAATAAGAATCGGCTGGGAAGATTTCACATGCTGCAGAGCAGCTAAGCCCATGTGCCACAACTACTGAAGCCTGTGCTCCTAAAACCTGTGCTCTGCAACAAGAGAAGTCACAACAATGAGAAGCCCATGCCCCACAGCAGAGAGTAGCCCCCATTTGCGGCAACTAGAGACAGCCTGTGCAACAATGAAGACCTAGCACAACCAAAAATAAATAAATGAATGAATAAAAAAAGAATTAGGTTTTAGGGAATGTAAATTGGTGCAGTATGGAGGTCCCTCAAAAAATTAAAAATAGAGTTGCCATATGATCCAGAAATTCCACTTCTGGGGATATAGTCAGAGAAAACTATAATTTGAAAAGATACATGCACCCCAGTGTTCATAGTAGCACTCTGAACATAGCACATACAATAGCTATGACACGAGACAACCTAAATATCCATTGACAATGAATGGAAAAGAAGATGTGGTGCATACATACAGTGGAATACTACTCAGCCATAAAGAAGAATGAAATAATGCCATGTACAGAAACACAGATGAACCTAGAGATTATCAAACTAAGTGAATTCAGATGGAGAGAGACAAATAATCATATATCTCTTATGGATAGAATCTAAAATATGACACCAGGAATTCCCTGGTGAGAATTAGGTTAGGACTCCAAGCTTTCACTTCTGAGGGTGTGGGTCCAATCCCTGGTTGGGGAACTAAGATCCCACAAGCTGTGCAGCCAAAGTAATAAAAATAATAAATGACACGAATTTATCTATGAAACAGGAACAGACTTCACAGACATAGACAGCAAACTTGTGGTTGCCAAGCAGGCAGTAGGGAGTTTAGGGTTAGCAGATACAAACTATTATATGTAAAATGGATAAACAACAAGGTCCTACTGTATAGCACAAGGGATTATAGTCAATATCCTGTGATAAACCATATTGGAAAAGAATATGAGAAAGAATGTATATATGTATAACAGAATCATTTTGCTATATGGCAGAATTAACATGGCAGTGTAAATCAACTATACTTCAATAAAATAATTTTTTTTTTAAAAGTTAGGCTTTAGAGTGCAACCGATCTGGGTTCAGGCCTAGGCTGTACCCCTTACTACTATTCCACTAGGCTTGCGGTACAAGCTCAATGCATGTTAGCTACCGTTGCTGTTGATGGAGAAGAGGTACAGCGACAAGTGGACATTGTGGATATGCTGACTCATACTCATTTGTATTTAAAAATTACAACAGGATCTACTTGAATGACTGGTAAATATCTGTGACTGGAATTATTTACTCAGACCACAGATAACACTTTGTGTGCAAACTGGTTAATTGAGCCCGTTAGGGTAATCACTCTCTGGGGTCATTGGACCACGGTGCCAGTACCTCTGATGCAGTAGAAAAACGTGGATTTTGGAATTTTACAGTCCTGGGTTCACATCCCAGCTTTGCCATGTCCTACATGTGTAACCTTTGATAAGTTGCTTAACTTCTCTGAGTCTCATTTTCCTCATCTCTAAAATAAAGGATAATACTGACCTCACAAGGTCATTGGGAGGATCAAATGATACAATGTCCACAGCAACCTAGTGGACAATGGGTGTCAAATAAATGCTCATCTGTAGTCTCATAACTTGGGCAAAGCTTCATAATCCACATGAGTTTGAAAGCCATTTTTTAAACTGCAGAGGGCCTGAACATTAAGACCTTCATACCTGGAAGGACTGGAGGTTCCTTCTCTGAAAATAGGGAGAAGAATAAACTCAGCTCCACATTCAACAGTCCTCTCTGTGTTTTATGATTTCTTTTATTCTCTAGAGACAGCTTCAGCCTCTACCCTGTATCTCTCACCTAATTTAACTCTACTCTACTTGTTCTTCTCCCTTTCTTGATCTTTCTCCTTACTCCTAGCTGGTAACCCCACAGAAGCCCGGGCACTGGGAAGGCTATGAGCTGGTGCCACCGTCACTGGTGGTAGCCCACGCATTCACAAGGGCCACGTGGGAGCAGCTGGACCCACGCCAAACCACTGTGTGAAGAGTGGCCATGACGGCGACGTTGACAGCAGTGGTGGGGCAGGGCCCGCACGAGTCATCTTCCTGATGGCTGGGGCAGGAGCACCGTCAGTCAGGACAGCCCCACCCTTCTTCCCTGGAATGCAAGGCTGGAGGCCGTGTGAGGGCCAGACTCTTCTACAAACCAGAGGTGGATCCGGGCAGCAGCTAGTGCAGTGGGTGGAACAGAGATCAGCTTTTCCCAGGAAGTGTGGTTGCTCACTGCCAGGGAGCCTGGAAGTCGCCTGTCTCCTGCCCAGTCTCCCTCACACCTCTATTCACCTGGGGATGAATGAAAGGGTGTGTACAGTCTTAGAGACTTCTCACACTGGTGGCAGTACCCGTGTCAGACTCTCCTCCCCTCTGGGAAATGTACTTTGCCCAGGACTTCCCTGGTGGTTCATTGGTTAAGAATCTGCCTTCCAAGTCAGGGGATGTGGGTTCCACCCCTGGTCAGGGAACTAAGATCCCACAAACTGTGGGGCAACTAAGCCCCTGTGCCAAAACTAAAGAGAGGTCTGAGTGCCACAACAAAGACCCAGTGCAGACAAAAAAAAAAAAAAAAAGAACATCCCTTCCACTTCCTGTTTCTGGAGCTGCACAATGAGCTCCATCTCTTCCTACAAATCAGTATGAAGATAGTCCATCCTTGAGGAAATGTTCATCCCTAGCCAAATTTTGTTTTCACATTTCTTCAGAAGTTTGGGAAACCAGTACCCATGTTTCTAGTCCCTGGCTTTTCACTGACATCTCAAGAGCAGGCAGACACTCTTAGATGTGCTTGTCAGAGGCAGAATTGGAGCAAAGAGCCAAAAGGACCATGTGACTGTGGAATGAAGAACAAAAAGCAGGAGGCTTAGCATTTCAAGGAAACAAGCCAAGAGTGGCAGCTGCTAGTATTTCCTATTTATTTATCTTTTTTAGGCTAATTATCTGTTTCTTGTTCTCACATTCAGAAGATGTTTGCCTCGAATAATTTTAGAAACCCAGAAACAGTCCACCAAATATATACCTCCAGTACAACTTGGGGGTTCATTAGATTAATTGATTAATAGTGGTTAATGTATGCTTTTAAATCCTTTTATTAAAAGGGCCACCTAGCCCGAGTACCATTATAATCAGGCCTAATGAGGTCAGTGGTTTATAGAGAGGGATTTAAAGCATATATAAAGCTCCTCCCAGATCGGAGGTACAGGATGAAGGTGAGAGAGGCGGGCAAGTGTGCATGCTGGTGTTTAAAAGCTCCTCCACAGCGCAAGAGCTGCACTGAAGGCGGTGGATTGAAGCCAGGAAGACAGAAATTTGCTCATGGATTTTCGAACTGAAACCAACATATGTTACAGGACCAAGGCCACCACTGTGTAAAGTCCTGACAGGTTGCTGCTGAGTTCAGAAGACCTTCTCAAACAGAGACGAGAGATTTTTCTCTGCAAAGTCCCAAACCAGGTTAGTCCTAGCTTTATTTTGTTTTTTAATTGGAGTTTAATTGCTTTGCAATGCTGTGTTAGTTTCTGCCATACAATGAAGTGTATCAGCTACAAGTATACATACACCCCCTCCCTAGCAAGCCTCGCTCCCCAACTCCCCGCCCCCATCCCACTCCTGTAGGTCACAGGCACCAGGGAGCGCCCTGTGCTGTAGACCAGGTGTCCACTAGCTACCTGAGTTACACATGGCAGTGTGTACCTGTCAGTCCTAATCTCCCAGTACAGCCAGTCTGGAGAGCAGTTCAGAGTCCTAGCCTTGTTCTATCTTGTAAAACACATCAGCTGCTTTTTGAATGAAACCAAGGATTGAGCCCATGGAGGAAGAATGGAGCACAGCAAACCTCTTCTGAGTCATGATCTCCAAGGTTCCTCTTATCAAAAGTGGTTTCTTCTGATTTTCTAAGGAGACTAGTTCAAGAATAGGAACAAAATTGTGGTGTGACCTTGTTTGGAGATGGATGGGAGTGTGTGTGTAGGTAACATATGTGAGTAGTTGTTCATAGACTCCTGTGATGATCAAGAGGGGTGGAACAGGAGGGTGGGAGGGAGGCTGAAGAGGGAGGGGATATATGTATACCTATGCAGATGGTGACTGCAGCCATGAAATTAAAAGACGCTTGCTCCTTGGAAGAAAAGTTATGACCAACCTAGACAGTATTAAAAAACAGAGACATTACTTTGCCAACAAAGATCTGTCTAGTCAAGGCTATGGTTTTTCCAGTAGTCGTGTGTGGATGTGAGAGTTGGATTATAAAGAAAGCTGAATGCCGAAGAATTGGTGCTTTTGAACTGTGGTGTTGGAGAAGACTCTTGAGAGTCTCTTGGACTACATGGAGATCCAACCAGTCCATCCTAAAGGAATCAGTCCTAAATATTCATTGGAAGGACTGATGATGAAGCTGAAACTCCAATACTTTGGTCACCTGATGCAAAGAACTGACTCATTTGAAAAGACCCTGATGCTGGGAAAGATTGGAGGTGGGAGGAGAAGGTGATGACTCAATGGACATGAGTTTGAGTAAGCTCCGGGAGTTGGTGATGGAGAGGCCTGGTGTGCTGCAGTCCATGGGGTCGCAAAGAGTCAGACATGACTGAGCGACTGAACTGAACTGACCTGATGACTGATTTGGGCTTCCTTGGTGCTCAGAGGTAAAGAACCTGCCTACCAAAGCAGGAGAAGTAGGTTAGATCCCTGGGTCAGGAAGATCCCTTAGAAGAGGAAATGGCAACCTGCTCTAGTATTCTTGCCTGGAAAATCCCACAGACAGAGGAGCCTGGTGGGGCTACATTCCTGGGGCTGCAAGAGTTGGACATGTCTTAGAGAATAAACAGCAACAACATGGTTGATTCAGGTCACTTTATAGCAGAAACCGAAACAACATTGTAAAGCAATTATATCCCAATTTAAAAATAAAATTTGTAGTAGAGTCTGAAGTCAGGCAGGTTGATTCCTCCAGTTCCATTCTTCTTTCTCAAGATTACTTTGGCTATTCGAGGTTTTTTGTATTTCCATACAAATTGTGAAATTATTTGTTCTAGTTCTGTGAAAAATACCGTTGGTAACTTGATAGGGATTGCATTGAATCTATAGATTGCTTTGGGTAGAATAGCCATTTTGATAATATTGATTCTTCCAATCCATGAGCACGGTATGTTTCTCCATCTGTTTGTGTCCTCTTTGATTTCTTTCATCAGTGTTTTATAGTTTTCTATGTATAGGTCTTTTGTTTCTTTAGGTAGATATACTCCTAAGTATTTTATTCTTTTTGTTGCAATGGTGAATGGTATTGTTTCCTTAATTTCTCTTTCTGTTTTTTCATTGTTAGTGTATAGGAATGCAAGGGATTTCTGTGTGTTAATTTTATATCCTGCAACTTTACTATATTCATTGATTAGCTCTAGTAATTTTCTGGAAGAGTCTTTAGGGTTTTCTATGTAGAGGATCATGTCATCTGCAAACAGCGAGAGTTTCACTTCTTCTTTTCCTATCTGGATTCCTTTTATGTCTTTTTCTGCTCTGATTGCTGTGGCCAAAACTTCCAACACTATGTTGAATAGTAGTGGTGAGAGTGGGCATCCTTGTCTTGTTCCTGATTTCAGAGGAAATGCTTTCATGACCCACCTCCCAGAATATTGGAAATAAAAGCAAAAATAAACAAATGGGACCTAATGAAAATTAAAAGCTTTTGCACAACAAAGGAAACTATAAGTAAGGTGAAAAGACAGCCCTCAGATTGGGAGAAAATAATAACAAATGAGGAAACAGACAAAGGATTAATCTCAAAAATATACAAGCAACTCCTGAAGCTCAATACCAGAAAAATAAATGACCCAATCAAAAAATGGGCCAAAGAACTAAACAGACATTTCTCCAAAGAAGACATACAGATGGCTAACAAACACATGAAAAGATGCTCAACATCACTCATCATCAGAGAAATGCAAATCAAAACCACAATGAGGTACCATTACACGCCAGTCAGGATGGCTGCTATCCAAAAGTCTACAAGCAATAAATGCTGGAGAGGGTGTGGAGAAAAGGGAACCCTTTTACACTGTTGGTGGGAATGCAAACTAGTACAGCCACTATGGAAAACAGTGTGGAAATTTCTTAAAAAACTGGAAATAGAACTGCCATATGACCCAGCAATACCACTTCTAGGCATACACACTGAGGAAACCAGATCTGAAAGAGACACGTGCACCCCAATGTTCATTGCAGCACTGTTTATAATAGCCAGGACATGGAAGCAACCCAGATGCCCATCAGCAGATGAATGGATAAGGAAGCTGTGGTACATATACACCATGGAATATTACTCAGCCGTTAAAAAGAATTCATTTGAATCAGTTCTAATGAGATGGATGAAACTGGAGCCCATTATACAGAGTGAAGTAAGCCAGAAAGATAAAGAACATTACAGTATACTAACACATATATACGGAATTTAGATAGATGGTGGCGATAACCCTATATGCAAAACAGAAAAAGAGACACAGAAGTACAGAACAGACTATTGAACTCTGGGGGAGAACATGAGGGTGGGATCTTTTGAAAGAACAGCATGTATATTATCTATGGTGAAACGGACCACCAGCCCAGGTGGGATACATGAGTCAGGTGCTCGGGCCTGGTGCACTGGGAGGACCCTGGGGAGTCGGGTGGGGAGGGAGGTGGGGGGGGGATCGGGATGGGGAATACGTGTAACTATATGGCTGATTCATGTCAATGTATGACAAAACCCACTGAAATGTTGTAAAGTGATTGGCCTCCAACTAATAAAATAATATTTAAAAAAAAAAAAAAAAAAAAAAGGAATTTAAGAGTCATAACAGCTAAATGTAATGTTGTAGTCTTGATTGGACCCTGGTTTAAAAAATCCAGCTATAAAATATATATGTGGTAAATTGAATATGAATTGTGTTTTATGCACTACTAAGAAATATTTGTTAATTATATTAGTAGAGATACTGGTGTTGTGGTTATCCTAAAATATTCATATTTTTATAAATGTATATTAAATGTTTAGAAGTGAAATGTCATGGTGTCTGAAATTTACTTCAAAAGAATTCATAAATAAAATGTATGAAGCAAATATGGCAAATGTTAAAAACTTAATCTAAGTGATGGCTGGTGGATGTGTATTATATGGTTCTCTCTTATTTATCTCTGAAAATCTTTATAATAAAAAGATAAAATTAAAAAAAAAAAAAAAAAAAAAAAAAAAAATAAAATTTAAAAAGATGTTCATGGGCTCATGTCAGTACAAAAGCTGGTTAAAATGAGTTGGGAGTTGGTGTTTAGGATAGAGAGTGATCCAATGAACTGAGTCTATGAGAATAATATCTTGGAAACAAAAAAAGGGCACTAAATTGAAAAGAAACTTTTTCAAAGAAAATCAAAACTAGTTTCTTTAGGAAACTTTCAAGTTTTAAAATTAACCAGTTTCTCTTTTGAATCACCACAGGTGCTGGAGGATACGAGTCACCACCTACCATGCTATCTTTTGCCCTGTTTGGGGGCCTTTTTGTCCTCATTGGTAAGTCCTTGATTGACATTTATCGCTGTTTGCAAGGTGTCCACAAAAACATCTCACCCCATCCAGCCCAGTCATAAAGCAGAAATGGCTGTGATTATATGTCATGGGGTTGGGGGTGGGCTCTCCTGACAGGCCCAGCCATGAGTCAGCTGCTTATTTCTATAATTAAGAGTGTTTTCTTGCCAAGCAAGTGGAGGTGTTATCAGTGGGAGATTATGGAACCGTGCTTTGTGAGGCAAGACACATGAAGAGAAAACCGTCAATTCTGGACAGTAAATAAGAGTTATATGAGTAAATAGAAAAAAATCTAGTCTGGGAGGAGTTTAGAAGAAAGAGTTCACATTCAGTCAGTATGGTGCGACCAAAAAGGCATCTGGGGAGGTACAGGACAGTAGAAGTGCTTCCCAGGTGGCACTGGTGGTAAGGAACCCACCTGCCGATGCAGGAGATGAGAGAGATGCAGGTTCAATCTCTAGGTCGGGGAGATTCTCTGGAGGAGGACACAGCAATCCACTCCAGTACTCTTGCCTGGAGAATCCCATGGACAAAGGACCCTGGCAGGCTACAGTTCATAGGGTTGCAAAGAGGCGGATATAACTTAAATGACTTAGCATGCATGCATAGAGTTTTTGTTTTTCATTTTTTAGAATGTCTTTTTCTCTATTTGATGTAATTTATTTTATTATAGAAATATTCATAAGATCAAAATAGACTTCAAGAGTGGAGTGGGAGGTCAGTTAAGAGGCTGAACATTAAACCAGACCAGTCACGATGCTGGTTTTGGCTATTGTGTTAGCAGATGTGATGAGAAGTGGTCAGATTCTGGATATGTTTTCTGTCTGCACCCTCACTCTCAAACCCCATGCTTCAGATTTTTTTGAATTAAATAATTTATTTTAATTGGAGGCCAATTACTTTACAACCCATGCTTCAATTTTACATGTGATCTGTGTCATGGGACTCTGTCCATTCATTCACTCATGTGTATTTCACACACACCCTGTAGGCACGAATACTGTAAAACACCAAGGGCCAAGAGGGGAGTCAAGGCGATGCTCCTGCTCTCTGCCTCACATGGGAATCCACACAGCTTAAAGAAATGTAAGGGCTTTGCTGGTTTATGCTGCTTCTATAATCTAGATAGGCTTTCTCAGCATCCCCGGTTTATTTGATAGTTTCACTCTCTGCCATTTTGGTTCACTTTTTAATTCCTTTTTTGTCTGTTTGTAGATGGGAGAGAGAATATTATGCCTATATTTTTTATTTGTTTTGATGAGTTTTGCTGTTTAAAAATCACATACTTGTGAAGAGTTAATCTTTAGAGTTGCTTTGCTTTCCTTTGAAGATAAATATTACCTAACTTATCTGCCTACCAATGTGGGGTTCCATCCCTGGGTTGGAAAGATCCCCTGGAAAAGGAAATGGAAATCTGCTCCAGTATTCTTGCCGGGGAAATCCCATTGACAGAGGAGCCTGGTGGGCTACAGTCCATGGGATTATAAAAGAGCCAGGCATGATTTAGTGACTAAAGATTTGCAAGGAAGAGTTCCACTGACTTTGTGCCTAATTCTAAGAAAGTCTCTAGAATTTATACTGTCTGGTTAATCAGAACTAGATCTATGGGAAAAGGGTAAAATCTACCTCTCTAGTTAAAAACACCATTCACAACACTAAGTGAAACATAGATTTTTACAGCAAATGTTTTAACAAATATAATTTCTTACAAAAAAATTTGTGGTCTTAAGGCACAATTCAGCCATCCTAAGAACTACTAGAAGAAACTTTTCAACTTATAGACAAGCTTCTTATCTCCTTCAGTAAATAGAAACTCACTTCATAATAACAAAATAAAAAATAAGAATAGATTTAACTTAAATTTTATGGTAAGTTAAATTTTATTTCCAAGTTTCTTAATTAGACTTAGATAGAAACTCAACTTTGCAGTAAAATGATATCAAATTACTAAGTGAATGATACCCTTCTTTCTTTAAGCGAATGATACTCTTCTTTCTTATCTTCCTAAACAAAAGCCATTATGAATTCAGATGTTTACATTTCCAAAAGCACTTGTGTCAGAGGTGTCTTAAAAATTTTCTCCAAGTTTTTACTTAAAATTTTATTGGCAGTTTTCATTCTGATGAAGATTGCAGCAAATGTTTTTGAGACCTATAAGAACTGATTGTCATAATACTTCGGACAACGTTTAAAATTAAGGGTAGTATTCAACTTTTTAAAGGTTGAACTAAAGTGGGAAGGGGGAATCTTCTGTTCTGTTCTGTCTAGTGAGTCATTCTGGGGTTTGGAGGGGGGTTTGGGAGGATTAAGCCTATGGCTTTGCCATTGGTTTAGTAATACTCATAAGAGCAACTTGAGCTTGAAGTTGAAGGCTTCATGTGAATTACCATTCTGCCCTACAGGCACTTCTAGGGGCTCACACACCTTCACTCACACAATGAGTCCTCGCCTGCACTTCCGTCTATACCATGGCTGCTACGGCGACATCATGACCATGGACACCTCTGGTGTCCCCTGTGATAACACCAGGCTGATAGCCTGCGGTGAGTGTGAGGCCATGCCAGCATCTGGCTAGCCTCCTTTCATCATTTTCAGATTCTTTCTTAGGAAGTAGCTTAATTTTGAGAAGTTCATTTTTATAGCTGTATTATCAAAATTAAAAACTAGAGGAAAACAGAATCCTGACCCATCTAACAAACTTCTTCTGTTTTCCCTTCATCCTTTCCAAACCTGATCTAGATGGCGTTATTTCTACATATTAAAATGATTGCTTAAGTAAAATGTCAAATTCTGGCTTTGTTTTTTGGTTTGTTGTTGTGTTTACTTCATGTTACAACATGAACGTTTGAGGCAAGGCTCTCTGTATGTCCTCTCTTGGTCTTCTGTTCTGAAGACTTCTTACGTTGTCTCAGCATTAGCATGTCAGAGTTTGAAGCAACTGCAAGGTCAATCTAATCCTACCTTCCAATTTACAGATCAGACAACTGAGGCTTAGCAAGGAGGAGGGACTTCTCAAGGTTCCGGGGCTAGGTAGTAGCAGAACCAGACTCAAACTTAGGTTGGCTGACTTCACGTCCAAGACGTCCCCTCTTGCACCAAATGTGGCAGAAAACAGAAGAACAATAAAGAAAGTGGAAGTGGTATCCATCTGGGACTATGGACCTTTCCGGGTTTATGCAGAGATCAAAAATGTCCTAAAACGGTTGTCCCAAGCCTGAGGGGCTACAGTCAGGAGCTGTGGCTAACTTATTAAACTGAAAAAGAGTTCTCTTATGAAGTGGACAACACCATTTATTTTATATTGACGCAGGCATCCGTGGTTCTGAGATGTTTGCGGAGATGGATTTGAAGGCCTTACAGTCTTACCAAATTCTGATCAAAGAAATTGGACTGCGGCATTGTGTGGACCCTGCTCTCATTGCAGCCATCATCTCTAGAGAAAGTCACGGTGGAACCATCCTGCTGAATGGCTGGGACCACACAGGACTTAAATTTGGCCTGATGCAGGTACTCAACCAGAAGCTTTCCATCAGCCCCACTCCATCCTTCCTGATAGATTATTTGCAATTATCCTAGGCTTTCAAACACTGATACTTGCATGGTTTCTGCTGATAATTCTGTAACATGTCAAGATATACCAGTTATTTGATATCTTTAAAAAAGTATCTTACGAGTTTTATAACTACACTTTGCAATGAATACTACGCAATGCACTTAAATTGAGAAAATCTTATAAAAAAGGGTACTATTACCAGTATTCACTTGAGGTTCGTGAAATAGTAAATTTCATCCATGTAGGTTAAAACATTATAATGAAGTCCTACTTGAACCAAATTGTTCATTAGGCAATTTGGAGGAAGGGGACACAAAATTTCAGAATATTTTCTTCCAGGCTTTTATTATTGTATTTATTTTTGAAGTCATATTTAATTATTTTTTGGCTGTGTCACACAGTTTGTAGGATCTTTGTTCCCTCACCAGGGATTGAACCTGGGTCCCAGAAGCGAAGTCACCAAATCCCAACCACTGGACCACCAGGGAATTCCACCAGGCTTTATTTTTAATGGTCTGAGAAACCCAGACTTCCAGTCTCCCCACTTAGAAAAAAGATATTTTTGACTGTAAATATCTAGGCTTTGGGTGCTCATTATTTGTTTTAAAACAACTTTTTCCTTTATTTATTTGTTAATATTTGAGTGCTTAACTAAAACTATGCCACACCCAGTTCTCCCAAATCTCACTTTGTTTTTCAGACTCTTTCCTGTGAAAGAAAGGACATTTAGAATTGATTCTGTGGAAACAGAAAAGGGGCAAGGCGGTGCCCATGACCTTGAACATAAGGAATAGAAATCAGGACAGCAGAAACCTGTGTTGCTCCAATCAGATGCTGACATTCTTATCTGAATTTTCTAGCTTGATAAAAATATTCATCATCCTGTTGGTACCTGGGATGGCAAAGAACACCTTTTGCAGGCTGTTGGGATTCTCACAGACAGAATTAAGGCAACCCAGAAAAAATTCCCCAGCTGGAGTGCGGCTCAACACCTCAAAGGTAGGCCAGATGTGCAGTGCTCTGTTTAGAGAGTGGTGAGTAAGAGCCCTGAAGGCCGGTGTGCCCTGGGGATTCCTGGGTCTGTGCCCACCGGGGCAACTCTGGGCCTGGGAGGAGCCTGAACGCTCTCTGAAGCACTGAGCTCCCTGGAGTGGTCTTCTTTTCTGCTTCCGTTTCCTTCTGCCAGACGTTGGGGTTCCTTTTACATCTCTCCCTGGTTCTCCTTTTTTAAAAAAACATTCATTTCCTTATGGCTGCGCTGGGTCTTCGTTGCTGCATGCAGGATTTTCTCTGGTTGTGGCAACTGGAGGCTGCTCTCCGGCTGCGACGTACAGGCTTCTCACTGTGGAGGCGTGGTGGGCGGGCTCTCGGCATGCAGGCTTCAGAAGTCGCAGCACATGGGCTCAGTAGCTGTGGCTCCGGAGCTCCAGAGCACAGGCTCAGTAGTTGTGGTTCACAGGCTTAGTTGCTCTCATGGCATGTGGAATGTTCCAGGACCAGGGATCAAACCCGTGTCCCCTGGCTTGGCAGGGGATTTTTAACCACTGGACCACCAGGGAAGTCTTCTCATTGGTCCTTGAGCCACTGAGTGATGCCCTGAAGTTTAGTGTGATGGTTTAAAAGAATGTTTGCCTTTCTCTGATGGTTTTTTTCCCCCTGGTGCAAGAAACTGTTGCACACTTTCTGAACTGTTGGGATACATGTTCACCCCGTGAGCATCCTCAGTGACAGCAGGGCTCTAAGTATCATGATGTGTCCAGGGGAAGATGCCTTCTAGGCTGATCACAGATCACCTCAGGTTCAGTGTCTCCCAGACCGAATTAACTCACTTTGCCTGCTTGCTTAGTCATACCTGACTCTTTTCAACCCCACGGACTGTAACCCACTAGGCTCCTCTGTCCATGTGCTTTCCCAGGCAAGAATACTGGAGAGGGTTGCCATTTCCTTCTCCAGGGAATCTTCCCAACCCAGGGATCCCACATCTCTTGAGTCTCCTGCATTGGCAGGTGGGTTTTTTACCAGCTGAGCCAAGGGGAAGCAAAGTAACTCACTAGCCTCCCATTATACATTTGCTTTTTCTTCTGTATTTTCTGTCTCTGTGGAAGGCACCGTAATATATCCAGTCATCCTGGCCAGAACAACCAGATTGTTTTCTGAGGTTCCCTGGTTCCTTCTCCTTTTATATCCAACCATACCTCCTTTGGACCCATCATTTGCACTTACCTCTCTCCTTCCACACTTTACAGCCTGATTTTTGAATAAACAGTTTCTATATTCTATTTCAATGTCCTAGGAGGCAGGGATCAGGACCAGGGGTCTTTTTCTCTAGACATCCAAGAAGAGCATGGTTATGTTAAACACATGAGTAACTATTGAAGATTAACCTCCTAGGGTATATAACACACACATGCACACTGCACGCATACCCCTACAAAGAAATGAGCATGTCTCGGGCATCACTGTGCAGCGTGCAAGTCAGCGTGGCACCCTTCCTGGTGCACAGTAGTTGCTTAAAAACATTTATTGAATGAATGAGTGAGTGAATAAATGAGTTATTGAATGACTGAGACAATGTTATAAGTATTCTCAGAGTGAAGATTGGTAAAGAAATGAGAAGCAAATCTGACTTCTGCAGCACGAAAACAAAAGCCTCTAGAAAAAGAGAGACAGAAGGAAAGCAATCTGGAATTTCCTCAGTGACTCTTGAGGAAATAGATCGTTTCAGGAGGGGAAGAAGGGGGAAAGAAGATCTGGGACTGTGCTTTTGGAGATTTGCTCATAGCTTACTTCTGCTGAAAGTTAATTTTTCAACCTGAACCTCTGGTTTCATTTCAGGTGGTCTCTCAGCCTTCAAGTCAGGAACTGAAGCCATTGCCACCTCCGCAGACATACAGGATGACTATGTCAATGATATTTTAGCCCGAGCTAAATTCTACAAGAAACACGGCTTCTAAACAAAGCTCCATGGCTAGGCCAGGCCGGCAGGTACTCATACCGCCCCTTTGAGGATTTGATAAGGTGTGTTGTACCCAGTGCTGGCAAAGAAATGGTTACACTTAAGACAAAAAATCCATTTCCTACTCTTCTTCATGCAAATAAGCATAAAAAAAAGGAAAATCTCCCCAGTTCACATTATGGTTCCCGTGAGATATATATAGATATATGCATAATTACTGTGCAGTAAAAGTGAATATCATAGTAAGTGATGTATTCTTACCATATTCTTAGGAATAAGCCTACCTATTCCAGCAGGGCCTCATTTTAGCCCACAATTTTTCTTTTCTTGACTACACCACACGGCATGTGGGATCTTAGTTCCCTGAGGAGGGATCGAACCTGTGCCCCCTGCAGTAGAAGCAGAGTCTTAACCACCGGACCACCAGGAAGTCCTAGCTCATGATTTCAATGCCCACCTACTCCCTGTCTTACCAGAATTACTAAGAAGAGAGCCTGACCTGAGCCTTGGACCTCCTCCCAGCATCTGCTCAAGCCCCTAGAGCTTTGCTTGTGAGGGATGCCTGACTCATAAGCCAACCCGGGAGATGGTGGAGAAACCGTCGAATTCCCAGGGTGGAATTCGAGCTCCCTGGGTACCTGAGAGCCAACCTCGGTGAAGCTAATCCTCCTCAAGGGACGTACAACGCATCCCTCAGGCCCACTCCTGCCTCCTATGTCTTCTTCCTCTTATTTGCTGAAGACCCAGCGACTGGCTTCTCTTCTTCCCTTTTTTGTTGGTAGTTGCTGCCACATGCTCTTTCAAGGGGTCAATTCTCCACAAAACGTGGCTGAAGATAAGCATATTGGGTCTGAATTTGTTATGGTTCTTGGGAGCAAGTAAAAGCCAATACTTGAAATTTTAAACAATAAAAGGAAATTACTGAAAGACTATCAAAAGGCTCACTGAGCCAATGAGGAGACCAAGGACAAGAAGAGGAACCGGGCAATTCTGGACTCTGGGTAGCAGGAACCAGCTGACCATGCTTTGTAGCACCCCACTGCATGAATGAACTAGTGCGCTCACTGCATAAATGAACTCCAACGCCTTTTTCTCCCATCCTTTCACCACTCTGTTTCACTTTCATCATACAAGGAGAGAGACTCTGATGGACTATCTCAGATCATACACATACCTAGGAGCTGGCTGCTTTGCTTTTTGGTCTTGCTCAGACCACTACCATGGAGAAGAGACATTCCTCCTGAAGGAAACCTCAGGTAGAGTGTGGCTTTTACTTCCATACTCAGGAGAAAACACCAGTAACGTGTTGGATTGTAAAGTTCTCAAAGTCCCTGCCAATAGGGTCCCTGCTGGGCCTTTAGCTTCCTTCAGAGATGTTTGATGAATGTTTCTAAGAATCACTTATTTTTCTGAGGAGGAATCAAAATCATACCCACCTGACTTCCCTGGTCCAGTGGATAAGAATCTGCCTGTCAATATAGGCGGCAGGGGTTTGATCCCTGGTCTGGGAAGATCCCACCTGCTCTGAGACTACCGAGTCTGTGTGCTGCAACTGCTGAGCCCTTGTGCCGCACAGCCTGTGTTCCACAGAAAGAGAAGTCACCACAATGAGGAGCCCTTGCACTGCAACAAAGAGTAGCCCCCTCTCACCGAGACTAGAGAAAGTCCTCGAGCAGCAACCAAGGCTCAGCACAGCCAAAAAAAAATCATACCCACCTACATCTGAGCCCCCTTGGAGAAAGCCAGGTAAACCCTTCTCTGCTCAATGACCTCTCAACCCTGCTGAAGATTTGACCCAGGCAGAACTGGGACCCCTGTGTTTCACTAGGGCAGAGCCAATAGTGTGATAGCCCTGCAGTATGCAGGCCAACATCTTCTATGATCAGATGAGGGCCATGCTGTATCAGCTGTTAAATATTTTGATTATTATCTCTGCATAGAGGCAATCCAGGACACTCTTTAAACATTCACATTGCTCAAGAGTGATTTCTTCTGTGGGGGAAACCATAAACATGTTCTCCATTTAATTGCAAACTCCTTCAATGTCTCCACTAAAACAATAAAGTACACCCAGATGAGATCATTTCAAAATAATTTAAAAACAAGAAACAGTATGATGACTTATGACTGAAATACCAGATGTTGTAAAGTCCATATTTAAGGTGTCTTAGTTAGGTTACCATAGAAGTAGACCCTGACCCTGACCCTGACCCTCAGGTGCAGGTGGTTTATTTGAGTGATGCAGGGAGTGCTGGTATGAAGTGACTTGGGGATACAGGGAAGGGAAGACAACTCATAAAACGTATGTCATCAAGCCGGCTACCACAGTGGGCACTGGAGTTTGGTCCTCCAAGCAAACATCAAGGAATTGTACAAAACACACACTGCAGAATTATTAATATTACACTCTAGGGACAAGGAGCTGAAGTATTTATGCATCAGCTTCTAAGAACCATTAACTGAGATATCTGCCTGTTGAGGGGAGAGCAGTTTAATTCTTTGCTCTTCCGGTCTGCCGTGCAAGTAGGCGGTATACTTACTTGCACTTCCAGGTAGACGTCGATGTGCAGATCCTGGCAGTTGGAAATCAATTAGAATCCTGAAATGTCTAGGGACATAGAAAGGCCCTTGCTTGCATATGGGGCACTCTCCAGAAAACCTCTCTCTAGCCTGTGCTGTTGCTTCAGTTGCATTCAACTCTTTGCTAGCCTATGGACTGCAGCCCACCAGGCTCCTCTGTCTATGAATTCTCCAGGCAAGAATACTGGAGTGGGTTGCCATGCCCTCCTTCAGGGGATCTTCCCGACCCAGGGATTAAATCAATGTCTCTTATTTCTCCTGCGTGTTCGCTCACCGGTCAGGGAACTAAGATCCTGACCGTCCCCCCGACCCTGAAACAAACCTCACAAATGCCTGAAAGAGAGGTTGACTTTAGTCAAAGGAACACAAAGAAAGGCCTGGCCAATGAGGGAGACAAAACACAAAGAACAAAACACAGATTAAAGTGTGAAAGGAATTATGCCATGTGGACATTCCTGCTGCTTGGGTTCACTCAATACATTCCTCAGAAAAGCTATACTGTTTACTTTTAAGAAGATGAAAGGTTAAAACATGGCTGAAGCTTTAAAAATGTGAAGGGCAGAAAGGGATGGGGAGGCGTGGTTTCTGATTGTGCCTTTGAGGTTAAAGAGTCTGAATGCTTTACAACAGGGGTCCCCAACTTCCAGAATCTAATGCCTGGTGATCTGAAGTGGAGCTGATGTAATAATAGAAATAAAGTGCACAATAAATGTAATGCACTTGAATCATCCTGAAACCACATCCCTACCCCCAGTCCGTGGAAACATTGTCTTCCAGGAAACCGGTCCTTGGTGCCAAAAAAGGTTAGGGACCACTGTTTTACACGCATCTGCAGGCTCTGGCATCCTGAGAAGGGCTGCACACCGGTAGCCACTGGAATCTGGGTGTGAATTGCCTCTCATTTCTGTTCCACTTGTTTATCTTTTTTGCTGGTTTTCTGGGGTTGAATTCCTATTTGATTGACAAGCTCAAATTTAACAGCAGCAAAGAGTAGCAACACCACTCCAGTGCTTAGCTTTGTCAAATCCATTTTGAGTGTAATTATCACTGAAAGAAAAACAGCTTTTCTCATTTTTAAAAGAATGAAATAAGTTGCTGGAGGCTGTTCACTGTCATTTGAAACTAGCAAAACCACATGGAGCCATGACTGTGAGCATCCTGTCTTATCTGTTTGAATATCCCAAGTCAGTGTTGTGAAAAGCAACAGGCTTGGCTTCCCCAGTTCTCTATGTGGCTCTGTTCCTAACCATGTCTTCTCCCATCCTACCTAATTCTCTTTCCCACTATGTCCTTCACTCAGTCTCTCACACTCACGGTCCTTCCCTCTGTAGGATCTATGCTTCTCCACCTGTTCTCCAGGTTGTCTGCCCCTTCTGAACTCCTAGGTCTATAGAAACCTCTCCATTTCCTAAGGGTCTTCCCTGGGCTTGGCGTCCCCTCCTGCTGCCTCTATAGCCCAGCCTTCCATCACTACTTCGTGCCCTTTTCCCGTACTGAATTCTAAAATTAAGACAAAGATATGTTACAAAGTGAACTCTCGGTCAAGGTATTTCTATGATGTGCTACTTCCAGCTGAAGGAACTGGAGCCAAAGAATCTGGATTAGCCTTTTCACAGGTAAAGAACAAAAATTCCTTATCACTTACAGCTTTGAGGAGGTTTTTTGGAGTCCTCTCTAAAGAAACAGAGTTCCCTGCTCAGGCATCCTTTGAGCTTTGTGTCCATGGATTGAAAATAAAAATGATTGATAAAAATTTTGTTCCAATATGTGTTCCTAGCCTTTATTAAAGTTATAGAAAGCATACTAATTAGGTTAAACTGGATTTTGCACACACATTTTTAGTTTCATTTTTTTTCAAAAATATAATTAACAGATCTTAGGATTGTCCTGGGTTCTAGACTGTTTTGACAAGAGTATCTTAGGGGAAGAAGATACATTTTAAGTGCAATACAGTTCTGAAGGTATTGTTGTGGGGTTTATGAGTGAACAAAACACAGTTTTCCTCACAGTTGCTCAATATCATGGTGCTTGTGAAGACTTTCCTATATGTGCAGTGCATGGGTTGTTTTAGTTTCTATTATCGATCTTTCTAGCATCTGCCTATGCTCTTATTTACAGAGCAGTGCTAAGAGATAGGGTCTATTACCATGTTGTCCCATATCCTCAGCATTCTTTGAAGACAGGTGAAGAGCATGAGGCTCAATGGATGGTTCTGGGCCTTGGGGTCTTCTCAGGAGGATCTGGGGAGAGTGTCCACACTATGGAGATCTGTGGAGGCCTTACCTATCATCACCAGGGAAGACCTCTGAAAGGTCCTGAGGTCTAGTACCCCCAGCGAGAGCAGAGTAGGAGGGGGAAGTTGTGAGAGTCATGGGTGTCTGCAGAGCATAGAAGATTCAACCCGAGGGGAGACAAGGCTTCTGCTCAAAGAGCAGAGGGGTGAATGTCCACCCGAGAGTGTGTGCTTCAGCAGCAGCTTGGTATGCAAAGCGTACATTAGTACCCTTATCAGTAAAGGTGCTACTCATTGAATACTGATCAATGACGGCAAAGCAATCTTATTCTCTGATGAATGTGAAAGGTGCTCAGTCATGTTCCACTCTATTCGACCCCAGACTGTAGCCTGCCAGGCTCCCCTGTCCATGGGATTGTCCAGGCAAGAATACTGGAGTGGGTTGCCATTTCCTCCTCCAGGCGATCTTCCTGACTCAGGGGTTGAGTCCATGTCTCCTGCGTTAGCAGGCATATTCTTTATCACTGAGCCACCAGGGAAGCCCCCATAATTGACACATAACACTGTGTAAGTTTAAGATGTACAGCACAATGATGTGATTTACACATTTTATGAAATGATGATCACAATGAATTTAGTTCACGTCCATCATCTCATGAAGACACATTAAAAAGAAAAAAATTTTAACTTGTGATGAGAACTCTTAGGATCTACTCTCTTACAAACTTTCAAATACATCATACAGCATTGTTAACAAGTTATCACATGGTACATAACCTCCAGGATTTATTTGCTTATAACTGGAAGTTTGGACCTTTGCCTATGGTAACCACAAATCTGATCTCTTTTCCTATGAGCTGTTTCTTTCTTTTTTGTAAGAGTCCCCATATTAGTGATATCATACACCATTAGTCTTTCTCTGTCTGACTTATTTCATTTAGCATAATGCTGTTAAGGTCCATTCCTGTTGTTGCAAACGACAGAATTTCCTCCTTTTTATGTCTGAATAATATGGGACTTCCCAGGTGGTGTAGTGGTAAAGAAGTGGCCTGCCAATGCAGGAGACATAAGAGACAATGGTTCAATCCCTGAGTCAAGAAGATCTCCTGGAGGAGGGCATGGCAACCCACTCCAGCATTCTTGCCTCATGGACAGAGGAGCCTGGAGGGCTATAGTCCAAAGGATCACAAAGAGTCAGACACAATTGCAGTGATTTAGCATGCCATGCTCATTATACAACCACATTTTGTTTATCCATTCAGCCATTGATGGACACTTAGGTTATTTCCATGTCTTGGCTATTGTAAATAAAGCTGCTATGAACATGGGGGTACAGAAGTGATCCCCAGAGACAAAGGGGGAGTCTAGCTGGGGAGCAAGGTTGTGTATCTGAGTGTGCTCTGGTGGGGGCTGGAGGATGGTCCAAAAAGACTGTAGTCCAGGGGCACAAAGGGCTCTGGTGGGAAAGAGGGGGGACTAATGACAGAGAAGACCTTGGCAGCCAAGATAAGGAAGCCAGAGGGGATGAGGCGGAGTGAAGAGGGCAAGTGAAGTTTAGGAGGACACAGTGGCTAGGGCATTCTGGAGCAAAGTGGTGAGGCCAGTCGTGGGAGCAGGAAATGCCAGTGAGAAGGGAGGGGCAAAACAAAAGCCAGTGATGAAGTGGTAAAGTGTGGTGGGGCAGGACCCACCGGTGAGGACGGAGACAATGAGGGGAGCCTGGACAGGTGCAGTGAGGGGAATTGGGCCTGTGGAAGGCACTCCAGCAGAGGCTGGGAGACCTTGTAGGGTCCACTGAGAAAGTGGAGGCTGGTGTCAGGGAGGCTCAGAAAGAGGGTTGTGGACACTGAAGTGGGAACAGTGGAAGCAGCATCTTCTCCAAGTTCCTCAAACAGCAGAATGCCAGCTCTGAGAGATTCTGTATATGTACACATATGAAGACACCTCACAGCCGGATAATGACACACGGCTGTTGACAGTGGCCCTTATCAGGGACATCCGTGGGAATGTGGAGGGCAGGGCGCAAGCCTCAGACAGGGAGGAGCAGGGGCAGGGTGTCCTGGTAGGGGTAGCGGCACCTGATGGTTACTCCCATCCTGTTTCCTGCACCCTGTTTCTCACCCCCATGGCTGGATCTCATGTTCTCTTCCCTAGAGATTCCCCCGATATGTCAGGCCAAGCCATCCTGAGGGCCTGGAATTGCACCAACCATGCTGGGGAAAGGAATACAGAAAGCAGGGAAGTGATGGGTCCTCCTGCACAGAAGAGAAAGTAAGACTTGGACCACTTGAGTTTCTTTCTGGCAAGTTCTCCAAGCAGGGGAACTAGCAGACTGGGTTACCTGTGGTGAAGCTAGAAGCACAGAGATACTCTAAAGAGGTGGAGGCTGAGTGGAATGATCCTAAGGAGAGATCCTAGCAGCTTAGACCCTGAGAGCAGCAAGAATTAGCATCAGGGGACTTCCCTGGACCACCAGGGAAGTGGTCCAGTGGGATCCACCTTGCAATGCAGGCAACTTGGGTCCAACCTCTCGTCAGGGAACTAAGATCCCACATGCCGTGGGGCAACTAAGCCCACGCTGCAACTCTTGAGCCTGTACAATGCAATGAAAGAACCTGCATGACACAACAAAGTTCCACAACTAAGACCAGATGCAGCCAAAAAAAAAAAAAAAAACAAAACCAGAAAACAATGGGCATTGAGAGTGCTGGCTTGCCACAGACCAAAAGACACACCTGGAGCTTGGTTAAGTTCCCTTTATTGCTTCTCAGAAAAAATTCTTTGGGAAGGACTTTATAGGATTTGGGGTTTTATTAGAGGATATTCATGAGTGTTCAAAGAAGCAGGGGTTGCTCAGGATTGGCGCTGTCGGGAAAAAGAGATGGCTCTATGACTGGTGTCTTCATTAACCTCATCTAGAAGGTGAGAGGGAAGAAGTGAGGCTGAACCTGTGTGACAAGCAGCAGCAGTCCCCACGTTACCCAGAGGAGGGGAATGTTCAGTCATTTTTCTGGCTTGAACAATGTTGGTGTTTTCATCTCTGCTCAGACATGATTACACAATGAGCTTATTTCTGTCTTGATCCATCAGTCACAGATGGAGAAGGAAATGTCAACCCACTCCAGTATTCTTGCCTGGAGAAGCCCACCGACAGAGGAGCCTGGTGGGCTACAGTCCATGGGGTCGCAAGAGTTGAACACAACTTAGCAACTAAACCACCATCAGTCACAGAGCGGCTTTATCTGATGTTGGTAATTTGTGAAATTGCTCCAGCTCCTAGACACACCAAGGTGTGATGGTTCCAAGTCAGCTCCTGACTGTCAGATTTGTTTTTCTCTAATGATCCTCCTTGGCCAAAGACAAAGTCGGACCACAGGCATGAATGCATGACAGCCAGATTTTTCACTTGTCAAGAGTTTGATGATTTAGGGAATTCCCTGGGGGGTCCAGCGGTTAGGACCACTGGAGGGGGCATGGGTTCCATCCCTGGTTGGGGAACTAAGATCCTGAATGCTGTGGGGTGTGGCAAAAAGAAAAACAAAACAGGAAAGTTTGCCAGGTGAGACCAGGAAGATGTCCAGAGGACATAGTCTTTATTGGACCAGAGCTAATGCCCCATCTTCTGTCGTAGGATGAGTTGCTGAGTCATCTGATGTGACAATGACTGCACAGCAGCATTTAAGATTTTGGACAGGATACAATGGCAAAAGATAGAAGGCAGGAGGAGAAGGGGATGACAGAGGATGAGACGGTTGGATGGCATCACCAACTCAATGGACATGAGTTTGGACAAACTCCAGGAGACGGTGAAGGACAGGGAAGCCTGGCGTGCTGCAGTCCATGGGGTTGCAAAAAGTTGGACACAACTTAGCAACTGAACAATAACGACAGTGACCAACCATAGCACAGGCAAGTGTCAGAAACCAAAGGATCATGAGTCTCGTGACAAGTCCTATAAAGCCAGGGTCCCAGATTATAAAACCCAAGCAACGAAAACACTGAAGAGATCCCAGAATCCAGCAGGGTCCCTTACACAATCAGGTGTCCTATTTATTCTTATATCCACAACTGTGCTTGCCCCGTAGTATGTAAATGCAACCAGAAATGCACTGCCCCACCCCCAACCACCACCAGTTGAGAGGAAATCAAGGTGTTCAAAGGGGCTTTGAGAATCCTGTCTATACTTGTCAGAATTGCTTTGCAGGCAGGTAGGACGTGCAGTGGAAAAACTTTAAAATTACCCTACCAGTGGTGTCTTTAAAATTACCCTACCAATGCTGGTCCAATGTTGCTGCTGATTTTCCTCTGCTTTGTGGGTAATAACACAAAACATACTTGCTAAGCTTCACTTTTTATTACGGTCACCTCCTTACATATAGAAAAGCACTTCAATGCTCTTTAATTCTTTGTCAGTTTTGTAGGGCTCCTGTGATGATCAGCACATGTTTCTAAAGCATTTCAATGTCACGGACTAACTCCAAATCAGCCACCTAGCCTATCATTATAAATATTTAGTTTTGTTACTAGGCAGATCTGGGAGAGGGCATTGAATGGATATAATTTTTTAAATATTAAACATTTTTTAATTTATTTATGGAAGCACTGGGTCTCTGTTGCTGCACTTGGGCTTTCTCCAGGTGTGGTGAGTGGCAGGCTGCTCTTCATTGTGGTACTCAGGTTTTTCACGGGGGTGGCTTCTCTTGTGGAACTCAGGCTCTAGGGTGCTCAGGCTTACTTGCTCTGTGGCATGTGCGGTCTTCTTGAACCAGGGATCCAATCCATACCCCGTGCATTGTCAGGCAGATTCTTAATCTCTGGACCAAGGAAGTCCAGATGGATATAATTTTTGAGGAAAGCTTATATTTCAAGGGCAAATTTGAGTCTGATGACCCAACCTGCTTAGTAATTTTTAATTTTACTAAGTATGTATAATCTACACACACAATTAAATCAGAGTTATTCAGGGGATTCTTTAGAAGGTCAGTTTAGGGTATGGCTAGTTCCCTGAGGCAAGCAACTGTGAGCTGTTCCTTTGTGGGAGAGGGAAGGAGGTGGCTGGGTTCAGAATGACAATATTGGACAGCGATGTGTGAAGGAACAGCACCAGTTTTTCACAGGTTAGGTGACTAGCTGAAAGATGCCAAGGGTTTACTGTCAGTGGAAGTCTATATAGCACCCTATGGGAACCCATTAAGATTAATGGAGACCCAAGAACTAAATCAACTGAAGTTTTCATACTTTTATTACTGCTGCTGTGGTTCTTAGACGAGGTGGATACACATCTTGGCTGCTGGAGGTGAAGAAAGACTGAAATAAGCTAAGAGTCTCTGGTGATCTCCATTTAACTGAAGCTGTTCCCTAGTGCCTGTTCAGATTCATAATAAAAAGAAAGAGAGTGGGGACAAGGGGAAAATTTTTATTTCAGAACAATGGAGAAAACTTCTAGAAAGTAGTTTTATGGTATCAGTCTTTGTGTCCAAGGACTATGTTTCTTTTAACTTAAAAAATATATTCACTGAAATGTATTTAATAGACATATATCTAACCTAGGAAGATCAATTCTTCCCACTTTTTCTTTTCCTTTTGCTGATACGAATCTATTACTTTTTAAAAGTAATTTTCCCCCAGTGGTAGATTTATTGTACAGGAGACAGAGATCAAGACCATCCTCAAGAAAAAGAAATGCAAAAAAGCAAAATGGCTGTCTGTGGAGGCCTTACAAATAGCCTTTACAAATAGAAAAAGAAGAGAAGTGAAAAAACAAAGGAGAAAAGGAAAGATATATCCATTTGAATGCAGAGTTCCAAAGAATAGCAAGGAGAGAAAAGCAAGCCTTCCTCAGTGATCAGTGCAAAGAGATAGAGGAAAACAATAGAATGAGAAAGACGTGCTCACTTCGGCAGCACATATACTAAAATAGAATGGCAAAGACTAGAGACCTCTTCAAGAAAATTAGAGATACCAAGAGAACATTTTATGCAAAGATGGGTTCAATAAAGAACAGAAATGGTATGGACCTAACAGAAGCAGAAGATATTAAGAGGTGACAAAATACACAGAAGAACTGTACAAAAAAGATCTTCATGACCCAGATAATCATGATGGTGTGATCACTCACCTAGAGCCAGACATCCTGGAATATGAAGTCAAGTGGACCTTAGGAAGATGACTACGAACAAAGCTAGTGGAGGTGATGTAATTCTAGTTGAGCTATTTCAAATCCTTAAAGATGATGCTGTGAAAGTGCTGCACTCAATATGCCAACAAATTTGGAAAACTCAGCAGTGGCCACAGGACTGGAAAAGGTCAGTTTTCATTCAACTCCCAAAGAAAGGCAATGCCAAAGAATGCTCAAACTACCGCACAATTGCACTCATCTCACATGCTAGTAGAGTAATGCTCAAAATTCTCCAAGCCAGACTTCAACAATACATCAACCGTGAACTTCCAGATGTTCAAGGTGGATTTAGAAAAGGCACAGGAACCAGAGATCAAATTACCAACATCTGCTGGATCATCAAAAAAGCAAAAATTCCAGAAAAACATCTATTTCTGCTTTATTGACTATGCCAAAGCCTTTGACTGTGTGGATCACAATTAACTGTGGAAAATTCTTCAAGAGATAGGAATACCAGACCACCTTCTGCCTCTTGAGAAATCTGTACACAGGTCAGGAAGCCAACAGTTAGAATTGGACCTGGAACAACAGACTGGTTCCAAGTAGGAAAAGGAGTACGTCAAGGCTGTATATTGTCACCCTGCTTATTTAACTTATATGCAGAGTACATCATGAGAAACGCTGGGCTGGAGGAAGCACAAGCTGGAATCAAGATTGCCGGGAGAAATATCAATAACATCAGATATGCAGATGACACCACCCTTATGGCAGAAATTGAAGAACTAAAGAGCCTCTTGATGAAAGTGAAAGAGGAGAGTGAAAAAGTTGGGTTAAAGCTCAAGATTCAGAAAACTAAGATCATGGCATTCGGTCCCATCACTTCATGGCAAATAGATGGGGAAACAGTGGAAACAGTGGCAGATTTTATATTTTTTTGGCTCAAAAATCACTGCAGATGGTGACTGCAGCCATGAAATTAAAAGATGCGTACTCCTGGAAGGAAAGTTATGACCAACCTAGACAGCATATTAAAAAGCAGAGACATTACTTTGCTAACAAAGGTCCATCTAGGCAAGGCTATGGTTTTCCCAGTAGTCATGTATGGATGGGAGAGTTGGACTATAAAGAAACCTGAGCATGGAAGAATTGATGCTTTTGAACTGTGGTGTTGGAGAAGACTTTTGCAAGTCTTTTGGACTGCAAGGAAATCCAACTAGTCAGTCCTAAAGAAGATCAGTCCTGAGTGTTCACTGGAAGGACTGATGCTGAAGCTGAAACTCCAATACTTTGGCCACCTGATGCGAAGAACTAACTCATTTGAAAAGACCCTGACACTGGGAAAGATTGAAGGTGGGAGGAGAAGGGGACAACAGAGGATGAGATGGTTGGATGGCAACACCGATTCAGCGGACATGAGTTTGAGTAAACTCCAGGAGTTGGTGATGGACAGGGAGGCCTGGCGTGCTGCAGTCCATGGGGTGGTAAAGAGTTGGACATGACTGAGTGACTGAACTGAACTGAAGGTAGATTTACTCCTAGGAATTTTTTTCTTTCTGATGTGATGGTGAATGGAATTGTTTCCTCTTTCTGATCTTTCGTTTTTAGTGTATAGGATTGCAAGAGATTTCTGTGTAGTAATTCTGTATCCTGCAACTTTACCAAATTCATTGATGAGCTCTACTAGTTTTCTGTTAACATCTTTAGGATTTTCCATGCATACTTCTTTTCCAGTTTGGATTTCTTTTATTCCTTTTTCCTTGATTATCATGGCTAGGACTTCCAAAACTATGTTAATTAATAGTGGAGAGAGTGGACATCCTTGTCTTGTTCCTGATCTTAAGAGGAAATGCTTCCAGGTTTTCCACCACTGACAATTATGTTTGCTGTGGGTTTGTCATATATGGCCCTTATTATGTTGAGGTATGTTCCCTCTGGGCTTCCCAGGTAGCTCAGTGGAAAAGAACCCACCTGTCAATGCAGGAGACTTGGGTTCCATCCCTGGTATGGGAAAATCCCCTGGAGGAGGAAATGGCAATCCATTCCAATATTTCTTATGGACAGAGGAGCCTGGCGGGCTACAGTTCACTGGCTCAAAAAGAGTTGGACATGACTGACTGACAAAGCAGGCACACACGCATAATTAACTACATTATCATTAACTAAAATGGTTAATAATTTTTTTCTCCAGACAATGAAGAAAATCAGAGGACAGAAAATGAAAGATTGTTTAGTTATTTTTTTCTCCAATCATTTCATATCATCTTAATACTTTCGAGGGAAAAAGAAATTTAAGTAATCTTATTCAAAGGCATTTCATCATTTGTCACTAGATTGCCATTCTAAGAAATAAGGGTAAAATTTTTATTTAGTGATTAATGTTTTGTATGTGTTTCTTATTTGGAAACTGTCCAGACTTCTAGTCTTTTTTTATTATTGGCTGGGCTGCATGGCATGTGGGAGCTTAGCTCCCTGGCCAGGGATTGAACCTGCACCCCTTGAAGTGAAAGTGTGGAATCTTAACCACTGGACTGCCAGGGAAGTCCCCCAGTCTTAATTAATTAATTACCTAAGATATTAAAGTTGAGAAAAGCTTAAATGTATAAAACAGATTGTGACATGTATCTTTATTTTTTTTTAGATTGTGACATGTATATTTTTAAAAAGGTGACAGATGGTTTAGACAGTAACTTGAATCCTTGATATTTTTATCAAGCTGTGTGCTCGAAAGTCAATACTTAATACTCCTCAAAATATAAGAAAGGAAGGAGAGGATACCACCTACATTAAATAAAATAGTCTTTAAAAAAATTTTTTTAAAGAAAAACAAGACAAATGATGTCTTCATCAAGATTTACTTTTTGTTCTAAAGTACCTCCCCAAAACACAACCTTGCTCATGTCAAAAGCTTCCTAAAGTGGCCAGTGCAATTCCAAACTTTGGTGAAATTGTGACAGAGTGATAAGCATACTATTAACAGTTAGTACTGTTAATAAGAAAAGATGAAGAAAACAGGTGTTTGGACTGAAAGAGGCACCATTTAGATTGAGAAGACCCTGGGAACTGGAGAGGCTCTTAAAGATAGTGCTTGGGTAGCTTTATCTCCCCTGAGCCTGACCAAAGGGCCAATGGTTTCACCAAGGAGTGGCCAGACAAACCTCCTGAAATAAAGCAATTCTCAGAGACACAAAGACCGGAGAGAAGTCCATAAAAGGTTTGAAATGATGGGAGGCAAAGGAGTATCAATCTCAGGATTCCCCTTGTCCAGCTTGAGGATGGACTTGACCAGGCTTGACGTATCGACTTCATGGAGACCTTCCTGATCCCAGCCCCTGGTGGGCATGCCTTTGGGGAACTTCCCTCCTCGTATGTGGACTGGACCCGTGACTTGCTTCTAACCAGTGGAATGAAACAAAGGAGATGGAATCCAGATGATTGTATTTACATGATTACCTAAGAGGTAGCACCATCTTGCTGGAGTCTCTCACTCTGATGCTGCTTTTAAAGAAGCAACTGGCCTTGATTTTTAAAGCCACGAGGAAATGAACTCTGCCAACAGCCTGGGAGAGCTTAGAGGCAGATACCTGTCCTGTCAAGGCTCAGATGAGAGGCCAGTTTTGGCTGATACCTTTTTTGTAACTTTGTCAGATCCTAAGTGGACTCGCAAGCTAAGCCATGCCCAGATGCCTGACCCAGACAAACAGTGGGGTAATGAGCACATGTAGTTTTAAGCAGCTAAGACTGTGGTACTATGTCACATGATAACAGAAAACGAACGCTCTAGGCTGTGCTCATCTCCCGACAGGCTTTTACTCTTCTGAACAATTTCATTTCTTTTCTTTTTTTTTTTTTTAAATAATATGTACATTTAATGCAATTCATTCATCTGACATTATTTGTTAGGTATACACACATCACATCGGGTGTACAAAGTTTAACACTGGGTATATAATGCTTAAAATTATATGCTTAACATTGAGCATACAGTGTTTATTTTTTTAATATAAATTTATTTATTTTAATTGGAGGCTAATTACTTTACAATATTGTAGTGGTTTTGCCATACATTGACATGAATCTGCCACGGGTGTACATGTGTTCCCCATCCTGACCCACCCTCCCACCTCCCTCCCTATCCCATCCCTCTGGGTCATCCCAGTGCATCAGCCCCAAGCACCCTGTCTCATGCATTGAACCTGGACTGGTGATTCATTTCATATATGATAATATACATGTTTTAATGCCATTCTCCCAAATCATCCCACCCGTGCCTTCTCCCACAGAGTCCAAAAAACTGTTCTATATATCTGTGTCTCTTTTGCTGTCTCACATATAGGGTCATCATTACCATCTTTCTAAATTCCATATATATGCGATAGTATACTGTATTGGTGTTTTTCTTTCTGGCTTACTTCACTCTGTATAATAGGCTCCAGTTTCATCCACCTCATCAGAACTGATTCAAATGTACTCTTTTTAATGGCTGAGTAATATTCCATGGTGTATATGTACCACAGCTTTCTTATCCATTCGTCTGCTGATGGGCATCTAGGTTGCTTCCACGCCCTGGCTATTGTAAACAGTGCTGCAATGAACATTGGGGTGCACGTGTCTCTTTCAATTCTGGTTTCCTCAGTGTGTATGCCCAGGAGTGGGATTGCTGGGTCATATAGCAGTTCTATTTCCAGTATTTTAAGGAATCTCTACACTGTTCTCCATAGTGGCTGTACTAGTTTGCATTCCCATCAACAGTGTAAGAGGCTTCTCTTTTCTCCACACCCTTTCCAGCATTTATTGCTTATAGACTTTTGGATAGAAGTCATTCTGACTGGCATGAAATGGTACCTCATTGTGGTTTTGATTTGCATTTCTCTGATAATGAGTGATGTTGAGCATCTTTTCACGTGTTTGTTAGCCATCTGTATGTCTTCTTTGGAGAAATGTCTGTTTAGTTCTTTGGCCCATTTTTTGATTGGGTCACTTATTTTTCTGGAATTGAGCTGCAGGAGTTGCTTGTATATTTTTGAGATTAATTCTTTGCCAGTTGCTTCATTTGCTATTATTTTCTCACATTCTGAAGGCTGTCTTTTCACCTTGCTTATAGTTTCCTTCATTGTGCAAAAGCTTTTAAGTTTCATTAGGTCCCATTTGTTTATTCTTGCTTTTATTTCCAATACTCTGGGAGGTGGGTCATAGAGGATCCTGCTGTGATTTATGTCGGAGAGTGTTTTGCCTATGTTTTCCTCTAGGAGTTTTATAGTTTCTGGTCTTACGTTTAGATCTTTAATCCATTTTGAGTTTATTTTTGTGTATGGTATTAGAAAGTTTCATTCTTTGACAAGTGGTTGACCAGTTTCCCCAGCACCACTTCTTAAAGAGATTGTTTTCTCTCCATTGTATATTCTTGTCTCCTTTGTCAAAGATAAGGTGTCCATAGGGGTGTGGATTTATCCCTGGGTTTTCTATTTTGTTCCATTGATCTATATTTCTCTCTTTGTGCCAGTACCATACTGTCTTGATGACTGTGGCTTTGTAGTAGAGCCTTAAGTCAGGCAGGTTGATTCCTCCAGTTTCATTCTTGCTTTGGCTATTCGAGGTTTTTGTATTTCCATACAAATTGTGAAACTATTTGTCCTAGTTCTGTGAAAAATACCATTTGTAGCTTGACAGGGATTGCATTGAATCCATAGATTGCTTTGGGTCAGTCAGTCAGTTCAGTCATTCAGTCGTGTCTGACTCTTTGCGACCCCATGAATTGCAGCACGCCAGGCCTCGTTGTCCATCACCAACTCCCGGAGTTTACTCAAACTCATGTCCATCGAGTTGGTGATGCCATCCAACCATCTCATCCTCTGTCGTCCCCTTCTCCTCCTGCCCCCAATCCCTTGCTTTGGGTAGTACACTCATTTTCACTATTCTGATTCTTTCAATCCATGAACATGGTATATTTCTCCATTTATTTGTGTCCTCTTTTATTTCTTTCTCCAGTGTTTTATAGTTTTCTATATATAGGTCTTTTGTTTCTTTAGGTAGATATATTCCTACGTATTTTATTTTTTCATTGCAATGGTGAATTGAATTGTTTTCTTAATTTCTCTTTGTTTTCTCATTGTTAGTGTATAGGAATGCAAGAGATTTCTGTGTGCTAATTTTCTATCCTGCAACTTTACTATATTCATTGATTAGCTCTAGTAGTTTTCTGGTGGAGTCTTTAGGGTTTTCTATGTAGAGGATCATGTCATCTGCAAACAGTGAGAGTTTCACTTCTTCTTTTCCTATCTGGATTCCTTTTATTTCTTTTTCTGCTCTGATTGCTGTGGCCAAAACTTCCAAAACTATGTTGAATAGTAGTGGTGACAGTGGGCACCGTTATCTTGTTCCTGACTTAAGGGAAGTGCTTTCCATTTTTCACCACTGAGGATAATGTTTGCTGTGGGTTTGCCATATATAGCTTTTATTATGTTGAGGTATGTTCCTTCTATTCCTGCTTTCTGGAGGGTTTTTATCATAAATGGATGTTGAATTTTGTCAAAGGCTTTCTCTGCATCTATTGAGATAATCATATGGCTTTTATCTTTCAATTTGTTAATGTGGTGTATTACGTTGATTGATTTGTGGATATTGAAGAATCCTTGCATCCCTGGGATAAAGCCCACTTGGTCACGATGTAGGAATTTTTTAATTCATTTGTTGGATTCTGTTTGCTAGAATTTTGTTAAGGATTTTTGCATCTATGTTCATCAGTGATATTGGCCTGCAGTTTTCTTTTTTTTGTGTGTGGCATCTTTGTTTGCTTTTGGTATTAGGGTGATGGTGGCCTCATAGAATGAGTTTGGAAGTTTAGCTTCCTCTGCAATTTTCTGGAAGAGTTTGAGTAGGACAGGTGTTAGTGCTTCTCTAAATTTTTGGTAGAATTCAGCTGTGAAGCTGTCTGGTCCTGGGATTTGTTTGCTGGAAGATTTCTGATTACAGTTTCAATTTCCGTGCTTGTGATGGGTCTGTTAAGATTTTCTATTTCTTCCTGGTTCAGTTTTGGAGAGTTGTACTTTTCTAAGAATTTGTCCATTTCTTCCAAGTTGTCCATTTTATTGACATATAGTTGCTGATAGTAGTCTTTTATGATCCTTTGTATTTCTGTGTTGTCTGTTGTGATCTCTCCATTTTCATTTCTAATTTTGTTGATTTGATTCTTCTCCCTTTGTTTCTTGATGAGTCTGGCTAATGGTTTGTCAATTTTATTTATCTTCTCAAAGAACCAGCTTTTGGCTTTGTTGATTTTTGCTATGGTCTCTTTTGTTTCTTCAGCATTTATTTCTGCTAAGTTTTAAGATTTCTTTCCTTCTACTAACCCTGGGGTTCTTCATTTCTTCCTTCTCTAGTTGCTTTAGGTGTAGAGTTAGGTTACTTATTTGACTTTTTTCTTGTTTCTTGATGTAAGCCTGTATTGCTAGGAACCCACCCCTTAGCACTGCTTTTACAGTGTCCCATAGGTTTTGGGTTGTTGTGTTTTCATTTTCATTTGTTTCTATGCATATTTTCATTTCTTTTTTGATTTCTTCTGTGATTTGTTGGTTATTCAGCAGCATGTTGCTCAGACTCCATATGTTGGAATTTTTAAGTTTTTCTCCTGTAATTGACATCTAATCTTACTGCATTGTGGTCAGAAAAGATGCTTGGAATGATTTCAATTTTTTTTTGAATTTACTAAGGCTAGATTTATGGCCCAGGATGTGATCTATCCTAGAGGTTTCCATGTGCACTTGAGAAAAAGCTGAAATTCATTGTTTTGGGGTGAAATGTCCTCTAGATATCAATTAAGTCTAACTGGTTTGTTGTATCATTTAAAGTTTGTGTTTCCCAAAAGCAAAAGTAAACAAATGGGACCTAATGAAACTTAAAAGCTTTTGCACAACAAAGGAAACTATAAGTAAGGTGAAAAGACAGTCCTCAGATTGGGAGAAAATAATAGCAAACGAAGCAACAAAGGATTACTCTCAAAAATATACAAGCAACTCCTGAAGCTCAACTCCAGAAAAATAAATGACCCAATCAAAAAATGGGCCAAAGAACTAAACGGACATTTCTCCAAAGAAGACATACAGATGGCTAAAAAACACATGAAAAGATGCTCAACATCACTCATTATCAGAGAAATGCAAATCAAAACCACAATGAAAAAAAAAAAAAAAAAAAAACCACAATGAGGTACCATTACACGCCAGTCAGGATGGCTGCTATCCAAAAGTCTACAAGCAATAAATGCTGGAGAGGGTGTGGAGAAAAGGGAACCCTCTTACACTGTTGGTGGGAATGCAAACTAATACAGCCGCTATGGAAAACAGTGTGGAGAGTTCTTAAAAAACTGGAAATAGAACTGCCATAAGACCCAGAAATCCCACTCCTGGGCATACACACCGAGGAAACCAGATCTGAAAGAGACACGTGCACCCCAATGTTCATCGCAGCACTGTTTATAATAGCCAGAACATGGAAGCAACCTAGATGCCCAACCTAGACGAATGGATAAGAAAGCTGTGGTACATATACACCATGGAATATTACTCAGCCATTAAAAAGAATTCATTTGAATCAGTTCTAACGAGATGGATGAAACTGGAGCCCATTATACAGAGTGAAGTAAGCCAGAAAGATAAAGACCATTACAGTATACTATCGCATATATATGGAATTTAGAAAGATGGTAATGATAACCCTATATGCAAAACAGAAAAAGAGACACAGATGTACAGAACAGACTTTTGGACTCTGTGGGAGAAGGCGAGGGTGGGATGTTTCAAGAGAACAGCATCAAAACATGTATATTATCTAGGGTGAAACAGATCCACGAGACCAGGTTGGATGCATGAGACAAGTGCTCGGACCTGGTGCACTGGGAAGACCCAGAGGGATCGGGTAGAGAGGGAGGTGGGAGGGGGGATCAGGATGGGGAATACATGCAAATCCATGGCTAATTCATGTCAATGTATGATAAAAACCACTACAATATTGTAAAGTAATTAGCCTCCAACTAATAAAAATAAATGAAAAAAAAATAAAGTTTGGGTTTCCTTGTTAATTTTCTGTTTAGTTGATCTATCCATAGGTGTGAGTGGGATATTAAAGTCTCCCACTATTATTCTGTTATTGTTAATTTCCTCTTCCATACTTGTTGGCATTTGTCTTATATATTGCAGTGCTCCTATGTTGGGTGCATATATATTTATAATTGTTATATCTTCCTCTTGGATTGATCCTTTGATCATTATGTAGTGTCTTTCTTTGTCTCTTTTCACAGCCTTTATTTTAAAGTCTATTTTATCTGATATGAGTATTGCTACTCCTGCTTTCTTTTGGTCTCTATTTGTGTGGAGTATCTTTTACCAGCCCTTCACTTTCAGTCTGTGAGTGTCCCTTGTTTCGAGGTGGGTCTCTTGTAGACAACATATATAGGGGTCTTGTTTTTGTATCCATTCAGCCAGTCTGTCTTTTGGTTGGGGCATTCAACCCATTTACATTTAAGGTAATTATTGATAAGTATGATCCTGTTGCCATTTACTTTGTTGTTTTGGGTTCGAGTTTATACACCCTTTCTGTGTTTCCTGTCTAGAGAAGATCCTTTAGCATTTGATGGAGAGCTGATTTGGTGGTGCTGAATTCTCTCAGCTTTTGCTTGTCTGTAAAGCTTTTGATTTCTCCTTCATATTTGAATGAGATCCTTGCTGGGTACAGTAATCTGGGCTGTAGGTTTTTCTCTTTTATCATTTTAAGTATGTCCCTTCTGGCCTGAAGAGTTTCTATTGAAAGATCAGTTGTTATCCTTATGGGAATCCCTGTGTGTGTTATTTGTTGTTTTTCCCTTGCTGCTTTTAACATTTTTTTCTTTGTGTTTGATCTTTGCTGATTTGATTAATATGTGTCTTGGGGTGTTTTGCCTTGGGTTTATCCTGTTTGGGATTGTCTGGGTTTCTTGGACTTGGGTGACTATTTCCTTCCCCATTTTAGGGAAGTTTTCAACTATTATCTCCTCAAGTATTTTCTCATGGTCTTTCTTTTGTCTGCTTCTTCTGGGACTCCTATGGTTCATATGTTGTGGCATTAAAACATTGTCCCAGAGGTCTCTGAGGTTGTCCTCATTCTTTTTTCCTCTCTCTTTCATTTATTTCTACCATTCTATCTTCTACCTCACTTATCCTAGCTTCTGCCTCCATTATTCTACTGTTGGCTCCCTCCAGAGTGTTTTTTATCTCATTTATTGCATTATTCATTATATATTGACTCTTTTTTATTTCTTCTAGGTCCTTGTTAAACATTTCTTGCATCTTCTCAATCCTTGTCTCCGGGCTATTTATGTGTAACTCCATTTTGTTTTCAAGCTTTTGGATCATTTTCACTATCATTATTCGGAATTCATCAGGTAGATTCCCTATCTCTTCCTTTTTTGTTTGATTTGGTGGGCATTTATCCTGTTCCTTTACCTGCTGGGTGTTTCTCTGCCTTTTCATTTTGTTTATATCACTGTGTTTGGGGTGGCCTTTCTGTATTCTGGCAGTTGGTGGTTCCTCTTTATTGTGGCTGTTCCTCGCTATGAGTGGGTTTGGACAGGTGGCTTGTCAAGGTTTCCTGGATAGGGAAGCTTGTGTTGGTGTTCTGGTAGGTGGAGCTATATTTCTTCTCTCTGGAGTGCAATGAAGTGTCCAGTAGTGAGTTTTGAGATGTCAGTGGGTTTTGTGTGACTTTGGCAGCCTGTATATTGAAGCTGAGGGCTATGCTCCTGTGTTGCTGGAGAATGTTCGTGGTAAGTCTTGCGCTGGAACTTGTTGGCCCTTGGGTGGTGCTTGGTTTCAGTGTAGGTATGGGGGCTTTTGATGAGCTCCTATCGATTAATGTTCCGTGGTGTCAGGAGTTCTCTGGTGTTCTCAGGATTTGGACTTAAGCCTCCTGCCTCTGGTTTTCAGTCTTATTCTTACAGTAGCCTCAAGACTTCTTCATCTATACAGTACTGATGATAAAACATCTAGGTTAATGATGAAAAGTTTCTCCACAGTAAGGGACACCCGGAGAGGTTCACAGTTACATGGAGAAGAGAAGAAAGAGGGAGATAGAGGTGACCAGGAGGAGAAGAGGGGGAATCAAAAGGGGAGAGAGGAAGCTAGCCAGTAATCACTTCCCTATGTGCTCTCCACAGTCTGGATTCCTTGGAGATGTTCACGGAGTTACACAGAGAAGAGAAGAGGGAGGAAGGAGACCGAGGTGGCCAAGGATAAAAGGGGGAATCAAAAGGAGAGAGACAGATACAGCCAGTAATCAGTTCCCTAAGTGTTCTCCACAGCCTGGAATACACAGAGCCTCGCAGAGTTTGGCAGAGAAGAGAAGGGGGAGGGAGAAGATAGAGGCGACCTGGTGGAGAAAAAGGAGTCAAAAGGGGGAGAGAGCAATCAAGCCAGTAATCTTGCCCCCAAGTAAAAGTGGGTATTGAAGATTGGGTTCTTAAAGGTAAAAATTGATAACAAATACCAAAAAGCAAAGATTAAAAATCTAGAGTAGAGGTTAGACTCTCAAAAATACAATATTAAAAAATAAAACAAAGTCACAAAAATTATAAAATATATATATATGAAGTTTGCTTTAAAAGTAGGGTCTTTTTTTTTTTTTGCAAGGTAATAGTAGGTTATAAAAATGAAACTTAAAAGAGTAATAGAGGACTTAAAAATAAAAAA
Organism: Muntiacus reevesi; assembly: GCF_963930625.1. Classification (NCBI taxonomy): domain Eukaryota; kingdom Metazoa; phylum Chordata; class Mammalia; order Artiodactyla; family Cervidae; genus Muntiacus; species Muntiacus reevesi. The sequence goes on from NC_089251.1 coordinate 97,132,880, forward strand.
TTTTTTTAATTTAAAAAATGATAATAGTGAAAACGTATCTAGGACTTTCTCTGGAGCTGTTGCAGACAGTGTGAAGTCAGCTCATTTTCAGGTAGTTCCTTGGGCCGACTGATACTTCTCAAGGTCTGTAGGCCCCTTCCTATGTAGTTGGTGCTAACTACAGGGTTTTACTCTATTGCACCTGTCACTTCCAAAGCGGTTCCCTCTATTTATTTTAGCTTCTTGTTTGCTGGTCTCTTCAGTGTCTAATTTCCACCCTGACACAAGGGGGCAGTGGTGGTCACTTTTTTTAGGCTCACTTGTTCAGTCGTGCTGTGGGGAGGGAGGGACACTGCGAACAAATACTGGCGAGTGTGGGCCATGCGTGCAGTGTCTCAGCCATGCTGGGTTTGCCCCCATTCATGATGTGTGTACCCTCCCAGTCTACACTGTTCAGGCTCTAGGTTGCTCTCCTGGGAACTGTCAGGCGGGCCCTGGGTTGTATGCACTTTCCAGGTCTAAGTCGCTCAGGTTCAGGTTCTCAGGTACTCCACAAAGGCACAGACTCGGTTGGGCCTGTGTTTTGTGCCCTTCCCAGGTCCAAGCAGCTCTCGTGACCAGGTGCTTTGGCGAGTGCAGTCGCCCCCAGTTGGAGGCTGCATCTTATCGCCTCCCCCGTCCCAGCCACTCGGTTTTCTGGGTGCACAATGGGCGTGCCTTCTCAGGTGTGCCATGTGTCTCTTCTGGGGAGCCGATCTCTGGCTGCGACCCTCCTGGCAGATGTCAACCATCCAGAATCCCTAGAAGTCTTGGTGAGCAACCAAGTCTGCTTGTAGTTTGGTAGAGGATGCCTCTCTGGGGCCGCGATTGCCCCCTTCTGGCTCTGGCTGCCCTCGCCTGCCTGTCTCCGGCGGGGGATGGGCCGGTCCACAGCCAGCTAGCTCTGCTCAGTCCTTTGTTCTGTGAGCGGGCCTGGCGGTCTATTAGGTTAGAGCTTTGTGCGGGATAGCTGTCCCACAGTCTGGGCTGCTATCTCAAGTTAGTTTCCTCAGATTGGCCTCAGGACATTCAGGCTGATCCTTACCCTAAGCAATGCAGCCCGCACTTCCCTGTCCAGCCCCCGCTTGCTAGTGGCGGATGCAAGCGTCTGGGCTGCTGTTCCACTGGGTGTTGCCGTTAGGCACGTAATCTGTGGGTTTTAATTATTTATTTATTTACTTATTTACTTTTCCTCCTGGTTATGTTGCCCTCTGAAATCCCAAGGCTCGCCACAGACCCGCCGGTGAGAGTGTTTCCTGATGTTTGGAAACTTCTTTTCTAAGACTCCCTTCCCAGGAGGGATCTCCTGTCCCTACCTCTTTTGTCTCTCTTTTTATCTTTTATATTTTGTCCTACCTCCTTTCGAAGACAATGAGCTGACTCTCTGGGTGCCTGATGTCCTCTGCCAGCATTCAGAAGTTATTTTGTGGAATTTGCTCAGCGTTCAAATGTTCTTTTGATGAATTTGTGCGGGAGAAAGTGGTCTCCCTGACCTATTTCTCTGCCATCTTAGGACCGCCCCCTCAGACAACTTCATTTCTAAATATCCAAATGAACATTTAGATATTTCCCTTTAGTCAGGCACAGCTAAGGTTAAAATAGCTTACCCAAAGTTTATTAGACTCTTTGGGTAAAAATTAGCCAATGGTCCTCTCCCCGTGTTAAGCAGTATCAGCGCAATAAAAGACGGGAAAACATCCACATCTGGCTTCAAGCTAACTCCAGCATGGACAGCTTCTGTTGCCGCAAACAGGTATCTCTCCAGTTAGAACCAGCCCTGTGAAGCTAGTCTCCTTCTGCTGTATAGCCTCTCCAGGCTGTATACGTACCGGATGTTCAGTAATTGTGGAACTGAAACTGTGACTGCCTTGAAGCTTATCAATTCATGACATGTGGCTTCCCTTTAGGCAGCACTTCTGCTTGATGCCCGGACTTTGACAGGACAGACACTGGGACCACAGGCAGCGAGTATGCCAATGTTACTGCTGCCTGAGCCCGGTTTCAGGAGAGTTGAAGGCAGGAAAATAAAGGGCAACTAGAATTTCGAGTCTTCAGCATCATCTTTAGTTATCAGCTGCCACAGGGTCTCCCAGTACTGAACCTCTCCTAAAATTCTTACTTCTCCCCACCCCTACAAGTATCTGAAATAGAAACAAAGGGAAGAAAATAATTTTCCCTAAAGAATTTTTCCTTTCTCCTTCTTCTTTTAAATAGTAAACCTCAACTGTTGATAGAAGTTTCTAGGAATTCAAGGTATATCAATAAAAGTTTAGGCTAAATGAGATTTATAACTAGAAAACAGATACACTATTGGGTGTTAAAGATTAGAATGAAGCCAAGTTCACATATGTACTTATAGACATGACAGCAAACAGCAATCGGTCAAGCTATACCTGGTGTCTAATGCCTCTGGCTGAATCTCTGTTCTCCAGCAGAGCAGACTAAGCTCCGTTAGGGCAGGAACCACATCTGGTCAGCTCTGGATTTCCCCAACACATAACACACTCTTCACTCAAAAGGCCACTTATAGGCTCTGTAACAACCTAGAGGGATGGGATTGGGAGGGAGGTTCTAGAGGAAGGGGACATATGTATACCTATGGTTGATTCATGTTGATGTTTGGCAGAAACCACAATACTGTAAAGCAACTATCTTTCAATTAAAAAAAAAATTTTTTTTAAAGGGCCACTCATAGAGTGTACTGAATCCAAATAAGAAAACCATTTTTTAAAAAAGTTAATGATGATTGCTAAGGTGTCACCTCAACCCTTGTGTTTAAACATTGCTATTCTTACCCATTTTCCAGTTACACCACAGGGGGGTAGTAGGGGGGAAGGGGAGATAAACTACTGAGGGTGAGGTGGGGAGGGAGTTAAACCAATTAATAGCACTAAAACCTCCAAGTCTACCCAAGGAAGAATCACATCATGTTTAGCCAGTGAAAAGGATTAGAATTTTAAAAACATTTTAATGAGAACACTTTCTCACCATCTTTAAATAGAAATGACTTCCACTTTCTACTCTGAAGCTGCTGGGCCGTCAGCACTTCTTCGCTTCCTGGTCCACGGGGTTCGGAAGCCACCGCACGACCAGCTCGCCAGTGCTCTTCAGGCACGTGTTGGACGTGTCCTCCTCTGTTGGCAGACCCTGGGGCAGCTTCAGGGGCTTGATTCTGTGACATGAGAAGATGCTGTTAGTGTTATACCAGGTAACACATTTTTAGAAACTGCTAGAATAACAAATAACAAACCTTATCAAATGTTTAACCACTTTCAGTTTTGCATTCACTGAAGGGATATTCTTGTGAACTTGAGGAGTGTGTGCCTACAAACAAAGGAAACAACATTAGAAATCAATTTCAACAGTGCAGATGGTCCCACATTTCAGCAAGAGATTAAGGTAAAGTCTCCTTCTATCTAAATCAAATTTTCTAATACATTACATGAAATAATACATTTAAACAAAAGAAATATTAAATAAGTAGGTTAAAAGTTTTAAAGGTGGAAAATTTACAGCAAATTTAAACAACACTAAAGATGACTAAAATAGGTACATACTTTTTGTAACCCAAGCATCTTTATTATATCTTTCTCCCAATATGGACGTCTTTTTGTACTTTTTATTCTGGTAACAATATGCAGTTTATGAGGTTGCTGTGGATCCCCACCGTATTTTTCATGATCTTCAGGTGAAGGCCGAAAAACCTAGAGAGAAAAAATATAAATGATAAATTTTCAACACAGCTTCAATGTACCCCCCCTTTTTTTTCTTAAAAAAAAAAACTTCAAACAACTATATAATAATTTCATATCTAATCACTCTACAATTTTCATCCTCAAATCGAACATTTCTACCAGTCTGACCACTCAGATAAATGAAGTCAAAGGAGTTCATGCACTAAGAAAAACATCACACAGCCAGGGATCTTCTTTTGTTTTGATAAAGAACAAAGCAGGAAGAACCGGGTGACAAATGCCAGGAAAAGGCACTGCACTATACCGGCTAGGCCTTGAACTGCATCCTCTACCCCATTCAAGGAGGGGATAAATATAAACTTACAGTAACACATGAGTATTATTAAAATGAAGTATGTACTGGGCTACATCCCCAAATAAGGATATATATATATATAACACTATTTGTAATACTGAAACATTGAAAGGCCATATCTATATTCCTCAAGAGAATAGCTAAAAAATTAGGATTATTGCATAGTCATAATTATTACATTCTAAATAAAACTATTAATGATATTAACTAAATTAGACATGACGCAAATGAACTCTGCTGTATTCTACTGGATTTAATGCTGCTATCAAAATGAATAAGGCTTACCATTTACCATTTCTGTAGGTACTAATTTTGAAGAATGGTCACAGTATACTCTTGAGCAAAAACAACTAAATTTCCACACCACAAAAAAACAAATTTCTACACCACTATGTGTAGTAGGATTCTGTATTTGCTTCATCTGTACCATGATGAGTGTGTACATATGATGTATTCTTTAAATATCAATTCTAAGAATATGACCATAAATTCTAAACATGATTCTAACAATTCTACACATACGTGTGTGTGTGTTAGTCACTCAGTCGTGTCTAACTCTTTGCAACCCCATGGACTATAGCCTACCAGGCTCCTTGGTCCATGAAATTCTCCAGGCAAGAATACTGGAGTGAGCTGGGGATCTTCCCGACCCAGGGATCAAATCCAGGTCTCCTGCACTGCAGACAGATTCTTTACCATTGAGCCACCAGGGAACCCATATATGTGTGTGTATACATACACACACACACACACACACACACACAACCTTAAATGTAGAAAGGTCTCAAAAACATTAGGTCGAGAGTCATACCTCTGGGGAAACAGACTGAGGAAGGACAAAAAAAAGATGTTACTTTAATCACAAATAATATTATTTAATCATTAATTTCTCCACAGAGGGATCAGGTTACATTGCTAAATGATGAAAGCAGCTAGAGAAGCATTATAGCCAAGATGATGCACATCTTTAAAAATATGTAAAAGAGAAGTACATGGAGGGCGCGGGCAGTGGTTGTCTCCAAACGAATGGGATGAAGGGTATTTTTCTAGAGCTTTTGAAGAAACACAGGGTGAGAAGAATGGTGGCATACAGAGGATGGGGTAGGTGCACCAAAGAAAAGGAAAGACGACTTAAAGAAATGGTGTGAGGAGCATGAAATATTTAGGAAAAGTCAGTGGTTCCATGTGAATAAGGTAGGAAAAAAAACATTTAAAGCAATGCAGGCGGAGGAGTTAAACTAAGCTCAACTATTCTGAGTCTTTAGAAATTTCCAGAAGGCATATAAAGCTATTGGAGGTTTGAAACAATATGAATTTCAAAGATAGATTCGGAAAGAAAACTCTTTCAAAAGAACTGGAGGTGGAGACTGATACAAAAAAAAACCTCAGGAAGGTCTTAGGGACATGGTTTAAGGGTCTGAATTACAGCAGCTGTAACAGAAAAGGACTGATCTGGGGACTTTGGCCAGTAAAATAGATGGATTTGTGGTGGGTGAGGGAGCAGACAGGGTTGAGACTGACTCAGAGGTTTTCAGTCTGGGCAATCAGACAGAGGATCAACTGACATTACTAATACAGGACAAGCACATTCTTTTAGTTTGGTTATTTGGAGGGAAAGTAAGACAATGAGTTCAATTTTGGATAGCTTGAAATACTTATGGGTTATCCAAGCAGCAAGGTTTAGAAATTATTTGAGAAAACAGGAATGTCTGGAAGACAGGCAATGGGCTACAGATGCACACTTCAGAGTCATTTCTATGAGGCTGGAAAGTTTTCAAACTCACTACAGCTGGCGATCAAAATCACCGCCTCCCACATTTTAAACAAATGTTAACATCTGTATCTATCCTTTTCTTACAGAAGTTCACAGTCTAAGAAACATGGAAAGATATGACAATGTAGTTGCAGACCATGACTTGGAAAAAAGATTTCTGATAAAGGAACATCAAGCATGTTAAAGGTATCAAAATAATCGACGGTAATACTATTTCAGCTCTTAAAAAATCAGTAGAGAATGGTGGTTGCCAGAGACTGGGGGAAGAAGGTATGAGGAGTTACCGTTTAATGGGAACAGAGTTGTTCCAATTTTGTAAGATAAAGAGTTCTGGAGAGGGATGGTTGTGAAGGTCACACGATAATATGAAAGTATTTAATATCATTGAGTGAAAGTGTTAGTCATTCAGTTGTGTCCAACTCTTTTCAACCTCCTAGACCATAGTTCACCAGGCTCCTCTGTCCGTGGAATTCTCCAAGAAAGAATACTAAAGCGGGTTGCCATTCCCTTCTCTAGGGGATCTTCCCCACCCAGGGATTAAACCAGAGTCTCCTGCATTGCAGGTAGATTCTTCACCATCTGAGCCACCAGTGAAGCACGTAATATCACTGAAGTGTACACTTAAAAAAAAACAGTTAAGACACTAACGTTTATTTATACCTTATGCATTTTACCACGATACTGAAAAATTGGAGAAAACAAAAGAAAAATCTATTGAGGGCTTAGCCAGTGTTTTTTGAAAGAATGATAGGTACACACAAGCTTAGCAGAGAAGATCCAAATTAGCAACAGTTGATAGAGAGTAAAAACCAACAGCCACAGGGACAGTATGAGCAGGAAGAAGACACTTTTCTCAGGACACCAGTGCTATGAAAACACAAAATATTAAGGGAAAAAACCATAATCAGGAATAAACAGGTTCTGAGATGATAAAAAATCCACTACTTAAAAGGCCAGTAGCACAATTGTATTTTTAATAATTATTTACCTAAATCACACTATGTTTAAAACTCTACCCTTCTACCTATATTGACAAATAATTTAACATGAAAGTGTTCAAATATTGCAAAATACAACATGTTTTTAAAAAATAGTAACAGGAAAATAAAACCTTGTTCTTACTTCATCTGGAATTCTTGACCTCGTAAACTTGTGACGAATCCAATCTGTACAAATAAGAGGCTCCACACCTTTTGTTGCCGTCTAAAATAAGACATAAAACATTTGTTTTTTAGCACTCTACCTAGCACAGAAATCCAAGCCTACTATTTTTAGGTGGTGAAAGTCCATTCTTTCTGTTCTTGTGTTATTCGCTCAGTCTTGTCTGACGCTTTGCAGCCCCACGGACTCTAGCTCGCCAGGTTCCTCTGTCCCTGGAATTCTTCAGGCAATAATGCTGGAGTGGGTGGCCATTTCCTTTTCCAGGGTATCTTCCCAACCCAGGGATCGAACTTGGGTCTCCTGCACTGCAGGCAGATTCTTTATTGTCTAGGCCACAAGGGAAGCCCTATTCTTACCTAACCTGTAATTATTAAACATTTATCTCAACCCCCTACCTGAATGAATATACATCTTATCTTACCACTAACATTAAATATTAATATAAACATTTAAACCAGCAATTGGCAATAATTTTCTGTAAAGGAGTAGACAATAAATATTTCCTGTTCTGGGCTACATGGTTCCCAGAGCCAAGTCTCAGCTCTGCCACTGCAGGGCCAATGCAGCCATCAACAATAATTAAATTGTTGTGGCTATGTTCTAATAACACTGTTTCAAAAACCAATGGTGGGCTGAAGCTGGCCTGTAGGTTATAGTTAATCAATGTACTCAAGACAACACACAGTAATTTATCCTTCAACAACACAATGTAAAAGAAAGTCAAAATGAGTTTCCAGTTTTCTTTCTAGTCCCAACAGTATCAAGAACTCTGGGTTCCTGTCTCCTGTGCTCTTTCTACAAGCCTCCAGTAGTATTTCTCCCAAGCTGCCAAAGAAAAAGGATTCACTGTCAATCCTTCATACCAGGAAACTCCTCTGGGTAGGCAGTAATCATTCCTTCTATGCCTTCCCTGGACAGCAGAGAGCACCGGGAGAATAAGCAGGAAGGAACGGGGACGGGTGGGGGCAGCGGGCGGTGGGGGGAAGTGATGGACACAGGCTCTGACCCACCAGGAAATAATACTAACCATCCAGGATTAATCTGAGGCTAAGGTAAGAATCTCAAGCATCTGACATTATCATCATCTAATTGGAGGTCCTACCTAGACTCTGGCCCTCATGAGTAGACTAGCTATACCACTGCAATTTCTAAAAGAAAGACTAGATGGAAATACATAGAAGTACAAACATAAATGATCTCTGGGAAATTGTTTCTCTTCTTTCTACTTTTCTACATTTTTCTAATTTTCTAAGATTGAAAATGCACTCTCTTTATAATTGAAAGGAAAAAAAAGTCTAAAAAGATTAAGGTGGACAAAGGGGAATCAACACTAGTCATTTTTTACAAGCATGTTCTCCAGGAAAAGGTCTTTTGTGATTTCAATTCTTTAGGGATAAAACACCAAAAAAAAAAAAAATAAAATCAACTCTCAACATTAAAAAAAAGAAAAAATATATATATATGAAGAAACTTAAAAATTTAACTTGCCTGTATGTTTTGTTAATTAGAAAAGAGATAAAAAGTTCTTAAGGAATAGAAAAGCAAGACAACTGAAAAAGATAATTACTGAAAAGAAACACTTACTTGAAGTCTCCCTGGGGGCCTCTGAACTATTGAGCGCAAAATCCCTGCCATGGATGTGGTGGCTGCTCTCCTTAGAGGCTGTGAGAAGTAAAAAACAGATCTGTGGGTCACGTATGTTTTGGAAACAGATAGCTCCCCCATTTCTGTAGTAACAAAAAGCTGAGCAAATTGAAAAACTGGATGAAGTTTAACAGTACAATCTTGGTTGTTTTAATACAATAAGGATTAAGTTATAATAAATGTTTTAATCAGAGTTCAAGAAAACCATAGGCAGTAATTATACATTAACCATGTACCATTTTCACCAAAGAGTTAAACCCTAAGTTGATTTCAACAACAAAAATGGGTAGTGGAGGTTACTATCATTCAAAAAATCTTCAACAGGGAGGGCAGATAAAGAATGCTTTGCTGTAGTATCACAAAAAAAGAGAGAGCTGGAAAGGACTGAAGACACCCCAACTCCTAATTGGAACTAATGACCTTCTTACTTCATTTATATGGAAAATGAATCCTAGAGAGTTCAGTCATTTTACCCAAGAGCATCCAGCTTTTAAGAGAGTATATGGTCTGGAACCTAATTCTTTTATTACATTTTCATTAAATCCTAACATCCTTCTGTTAAGAACAGTAGGATGCTCTTTTTTGCTTATTTGCATTTTAAGCTATTCTTAATGAACATGCATTGCTTTTATAAAGTAAAAGTCACGTTTATTTAGATACAGAACAGTTATAGCCTATTATACTAACTTAAGGGCTTCCGTGGTGGCTCAAAGAGCAAAGAATCTGCCTGCAACGCAGGAGACCCAAGTTTGATCCCTGGGCTGGGAAGATACCCTGGAGAAGGAAATGGCTACCCACTCCAGTATTCTTGCCTGGAGAATTCCATGGATAGAGGAGCCTGGTGAGCTACAGTCCATGGGGTTGCAAAGAGTCAGACATGACTGAGTGACTCTCTCTCTCTCTCTCTCTCTCTCTCTCTCTCTCACACACACACACACACACACACATACCGACTTAAACTGAATGTAGAAAGATTAAGTTCATGAACTACATGCATTAATATATTTTGGATACGTGATTTAATTCATATGTTTCAATTCCCTCCACCCCTAAGAACAGAAAGAAAATAATACCTATCTTGCAAATGAATTATTCTAAAAACATCTAAAACAGTACTTGGCATATCAAAAGCCCTTAATAGATGGTAACTTTTACTATTATAAGATCATTAAGTTATTACAGAGCTATAATAAGAATACCCTAACATGCCAAAATAAGGTAAGTGCTGTATTTCAATGTCTACCAGATTCTGGCTCATTCAAGCTCTGCAGGTCTTTCCTGTGGTGTGGAAAAAGCAATGAAGTTGGGGAATCAATGCAAGATGTCCCCCTAAAAGGGCCTGACTTCAGAAAAATTCTCAGCAACTGAACCAGTATTTCAAAATTCTGTATCAGTTTTAGAAGTGCTAACTACTATAATCTTAGTGCCCTAAAAGCAAAACTTTTGTTTTATTCATATTCTATATTCTTGGCATCCAGCGCACTATCTGATAGACAGCAGGCACCATGTTTGTTGATGAATGTCTGAATTAATTAATGGGTTACATCCATGGTCCATTCAACCAAGAATTCAGAAGTAAATCAGAATTTCATAACTGCCATTCAGATTTTATACTTCAAACATTACAATACAGCATAGCAATTTCTAGTTCAAATTATCCAGTTTACTTGGCTGGCTATTTAGATCCTTTGTATCAAGGTTTCTTTAGAAGAGAGGCTTAATCCTCCAGAGCTCCAATCAGACAATCTAAATTATTTTCCTTACCATACTTCTTCCTCCAAAGTTAAGCATTTTCTTAGGTACTAACAAAGATAGTAGGTACCTAAGCACAAAGTTAGGTACTAATCCAATTTATTTAACTTGGCTCTTTGTTAAATCTTTCTCTTATTTAGATTCCAAGCAAAGCCTCCTAATTGGCCTTCCTGCTTCTATGCTAATTTCCCCAAGGTCTTTTCCCCATGGCAGCAATCATCTCACTAAATCTGAAATCAGGTAATATCAACACCTCTGCTCAAAACCTTCCAAAGACCCAGGTTTCTCATTGTTAGAGTAGGTGGTTACACACAAGCCAGAGAGGAAGGGTAGAATATCTATGTCATCCCATGACACAGGATTAGTGGTGGAACTAACATTTAGCTTAATAAAGATATGATGGATATAGAAATAATTATAGATACTTATATATACATGGGTTGGCCCTCTTAGCTGAGAGGACCTAAAAACAATGGCATCCCAATAGGAATGAGCACACCCAGTGCTAAGATCTTAGTTCCTAATAGCATTCTCTGATAAAAAGAACCAGGACTCCTTGGAGAAAAGGCTGATTACACGGCTGTAGCAAGGAATATATAAATATATAAAGGTAAGTCTGGAGCATCATGTAGTGCTAGAAAGGAACTACTCAAAAAGTCAAAAATGATGGGGGTATGTCAAAGGGACTAAAAGCCAACTGAAAGAGCTCCCAGCAGCTACAGCTGAAATAATATGAGCAACAAGTAATACAGTATTGGCATAAAACCCAAAACATAAACTAACCATGAATCCATACTGATATAAACAGATGAATGATGAGAGAGAGGAAAAAAAAAATCTCTCTTACAGAAGGATTTCAAATAATTTATGTAGATACTCCCCTCTCAAAGAGGTGGAGAAAAGCTATCAACTCTTAAGCATGGGGTACACTTAAAGACTTTCTGCTAGAGTTAGGAAAGAAGTCGTGGGGGGGGGGAAATAATGTTACACTAGAGAAATCTAACCAACACTACATCTTCAAAGTGATCACGATTAACATCAACTGTGATAAAAGCCAAGCTGACAGCATCCACAGAATGATAGAATGAGAACAGCACTTCACCTCTGTCTTCCTTCCAAAAACCCCTATCATCACTCTAACAGAAAAATATCAGACAAACTCCAGTTGAAGGACATTGTACAAAATACTTATCCAGTATTTCCTCAAACACCTGACCACCTCAAAACTGTCAAGGTCATCAAAACCAAGGTGAGTCTGAGAAACTGACATAGTCAAGAGGAGCAACTAAACATAATGTGGTATCATGGATGGACTTTTGAACGAGTAAAAGGACATCAGGTAAAAACTAAAAAAATCTGAAAGAAGTATGACCTTTAGTTAACAATGTATTAATACTGGCTTATCAATTATAACAAATATACCACACTAATTTAAGATGTTAATAACGGGAAATTTTGTGTGGGCGGGGTATATAGGAAATATTAATATCTGCATAACTTTTCTGTAAATCTAAAATTACTCCAAAATTAAAGTTTATTTATTACTAGACTGAAAACTTTTAACTTAACACCTCTTCATTTCAGAGTGGCGGCCAGTCCTTAACCTTCCACCTTAAGGATTTCATCTCCAATTATTCTCTTGCTCAGTTGCTATACACACCCGCTGCAAGAAAGCCCTGTAATTTGCCAGGCAGGCATACTCCCCTGACTATTCCCTCTCCTGGAATGTCCCTGATATCCACATAGTTAATTCTCTCACATCCTTCAATTTCTGGCTAAAATCTCATCTTCTCAATGAGGTCTACCCTGATTCCATTATTTAACATTTTGACCCAGAGGACAATTGTCAGCACTCCTAATGTCTTTTACTTGACTTGACTTTCTTTCCATAGCACTTAACATCTTCTAATATAATTTAATTACTTGTTAGGTTTGTGGTTTACCATCTGTTTCCACCCAATAGCATGTGAGTTCCACAAGGACAAAGATTTTAAAATTTTGTTTTGCTCTGTCTATTCACAGATATACTTCAAGCATCTACCTAAGCAGCATAGCCTTGTAGCAGTCACTCAATTTTTGCTGAATGAAGTTTTACTTCCAGACTTCAGAAGGTGTGACCAGACTTCAGAAGGTGTGACAGTCAAAAGTCATTAAGTTCTAATAAAGTAAAAGTTGTTCTTAATAATTAGGCACATAACTCTTGGACCTGTCTTTCACTGTACAACTACCTTTCTCTCGCACAGATGAAAAGCCAGGAAAATAAATGCAGGGCTTCCCAGGTGGTGCAGAGGTAAAGAATCCGCCTGCCAGTGCAGGAGAGGCAAGAGATGAGGGTTCGATCCCTGGGTCAGGAAGATCCCTTGGAGTAGTAGGAAATGGCAATTCACTCCAGTATTCTTGCCTGGAAAATCCAATGGACAGAGGCTGGTGAGCAACAGTCCAAGAGTTGGACAAGACTGAGCACACACACACGAGAAGTATGATCCCACTTCCATTCCATTAAAAAGAGAGAGCGATGTCTGTGAAACTCTAGAAGCCTATCAGAGAAACGTTAGCATATCTGGGGAGAGAAGGGCAGGCTACCAGAACAATTTTCCCTAACTTCCACCCCTGGTATTGTCTGATAGGTTTGTTGCTGTTGTTCTTTTACAATGACTGTACATGTAACCGTTCTTAAAAAAAGAAAACTAATTCCTTTTCTAAAGAGGCAAGACATCTATTTAATAGTAAATGGGGATCGGAAAGGAACACAGAACGCAGAATTTCCCTTTGAATAAACTGACATCTCTGAGGGCAAGAAACGCCTCTTTTTTGAACTCTAGGCAGCCCTCCTAAGTGCCTCTTGGGAAAAAAACAAAACAAAACAACGCTGAACAAGTAACTTTGACTAGGTGGCGATCAAAACACGGTTGCAAAATCACGACTTTTGGTAAAACGGTATTTTTTTTTTTTTTTTTTTTGGCCGCGTCCCACAGCAAGCGGGATCATAAGTTTCTCCACCAGGGATGGAACCCATGCCTCCTCCAGTGCAAACGCGGAGTCTTAACCACTGGACCGTCAGGGAAATCCCAAAAGGTAAAATAAGCTAACTCCGCGGGGTTTGCGTTCTAAAATGCAGCAATTTTTAAATTAGATAATTTTTTATCACCATTAACAATTCGTTAGGCTGCCCCCCAGAAGAAAGCACAAGTTACGAGTAAAACAGAAGCACAGAAATTCCCGCCAGACTGCCGAGCCGGGGAGGCTCAGCCCTCGAGCTCCAGGAGGCGGGGCTCCTCAGGCCGCATCCCGGGATCCCTCAAACTGGGAGACGTGATCCAGCCGGGAAGCGGCTTTTCGGGAGACCAAGGGCCAATCCTGGACGCAGGCCCATTCAGCTTACTGTGACCCGTAAACCCAGAACTGAATAGACAAAATCAATCCTTATTTGCATAGGGTTCCCAGATATATGCTCCTAGCAAAAATGCAATACCTTCAGACACTCACTCCCCACTCAGCTGCAGTTGCTAGAAGTCTCTCAGCCTTAAGTTAACCACTGAGGTGAACAGGCGCCGAGGAACGACCGGTGTGCCACACTCAAACCCGGCCGTAACAGTGCGCACACAGTGCAGCGCTTTAGTTCCAGCCGACTCCCGCCCACTCCGGCACCATAAAAAGAGAGCGCAGATGCGTCACGTGACCGCGTGCGGGCGCGCCGCAGACCCACGCACCAAGGAATGGGTAGAAGCTGACAGTAGTTTCCGGGATTATGGCGAGATCCGGCCTGGCGCAGGACGCTGGGAGTACAGCTGCAGTCACTGTGATAAAGCGGGCGTTGGAACTAGACTCCGAGTCCCGGTACTCGCAGGCTCTGGTGTGTTACCAGGAGGGGATCGATCTGCTCCTGCAGGTTCTGAAAGGTGAGCAATGAGCTGGGGAGCGGAGACTGGAGGAAAAGGAGTTGCAATCCGTCTTGCCTGAGTGGGAGTGAAAGAGTTAAAACGATTCCTTTCGCCGCGAGACAGCAGTGAAATACAGAAGATGGGGCATTCTACAGGACAGGTGGACTGGTTTCTTTTGTATCTTTATTAGATTGATGTCGTCAATGAAGGAGAGGTTACTGTTCTAGAATTTTAAGAGGTAACTAGATGCAATAGCTGCCTTGAAGGGACTTGGATTTGAACGAACTGTATAAAACATTTGGGGATCAATTTAGGAAGATTGTATATGGAACAAGTAGCAATAAAATGATTAACTTTGTTAGGTAGTATGGTATTTTTCAAACTCTATTCTTAATTTTAGAGGTGCAGACTAACATGTTTGGGAATTAATTGTCATGATGTCTGAATTTGAACGTTGAAGCAAATACGACAAAATGCTAACAATTTTTAAATCTAGGTGATAGATATAAGGGTGTTCATTACACCCTTTTCCTTATTTTTCTCATTAAACATTTTCATTATGAGTTAAAAAAAAAACTAATAAGGGCCTACTGTATAGAACGGGGAACTCTACCCAGTACTCTCTAACGACTTACATGGGAAAAGAATTTAAAAAGAGTGAATATATGTGTATGTATAACTGATTCACTTTGCTGTACCCATGAAACTACCACAACACTGTAGATCAACCATGAAAGTATTAGTTTCTCAGTCATGTGGGATTCTTTGTGACCCCACAGACTGTAGCCTGCCAGGCTCCTCTGTCCATGGGATTTTTCAGGCAAGAGTACTGGAGTGGGTTTTCCTGACCCAGGGATTGAGCGGGTGTTTCCTATGTCTCCTGCATTGGCAGGTGGGTTCTTTATCACTAGCACCACCTGCGAAGCCCAACTATACTCCAATTTAAGATTTTTCATTACAAATGGATATACTGAAATTTCATGTGAGAAATGTATAGGATTGTGAGAGTTAAGACTTTCTGTTACATGGTTACTCAATGTTGTTGTTGTTGAGTCGTTCAGTCACCCAGTTGTGTCTGACTCTTTGCAACCCCATGGACTGCAGCATGCCAGGCCTTCCTGTCCCTCACCATCTCCCAAAGTTTGCCCAAGTTCATGTCCTTTGCATTCCTTGATGCCATCCAGCCATCTCATCCTCTGACGGCCTCTTCTTCTGCTGTCAGTCTTTCCCAGCATCAAGGACTTTTCCAATGAGTTGGCCGTTCGCATCAGATGACCACTTCAGTGTTGAGACGTACCCAAATAACCTTAACAACTGAGCACAATCCCTTGCATGTAGTAAACATGTAATTATATATTAATTGACTTAAAACGAGCCCCTGCTCCCCATCGTCTTGTGTTCCCAGTCTGGCCCAAGATCTCCCCTCTATGCCTTTTTGCCTGCATGTTTATGATTTGTTTCAGAAGCTTTGAGACAGCGGAGGCTGCTCTTCAGTGTACAGTGCTTTTCTTAGAACTCTAAAACCCTGCCTCGGGCAGGGACCATTTGATGATGGTGATAACAAGAGTAACTATCACTTATAAGTCTTGAGTGGTAGGTAGTGTGCAGAGCACATTAAAAGCATGATCCCAGTTCGTCCTTATGGTTGCCCTATGAAGTATGAGGTGATGTTACCCTCATTTTACCACATAAAAAGCAAAGTTCACTTTCGTGAACTGCCACCATTAGTAGAGTCACAGTTGAAACCCAAGGCTTTAGTGAGTCTGCTCTGCTGACTCCCAGAAAGGGATATGGCATACAGTGTTGGACTCTGAAGCAGCAGAATCCCAGGAGTTCTGCTCCTGTGTGGTCCGCTGATCCTGTGGGGGTTAAAGAGACAGTAACATGATCTGGAAGATTAAGATATAAATACAAATAACTGTACTGCAGGGAATAAGTGCCAAGAGTCACGGAAACAAATGCAATGAGGATTTAAACAGCCAGTGGTCATTTGGGGATGGAAAGGTGGAGGTTGCTTTTGATAGGGGTTTTGGAAGGTTAAGTAGAATTTCAGAAACTCAGCTAAAAGTGTTCCAGTTCTGTCTCTGCTGTTTTACTAAATAAGTGGTTCATTTCACTTTGGCATATACCTATAGAGGAAGAGGAGAAGTTTAAAGGTATAATGGTGCTTGGAGCATGGCTGTGGATGGCCTTGACTGCCAGGAGATTTTAACTCATTCCCATGACAAGGAGAAACTAAAGTTTCTGCAAAGAAGTGACATAATTAAAGTTGCATTTCAGGGCCTGCCTCTCAGGAATATGTTTTTCTCCCAAATATTTGCATGACCTGTTCTCTCTCCTCTTTCAGGTATTTACACAAATACCACCTTATTTGTGAGGCCATTCCCTGACCCCAGTGTGAAATTACAACCCCCATCCCAGGACTCCCTTATCCTTCTTCCTTGCTTTATTTAATAGCAGTTTGTCTATTAGCAGTCTAGCATACGTGTTTTACCAATTTATCTCTGTTGTTGTCTTTCCTCCCATTTGAATGACAGTGGGGAATTGTATTTTGTTTTATTAACTGCTGTGTCTCCAGTGCTTAGAATAATGCCTGGCATGTGGTAAGTTCTCAGTAAATATTTCTTGAATAAATGAGTGAACAGGGCAGGAGTGTAGGAGAGACATGAACCTGAAGAGACTGAAGTCAAGCAGATCAATTAATGAACTCCTGCATGAGTCCAGATGAGAGGAGATGAGGGCCTGAATGACACCACTTATTAGGAAAGGGAGAGGACAGAGTGGACATTGAATTACTGGCATTGGCTCATTGATTAGATGTGGGAGTGAGTTTCCAGTGGGACTTGGAGATGGCTATATGATGAAGACTGGAAAACAAAGTCATGTTTGAAGAATGGGTCAAACTGTGATCAAGGATAATGATTAAGAAAGAGGACAGGGGGCAAATGATGTCTATTTCACGATGGTCTTCAGACGCCCACCCTGGGCAGTGCTGAGAAGGCCACTTGGCACAGCTGATGCAGGGCTTCCTGGGAACCCTAGTCAGTGGCCCCCTGCTTCCCAGATGCCCTGGGCTGCCCATGGCTCCCTTCTCTGTGGGGCCTGACCAGGAACTGCCCCCCCACACCCCTCCCCCAGGCGTGGTGACCAAAATGAAGATGCAGAGGACCATCGTCATCCGCCGAGACTACCTTCACTACATCCGAAAATACAACCGCTTCGAGAAGCGCCACAAGAACATGTCCGTGCACCTCTCTCCCTGCTTCAGGGACGTCCAGATCAGTGACATCGTCACGGTGGGTGAGTGCCGGCCCCTGAGCAAGACCGTGCGCTTCAACGTCCTCAAGGTCACCAAGGCTGCCGGCACCAAGAAGCAGTTCCAGAAGTTCTGAGACTGGACCTCTGCCCGCTGCCCCAAACACAATAAAGATATTTTCCCCATCAAAAAAAAAAGAAAAGAAAAGAAAAGAAAGAGGACAGGGAAAATAGTGTATATTTATAGGCAGTAGCAAAGTAACAGTAGAGTTAAGAAAAGAGGTGTTAGATAAAATCTAGTTCTAAAGGAAGCGGAGAGGGCAGTGTGTAAAGAAATTAAGTAGATGATAATGATACTGACAACATTTATTGAGTATTTCCTGCATGCCAGTCTCATAATTTGTTGTTGTTCAGATGCTAAGTCATGTCAACTCTTTGCAATTAGTTTTTCATAATTAGTCTTCTCCACAATTTTCTAGGGTATTGTTACTCTTTCCATGTTAGACAAGAAGATAAAAAGAGGTTGAATAACTGGCCAAGATCACACAGCTGAAAGTGGCAAAGCAGGTTTTGTTTTTTAATTCTTTTTTGACTGTGCTGAGTCTTCGTTGCAGCCTGGGTTCTCTAGTTGAGGCAGATGGGCTTAGTTGCCCTGTGGCATGTGGGATCTTAGTTCCCTGAGCAGGGATTGAACCCAAGTCCCCTGCCTTGGAAGGCATATTCTTAACCTCCTGACCACCAGGGAAGTCCCCAAACATTATATTTTAGTTGGTTAATTTTTTTTTCTCACGATAGTATGGCTTAAGAATTCTGAAACTGTTTGATGTCTATCCTGAACTTGAAAGTGAGAGTATTAGTCGCTCAATCATGTCCGACTCTTTGCAGCCCCATGAGCTGTAGCCCGCCAGGCTCCTCTATCCATGCGGTTCTCCAGGCAAGAGTACTGGAGTGGGTAGCCATTTCCTTCCCCAGGGGATCTTCCCTACCCGGGGATCTAACCAGGAACAAGCTAGTAAATATATTGTGGATAATGAAAGAAGTGACAGGTGAGGAAAGGAGAAAAGCTAGAATGAACCCTGTGGGATCAAAGTTAACGTGAATTTGTGGGCTTTGATGCAGATGCAGCAATAGAGATGTATGTATTAGTAAACCTCCGTAGACTTTCTGCCTGTATTGACAGAAAGTGTCTAGACTTTCCCCAAGCTACAGTGAGCATACTTAGCACTCAGAATATGATCTCTTGATACCATTCTCCAATAAAAGAAACCAAAGTTTCTGGGAGAAATCGTTATGGGGCTGGAGCAAGAAAACTACAACGTTTTGCACCAAAATGTAAGGAAATACTCAAAAAATAATGGGGTACATCAGAAGTACAACAGGAGCTCTCAAAGCCAATGCTGATAATATTTAAGCAAGAAAATGATGATAGTTTCCCATCTTGATACCAAAACCAGACAAAGACAACACAAAAAAAGAAAACTACAGGCCAATGTCACTGATGAACATAGCTGCAAAAATCCTCAACAAAATTTTAGCAAACACAATTCAGCAACACATCAAATGTCCATACATCATGATCAAGTTGGGTTTATTCCAAGAATGCAAGGATTTTTCAATATACGCAAATCAATCAATGTGGTACACCCTATTAACAAATTGAAAGATAAAAAGCATATGATAATATCAATAGGTGCAGAAAAAGCTTTTGACAAAATTCAGCACCCATTTATGATTAAAACTCTTCAAAAAATGGGCATAGAAGGAACCTACCTCAACATAGGAAAGGACATATATGATAAGCCTATAACAAACATTACTCTCAATGGTAAAAAACTGAAAGCATTCCCCCTAAATCAGGAACAAGACAAGGGTGTCCACTTTCACCACTATTATTCAACATAGTTACAGCAATCAGAGAAGAAAAAGAAAAACAGGAATCCAGATCAGAAAAGAAGAAGTAAAGCTCTCACTGTTTGCAGATGACATAATACTGTACATAGAAAACCCGAAAGATAGTTCAGAAAATTACTAGAGCTAATCAGTGAATTTAGCAAAGATTCAGGATACAAAATCAATACACAGAAATCTGTTGCATTTCTATATACTAATATACTAACAATGAAAAATCAGAAAGAGAAATTAAAAAATCAATCCCATTCACCATTGCAACAAAAAGGATTAAATAGAAATAAACTTACCTAAGGAGACAAAAGAACTGTACACAGAAAATTATAGAACACTAAGGAAAGAAATCAAAGACTACATAAACAGATGGAGAGATATTCCATGTTCCTGGGTAGGAAGAATCAAGATTGTGAAAATGACTGTACTACCAAATGCAGTATACAGATTCAATGCAATCCCTATAAAATTACCAATAGCATTTTTCACAGAACTAGAACAAAAAATGTAATAATTCATATGGAAACACAAAAGACCCCGAAAGCTGTCTTGAGAAAGAAGAATGGAGCTGGAGGAATCAACCTTCCTGATTTCAGACTATACTACAAAGCTACAGTCATCAAGACAGTATGGTGCTGGCACAGAAACAGAATACAGACCAATGGAACAAGATCGAAAGCCCAGAAATAAACCCATGCACCTGTGGGTACCTTATTTTTGACAAAGGAGGCAAGAATATACAATGGGGCAAAAACAGTCTCTTCAACAAATGGTGCTGGGAAAACTGGACAGCTACATGTAAAAGAATGAAATTAGAACACTTCCTAACACCATACACAAAGATAAACTCAAAATGGATTAAAGACCCAAATGTAAGACCAGAAACTATAAAACTCTTAGAGGAAAACATAGGCAGAGCACTCGATGACATAAATCAAAGCAAGATCCTCTATGACCCACCTCCCTAGAGTATCAGAAATAAAAACAAAAATAAACAAGTAGGACCTGATTAAACTTAAAAGCTTTTGCACAGCAAAGGAAACTATAAACAAGGTGAAAGGACAACCCTCAGAATGGGAGAAAATAATAGCAAATGAAACAACTGACAAAGGATTAATTTCCAAAATATACAAGCAGCTCATACAACCCAATGCCAGAAAAACAACCCAATCAAAAAGAGGGGAAAAGACCTAAACAAACACTTCTCCAAAGAAGACATACAGATGGCTAACAAGTGCATGAAAAGATGCTCAACATCACTCATTATTAGAGAAATGCAAATCAAAACTACAATGAGATATCACCTCACACCAGTCAGATGGCCATTATCAAAAAGTCTACAAACAATAAATGCTGGAGAGGGTGTGGAGAAAAGGGAACGTTGGTGGGAATGTAAATTGATACAGTCACTATGGAAGACGGTATGGAGATTCCTTAAAAAACTAGGAATAAGCCCACTATATGACCCAACAATCCCACTTCTAAGCATATACCCTGAGGAAACCAAAATTGAAAAAGACACGTGTACCCTAATGTTTGTTGCAGCACTATTTATAATAGCTAGAACATGGAAGCAACCTAGATGTCCATCGACAGATGAATGGATAAGGAAGTTGTGGTACATATAGACAATGGAATAATACTACATTTTTATATTACACCATAAAAAGGAACACATTTGAGTAAGTTCTTGCTGAGCAAGAAGTAAGAGCAAGAAGTAACAGCAAGTTCCTTGCTGTCTAAGGGACTTTCAGGAGTTTTCTCCAACACTACAGTTCAAAGGCATCAGTTCTTTGGTGCTCTGTCTTCTTTACAGTCCAGCTCTCACAACCATACATAACCCCTGGGAAGACCATAGCCTTGAGTATACAGACCTTTGTCAGCAAAGTAATGTCTCTGCTTTTCAGCACACCGTATAGGTTTGTCATAGCTTTCCTGTCAAGAAACAATCGTTTTCTGACTTCTTGACTGTAGTCACCATGTGCATTGATTTTAGAGCTCAAGAAGAAGAAATCTGTCACTACTTCCACCTTTTCCCCTTCCCATTTGTCATGAAGTAATGGGGCTGGATGCCATGATTTTCGTTCTTTTAGAAATTACTCTCCTCCTTCACCCTCATCAAGAGGCTCTCTAGTTCCTCTTCGCTTTCTGCCATTAGAGTGGTATCATCCACATATCTAAGGTTGTTGATGTTTTTCCTACCTATCTTGATTCCAGCTTGTAGCTTATCCAACCCAGCATTTCTCATGATGTGCTTAGCAGCGTATAGGTTAAACAAACAGGGTGACAGCAGACAGCCCTGTCTTACTCCTTTCTCAATCTTGAACCAGTCAGTTGTTCCATACAGGCTTCTAACTGTTGCTTCTTGACCTGCATACAGGTTTCTCAGGAGACAGGTAAGATGATCTGGTATTCCCATCTCTTTAAGAGCTTTCCATAGTTTTTTATGATTCACACAGTCAAAGGCTTTAGCATAGTTGATGAAACAACTATGTTTTTCATAGTAGATGTTTTTCTGGAATTCCATTGCTTTCTCTCTAAGATCCAGCAAATGTTGGCAATTTGATCTCTGGTTTCTCTTCCTTGTCTAAACCCAGCTTGGTCATGTGGAACTTCTTGGTTCATATAATGTTGAAGCCTAGCATGCAAGGTTCTAAGCATGACCTTAACTAGCATGGGAGATCAGTGCAATTATCCAACTGTTACCACATTCTTTAGTACTACCCTTCTTGGGAATTGGGATGAGGATTGACCTTTACGAGTCCTGTGGCCACTGCTGAGTCTTCTAGATTTGCTGACATACTGACTGCAACACCTTGATGGCATCATCCTTTAGGGTTTTGTTTGAATAGTTCTACTGTAATTCCAGGTGGTGCTAGCATTAAAGAAGCCACCTGCCAGTGCAGGAGGTATAAGAGATGTAGGTTCAATCCCTGGGTCGGGACAATCTCCTGGAGAGGGGTATGACAACCCAGTCCAATATTCTTGCCTGGAGAATCCCATGGACAGAGGAGCCTGGCAGGCTACAGTCATGGAGTCTCACAGAGTCGTACACAACTGAAGTGAGTGAGCATTGGAATTCCATCACATCCACTAGCTTTATTAACAGCTGCTGCTGCTGCTGCTGCTAAGTTGCTTCAGTCGTGTCCAACTCTGTGCGACCCCATAGACGGCAGCCCACCAGGCTCCCCTGTCCCTGGGATTCTCCAGGAAAGGACACGGGAATGGGTTGCCATTTCCTTCTCCAATGCATGAAAGTGAAAAGTGAAAGTGAAGTTGCTCAGCCGTGTCCGACTCTTAGCAACCCCGTGGACTGCAGCCTACCAGGCTCCTCCGTCCATGGGATTTTCCAGGCAAGAGTACTGGAGTGGGGTGCCATTGCCTTCTTCCTTATTAACAGCATTGAGTCCTGAAGCCCACTTGACTTCGAACTCCAGAATATCTGGCTCTGGGTGACCACGTCATCAGAGTTATCTGGTTCATTAAGACCTTTTTTGTACAGTTCTTCCATGTATTCTTTCCGTCTCTTCTTGATATCTTCAGCGTCTACTAGGTCTTTACTGTTTTTGTCCTTTATTGTGCCCATCTTTGGGTGAAATGTTCCCTTGATACTTCCAATTTTACATCCAACTAGACACAAGAGTTCCAAAGAATAGCACAGAGAGACAAGAAGGCCTTCTCAATGAACAGTACATAAAACTAGAAGAAAACAACAAAAGGGAAAGACTAGAGATCTCAGGAAAATTGGAAATATCAAGGGAATATTTCACCCAAAGATGGGCACAATAAAGGACAATAAAATGGGATAATTAATGAAATACCAATAAGGTATGTAGATGACCTAATAGTGTTGTATCATGTTCACATGCTTGCTCTGATAATTGTACTGTAGTTGTGTAATATGTTAATATAGGGCAATCTAGATGAAGGGATTTGCCTTCATTTGTCTTTGCCATTTTCTTTGCTTTTCCATAAGTATACAATTAATTCAAAATAAAATGTTTTTAAAAACAGAGTTTAAAGATGAAATTAAAGCGAAAAATGAAAGCAGTATTAAAAGGGAGGAAGGAAGGGACCAGAAGTAATTTGGTAACTGGTTGGAGGTAGGGCTTGGGATAAGCTTTTATTGATAATGTATACTCAAAAATACCTTTGATTTTGGAGATGGCTGGGAAAATGAGATAACATAAGCTGTAAAGGGGAAGTCTGGGATAGAGACTGGTTTTGTGTAAGAAAGATGTTGTTTGCTATCTTTTGATTATGCTAAGATTTCAAACTTATGGGTAATTGGAACAAAATAGTGCTCAGAGTCAGTGACATGTAATAAGCCACCTTTGTTTCCACCCCTGATTGAGTGTCCCCAGCTGTCAGTCACAGTGTCAGAGTCCCCACTCCTAAATAAAGTGGCTTCCGATGCTCAGTGGAAAGGTGAAGGTCGTACAGGATCAAGCTAAATTGGGATCTGTTATTTGTGTATTTTAGGACCAAGGCGAACCATACCAAAGGACAGGAAATCCGTGGAAAATTTAGGAAATTTTCCTGTACCAAAGAGAAAGCCTGTTTGGAATCTTGAGAGTCTATTTTTTTAATTTGTAGGCACCAAAGATGAAACAAAAAGGTGTAATCTCAGAAAAAGAATTTCCGACTACATGGATAGAGCAGAACACATAAAGAAATACTTGGACCAAGAAAAAGAAGGTAAGGAGGCTACTTTGGAGAGTGTGTGCCTGAGCTCTTGTGACAAAGCCTGTTTCACACAGTGTTTCTGGCTGTGCCCTTTGGAGCTCTTCGTGGTCTGGACTGTTTACTCTTGGGAGCTTACACGTCTCCTCTGCATTTCCAATTCTTAACTTTTTCTTTTTTTTTAATTTATTTGGCTACACTGGGCCTTAGTTGCATCACTAAAAAAAAGACAGGGACTTTTTTTTTTAGTTGCAGTGTATGGGATCTAGTTCCCTGACCAGGGGTCAAACCCAGACCCCTGCACTGGGAGCTCAGAGTCTTAGACCACAAGGGAAGCCCCTTTGCCCTGTTTTGTTTTGTTTTCTGCTCCAGGGAATGTGGCAGTCAGATACCCTCCTGAGAATTTGAGGACAGCTCTACATACTGCAGAACTTTGCATGCCATTTTAAGGAATTCATGATCCCCATGAAGCTTATGTGTGGATTCCGGTTTCACTATTACTACAGAGCAATACTGAACATAAAGCCTGTATTTTATTTGTATCTCCCTTTATAAAATGACCAAAATATTAAAGTAGCTCAAGAAATGCCCGGGGCTTCTTTGAGGTTTTTGTCTTGAATCAGAACGTTTTAGGAGTTAGGTATTCTTAATGATGAGAGATGCAGAAGGTATGGTTCCCTATTTATAACTGGTTCTCTGGGGGCTCCCCAGGTGGTGCAGTGGTAAAGAATCAGCCTACCAATGCAGGAGACATGGGCTTGATCCCTGGGTGGGGAAGATCCCCTGGAGGAGGATATGACAACCCATCTAGTATTTTGCCTGGGAAATCCCATGGACAGAGGAGCCTGGTGGGCTGTAGTCCATGGGGTCACAGAGTCAGACATGACTGAGCAGTCACAGTGATGAGAGATGCAGGAGGTATGGTTCCCTTGTTATAATTAGTTCCCTACTTTTTGAGCATCCAGTTTACAGACATTTAGACACCAATGGCTGTTGCCACCTGACATTCACAGCTGCTGCATTCTACAGTCAGAGGAGCTGCTGTCCTCAAAAAACAAAAACAAAGTCAGTGTCCCCCAGCCCTCAGCTCCTGTTTACTCCAGCCCTCTGCACACCTCTTCCTGCTATTCTGTACTATCCCAAACCCTGGCTACCCAGATTAACCTGGCTATCTGGCTACTTTGTTGAGGAGTAATAAAATTGTTTACTTCATCCCAAATTGAAACCTGCAATGCAGTTTCCCTCTGAAATCTGAAGGAAATAGAGCACCATCAACTTTGTGACTTTAATACACTGGCTTAAACTAACCTGTGTGACTAGCTTGACTTGAAAACTGATGCACAGTTCGTAACTTTTTATGTTTTGAAATACTAGGAACAGAATCCAAACCACTGATTTTCAAACAGTTTAAAAGTGCAACCACCATATAAATCAGGAACTACCATTAAAGATCATATTAAAAAAAAAAAACTTAAAGGTCTTTGATAACTTATTCAATAATTATTCATTTTGAATGAACAAAAACAATAGAACTCCCTTGCTGACCCTATGGCATTCTAGTATTTAGCTTGGATTATTAAGAAGTACTGTAAGTTTCTGCTTAACACACTCTCTACAAGTTCTAAGACTCCTAGACTCCATATTATATTGCATTTTTATATTTAATGTGTGCTTAGTAACTCACTTATGTCTGACTCTTTGTGACCCTTTGGACTGTAGCCTCCCAGGCTCCTCTGTCCATGGGATTTTTCAGGCAAGAATACTGGAATGGGTTGAATACTGGAATTCTCTAGGGAATCTTCCCAACACAAGGATCAAACCTGTCTCCTGCATTGCAGGTGGATTCTTTACTGCTGAGCCATCGGGGAAGCCGTATATGTAATACCTCAGGTATTAAATTGCAAGACATAAAAAGACTTAAATCTGAAGAGAAAGACCAGTTGCCCACTGAATCATAGCTTATGATTCTACTCATGGTGACAAAAATATTAGATATCTTTATATACAGTATGGTTCTCTCCTGAATAAACTAACTGGTTCTATAGGATTTAGCTCAAGAACCTATTCCAAGAAATCTCTGGACTTTCCTACTTGCCTGGCCTCCATGAAGGCAAAACTCCCGCATTGGATGGTTTGCCTTATTTACCTCTGTGTGTGTGTGGCATCTTGCAATGTGTCTGGTATAGATTAAGCATTCGAAAATGCTCACTGAGTGCCTGAGTTTAAAAACATTAAAAAAAAAATTAACTTGTATGTGCTCCTGATTTTTCACTGTATATAAATATAGTATGTATAAAAAGAAAACAAGTAGTCACTGGTTTTATTACAGAAGCTTCTGTTTTGTAGCTGGAAAATACCACAAGCAAATTAAAATAGAAGAGAATGCAACAGGTTTCAGCTATGAGTCCCTTTTTCAAGAATACCTGAGTGAAACAGTTACAGAAGTTTGGATAGAAGATCCTTATATTAGACAAACACATCAGGTAGGTGAAATGTACTCACATAGGATGAAATAGTTATTATTTAACATGTATGAGTTAGTAATAACCCATCCCAATATCTTTCAGCTGTATAACTTCCTTCGATTTTGTGAGATGCTGGTTAAGAGACCATGTAAAGTAAGAACTATTCATCTTCTCACCTCTCTGGATGAAGTAGGTACCTGAAAGCATTTACTCTTTCTTAACATCATGAACTTTACTCAGTTGTAGGATGTAGTTCAAAGCAAACTTGGATGTAATGCTTCAGCCAGAGCTGTTTCATTGGAAATGAACTTGCTATCTTCATGCTCAGTCGCTCAGTGGTGTCTGACTCTTTGCGGCCCCGTGGACTGTAGCCCACCAGGCTCCTCTGTCCATGGGCTTCTCCAGGCAAGAAGACTGGAGTGGGTTGCCATTTCCTCCTCCAGCAGGTCTTCCCGACCCAGGGATCAAACCTGCGCCTCTTGCGTTCTCTGCATTGGCAGGTGGATTCTTTACTCCTGAGCCACCTGGGAATAGGTATAAAACACATTGGAGGAGATGCTGTTGATTTTAGTATGTTGTACCTTGCATTTGGCCACTTAGCTAAGCTCTCTTCTTCAAATAGTTTTGTCAATTTAGTTTCTTGGATGTTCTATGAGTCAATCACTCTGTCTTCAGTATTGATAGTTTCTATCATCACTATCTTGATTTTGATTTAAATAGGGATAATTCTAAACAATTCATATTTCTAGGATTAATTTGAGAAGAAATTCTCTCTGAATAAATAGCACTATTAAAATACATCTTAGGAGATGGCACCAAGTTGTGTTATGTTCACATTAGAAAAAAAAATGATTATTTTGATAAAAACAGTTGCTCTTAAACTTCTTCATCTTCTTTGGTTGCTTCTTTGCATTAATGGACAGTGAAACTAGTGTAGAATATTTATATTTTAATTCACCTAAGATACACATTGCATGCGCTTCCCAGGTGGCTCAGCAGTAAAGAATCTACCTGCCAATGACACAACTATGCAACTGAACACACACATTGCATAGCTTAGGAATAATTTAAAATATTAATAACTGAGTCAAAAAATTGTTTTGTTTTTTTTCCTATTAACAGGGCACTGGGAAAGAGCAGCAGAGTAGTGGCCTGGAAGAGATAAAACAGTCACTCAGGAATCACGGAGTGCATTTGGAATTAGAATATTCTTCTTCAATACATGACCGAGAAATTAGGTTAGTATATAGTAATACTTTAATTTTTTTTAATACTTTAATTTTTATGCAGTTGAAAAATACTTATTTTTTATTTCTCATAAGTTATTTATAATTACATATAATATTCCACTTAAATATTAAAAATTTAAATAAAGCTTAATTTTAGTATTTTTCACTTTTGAAGAAAAAAAAATTTCAGTAATTTTGTCCTCTGTGTGAGTTTCCTCTTTCCTAATGGAATAAAATTTACATGTTCTGTGTCATCTGGGCAAAGGAAGTATTTTTCTATCCAATTATACATACAGTATTATGGCATTGGGATAATTTCCTTTTCTGGTGATACTGGTATTTATTTAATTTGGCTTTACTTCTTATAGTTTATTAAATTTTCTAGTAGGCATGACAGGATGCTCTGTTGTACCCATCGGGGCCTCCTCTGCCCTGGTACATCCCCACCTCTAGGCGGGGAAGGCCCTGAAAACACCACCAGTCTGCCTGAGTACTCTTGGAAGCCACTTGTTAGCAGAACAGGGAAGCTTTCTCAGGAAGATGAAATTCATGAGGAAGGTTTAATTGAATTGTTAAACTCTTTTATCAGCTAATGGTTGTTTTGTTTCATTGTAGACACAACCCATAGGTAAACCCAGGTTTAGTTCAACTCTTGCCACTGAAAGAAGTGATTTTATTTGTTAGGGGGAGATTTAGCTGACACTTCATACAACTTTGATCATTGTCTGACTTAAATGTCTGGAGTATAATACTATATACTAATTTCAATAGGTTCAACAATGGATGGATGATTAAGATTGGAAGGGGACTTGATTATTTCAAGAAACCACAGGTAGGATATAGTCTTATGTGACTGTGTTGCATTCTTTAACAAAATGGCTTTGATCCTTTTTGTTTAAAAAAAAACTCTTTTTCTTCTCTTCTTAGAGTCGTTTTTACCTTGGATATTGTGATTTTGATTTAAGACCATGTCATGAAACAACAGTGGACATTTTTCACAATAAGCACACGAAAAAAATATGATGGATAGTAGCCTAACTTACATATATATTTCTACTTTGAATGTTGGGTTTTTTTTTTAAACTTTGGACAGATCATTCCTATAATGTATGAATTTAACAATAAATTTTTATATTTCTACTAATGTATGGATTCCTTGTTCAGTTGTGTGACCAATCCTGAATACTTTTATCAAAAAGTTACTCAGGGTTATAGTGTTTCAAGTATAGCTAGTTGAAACATCTCCCCAGATTTTCACTTACTTGGATGTTGAATGAATCAACACCTTAGCCACTGGACCACCCAGGAAGTCCCTAAAATTATGTGTCTTTAGCAGACATTTACCTAAATTCAGTTATCCTCTATTACTTAACTCCTTATAAAGGCAAATCAAGCCTTTTAGTAATACCAGATGCATTTTGCAGCTCACCTAACCTTGACTGGAACATCTGTAAAGTTCTGCAGCTTAGCATCAATTGTTCTGGGAAAGCCTATCCATTGAGATGCCAGTTGACTGGTTGGGGGACAGACTAGGTCCCATGGGAATCAGCTGGGAGAAGGGATACTGCTAGAGGCAGTGGGCAGACCAGAAGCTTGAAGAATAAGCTAAGCCAAAGTCTGTAGAGGGAAACAGAAGTCCTGGTGTTGGAGAGTGCCCTTCTGAACATCACATCTGGAAAAGCTTGAAGATTCCAAATCAAGAGTGAATAGTGTGGAGGGACAAAGCCAGGTAGAGGTCATAGGAAGAGTTGAGCAGAGTAGTCTGGGGTTGGGGAGGACCCTGAAACTCTTCTGATAAGGGGTGATTGTGCACACACATAACCCCTAGAAATTCACATGTTTAAATCCCAATCCCTGGTACCTCGGAATATAACCATATTTGGAAATAAGGTCTTCAAAGAAATAAGTTATGTCTGTAGGTGATCCTAATCCAGTATGACGGGTGTCCTTATAAAAAGTGGACATCCTGACTCAGATATGCACAGAGGAAAGACTGTGAAGTCACAGCAAGATGGCACCACCTGCAAGCCAAGGAGCCTCAGAAGAAACCAAACCTGCTGTCACCTTGAGCTTGGACTGAATAAAATAAATGACCGTTGTTTTAGCCATCAAGTTTTGGAGTGGTTTGGTATGTAGCAACAGATCGCTGATGCAGCCTGACTACTCTCCTCCCTGCTCCACTTTGCATGGCTGCCTTTTCATTCCTCAGGGGTCACCATCAGTGTCAGGTCCCCGATGGCTCCAAGTGGGGATCCTGTGTTGTCTACCTGCCTGGACTTTTCTTTCATACTTTCTCATTTTGTAAGCATTTACTGGTTTGTCTACTTTCCCTATTTTAAACAACTTAAGTCTTGACCTATTAATGGGTCATAAAGTTAATTTTTAAGATGAAATAAAATTGAATATAAAATATCAGCTAAATGTGTAGTAAAGGGTAAGCTTCGTATTGTGAAACAGACAACATACGTGTATGCTGGTGCACCATGTAAGATATATTTTTTACTCTAGTTTTTAGAGTTTGAAAACCACTGCACTAAATTGTCATTTCCTCAGGTTGGTGACCATGTCTCTTTTACCAGGAACATCTAACAACTAGCAAAGTATCTGGCACAGAGTAAGCACTGGATAAACAGGAACTAGTGTAGAAATGAGGAGTATGTGAGTGAACTATAGAGACAGGAAATGGTTGGCGGGGGTGGTACTCTTTGAAGCAGTTTGGCAACCATGCAATGGAAAGAAACAGTAAACCCTTGAGCAGGAGTCTCTGAGAAAGGGGAGACATTCGCATGTCCATTCACTAAGGCTAATGATTCAGTAAAAGTTGAGATAGACTTATTCGAGATAAAGGAGCTAAATAATTGATAGTACAAAGCACAAACAGGAGACTTCCCTGGTGGTCCAGTGGTTGAGAATCTGCCTTGAAATACGGGGAACAGGGGTTTAATTCCTGGTCGGGGAAGTAAGATCTCACATGCATGGAGCAACTAAGCCCCAGGGCCACAATTAGAGAATCTGTGCACTGCAACAAAAGATCCCAGTGATGCAACTGACACCCTATGCAGTTTAAATATTTTAAAAAATCTGGAGAAGAAAAATCCACAGTACAACTAGGGGCTCAGCTTTAAGGAAGTGGAGGTATGTGTTTCTCTGAGATTGAATGAAATGAGAAAAGTTGAAATAGAAAACACAAGCAGCTGAAGGAGCTCATTTCTGAAAGCCTCCCCCCTCAAATTATAAATGAAGGTTTGTGACCAGATTAGTTAAGAGTAGAATTCTCAGCTTAGGAGGAGTGGGAGCATTTAGGAGTAAGGCCTCTGGTGAATGAGAGGCAGTCAACAAGGGTGAGTTGAATCTGACACCTAAAGAACAAAA
Organism: Muntiacus reevesi; assembly: GCF_963930625.1. Lineage (NCBI taxonomy): Eukaryota > Metazoa > Chordata > Mammalia > Artiodactyla > Cervidae > Muntiacus > Muntiacus reevesi. The sequence continues at coordinate 97,164,066 of NC_089251.1, forward strand.
ACAAGTGAAAAACAATAAATATAAAATTGGGTGAATCTGTGTGTGAGCATGTGCATATGTGAGCATGTGCGTGCGTGAGCTCAGTTGTGTCCAACTTTTTGCAACCCCGTGGACTGTAGCCTGCCAGGCTCCTCTCCATGGAATTTTCCACGCAAGAATACTGGAACAGGTTGCCATTTCCTACTCAAGGGGATCTTCTCCACCCAGGGGTCAAACTCATGTCTCTTTCATCTCCTGCATTGCAGGAAGATTCCTTACCACTAGCGCTGCCTGAGAAGACCCTAATCTGCATGATTATGTGAATTTTCTTATGGCATCACCCACCATCTAGTTATAGGAGTGGAAAATCAATTGCTGAAAAAAAAAAAAAGTGGCTATGATAGGTCACGAGAAATGTGAGAATGCTGGTAAGAAATGGAGATGAAGCAAGAGACTGGAGAGAAGTTATTGGCTTAGAAACGTGCAGTAAGCTTGATTTAGTGGGAGAGAATGAAAGGATAAGAAAAAGTAATAGAAAGGGAGAAATTTATAGTTTATGGTATCAAGAAGCCAGGGTTATTCCCTAGTGGTAAGAAAAACAACTGTGAGGTCAGAGTGTTCAATATGGTATCCAACCCCAAGATGGTTAACAAGAGAAAGAGCTGAAATACAAGTGCAGTCAAGTATAGAGTTGGCCAAAAAGTTTGTTTTGGTTTTTCCATTAACATCTTATGGAAAATCCTGAATGAACACTTTAGCCAGCCCAGTATTAAAACCAATGAAGACAGACAGGGATTTCCCTGGTGGTCCAGTGGTTAAGAATCCACCTGTCAAGGCAGGGGACACAGGTTTGGTCTTGGTCCAGGAAGATTTCACATGCCCCAGGGTAACGAGGCCTGTGTGCTATAACTACTGAGCCTCTGCTCTACAGCCTTCAAGTCACAACTACTGATGCCTTCGGGGCTAGAGCCTGAACTCTGCAACAATGAGAAGCTCACGCACTGAACTAGAGAAAGCCCATGCACAGCCAAGAATAAAACTTAAAAAGATAATGCACTGTAAACATTTTAATTTTCTCATCAAAACTGTCAACATTAAGAAATTTACTTGGAATCACATTATTCCCTTAATTTTTTCACACAGAATATTCCATTTACTGTGTAGTTCATCATCCCCTGGATATGCTCTATGTAATATACTTGTTAGCACTGTCGTTTCAATTGGGCAAAACTTACTACCAATAAAACTTGAATTGAACTGGTCACATATTTCCAGTGGCAACCAATGATCGGGTGCTTCAATATTACAGACTTCAATTCTCCCATTCTTGACATCTATGAATACTTTAATTTCCAAGTGTGACTGTTCATGTAACACAGTGAAGGAAGTGTCTACGCTGAACTTCGGAGTTTTGCCATATATCCATTCCCAGGTCTGTAGTTCTCTGGCTTTGCTGTTTATTCCAGGAAACACTGTCTCGTCTGTTGGGTTTATTAGGTGAATGTGATTATCGATTTGATGAGAAGCAGCATACTCTGTGGCAACGGCATTTATCACTACTTCACAGGTCAGAGTGGGATCTTTTTCCATAAGGTTTCTTACTAAGGCAGGTGTGCTGGCAGTGGCATTGCTCCTGATCCCTTGGTAAGGGCTCTTCAGCAAAGATGATAAGAAGGTCCCATCAGTACTGCATAGCAAAGTGCAATGGTGATAAGCTGCATTGCGGCCAATCTTGGAAGCTGTTCCTGAGATTTTAAACTGTCCGTCAAGTAAAAGGTCAAATCTTTCAGTAGCCTGCACGTCCAGGTGTGGCTGGACAGCCTTCAGGGCTCTCACAACTAATTTTAGATTCTCCATCCTATCATACTTTTTCTTGGTTGTAAAAAAAGTCAAGTTGATGTTCCCCATATCATGGTAGACTGTGCCTCCTCCACTTCTCCTCCGAGCCAGTTTCACACCTTCTTCTCTCATCAGATTCAGGTTACATTCCTGCCAAGGGTTCTGATGCCGACCAATTACCACAGAGGGAGAATTCCTCCACAAGAAAAGGACCGGCTTGCCTTCTAAATTCATATGGTCATGGATCCAGTCTTCCACAGCCAGATTGTGGTAAACGTCATTGGAAATCGACTGTAAAATGAGTCCACTTTTAACTGTGTTTTTAAAGCCAGCTGCTGGGACCTTGAGATTACAAAGTAACTGGAAGCAATTCTTCATGGAGAATGGGATTAGCATGCTGTCAAAAATGGAAGACAAATTAATGATCGAGAAAAAGAAACTTAAATTCTATTTTGTTGCTATCTCTTCTTGGTTATTTGATCCAAACTTATCTAAGTATCCAGTCTGATTGCTTTTCTTGCCTTTTAGCTTTACCATTAGGCTTTAATAAAACTTCTCCAACAGAGTACTCAAAGGAAATAAGTCATACAAACATCAAATTGTTTTAGCTAAAGTGGAATAAGAGCAGAGATTATTCAAATAATAAAGCTGAAAATAATTATGTAATATACCTCAAAGCCAAAAAATTATTTTGAATTCACAGGTAATACACATTGAGAAAAGTGAGAAAATATAGACAGGCAAGGAAATAAAAAGGAATCCATAATACCATCACTGGGAGGTAATTACAACTAACATGTTGGTGTATACCCATTCTATGCATGTGTAAATCCACACACACTTCCCCACCAGAAGTGTAACCAAACTGTTATTTAATTCAATGTTAAATCAATTTTTATATCAGTCTTAATGTGTAATATTTCATTGTCAGGTAACGCCACCTTTTACTCAACCAATCTCTTAGTTTGTAAGTTTAGGTTGTTTCTAGTTCTTCTGTGTTACCAACAATGAACATCAGTGTAGAAAGACTTATGTTCTTATAGTACTTTAAATGTAATTTCTATTTGAATGTGAGATACATGATTTACTGGCAGCCTGTTTTATTTTGATCAATATTAAATTAGGATGGATCCTCCTGAGGTCAGGGGAGAGGTCACAGTAGCAAGGTTATACAGAAAGGTTAGGAACAATTTTATTATGTTTCAACACTTCACACATTTGTTAGCAGTGCTGATGAAAAGAGTGAAAATACTAGCTATAATAATTAAGTATTACTTACTATGACTGTAAAGAAACCATTTAATTCCATTTCTGAGAATGGTCATAATTTTCTTCTAAGTTAAAGGCCTGGCATGGACTAGGGTACTAAAGTCCATAACTAGGCCAAATTATTTTGTAGTTACGTCCTGGAGGAATAATTTCTATGGTAGAGTCTTCATATTTTCATCACTCTCGCTATACCTTGATACTACAGAAAGCGGAACCAATTTACACTCCATCTAGAAAGGTTAGGAGAGATTTAACAGAGGAAGGGATACCTGACCTGAGTCTCGACATCTGATGCTTTTTACCACGTTGATGGGAGTAGCATATTCCAGGCAAACAGATAGTCCTCCAACAGTAAGGAGGGCCTTGGGGACTCTCTCCCCAGGGAGTTCCACTACCGGTCTTCCAGCTCCACTTACATCTATGGCTGTGCTAACACGACCCCATCTCTTAGCACTTAACTTATCCAGTCTCAGGACGGCCGTGTGCATGTCTGATTTCGGCTTTTTGGCTCTCGAAGGGCGCGCCAAGGGCTGGCACCCATCATGCCTAATTTGGGACCCTCCTGTGTTGAGGATAAACCTGTCCTAACCGTGGAGCCAGGTCCTCCCAAACTCTAAGCGGACACCGGGGGCCTGCAGCGTCCCGGGATCGGCGGTGCCCGACAGCTGCCAGTGCCCGGGGCCCACGCTGCCAGCCTGCACCCGCCGCGCCTCCGGCGTCACACACCTGCAGCTTCCGGTCGCGCCCACGCCGCGCGCAGGCCCGTGTGCAAGGTACCGGTGCGACCCGGAGCCCGGCCGGCTGCGCATGCGGCCGCTCGGCCAGCCGCCCAGGCCAGCGTGGGGCGGAGCACCGGAAGCGCCGGGAGGGGGCGTGGCTGAGGGTTTCCGGTGGGGGTCCTGCAGTGCCGCCTCCGTGGCGCCAAGCCCCGTTGCAAACGGGGACGCCACTCCCTTTCTAATAATAGCAGTAATAATAGTAGTATCGAAAGTCCTAGAGCCCCAGGCCAGATAGAGGTTCCCCGCGAGACAGCCCAGAGCCAGCCCGGGGGGTGGAGGGGGTGTCAGCAGGGCGCAGGTAGGCGCGCGGCCGAGTCAGGCTGGAGGGGGCCCGCCTGGTACCCAGAGTAGTCGGGTCGCATGCTCTTTACTGAACATTTATCCAAGCATTGTGCTGAGCTTTGCGCGTCTCATAGTGCCAAGGGCAGGCAAGCAACTCCAGTTGGAAAGGGACGAAACTAAAATCCGTTTTAAAAGACAAATGGCATTTAAAGGAATAAACGCTGGTATTCCCAATACAGAGATGATAACGGGTAGGAAGGAGAGAGCCGGAAAACACATCGAGGGCCATGAACGTCCCCACTCAGGGTATCCCTCAGTGCAGCTGGCAAGAACATCCTTGTGGGGCTTAGCCAGATGGGAAATTCCCCCAGCAGGCCAAGTTCTAGGTAACTATAACTGCGTTAACAAGCTTCGTCAAACGCCAGTGGCTTAACGCAACGATTTATTATTTCTAACATTTGTATGGGCAAGGCTTGCTTGGGTGGCTTCAATGAGCATTCAGCATAGGTTGGGTGAGCCGAGGGCTCCACACCCTTATTCACACGTCTTATTCACACCCCCGGCAGCTGGTGCTTGCTGGCTGCTGGTGCACCTCCATTCAGGCTTACCCTTCGATGTAGCATGTCAGCCACATTCTGTTGACCAAAGCACCAGGAGAGACATCCCAGGGTTAAGAGGTGGAGTAATGGACCCCTCCTCTTGATGAGAGGAGCCCAAAGAACTTGTCGTCCTTTTTCAGTCTTGGACAGACATCAGTCTCTCCTTCGAATAGAAACCATTGAGACTTGAATTTCGGAGTGAGAAGCATCCAGGGTTCATAGTTAGGTGGTGTGGATATCCCGACCAGGGCTCTATATAAAGTTACAATAAAGACACAATGGCTCCTCATTTATGTTACCCTTTTGATTGAAGTCACTCTGAGTAATTAGTCTTTCTTGGATTACGCAGGTGGGACTGGATTCTGTGCAAAGTTAGTCCCAGTCCTGGTAGAAGTTTTTCTGCTGCTGCTGCTGCAGCAGCAGTTTTCCTAGTTATCATTAAACATAGCCACACAGTTGTGTTGCCCTTTGCTTATATTGTTTAGTTGCTAAGTCATGTCCAACTCTTTGGGACCTCATAGACTATCCCACCAGGCTCCTCTGTCCCTGGGATTTCCCAGACAAGAATACTGGAGTAGGTTGCCATTTCCTTCTCCAGGGAATCTTCTCAACCCATGATCTTCTCAATTCATGTTGCTGGATCCAGTGAACTTTACCCTTTCAGTTGACTGCCTCCACCTTAAAGACTGGTGGGCAGTCTTGACGTTATCCTGTCTTGGTTTTCCACCAGCCTATCTACTCTTCCGTCCACTTTGCGAGCTCCCCCAGCACTGGCCAGGTTCTGAATGTTGTAGTTGCTTTATCTCACACTCTACTTTCACCCTAAGCAACCTCATTCATTCTCATAACTTTTAGACACCACTCTGTATACAACTTTCAAATTGGTATTTTTCATTCCATACACATAGAACTGCCTGCCTTGGAAACTGGTATGTCCAAAACCTGTGCTCCCCAGCTCACTCTTTCTCCTAGAGAACCTTCATGCATCTAGCCATATATATATATATATTTTTTTTTTTTTTTTAAACTAGAAGCCCTTTCTTTTCCCCTCTTTCAGACCATCACGATGTCCTGCCAAATTACATCTAAACTCTGTCCCCTCAGCCATCATCTCACTTGGACAATTGTGTCCTTGCAAAAACTATAAATGTCACCTCTTCAGAGAATCTTTCCTAATTCCCACAGTTAAAAATTAAGTTAAAAAAAAATAAAATTTTCTTCATGACACATCACAATTTGTATCTTATATAATTAGTCTGATGTTCTACTGGTAGACAGTAAGAATTAAAAAGGTGTTGTTACTGTTTCAGTCATTCGTTCATGTCCAACTCTTTGCAATGCCATGGACTGTAACCTGTCAGGCTCCTCTGTCCATGGAATTATCCAAGCAAGAATACTGAAGTAGGTTGCCATTTCTTCCTCCAGGCAATTTTCCTGACCCAGGGATCAAACCTGCAATTTCTGCATTGTCAGGTGGATTCTATACCATCTGAGTCACTAGGGAATCCCACCAAAGAAGGCAGTTGCTGTTTTATTCACAATTCTATCCCAAGCACCAAACACAGTGCCAGGTTAGGTGAACAAATGAATAACCTGTGTATTTTTTTGTCTCCCAAAGAATTATGTTCTATAAATGATAAAGAGTGTCATCTTATTGGTTTACATCCTTTTCAATGTTTTTAAACACTACAAAAACATGTTTAGTTTTTCTCTGATTAACAGAATATTTTTTCCCCTAAAAGATTACTTTTCCTCTTGAGTATGCCCTTTTCCTTTATCAATATTAAGGATATTACTCAACTGGACATTAGAGATCACACTTAAATAGTAAAGTACAGGAAAATGTTCAAAACATACATAGTAGAAATATTTACAGGTCACTATCTGTCCAGACACAAGTGGTTTTTAATTTCAGCTAACATTATTTGGGAAAATACTACTGTTTCAAACTACTAGATGTTTCAGTAAGGATGACAAACTGATATATATATAGTTTTTTAAGTAACTACTTTGTTTTCTTATATTAAATATTGGAGGCATAAAATGGTAACATCTGCAAGATAAAATCATTACATTTAGAAAAACTGTTTTGTGAACTCTGAAATGAATTCTGTGTGGGTTAAAAAAAAAGTTTTTAAAAGGATGATGTGAAATGTGAAATGCTTCTTTAGCTACTAGTGATTTTTAACAGAACAGAAATGCAAAAATGCAGGAAGATAAAGTACTCTAAAGCAAAATTTCCTCATGGAAATCCAACATACAAAAGCAGTACACCAGAAATCATGAGAAATACTGATGTCAACGTGGGCACTGTTTTTTTGGGTTTTGATCACTTGTTAAAGAAATACATTAGAATTAAAATGTTTTGGTGACATTTAAATACCCTTAGACAAAAACTCTGATTTTTGACAAAAATAGAGTGTAATATGAAAGAAATCTTGAATTTGAATTTTGTAAAGTTTCTTCTCTCTAAAGTAACTTTTTTTGAATATGTATCATCAAAAGATGCAATCTACATTGATTCATAAACAGTAAAAAATAAGAGATCATCTTCCTTCATTTTGTTAGGTTTTCCTAATGACATCTGGGGACAATGGCAGCCTTCAAAGAGTCCTCCCTTCTCAAACGTTGTCCTGGGCACCTCTCCCAGGTGGCTGTTCCTGAGTTGTATCTTTTGTAAAGAGCCAGCAATAAAGACTTCAGCCGGGGAGGCAGCATCTCAAGTGACCCTGAGAGAACTGCTCCAAGGAGGCAAAGGAGGAACTGGATTATATAGAAGTTTTGCAACAAAGGGCAGACAGATACCCCAAGTTTTTCTATAGGTAAGGAGCAGGGGCTGCACTTTGCTGGAGCAGCCATGAAGAGATACCCCACGTCTGAGGTAAGAAAAACTCAAGTAAGATGGTAGGTGTTGTGAGAGGGCATCAGACACACTAAAACCATAATCACAGAAAACTAGCCAATCTGATCACAGGACCACAGTCGTGTCTAACTCAATGAAACTAAACCATGCTGTGTGGGGCCACCCAAGACGGTCGGGTCATGGTGGAGAGGTCTGACAGAATGTGGTCCACTGGAGAAGGGAATGGCAAACCACTTCAGTATTCTTGCCTTGAGAACCCCATGAACAGTATGAAAAGGCAAAATGATAGGACACTGAAGATAAACTCCCCAGGTCGGTAGGTGCCCAATATGCTACTGGAGATCAGTGGAGAAATAACTCAAGAAAGAATGAAGGGACGGAACCAAAGCAAAAGCAATACCCAGTTATGGACGTGAGTGGTGATAGAAACAAGGTCCGATGCTGTAAAGAGCAATATTGCATAGGAACCTGGAATGTTAGGTCCATGAATCAAGGCAAATTGGAAGTGGTCAAACAGGAGATGGCAAAAGTGAATGTTGACATTCTAGGAATCAGCGAACTAAAATGGACTGGAATGGGTGAATTTAACTCAGATGACCATTATATCCACTACTGTGGGCAGGAATCCCTTAGAAGAAATGGAGTAGCCATCGTGGTCAACAAAAGAGTCCGAAATACAGTACTTGGATGCAATCTCAAAAATGACAGAATGATCTCTGTTTCCAAGGTAAACCATTCAATATCACAGTAATTCAAGCCTATGCCCCAACCAGTAATGGTGAAGAAGTTGAAGTTGAACTGTTCTATGAAGACTTCCAAGACCTTTTAGAACTAACACCCAAAGAAGGTGTCCTTTTCATTATAGGGGACTGGAATGCAAAAGTAGCAAGTCAAGAAACACCTGGAGTAACAGGCAAATTTGGCCTTGGAGTACAGAATGAAGCAGGGCAAAGGTTAATAGTGTTTTGCCAAGAGAACGCACTGGTCATACCAAACACCCTCTTCCAACAACACAAGAGAAGACACTACACATGGACATCACCAGATGGCCAACACCGAAATCAGATTGATTATATTCTTTGCAGCTGAAGATGGAGAAGCTCTATACAGTCAACAAAACAAGACCAGGAGCTGACTGTGGCTCAGATCATGAACTACTTATTGCCAAATTCAGACTTAAACTGAAGAAAGTAGGGAAAACCACTAGACCATTCAGGTATGACCTAAATCAAATCCCTTATGACTATACAGTGAAAGTGAGAAATAGATTTAAGAGACTAGATCTGATAGAGAGCCTGATGTACTATGGACAGAGGTTCGTGACATTGTACAGGAGACAGGGATCAAGACCATTCCCATGGAAAAGAAATGCAAAAAGGCAAAATGGTTGTCTGAGGAGGCCTTACAAATAGCTGTGAAAAGAAGAGAAGCAAAAAGCAAAGGAGAAAAGGAAAGATATTCCCATTTGAATGCAGAGTTCCAAAGAATAGCAAGGAGAGATAAGAAAGCCTTCCTCAGCGATGAATGCAAAGACAACAGAATGGGAAAGACTAGAGATCTCTTCAAGAAAATTAGAGATACCAAGGGAACATTTCAGGCAAAGATGGGTTCGATAAAGGACAGAAATGGTATGGACCTAACAGAAGTAGAAGATATTAAGAAGAGGTGGCAAGAATACACAGAAAAACTGTACAAAAAAGATCTTCACGACCCAGATAATCACAATGGTGTGATCACTCACCTAGAGCCAGACATCCTGGAATGTGAAGTCAACTGGGCCTTAGGAAGCATACTACAAACAAAGATAGTGGATGTGATGAAATTCCAGTAGAGCTATTTCAAATCCTGAAAGATGATGCTGTGAAAGTGCTGCACTCAATATGCCAGCAAATTTGGAAAACCCAGCAGTGGCCACAGGACTGGAAAAGGTCAGTTTTCATTCCAATCCCTAAGAAAGGCAATCCCAAAGAATGCTCAAACTACCGCACAATTGCACTCATCTCACATGCTAGTAAAGTAGTGCTCAAAATTCTCCAAGTCAGGCTTCAGCAATACGTGAACCAAGAACTTCCAGATGTTCAAGTTGGTTTTAGAAAAAGCAGAGGAACCAGAGATCAAATGGTCAATATCCACTGGATCATCGAAAAAGCAAGAGAGTTCCAGAAAAACATCTATTTCTGCTTTATTGACTATGCCAAAGCCTTTGACTGTGTGGGTCACAATAAACCGTGGAAAATTCTGAAAGGGATGGGAATACCAGACCACCTGACCTGCCTCTTGAGAAACCTGTATGCAGGTCAGGAAGCAACAGTTAGTACTGGGCATGGAACAACAGACTGGTCCCAAATAGGAAAAGGTGTACGTCAAGGCTGTATATTGTCACCCTGCTTATTTAACTTATATGCAGAGTACATCATGAGAAATGCTGGGCTGGAAGAAACACAAGCTGGAATCAAGATTGCTGGGAGAAATATCAATAACCTCAGAAATGCAGATGACACCACCCTTATGGCAGAGAGTGAAGAGGAACTAAAAAGCCTCTTGATGAAAGTGAAAGAGGATTTTGAAAAAGTTGGCTTAAAGCTTAACATTCAGAAAACTAAGATCATGGCATCTGATCCCATCACCTCATGGGAAATAGATGGGGAGACAGTGGAAACAGTGTCAGACTTTATTTTGGGGGGCTCCAAAATCACTGCAGATGGTGACTGCAGCCATAAAATTAAAAGACGCTTACTCCTTGGAGGGAAAGTTATGACCAACCTAGATAGCACATTAAAAAGCAGAGACATTACTTTGTCAACAAAGGTCTGTCTGGTCAAAGCTATGGTTTTTCCAGTGGTCATGTATGGATGTGAGAGTTGGACTTCGAAGAAAGCTGAGCACCGAAAAATTGGTGCTTTTGAACTGTGGTGTTGGAGAAGACTCTTGAGAGTCCCTTGGACTGCAAGCAGATCCAACCAGTCCATCCTAAAGGAGATCAATCCTGGGTGTTCATTGGAAGGACTGATGCTGAAGCTGAAACTCCAGTACTTTGGCCACCTCATGCGAAGAGCTGACTCATTGGAAAAGACGCTGATGCTGGGAGGGGTTGGGGGCAGGAGGAGAAGGGGATGACAGAGGATGAGATGGCTGGATGGCATCACCGACTCAATGGGCATGAGTTTGAGTAAACTCCGGGAGTTAGTGATGGACAGGGAGGCCTGGCGTGCTGCGATTCATGAGGTCGCAAAGAGTCGGACACGACTGAGCGACTGAACTGAACTGAACTGAATAAGATAAGGCTCTCATTCATCAGGCTCCCTTAGTCAAAAGCCACTTTTGGTTTCTTAGTAACGTACAAAAGAACTTCATTCAAGGTCTATCATTTCCCATCACTTTCTTTAACACACATCACTGGACCCAAGGGTTTCTCTGAGAGATATCCTGTGCCAGTGTCTTTGCTCCTTGTAAAGGCTTCTTGATTTGGGTCTTCTAATCTATTTTCTTGGTGTTTTGAAATAACTGAGTCACTTGTTCCAATTTGCTTTTCTCAGTCCTTTGCATTAAGTGATTACCCACTTTGGAATCCATACACAAAGCAGAAACCCGAGTAGCAGATTTACTTGGAAAAAACCCCATTGGGACAGCTGAACAAAAATAAGATTACTGGCACCTCTTAAAGCAGTGGACACGTTTCTTCCTTGATTGCTTGAGGGAAAAACTGCAACAAGTGAATAGAATGGGAATTTCAACTAACTTCAGGCAATGTTTGTTGTAAAAAAGGAAGAAATTCTATAATATACTAAAGCATGATGAATCTTGAGCACATTATTCTAGGTGAAATAATTCAGTCACAAACAGAGAAACGCTGTTTGACTTCACTTATGTGAAGTATCTAGATATCAAATCAAAGAAACTGTAGAATAGTTGTTGCCATGGGAGTTGTTTAAGGGGTATAGAGTTTTTCAATTTTACAAGATGAAAAGAGTTCTAGAGATGAATGGTGGTGATGACAGCACAGCATTGTGAATGTATTTAATACACTGAACTATACACCTAAGAATGGCCAAGATGCTACATTTTATGTTATGTGTATTCTACCATAACACAAAAAGTAAAGGAAAAAAGCATCCAAGAAAGATACAGTACTTTTTATTATGAATGCCCAGCTGAAGAGAGATGACCATGCAAGGTTGAGGGAAGAGCTTGAAAAGGTTGTAAAAGGAGGGGGGTGGTCCACTGAGGTATTGCCTCAATAATGGAGTCAAATTGGCCCTAAATAAAGATGTGTGGATGTTGGCACGTGAGAATTCCACTACTGAACCACCAATGAAAGCTAGATGTTGGAATCTGAAATGCACAGAGCACAAATGAGGGGCTAAGTGTTAAATTCTATTTCATTTTAATAACAAATTCAAAAGGCCACATGAAGCTAGTGGTTACTATTTTCAACAGGGCAGTTCTAAAGGAGCAAATTGTTTTCAAGTAAACTCACTGCATTTCAGAATAAAACCTACACACATTTAAAGGAAATCCAAAACCTCCAGCATCAACAATGTCAAATCTACAACATCTGGCAGCCAAAAAAGATTTGTGTGTGCTCAGTTGCTAAGTTGTGTCTGACTCTTGGACTATGCACTGTAGCCTTCCAGTCTCCTCTGTTCATGCGATTCTCCAGGCGCAAATACTGGAATGGGTTGCCATGCCGTCTTCTAGGGAATCTTTCTGACCCAGGGATGTAACCCTTGTCTCCTGCATCTCTTGCACAGGCAGGCAGATTCTTCACTCTGAGCCACCTGGAAAGCCCAATAAAAACATGTTGTTGTTGTTCGGTCACTAAGTCGTGTCTGACTCCTTGTGACCCCATGAACTTACCAGGCATGAAAAGAAGCAGATGAATGTGACTCATAGCTAGGAGGAGAAAATAGGTTAGTAGAAACAATCCCACTGGGACTTCCCTGATGGCTCAGCAGTAAAGAATCCACCTGCTAATACAGAAGACATGGGTTTGATCCCTGGGAAGGGAAGATCCCCTGGAGGAGGAAATGGCAACCCACTCTAGTTTCCTGCATGGGAAACCCCACGGACAGAGAAAGCTGGTGGGCTACAATCCGTGGGACGCAAAGAGTAGGACACGACTTTGCGACTAAAAGGGCAACAACAAAGGTGGCATACGTAAATACTTGAACTCTTCTAATTTTTTTCCCTAGAGGAGGTACTTTCCCATCTCCTATGTTAATAATCACCTTCACGCCACAAGCCTCAACATCATCAGAAAGTTTTGAGGCTTGTACATTTTTCTCTATTTTTTTCAATTAATGCTAGATAGATCATGAGAACATTTTATTCAAAATAATCTTAGTATCTTAAGAGGAAATGAGAACACTTTGTTTTCCCTAAAATAACATTTTAGGGTGGTCTTTGAGAGTTCATGCTTCTTGTAACTTATTTTATCAGTTAGGTACAATTATATTTCACAGAAAATGTATCTCTTGGGACTTCTGCCTTTATCTAAAACAACTGGGACATGATTTAATTTTTTAGTATCTAGCTATACTTACAAAGTTTTTAAATCTTAATGCAACAAAATGAGAAAATGTACCAGCACAAATAATGATAAGAAATCAGAGATGGGAAAAACATATGGCACATATTAAAATGCACTTTTATGAAATTTGTTCTAACAAATTTTATTTATGTCTGTCAATAATACATTGTGGGGAAAAAATGAGTACTCATCTGGCAAAAACAGGAATAGTTTTTCTCTTCAAAAGTGAGATTACATTTGAAATAGACAGGCGAATACTATATCAAGATCATCAGAGATCAGCTATAAAAACCTAGTTTATCTATTTCATCTGTGGAAAAGACAGGGAGATAAAGTCACTATTAGAGTTCAGAAGCCCTTGGGTTATTTAAGAAACGCGGGATATGTTAAACATTAAGAAATGCTACAAAGGCTAAACAGTTCTTTTCCAGTTGGCAGAATAATGCAATTTTCATTCTTTTTTTACTAAAAGACTCCTTTCTTCACTTTTAGCTAATATGGTCAACATTAACAAAGTTGGATGGCCAAAAATAATATTATACCTGGTTAAGTTAAATGAGTGTTCCGACACTGAAGGCTCCTAATAGAAGACAAGTTTAAACTGTATTAAACAGGAAAAGAATCGATACAATATTAAATATCAAGTGAGATACTCTACCCTTTCGGTTTTTGTTTGTTAACCGTGATTAGTTTTTGCGGGGGACTTGGAGAAGGCCTCAGTGAGGCCTGGCGTGCTGCGATTCATGGGGTCGCAAAGAGACGGACGCGACTGAGCGACTGAACTGAACTGAACTGGACTGAACTGGAGAAGGCCTGGCCTGTGGAGAAGGTATACAGGTCAGGAATCTGCACTGTCACTGTCCTCTCTCTGTCATTCCCGGATTCAACCCAGACAGGATGGTCAGGGCGGTCGGGGCTCCCCAGACTGTGCAGGCTGCGGGCGCTCACCCCAACAGGCCGGCTCTCTCTCGCGGGGCTGCAGCAGCAGAACCCCACCAAAGGAGGCTCCCCGCACAGCGGCCCCTGACCGTGGCTGGAGAGCGCACCACCCTCCCAGCGCCCAAAAGCAACTCTGCGGAGTAACGAATTCACTGATCCGTCCAGAATGGTGACCGATCCCTGGGAAAAATGGCACACAAAAGCGGCAGTAAAGCAGCAGGTATCCCAGAGCTAAGGGAAGACAGCCAGAGCGGGGAAAAAAAAAAAAAAAAAAAAAAAGAGCTCTACGCATGCGCACTCTACCCAGTTAGGGTGGACACCCGCAAGAAGTAGGGGAAAAGTCTTGGAAAAGTGGGTGGGGGCTGGTTACTAGGAGACGGGACGCTCTGGAGGGTCGTCTAGGCGCTGCGTGGGCTTGCGCCTGCGCGGCGCGAATGGACCAGGAAGAAGCCTTTCCAGGGCGCCTTGTAAGGCAGACAGGCGGACGTACGCGACGCTACGTGCGTGTGTGCGCGCGCACGGCTTGTAGTCCCCGCGAGAGGGAGGGTCGAGCCAGGTACGCGTGCGCACAGGGACTTGGGGCGCGCGGGACGGAAGCGGAGTGAAGGCGCCGGGGAGGTGGAGGACGAGCCCCCTCAGGTACAGAGCGTGAGGGCGGGGCCGACGGCGACGCCGGCCGGCTCTAACCGCCCCCGCCTCCTTCCCGCCGGGTCCCGCCTCCCTCCTGCCCGGTCCCGCCTCTCTCCTGCCCGGTCCCGCCTCCCACCGCCCCCCGGGGAGGGGCCAAGTCGATTTGGGGTGGGAAGTGGGGAGGAGTGGGCGGAGGATGGAGACCTTGAGGGACGTGGATCCCAGGCGGAGACCGAGTCCTAGTAGTCGCCGGGATGATCTCCGGGGAGGACGACGGGCCAAAAAGCCCGGGGAGGGACCCACCGCCCCAGGTAGAAGCACGGGGATGCGCCGGGTTGGGGTAAAGCATCTCCTGGTCCGCAGGCCTTTGAGAGGGCAGCTGCAGGGGGCGGGTGTGGCGGGGATTAGGGTCTGTGGGCGACCCCCGAGGTGGATTTTGGCTGCTGGCGCCGCCTTGAGGGGCGGTAGCGGGCAGAGTTGCGGTCCAGGGAAACCCTCCCGGAACAAACTGCGCGTGTTGTCGTTTCTGGGGAGCTTAGGGTTGAGCTTATGTTCCTATGGTGACCGCTTCGCTTTCCGCCGCAGCTTTCCGCTTGGTTGTTGGGGTACTGTTCTGTTTAGAAACGCTCTGGAGTGGCGCTGAGGAATTTGGGAATCAGAGATTTGGGGGGTTCAACCAGGGTCTACGTGACTCCCAGCTTCTTATTTCTGAGCCACTTTATAGACTTTGGGAGGTGAAGGGCCGAGATTACGTAGGCAGTTGCACGAAAAATCTCGTATCATTACAGTAGAAATTATACACAAGAAAGGCAGGGTAAGCTGGCTTTCCTTTGAAAAAGTGAGATTTAAATTGAATAACTTTGCTGCGATCATGGACATGATACCTAAACATGCAAAGGAATACACTTTTAATTCTTTAAATAAAGTCAATAGCGATTTCAAGAAACATTGCATAGATGACAGTATCTCTGTGTTTGTTTTCCTTCTTCCAGTCTAGGTCATTATATCTCAGGATATTCGTTATTTTAAATTTCCTCTAGTGGTTTTCAGAATTTCGAATACACTTTTTTCTTTAACCTGTAAGGAAATAAACAATGATAATCGGGTTGAAATTATAAGAAAATAGATCAGTTATAACTATGAAATAATAGTTATAACGAATGTATTACAGTTTAGGACATAACCAACCTATTATAGTTTAGGACAGGGATACCTAGTGTGCTGCTGTTCATGGGATCTCATAGTGGGACACGAATGAACCATTGAAGAACAACATAACTATGAAAGGAAAGTGTCCCATTATTCAAATCTGCATCCAGGATAAAACTGATTTTTTGTTCGTATTTGAATTGATCAAGGAACTAGACCATTTAGTCTTAATTAGTGGGTAATAACTAGGAAGGTATATTCATGAAATATTTATTTTAAACAATATACACTTTAGCATTATTTAATGGCAACTTCCAAAATAAATCTTGTTTACCTTCTGAAAAAAGTCACTGCTTATGACTCCTGTGAGTAGACATTCTCAGTCTCTTTCTTTTTCAGTTTGTTTCAGGATAATTTGCTTTTAAAGTACTCCAGTTAGAAGCAGTTAGAGCAGGTGTTATGTTTAAAATATTTATTTATTATTTATTTATTTGACTTTGACGGGTTTTAGTTGCAGCATATGAGATATAGTTCCCCTACCAGGGATCGAACCCAGGTTTCCTCCATTGGGAGTGCACACTCTTAGTCACTGGGCCACCAGGAAGTCCTGGAGCAGTGTGTTATTATTCATTCCCTTTTCCCTCATACTTGCTTCCTTGTCCCCAGATGTAGCCCCTATCATGACTTCTTGCTTTTCTTTAGATTTTCACTGTCATTGTATGTGAAGTTGCACTTTCTAGCTTGGCTCATTTTGAGCTTTGTGTACATGGAATTGTACTAAGTTCTCCTTTTATTTTGCTTCATTACTCAACATTGTTTTTAAGGTTGATCCTAGTTATTGCTTGTAATTAGTTTGTTGCTTGTTGTTCCATTGTAAGGGTATACCACAATTTATCTACTGTGCTGTTGGTGAACACTATAGTTTTCTACAGTTTTTGATAAATATGAACAGCACTGCTGTGAATTTTCTTACACATGTACCCATGATAATCTTTTGAAGTGAGCTAGTTAGTAAGGTGAGCTTCCCTGGTGGCTCAGTGATAAAGAACCTGCCTGCCAGTGCAGGAGATGTGAGTTTGCTCCCTGGGTCGGAAAGATCCCCTGGAGAAGGAAACAGTAACACACTTCAGTATTCTTGCCTGGGAAATCCATGGACAGAGGCGCCTGGCTGGTCACAATCCATGGGTCACAGAGTCAGACATGACTTAGCAACTGAACAACAAACAAAGTAAGGTAGTTCTCTTTGTCTTAGTTATGTTGTTAACATCAATCTACATTATTAAATTCTTTTGGTTCAGAAAAGCCTCTTGACAACAAGAGGAAATGATAAATGATACTTCTCCTAAGGCCACTGTTTTAAGCTCCTTTAAAAAAAGCAGGCTATTTCTTTACAGTAAGGTCTGGATTGGAGAAAAATGAGGAGCTTGGGCTTGGATGGAATGACTGGAGAGATTATTTCTTTTTAAGAAAAGTTATCAAGTGACCTTACTATTTCATTTGAAGTGAATGGCTAAAACATTTATTCACTTATTTTTTATTATAAATACAGAATCTACCTCAAAATTATTCATAAAATTTTATGTGGTTTTCTGTATCCTTCTCTGTTAGTGAAGCTATTCCTTCTTACCTCAAAGTGTCTTTCAACCTAAACTTTTGGAGACAGTTTCGTTCAAAGAAAACAAGTTGACCTGTTGTGGAACCAGATTTCAGAATCCCATATAGGATAACTCCAGTGTTTTCAATTATTCAACCAAAATATTTAATAGACTTTTGTTGAACACACATTATATGCCTGATATTTTGCTCAACACTGATGAATACATTTTAAATGCAACTGATTTTATTTATTTATTTTAAAATTTTATTTATTTCTTAATTTACTTTTGGCTGTGCTGGGTCTTGGTTGCTTTGTGGGCTTTTCTCTAGTTGCTGTGATTAGGGGCCACTCGTTAGCTATATGAGGGCTTCTTTTTGTAGCGGCTTCTCTTTTTGTGGAGCACAGGCTCTAAGGTGCACCGGCTTCTAGTAGTCACAGCACATGGGCACAGTAGTTGTGTTCTGGGCTCTAGAGCATGGGCTCGGCTGTGGTGCACAGGCTTAGTTGCTTCGTGGCACGTGGGACTCTTTCCAGACCAGGGATTGAACCCATGTCTCCTTCATTGGCAGGTGGATTCTTTACCACTGAGTCTCCAGCGAAGCCCCTGATGATACTTTTTAACACATGATCTTAACTCCTATAACACTGAAAAATTAAAATTCTGCCAGGCAGGAACTTCAAGTTTCTATCCCTTCTTATTTAAATCTTCACTTGACCTTGCTTTTTCTGTCTTGTCTCAAAGGACAGTGCACACCCCTTACCTGGTTTCCTCTTATTAGCTCAGTGGCCTTTCTTCATTAGCCCATATCTTAGGAATCTTGATTGTGTTTATATTGTAAGAATTCTTACCCTGGAGTACAAGAACTTTGGGGAATTCTTGAACCCCCTGGAATGGTTTGTAAACTTTAGTATGTGTTTGCATTTTCCTGAGGTCAGGACTCAGGTGCATGCTAAGTTGCTTCAGTCGTGTCCAACTCTTTGCGACCGCATGGACTGTAGCCCGCCAGGGTCCTCTGTTCATGGGATTCTCCAGGCAAGAATACTGGAGTAGGTTACCATGCCCTTGTCCAGGTGATCTTCCCAATCCAGGGATCAAACCTGCATCTCTTAAGTCTCCTGCAGTGGCAAGCAGATTCTTTACCACTCAGGCCACATGGGAAGTCCTAGGACCCAGGGCTTTGCTTATTCCTGAAAGGGGTCCTTGACATACAGGAAATTAAGAAATAAGTTTCTCTCCCCTTGCCTTGGCCCTTCACCCTTTCTCTACCTCTTTTCTCACAATCACGCTTTGTAAAAGAAGTCTACATTTTCTATTTCTTTTTCTTTACTACTCCTTTGTTTGTTAGTCCTCCTACCATTGAAACTACCTTATTTGAATCATCAAAATTTATTATTTGGGAATGGTTTTTTTGAGTACCAACTTTGTGGTAGGCATTCCTCTTGACAATAGGGACATAACAGTGACCAGACAAGTGCCTAGAATGCTTGGAGCTTAATTCCAGTAGAGGGTGACAGACAGTAAACAAATGAAGGTATACATGATATAATTTCAAATCGTGTTAAGTGTGAATAACCTAGTGGGAGAGTAAATAGGAGAGAGGGTACTTTAGGTAAAAAAAATCAGGAAAGGCCCTTTGAATATCTGAGCTGAAGAGCTGAGGGTAAGAAGTAGCCATTCATGCAGAGGGCTGGGGAAGAAAATGTTCTCAACAGAGGGAAATCAAGGGAGGAGGCCCCGAAGTGGAAAGAGATTGGCATGGTAGATAAACAGGAGGAAACCCAATAAAGCTGGTGGGTGAACAAATAAGAGAGTAGGAGCTCTACTCTGGCATGTGAAGGCACTGGCCAGATCAGTCAGACCTTAAAAAGTATGGTTTTTATTCTGATTGCAGTGGGAAGCCATTGGGGTGTTTTTGCACAGGATCTCATTATTTGAAAGTGATTGTTTTGATTTTAGTTTGGAAAACGGGTCGCAGGGAGCAACAGTAGGAGCAAAAAGATCGGTTAGGAGACTACTTCAGTAATCCATATTGGAGATGATGCTGATTTGAACCAATAAGAAGGCAATAATTAAAATGTACAGAAGTGGATGGATTGGGGATATATTTTGGAGATACATTCAAAAGGGCTTGTTGATGGGTTTGATGAGGTTCAGGGAAAAAGGAAACACGGACAACTCCTTGGTGTGTTTTTTTTTTTTTTTTTTTTTCATTTATTTTTATTAGTTGGAGGCTAATTACTTTACAATATTGTAATGGTTTTTGCCATACATTGACATGAATCAGCCATGAATTTACATGTGTTCCCCATCCCAATCCCCCCTCCCCAACTCCTTGGTTTTTGACCTCAGTCACTGCACAAATGACAGTGCCATTTGACAGGAAAGACCAGGAAGGAACATGGTGGAGGCAGGGTTGAGAGCAGGAGTGCAGGTGGGGAAATTAAGAGGTCTGTTTTAACATGCTGAAGTTGGGATGACGGTGGACATCCAATAAACCCAACACACTGTGTTAAGAGCTTCAGTAGAAATACGTTCATAGTTGGAGGGAAAGTGGAAAATATGTGCTGAGTCTTTTGGGGGAAAGTGAAAAAGTGAAAATGTTAGTCATTCAGTCACGTCCAATTTTTTGCAACCCATGCTCCTCTGTCTGTTGAATTCTCCAGGCAAGAATACTGGAGTGAGTAGCCATTTCCTTCTCCAGGGGATCGTTGCGATCCAGGGATTGAACCTGAGTCTCTTGCGCTACAGGCAGATTCTTTACTGTCTGAACCACCAGGAGTCAGTAATACTTTTTTTGTAATTCTGTATTCCCTTGCCTGGGCTTCCCTGATAGCTCAGTTGATAAAGAATCCACCTGCAATGCAGGAGACCTGGGTTCGATCCTTGGGTTAGGAAGATCCCTTGGAGAAGGGAAAGGCTATCCACTCCAGTATTCTGGCCTGGAGAATTCCATGGACTATATAGTCCATGGGGTCAAGAAGAGTCGGACACGACTGAGCGACTTTCACTTTCACTTTTCATTCCCTTGTGTACATGTATGTGCGTTTCTCTGAGATGATACTAATTATGCTATACTGTAATTTCCAGTTTATTTGTTCTGGATTCTATAGATTGATTGTGGGTTGAAATTGTAAGTTTTTGTTTTCCATCTGTCAAGCCCCCAAATTTAATATAGTTCATCCTTTCCTGAAAGTGAAAGTCACTCAGTTGTGTCCAACTTTTTGCAACCCCATGGACTACACAATCCATGAAATTCTCCAGGCCAGAATACTGGAGTGAGTAGCCTTTCCCTTCTCCAGGGGATCTTTCCAACCCAGGGATCAAACCCAGGTCTCCCACATTACAGATGGATTCTGTATGGATTCTGTGGCTCCTGCTGAGCAACAAGACTGTTTATAAATTGGTTTGATTAGTGAATAAAGGTCACAATCTGATAGTATGAACTGAAACGGTGATAGTCATGATGGAAGGCAGGTGTTTGAGAGAGATTTTAGTGAAGAGATCAGTAGGAAATGATGGCCAATTAAATAAGTTGATTGGTGAGAGAAATTATTAATAATAGTAATTGTAAATAATTTATATAACGGTTGTAAATAACAATAATATTTAGTAGTTATTATTTATTGCCAAGCCCTATTCTAAGTGCTTTATATACAATAAGTCCTCACAACAACTCTGTGAAGCAAATACTGTTATCATTCCTATTTTATTTTATTCTTTAGATATTTATTTGTTTATTTGGCTGCTCTGGGTCTTTGTTGCGGCATGCGGAATCTTTCGGTGCAACATGTGAACTCTTAGTTGTGGCATGTGGGATCTAGTTCCCTCACCAGGGATTGAACCCACTCCCACTGCATTGGGAGCACAGAGTCTTAGCCACTGAACCATCAGGGAAGTCACTGTCATCCCTATTTTAGAGATGAGGAAGCTGGGGCCAGAGCAGTAATTTGCCCATGGTCATGCAACTGACAAGGGGCAGAACTGACGTTATGAACCGAAACAGACTGAGGCTACAGAGCATGCTCTTAACGACTGCTGTGTTGCTTCCCCTGTGAGAAGGATTGTGATTCTAGCTTGGGTGATAGTTGCTGATCGCAAAGTACCCTGTACTTTATTTACATGCCTTCTCTGACCTCTCTTCCATCCAGAGGTTATAGGAAAGTGGAAGATATTCAGGTGGCCCAAGGTGGAAAAACTGGCAGGCCAGGCATGGCCATTTCAGATAGACCGATTTCTCTCCCTCTTTATTGCTTCCAAAGCTAGTGCAGGGAAAGCAGCAACTCTAATATGATGGCTCACAATTGTCAGGTAAACTCTTGATCTCTATACTTTTAATTTCTAGACCTGACTGACAGTAAACTTGACTGTTCATCTTACCAAAAGAAGAGGGAAGCTTCCTTTTCTTAAATTAATGTTTATTGGAGTATAGTTGCTTTACAGTGTTGTGTTTCTTGCCGTAGAGCAAAGTGAATCAGTCGTATGTATACATGCGTCCCCTCTGTTTTATATTTCCTTCCCGTCCAGGCCACCACAGAGCCCTGAGTAGAGCTCCCTGTGCTGTCCAGTTGGTTCTCATTAGTTATCTATTGATATTCTGTACATAGTTGTGTATATACGTCAGTCCCAATCCCCAATTCTGCCCTTCCACCCTGGGATGGTTCCCTTTTGTCTGGTTTAGTACACTGCTTCATTATCAAGCTCTACAAATTTATAATGACACCGTCCTGTTATCCAAAGAACTCTGTGCAGATTTTGTGGGCGTAGAGAGCCATTTTGTGGGCTAGAGAGCTCTAGCATATTGTTTGTTCTTAAGATACTAATCAAATCCCTTACAATTATACAGTGGAAGTGAGAAATATATTTAAGGGACTAGATCTCATAGACGGAGGTTCGTGACATTATACAGGAGACAGGGATCAAGACCATCCCCAAGAAAAAGAAATGCAAAAAAGCAAAATGGCTGTCTGAGGAGGCCTTACAAATAGCTGAGAAAAGAAGAGAAGCAAAAAGCAAAGGAGAAAAGGAAAGATATTCCCATGTAAATACAGAGTTCCAAAGAATGGCGGGGAGAGATAAGAAATCCTTCCTCAGTAATCAGTGCAAAGAAATAGAGGAAAACAATAGAATGGGAAAGACTAGAAATCTCAAGAAAATTAGAGATGCCAAGGGAACATTTCAGGCAAAGATGGGCTCAATAAAGGACAGAAATGGTATTGACTTAACAGAAGCAGAAGATATTAAGAAGAGGTGGCAAGAATACACAGAAGAACTGTACAAAAAAGATCTTCACAACCCAGATAATCATGATGGTGTGATCACTCACCTAGAACCAGACATCCTGGAATGTGAAATCAAGTGGGCCTTAGGAAGCATCACTACGAACAAAGCTAGTGGATGTGATGGAATTCCAGTTGAGCTATTTCAAATCCTGAAAGATGATGTTGTGAAAGTGCTGCATTCAATATGCCAGCAAATTTGGAAAACTCAGCAGTGGCCATAGGACTGGAAAAGGTCAGTTTTCATTCAACTTCCAAAGAAAGGCAATGACAAAGAATGTTCAAAGTACCGCACAATTGCACTCATCTCACACGCTAGTAAAATAATGCTCAAAATTCTCCAAACCAGGCTTCAACAATACATGAACCATGAACTTCCAGATGTTCAAGCTGGTTTTAGAAAAGGACAGAGGAACCAGAGATCAAATTGCCAACATCCGCTGGATCATCGAAAAAGCAAGAGAGTTCCAGAAAAACATCTATTTCTGTTTTATTGACTGTGCCAAAGCCTTTGACTGTATGGATCACAATAAACTGTGGAAACTTCTGAAAGAGATGGGAATACCAGACCACCTTACCTGCTTCCTGAGAAATCTGTATGCAGGTCAGGAAGCAACAGTTAGAACTGGACATGGAACAACAGACTGGTTCCAAATAGGAAAAAAAGTACATCAAGGCTGTATATTGTCACCTTGCTTATTTAACTTACATGCATCATGAGAAATGCTGGGTTGGATGAAGCACAAACTGGGATCAAGATTGCTGGGAGAAATATCAATAACCTCAGATATGCAGATGATACCACCCTTATGGCAGCAAGTGAAGAACTAAAGAGCCTCTTGATGAAAGTGAAAGAGGAGAGTGAAAAGTTGGCTTAAAACTCAACATTCAGAAAATTAAGATCATGGCATCTGGTCTCATCACTTCATGGCAAATAGATGGAGAAACAATGGAAACAGTGACAGACTTTATTTTGGGGGGCTCCAAAATCACTGCAGATGGTGACTGTAGCCATGAAATTTTTGACGCCTACTCCTCGGAAGAAAAGTTATGGCCAACCTAGATAGCATATTAAAAAGCAGAGATATTACTTTGCCAACAAAGGTCCGTCTAGTCAAGGCTATGGTTTTTCTAGTAGTCATGTATGGATGTGAGAGTTGGACTATAAAGAAAGCTGAACACCGAAGAATTGATGCTTTTGAACTGTGGTGTTGGAGAAGACTCTTGAGAGTCCCTTGGACTGCAAGGAGATCCAACCAGTCCATCCTCATGCAAATCAGTCCTGAATGTTCATTGTAAGGACTAATGTTGAAGCTGAAACTCCAATACTTTGGCCACTTGATTCGAAGAACTGACTCACTAGAAAAGACTCTGATGCTGGGAAAGATTGAAGGCAGGAGGAGAGGGGAATGGCAGAGAATGAGATGGTTGAATGGCATCACCAACTTAATGAACATGAGTTTGAGTAAACTTCTGGAGTTGGTGATGGACAGGGAGGCCTGGGGTGCTGCAGTCCATGGGGTCGCAAAGAGTTGGATACAAATGAGCAACTGAACTAAACGAGCTGAAAGATACTAATAACTGTGTGAGGAAGACCACAGAAAATGCATAGCTACATAAGTTGTTGTATTATCAGTATCTTGGATGTCAGTGAAGAGCTGATCACTATTTGACAGAGAAGACAGAGAAAATCTCCTGGTGAATTTAGAATTCAAGCCTTAGAAGTTTCTTTACTTTGGTGGAGAAAAGGGTGAGGGCAGGGCTCGTGAACAAGATAATATGGGGGTATCCCTGACGGTCCTGTGGCTAAGACTTCATGCTCCCAACGCAGGGCATCCAGGTTTGATCCCTGGTCAGGGAATTAAATCTCACTTAGCGTGACTAAGAGTTCTCATGCCACTTTTTTTTTTTTTTTAGTATTTATTGGAGTATAGTTGCTTTACAGTGTTCTGTTAGTTTATGTTGTACAGCAACGTGAATCGGCCAAATGTATATATATATCCCCTCTTTGTCACCACAGAAGCACTGAATAGAGTTCCCTGCGCTATACAGTAGGCTCTCATTAGTTATCTGTCTTATTCCTGGGATCAGCAGTGTATGTATGGTTTACTTGCCAAGTCATGTCCAACTCTCATGACCGCATGGACTGTAGTCCGCCAGGCTCCTCTGTCCATAGCATTTTCCAGGCAAGAATACTGAAGTGGGTTGCTGTTTCCTTCTCCAGGGGATCTTCCTGACCCAGGGATAGAATGCAGGTCTCCTGCACTGCAGGCAGATTCTTTACCAACTGAACTACCAGGGAAACCCCAGTGTATATATGTCAGTCCCAATCTCCCAATTCATCCCACCCCTCATTTCCCCCTTTGCTGTCTATATGTTTGTTCTCTACGCCGGTGTCTGTTTCTGCTTTACAAATAGGTTCATCTGTGTGAGAAGCTTTTTCTTTTTCATGTTTTATTTACTTTATTTTTATTTTTCAGTCGTGCAACTTGTGGGCTTGCAGAATCTTAGTTCCCTGGCCAGGGATTGAATCCCAGCCCCCCTGGTTGGAAATAAGCAGTCCTAACCACTGGATCACCAGAGAATTATCGCTGAGCAATTTCTTGAAATGCAATATTTCAGAGCGACTGTGAATTAAAAAAAAAACACATTTTAACAAGATTCCCAAATTATTCACGTTTACAAAAATTTGAAAAGTAGTGAGGAATCATTTGATTGTTATACTAAGTTGCATGTTTATAACTAGGAATATGTTTTTCAACAGAAACTATGTAAGAAATGGTGGTTAGGATTTCAGCCTAACTCATAAAGGCCTAAAACGATTCATAATTAGAAATGCTGTGTGGAATCTAATGCTTACGTTCCAGGACAGGCAGGAACTGCTGGACTGGAGAGCAGAAAAAGCAGATTTGTGTCTTGGTTAGAGAAGGGAAAAGAAAAATAAACATATCAGACTGCTATGGGCTGACTTGTACAGGGTGTGACACAAGGTCAGTGACTGGGGATGCTGATCCTGTAATTTCCCAAGAGCCAGGTTCTGGAGCACAGCATCTGTGTTGCTCTGCTTGTAGCAAATTCTCTCTTAACATAATGGCAGCCTTGATTGAGAGAACAGATTATTTCCGTAAATTACACAGTTTCTAAGATACATAGTCAAGTGAAAAAAAGAATAGCGCAGAGTAGTATGTATAGCATGCATGTGTGCATTCCAAGTCGCTTCAGCAGTGTGGACTGTTGTCCGCCAGGCTCCTCTGTCCATGGGATTCTCCAGGCAAGAATACTGGAGTGGGTTGCCATGCCCTCTTCCAGAGGATCTTTCTGACCCAGAGATCGAACCCATATCTCTTGTGTCTCCTGTATTGGCAGGCAGATTCTTTACCACTAGTGCCACTTGGGCAATCCCATGTGTAGTATGCTAAAGTGGAAAATCTTTAACACTTGTTATTTTGCTCATGTGCAAATATGTATGTAGAAAAATTCCTAGAAATGGAATTATTTGTACAGAAGCTACGTGAATTTGTAATGTTGCTAGATTTTACCCAGTTGTTTCTATAAATATTGTATCAATTTACACTGCTACTAGTGATATTAGAATGCTAAGTTATATAACCAACTGTATGATCTTTGCCAATGCAATGGTTAAAAAATGGTATTTCAGTGTTGTTTTAATGTGTATCCCTCTAAATGGTGAGATTAAATATCTTGAAATGTATTTAAAAGCCATTTCTGTGAAATATCCTGGTGCATGGGTGCGTGCTCAGTCGTGTCCAACTGTTTTCAACCCGTGAACTGTAGCCTGCCAGGCTGCTCTGTCCATGTGATTTCCCAGGTAAGAATACTGGCATGGGATGCCATTTCCTCCTCCAGGGGATCTTCCCGACACACAGATTGAACCAGGGTCTTCTGCATTGCAGGTGGATTCTTTACCACTGAGCCACCTGGGAAGCCCCTTATTCTTGGCCAGTTTTATATTAGAGTATTTCTTTTCCTTTTTTTATTTATAGGAGTTATTTATACATTAGGGAATTTAGCCCTTTGTGTTATGGGTAGCAAATCTTTTTGTTAATACACAAAAACAGCAATGAACAGGTAGCTAGTGGCCGCTGTATTGAATATCATAGACCTGGAAGTTGACCACATAATTTGCTGCTGACCCTTGTTTCCTTAGATATGGTGGGGTATGTCTTTTTTAAAAATTGTGTTCAAGATTGTAGTTCCATATATAGAAAACACATGGGAAAAGTTTTGTAATGTAAAGTTTTAAGAAACTAAAACTTGATGAAGTCCTTTTACCTGGTGGAACAAGGTCAAAAACATTTTTTTAATTGAATGTTACTAATTTTCAAAATTTTAATTGTTGTGGGAAATCACATGGCTGTTTTAAACCTAAATGTCTCTGTATTATTCTCATTCTTTCCACCAGGTTACCACCAAAGAACATGATTTTGGTCTAGGGGCTCCAGTTTCTGAAGCTGAAAAATACCAGAATATTCTCCAGCTAGAGCAAGAAGTGAGAAATCAAGACAAATTCATCTCTACACTGAAATTACAGGTTATACTTAGTTTCTGTGCATATGTCCCTAAGTTAATTTGGGATGGAGGCTTATATTAAAATAAGATAGAGAATAAATTCTCATTCAGTACTCATTTAAATTGTATGGGTCTAAAATCATTCCATTTTTATCTTAACCATCTTGAAAACACACAGAGTGAGTGAGTACAGACTATGTGCCAGGTATCAGATCAGATGTTTTTAAGTACATAATCTTATTTCATCATCCTGACCTCGTAAGACTGTGGTATCATTTCCACTTTACAGATGTGGAAGCTAAAGTTCCGAGAGGTTAAAGAATTATTATATTTGACTAATGAGTGACAGAGCTAGGATTTCCCTGAATTCCCAATTTAGTTAGAATTTGATTCCAGTTCTGTGAACTCCTAAGTTCAGTACTGTTTCTGGTCTTCTGGTGGAATAGCTATTAATGAAGCGAAAAGTTAGTCATTTAGTCGTGGCCAACTCTTGCAACCCCGTGGACTGTGGCCCACCAGGACCCAGGTTCCTCTGTATTTGGAATTCCACAAGAAACTGGAGTGGGTTGCCATTTCCTTCTCCAAGGGATCTTCCTGACCCAGAGGTTGAACCTGGATCTCCTGCATTGCAGATAGGTTCCTTACCATTTTTCCGAGCCAACAAGGCTGTTAAAAGAAACTTCCTCTTCTAGGAAAATGGAGTAGACTCGTTTTTCCTTACTCTTTCCACTAAGTAAAGCTAAAACCCTGAATATTGAGTGTGAAGCAAACCTAAGAACACTGACAGGTGAGCACAAGGAAGACTGTCTAGGGATCTCAGTGCACAATGAATGTTAGGACATGGTAGGGAGTTTCTGGGGTTTTTTTGTGCTCCAGGTTTCCCAGGCAGAGTACTGGAAAAACTAGCAACCAGAAATAAGGGATGCAGATTTTAAAAGTTCTCAGAAAAGCCATCCCTCCTAGCCAAAGGACTAGGAAATGGGCAATCTAGCAAGGCAGATTACTCTTAGACAAGAACTGCCCACTCTTAGCAAATACCAAGGAGAAATCTAGCCCCATTCCTGCCAGCAAAGGCTGAATAAAGAGCCTAGAATAAAGAGGCTCATACTATAACAAGAGAGCCCACCTTGCCTCATCCCCTGCCATCCTACCCCACAAGGCCCCCATCCCACCAGTGTTGTATCAAAGATGGCTGAGTGGGGAACCAAGACTTTAGTGTCCATCAGGCAATAAGGAAGCCCCCAACCCCATATTGTCACCAGAGACCATGTGAGGAGCCTAGAAGTCCACTGCCTCCTGGTAGTAAGAGATGCTTCCTATTTCTGTTTGCTGGGGTGATATCAGAGGTGACCTAGTGCAGAGGCAGAACCTTTACCACCCTACAACAGTAACAAGTCCACCCACCCACAGTGGCAGTGGGGAGTACGTGGGAGCAGTAATAAGATGCCTCTGTTCCTGCTCCCTCTGGTGGTATCAGCTGAGGTCTGAATTCTCATCCCTGCCTAGCAGTCACAAGAGGCCCCACATTTCCTGGGTGTTACCTGAGGCCCTGTGGAGAGACTGGACTTCCGCTCCTGTTCACAGTAGAAAGGCAGTGTCCCTCTTTTCTTCCTGGAGCAGTGTCACAGGAAGCCGACTGAAAGACACGAGTCGGTGTCTTAGACTGCCAGACCTCAATAAAAGATTAAAATCACTCCTCATCCCCCAAATCAGGATGATCTCAGCCTCTGTGAGAAAAGACAATGAAGAGGCACCAATGCAGAGATGCATCAGATATGACAGTTATCTGACAAAGATTTTAAATTAGCCCTCAAATAAATGCTTTAGCAGGCAGTTTGAGCATGCTTGAAACAAACAGAAAATCTCATCAAAGAAACAAAAGATATAAAGTATTAATAGAGCCAAGTGGAATTTTGGAAGCAAACAAGATGTTCTTCAATAGGTGAATAGATAAACTGTGGTACACAATAGAATATTATTCATTGATAAAGAGAAATGAGCTATCAAGCCATAAAAAGACATGAAAGAACCTTGAAAGGATATTGTGAGGTGTTAAAAGCCCATCTGAAAAGATCATGTACTCTGTGACTCCAACTTCAGGACCATCTGGGAAAGACAAAGTAAAGACTTTAGAAGATCACTGGTTGTCTGGGGTTTGGAGGGAGGGGTGAATGGAGCACAGTGGATTTTTTAGGGCAGTATATATTCTGTATAATACAGTAACAATAGCTACATGTCACTATATGTTTGTAAAAACCCACAGAACCTACAACCCAAGAGGTGAACCCTAATTGAACTCTGGACTTTACTTAATAATAATTTATAATGTTGATTCATCAGTTGTAACCAATGTACCACAGTAAAACAAGATGTAAATAAGGGGAAATCGGGGTGAGTGGGAGAGGGGAGAAGGGGTGTGTGGAAACTCTCTGTACTTAATGGTCAGTTTTTCTCTAAACCTAAAACTGCTCTGAAAAAAGTAAGGTCTGTGACCAAAAAAACACATGGGAGAAAAGATTTACAAATTATGTATCTGCTAAGGAGCTAATATCCAGAGTATATAAAGAACTCCTTCAACTCAACAACAAGAAAACTCAAAACAACTCAGTTTAGAAATGGGCAAAAGACTTGGGTAGGTGTTTCTCCAGAGAAGAGATACAAATGGCCAATAAGCATATGAAAAGATGATCAGCATCACAGTCATTAAGGAAATGCAAATCAAAACCACAGTGAGATATCACTTCACACCAATTAGGACCACTCAGTCAGTCAGTCAGTTCAGTCGCTCAGTCGCTCAGTCGTGTCCGACTCTTTGCGACCTCATGAATCGCAGCACGCCAGGCCTCCCTGTCCATCACCAACTCCCGGAGATTACTCAAACTCATGTCCATCAAGTCGGTGATGCCATCCAGCCATCTCATCCTCTATTGTCCCCTTCTCCTCCTGCCCCCAATCCGTCCCAGCATCAGGGTCTTTTCCAGTGAGTCAACTCTTCGCATGAAGTGGCTAAAGTATTGGAGTTTCAGCTTCAGCATCAGTCCTTCCAATGAACACCCAGGACTGATCTCCTTTAGGATGGACTGGTTGGATCTGCTTGCAGTCCAAGGGACTCTCAAGAGTCTTCTCCAACACCATTAATTCTTCGGTGCTTAGTTTTCTTCACAGTCCAACTCTCACATCCATACATGACCACTGGAAAAACCATAGCCTTGACTAGACAGACCTTTGTTGGCAAAGTAATGTCTCTGCTTTTTAATATGCTATCTAGGTTGGTCATAACTTTCCTTCCAAGGAGTAAGCATCTTTTAATTTCATGACTGCAATCACCATCTGCAGTGATTTTGGAGCCCCCAAAAATAAAGTCTGACACTGTTTCCACTGTTGCCCCATCTGTTTGCCATGAAGTGATGGGACCAGATGCCATGATCTTAGTTTTCTGAATGTTGAGCTTTAAGCCAACTTTTTTACTCTCCTCTTTCACTTTCATCAAAAGGCTTTTTAGTTCTTCACTTTCTGCCATAATGGTGGTGTCATCTGCATATCTGAGGTTACTGATATTTCTCCTGGCAATCTTGATTCTAGCTTGTGCTTCTTCCAGCCCAGTGTTTCTCATGATGTACTCTGCATATAAGTTAAATAAGCAGGGTGACAGTATACAGCCTTGACGTACTCCTTTTCCTATTTGGAACCAGTCTGTTGTTCCATGTCCCACTAGCTATCATGCAAAAGCAAAAAATAACAAATGTTGATGAGGATGTGGAGAATCGAATTATTTATGCATTGCTAATGTAAAATGGTTTAACAAAAAAGTTTGATAATTCCTCAAAAAGTTAAGTATAGAATTACCATGTGATCCAGCTACTCCACTCCCATGACTATTCTCAAACGATTAAAAGCAGGGACTCAAGCAGATACTTGTATTCCAAAGTTCATGATAGCCAAATAGGGAAACAACCCAGATGTCCATCGACAGATGAATGCATAAACAAAGTGGGGTATGTACAAGCAACGGAACTTTATTCAGCCTTAATTCAGATGGGAGACAACAAGGTGGATGAACCCTGAAAACGGTGTGCTCATTGATATAAGGTACAGGGCAAATATTGTATGATTCCACTTACAAGAGTTAGACAGATTCATAGGTGATTAATGGGTACAGTTTCTGTTTATGATGAAAAAGTTCTGAGAATTAGATATGGGATGGTTGCACTATGTTTTGAATGTACTTAATGCTACTGAATTTTAACACTTAAAAATGGTTGGAGTGGAAAAAAAATGGTTGGAGTGGTAAATTTGGGGATGTTCTATTTTACCACAAAAAAAGTTTTAAAAGTACAGTAACTGAAATTAAAAACTCAACAAGCAAAAACATGGAGAAGAGAAGAATGAGTCACTGAACGTGAGAGTAGAAACAGAGAAATTACCTAATGTGAACAATAGAAAATAGATTGAAAAAAATGAGCAAAACTTCTGGGATAGGTGGGCCTATAAAAAACGCTCTGCATTTGGATGGTTGGAGTCCCAGAAAGAGAGGTAAGAGAAGGTGGGGCTGAAAAAGTATTTGAAGAAATAATGGCTAAATATTCCCCAAATTTGAAAGAAGGTGGGTGAAAACCTACTAGGGGTCTCCCAAAGAAATCTACCTTGAGACACTTCATATTCAAACTGAAGAGTAAAGACAACATCCTGAAAGAAATGAGAGAAATAATTCATAATTTATAGGAGGGCACCAATTTAAATGATTGCAAATCTGAAATCATGGATATCAGGAGGAAGTGGCACAACATTTTTTCAAGTGCTGGACGAAAAGAACTGTCAACCTACTACATATTCTGTATTTAGAGAAGTTTCCTTCACAAATGAAGGGAAAATTAAGATGTTCTCAGATGAAGAAAACTGAGTTTGTTGCCAGCAAAGCTACCCTAAAAGAATAGCTGAAGGAATTTCTCTAGTGAAGAAGAAAGTCGTAAAAGGTGTAGTCTTGGAAGAACAAGAGGGAAGGAAGAACAATCCATAGATCAAAAATATGGGTAACTTTCATAGAATTTCCTTTTCTACTTTTCCGAATTATGTCTGTCAAACGTATTTCTCAGTGCATGCAAAGGGAATATTTAAGACAA
This sequence comes from Muntiacus reevesi, assembly GCF_963930625.1. Lineage (NCBI taxonomy): Eukaryota > Metazoa > Chordata > Mammalia > Artiodactyla > Cervidae > Muntiacus > Muntiacus reevesi. The sequence continues at coordinate 97,196,448 of NC_089251.1, forward strand.
TTATTTTATTAATAGAGGAGGGTAGGGGACATAAAGGGAGGTAATAATTTTCACTTCACTTGAACTAGTAAATGTAGGCTGTGATGTGTGCTCAGTCACTCAGTTGTATCTGATTCTTTGCAGCCCCATGGACTCTAGCCCACCAGGCTCCTCTGTCCATGGAATTTTCCAGGCAAGAATGCTGGAGTGGGTTGCCATTTCCTACTCCAGGGAGTCTTCCCTACCCAGGGATCGAACTCGTGTCTCTTGCGTTGGTAGGTGGATTCTTTACCAATTGTACCACCTGGAAAGCCTGTAGGCTGTGATAGCTTATGACTATAAATGAAACACCTAGAGCAACAACTAAGAATCTCTACAAAGAGATATACTGAAAATTGCTATATATAAATCAAAATGGAATTCTAAAAAATGTTCAAGTAACTCAGAGGAAAGCAGGTAAAATAAACCAATAATTTTTAAAAAAACAAACAAAAAAAAAACAAACAAACAGAAAACAACAAAAAAATCACACTTGAATCTTAGCATAAAAGTAAATACATTAAATATATGTAATCTAAATACACCAATTAAAAGAAATTGTCACAGTAGATTAAAAAAAAACATGACCTAGCTTTATGCTGTCTATGAGAAATTCATTTCAAATATAATGATATAGCTAGCTTGAAAGGCATTCAGACCCGAATGAAGAAATAAAACTTTCCTTGTTTACAGATGACGTGATCTTCTTCCTGGAAAATCTTACAAAATCTACAGTGTAGAAACTGGAACTAATTAATAAGTTCAAAAGGTCAGAATACAAGACAAACATATTGTATATTTGTATATTATAATTAAGTTGTAGAAATAAAAAATACAATACCATTTACAATCACTCAAATAGAAAATGGAATCTTTGGATATAAATCTAGCTAAATAAGTATGCACTTACATTCTGAAAACTGAAATGTTAATAAGAGAAATCAAAGTAGATTTAAACAGATGTTCAGAGATTGGAAGCCTCAACCTAATAAAGATAACAATTCTTTCCAAATTTATATACAGATTTAGTGTGATTCCCATCAAAATCCCAGGAAAAAATAATTTTGAAAAAGAACAAAGTGGAAAGAGTCATTCTCCTTGATTTTAAAACTTAATATATGGCTACAATAATCACGATTGTATGGTATTGCTAGAGTAGTAGACTCAGGTCAATGATACAGAATAGAGAATCCAGAAATAGCCTTACACAAGTACAGCCAGACGATTTCTGGCAGAGGTACAAATGCAGTCTAATAAAGAAAGGGAGTCTTTTCAACAAAAGTTGTTGGATATCTTTTAGGGGAAAAAATTAGCCTAGACCTAAACCTCACACCTTACACAAAAATTAACTCAAAGTGGATCAAATGTAAAACAAAACTATGAAACTTTTTTAAAAGATAACAGGAAAAAAAAAAAAATCTTCAGGATGTTGGACTTGCTGAAGAGTTCTTAGACATGACAGCAGAAGTATGATTCATTCATTCTTTCTGCAAAAGACCCTGTTAATATGATGAAAAGATAAGCCACAATCCCTGTTTCTGTCAAAGGACTCATATCGAGAACAAATGTGGAGAACTCTCAAAACTCAACAGGTTAAAAAAAACAAACAGTTCAAGTAGAAAATGAACAAAGGATATGAAGATATATTTCACAGAACGAAATATTATAGACAAAGATGTTCATCTTTTCTAACAGGGAAATACAAATTAAGACCATGATGATATAACAATACATATTGTTGAGAGCAGTTAAAATAAAAAGTAGTGATAATACCAAAAGCTGGCAAAAATGAGGATCACTCATATATTCCTGATGGCAATGGGAAATGGTACAGACACTTTGAAAATAGTTTAGTTCTTAAAATACTAAACGTACATTTACCGTACAACTCAGAAATTTTCCTCTTGGGAATTTATTCCAGAGATATGAAAATTATGTTCACTCAAAAACCTGTATATAGTTGTTCATAGAAACTTTATTTGTTATAGTCCCAAACTGGAAACATCTAAAATTTTGCTTAATTGTGAGTGATTAAACAAACCACGGTAATCCACGCTGTGAAATATTATTCAGCAATGACAAAGAACTGTTGCTCCACATAGCAACTGAGATATCAAGGGCACTGTTTTGAGTGAAAATCAGTGTCAACAGGTAACATGCTGTGACCTGTATCACAGGTCTCTGTTTATGTTCTCTTGTTGCTAAGCTGTGTCCAGCCCCAGGGACTGCAGTGCGCCAGGCTGCCCTGTTCTCCACTGTCCCTGGAGTGTGCCCATACTCATGTCGGTTGAGCTGGTGATGCCACCCAACCATCTCATCCTCTGTTGCCCCTTCTCCTCCTACCTTCACTCTTTCCTAGCATCGGGATCTTTTCCAGCGTGTCGGCTCTTCACATCAGGTGACTGAAGTATTGGAGCTTCAGTTTCAGCATCAGTCCTTCCAATGAATATTCAGGGTTGATTTCCTTTAGGATTGACTGGATTAATCTCCTTGCAGTCCACGGAACTGTCAAGAGTCTTCTCCAACACCACAGTTCAAAAGCATCAATTCTTCAGCACTCAGCCTTATTAATGGTCTAACTCTCACATCTGTACATGACTACTGGAAAAACCATAACTTTCACTATGTGGAATTTTGCCAGCATTTATTTATGTTGTCTACCTATTTATGTTGCATTCTCCAAATGACAAAATTATAAAGATTAATGACTGTTGACATTTAAGGGTGAGGAGTGAATGGCTGTGACTGTAAAGGAGTAATGGGAGGGTGACCTTTGTGGAGATGGAATAGTTCTGTACCTTACGGAGGTGGTAGTTACAGCAGTTCACACATGATAAAATGATATAGACCAATAGATAAACATTGTTCCAATGTCAGATCTCTGGGTTTGATATTGTGCTGTAATTATTTAAGATATAACTGTTGGAAAAACTGGATTAAAGGCACATGAGCCTCTCTACTACCTTTACAGCTTTCTGTGAACTTTTAGTTATTTCAAAATAAAAAGTCTTTTTTAAAATAAAAACTTGTGTTTAATTACCTGTTATCTGCCAGCAATTTTACTTGAACTTTTAGATCTCTCTAACTTTCCCTGCAAATTATAGGTATTCTCCCCACTTAACAGATGAGACTTAGGAGGCTTCATTTGTTTTTTTCTGAAATCAGATGCATCTCTTAGGATCAAGAAAATCTGGTAAATTGCCTCAGGTCAAGTGACTGGTGAAGAACTACAGCAAGTTTTAAACCTGGCTGCCTCAGTCCAAAAGCCCATGTCCTAAAAAAGAAAAAAACAAAAAGAAAACAAAAATAAAAAACAAAAGCCCATGTCCTTTCTCATCTCCTGCTCTAAGTACTTGTGTCTTGGAATTAAGTAAAAGTAGGGCTTAATGTTGAGGTGAGGGGAGTATTTATTTATTTATAATGTTAAATGATAATTTAGCATTATAGGCTAGATAAATGATAAATGACACAGAAATGAGAGTTATGTTGATCCAGAGATTAGAAACATAAGCCCTTTAAAGTTACTTAGAATTTAGTGGAAGGGTCAAGGAAGTAAAGACATAATTATAATAATCTTATAAAAATATTAAGATAAAACTATATAAGACACTTTTTATATATATAAGAGGTTACAAGCTTCTCCTCTCCAGAAGAGAGAAACCTGTAACCTCTCCTGGAGCAGTGGAAGGTTAGCAAACAGGTTTAGCGTGTTCTTGTTGCTCAGAGACATGGCGCTATAGAAGCCGTGAACAGAGACAAAAAGACAGACAGACAAACTGAAGTTTGTTTGATTATCCCACATCCTGTAGTTTGGGGAAAATACTAGTAATGAAAGTAGGTAATAAGAGCAAGGGAAAGGACAGAAGCTTAGTGCAATCATGGATGAGAAGAGCCAACAGGATATCACTGCGTGGTTTCTGTACTAGTTACTAAAGGCGAGCTGCAGGTTGTTTTAAACTTCCTAGAGGCAAAGGCAACAAAGAAATTGTAGTTAAATAGTTTATGGTCCAAAGGATAAAAGCAAACCAGGTATACAAAGAAGTACGTTGTTTCCTGAAACCGGAGACCTGAGCAAAGTTCTTCCTGAGGGTTCTGTCCTTTTTTAATTTATTGAAGTATAGTTGATTTATAATGTGTTAGCTTCTGATGTGTACAGCAAAGTGATTCAGTTATATGTATATTATTTTTCATATTCTTTTCCATTATGGGCTATTACAGAATATTGAATATAATTCCCTGGGATATACAGTAGGGCCTTATTATTTATCCATTCTGTATCCCTGAGGATTCTTACAAAGAGGGCTCTGTAACATGGTATATAGCACTTTTTCAATAAATTCCCTAATAGAGGTTTTTAAATCAGTTTAGCGAGATTGTTTCTTTTTTCTTAATTAATTTTTATTGGAATAGAGTTGCTTTACAATGTTGTGTTAGTTTCTGCCATACAGCAAAACGGATCAGGCATGCGTATACATGTCTCTCCTCCCTTTTGGACTTCGTTCCTGTTCAGGTCACCATAGTGCTTAAGGAGAGTCTGTGTGAGACTGTTTCTTATAGTCTGTCTAGAAGTTAGGTATATATTGAAGACGGTGGAAAGGGCTTTACAGGCAGTAGGCCTTGGATCACAAATGGAATTTGTTCGTCTCATTCTCACTGTAATGAAGTACCATAAGGCTATTGAAAGTACCTCAAATTTGCACTTTCAAAGAATTTTTAGCTGTTTTTGGGAGAAGACCAAAAAAGAAGAGAGTAGGAGGTACTGCTGCCATTCAGCCTGGTTGCGATAAAAGCTCAACTAAACAAATAAGTGCATTTACAGTTACCTTTTTGCTTTTTTTAAAGAAAAAGCTTCTTCACATTTTTTTTCATTTCCTGGGTTTGACAACTTAAATTCTTTACATGTAAATCTCACAGGTTAAGGTGCCTTGTTTTACTGTTGTTTAGTCGCTCAGTTGTGTCCAACTCTTTGCAACCCCATGGACTATAGCCCACCAGGCCCCTCGGTCCATGAGATTTCCCAGGCAAGAATACCAAAGTGAGAGTTGGGTTAAAATAATGACTTTTCTCATCTTCTTGAGCATAATAAATATCATTGTACTACACTTAGTTATATGTAACTCATGACCTTTAGGATACTTCCTTATATATGTGACAAATATTACAGTTTATATTTTTAAAGAAAATTTTGTTGATTTTGATGGTTTGGAAAGAGCTGTCTCTAGTTCTTTGAAAAGGGCACAGTTATAACAAAAAAAAATAATGCTAGAGCTAAGAATAATGTTACATAAGGGGTTTAGCAATTTTAGATGCTCTTTAAAGACCAAAATTGTTTTTTCTTCATTTTACATCTTACACCAACATAGTACCTTGGATATAGTAGGTACTCAGTAAATATTTGTTAAATATACAGGACAGATCTTATGGAAAATGACCTTTGTGCCACCACTTTATCTCAGATATTTCTTTTATGGCATTTACATACTGTATATGTGTTTTCTTAAGTAAACAATACATTCTCCTTTAGCAGATACTTAACCTATCTTTGTATCTTTTGAATTTAACAAAATTCTTAACATATTATCCTTATTCAATGAGTCTAACATATTTTTTTTCCTTTAAAGGCATTTGGATACCTTCGTGATAGAAAAGGCCCTTTTCTTCATCCGTTGGTGGTTTGCTAGTGGGCTGGGAAAGGAAGCTGTGGTCCTCCACTTTAGTCAGCAAATACTTGATTGATTTGGTATCAGTATTTAGCTTAGTCATGTAAGTTACTGATATGTTCAAAAGGATTTTTCTAAAGAGTTGACATATTTTGATAACAATAATTAGAAATTTAATTCTAAAGAATGCCTAATTAGTGATTTTAATGATAATAACATAATAATAATTATTTCAAGACTGGTTCGTTGTCTGCAGATACAAGTATTTGGCAATTTTTCTAAAAAATCAATGCTAAGTTTTTTTGTTTCTAAGCTGAAAATTGTCTTGAGAGTTGCAGCTATATAAACCTTAAAGTATTTACTTAGTATATATTTTTCAGATAGGTAATATAGTCACATGGGATGAAATTCAGAAAAAAGATACATAGTTAAGTTTCCCTGCCAGGGAAGCAAACCTCCTTTCTTGAATCCAGTCACCTAGTTGTTCTCCTCAGAGGGAAGCTAAGGAAATCTTTTAATGTGATTATTTTCTTTCTCATTACAACAGATTGAAGATCTCAAACAGACAAATCATGGGTTGGAAGAATATGTTAAGAAACTCTTGGATAGTAAGGAGGTGGTAAGCAGTCAAGTAGATGATTTAACCAGCCACAATGAGCATCTTTGTCAAGAATTGATTAAAATTGACCAACTAGCAGAGCAACTAGAAAAAGAAAAAAATTTTGTGGTGGATACCGCTGACAAGGAACTTGAAGAAGCAAAGGTACTAGATTTATCACTAATCAGTTTTTTTTTTAATTGAGGTATAATAGACATGTTACATTATGTTAGTTTCAAGTGTGCAACATAATGAGTTGATATTTGTATGTATTGTAAAATAATCACCATAACAAGTCTAGTTAACCCCCAACTAACTACTGATCAGGATTTTAGTTCTATTTAAAGATCATGCAGTTTTTAATTCGGGCTTCCCTGGTGGCTCAGTGGTGAAGAATCTGCCTGCCAATGCAGGAAGCGCAGGTTCAATCCCTGGGTTGAGAAGATCCCCTGGAAATGACAACCCTCTCCAGTATTCTTGCCTGGAGCATCCCATGGACAGAGGGACCTGGCAGGCTATAGTCCATGGGTTCAAAAAAAGAGTTGGACACAGCTTAATGATTAAACAACAACAAATTATTAATGCAGTAGGAAAAGTGACATACTCATTTATATCATCTGAAGGTTTTTTAGATTTGACATTGTAATTAATTGTCTATTCTAAAGATTAAATTATATTGTGCTTCATATTTTATTTCTTTAAAAAAATCTGCTCAAAAAGTTTCCTAAGTAATATGTGCTCGTGCTCAGTGGTGTCTGACTCTCTGCAACCCCATGGACTGTAGCCCTCCAGGCTCCTCTGTCCATGGGATTCTCCAGGCGAGAACACTGGATAGGGTTACCATTTCCCCCTTCAGAGGATTTTCCCAACCTAGGGATCGAACCTGCAGCTCCTGCATTTCTGCACTGGCAGTCGGATTCTTTACCACTGAGTCACCTGGGAAGCCCAAGTAATATGTAGTCACAGTAAAAGCTTTAAGCAATGGGGATGTTCTATATGTAGAAGAGTTCTCTTTCTCCTTAATCCTTTTATCTTCTGCAGAGGTATCTGCCAACAAATAGATATGTATATTTCCATTCTTCTTTTTTGTTTTCACACACACACACACGAAATTTATTTCACACTTAAAAAAAAAGATGTTTTTCTTAAACCTCAGTTTTAAGTTTCTATGTGGTCATATTTATCAGTCTTTACCAACTTCTGAGTTTTGATCTTTGATGTTTTTGAGTTCCCACTCCCTTTTTAAAACATTTGAATATATTTTACCTTTTTAGAGCAGTTTTAGGTTCAGAGCAAAATGAAGCAGAAGGTAGAGAGATTTCCCATATACTCCTTGCCCCCACATATGCCTACTGTCCCTCATTATCAGCATCCCCCAGCAGTGGTGTATTTGTCACAGTTGATAATGAACTGACATCAAGATCACCCAGAATCCACGGTTTGCATCAGGTTTCACTCTTAATGTTGTACAGTCTACAATTTGAACAAATGTAAAATGACATGTATCTACCATTATAGTATAAAACAGAGTAATTTCACTGCCCTAAAAATATTCCTCTGAAAATCTCCACCTAGTTTTGATCATTGTTTGGGAAGGCCTTCTCACCTCAAAAACAGCAAGAATATCTTCCACAGTTTTAAGAGTTGTAGTATATATATTTAAAGTTTTAATCCTTCTGGAATTTCTTTTTGTTCTAGTATGAGGTAGAGTTGACTAATCCTTTCTTCAGTCACTGATTTGAAGTGCCATTTTAACAGCCACTAAATTCTTATATGTGTATAGATATGTTTCTAGACTTTTTGGTTTCATTGATTCGTTTGTCATTTTCTATGCCACTACCATATTATTTTAATAACTAGCCTTATGATTTTTTTACATAAAAACATTTGTTTATTTATTTATTATTTTTAAATTTTGACCTTGCTGGGTCTTCGTTGTGGTACATGGGCTTCTCTTAGTCTGGAGCATGGGTTCTAGAGCACATGGGGTCAGTAGTTGCAGTGTGTGGGCTCAGTTGCCCTGTGGCATGCGGCATCTTAGTTTCCCAAATAGGGATTGAACCTGCGTCCTCTGCATTGGCAGGCAGATTTTCAACCACTGGACCACCAGGGAAGTCCCATGATATTTTGATAAACATTTTATTTCTTGATTAAATTTTGGTACCCTACCATGACCTTTAGAAGATAGGAATTTAAGCAGTATTATAAGATGAAAGTTTCATTTCTCTTTGCTGTCTAATAGCTTATATGCAAGACACAGAGTATGTCTGAAAGCCAAAAGCCAACCTGTTGAATTTTTAAGTGAAAACATGTGATTGATTTTATTAATCACTAAATTAATAAATTGTCTCTGTGAGAAGATAGTTTCCCAAAGCTAATTGTCATTGCATGTTAGTTCTTGAACATCCTTTTAATGCATTCTTGGTAGCATATGATAAAGCACTTAATGATCTAGCTGCAAACATAAGTTATTAAAGGCATTATTTATTATAGTAATTTGAAACATAAGAGCTAGTTATGAACACCGGGCTGGTATTTGCTTATCTGCAGTAACCTCACTTACTTAGAATGTGTAAAAGATGAGTCTGTAGTAGTGAAAAGTCTGAATAATGGAATGCTCAAATACATGAAGTTTATTACACTATCTTCTTTAATAGTGTTGCCTGGAGGAGGTCCTTAGAAGAACTACTTGAGAGAGTAGATAAGAATGATTTGATTTGTGTTTAATTTGCAATTTATCTTATAATGGTTGCTGCTGAAGTCTTTGGAGGATATTTAAAAGTAACTTAGGACTTCCCTGTCGGTCCAGTGGTTAATAATCCTAGCTTCCAAACTGGGAGCATGGGTTTGACCCCTGGTGGGGAAACTAAGTTCTCACATGCCACATGGCCAAAAATATAAATAAATGTGGCTTAACTATTTTAAACATTCTTAATAAATTCTTTTGTTTGTATTGTTTCTTTTAAAATAATAGTTATCCTTCATTCACTGTTTAATGGTAAATTGAGTTCAGTCTTAATTATAAAAATTATCAAAAAACACTGAATTTATGTTTAATTATGTCTTTCTTGTTTTCTTCTTCAAATTTGAAATTAACAGCATTCCTTCCCAGACTGTGGGAAGCCTAGTTGGCCAAATTCTTCTATAAGGAGAGTGCCTAGTTTTGAAGTATTGATTTTAAAGGATTATTAGAGTCTGTGTTCTAGAGAAAGAGTCCTCTTTCAGAATGAACCTTCTGCTATCAGAAAGGGAGAATTTCAGGATTGGAAAACATCCAAAATAAAAGATCTTGGATTTACCTAAAACTGAAAATATTAAATTTGTAAATGGAAATTCTGTCCATCTCAGAAGAGAGTGTTTCTAGGAAAGAGATATCCATATATGTATAATGTGGAAAGTCTGGTGTACTTGAGAATTGGAAAGCTATTTGTAGAAGAAGTGGGCTGCAGTTTTAGGGAAGAGATAACATTGTTGATACAGGGAAAGTATTAAAAAGTTAACAGAGAGAGGATAAAATGGAAATAGGTCCTTTTTGTTGGTGAAAGATCCTGAAATGAAAGCACCAACCTCAGTAAACAAATGTGCCACGTAGAATGGGGATTAGAAAAAATGCATGCTCTGTGCTGGGAATATGAACCCCAGTGCATGTTGTTATCATCAAATCACTGGGTGTACAGTTTAGACATCCAGTTCCGGGGTAAAGAGTCTTTGTCTGATTTGTGAGATGAGACTTGAAACGAGAATTTCTAATCTGAGAGATGAGAATGTTTGGGTTCCTATACTGTTTAAGATTGTGCTTTAGGTATGTGGAAGTAGAGTCTGAGGCTAAAGCTACTGTTAGTTTGTCTAGAATTGAAATAATATTAATTTTATTTACTCAGAAGAGTTTATTTTTAGCCATGTTTTTAAAGTCCACTGAGTAACTTCTTTCCATCATTTATTCCATTAAAATGTTTTGAGGAACTTCCCTGGTGATCCAGTAGTTAACACTTTACCTTCCAATGCAGGGGTTGCAGGTTCAATCCCTGGTCCGGGAGCTAAGACCACCTATGCCTTGGGGCCAAAAAACCAAAACGCAAAATGGAAGCAGTATTGTAACAAATTCAGTAAAGGATTTAAAAGTGGTCCACATCAAAAAAAAGTCTTAAAAAATAAAAAAATGAAATGTTTTGTTTCTTCATACAATTTATATTTCTAACTAAAAATGAGGCCATTATTGGATAGCATGACCGATTGAATGAATATGAATTTGAGCAAACTCCAGGAAATAGTGAAGGACAGGGAAGCCTGTTATATTATCTATAGCCATGTAACAAATTGCTGTTGAACTTTAATGACTTTAAACAACAAATATTTACAGTTTCCAGTGCAGATTAGCTGAGTAGTTCTGGTTCACCATTTCTCAGGAAACTAATCAAGATGATTGTCAGGCTGTAGTCATGGGTTGACTGTGTACTGGTAGATTTGCTTTTAAGATGACTTATTCAGATGACTCTTGGCTTTTGACAAGAAACTTAGTGTCTTGGGCTTCCCTGGTGGCTCAGTGGTAAAGAATCCATCTGCAATGCAGGAGACTGGGGTTCGATCCCTGGGTCTGAAAGATCCCCTGGAGAAGGGAATGACAACCCACTCCAGAATTCCTGCCATGGACAGAGGAACCTGGTGGGCTACAGTCCACAGGACCACAAAGAGTCAGACACGACTGAGTGACTAACACTTTCTGGGCCAGAATTCCTGCCATGGACAGAGGAACCTGGTGGGCTACAGTCCACAGGGTCACAAAGAGTCAGATACAACTGAGCGACTAACACTTTGGCTTTTCGCTTAGTTCCTTGCCAGGTGGACTCTCCCTAGGTTGTTTGATATATTCTTTGTGGCAGCTGGCTTCCCTCTGCCACAGTGATCCAAAAGAAACAAAAAGGAAGAGTTTCCAGTCTCAAAATTTACACAGTCACTCCCACATACCTTGTTAGTTAGAAGAGAGTCCCCAAGTATGGACAGTACTTAAGGGGAGGGGAATTAAGCTCCATTTTTTGAAGGCAAGAGGATCAGAATTTTAAGACATATTTTAAAGCTACCATGACCATAAGCCTACTTTTATCTTTTCACTTTGAGTTTATCATTTACGACTTAATGCAGTATTTCCCAGAGTGTTGAACACAAGTTTCTGAAACATGAAGAAACAGAACTGTAATTTTATCATCACTAGTTTTGTCATGCAATTTATATTTTTAATTAACATAGGGCCATTATTAGACTGAATCTCTGGTAACCCTTGTCATTACTGTTACTTTATATGTGATTCAGTCAAAAATACTTTAGAACCTACCATGTGGAAGACAAAGCATAAAGCCTGTGTATGTGTCTAACCCACGCCCCCAACCACACACACACAGATTCCCTTCTCTCTCTCCCCTGCTTCATTTTTCTCTAGCACTTTCCTCCTTCCTCCCTCCCTCTGCTGTAGCCACACTGACCTCCTTACTGTTCCTTGATTTAGCAAACAATCTTTTCCCTTTTGCTATAGCTGTATGCTTTGTCTGGAATATTTTTCTTCAGTTTTTCAATGGTTGACTCCCTCAGTGTGAATTTGCCTGATCACCCCATTTTAAATTTTATTCTTTGTAAACACTCCCAGTATCCTTAAGGATATTACTCCTTTTTTCTAACATACTATATAATTTATTTTTAGGTTTATTTTTTGTGATCTACCAACTAGACTATAAGGTGTCCAAAGGCAAGGATCTTTGTCTATTTCATTCCCTTTTTAAAAATCTGAAGTATAGAACAGGTGTGAGTGTTCATTATATTTTTTCTTGAATGACATAATCACTCTCTGATAAATACTTTACCTATTATCTTTTATTTTTCTCTTTTCAACTAGAATGTTAGCTCCATGAGGGTAAAGGTTCCTGTTTTATTCTGTGCTATAACCGGCATGTGAGACAATCAGAAACACAGTAAGATCCTCATTAAAAAATTGTCAAGTGAAGGCAGTAACATCTTTTCATTTGGGCCAGTTATAAAATTTTTTTTCAGAGTGGAATAAGCATTAAATTTTTTTATCTTGATAAAAGTAATACATTTTTTTAAAATAGAAGAGTATAATGAAGAAAATAATATGTACCATAATCACACCTTGCTATACCTAGACATAATCTATCTTGCTCAGTTTACATACTATTGATTATAGTCCATCTGTATTTGGGATATATATGTATAAATTCATTTTTTACCAGAATGTGTCATACTGGATAAAATTTTTGACCGTGTAAGTTTTTATACTTAATTTTTATGAACACCTTTACACATAGATAGACCTATGCCAACAAAGTTCCATCTAGTCAAAGCTATGGTTTTTCCAGTAGTCATGTATAGGTGTGAGAGTTGGACCATAAAGAAAGCTGAGTGCCAAGGAATTGATGCTTTTGAACTGTGGTGTTGGAAGAAGACTCTTGAGAGTCCCTTGGGCTGCAGGGAGATCTAACCAGTCCATCCTAAAGGATATCAGTCCTGAGTATTCATTGGAAGGACTGATGCTGAAGCTCCAGTACTTTGGCCACCTCATGTGAAGAGCTGACTCATTGGAAAAGACCCTGATGCTGGGAAAGATTGAAAGCAGGAAGAGAAGGGGACGACAGAGGATGAGATGGTTGGATGGCATCACCGACTCAATGGACATGAGTTTGAGCAAGCTCCAGGAGTTGGTAATGGACAGGGAAGCCTGGCATGCTGCAGTCCATGGGGTCACAAAAAGTTGGACGTGACTGAGCAACTGAACTTACACATAATTCAGAATAGATCCACATCATTTTAGTGTTTAGATAGCAGTGAAAATTAAAGCATTGAAAATTATTCAAAATTATATATAAGCTTATCCAAACTGTACATGAGTTATATTCCATACTACAACTAACCCTTTAGTATTTCATAAACTAAAATATAACTGCCAGAGAAATCTTAGAACTTTGGTCTAAAGAATAAATGAGAAGAAATAATTCCAGAAAATTCAAATTTTAAAGGGAAACATTTTAGTTTGGAATAACATAGGAGGAAGTTATGAATTGAGAAATAAATCCATTAAACTAATATGTCAACTTTTAACAGAGATTTACAGCTTTGCATAAAAACATAACCACTATTCCCTGGGAATGTACAGTCTAGTCATAGACTAAATATGTGACTACAAGGCTGTTAAGACAGTGTCATAAAACTGATACAAAAAGTATTTTGTTGGTTGGATTGAATTAAACTATTAAAAGAGCTCACAGGAAAGAGTAATCATTTCTGACTTGGGAAAACTTAACTTCATTCTAGTCATTCTTTTGACTTCCTTATTCTCATCTTCAGAATTATAATTAGTATTAACATTTTCTTTCAGTTTATGAGCAGTAGTTTGGTGACGTGAAATCAATTAGTTTTTTATACAAAACATTAGATAATCTAAAGGAACTGCTTCATTTCATTCAGGGTTCTTTTACCATCAAAAGTAGGTAAATATAAAGGAATAAGTTATCTTTTCTCTCATAAAATATTTACTGTCTGTATCATTTTAAGTGGCTTCTGTTTCTTATGCTGTCTTTCCACCAAAAGCAATTTAGACATTTCCCACCTAAATAGCATTTTTTTCTGGCTTGTTTTTCAGATTGAGCTCATTTGCCAGCAAAATAATATAAAAGTATTGGAAGATACAATAAAAAGGCTTAGATCTGTAAGTACATTTTTCATAAATAAATGTTAAGGAATCACTTTTGTTCTGTTAGTAGGACTGCAAAAAGTTATACATATGTTTTGGCTCTCATGTAATTTTTGAAAAATAAAAAAGTGTTTTGTTTTCTAAAATCAGCACTCTCCCTGGTGGACAGGAGACCTCTCATCTGTAAAAGCGATGCTGTTCTTGCTCCCTTTCCTTAGTCTGTCCTTTCTTAGGGCTGGAGAGAACTTTTGCTTGGTTTTATTAATGTCCTTAGCTGTTACTTGATTAAAATGATATCTATGAGTAATTTAATTCTCAAAATATAAGCTGTATTTGTTTACACATTAGCTTTTATCCCTCTTAATAATAAATTTTTTAAAGTCAAATGTTGTTACTTAGTTCTGAGTAATATGTTCTCTTTAACAATGTGAGATGAAAATTGCTCTATTTAGGTATTTTAATGTTGTCATTTAAAATATTTGAAACACCCTCTCTAAAAGTATGTCTGTACTTTTATCCCAATAAAGTATTGGTAAATGAATGTAAAACAAATGCTTCTAAATATATTAAAGTGAATGGAAATGCACTTGAAAGTATATACAAACAGAACATCCAGCATTCATTTAATTTATTCAATTATTTTATTTTGTTCAGTAAATTTATTAAATTAATCCAACTTTAAATTAATTTATTCATTGAACAATTATTGAATAAAACTTGAAACTATAAATAAATGCTTTAATAGCATACAAGTTTCTCTAAGCAAATTAATTTTATTTCTAGAACTTGTAACTAGATCTCTTATAAGAAACAATACTGGCCTCTGAAATTTCTTTACTATTTTTTCTTCAAAATTATTGTGTCAGCATAGGGACATTTTCAGTGAAATAAAAATACAGTACATTCAGAAATCCTGGAAAAGAAAGGTACTAAGTGCTTTTAATTTTTTTCTAACTGCTTTTTAAAAAGTATTGCTGAATTATTATTTTTTGAATTATTTCAAAATGCCAAATTTATTATTTTTAAGGATCCTGTTTGCTTTCAACTTTCGTTTAGAAAATGATGATATAGTTTAGCTTGAAATAATGGCCTAATTTTTTCCTCCTTGGCAAGATAATTTTAGAGACTGAAAAAGCACAAAATAAATCTCCTTCCAGACTTGATTCCTTTGTCAAAACTTTAGAAGCAGACAGAGATTACTACAAGAGTGAAGCTCAAAATTTGAGAAGGATGATCAGAAGTAGATCTAAAAGCCCACGACGCCCATCTCCATCTTCTCGGGTAGGTGTTTGGAAACTTATAAATGTTTTGGAATTTGTTGCTGAAGCAGTGGATTTTATTTTTTGATTCACCTAATCTGGAAATAATTCCTTTTAATTTGGCGTGACTTGGTGTCTCAAGGAGAATGGGAGATGGAGCTCTCTTTGGTGACACCGTGGACCATCAAAATTGGTCCTTTATCCCCAGCATTAGTAGTGGTTGGGGGATAATCAGACAAATGTGGAGCAATTTGGGATGATGTTGTTTAAAAGAGAAGTGATTTTTAAGCTTTTTTTTCATTATTTCATTATATACTCATGTTTGCTTAACCAGAAATTGTGTGCTGCCACCAGTAGGACGTTTCTATTAGTGTGTGTGTGTGTGTGTGTGTGTGTGTGTGTTGTTGTTGTTGTTGTGTCCGACTCCTTGCAACTCCATGGACTGTATTAGTAACACATGTCAAAGAAGAATTTCACATTTTAAAAAAAAATTTTTGCTGAAGTATAGTTGATTTACAGTGTTGTATTTAATTTCACTCTGTATAGCAAAGTAACTCAGTTATACATACATATTTTCTTTTTCATATTCTTTTCCATTATGGCTCATCATAGGATATTGAATGTAGTTTACCTGTGGTATATAGAAGGACCTTGTTGTTTATTCAGATTTCTCATGTAATAATTGTAGGGTACAAACTGTGATGTAGAGCTTTTGAAGACAACTAGAGACCGTGAAGAACTCAAATGCATGCTGGAAAAATATGAGCGTCATTTGGCAGAAATTCAGGGTAATGTCAAGGTTCTCACATCTGAGAGAGACAAGACCTTTCTTCTGTATGAGCAGGTAAACTTATTTATATGTAAACAAAATATGTAAATACTAGCATTCAGGTCTGCGTGCGTGTTTGTGCATGCTCAGTCACTTCAGTTGTGTCCAACTCTTTGTGACCCTAGGACAGTAGCCCACTTGGCTCCTCTGTCCATGGAATTCTCCAGGCAAAAATACTGGAGTGGGTTGCTATTCCCTCCTCCAGGGGATCTTCCTGACCCAGGGATCGAACCCAGGTCTCTCATGTCTCCTGCATTGGCAGGTGGGTTCTGTATCCCAGCTGGGAAGCCAACATTTATCTGCTGCTGCTGCTGCTAAGTCGCTCCAGTCGTGTCCGACTCTGTGCGACCCCATAGACGACAGGCTACCAGGCTCAGAGATGGGTAAATTCTTTCAGTTCTGTGAGAATACTTAAATCTATTAATCAAATTAACATTTTGGAAGTACCTTTGTTCTTATGATGTTCTTAATGAAATATAAAGTATTTGTGTATGTGTATACACACATGTTATCCTCATATCCTAGAAAGATGATATACATGCATAGAAATAGCCTGATTTTTGAAATAAGAAATGAGAAAAGTGTTAAGTAACCGGATACAGTGAGTTCAAGGTGAAAAGATTTGGATTTGGAGGTTAAAAAATATTAACACATCACTTGTGGTGTACTGTCAATCACTTTAGGAATTGCCATAAAATTTGTTTAATTTCAGACAGTAAAATCAATTTGTCATTTATCTGTATTTTTAGCTTATGATTGTACAACCCTTATTAAACAAATAGCTTCTTTACTCAATTAAACCCCATATATCACCAACATAATTTTTTCAAAAATATCAAATTTTATTAAGAATTGCAGCTACTAAGTATAAGGTTCTGGGCTTGTTACTCTAAAGATGGAAAAAATAAGACACTCTTTCCTATTTTTACATTCTAGTTAGGAAGAGAAATATATTGTGTTGTATCTGTTTTTTGTTCTTTTAGCATAAGTAGTCTAGAAGATATTATAAGAAATAAAAGAGATGGGTATTTTTTAGTTTGGGCAATTAAGATATTTGCTGAACTATATGGAGTTTAAGTCCTGAAGGAAGGTGGGGTTTCTCTTATCTTGAAAGGGGTAAAAGGAAACATTCAAGCTAAAGGAATGACCTGAAACAAAGGATAAAGGCAGGAAAAACAGTACGTGAATGAATCCATTTATGACTAGAGCAAAAGGTATATGTCAGTGGAGTGAGGTGGGAGCCAAGGCTTGAGAGGTGGACTGGACTAGAGCAGAAGCTTTCACACTTTTTCTGGGAAGGCCCGGGTGAAAAGCAGCTTGGACCTTGCAGGCTCTGTGAGCGCTGACCCAGCTGTCAGCTCTGTTGTTGCAGTGCAGCAGCCCCGAGAGATAACAAACAAGAGAATGAGTTTGTTCCTGTTATTCAGTCGCTCAGTTGTGTCCAGCTTTTTGCAACCCCATGGCCTGTAGCACGCCAGGCTCCCCTTTGCTTCACTATCTCCCTGAGTGTGTTCAAACTCATGTCCGTTGAATCAGTGATTCCATTCAACCATCTCATCCTCTGTCATCCCCTTCTCCTCCTGCCTTCAGTCTTTCCCAGCATCAGGGACTTTCCCAATGCATAGACTCTTCGTATCATGGGGCGAAAGTATTAGAGCTTCAGCTGCAGCGTCAGTCCTTCCAGTGAATATTCAGGGTTGATTTCCTTTAGGATACGGCTGTGTTACAGTATAATTGATTTATAGGGACACAAGTACTTGAAATTCCATAGAGTGGTGGGTGTGGGAGTCAGGTTAGACTGGGGTAAGAGAGTGGGTGATAAGGAACAGGCAGGGTGTACAAACCATGACACTTTAAAAAAAAAAGCTGTCAAAGGAAAAGGAGACAAATGATGATAAATGGGATGGTAGGATTAAGTGACAGTTTTTCAAGATATGGGAACCATGTGCATGGTTGAAGAAGTAGAGAAAGAGCCAGTGGAGAGGCTGGTATTTAAAGTGAGACAAATAATTAAAATTGAATTAGGGGTATCTTAAAAGACACTTCAGGAAATGAGGTCCAGGAGTCTGGTCAAGGCTTACCTATGGAAATTGGGAAGTAATATATCTTCTTCTGAGACTTAGATACTAGAGGAATAGATAGTGAGCAAAATCAAGAGGAAGGAAGATAAGGGACACAAGTAGCAAAGTAGAGTATGAAATCACCTGCAGATATGGAATAGACTTGGAACCCAAGGATAGTTGTTGAACCAGTATGTGAAGCATAGGTTGGGTTATCAGTAAGGATCAGTGGGCCTTTCTGTCAGGGTGAAAGTAGTCAAGACATGGAAATGCCACATACATTTTTGTAGAGAAATATTGGAACACTATGATAATATTTATTAAACCAGTGTTCTGCCTATATTGTGCTGATTTCAAATTTATTACAAAATGGATGATATATATTGTAGGTACTTCTTAGTAAAACACTCTCTCTTGCATTAACTGCCTCCAAATAATTTTTTTTTAATTTTCGGCAAAGATAGTGTAAACCAAACTTCTGTTTGTAGATATTCATTTACATTTGGGGCATCGTTTGCATTTATTTCTGTAAGTTCATTAACGAATTATATCATTATCCTGCTGTATGCACATTAGTTAATATAGGCTTGCATTTTATCTGGCTGGATAGAAGATAGCAGTCTTTATTTCTGTCTTAAAGCTTGTTAAACAGAAGTCTATGTATTTAAATAATAGGCACAGGAAGAAATTGCCCGACTTCGACGAGAAATGATGAAAAGCTGTAAGTCTCCTAAATCAACAACAGCACATGCCATCCTCCGGCGAGTGGAGACTGAGAGAGACGTGGCCTTCACTGACTTGCGAAGAATGACCACAGAACGAGACAGTCTGAGGGAGAGACTAAAGGTTCGAAAGAATTTTATCTCTGTGAGGATCTGTGAGATGCAAAACAGCAGCTTTAAGAGCACCTTTGTTTTGTTTTTGTTTTTTAAACAGATTGCCCAAGAGACAGCATTTAATGAGAAGGCTCACTTGGAACAAAGGATAGAAGAGCTGGAGTGTACAGTTCATAATGTAAAGAAAAGTCACTTTTGCACTTTGGGCTATAAACTGTCAATGACTCCCCACTTTCCCCTTTTTCTGTGTTCAGAAAACTTGGTTTTCTCAGATAGCTTTTGCAATCCTAAGATGTTTAAGGTGGTGTATATGCTGTAAATTGTCACTTTTTCATTATTTATTTTCTTCTAAAAATGTGAGTAAAGTCTTTGTTGTGTTAGGTTGTGTATGCTTTTTATGTATGTTCTTTAAAGAAAAACCATTAGGGATGCATTCTCAGTGATTTTAACACTTTTTCATCTTCCTGTTTCATTAATGATAACATTGCCAGGGACAGAGAAACTGGCTTATTCTTCCTAAACAGTAGCTAGTGTAGAGAAAATTATAACAAAATGAAAACCAATGAGAAAAATATATTTACTCTGAATTTAATTGTGAAGCATCACCTTTTTACTAGTTAAGGCTTTGAGATGCTGTCCATATATATTAGAGATATTATGACTATATAAACAGAATTAAGGGAATTCAGCTTTCCGTTACCAATTTTAATCGACTATGTTTCTAAATTCATCCATTTTATATTGTTATAATGAGTTTGTTTGTTTTTTTAAAGCAATCGACAGGAGTAGACCAAAAAACAGGTTTTTTTTTTCATAATCCCAGTTTGTATGTGTAACTTGTTCATATTGAGCAACAAATAAGAAATCTTCTTGCAAATAGGCTATGTGTGCCATAGTCTAACTGAACCAGATTGAAAATGCGCATCTACTGTGATAGGCTTTATGGATAAGCTGTGGGCACCTTGCCCAAGTTCCTACTCTACAGTACCTTGTCCCTGTAGCCTCCAGAAGGTTCACGTCTAATCTGACCATCTCATATACCAGTTTGTACAAAGACAGAATGTCTCTCTTGAGAGATTACTGAGATCTTTTTAGTGATGGCAGTAACCTTGTCATTCTGCTTGTATAGCTTGATGATGAACGTATGGAGCAAATGTCGAATATGACTTTGATGAAGGAAACCATAACCACTGTGGAAAAAGAAATGAAATCACTAGCAAGAAAGGCAATGGATACTGAAAGTGAACTTGGCAGACAAAAAGCAGAGAATAATTCTTTGAGGTAAAGTCAATTACCATTAAGCCAATGATTTACTGTAAATAATAGCTCTGCTTTTTGAAGGATATTTTAGGGTGATAATTAAGTTATTTGTTGACTTTAGTTTTTGAAAGGATTATTATGAAGCAGTAGTAGACACGTCAGCACACATTAAATGATTTCCTAAAGGTCAGTTACAGACTGACAGACTGAGAATGCCACACTTATAGGAATCAAACTTCTAGTAATTTTAATCTTGTATTTGCAGAAAGCTTCAGTATTTAGCTGAAATAGCGTTTACAAAGCCCTTCTGGATAAAGAGCATGTTTGACCTTGGCCTTTCACTGTTTAATTTACCTTATAACTTAAATTATGTTCTGGGATCTGAACAGAATAAGAAAACACAAAGGACAAGTTTGACAATAACTTAGAAAAGGGGTGGTTTAACATCCAATAAAAGCTGTAGCAAAGAAGTGAGAACATGTAACAGAACTTCTGTTAACTGAATGCTATGTACTGTGTTGCTGTTCCTACATACTGCGCTGAAGCGGGAGAAATTCCAGTTAAAGCAACCTACAGGCAGTGGTGTAGGGGAGTAAGTTTTTAAAGATCTCCATGTTAGTAGTTTTACTGTAGTGTCTATTGATGTGAGAAATAGAAATTCTACACATTCACTCAGGTTGAATTTCAATGTATCTATGAACGTGTGAAAAATAATAGTTCATGAGTGTGAAATACATTATTTAGTCTATAGATAATACTTGGTTCATATACAAATTCCCAAAGTCGCCTCTTTGGTCTTTCAAGGGTCTGTGGTACATATTGATGCATTGGAATCACTTGTCAGGACAGAGAATTACTCAAATTCTTTCCCTTCATTTATTTATTTATTTTTAATTAATTAATTTATTTTAATTGGAGGCAAATTCCTTTACAATATTGTAGTGGTTTTTGCTCATACATTGACATGAATCAACCATGGGTGTACATGTGTTCCCCATCCTGAACCCCCCTCCCGCCTCCCTCCCCATCCCATCCCTCTGGGTCATCCCAGTGCACCAACCTGAGCGCCCTGCCTCATGCATCAAACCTGAACTGGCGATCTGTCTCACATATGATAATATACATGTTTCAGTGCTGTTCTCTCAAATCATCCCACCCTCGACTTCTCCCACAGAGTCCAAACTCTGTTCCATACATCTGTGTCTCTTTTGCTGTCTCACATATAGGGTCATTGTTACCATCTTTCTTAATTCCATATATATGCATTAATATACTGTATTGGTGTTTTTCTTTCTGACTTACTTCACTCTGTATAATAGGCTCCAGTTTCATCCACCTCATTAGAACTAATTCAAATGCATTCTTTTTAATGTCTGAGTAATATTCCATTGTGTATTTGTACCACAGCTTTCTTAGCCATTCGTCTGCTGATGGGCATCTAGGTTGCTTCCATGTTCTAGCTGTTGTAAACAGTGAACATTGGGGTACATGTGTCTCTTTCAATTCTGGTTTCCTTAGTGTGTATGCCCAGAAGTGGGATTGCTGGGTCATATGGGAGTTCTATTTCCAGTCTTTTCAGGAATCTCCACACTCTTCTCCATAGTGGCTGTACTACTTTGCATTCCCACCAACAGTGTAAGAGGGTTCCTTTTTCTCCTCACCCTCTCCAGCATTTATTGTTTGTAAACTTTTTGATAGCAGCCATTCTGACCGGCGTGGGATGGTACCTCATTGTGGTTTTGATTATTTTTTTCTCTGATAATGAGTGATGTTGAGCATGTTTTCATGTGTTTGCTAGCCATCTGTATGTCTTCTTTGGAGAAATGTCTATTTAGTCTTTTGGCCCATTTTTTGATTGGGTCGTTTATTTTTCTGGCGTTGAGCTGCATGAGCTGCTTATGTGTTTTTGAGGTTAATTCTTTGTCAGTTGCTTCGTTTGCTATTATTTCTCCCATTCTGAAGGCTGTCTTTTCACCTTGCCCTTCATTTATTTTTTACTCTCATGCTTGAAAGGATATTGCAGGTTCAGGTGAAATAATAATAATAATAAAATAAGAACAACAACCCAGAAAGCCTTGAAAAATAGAGAAAGTTTCCAAGAAATTTAAATCACCCATGATTCCATAGCCCAGGGAAAATGCAGTAATATAGATTTGTTTTTCTAGCCAGAAGTGTTTATGTCTGTATATAAGCTTTCCATGTAATTGAGCTCATCCTATATTAAGTTATATATTTGGCCAATTTCACTTAATCACATACCATAAATATTTTCGCATGTAGTTGGAAGTTCTTTGAAAGCATTTTAGTGGTTTATTAAAAATATTCTGAAAGATAAATATATAATAAATTTGAGGGTTTTGTGTACATTTGTTTTCTTTTAACAGTATTATTAAAGTATAATTGACATGCATATAGTAAACATTACACATGCTTAAAGTGTTCAGTCTGGTAAGTTCCGACCTCTGTTTGCACCTGTAAGGCTTTCACCACACTCAAGACAGAGGCCCTGTCCATCAGTGTCCAGAGTTTTCTCATGCCTGTCTATCCTCTTCCCCAGGGAACCACTGGTTTGCTTTCTGTCACAGAGACTTATTCACATTTTCTAAAATGTTATTATATAAGTGAAATCATGCAGTATATATGCTTTTATAGGGCTGCTTTCACTCAGCATAATTACTTTGAGATCTGTCCATGTTGTCACATACAATCAGTCGTTCATTCCTTTTTATTGCTGAGTAGTGCTCCATTGTATGGACATACCACATGACCGTTTCGGCTGTTCCCGCCTCAGAGCCATAGTGTGAACCGTTAGAGCATGCATACACACATGAGTCTCTACATGGATGTGTGCTCTGACTTCCCTTGGGTAGACACCTGAGACTGCAGTGACTGAGTCACATGATGAAGATGTGTTTAATTTCTGAAAAACCCATTAAACGGTTTTCAAAGTGGTTGTGCTATTTTATTCTACATTTTCACCAGCAGTGTATGAGTGTACCAGTTGTTACATATCCTCATCAATACTTCATATACAGTATCTTTATAGTTTTAGCCCTCCTGATAGGTATGTATTGTGGTTTTGATTTGCCTTCTCTAATAACTAGTGATTTTGAGCATCTGTTCATGTCATTTTGTGCCATAAATATATCTTCTTTAGTGTCGGTTCAAAACTTTTGCAAACTTTTATGGAGTTATATGTATTAATAAGTTGTAAAAATCCTTTCTATATTCTGGATATAAATTCTTTGTCAGGTACAATATATGTTTGGCATATATTTTTTCCCATTCTGTGGCTTGCCTTTTTATTTTCCTAAACGTCTTTTAAAGAGGAAATATTTCTGATTAAGTGAAACTTACTGCTTTTTAAAAATTTATTTCCAGCCTTTGTATTCTTTTAAAGAAATTATTGTCAAGCCTAAGGTGAGATTTTTCTCCTGGATTTTCTTCTAGCAGCTTTATAGTTTCAGTTCTTACATTTAAATCTACAATCCATTTCAAGTTAATTTTTGTTTATAGTAGAAGGTATAGTTCAACATTCACTTTTTTTTACATATGAATATCCAGTTGTTCTAGCACCACTTGTTGAAAAGCTTTCCTTTTTTTCACTAAATTGTTTTGTAACTTTGTAGAATGTCAGTTGTCCATATATGTGAAGGTCTATTTCTTGATTGTCTATTTTATTTGGTGGATCTATTTATATGTCTTGATGCCAGTATAACATTTCCTGATTACTTTTTTAGTCCTCAAATTAGGTACTGTTAGTTCTCTAACTTTGTTCTTTCTTTAAAATTGTTTTGGATATTCTGGTTCCTTGCATTTTTATTTAATTTTAGAATCAGCTTCGTAGTATAAACAGAAAAGCCTTGGGAATTTTTGGAATTGGTTAAAAACCCCTACTCATAAACACTTCCATTTCTTTCTTTTTTTTTTTGGCCATGCTTAGTGGCTCATGGGATCTTAGTTCCTGGACCAAGGATCTAACCTGGGCCACTACATTGAAAGCACCAACTCCTAGCCACTGGGCCATTACTAGGGAACTCCTGTCCATTTCTTTATTTAGATCTTCAATTTCTCTCATAATGTTTTATAATTTTCAATGTATAGATCTTACATTATTTTTGTCAGTCTATCCCTAAGTATTTTCTGCTTTTTGATACTGATGCAAATGGAACTTTAGAATTTTACTTTCTGATTGCTTATATATGAAAATACAAATTTTTAAAAATAAAACTTTGTATTATAAAGAAGTTTTAGATTTACAGAAAATTTGTGAAGATAGTTCAGAGTTCCTACATACCTCACACCCAGTTTCCTCTGTTAATAACATTTTGCATTAGTATGGTTAATTTGTTAAAATTAGCCGATCAGTATTGATACACTCTAATAAAGTAAAGTCTGTAATTTATTCAGATTTCCTTACTTTTTCCATAATGTCCTTTTTCTGATCCAGGATCCCATACAGGACACCATATTATATTTAGTTGTCTTGTCTCCTTAGGCTTCTCTTGGCTATGAAAGTCTCAGACGTCCCTTGTTTGTGATGACCTTGACAGTTTTGAGGAATACTGATCAGGTATTTTGTAGAATGTCTTCCCATTGGAGTTCGTCTGATGACTTTCTCGTGGTTAGACTAGGTTATGTTTTTGAGAGAAAGGTCACAGCAGTAAGGTGCCATTTTCGAGTACACAGATATTCAGGTGTCATGAGTACATCTTATCAATATGATGTATCACTGTTGATTTTGACTTCAGTTGCCTGGTTGAGGTAATGTTTGCCTTTTCCAGAATGTCATATAATTGAAATCACATGGTACATAGCCTTTTCACACTGGCTTCTTTCACTTAGTAATGTGCATTTAAGGTTCATCCGTGTGCTTTTCATACCTTGATAGTTCATTTTGTCTTATTGAATAATATTCTATCATATGTATGTACCACAGTGTGTTTATCCATACACCTACTGAAAGTCATTTGGTTGCTTCTAGTTTTTGGCAATTGTGAATAAAGCTGCTATACACTTTCATGTGTAGGTTTTTGTGTGGACAGAGTTTTTATTTTTTTATTTAAATTTTTATTTTGTCTTCTCCTCACAGTTTGCAGGATCTTAGTTCCCTGAGTAGGTGTTGAACCTGTGCCCTCAGCAGTGAAAATGCAGAGTCCTAACCACTGGGCTGCCAGAGAATTCCCAGAGCAGAATTTTTTAGATCAGTTCAGTAAATGCTTAGGAGCACAATTGCTGAATCATATAGTAAAACTGCATTTAACTTTGTAAGAATACCAAATTCTCTTTCAAAGTGAGTAAACCATTTTGCATTTCCATTAAAAGGAATGAAGGAGACTTTCTGTCAGCATTTATTATTGTCAAATTTCTGTATTTTAGGCATTAAAATAAGTGTGTAGTGATCTCTTGTCATAATTTGCAATTCTCTGGAGAAGGAAATGGCAACCCACTCCAGTATTCTTGCCTTGAAAATCCCATGGACAGAGGAGCCTGGTGGGCTATAGTCCATGGGATCGCAAAGAGTTGGACACGACTGAGTGACTTCACCTTCACCTTCAATGACAGGTAATGTGGAATCTCTTCTCATATTGTTGTTTGCTATCTGTGTATTTTTGGTGAGGTGTCTGTTTAGATCTTTAGCCCAGTTTTTCAATTGTTTATACATTTAGTGTTGAATTTTAAGATTTCTTTATATATTTTGGGTCATGTTTTTATCAGATAAAGTGAAAGAAAGTGAAAGTGTTAGTCACTTAGTCATGTCTGAGTTTTGCGACTTCATGGGCTGTAGCCCGCTAGGCTCCTCAGTCCGTGGGATTCACCAAGCATGAATACTGGAGTGGGTTGCCATTCCCTTCTCCAGGGGATCTTCCCAATTCCGGAGATTGAACCTAGGTCTCCCATATTGCGGGCAGATTCTTTACCATTAAGCTGCCCAGGAAGCCCTCTCAAATACATTCTCCCAGTCTGTGCTTTGTCTTTTTATTTTTTTAATAGTGCGTTTTGCAGAGCAGAAAGTTAAAATTTTGACAGTGTTCAACTTACCAACTTTTTCTTTCATGAATTGTGTTTTTGGTGTAATTTTTAAAAACTCTACTAAATCCGAGGGCAAATGTTTTTCTCTTATGTCTTCTTTTAGAAGTTGTATAGTTTAGCATTTGATACTTAAGGTCAGTGATCCATGTTAATTTTTGTGAAAGCTGTAGTCTATATCTAGGTTTACTTAATTTGCATATGGATGCTCTAAAATTGGCATCACTGACTCAAAAGACATGAGTATGAGCAAACTCTGGGAGACAGTGACTTACAGGGAAGCCTGGCATGCTGCAATTCATGGGGTCACAGAGTCGGACACGACTTAGCGACCGAGCAGCAACAAAATTGTCCCAGTGCTTGTTGAAATGCTGCTCTTGTGCTATTGTCTCTGCTCCTTTGTCAAAGATCAGTTGCTTATATTTGTGTGGGCCCATTTCTGGCTCTCTATTCTACTGGATTAATCTTTTTTTTTTTTTTTGCCAACCCGTACTGTTGTTTTCCAACTTTGTGAATTATCCAACTTTGTCCTCTTCAGTATTATATTGGCTATTCTGGATCTTTTGTTTCCATGTGGACTTTAGAATCAGCTTGTTAATATCTGTAAAATAGCTTTCTGAGATTACAGCTAGGTTTGCATTGAATCTGTGGATCAAATTGGAAAGAACTGACATAACAATCTGGAGAGTTTCAATTCATGAACATGGAATATTTCTCTATTTATTTAGATCTTGGATTTCTGTCATCAGTGTTTTGCAGTTCTCTGTATATAGTATGTTAATTTTGGAAAGTTCTAGGTCATTGTTACATCAACTATTTCTCATGTTCTTATTTTTTTCTTTTTTTCTCCTTCTGGTATTTCAGTTAGACTCACAATTCTTGGATATTCTGTTCCGTTTTTTTTTTTTTTTTTTTTTTCCTTCTCTTTGCTTTTCAGTTTGGGAAGTTTTTATTGACCTATTTTTAAGCTCAATGATTTATTCTTGACCATGTCCAATCTACTGATGAACCCATCAAGGGCATTTCAAGGGTCTTGTCATAGTATTATGCTATCATTTTCATTTTATTTTCTCAGAGTTTCCATCTCTCTTCTTCTTCTTCTTTTTTTCCCCATCTCTCTTCTTATGTTATCCACCTTTTACTGCATGTTGTCTACTTTTCAGCCATGGTTGAATCTTGCATTGATCCTTCAAGCTGTTTTTGCTTGACTTTTGGCATGCCTTGTAATTTGTTGAAAGCCAGGTATTTTGTTTTGGTTGTTTAGTCGCTAAGTCTAAACTGACTCTTTTGTGATCCCATGAACTGTAGCCCGCAGGCTTCTCTGTCTGTGGGATTTTCCCCACACGAATACTGAAGTGGGTTGCCATTTCCTTCTCCAGGGAATCTTAACAACCCAGGGATTGAACCTGAGTCACCTGCATTGCAGGCAGATTCTTTTTAGTTAATTGAGGAAAATAGGCCTGAAGAGGAGCATGTAGGGAAGCCTAAAGTAGTCAATAAGAGAAACAAAAACAGGACAATAGAGACATGTAACACCTCTGGCATCTGCAGCTACAACAAACGTTGACCAAAGTTCAGCATTTAGAACTTTGCCTTTGCCTTTAGCTTCTTTTCTCAGCTATTTGTAAGGCCTTCTCCGACAACCATTTTTGCCTTTTTGCATTTCTTTTTTCCTGGGAATGGTCTTGATCACTGCTTCCTATACAGTGTCACAAACCTCAGTCCATAGTTCTTCAGGCATTCTGTCTATCAGATCTAATATCTTGAATTTATTTGTTACTTCCACTGTATAATCGTAAGGGATTTGATTTAGGTCATACCTGAATGATCTAGTGGTTTTCCTGACTTTCTTCAGTTTAAGTCTGAATTTTGCAATAAGGATTTTTTGAATTTTGCAACAACCCACTTAGAATGGGCTAAAGACCTTAACAAACATCTCATCAAAGAAGTTATAGAGATGTCAAATAAGTATATAAAAAGATGCAACACATAATATATCATCTGGAAATGCAAATTAAAACAAGATATTAAAACATAGCTATTAGAATGGCCAAAATCAGAAGCACAACAAATACTGGTAAGAATGTAGATCAACAGGAGCTGATGGGAATTCAAAGTGTCACAACCACTTTGTAAAGCTATTTGGCAGTTTCATACAAAACTAAACATGCACTTACCGTATGATCCACCAATCATGCTTATTGATATTTACCCAAAGGAGTTGAAAACGTTATGTACACACAAAAACCTACACATAGTGTTTGTAGCAGCTCTAATCATAATTTCCCAAATTGGGAAGCAACCAAAATCTATACTAGGACTCTGAGCTAGAGATGGCAACTGTATGTCAGATCCCATATTAATGTCATGCTGAGAACCTTCACTATATGATTTCTGGCCAGACAAATTACCTGTCAAGACGTTTTCCAAAATTACTCTAAAAATCTATCATTTGGTTCTGATTATGTCATTTTGTGAAGGAAGCATTCTATTCTGTGCACTGAGTTTTATAATAGGTACAGATTTCTCATTTTGAATTTTAAGCCTTAGAGTCATTCTGAGGTAGCAAAGCATAAATTTCAATCTCTGCTCTCAAACTTGCTTGTAATTTTTTTCGGTAAAATGCTGAATGGAAACTATAAAAAGCCATCACCATACCTTGTAGCTTGGTTTATGAGTGCTGTCATCTGTAGAATTTTGTTTCACTAGTTTGAGTTTCTCTGGAAAATCTACTTAATTATGAATAACTATCTATGAAAGCATTATTTTGAGTGTCTCCGAATGAGTATTTCTTTAGAACTGGACAAAGTGTGTACAACTGAGCACTAGTGGAGAGTGCAGTTTGAGAACCAAGTGGTAATTTGTTTTGAGACTAAGACCATAAAGAGGAATCAGGAGAATCGCATGCTATGCCAGAACCCTGATTTTTAACACCTGCTGAGGGTGCACAGAGGAGTTGGTTTTAAGCTCCAAAATAACCATTCGAAAAAAAGTACATCAGGTAGTTTATAATATAAGCCCCTTTGGGCTTTGGTAGAAAAACCTCCTAAACATATCTTGAATGAGTTTTCTGACATTGGAGGGCCTGTTAGAAGAGTTTGCAAAAGAAGATACCAGCTTTATTTCTGAAGTTTCTGTTTCTTGAATGTCTGTTTTCGGTGTGGGTTTATGGGTCAGTTTTAAACGTCTGATTTGAGAACTTCCAATTGTGCATGCAGTTTTCCATTTTCCTTTTAAATGTATTCTTGAGTTATACAGAGATCTTATGGCTATTTTGGAAAATATGCAGCTTCAGTATAGTTTAACAGGATAAGGATGGCCACAGTGTACACTGGAAGATTTTGTCACATCCTCTGCCTGTCTTTCCAGGACTCATTCATTATCATATGAATTAACACACTTATTATATTTATGGCTCTTATATTAGCATGTATTTTCAAGAATATTTTTATTAAAGTATGGTTGATTTACAATACTGTGTTGGTTTCAGATATACAGTATAGTGATTCAATTACATAAACATATGTTCCTTTTCAGATTCCTTTCTTGTATAGGTTATTGCAGAATATAGTTACCTGTGTGATACAGTAGGTCCTTATTGGTTACCAGTTTTATATATAGTGGTGTGTATATTTAATCCCAGCCTCCTAATTTACCTTATCCCACCCATCTTTCCCCTTTGGTAATCCTAAGTTTATTTTCTGTGTCTGTGAGTCTCTTTCTGTTTTGTAAATAAGTCCATTTGTGTCTTTTTTTAGATTCCACATATAAGCGATATTAGATGATATTTTTCTTTCTCTGGTTTACTTCACTTAGTATGATAATCTCTAGGTCCATTCGTATTGCTGCAAATGGCATTTTATTTTTTTTTATGGCTGAGTGATATTCCATTGTATATATACACACATCTTCATCTATTGCTGGACATTTAGGTTGCTTCCGCGTTCTGGCTATTGTAAAGTGTTGCAGTGAACATTGGGATGCAAGTATCTTTTCAAAGTATGATTTTCCCTGGATATATGCCTAGGAGTGGGATTGCTGGATCGTGTAGTAGCTCGGTAGCCCTATTTTTAGTTTTTTTAGGAACCTCCATACTGTTTTCCATAGAGGATGTATACCAATTTACATCCCACCAACAATGGAGAAAGCACTGGCACCCCACTCCAGTATTCTTGTCTGGAAAATCCCATGGACGGAGGAGCCTGGTAGGCTGCAGTCCATGGGGTCGCACAGAGTCGGACACAACTGAGCAACTTCACTTTCACTTTTCACTTTCATGCATTGGAGAAGGAAATGGCGACCTGCTCCAGTGTTCTTGCCTGGGGAATCCCAGGGACAGAGGAGCCTGGTGGGCTGCCGTCTCTGGGGTCGCACAGAGTCGGACATGACTGAAGCGACTTGGCGGCAGCAGCAGCAATGTAATAGGATTCATCTTTCTCCACACCCTCTCCAGCATTAATTATTTGTAGGCTTTTTGGTGATGGCCATTCTGACTGGTTTGACATGATACCTGGTTGTAGTTTTGATTTGCATTTCTCTAATAATTAGCAGTGTTGAGCATCTTTTCATGTACCTGTTGGCCATTTGTATGTCTACTTTAGAGAAATGTCTATTTAGATATTCTGCCTAGTTTTTTATTGCATTGTTGATGTAGAAATCTTGTCTCCCTTTAAGTCCTTTTACCCTCCCCCATTTACTAGATACAGATTTGTTTTTTGTCCTACCCATGATTTACATTCCCTTACAGCTGGTTTTCATGTTTTTTATTGATATTTCTTTAGCGTAAGATTTCATGTGTTAATATGAGCCATTGTTTTTTTGAATATTGTGTTTGTTCTTTCCTGGAATCCCTATTAGGTAAATATTGGACCTCCTCATTCTGTTGTTTATGTCTCCTAAACTTTCCTTTGTATTTGTTCTGTCTTTGTGTGTTTTTTGTTGTTGTTGTTCTGTCTTTTTATCTGTGCTCTATTATAGATAATTTCCCCTGATCTGGCTTTTTTTTCTAGCTTACTAATTGTCTCTTCAGCTGTATCTGTTTTGTTCTTAAGCTTGTCGTTTGATGTCATTTAAAATTTTTATTTAAATGGTCTTAATTTCCTGAAGTTCTCGTTGGTTCTTTTTAAAATCTGCTGGCTCTTTTTATTATGTATTTTTATTACACTTTTTATGTATTAGTATTTAAAATTATTTTAAAATTTCTGTTTTATAAGGCTATAATCTGAAGTTCTTTGAGATCTAATTTAGTTTGTGTGTCTTTTGACTCCCACTATGTTTGGGTTGTTTCTTAGAATGTTTTTAAGATTGAATTGTGAGCTCATTTTTTAAAAATTTATTTTCAATTGAAAGATAATTACGATATCGTGTTGGTTTGTGAGCTTATTTTCGACAGACTCTTGTCTGGGTTTAGTTTGTGCCTGAGTTGAAGTCATGTCCCTCCAGTAAACTTTGTGTGTATTTCCACCAAGTTTTCTAGATTATATTACCGTCCTGGAATGAGATTTCATTTTGATTTCTTATCTTGAGATTGAGATTTCCCAACGAAGATGTTTAGTTATTTTTGTTACCCTGCCTTAGCAATGTTTGGCAAGCAAATTTCCTCTAGTCTGGCCTCTCCACTAATAGTGTAGCTCTTAGTGGCTTTATGTGGGGGATCTTATTTCTAAAACTTGTGTTGCAGACATATCTGTGGCCTCATCTTCTGTTTCTGAGTTAGAAGACAAGACTCTAGGCTACTGAGACAGGTAAACCCCAACCATATCTGATATAACATCAGTTCATAGTCTTATTACTCTGATTTGGCACCAAAGGACTTCTCTTACAGATGGTTCTGAGTTTTGCTGTACATTTTAAAGGATGCTTCTTACATCTTCTTTAGTATGTGTGTTTTGTGGTGAGGGTACTTTCAGATTATCTAGCTTCCATATTTCCAGAAATTATAGTCTGTCTACTTATTTGTTTATTGACAATGAATTGCGTGAGAGCAGGGTCCCTGCGCATCTAGTTCACCATAGTGCCTGCTACATACTTAGTAAGTGTTTGTGGATTCAGTGAAATACTGTTCATTACAGATTTATTTATGCTAATGAAAACCTGAAATGAACCCAAATGTCTAATATTAGGGGAGTACTTAAGTAAATGGTTATATTTACTTGAAAGCAAATGGCCATTGCTCATATAAAGCTTTTCAGTAGAAAATAACCCTTTGAAGGGCTAAATTATAAGACTGAAAAGTGTTAAAGATTGAGTATAGGTGAAAAAAATCTGAACTCAAGTTTGAATTTAGATTATGGTAACTTTATGCAAAGCAAAAAAGCACTAATGAATACCAAAGTTGTTTATGTTACAGTGGTAGACTGAGGATCCCCTTTTACCCTTTATATTTCAGACCTCCTATAGTATGTTTTTATAATGAAAATACTAAGAAGAAAAAATGTGCATTCGTTTCCTTAAAAGTTCTTAGATTTAAATACACTAAAAAGTTGATAAAACATAAAATTTCAGAATTAGTTTTATTATTAAAATGTTTACAGACTTTTATATGAAAACACAGAGAAAGATCTTTCTGATACTCAGCGACACCTTGCTAAGAAAAAATATGAGCTACAGCTTACTCAGGAGAAAATTATGTGCTTGGATGAAAAAATTGGTGAGTTTTTTCCTGATGTTCCTTTTTGTTTTTTAAGTTTGGAAAAAAAAGTTTTCTTCTCTTCAGTTATAACATAGAGAAACTTAGAAATAGACCCCTAAGTTAAAAGTTTTTAGTCAAAAATCATGAGAAAATGTATTTTTCTTTGATAGTAAAATGTTTTACTTAAACTTAGATCCATAAATACTTAGACATGGCTTCATATTTTTCAATGAAGGAATAGCTAAACAAAGCAGCAGTACTTTGTAAATTTATGATGATCAATTTTAAATTTACAAGCTTTTATATTATATCATGCCCATAGCTGTTGTAATGAAATGTATTACATATATACTATTTTTGGTAGAAAGTATACATAGATTTGGATATATCTATAGTTCATTTGAGTTTATAGAGAAGATTATTTTTATGAAGTCTCTTATTATTGTTTCTTACCAGTGTTCTTTATGAAAATATGGTCATAACTTAATCTTCTTGTAACTTTAAAATTGTGGTCAGGACAATAGAAGTACTCATTTTAAAACTGAATAAGATTTTTAAGGTTTGCTATTATGCAGATCAAAAATATCTGACGTAAGCAATTAGGTGGGTGGGGTACTTTTTACTGAAGGAGAAAGTATTAAAAGAAAATATAAAAGGAGAATATTGAAGAACTCATTTTTGGATTTTAAGTTCAAGTAAAAATGTAGGGTAAGTAGGTAAATAGATAAGTTAGTATCTCAGAAGAGAAATCTAAGCTAAAGATATACATTTAGGACACATCAGCATGTAAATGATATTTTAAAACCGTGAAATCACCTAGGGAAAATGTAGAGAATGAGGAGAAGAGGATCCAGGACTAAGAAGAAGCCAAAGAAGTAGGAAGAAAACCCAGAAGTGAGTGTCATTTGGGGAGGCAAGAGAGCAATGTGTTTTAGAAAGGAGGATATGATCAATTGTCAGATACTTTCGAGAAGCGAAATAAGATGAGAATGAAAATATATTGATTGGATTAACACATTGGAGGTTTTGGAAACATGGGTCCCCCAAAAGTTTGAATTATAGTATTAGATGAAAAAGATGGAGTAGTCTGAGGAATGATTGGGAATGAGATGGTAGAGACAGGAGGGAACAGAAGTCGAACAGAATTCAAACAGAAGTTTGGCTATTAAGAGTAGCAGAAAAATGGGGTGGTAGCATAAATGGGATGCTAGGAGATCCTAGAATAGGTTAGAGTTTGTTTTCTGCCAATGAGAATGAACTGAGATATAAGAACACCCAAAACAAGTGGTTTACCTAGAAAAGAAACAGGATACATCTCTTTTGTGTACATCACCCTCTTGTGATATGGAATTCCACTCTCAGTGCTGCAGTGGGTGGCCCTTGGCAGTCGTTTACCTAGAGGTCTAGTCACACCAACTTTCTTGGGGTAGAGATGGTCTTGACCAGTGCTCCTCAAACTTCAGGAGAGCTAAGCTCACTGGAGCCAGGCTCCTCGGAGTAGGATATGCCAGGGCTTTTATATCTTTCCCAGGGTGCTTGTTGAAACATAAATTGCTCTGCCCACTCAGAATTTCTAATTCAGTAGGTCTAGGATGGGACCTAAGGATTTGTATTTCTAACAAGTTCCCAGGTGATGCTGATGGTTCTGGTTGAAAAACCACAATTTGAAAACCACTTTTCTATACCAATTATACAGGACTTCAACACTGACACTGGCATTCCAGCATACTTACAAAGCAAATCAGACTTCCTGGGATGATTTTTTTCTAGGAATGTTTATAACAGTGCTGTGGAGGAAATCAGAATATTAGAAGATATTTGACTCCGATGATGACTTAACTGAATATATTTTTAAGATCTGGTAGTTACCAATTTATATGCAATAGTGATTTGAAGCTAAAGGAAGGTGAAATTAGAAGAGAAGAAAAATCAACATTCCATGTACTTTCTCCACACACCTTCCCCTCTCCCACCACACATTCTATTTTGAGAACTTGTTATATAGAACTTTCCTTTGCTGTTCTAATTCAGATGTGTTAATTGTGCTTTTTCATTTATAAGTCATTTAGAATGATTAATCTTCATTTTTAATCACTAACAACAAAAGCCATTTTAAAATTTGGGATAGAGTATTTTATCTTTAGTCATTGAATATAGTATAGGAGAATTTACTTAGAAAAGTACTTCACTCTGCTTGAACTGGAAAAATTTTTATCTTTTTTAAAACAATGCCTTTATGATTACACATTTAGATAATTTTACAAGACAAAGTATTGCCCAACGAGAAGAAATCAGCATTCTTGGTGCAACCCTCAATGATTTGGCTAAAGAAAAGGAATGCCTGCAAGCATGTTTGGATAAAAAATCTGAGAATATTGCGTCCCTTGGAGAGAGTTTGGCAATGAAAGTATGTTCTGAGAACTGTGATTTAAAAGAAATGTTTGAACTTGAATCTGAATAAAATAATAGGATTTTCCCAACTTTTTTTCCTTAGAGAGGTGAAACTTTAAAATCTGATTTTGAAATATTTCAGGATAGTCTTAGGAAATATGTGTTCAAATTCACTAGCTAATATTTTTAAATAAATTTTTCTCTCATCAATTTCTGATCAACTTTTACTAACAATAACTAGTTCAAACATCTCAAAATGTAAAGCATAATTTTAAAAAAGCAGTGAGACTGATTTCTTTTTAAAAGCACACCAGAACTTATATTTTCAAGTAGCCACCTTGGGAGGCAATATATGTCATTAAATACAATGAAGTTTATATTCAAAATTAGGATCATGTTTTTCCATCATCTTCAGCCTTTGAGAGTGGATCATATGAAACTGGTAAAAAAAATTGAGTGATAAACTTCATCCCACAGTTTTGTTGTTCAAACAACAACAAATAAAAGTGTTTTGAAATAATGACCCCCTTTCTAGCTCATAAACTGATTCTGAAGGCAATTCCTAAACTGTTTTCTACAAATGTCTTAAACAAAGGCAGCATCACTGGCTTAGGATCTTTCCCCTCTGTAAGGGCACTAACTTAGAGGGTCTTTCCCTTTAAGGGAACTAACCCATTCACCCATCCATCCATCCATTCAACAAACATTTATTGACATGTACCAGGTATTATGTTAGAAACTGGGACTGAGTGGGCATACCTTCCAAAGGCCTGTGGTATAATTCAAAGCAAGATAAAGAAAGATGCTGTTATGATGGAGTATGCCAAGTGCCATAATGGCACATGCACAATGTATGAGTGAAGTTTGGCAGAAACATCTGATTCAGGCCAGGTGTTGGATTAGGGGAGGAGGAATATCTAGGAAGCCTTCCACACAGTGATGGTGCTTATACTGCCCTGAAAGATGACTAGAAATTAGCCAGGAAAAGACTTAGAGAAAGGAGTGATCCAGAATGGTAGAGTGCTGTTTAGAGAAAAGGTGATCCAAACAAGTAGAGCAACTTATATGGAAGCCCAGTGGCTTTCATCAGAGAATTTGGTGAGATTTCTTGATAGTTTAGTATGTCCAGAGAATAGAGTGCAAGGAGGGGAGTACGGGGGCATGAAGACAGGTAAAAGATAAGATGGGATAGAGAAGCAACAAATCAAAAATACATGAGATGTTGAGTTTAGATACCATCGTGGATGTAGAGGATCATTGAAATCATGTAAATGAGTTGTTACAATTAGATCTTTAAAGCATTATCCTGTCATTTGTTAATCCTTGTAAAAAGTGGGTTGTAGGGAAATGAGAGTAGTGACAGGACACTAGTTAGGAGTAAAGTGATAAGAACTGTATTAGGAAGTGACAGTATCCATGAGAGAAACAGATAGCTCTAATTAGAAGTAAGACTGACAGGATGTGCTTTCTGACTTAGGAGCCCAATGACTAGTTCCTGTGTGAAGTAGGAAACACAGGACACAGAGCAAGCTTAGTGAGGAAGGTTATCAACATGCCTTTGTGACATGAGTTGAATCTTGTATTTTAAGGTTTGCAGAGAAAATTGAAGTTAATAGATTTGGATATCATGAGCATAATTGAAGTTATCAAAGTACACAAAGTAGTAAATTTTAGCTTAACTGGAAAAGTCTGATTAATTTCACATCTTCCACTCTGCTAACTGTACCAATATTATCTTCTCCTTCACAAAGAATATTGAGTTGCAAGTCCATTTCAAAATTGAGTATTATATAGGATTATGAATGTAAACACATCCATCCTATGAAGGGAAAACAGTGTTACACATTCAAAAGAGGAAATATTCTATACAATGATATTTCAGAGCTGAATTTATAATACCTTTCAGTGAAAAATAGTAGTTTTATTAGTTTAATTTGGAGATTACATTGCAAAATTAATTACTATGGAAAAGTCTATATTATAGTGAATAAAGTGAATTTGGTCTGGTAAGCATAGTTTTTTAAAATTTGTTCTACTACTTGATACCAATTAAAGTTAGAAAATTCAATAGCAAGTTCACAGACTTTTGAATCATAAAAGTCAGAATTATTTGTATAAAATTTTAGTTTGTTTCTTTTTTCTGAGTAGATATATGTCCACCCTGTCCACGTTGAATTTTTTTTTTCACGTTGAATTTTTCACAATTAACTTGAATCTATGTCTCTGATTGGACAAATATGTTGAGATTGTACAAGGATTATCAAGTTGATAATGAAATAAATTTTAAGAAATGGTACTATTAGGGTCACATTAAGAGAAAAATAGTCTAGGAGGATATATTATTGGATTCTATACAGTAATTTTGTTTGCCCAGAATACTTTTGCAGTATTTTTAGAGAATCTTTCAAGGAATTTCTGTTGATAAAAGATCTTTTTAGGCCTATAAGCCGTGTTTAAATCTTAACCAAGTAACAGCTGTCAGAAATACTAGAAATTCAGTTAGCTTTTCAGAATTTATTTAGAAGTGCGTTAAGTTGTATTTCCAAAGTGTTTGTAAATATTCCATAGTAAGCAGTATTTTCTCTTTGTTTTT
Source organism: Muntiacus reevesi (assembly GCF_963930625.1). Classification (NCBI taxonomy): domain Eukaryota; kingdom Metazoa; phylum Chordata; class Mammalia; order Artiodactyla; family Cervidae; genus Muntiacus; species Muntiacus reevesi. Next base: position 97,234,309 of record NC_089251.1, read on the forward strand.
CCTCCATTGGCTGTGATTCTTTACGGGGTTTAACAGTTTTGCTAATGGATATTTTAACCATACTTCAGTATCCATTATGGCCAGATATGGAATCTGTGCCATTCTGTCAGAAAACAGAATGGGAAACCAGAGCTAAAAATACCCTAGAGAGGAACACATGAGTAAAGAAGGATCATACACACACACACATGCACACACGTGTGTGCACACACACACACGCACACACAGAGTTGTCTCTGATGATGGGAGCAGCACTGGCTGGGAACTACAGGTTTAATTTTCATCTTATTACTTGGTTACTAAGATTTGAAAATTTAAAAGGCAAAGTGAAATCTGCTTATTTTAGTGGAAGAATAATTCTTTTACTTTTTAAGGACTTAATGTCAATGCTAAGTGTCTGTGTGTAGTATCTGTTACTAGTTCCAGGATCAGCTAGTTTTTAAAGGAGGACATCTGGAAATGGTATTGATGGCATTAAGATATTCCCCCTCATCTCAGTCTTGATTGATTCCACTAATCCTACTCCCTCTCCACACCCTTGAAAAAGAAAAAATAGAAATAATTTATTTCTTACACTTTTGCTCTAGGCCTGCTTACTAGCTTACAGCTAAAATTAATAGTATACTTCTAAAAGTGATCCCACTGTAACAGCTTTTTCAAGGTGATGTTGACGACTAATATATACGGTGTACTTTGTCAAGATCATTATTCCTAATAACTGAATTTAATTTTACATGATTCACTTTCCTGGGTTTTATAACATGAAGAAGTAAGGAAGTAAATCAGTCCTATTTCCAATAGAGAACCCAGTGCCAAATCATTGGGTTTCCTCCAAAAACAGGGTGCTTAAGGGGTTCTTATGTTCTGGGTGACTGCACAAAACATCTTTTAATGGTATTTGATGTGATGATCTCATATCAATATACCTAAGTATAGTCTTTGTTTTGAGGAGCACAATCAGTTGTTTTTATCCAGTACAGATACTCACATTGATAAATTAAGCATTAAAGCGTAGCAAGAATAGAACACAAGTGTTTAAAAACAACTGTAAATCAAAAAGGAGGTGGGAAATTCTTCTAATATATTCACTTTTAGCAGAAATAACAGTTTAAGATAATTTTGTACTTAACACTTATATTATTTTTCAAGGAAAAGACCATTTCGGGCATGAAGAATATCATTGCTGAGATGGAACAGGCATCAAGGTAAATCACTCACTCAGGAAAGACTTGATCACTTACTGGGGGGCAAAGTGCTACGTTAGGTACAAGGATAGAAACAAGGGGCTTAGTGTTATGTACAGGATGCTAGCTCTCTAATGTTGAAAGGAGGCCTGAGTCTGTCTGAGGAAGTAAAGGGAAGATCTGGTGTTTGCCAAAGATAGGAAAGAGACGAGCATTCAAGATAGAAAGAGTAGCAAAGAGCCATAGAGATCCACCGGTGGGGTTCAAAAGTCTCTGGAATGACAAGTAGGTGAATATGTTGGAACCCAAAGCGTAAGGGGAAAAATGGAGAGGCTAGGCAGGCAGGCAGAGGCCTGTGATACAGCCAGATGAGCCTGTGGGCAGTGAGAAATCACTAAAGGCTGGTGAGATGTTTTTTTGTCAGAGAGATTGCACAGGCTGAATAGGTGATGAGAGACTGGCCTTAGGAGGCTGAGGGACAGGGGTGTGGTGTTTGTGAGGGAAAGAATCTAGGAAAGTGCCAGATGCTAGTGATGATTACTAGGCATGATGAACCTACATGGAAAAAGATTTTTCTTTGACTTTGAAGAGTTTCCAAGACCTTCTTGTGGGTATGTCTAGTAAGCAGTCAAATATGAGTCTAGAGTGTAAGGACGAGGCTGAGGCAGGGGTGGTCATTTCAGAGTTGTCTGAGTGTAGATAGGGTTGGGAGCCTCGAATATGAATAGGAACTGTCAGAAAGAGAAGGGCTGGCATGAGAAGAATCTGGAGGCTAAGGGTTGAGCCCTGAGAACCACTCATTTTCACAAGGGCAGAGGAAGAGGAGCATCTAGCATCTAGAGGTAGGGCAATGACTCTCTTATACTTGAGCATCAGAAGTTTTGAATCTGTAACAAATCATTGACTACTGCATGTATTTATTTGGCATCTTTTTCATAGTGTGATGTTGGCAGCAGAGAGAAACTTCAATGCACTATCTTTGCAGTATTTATTCCTGCAAATTTAAATGTGTTTAAAACTCTTTAAATGTTTTCATGCTGTCTATCTTCTGTCTCATGAAAATTTGTTATTCTGTTTTGGTAAAATGTCTCTTCTCATGTACTGCCTGATTTGTGGAATAGACAGTCTACTGAAGCCCTCATTATGTGTGAACAAGACATTTCCAGAATGCGCCGGCAGTTGGATGAGACGAATGATGAGCTGGCTCAAATAGCCAGGGAGAGGGACATCTTGGCTCATGAGAATGACAATCTCCAAGAACAGTTTGCTAAAGCTAAACAAGAAAACCAGGTATACTTGTTCCTAGAATCTTTTTCTCTGAGAAAGATACATTTCTTCTGAGCTACAGCCCTCCTTTCATTTCATAGAAAAGCTCAGGCTTTGGAACTAGCCATTTTTAAAATCTTTATTACACAGAAAATAAATGAAATTTTCAAACATACGGTTAAATATTAGAGAACAGGGGTGTACCATTTGTATTAAATCTTAGGAAGTACTTCCTTAGTGAAGGATAAATATTGGAATAAACTAGCAAATGAAGATAACCTTCAGAAATGGTTAAGAAAAGAGTAGGTTTATTTGATGGACTATTTGCTCTTAATATGAGTATATGGCACGTTATTTGGTCCTCTTTAGCACTGTGATTCTTTTTAGGAAAATTTCTCTTATAATTAGTTCGTCTCTAAGCCAGTACAGTTCAGTTTTATCAAGAGCTCTCATTACCAGTATCACTTTTAATTTTATCATTAGAAAATTTTCCTTGAAAACTTTCTTCCCCCATTGAAATTCTTCAATACAAATGATTTCTTTCACTTTGCTGTCACTCTCAATGTGTTTAGTTTGCATCATAAAAGTCTGTATTTTTAAACTGTTAAATAATTTAATTTACATAATCAGATATAAAGATGCCAAGCTTTGTTAATTATTAAAAAGTTGTTTGAGGTGTTAAGGTAGTTTTTTCAAAAGTTAATGAACACTGGGATCCTGGAACAGAAAAAGGACATTCCATAAAAATGGAAGGAATAGGAATAAAATATGGACTTCAGTTAATAACTATCAACATTGGTTCATGAATTGTGACATGTAGTATACTAATATAAGATGTTAATAATAGAGAAAACTGAATATAACCTATATGAGCACTCTCTATACCATTTTAATAACTTTTCTATAAATCAAAACTTTTAAAATAAAGTTTAATTTTTAAAAGTTAATAGCAATAAAAACAAGAGATGTGAACTTATAGAATCTACTTTTGTGTGCTGTATTTACCACTAAAGCAAATAGGCTAAAGCTAACTGTAACTAATATTTATGAAAATTAGATGAAAAGCTCTCATCTTTACCATGCAGTTATATGCTGTTAACTTTTTTTTTTTAAACTGATTTTCAACATACTTTAAAAATTTTATACTATCTTTTACATGAACTTTTTAATGTAGCTGAGATAAAACCACATACCACTTTACATCATGCTTTGTCTACATGAGAAGACAACAGAGTGAAGTATTTAAGACTCACATGAGTGCAAGTCCTCCCTCCTGGCTGTGTGATCATATCAACTGTAAAAACGGAGAGTAGATGAGAATATGCCTGGCAAGAACTTAGAGCATCTAGCATTATCACTTGATAAATATTTTTTTTTTGATAAATATTTTGTAACTGTTATTAGCTTACTATAACATCATAGTTGTTTGTTATACCTTAATAAGCATGTTTCATAATCAGAAGAAAATTATTACCATAACAATATACAAATGTTCAAGAGTAAATTTTTCCTATGTTTGGGTCATAGGGCCCAAATGTAGAAGATGGACCCCTCTGTGTTGTTAAAAAACCCATATCATAGAAGATTTGGAAAACAGAAACCTTAAAATAATTTCTTGCTCAATACCATGATTTTAAACAAATTGAGATGTTTTTAGTGTTTAATCCTGATTTTTTCAAATATGCATTAACATTTTTCTCTGTTATTAAAATTTTTTCCAAACTTTTTCATGGATGCACAATGTTTTGTGTGGTTTTACCACTAGGTGGATACTGTTATTTATTGCATCATTCACCTAATGAATAAATATTGTCACAGAGCAAATAATTCCTTAGTAGACATTCCTTTTCATTAGGTTTTATAGATTTGCTTTCAAATGGAATCAAACGCTTATGAGGTGTAATTTTTAAATTAAGAAACCTTCTGAGTGGACATGAGTATAGTGAATACCCATGTATCCATCTCTTACCTTTAACAAAAACCAACATATCTGTCTTTCTTGTTTTTATGAACTTTTAAAAATGTCTCTTAATACATCACCAGGTAGAAGATCACAGATTTGCTTTCCTCAAATTTGCATTTATTCCAGTAGTACATAAAAATGTACATTCCTTGCCATATCTTTGATTGCTAGTAAATTTTAACTTTAAGTATTATCTGTTTGTGGTTCCTTTTTTGTGAATTGTGTTTGGGTTCTTTGTTCACTTACTGTTAGGACTCCTGTGTTTTCTCACTGTTTTTATATGAGATTTATGTATTAAGTATATTAATTTTATCATATTGTAAATATTTAAATATTTATGGTGGTTTTGATGTAGAACAATTTTCAGTTTTTTGTAAAATCTCTCATAGGCACTGTCTAAGAAACTGAATGATACTCATAATGAACTTAGTGACATTAAACAGAAGGTTCAAGACACTAATCTGGAGGTTAATAAACTGAAGAATATATTAAAGTCTGAAGTACGTATACATTTATTTTCCCTTTGGCCCAAGATAGCTGAATTTGCACAAGAGCTATTGATTGATTGCACTCATAGGAATGGCTGCATCAAGTGCATTTCTTTAATGCATAGCATATTCTAATGTTGACAATTGTGTGTTAACTATATATTTAGAAGGTCACCAGTATCCAGAAAGGTAACTCAAGAATGCACCCCTTTTGTTTTGCCACTTAACCATTTTAGATAAGTAGAACCCTCCTAACTGGATGGAGGACAAGGGGCCAGAATCAACATGGGCTCACTTATATTTGGAAATGGTAATTGACAGTTACAAACCTTTGACAAAAGAGGCTTCACCTGATGGTGTAGCAAATCAGAATTGATCACTCTGTTGTGGGACCATCTATTTCTTAGGGCCAGAGGGCCATGACTCTCTTCTCCATTTCTCTGTTAGTAACCAGTTGACATAAAGCTGTAGGGCAGTTTTAAAAGAATGATATACAGTAAGTGATACAGAAAGTTAAAGAGGGTAAAAATTGATGTGAGTAAAATTCAATTTATGTACACTGTACCATGTATCTCCCAAGTACATACTCTGTACACAACTGTTATTTTTAGTACAGTAATAGGAGATTCACATCTGATTCCTACTGGCACATTGGGAATATCTGAATCTTAAAAGCCAATACAGTAGATTAGTATGTTAATTTAATCAACAGACTTGGTACAGATCCTCCATATTGGTCAAGGTACCATTAGACCACAAGGTGGCGATATTAACTGGATTTCAACCAATCTCATGATTAATCATATTTGTGAGAACTTAAATCTTAATTTGAAAGTCTTATACAATTAGAGGTGTTGTTTGTTGTAATTTTGGCAATAAATGTAGCCCGTGTTTCTAAACTGTTTACTAACAAGTAGGAGAGAAAGAGATCAAGGGTCCTTTAAATTAATTATCAGAATTATAAATAAGTTTTTAGAATGTTAGTCAAACCATACTATTAAAATAATTTTTTAAAATGTATTTTGTAAAAGTAGCTTTATAATTATTATTCAACATAGTCTATTGTTTGTGGAGCTGATTGTTTTCTTTTAGAAATAAGCTCCTACTTTAGTCAGTCTATAGGGTCTAACAACGTGGTTCTTATTGTACGCCCAGTATATTCATTCATGTATATTTGGTGGGCTTCCCTGGTAGCCAACTCATAGGTTCTAACAATGTGGTTCTATATTGTACGCCCAGTATATACCTGAATGTATATGTTTGAATGGTGTTTATCAGCATAGGTTTCATATTTTACTTCTGAGCAACTTCAGGCAAGTTGTTAGTACAGAGAGCAAAAGTGAGTCATAGAACAGCCTCTGGTGGAGAAGATTAAGGCGTGGATTATGAATGAAAGACAGGAACCAGATAGGAAATACACCAAACCCAGAGATTTATCAGAAGCTGATGCTTAAGATATGCAAGTGGTCAGAAGCTCTGTAGTCACAGTACCACCCAAAAGAGCAGCTGGAACCCTGAAATACATAGATACAAAAGGTCAGGTCAAGGCAGAAACTCAGAAACCAGACCAGCAAGTAGTCAGCAAGCAGATATATAGGGAAAAGAGGCAATGAGTTTTGTTTAAACAAAAGCAAATGTAAAAACATATTCATTGAGGTCTGGAAGATAAGAGTAAAACCATAACCGTACTAGAGTGCGTGTGACTCAGGAACCAGGGCAGATCCTTGGCCCATTCCCTTTTGTTAATTATTAATTGACCAATTTTCTAAATTGAGAGTATAGATAGAATTCCTTGAGGTTATGATATAGATGGTCCTCTTGGCAAGTAAATTCCTAGTGACCTGGCAAATAATGTTTAATTTGCATCATATGTTTAACATTTTACTCTTTTAAAGTAACACATAAGATTTACTTTTTAGGAATCTGAGAACAGGCAAATGATGGACCAACTCCGAAAAGCCAACGAAGATGCTGAAAACTGGGAAAATAAGGCCCGTCAAGCAGAGGCAGATAACAATACCCTCAAATTAGAACTTATCACTGCTGAGGCAGAGGGGAACAGATTAAAAGAAAAAGTAGATGCCCTCAATAGAGAGGTCGAGCAGGTAAGTTTGGGAAAATATGCTTGTTGTACATCCTGCATCATATTTAAAAGAGTTTTGTTTAGCTTTCCATAAATTAAGTGTATAACAAACACTTAGGTTATCTAAGTATGCTGTGAATTGTAGTCTCTCTGTTACGTGCTCTCCACACTGTTTCTCTAATCTCTTACCTAAGTTGGAAAGTTAAGTCGCTCAGTCATGTCCGACTCTTTGCGACCCCATGAACTGTAGCCCATCAGGCTCCTCCATCCATGGGATTCTCCAGGCAAGAATACTGGAGTGGGTTGCCATTTCCTTCTCTAGGGGATCTTCTTGACCCAGGGATCGAACCCAGGTCTCCCGCATTGCAGGCAGACGCTTTAACCTCTGAGTCACCAGGAAAGCCATCTCTTACCTAACCTGCAACTATTAATAGAATAATCTTTAGCATTTTAAAAAATTAGAAACTGTTTCAAGCATACAAAAACAGTGTCCTCCCCAAAAGTAATATAAAAGGCCCACATAAGCCCATGTCCAAGGTTGAAGAACGCTAACATTTTACCATTGTTATAAAGAATGTATTTATCATTTAAATAAAGTGTCTCTTTATTTAAAGAAACAAAGCATTGCAGACCCAGCTCCACATCCTTTTCCTCCCCCGCTCTTGTGGTTGGTGTGTAGAACTTTGAGGTCAGTGTATAACTCTCTTGCATGTTTGAACTTTATCTACATACCTGTCACCCACAAATGATGTATAATGTTTTGTGTGCTTTGAGTTTTGGGGGGTTTTGCCATTTTTTAAAAAAATTTATTGGGGTCTAGCTGCTTAACAACGCTGTGTTGGTCTCTGCTGTAGAGCAGAGTGACCCAGCCCTTCTGTGGACTCCTTACCGTTTAGGCCACCGCAGAGCCCTGAGTAGCGCTCCCTGCGCCGAGCAGTAGGTTCTCGTCCGTTACCTATGTGGTACACAGTCTCAGTAGTGCGTGTGTGTCAATCCAATCTCCCAGTCCATCCTGTCTCCCCCTTCTCCCCCTTGGCACGTATGTTGTTTTCTTTACATGTTTTCTTTCTGTGTCTCTGTTTCTGCTTTGTAAATAAGACTATCTATACCAATGTTTTTTTTTCAGATCCCACCTATGTATGTTAATATATATTTGTTTTTCTCTTTCTGACTTACTTTGCTCTATAATAGGCTCTAGTTTCATCCACTTCATTAGAACTATCTCAAATGTGTTGTTCTTTATAGCTGAGTAGTATTCCATTGTAATATATGTACCACATCTTCTTTATCCATTCCTCTGTCAGTGGACACTTAGGTTGCTTCCGTGTCCTGGTTATTATAAATAGTGCTGCAGTTAATTCTGGGGTGCATGTATCTTTTGGAATTATGATTTTATCTGGATATATGCCCAGGAGTGGGATTGCTGGATCATATGGTAGCTCTATTTTTAGTTTTTAAAGGAACACCCAACCTGTTTTTCATAGTGGCTGTTCCAATTTATTGAGACATTCCCACCAACAGTATAGGAGGGCTCCTTTTTCTCTGCACTCTCTACAGCATTTATTGTTTATAGATTTTTTTGATGATGGCTATTCTGACAGGTATAAGGTGATACCTCTTTGTAGTTTTGATATGCATCTCCCTAATAATTAGTGATGTTGAACATCTTTTTCATGTGCTTTTTAGCCATGTGTATATCTTCTTTGGGAAAATGTCTATTTAGATCTTCCACCCATTTTTTGATTGGGTTAATTGGCTTTTTTTTTATTGAGCTGCATGAACTTCTCCTATATTTTGGAGATTAATCCTTTGTTGGTTGCTTCATTTGCAAGTATTTCCTCCCATCCTGAGGGTTGTCTTTTTGTTTTGTTCATGATTTCTGTTGCTGTGCAAAAGCTTTTAAGTTTATTTAGCTATTTATTTATTTAGCTATTTAAGTTTATTTAGCTATTTACTTTTTATTTTCACTATTCTAGGAGGTGGATTGAAAAAGATCTTGCTCCAATTTATGTCAAAGAGTTATGTTTTCCACCAAGAGTTTTATAGTATCTGGCCTTACATTTAGGTCTTTAATCCATCTTGAGTTTACTTTTGTCTATGGTGTTAAGAAGTGTTCTAATTTCATTCTTTTACACGTAGCTGTCCAGTTTTAACTTCCTGTTTTAAATTTCATAGATTTCTTCTCTTATTTTTTTCTTTTCTTCTCCTTCCTTTCAATTTGCTTCTTTTTCCAGTTTCCTACAGTGGAAGCTTAGATTATTGACTTTAGATCTTTCTTCTTTTCTAATAAATGCATTCACTGCTACAAATTTCCTTTAGCTACTGCTTTCACTGCATGCCACTAATTTTGATAAATTTTATTTTACTTTAGTTAAAATATCAAAATATTTCTCTTGAAATTTCTTTTCTGAGCCATGTGTTATTTAGAAGTGTGTTGTTTAATCTCCACATATTTGGGGATTTTCCAGTTATCTTTCTGTTATTGATTTCCAGTTCAATTTTACTGCGGTTGGAGAGCATATTTAGTATGATTTGTATTTTTAAAAATTTGTTAGGCTGGGACTTTCCTGGCAGTCCAGTGGTTGGGACTTCACCTTCCAAAGTGCAGGGAGTGTGGACTCAGTCTCTGTTCCAGGAGCTCATATCCTACATGGCCCAGGGCCAAAAAACTAAAGCATAAAAAAAAGCATCAATATTGTCACAAGTTCAATAAAGACTTTAAAAATGGTCGACAGCAAAGAAAATCTTTAAAAAATTGTTAGTGTATGTTTTGTAGCCCATATGTAGTCTCAGTTCAGTTCAGTTCAGTTCAGTCGCTCAGTCGTGTCCGACTCTGCGACCCCATGAACCACAGAACGCCAGGCCTCCCTGTCCTGGCGTATGTAGTCTACTTAGAGAATATGTAGTCTACTTAGAGAATATTCCACATGAGCTTTAGAAGAATGTGCATTCTGCTATTGTTGAATGAAGTTTCTAGAACTGTCAGTTCCAGCGATTGGTACTGTCCAATTCAACCGTGTGGTTACTCATTTTCTGCCTGCTAGGTCGATCAGTTGCTGATAGGAGCATGATGTCGTCTCCAGCTGTAGTTGTGGACTTATGTGTCTCTCCTTGCCACGCTATCCTTTCTTCCTTTATGTATGTTGACATGTTGTGTTGTTAGGTGCATACACTTCATGGGTTGTTATGTTTGGTGAATTAAGCTTTTTATCATTATTTAATGCCTCCTCTTTATCTCTGGTAAGTTTCCTTGCTCTAAATCAGCTTGTTTAAAATTAATCTAACTACTCCAGCCTTCCTTTGATTTGTGTTTGCATCTTTATATTAAAGTGAGTTTCTTGTAAAAACATATAGTTGAGTTTTGTTTTTTCCCCATTTTGACATCCTGATGTCCATTCACATTTGCAATGATAATAGATATAGTTGGGTTAATAATTATCATATTTGTGACTGTTTTCTATTCATTGCCCTTGTTTTATGTTTCTTTTTTGTCTTTCCCTCCTTATTGCTTGTCTGGTTTTAGTTGAGTGTCTTTTATGATTATATTTTATCTCCTAAATTAACATATCAATATACTTCTTTTTTTAAACTTTTAAAGTGGTTACCCTACAATTTTCAGTATACACTTATGACTAAGTCTGCATTTTTAAATAGCACTATATGACTGCAGGAGTAGCGCAGGTGTCTTTAACGTTGTATTTGAAATTCCTCTCTCCCATCTTTTATAACATTACTGTCCATCAGTTTACTTATCCAAGAGCTATAATCACTAAATAAATTCTTGCTATTGTGTTGAACCAACTGTTATCTAGTAAATTAGTTAAAAATAAGAAAAATAAAAGATTTTATTTTACCTTCACTCATTCTGTCTCTAATGTCCTTCCGCTATTTGTGTAGATATGAGTTTCTCACATATGTTATGTAACTTAATTGAAAATCTTTTTTCAACTTTTCTTCCAAGGAAAATCTACTAACAACACAACCCAGGGATCGAACCTGGCTCTCCGGCATTGCAGACAGACTCTTTACTGTCTAAACCACCAGGGAAGCCCATGACCACCATCAGTTCAGTTCAGTTCAGCTCAGTCCCTCAGTCGTCTCTGACCCTTTGAGACACCATGGACTGCAGCACGTCAGGCCTCCCTGTCCATCACCAACTCCTGGAATTGACCCAAACTTATGCCCATTGAGTCGGTGATGACATCCAACCACCTCATCCTCTGTCATCCCCTTCTCCTCCCACCTTCAATCTTTTCCAACATCAGGATCTTTTCAAATGAGTCAGTTCTTTGCATCAGGTGGCCAAAGTATTGGAGTTTCAGCCTCAGCATCAGTCCTTTCAATGAACACTCAGGACTGATCTCCTTCAAGATTGACTGGTTGGATCTCCTTGCAGTCCAAGGGACTATCAAGTGTTTTCTTCCAACACCACAGTTCAAAAGCATCAATTCATCAGTGCTCAACTTTTTTTATAGTCCAACTCTCCCATCCATACATGACTACTGAGAAAACTGTAGCCTTGACTAGATAGACCTTTGTAGGCAAAGTAATGTCTCTGCTTTTTAATGTGCTGTCTAGGTTCGTCATAACTTTTCTTCCAAGGAGTAAGTATCTTTTAATTTCATGGCTGCAGTCACCATCTGCAGTGATTTTGGAGCCTAAAAAAATAAAGTCTGTCACTGTTTCCACTGTTTCCCCATCTATTTGAAGTGATGGGATCAGATGCCATGATCTTAGTTTTCTGAATGTTGAGCTTTAAGCCAACTTTTTCACTCTCCTCTTTCACTTTCATCAAAGGGCTCTTTAGTTCCTCTTCACTTTCTGCCATAAGGGTGGTGTCATCTGCATATCTGAGGTTATTGATATTTCTCCAGCAATCTTGATTCCAGCTTGTTCTTCCTCCAGCCCAGCGTTTCTCATGATGTACTCTGCATAGAAGTTAAATAAGCAGAGTGACAATATACAGCCTTGACATACTCCTTTTCCTATTTGGAACCAGTCTGTTGTTCCATGTCCAGTTCTAACTGTTGCTTTCTGACCTGCATATAGGTTTCTCAGGAGGTAGGTCAGGTGGCCTGATATTCCCATCTCTTTCAGAATTTTCCACAATTTGTGGTGATCCACACAGTCAAAGACTTTGGCATAGTCAATAAAGCAGAAATAGATGTCTTTCTGGAACTCTCTTGGTTTTTTGATGATCCAGAGGATGTTGGCAATTTGATCTCTGGTTTCTCTGTCCTTTTCTAAAACCAGCTTGAACATCTGGAAGTTCATGGTTCATATATTGTTGAAGCCTGTCTTGGAGAATTTGAGCATTACTTTACTAGCATGTGAGATGAGTACAGTTGAGCAGTAGTTTGAGCATTCTTTGTCATTGCCTTTCTTTGGGAGTGGAATGAAAACTGACCTTTTCCAGTCCTGTGGCCACTGCTGAGTTTTCCAAATTTGCTGGCACATTGAGTGCAGCACTTTCACAGCATCATCTTTCAGGATTTGAATTAGCTCAACTGGAATTCCGTCATCTCCACTAGCTTTGTTCGTAGTGATGCTTCCTAAGGCCCACTTGACTTCAGAGTCCAGGATGTCTGGTTCTAGGTGAGTGATCATACCATCGTGATTATTTGGGTCTTGAAAATCTTTTTTGTACAGTTCTTCTGTGTATTCTTGCCACCTCTTGTTAATATCTTCTGCTTCTGTTAGGTCCATACCATTTCTGTCCTTTATTGAGCCCATCATTGCATGAAATGTTCCCTTGGTATCTCTTAATTTTCTTGGAGAGATCTCTAGTCTTTCCCATTCTATTGTTTTCCTCTATTTCTTTTCACTGATCACTGAGGAAGGCTTTCTTATCTCTCCTTGTCATTTTTTGGAACTCTGCATTCAAGTGGGTGTATCTTTCCTTTCCTCCTTTGTTTTCCGATTATCTTCTTTTTCACAGCTATTTTGTAAGTCCTCCTCAGACAGCCATTTTGCTTTTTTGCATTTCTTTTTCTTGGGGATGGTCTTGCTCCCTGTCTCCTGTACAGTGTCATGAATCTCCATCCATAGTTCATCAGGCACCCTGTCTGTCAGATCTAGTCCCTTGAATCTATTTGTCATTTCTACTGTATAATCGTTAGGGATTTGATTTAGGTCATACCTGAATGGTCTAGTGGTTTTCCCTACTTTCTTCAACTTAAGTCTGAATTTGGCAATAAGGTGTTCATAAGCTGAGCCACAGTCAGCTCCTGATTTTGTTTTTGCTGACTGTATAGAGCTTCTCCATCTTTGACTGCAAAGAATATAATCAATCTGATTTCGGTGTTGACCATCTGGTGATGTCTATGTGTAGAGTCCTCTCGTGTTGTTGGAAGAGGGTGTTTGCTATAACCAGTGCATTCTCTTGGCAAAACACTATTAACCTTTGCCCTGCTTCATTCTGTACTCTAAGGCCAAATTTGCCTGTTACTCCAGGTGTTTCTTGACTTCCTACTTTTGCAGTCCCCTATAATGAAAAGGACATCTTTTTGGGGTGGTAGTTCTAAAAGGTCTTGTAGGTCTTCACAGAACTGTTCAACTTCAGCTTCTTCAGCATTTCCGGTCAGGGCATAGACTTGGATTACCGTGAAATTGAATGGTTTGCCTTGGAAATGAACAGAGATCATTGTGTCATTTTTGAGATTGCATCCAAGTACTCCTTTTCAGACTTTCTTGTTGACTATGATGGCTACTCCATTTCTTCTAAGGGATTCTTGCCCACAGTAGTAGATGTAATGGTCATCTGAGTTAAATTCACCCATTGCAGTCCAGTTTTGTTCACTGATTCCTTCAATGTTGACATTCACCATTGCCATCTCCTGTTTGACCTTCCAATTTGCCTTGATTCATGGACCTAACGTTCCAGGTTCCTATGCTACATTGATCTTTACAGCATCGGAACTTGCTTCCATCACCAGTCACATTACAACTGGGTGGTGTTTTGCTTTGGCTCCATCCCTTCATTCTTTCTGGAGTTATTTCTCCACTGATCTCCAGTAGCATATTGGGTACCTACCAACCTGGGGAATTCATCTCTCAGTGTCCTATCTTTTTGCCTTTCCCTATTGTTCATGGGGTTCTCAAGACAAGAATGCTGAAGTGGTTTGCCATTCCCTTCTCCAGTGGACCACATTTTGTCAGACCTCTCCACCATGACCCATCCATCTTGGGTGGCCCTACACGGCATGGCTTATAGTTTCATTGAGTTAGACAAGGCTGTGGTCCATGTGATCAGCTTGGTTAGTTTTCTGTGATTGTGGTTTTCAGTCTGTCTGCCCTCTGATGGAGAAGGATAAGAAGTTTATAGAAGCTTCCTGATGGGAGAGGCTGACTGAGGGGAAACTGGGTCTTGTTCTGATGGGCGGGGCCATGCTCAGCAAATCTTTAATCCAATTTTCTATTGATGGGTGGAGCTGTGTTCCTTCCCTGCTATTTACCTGGGGCCAAACTATGGTGGAGGTAATGAAGATAATGGTGACCTCCCTCAAAAGATCCCATGTGTGTACTGCTACACTCAGTGCTCCCAACCCTGCAGCAGGCCACCACTGACCCACGCCTCCGCTGGAGACTCCTGGACACCCACAGGCAAGTCCAGGACAGTCTCCTGTGGGGTCACTGGGTCCTGGGGCACACAAGGTTTGTTTGATCCCTCTGAGTGTCTCTGGAGGGAATGGGGTTTGATTCTAAACGCGAATTTGCCCCTCCTACCATCTTGCTGGGACTTCTTCTTTGCCCTTGGATGTGTGGGTTATCTCTTCACAGCCGCTGCAGCTTACGTCTTACTGGGGTTTCACTGACCTTGGACGTGGGGTATCTGGTTGGCCTTATTTGTTTTCCTTCCCAGAGATCATAGTTCTGTGCTACCTTTTATCTGTTGTCTGAAAACTGATTTTTCCCTGCTGTATTTTGTTCATTTTTCTAGTTGTTTTGGCAACAGGGTAATTTAGACCCTGTTAATCCCTCTTGTCTAGATAATAACTGTTGTAAGGCCCTTATCTGCTAATATCATCTTTTGTCATTTTGCATCAGTTTACATCAACTAATTTTGATGCTTGTGGATCACTTTTCCTGTATCTTTACATGTCTGATATATGTATTTTTAAACTGAATGCTGGACATTGTGAATTTTACTTTGTTGAATGTTAGATTTTGTTATCTTCCTTTAGAGAGTGTTGGATTTGTTTTGGCAGGCTCTTAAATTACTTGCAGATTAACTAATACTTTCAAGATTGTTTTTAAGCTTTGGTAAGGCAGATCTAAAGTAGCCTTTCCTGTAAGACTAGTTTAGCCTCACACTAAGGTGTGACCCTTCCAGATTCTCTATTAAATGCCCAGTCCAGGGTGTTCTACACTAAAGAGTTTCTTAATGAGGGTGAAAGAGAAGAGTGAAAAAGCTGACTTAAAACTCAACTTTCAAAAAACTGAGATTATGGCATCTAGTCCCATCACTTCATGACAAATAGAGGGGGGTGGAAATGGAAACAGTGGCAGATTTTATTTTATTTGGCTCCAAAATCACTGTGGACGATGACTACAGCCATGAAATTCAAAGACGCTTGCTCCTTGGAAGAAAAGCTATGACAAATCTAGACAGCACATTAAAAAGCAAAGACATCACTTTGCCAACAAAGGTCCGAATAATCAAAGCTATGGTTTTTCCAGTAGTCATGTACGGATGTGAGATGTGGACCATAAAGAAGGCTGAGTGCTAAAGAATTGATGCTTTCAAACTATTGTGCTAGAGAAGACTCTTGAGAGTCCCTTGGACTGCAAGGAGCTCAAACCAGTCAATCCTTAAGGCAATCAACCCTGAATAATCATTGAAAGGACTGATGCTGAAGCTCCAATACTTTGGCCAGCTAATGCAAAGAGCTGACTCATTGGAAAAGACCCTGATACTGGGAAGGGTTGAAGGCAAAAGAAAAAGAGGGTGGCAGAAGATGAGATGGTTAGGTAGCATCACCAACTCAATGGACATGCATCTGAGCAAACTCCAGGAGATGATAAAGGACAGAGAAGCCTGGTGTGCTATAGTCCATGGGGTCGCAGAGTCTACCATGACTTAGCAACTGAACAATGAACCACCAGGGTGTTCATTAAGAACTTTTCACTTTCACAGGCTCAAACTTTGTCCCCAGCTTTGGCTCATTTGTTACCAGCTGACCTTGACTCATTTTCTTTATTTTTGGCATGTGAGAATTTCTCTTTCTTACCTACAAGTTTAGCTATAAATTGCAAAAATATTTTTTTTTCTATTTTACCCAGAAGATTTTCCTCTTAACTTAATCAGCAATTTTACTAGAACCTGAAACATTCCATACGTTCTTTTCAAAACATAAAACTGATCACATAACCTCCTCTGTAAGATAGTTCAGTGGAAGTAAAGACCTAAATTTTATTGATACCTGGGTTACCAGGCTCTGTTTTATAGGTTGTATGTGTTTTCAACTGTGTCTCTTTTCACTCTTTTCTGTGTCTCTGAGCTCGAGACATAGGAACCTTTTCTCTGCTCTTGCTTCACACTTGGCATCCTCCAATTTGAAAAGCTACCTTCGCCTCACACATTGTGTATCCATTTGCTTTTCAGATCTCAGTTCAAGTGTCATTGACTCAGAGAAGGCTTTCTTGACTTCTCTGATCCTTTCAGTCTAGGTCTCTTCCCTGTGTTATAGTTTTTTTCTCTAGAAATGTTTGCCTAATCTGTATCTACATATTCAGCTATATGATTATTTTACTGACCATGATTCCCCCATAGTCTAGAAGCCTCATGAGAACAGAGACCATTACCATTGGCTATGCATCTAGGCACATTGTTGGAACATAGAATATACACAAGAAAAATGTATGGAATGGATGGATAGGTGGTTGAGTGGGGTGGATGGATGCATAGAAGTCTGTTTGAAGAATGTGTGAGTAGTTGTATGAGTGAGGAAGGAAGGGAAGGAGAAAGAAAGGAGTGAATTTTGGCCAAATAACTTATTCCAGGAGCAATTTTTGTGTGTGTTGTACTTGTAAAAATGCTTATAAAAGCAGAAAAATTTCTTGGCTTGCCTCTTAGTTCTCTTAGCCTCATATAATAGCAAATAATTCTCTGTAGGTGGCAGTGCACTTACATAAGAACTTTTTCTGTAAAAAAAGGGGGGGGGGAATTATCTTGAATATTTGAAATTATTTATATAACTTGAATCTCATATTACAGTGTTTAAAACATGCTCTCATTTTCTATAATATGGATATATCCTTAACTTATAGTTACCCAGTCTATTTCTCTCAGAGGCATTAGTGTTAGAGAGTTATCAGTCCTCATTTTCTGATACTATGATCCATATCAGCATGTCATTCAAGAATGGGAAGGTAGGCACAGTGAATGAAACAGTGGCTAATGTTTTATCTTTAATAGCAGCAATATTTACATTATAGAATAATTGTAACTGTGGCAAATATAGACAGAACTACAAAGATGTATATGTCTCAACTAGCTTTGGGGCTGAGACTTTTAAGTTGTTTTCTCAGTACATTAAAAAGAATGATCAGCTGACCACTTTACTCATGGATTTTGTATATGAAAACTTGAAATTGAAATTTATCTTTCCTAGAATGTTTTGTACATACTCTTACCATCTATATCAACTAAAGTTCTTTATAGGGACTTCCCTGTCCTTGACCATTTCATGTAATGGCCTTTACCATTCCCTGTCCCATGGTTAAGGCTCCATGCTTCCACTGCAGGAGGCACGGATCCCAGTTTGGGGAATTAAGATCCCACATGCCATTTGTCAAGGCCAAAAAAATAAAAAAGAGAGAGAGAGAGAAAGAGAAAGTTCCTTGTAATCTAAAAGTAGTGTCATTAAAAGATTTGCCTCACTTTGTTTTCCGTGTTGTGGGTTTTTCCCATGTTAAAAAATATATAATAATTTGTCCTTGCAGCACTTAAATGCAGAACGGTCTTACAAGTCCCAGATTGCTACTTTACATAAGTCTGTTGTAAAGATGGAAGAGGAGCTTCAGAAGGTTCAGTTTGAAAAAGTGTCTGCCCTTGCAGATTTGTCTTCCACAAGGGAACTTTGCATTAAACTTGACTCAAGCAAAGAACTTCTTAATCGACAGCTGGTTGCTAAAGATCAGGAGATAGAAATGGTACGTCATACATTTTTAAATGGTTCTTTTAATAATGTTATCACTGTAAAATTTTTGTAATTTTAGAAAAACAAACTTTTTTTTAAAATAAAATGCTACAGCAAAGGTATGTCTTTCAACTTTAGATTTTATTTTTAAAGTCCAGGATATTAATTTCTGCTGTGTTCCAAACCATTCAAGACCATAACAGAGATTTTTCCTTTGTGTGCTCTGCATTTACTTTTAGTCAAAAGAATGATAAAACACACTGACATATCAGTCAGCAAAGAACCATGAGGTTGAGGTTTATCTAGCTAAATTATAATTTTAATGATATTGTTTTAAGCTAGATTTACTATTTGACTGAGTTCTTTTCAACTGTAATTCACTTGATATTATCTACCATGTGCCTGATGCCTGCCATCATGCTTGCCATGTGAATATAATGTTTAAAAGGTACAGCCCCCCCTGCCTCAAAGACCTCCTGGTATTGACATACAAATAATTTGGGGTGAATGTGATACTAATAAGAAATACTCAAGGTTTCAGAGAGGAAATTTCCCATTGGCCTGTGGGTGTCAGAGAGAAGTTCATAAAGGCGTACTACTGAACTCAAAAGGAATGAGGGAATAGCTTAGGCAATGGTATGGAGGTATAAATAAACTCTGGAGTAAGCAGTAAGTCATTTGCACTGGCCAGTGTATCATGAACAGTGACTGAGATGCATCTGAAGAAATAGACGGGACCTAAATCCTAAAAGAATGTATGTTAAAGTTGCATAGTATAATTGAAATATCAACACATTTTGGCTATGTTTACATTTCTGTTATTATCACACCCTGTTGAACTCCCTTATTTTGTTAGCCTACTGCTTGTTAGGAGGATATGATGCATTTGAGAATGATGTGTCTTGTTGGCTTCTGTAAGAAGTTCCATGTAAAAATGGATACACAATTGTCTTTAGCAGCATTCTTCATAATTGCCAAGAAGTATAAATAACTCAAATATTCGTACATCTATGCAAGGGAATATTATTTGGCAGTAGCAGTAATGAAGGATTGATAGCTGCTAAAACATGGACAACTCTTGAAAACATTACACTAAGTGAAGGAAGTCACTCACGTAAGACCCCACACACACACACACACACACACACACACACACAGTATGTTTCCATTTATGTGAAATGTTCAGAATAAGGCAGATCATAGAAAACAGATGAGTTATTGCCTAGGGCTAGTGCTGGGGCAGAGGTAAGGGAGTGACTGCTAATGTGTACTGGGTTCCATTTTTGGATGTTGAAAATGTTCTAACAATAAACTGTGAGAATGCTGTATGATCACATAGCTCTGTTAATACTGTGTTGGCCAAAAAGTTTGTATTTTTCCGTAAGGTGTTACAGAAAAACTCAAACAGACTTTTTGGTCAACCCAATATACTAAAAACCATTGACTTGTACCATTTAAATGGGCGAGTTGTATGGTATGTGAATTACATCCCAGTGAAGCTGCTACCAAAAAAGTGATGCTTCGTTTTGTATTCCCGCCATCATTGCCTATTTTAATGTTAATCAACACGCATTAAGACATTTGCCAATTTAATAAACTGCAGCATTGGTTCAACCAAAAGAGGTTTTTCTCCTCTGAATATTTAGCAATGTCTGGAGGTATTTTTGATTGTCACACCAGGGTTGGGGGGTGTTGTAGACCTCTAGTAAGTAGAGGCCAGGGATGCCGCTCAGCATCCTGTAAGGCACAGGGCAGCTCCCTATACCAAACAGTTACCCAACACAGAAGATCAGCAGGGTCAAGGTTAAGAAATCCTGGATTGGAAATACCATTTTGCTTTAAGTTATGTTTCTTTGATTATTAATATAAGATATATTATTCTCTATGTTTACTAATTAGTTAGCTATATTTTGTAAATTTTCTGTTCATATCATTAGTTCACATTTCTCATGAATTAGTTCATATTCCTTTTATTAGTAAGATATTAACTATTTACTGAGTTTATTTTCATCTGGTTTTCTTCCTCGTAAATTTTGATTGTTTATAATGACTATAGATATGTTTGTTTTTGCTATGGTCAGACATTTTAAATTGTATCTAGTCTAAAAAGTTCTTACCCTACCTGCCTGCCCCTTTCCTAATAATTCATTTTTTATTAGACTTTCTTTTCTCAGAGGTTTACATTAAATTTTTGAATATATATATAATTTATTATAATGTATATTGAGATAAAGAATTTTTTTTTCCTACATAGTGATGTCTGGTTTCCCTCCTTTTGGAGACGCCTTCTCCAAATACATTTGGAGAATGCATTTTAGGCTCAAGATAGCCTTCAAAAAGTGAAGTGCTTCATCGGACCATACAAGAGAGGGAATGTGAGATTACTCCTTATCTTTCTTAACCGTGGAGTATGATGACATTCCATCAGGAAGTTAGGCATTTGTAACTTACCCAACTTGGGTCAAAGTAATAGTCACAGATACTACCATGTCAGTCTTGCCAAAATATATTATAAGAAATAGCAAAGCTGGACATGGAAATTGTTTGACGTTTGGGATTAATAACTCTTAAATTAATGAACCTTCTAATACTATCAGAGAGTTGGGAAGTGATACTGTGTATGTGCATGTATCTGCTAAGAAGGACGCAATTTCAAATCTAGAAATTAAACGTGGTTGTCAGTTCATAACAGATAAATTTTATGAGTCTCTGATAATACCTGAGTTAAGTGAACAAGTGGGAATAAGTATAGATATCTTCCTATCATTGTGCAGATGGAGAATGAGTTGGATTCTGCTCGTTCTGAAATAGAACTCCTCAGGAGTCAGATGACAAATGAGAGAATCTCCATGCAGAATCTAGAAGCTTTGCTGGTGGCGAATAGAGACAAAGAATATCAGTCTCAGATAGCACTTCAGGAAAAAGAATCTGAAATTCAGCTTCTCAAAGAACACCTTTGTTTGGCAGAAAACAAAATGTGAGTTGATTACCAGTATGATAACATTAAGTTGTATTTCTTAAGTTTTCGGTACTTTATAGGTTAGTGGAATTTTAAAGCTGGAATTTAGACCATTTAATGTCATAGTTTGCTGTTAATTAAACTGAGGACCCAAAATGTTGTGATTTGTCTAAGATTTAGTACCTGTTTCTATTATGTGTCTCTAATGCATCTAATGGAGAAGGCAATGGCACCCCACTCCGGTACCCTTGCCTGGAAAATCCCATGGATGGAGGAGCCTGGTAGGCTGCAGTCCATGGGGTCGCTAAGAGTTGGACACAACGGAGCGACTCCCTTTCACTTTTCGCTTTCATGCATTGGAGAAGGAAATGGCAACCCACTTTAGTGTTCTTGCCTGGAGAATCCCAGGGATGGAGGAGCCTGGTGGGCTTCCATTTATGGGGTCGCACAGAGTCGGACACGACTGAAGCGACTTAGCAGCAGCAGCAGCAATGCATCTAAGTTTAAATGTAACCATCTTTATGTTGATTGTTTCCAATGGAGTTTTGGGTCTAATAGAACCTCTACTGATCTAACATATTGCCTTTGGGAAATATTATAACGAGCTTAGGAAAAAAGCACTTCTGAAACCAGAAGGATTTTCTATTATGGACCTGCTTGGTATTGCTGCCCAGTCTTTTCACTTGTCACATGGTATTTCCTGGTGTACTGGGTACCTGGAAGCCCTACTGCATTCACTGAATGCTGGAGACTTGCCCCAGAGCACTGATGGTGACTTTCTTTTAAAGAATTCCTAGTACTGTTAGCACCTTATTACACCACTGGAGGCTTAGACGGAAATGCCTGCCTGCATGTGTGTGTCCTGTGTGTGCTTAGTCGCTCAGTCGTGTCTGACTCTCTGGGACTTCATGGACTGCAGCCCACCAGGCTCCTCTGTCCATGGGATTCTCTAGGCAAGATCACTGGAGTGGGTTGCCATTCCCTTCTCCAGGGGATCTTCCTGAGCCAGGGATCAAACCCCAGTATCCTGCACTGCAAGCGGATTCTTTACCGTCTGACCCACCAGGGAAGCAACCCCCCCTCCCCCGCCTGCATAGTAGATATTTGATCACCTTTGTCACCTGTCACAAAACCTGATGGGGGACCCTTAGCCTCTGTTCTTATCCATCCCACCTGTAACACCTTTTCATCCAGCCTTAGCTCTGCCCTCTCATCTGAGTAGGGGACGTGGGGAAGGACAGGAATCATGGTCTCAGGAATTGGCCACTTTTGGGAGCCCCTGACTGAGCACAGGGTGCAAAACCAGAGCTGGTTTCCTTCAGAGACTGTTTTTAGGTTGTGGCAGCTATAACTGATTCACTCTTTTCAGTCACTGCAGCTGGGCTTTGGACTGGACCTTCAGAATGATCCAGTTCTGTAGGATCATTTCCTCAAGCCGTAGGTGGAAATTGCCTCAGTGAAGTATGCCAAAACTCCCACCTTAAGGGGGTACACTCTGTTTTAGGCGGGCTGGTGAGTAGTGTCACCTAGAACTGGTAAGCTTGATAAACGCCTGTGTTCCTCCTAGAGTTTACACTCCAGCAGTCCATAGTGCAGTCCTGAAAGCCAGCAGAGAGGAGAGAGTGTTCTGGCAAGAGTGGTCACCTCTGTCATTATCTTCCTCCTGGTAGTGTGCTTATCACAGGGTTTTGGAGGCATTGTTTAGCCCTAAGGAAGATCCTGTTAAATTGAAGAGATTTTGTCTTTAACAGTTGGATATATCAAATTTCATTACACACATATAAGGCATTTAGTCAATTAGATATACATATATGCACCAACTGCATATTCGTTGTGGTGCTAGTGAATTCCAGTGTTACATGTGTTAGAATATGCATATCATACCATGAAATAAATTGTAAAAATTATCTGCAGTGAACTGATAATATAGGTAGATAATGGTATTACCATATCTAAAAATAGGGAAAATGAAGTTTAACTAATTGAATGGGGCTAAGACAGCTTAAAGGGCTTTTAGTAGACTACTTTGCACATTTACTGCATCTAAAATTGGCATGTTTTATTTTAATTTATTTTATTTGTATGAAATTGACATATTTTAGATGCACCAATACATCTCTGAAAATCAGAGTGTTGCTTGGCCTCAGCTGAGAAACCGTGGCCAACGTGGTTTCAGGTGCCCTAGGAGTACTTTGGTATTCTGCCTTTAATCGACCATCATTCACGTTCTATATACAGGGCCATCCAGAGTAGGGACGTGGCCCAGTTCAGGAACGTCGTGACGCAGCTGGAAGCTGACTTGGACATTACAAAGAGACAGCTAGGGACAGAGCGCTTTGAAAGGTAGGTTCAGCAGCTGGAAAGCACTGTGTCTGGGAGAAAAACAGACTTTGGTTATTTCATGGTGATTAGATTTTAGGGTATGATTTGAACTGCAGTTTTACAACAGTGTTAATAATGTTGCTGGATATAAAAGTTCAGTTAAAGTGTCCCTCTTTTGCTCTAGGGAGAGGGCTGTGCAAGAACTCCGCCGCCAGAATTACTCAAGTAATGCTTATCATTTGAGTTCCACAATAAAGCCAAATACAAAATGTCACTCACCAGAACGTACTCACCATCGATCTCCTGACCGAGGCCTAGATCGATCATTAGAAGAGTAAGTGACTTAAGGATCCATTCTTTAGGGAACCATATAGCAATAAGCACTGAATATTTGAGGGAGTGAGAAAACTCAGTAACCATCTACCATTAACAGTGCTTTTTAAACATCATTATATAATTGGATATGTTGACATTAAAAAAAAGTATTTTGATAATTAGTGTCATATAAATATGTTAAAGAAATATGTCTATTTTATCTAAAGTTTACATAAATTTTTAAAATCTGATTTTCTTTAATTTCTATAACATACATTTTTACATACTTTCATTAACAAACTATTGGCTAATTATTGTAGCCCCCAAAATACATATACTCTAGGAAAGTAATAGGCTAATTTTTCAAAGTAAAATATTTTAGCTGTATTCCTATATGTCAGAAACTCTGTAAAAACATTTTTATTTATAAATAATTTCAAACTTAGAAGTTAAAAATAAAACAATGCAAAGAACATCTGTACACCTTTTATCCCTACTCACTGTTATGAAAATTTTACTCCGTTTGCTGTTTCTGTGTTTATGAGTCAGTATGAGCTGTCTCCGACATTCATACTCTTGCACTTTCTCCTCCCTGTCTTCCTCTCTTGCCCTGCTCCCACCCACCCACTCCCTGCAACAGACATTTAAAAACAATAACCAGTACCTCCAGTTGGAACCATCTTCATAGGTTTCTCCCTTGCCTCCTTCCTTTCTGTATTTGTATGACACCCTTTTTTCTCCAGTGAGAGGCCTCAGTTCAGTTCAGTTCAGTCGTTCAGTCATGTCCGACTCTTTGCAACCCTATGAACCGCAGCACACCAGGCCTCCCTGTCCACCACTAACTCCTGGAGTTTACTCAAACTCATGTCCGTCGAGTCGGTGATGCCATCCAGCCATCTCATCCTCTGTTGTCCCCTTCTCCTCCTGTCCCCAATCACTCCCAGCATCAGGGTCTTTTCCAATGAGTCAACTCTTCGCATGAGGTGGCCAAAGTATTGGAGTTTCAGCTTCAGCATCAGTCCTTCCAATGAACACCCAGGACTGATCTCCTTTAGGATGGACTGGTTGGATCTCCTTGCAGTCCAAGGGATTCTCAAGAGTCTTTTCCAACATCACAGTTCTAAAGCATCAATTTTTCGGTGCTCAGCTTTCTTCACAGTCCAACTCTTACATCCATACATGACCACTGGAAAAACCATAGCCTTGACGAGATGGACCTTTGTGGCAAAGTAATGTCTCTACTTTTTAATATGCTGTCTAGGTTGGTTGTAACTTTCCTTCCAAGGAGTAAGTGTCTTTTAATTTCATGGCTGCAATCACCATCTGTGGTGATTTTGGAGCCCAGAAAAATAAAGTCTGCCACTGTTTCCACTGTTGCCCCATCTGTTTGCCATGAAGTGATGGGACCAGATGCCATGATCTTAGTTTTCTGAATGTTGAGCTTTAAACCAACTTTTTCACTCTCCTCTTTCACTTTCATCAAAAGGCTTTTTAGTTCTTCACTTTCTGCCATAAGGGTGGTGCCATCTGCATATCTGAGGTTATTGATATTTCTCCCAGCAATCTTGATTCCAGCTTGTCCTTCTTCCAGCCCAGTGTTTCTCATGATGTACTCTGCATATACGTTAAATAAGCAGGGTGACAATATACAGCCATGACATATTCCTTTTCCTGTTTGGAACCAGTCCAGTTCTAACTATTGCTTCCTGACCTGCATATAGGTTTCTCAAGAGGCAGGTAAGGTGGTCTGGTATGCCCATCTCTCAGAATTTTCCAGTTTATTGTGATCCACAGAGTCAAAGGTTTTGGCATAGTCAATAAAGCAGAAATAGATGTTTTTCTGGAACTCTCTTGCTTTTTCGATGATCCAGCGGATGTTGGCAATTTGATCTCTGGTTCCTCTACCTTTTCTAAAACAAGATTGAACATCTGGTCAACATCAAAATGTTCACTCAACAATGATAACAGTTATTCCTTTGCTCAATCCCAGAGTGTGTCTAAAGTACTTTCAAGATTTCTTCATCTATGAACTATACTACAGGCAACTATGAACTACAATAAACAGGCCAACTTAGAAAAAAGTTCAAAATCTGTTTGCAATTCTTCCTTCCTGTCCCATACATGACCTTTCCAAAGTCTTGAGGGCATATAGTCAAATACTGTGTTCATAAATTACTTGGATTATTTTTTTTCACTCTCACTGTGATGATGGTATACATTTAAAATAACAGTAGATTCATTTGTTTCAATTTGCTTTCATTTTTCATTTTTCTTTATTATGCTGAGATGTCCTAGCCAAGAAGAAGAGATGTTCCATTGGAACAATGTTCCATTGTTCAAATTTGCTTTGTGTCTTTAAGGAATGGCTTGTAGTTTTTCTTTAAATAGGTTTTGAATATTTCTTGTAAAATTCACTCCTGAATATTTTATTACTTTTTTGTTATTATTGTAAATGGAGTTTCCTCCATATATTATATATTCAAATGATGCTACTTTTGCATGTTAATTTCCTAGCATGTTATCTTGCTAAATTCTTTTATTTCATTAAATTTCATTATTAATTCTTTAGGGGTTTCTAGGTATACTATCATGTCATCTGCAGAAAGATATTTATTTCTTCTTTTCCTATTTTTATCTCTTGAATTATATTCTCTGGTTAATAGCATTTGCTAGTATCATCAGAATAATGACAGATAGTCGTGGCAAAAGTGGAATTTCTGTTTTAATTATGACCTGTAGTGGGAATATCTCTTTTTGTTGTTTTTTTTTCCTGTTAATTAAGATACTAGTTTTATGATTCATGTTTATATATTTTATGGTATTAAGGAAATACCACTTATTCCTATTTTTTTCAAGATTTTTTTAATTAGGAAACTTTTTGTCAAGGACTTTTTTTTAGCATCTATGAAGATATGGTTTTTCTCTTTATAATTATTAATATGTGAATATATTAATTAATTTTTCAACTATTGAACCGTGTTTGAATTTCTGACATACATGAGAAATTGGTCATAGTCTATTATTTTCTTAGTGTTAGGTAATATTTTATTTATTTTAGATTTGTATATCAATATTCATAACTGATATTGACCTGTACTTATCTCTTTGTGCTTTTTCTGTTAAGTTTAGATATCAATGTTATATCTGCTTCTAAAAAAATAATTTGGAAGTTTTTGTTTACTGTAGTTTGAAACAAGTTATACAGTTGGGGATTATCTGATTTCTAAAGAACCTTGACTCTTTTTTTGTGGGGTGTACTTCCTTGGTAACTTTTTCTATTTCTTCTTTGGAAATTAGTCTTTTTAAGCTATATCTGTGTAAAAATTATCGATGCTTTTAACTCTAGGTTTTCAGCTTTATTTGCACAGAAGTAACGAATGCAATATCTTATAAACTTTTAAATTTCTTCTATGTCAATAGTTATATCCTGTTGCCATTTCTTATTTGTGTATATGTGCTTCTCCCTTTTGTTTGTTGATTACCTTAGCCCGTGGTTTGTTTACTTATTTCATTGCTTCAAAGAACCAGCATTTTGATTTATTGATTTAATCTATTTTCTTTCTCTACCTTATTAATTTCTGTTTTTATTTACATTAGTTCCTTCCTTGTGCTATTTTTTCATTTACGTTGTTGATTTTTTTCCCCTAGGTTTTTGAGTTAGAAATTTTATTCATTTATTACCATTCTTTAACTTTTATCAATGTAGATATTCAGGGTTATGAATTTTTCTATGATTACTGCTTTAAGTATATCCCACAGATTCTGATATATAGTGTTTTCATGATCATTATTTTTCAGAATTTCTTTAATCTTTTTTGTACTTTCATTTTTACCCAAGAGTTATTTGATAGAAAATCTTTTAATTTTCAGTGAGAAGAGTTTTTTGTTTGTTTTGGTTTCATTTTTAATTCTCAGTGTTATTGTGTATATTATTTGTAATACTTCTATTTTATGGGAACTACTGATGTTTTCTTTATACTTTACTACATGTTCAAGTTTTGGTAACAGTTCATGTACACTTGAGAAGATAATATTCTTTCTTATCAGAGTATAGTGTAATATATCCAGAAGATTTACCTTTTTAATTTTACTTTGTTCTTTTATAATTTTTGTTCACTTGACTTGTGTTACTAAGAATGGCATTTTAAAATTTCCTACTATTGGTATGTTTTTATTTCTTCTTATATCTCCTATAAATTTTGTTTTACATAGGTGGTTTGCTGTTTTGTCTGTTGCATAGA
Source organism: Muntiacus reevesi (assembly GCF_963930625.1). Classification (NCBI taxonomy): domain Eukaryota; kingdom Metazoa; phylum Chordata; class Mammalia; order Artiodactyla; family Cervidae; genus Muntiacus; species Muntiacus reevesi. Next base: position 97,262,271 of record NC_089251.1, read on the forward strand.
TATTCTGAATTATCATATCTTCACTGTGAGTTTGGCTTTTACAAAATGTTATTTTCTGATGCACTTAACTTTTTTGGAAGGAGGAAGGACTTGACGTCTACTTTGTCTGGTACTAGAGTTACAACTCCTATTTCCTTATTGGGTCCATTTGCCTGGTAAATCTTTGTCCATGTCTTTTTTTGAATCTCTGCATTTTAAATGTCTCTCTTGAGATAGTATGGATTTGAGTTTGACTTTATGAGCCATTTTGAAATTCTTTTTTTTAAAATAGGTGAATTAAGTTCCTTAACATTATGGATATAACTGTTAAATTTGGTCTCAACAGTTATATTATGATAACTGTTTACTATGTGATATTTGCTCTAATTCTTTCTCTGTTTGGTTATTCTTCTTTGCTTGTAACCATTTCTTTTGATATTCAGGAAGTTTAGTGTCTTATTATAATAATTACTTTTCTATTAATACTTTTAATAGTGTCCTTAAAGTATCCCTTTTAAAACTTTTAAGCTTTTGCTGTTCGTTTTAAATGGTGCCTTTTGAGTACCATCTAATATCTAGACATGGGCTTCCCTGGTGGCTCAGCAGTAAAGAATCCATCCGCGAATGCAGGAGACGCAGGTTCAATCATGCCTGAGTCGGAAGGATCCCCTGGAGAAGGAAATGACAGTCCACTCCAGTATTCTTGTCTGGGAAAATCTCATGAACAGAGGAGCCTGACAGGTTACAGTCCATGGGGGTCAACAGAGTTGAACACAACTTAGCGACTGAATAACATCATCTAGACAACAGTCAATGTACTTAATTTACTTTTCCAAGTAGCTTGTCTGTTTCCTGTTCCTATAATGTTTTCTTTTCAGGTTGCCATACAAATGGAATCATGTGGTATATAGTCTGCAGTGGCTGACTTTTACCCAGCCACTGGGTAAAATATTCGATTTTTATAGTAGAGATTTATTCAGGTTGTTGTATATATCAGATATTACTGGATATTGCTTTTAACTGCTGAATAGTATTCCATTGTGTGGCTGTAACACAGTTTTGTTTTGCTCTGTTTTACTCTTTATTTTGAAATAATTAGTCTCATAAGTAGATGCAGAAATAGTGCAGATGGCCCCACATATCCTCCGCCAGCTTCCCCAGTGGCCATGTCTTACAAACCACGAAATTGACATTGGTATAGCTAACTAGCTGATACACCTTATTCAGTTTTTGCTAGTGTGTGTGCAGTTTGTTTTTGTTTTTTGTTTTTTTACATACCACACATAGAACACCACCACAGTCAAGGTTCTGAATTGTCCCATCAGCCCCAAGGAGCTCATTCCTTCACAATACTCTTTCATGGTGACATCCTCCCGTCCACCTCCCTATCCCCGAGCAAACTCTACTTTCTTCTCTATCTCTGTAATACTGTCTTTTTGAGAGTGTTGTGTAAATGGAATCACACACAGGATGTAATTTTGTGAGAGTGATTCTTCTCTCTTAGCACAATGCCCGTGAGATCCATCCAGGTTGGTTATAAAGTCAATAGTTCTTTTCTTTTTATCATTGAGTCCATATGATTGCATTATATGGATTATTCACAGCTTCTGAAAACTGGGTGATAAAATACATTATATCTGACTTCCTTCACAGAAGCTGAGGGGAAAAAAATCCCAAGTATTGTCAAAGTAACACTAGAATACATTTTTTAATACATCATAAAATCATTGAGTTAAAATATTAATCTACATAACTTTTTTCTCTCTTATAGGAATCTTTGCTATAGAGATTTTTGACACATGGAAAGATTCTTCACATCCTTGGGAGAGGTCAAAGTTTCAAACTGATTTTTTTTTTTGCTATATGATTGCATTTATCTTTTGAATGCTTGACAATGTTAAATGAATTTATTAACGCCATGCCTCTGAATCTCTGTTTTCATGTGCCGTGCCATACCGCAGTGATCTGAGATGACTCATAAACACAAAAATGTATATGGCCCTTTCTATCCATACAGTAATAGTGAGTGTAAAACCTGCTTACTTCACTATTGACGACTGTTGTGTTAACTATCCGGAGTAAATAAAGAAGCTTATAAAAAGAGGGCAAAGTGTTTTAACAAAACTGATTTTTTTTCCTTTGTGATTTATGCTTTCATGGCTGGACAAACTGTGCCAAAAGAGGCGCAGTTTACCACTCCTGGCCTGGGACCCCATATGCCATTTTGGATCCAACCTGAAATGAATTCCGGGCCATGCTCTGACTCCAAAGCAGTATAGTAGGCGTGTGTCAGGGTTTTTAAATCCTTAGTGTTGTACCATTAATTAGCATACATTTCCTACAATTGTTTACCCCTACTATTTTTAGAAAGGTAGGTAATACTATCTCTGTCAAGAATGTAAGATTATTTTTTTAAAAATCTGTATTTTTCATACCTTTTCCTTTAAAATATTAAAATACTGCAATCAACTTAATTGCCATTTTATTTATTTATTTTTGCCTGTGGCAGCTGTCTATAATGTAGTGTAACAAGTTCAGTGATGTTTCTTTTTTTCCCCCAAAGTCTCCAAAATCTCTTAACCTTTTCTGGCCGTAGACTTCGATTTCATGTTGATATTACAGTCTGAACACTATTGTATTTTACTAACACAAGTTATCTGTACTCTTGCCATTTTAATAAAAAAAAAGTCCTGCCATTAATAGTATTCATATGATGTAGACAGTTTCTTATTTTATATAGTCACTACTCATTATGACTGCAGTAATGCAGGACAGTGCCCTGATTTAGGTCTTGCTTCGTTAGCACTCCGTTTCACCGTAAATTCATGCTACATACTCACTTTACTTTGATTTTTAAAAACCTTGAGTTTTACTCCTCTACTTCAGGACAGTCACTATAGATTGGTTTTAAAAATTGAGTAATTAAAAAGATGGCCTTTTATAAACATTGTGTAGAATAATATGCAAAAAGTTGTTCTTGCTAGTATTAAATAATATACCAGTGAATATGCAAAATTAACCTTTGCTAGGTAGCAAAGCACTAGGTCATCACAGCAGTCATTTTAGTCTCTCCACCTCCTAAAAGAGCTGACAAGGAGCTGAGTGTCAATCTGTTGTGTGCACTTAACACAGATTTTATGTGGAGAGGGCAGTAGGAGGGATGGGGGCATGAGAGAAAAAGGAAGACGTTTCCATGCTTGATGAAAAGTATACTGTACTTGACTTGTGCCATCAATTGCGGAATACTTAAAAGGAAAATTATACGGTGAATATAAAGGGGCCAGTGTTATCCAAAGGTAGGGAAACCTTAACTGTATTCTGTGTTAAAATTCAAAGAAAAGATTATTTCTTATGGTAATATTTTAAAACATTCTTTGTTCTAAATGAGATTCTAATTGCTTGAGGTAAACATATAGTAGGCTATTGATATAGTAAAGATGCAATGCAAAAAATGCAATAAAATACACAATACAAAAGCGATATCAAACATATTCTTTCTTGATGACAAAGAAGTCTTCTGGAAAAGAGCTCTCAGTTTTGAAATGCCATGTTTAATATAAAACATCCACTTTTACTGAAGTAAGGGTGTTTTAAAAGAAGATTAAATATCTGATTAATTAATACCCTCTGAGTTAGATGTCTCATAGGCACTGAGTCTGAATATGCCTAAACTCAACTCAGCAATGTTTGCTCCTAGCAGTCCCTACCCTCGTTTCCCACAGTGGAATGCCACATCAGCCACTGTGACAGACACCTGAAAGTCCAAATGCCATCCCAGGTCACTCCCTTTCCTTCTCACTCCACACAGTCAACCTAAAGTTCACTTCCTACTTTGCAACATTACTAAAAGAAATTAAAGAAGACCTAGATAAGTGGAAAGACATCCTGCATTCATGGATTGGAAGGCTTAATATCCTTAAGAAGAAATATTCCCCCAAACCTATTATTTTTGCAGAAATGGAAAAGCAAATCCTAAAACTCACATGGAATTGCAAGTGCTGAAGTTATAGAACCCTTTGAAGAAAACATTGAAGCAAATCTTCATGACTTTGTATTTCGCAGTGGTCTCTTAAATATGATTTAAATGATGAACACCACCAAATACAGATAAACTGGACTTAATCAGAATTTAAAAAACCTCTCCATCAAAGGACAGTATCAAGAAAGTAAAAGGCAACCCAAGTAATGTGAGCAAATATTTGCAAATCATGTATCTGGTAAGGATGTCCTCTCCAAGCTAAATAAAGAGTTTTTACAGCTCAACAACAAAAAACAGATATACTTTCAGTCCTACTTCCATCTAGTCCATTCACACTGTAATCAAAGTGTGTAAACACACATATATGATCACTTCCCTCTCCACACATACACAGTGCGAGTACCAAATTTATCATTATAGTCTGAGCTCTTTAACATTTTATACAGCTCTCTCGGATTTGTTGGGTTTTTTTAATCTCTTCAACTTCATACCTTACCATCCCCCCACTTAAAATTATGTATTACAGTTTTTCTCAATTGCTTTTGGTAACAGTTTGTGCAGTTTGTGCTCTTTTATCTCTTGGCCTTTGCACATGCTGTGGATCACTCTGAATCACTCCTTTTTCTCTTTCCTATTCCCCTCCCAGCCCAGAAAATTCATGCCTTAACGTTGTGTCCTCAACACCAAGTACAGAGCCTGGCACCAATATGTGTTTAGTAAATACTTGTTTCTAAAAGTAAACGTCTTTTTATTTCTTGTCTAATTTCATGTATTATTCTATTTACTATTAATGCATTAAAGAATGCATGTGCTCCATTGCATTCTTATTGTATCATCTTGTTTGTGTGTCATACCATTGGACTGTGAGCTCCATAAAGGCAAGAATAATTTGATTTAGTTGTCATGGTACAAACCATGCCTGACTAAAGGTGGCTTCCAGTTAACATATGTTTACTGAAAGAGGGTGAATTTTAGGTGGTTATGGTTCATAACCATAGTCATAGTTCTTGAGTCCCACTGCTTGACTTTACATAACTGTGTAGTTGGGCAAGTTAGCACGTTCTATACTTTATTTTCGATATCTGTAAAAGGTGTATTTATAATAGTACCTAATATCAGTTTCCCAAAGAAAGTCAGTGCCAAAGAATGCTCAAACTACCATACAATTGCTTTCATCTCACACACTAGTAAAATAATGCTCAAAATTCTCCAAGCCAGGCTTCAGCAATATGTGAACCATGAACTTTCAGATGTTCAAGCTGGTTTTAGAAAAGGCAGAGGAACCAGAGATCAAATTGCCAACATCCGCTGGATCATTGAAAAAGCAAGAGCATTCCAGAAGAACATCTATTTCTGCTTTATTGACTTTGCCAAAGTCTTTGTGTGGATCATAATAAACTGTGGAAAATTCTGAAATATATGGGAATACCAGACCACCTTACCTGCCTCTTGAGAAATCTGTATGCAGGTCAGGAAGCAATAGTTAGAACTGGACATGCAACAACAAACTAGTTCCAAAAAGGAGTACGTCAAGGCTGTTTATTGTCACCGTGCTTATTTAACGTATATGCAGAGTACATCATGAGAAACGCTGGGCTGGAAGAAGCACAAGCTGGAATCAAGATTGCCGGGAGAAATATCAACCTCAGATATGCAGATGACACCACCCTTATAGCAGAAAATGAAGAAGAACTAAAGAGCCCTTTGATGAAAGTGAAAGAGGAGAGTGAAAAAGTTGGCTTAAAGCTCAACATTCAGAAAACTAAGATCATGGCATCCGGTCCCATCACTTCATAGCAAATAGATGGGGAAACAGTGGAAGCAGTGGCTGACTTTATTTTGGGGGGCTCCAAAATCACTGCAGATGTTGACTGCAGCCATGAAATTAAAAGACACTTACTCCTTGGAAGGAAAGTTATAACTAACCTAGACAGCATATTAAAAAGCAGAGACATTTCTTTGTCAACAAAGGTCAGTCTGGTCAAGGCTATGGTATTTCCAGTGGTCATGTATGGATGGGAGAGTTGGACTATAAAGAAAGCTGAGCACCAAAGAATTGATGCTTTTGAACTGTGGTTTTGGAGAAGACTCTTGAGAGTCCCTTGGACTGCAAGGAGATCCAACCAGTCCATCCTAAAGGAGATCAGTCCTGGGTGTTTATTGGAAGGACTGATGTTGAAGCTGAAACTCCAGTACTTTGGCCACCTGATGTGGAGAGCTGACTCATGTGAAAAGACCCTGATGCTGGGAAAGATTGGAGGGCAGGAGGAGAAGGGGACGACAGAGGATGACATGGTTAGATGGCATCACTGACTCAATGGACATAAGTTTGGGTAAACTCTGGGAGTTGGTGATGGACAGAGAGGCCTGGTGTGTTGTAGTCCATGGAGTCGCAAAGAGTCAGACATGACTGAGTGACTGAACTGAACTGAATATAAAAATAGAATCATGTGGTTTAACTGAGCCTATACATCCAAAGTGCTTAGTATCAGTAGAATGCCAGGCATACAGTAGGTGGTCAGTTGATGTTTTTATAATGTTGTTGAGTTAAAAAAGAAATCTGTGGCCTCAGTATCAAGAGAGAAAACTTGGCTAGAGAAAGAGATTCGTTAGTCCTCAGCAGGTATGGTAGTGGAGATCAAACAAATGAAAAGATATGGAAAAGGAAAAGCAGTTTAGGAAGGATAAGATCAGTTATAGTTTACCAGATGGCTCAATTGTAAATAGTAGGTCACAGTCTTAATAATGTAAACATTGAAATATAAATCTAGGCAAAATAACAAAATTTATGAGAGGATGAAGGAATGGGAAAGAAGCAATGTGTCATAAAGGCCTTGAGAATAAAGCAAATTCTCTTTTGTAGTGGTAAGTTAATGCTAACACCTAAAACTGTAAAGCTAAGAAATAGTGATGTAAGTATATTATTTTAAAAAAAGGAAGCAATCAGCTAAAAGAGGTAAAACTGGTTTCCTCTGGGAGGGAAAAATGCAGGGATGGAAATGAGGCTGGCTAGAGTCTCTTCTTAATAATCTTGGGGAACTATCTGAATCTTTTGTAATTTTGATAAAAAAATTAAATACATAAATATTAAAGTTTTTGTTCTCTTTTGCTTAAGAGAGAAAGTGAGAAACAGATCAGTAGCTGGAAGGCTTTTGAAATGTTCTCTAATCCCATTAACCCTAAATTAGTTTGCCCTTCTCTGACCTCCCATTAAAATATTTATCTTTTAAGGTATTTATCACATAATGCCTTGTATCATGGAGAAGGGATTGGCACCCCACTCCAGTACTCTTGCCTGGAAAATCCCATGGACGGAGGAGCCTGGTAGGCTGCAGTCCATGGGGTCGCTAAGAGTCAGACACGACTGAGCGACTTCACTTTCACTTTTCACTTTCATGCATTGGAGAAGGAAATGGCAACCCACTCCAGTGTTCTTGCCTGGAGAACCCCCGGGACGGGGGAGCCTGGTGGGCTGCCGTCTATGGGGTCGCACAGAGTCGGACACGACTGAAGTGACAGCAGCAGCAGCAGCAGCAGCCTTGTATCATACCTATTTGTGTACTTGTTTTCATTTTCTAGTAGACTTTGAATATTTTAAGGAAGGGAACATAGTTTCACCCATTTTAGTTTTTATCTCCAGGCTTCTCCTACTCAAAACAGTCCTTTGTACGTCATAGGTAGTCTTTAAATATATGTTGAATGGCTGAAATTGTATTTAGCCAGGTTCCCACCTCGTGTACCTTGCTTTATTTCACCAAATATAATAACTGGGATCCAGTTTTTGTGTTTTTCCATCTCTAACCATGCTGAAAATGTAAGTGGGTACTTAATAAATGCTAGGATAGTTCACAGAAGCAGTATCAGAGCCTTAAATTTTTAACAAGATTAATCAGTATGCCAAAACTAATTTTCCAAAACAACCTACATTGCTCTAAAGTGCTAGAGATATAAAGTGGAACACACACCTATTATACATTTACGGCACTTTAATTATCATTTAACATTCTTTCCATTATTTTTACACATCATGATCTTTTGTCTGTGGTGTTCTCTGGTGCTGAGAATATACACACTTTGTTCCTGTCCCTCAAAACATTTCCTTTGAGTCAAACCTCCAGTTCCTCCAGCCCTCCTCTTTCCCTCCCTTTATCCTTCCTTTTAATGGCCTTATTGAGGTATAATTCGCATGCCATATATTTCACCTATTTATAAAGGATGTAGTTTGATGGTTTTCAGTATATTCAGAGTTGTGCCACCATTGTCACAATCTAATTTTAGAAAATTTTTGTCACCCAAAAAGAAACACCATGTTTGTTCCCCCATTGCCTTCTACACACTCAGCCCCCTGCCCTAGGCAATCTTACTAATCATCTTTCTGCTTCTCTGATTTGCCTGTCATGGACATTTCACATAAAAGAAACGATACAACATGTGGTCTTTTGCCACTGACTTCTTTCACACAGCATGTTTTCAAGGGCTTTTTGTGTTATAGCAGGTATTGGTTCTTCTTTAATTTTTATTGCCAAATTATGTTCCATTGCATGAATATAGCATATCTTATTATCCATTCATGTGTTGATGATCACTTAGATTGTTTCTACCTTTTAGCTATTATGAATAATAGAATGAACATTCATGTACAAGTCTTTGTGTGAATATGTGTTTTCTAACCTCATAGATGTCTTTCTAGGTGGCGCTAGCGGTGAAGAATACGCCTGCCAGTGTAGGAGACACGGGTTTGATCCCTGAGTCCGGAAGATCCCCTGGAGTAGGACATGGCAACCCACTCTAATACTCTTGCCTGAAAAATCCCATGGACAGTGGAACCTGGCCGGCTACAGCCCACTGGGTCACAGAGAGTTGGACACACGGAGCAAACACACAGCCAACCTCATAGGTAGGAGAGAACTTCCTAGTTCATATGGTAATTTAGGACCTACTCACCTGTTTTCCCAGCAGCTGTGCTATTTAACACTCCATTGGCAATGTATAAGGGTTGCAATTTCTCTGTATCCTCACCAATGCTTGTTATTATCAGCCTTTATTTTTAATAGCCATTATGAAGTGGTATTGTTTTGACTTACATTTCCCTAATGGCTACTGATACTGAATATCTTTTCTTGTGTTTATTGGTCATTTGTATATCTTCTTTGGAGAAGTGTCTATTCAGATCCCCTGCTCACTTATTAACTGGGTTATCTTTTTATTATGTTGTAAGTTTTCTTTATGTATTCTAGATATTAGACCCTTATCAGATGTATGGTTTGTAATTATTTCTCGCATACTGTTGGCTGTCTTTTCACTTCTTCTAATTCTAATTCTAGCTTCTAATTGATCAAGTCCAATTTATCTATTTATTTCCTTTTGTTAGATGTACTTTTTGGTGTTGTATCTAAGAAGATACTGCCTAACTCAAGTCTTGAATATTGATTCCTATGTTTTCTTCTAAGAGTTTTATAGCTTCAGCTCTTAAGGTTAGTTCTATGTTGTTGTTTAGTTGCTAAGTCATGTCCGACTCTTTTGTGACCTCATGGACTGTAGCCCACCAGGCTCCTCTGTCCATGGGATTTCCCAGGCAAGAATACTGGAGTGGACTGCCATTTCCTTCTCCAGTTCTATTATTAAGTTTTTTGTGTGCAATGTGTGTGCACATTTTTATGTGCAATGTGAAGAAGGCATTTAGATTCATTCTTTTGCTTATGGATATTCCGTTGTCTGGGCAACATTTGTTATAAAGACCTTTCCCCTTCAAATTGTCTTTGCATCTTGATGAAAATAAGTTAGCCATAAATGTGAAGGTTTATTTTTGGACTCTTCTGTTCTGCTGACCTATATGTCTCTCTTTATGCCAGCACCACCCTGTTTCAATTACTAGTCAATTTTGAAACCAGGATATTTGAGTCCTACAATTTAGTTGTTCTTTTTTTTAAAGACAGCTTTAGTTACTTTAAGTTGCTTGTACTTCCATATGAATTTTAGGATCAGTTTTTCAACACCTGCAGAAAAGGGTACCTTTTGATAGGAAGTGCATTGAACTTATAGATCACTCTGGGAAATATGGCCATCTTAACAATCTTCTGACCCATGACAATGTGATATGGATGCCTTTCTGTTTATTTAAGTCTTCTTTAATTTATTTTGACAGTGTTTTTCAGTTTTCAGTGCACTCCTTTTGAAAAATTTATTCCAAAGTTTTTTGTCCAGTTTTATTGAGAAATAATTGACATAATCACTATAAAAGTTTTAGGTGTACAGCGTGATGGTTTGATTTACATATATTACATATATTGTGAAATAATTACCAAAATAGGCTTAATTAATATCCCTCACCTCAGTAAAAAGAAAAAGTATCTCCCTGTGAGAACTCTTGAGGTGTACTCTCTTAACAACTTTCTTATAAATCATGTAGGAGTATCAGCTAAGGTCATCATGGTTGTACATTCCATCATTAGTGTTTATTTATCTGGTCCAACATCTATTGGGTCATCGAAAAAGCAAGAAAGCTCCAGAAAAACATCTATTTCTGCTTTATTGACTACCCCAAAGCCTTTAACTGTGTGGATCACAACAAACTCTGGAAAATTCTTAAAGAGATGGGAATACCAGACCACCTGACCTACCTCCTGAGAAACCTGTATGCATGTCAAGAAGTAACAGTTAGAACCGGACATGGGACAACAGACTGGCTTCAAATTGGGGAGGGAATACGTCAAGGCTGTATATTGTCACACTGCTTATTTAACTTATATGCAGAGTACATCATGAGAAAAGCTAGGCTGGATGAAGCACAGCTGGAATCAAAGATTGCTGGGAGAAATATCAATAACCTCAGATATGCAGATGACACCACCCTTATGGCAGAAAGCGAAGAACTAAAGAGCCCTTTGATGAAAGTGAAAGAGGAAAGTGAAAAAGTTGTCTTAAAATTCAGCATTTAGAAACTAAGATCGTGGCATCCAGTCCCATCACTTCATGGTAAATAGATGGGGAAACAATGGAAACAGTGACAGACTTTATTTTCTTTTTTTTCATCTTTGCCTTTGTTTTATTTTTTTTTTTAATTTTTATTAGTTGGAGGCTTCACAACATTGCAGTGGGTTTTGTCATACATTGACATGAATCAGCCATGGAGTTACATGTATTCCCCATCCCGATCCCCCCTCCCACCTCCCTCTCCACCCCATTCCTCTGGGTCCTCCCAGTGCACCAGGCCCGAGCACTTGTCTCATGCATCCCACCTGGGCTGGTGATCTGTTTCACTATAGATAATATACATGCTGTCTCTCGAAACATCCCACCCTTGCCTTCTCCCACAGAGTCCAAAAGTCTGTTCTGTACATCTGTGTCTCTTTTTCTGTTTTGCATATAGGGTTATCATTACCATCTTTCTAAATTCCATATATATGTGTTAGTATGCTGTAATGTTATCTTTCTGGCTTACTTCACTCTGTATAATGGGCTCCAGTTTCATCCATCTCATTAGAACTGATTCAAATGAATTCTTTTTAACGGCTGAGTAATATTTCATAGTGTATATCTACCACAGCTTCCTTATCCATTCATCTGCTGATGGGCATCTAGGTTGCTTCCATGTCCTGGCTATTATAAACAATGCTGCGATGAACATTGGGGTGCACGTGTCTCTTTCAGATCTGGTTTCCTCAGTGTGTATGCCCAGGAGTAGTATTGCTGGGTCATATGGCAGTTCTGTTTCCAGTTTTTTAAGAAATCTCCACACTGTTTTCCACAGTGGCTGTACTAGTTTACATTCCTACCAACAGTGTAAGAGGGTTCCCTTTTCTCCACACCCTCTCCAGCATTTATTGCTTGTAGACTTTTGGATAGCAGCCATCCTGACTGGCGTGTAATGGTACCTCATTGTAGTTGTAGTAGTTCATTGTCATTGTAGACTTTATTTTTTTAGGCTCCAAAATCATTGCAGTTGGTGACTGCAGCCGTGAAATAAAAAGACGCTTGCTCCTTGGAAGAAAAGCTATGACCAGCCTAGACAGCATATTGAAAAACAGAGACATTACTTTGTCAACAAGGGTCCGATAGTCATGTATGGATGTCAGAGGTGGACTATAAAGAAAGCTGAGCACCAAAGAATTGATGCTTTTGAACTGTGGTTTTGGAGAAGACTCTCGAGAGTCCCTTGGACTGCAAGGAGATCCAACCAGTCCATCCTAAAGGAAATCAGTCCTGAATATTCATTGAAAGAATTGATGCTGAAGCTGAAACTCCAATACTTTGGCCACCTGATGTGAAGAACTGACTCATTGGAAAAGACCCTGATGCTGGGAAAGATTGAGGGCAGGAGGAGAAGGGGATGACAGAGGATGAGATGGTTGGATGGCATCTCAAATTCGATGGACATGAGTTTGAGTAAGCTCTGGGAGTTGGTGATGGACAGGGAAGCCTGGCATGCTGCAGTCCATGGGGTTGCAAAGAATCAGACATGACTGCGCGACTGAAATGAACTGAACTAATCTGGTAGCTAGAAGTTTATACCTTTTGATTACCTTTCTTCAATCCCCCCTCCCCCAGTCCTAGCCTCTGGTAACTGCATCTGACCTCTTTTCTATAAACTTGTTGGGGGTGAGGGTTGGAGGGGTTTTTTTGTTTTGTTTTGATGTTTTTTTATATTCTACATGTAAGTGAGATCATTCAGCATTTGTCTTTCTCTGTCTGACTTATTTCACTTAGCACACTGCCTTCAAGGTCCATTGTTGAAAATGGTAGAATTTGCTTATTTTTTATGATTGAATGATATTCCTTTGTATATACATGTCATACTTCTTTATCCACTCATCCATTCATGGACACATAGGTTGTTTCCTTGTCTTGACTACTGCATATAATGCTGCTCTGAACATGGTTCTAGTATCTTTCCAAGTTAGTGTTTTCATCTGGATATATTCCCAGAAGTAGAATCACTGGATCTTATGGGAGTTCTATTTTTAATGATAAACCTTCAGAATATTTCAAAGTAGATTTTTTTACTTCTTCTTTTTATAAAAAGGGTGTTTTGCTACATCTACTGCTTCCCTTAGCTCAGTTGGTAAAGAATCTGCCTGCAAAGAAGGAGACCCCAGTTCAATTCGTGGGTTGGGAAGATTCGCTGGAGAAGGGATAGGCCACCCACTCCAGTAATCTTGGACTTCCCTTGTGGCTCAGCTGCCTCCTACAGTGTGGGAGATCTGCATTTGATCCCTGGATTGCAAAGATCACCTGGAGAAGGGAAAGGCTACCCACTCCAGTATTCTGGCCTGGAGAATTCCATGGACTGTCTAGTCCATGGGGTCACAAAGAGTCAGATACAACTGAGCGACTTTCACTTTCACTAATGAAAACAGAGGAATGAGATGATGGTGAGTTTCGGCTCTTGATGAGGAGTGAAAAGTGTTAGGCCTTTGACAAGTATATGCGCTCAGTTCAGTTCAGTCGCTCAGTCATGTCTGACTCTTTGCAACCCCATGGACTGCAGCATGCCAGGCTTCACTGTCCATCAACAACTCCTGGAGCTTATTCAAACTCATGTCCATCGAATTGGTGATGCAATCCAACCATCTCATCCTCTGTCATCCCCTTCTCCTCCTGCCCTCAATCTTTCCCAGCATCAGGGTCTTTTCCAATGAGTCAGTTCTTCACATCAGGTGGCCAAAGTATTGGAGTTTCAGCTTTAGCATCAGTCCTTCCAATGAATATTCAGGACTGATTTCCTTTAGGATGGACTGGTTGGATCTCCTTGCAGTCCAAGGGCCTCTCAAGAGTCTTCTCCAACACCACAGTTCAAAAGCATCAGTTCTTTAGCACTCAGCTTTCCTTATGGTCCAACTCTCACATCCATACATGACTACTGGAAAAACCATAGCTTTGGCTACATGGACCTTTGTTGGCAAAGTAATGTCTCTGCTTTTTAGTATGCTATCTAGTTTTGTCATAGCTTTTCTTCCAAGGAGCAAGTGTTAGATGGGCACAAAAAGAAAAGAACCCAGATTCATGAATAATAGGAGTTCCTTTCCTTGAGGAGAGCTTATCATTGTTACTTTCTGTTAAGGTGGGCAGAGGTGTGGCAGGGACAGTCAGACAAGTGGCCAGTGAAGCCAAGTAAAGAAGTTCTAGAGGCCCCTGATGCATGGGGAAGTGCTCTTTAGGAGAAAGGTCAGCTTTTCAGCTGGAAACACACTCCTGGTGTCCTTGATGAGTCCCTTCTCTTTCTACAAGTCTGTAGTTTAATGTTGGGGAGAAACCTACGTCTCTTTAAAAATTTAGATGTAATTGATATATAGCATTGTACTAGTTTCAGGTGTGCAATATGATGATTCATTATTTGTATACTTTGTGAAATGATTACCACAGTGCATCTAGTTAACATCCACCACCATACATAAGTACTAAAATTTCTTTTTTTATGATAAGAACTTTTAAGATTTAGTCTCTCAGCAACTTTCAAATATGCAGTCCAGTATTATTAACTACAGTCACCACGCTGTACATTACACCCCCATGACTTATTTATAACTGAAAGTTTGTCCTCTTTGACCCTGTTCGTTTATGTTGCCCACCCCTTCCCTTGCTCCCCACCTCCGGCAACCCATCTGTTCTCTGGATCTGTGAGCTCTTTTTTGTTTTGTTTTAGATTCCACATGTAAGTGAGATCATGCAGTATTTGTCTTTCTCTGATTTATTTCACTTAGCATAACGTACTCAAGGTCTATCCATATTGTTGCAAATGGCCAGATTTCCTTCTTTTTATGGCTCAATGATATCCATTTTAGATATACACCACAACATCTTTATCCATTCATCCATCAATGGACACTTAACATTGTTTCCATATTTGGCTACCGTAAATAATGCTGAAATGAACATGGGGGTTCAAGTTAGCATTTTCATCCCTTTGGATAAATACCCAGAAGTGGAATTACTGAGTCACATGCTAATTCTATTCTTAATTTTAGTATCTGCACCAATTTACATTCCCACCAACAGTACACATTTCTTCCCTTTTCTCCACATCCTCTCTAACACTTGTTATTGCTAGTCTTTTTTTTTTTTTTTTTATTGCTAGTCTTTTTAATAAAAGCTATTCTAACAGGTATGAGATGATGTCCCGTTGTAGTTTTGATTTGTATTTGCCTGATAATTAGTGATGTTGAGCATACTTTCATGTACTTGTTGACAATTTGTATGTCTTCTCTGGAAAAAGTGTCTATTCAGGTCTGCCCATTTTTTTAATTAGTTTTTTTTTTTTTTAACTGTTAAGTTCTATGGGTTCTTTATGTATTTTTCATACTGACCCCTTGTCAGACATATGATTTGCAAATATTTTTTCCCATTTGGTAGGTTGCCTTCCATTTTGTTAATGGTTTCCTTTGCCGTGCAAAAGCTTTCTATGTTTTAAATTTTTTGTTGCTGTAGTTCCAGGAAATTTTACATCTCATACTTGCACATTTAAGTGTAAAAAGAAGATAAAATTTCATAAAGCCTCAACAAACAAGAAAATATAAAATATATAAATATTTCACTTTTGCCCCTCAGGAAGTTAAGAATGTTTATGTTTATTTTGCTTTTGGAGGTAATGTTAATTATATGCATGGTAACATGAACTGTTATCTATTAGGACAAAATACAGCATCCTGTTTTAGATTTAAGGAAAAATTCTATCTTCTGCTTGCTACCTCTTTATATGTGTTTTGTTGAACTGGACTTGAACCAGTTTTATTTCGGTAGGAAACAGACATTACAATAATTATTAAGGCATTTGCATCATCTCTTAGTCTATGGCATCTGATATAATAAAGAGGCCATTTTACAATATTTTGAATTAGAAGACTTCAGACTCCTCAATAAGACAGAAATCTCTTCTGCTTCCTCAGTTTTCTTAACAGACTGTGGAATGTCAAGGATTGCTATTAGCGTTTCTTTAATGTATAAGTCTAATTTGGTATTCACTTTCATATAGTTCTTCCTGTTTTTCTTTCATTGTACTGTTGCAACATTTTTCACCAATTCAGACTCAAGTACCAGTGACTCTGATCTAGTAGTGAAAGTGAAGCGAAGTGAGATGTTCAATAAATATCTGCCGAATGAACAAATGAGCAAACCCTATTTTTTACATTCTTGAGGGTGAAAGGTTTACCTCAGAACTTGCCTGTAACTCTGAGAGCTCACTGGAATTGCGCTGCAGTGCAGGCAGCCTTCACGCAATTCCCAAACTTCTGCCAAATGGCTGGTAAAGACTCTGCTCAGCCGAGGGATTCTTTTCAACTGCATTTACATTTTTGAAACATGGCCTATTTCTCTCCACTTTTGAAAAATTTCTAGCTAAGCAAAACATAGCTTAGGTACATCTCTGTAGTTGTCGTTTAGTCACTAAGTCGTGTCTGACTCTTTGTGATCCTGTGGACTACAGCCCGCTAGACTCCTCTGTGGGATTTCCCATTGGAAATGGGTTGCCATTTCCTACTCCAGGGGATCTTCCCAATCCAGGGATTGAACCTGGGTCTCCTGCATTGGCAGGCAGATTCTTTACCACTAAGCCACCAAGGAAGCCCATCTAATGTAGTTACTTATTTAATAATTTCCTCAGAAAAAAGCAGACAGTGGGTCTTGGCAGAAGTGAGTGCTGAAGGCAGATCTGAAGAAGATGGTCACAGACAGGAAACAATTCAGGAACTCTTCCTTAGTAGCTCAGGGTTGTAGGATTCAGTAATCATGCTAACCCATGATGAAACAAGTCCATGACCATTTTCAAGATCTTCTGTGCAGAAGACAGTTCATCCTAGGTTTTGTAGGCACTGATGGAAGGATTTGATTGCCTCTATTAGAAAAAAGTTATATTGAATGCCTTAAAAAAAAAAAAACCCTTTAGTTAGCTCCACAGACAAGTGAATGCTTTTTATAATAAGTAATTGAAAGTTTTGGTTTTCTGTATGAACTCACACAAATTTATATAGTATGTGCCCACATAAACCCACAACTTTCAGTTTCCTCTTGCAAGAACTTTCTACGTGTTTCTGTTGTGTTTGGGGTTTTTGACCATGAGGCATCTGGGATCGTAGCTTCCTGACCAGGAGTCAAACCTGCAGCACTTGCGTTGGAAGGCAGTTTTAACCCCTGGACCATCAGGGAAGTCCTCTTCCATGTGTTAAAAAGTTCTAAGCTGTGTTATGGTTAGAATTTTACACTTGGTCCAGGTGAAAGAAAAAAAGGTTTTTTTTCTTCCAGTTCTGTACCTTGATTGAATTATGGTGACTGCTAGAACTGATCTTTCATTTGATTATTGCACCGCCCCCGCCAGCATCTTTCAAATCCCCCTGCTTACCTACACACCTCAGTCATTTGTGAAGTTTGAATTGTTCCCAGATAAGGGTTTTCTGCAAGTAGATCAAAGATAGATTTCTTCAGGTTTCACCAAGCTCCCATCTGACAGCAGGTTAGCCTTCAAAGGTTTTGAAATAAACACCTTCACTGGGGCAGGTGGTTCATTCATACATGAAGCAAAAGAACAGTATCTCCCTTTGTAGCTGTGAATGGAAGATTTATGCAGGTTAGCTCTGATGAGAATGAATAGGAATCGCCTATTTGAGGAGTTGCCATATCATCAGAACCAAACAGGGAAGTTGGTCATCTCTCTGGGTGCTTCTCTGTGCTGTTCTTTTTATTGCTTATTGTTTCAGAACTCTCTGGGGTGAAATGGAGCAGACATCTCTGGATTCTACAATGAGAAGTAGGACTTTTTCCTTTTCTGGAGAACAATGTCTTTGTGACCATGACCTTATAGGATCATAAGTCTAGTATCTGATAATGTCAGATATACTTAGAAAGGCTAGAAAATGTCACCGATAGCAGGGGTCCCCAACCTCTGGGATCTAATGCCTGATGATCTGAGGTGGAGCAGATTAATAATAATAGAAATAAAGTGCACAAGAAATGTAATGCACTTGAATCATCCCAAAACTATCCCCGCACCAGTACCCCTACCCCAGTCCATAGAAAAATTGTCTTCCATGGAACTGGTCCTTGGTACAAAAAAGGTTGGGGACTGCTGAATAGGGATGAAGGAAGAAGTATTTGATTCCAATTTTCTGTATTTCATTATTAGAAAACTCTAAATTAAAATCTTAGCAATACTTCATAGAGTGCATTTTTGGCTATGAAGTATAACCATGTAGAAAAGGACAATGAAAAAAACACCCATAAAGCCACTGCCTGACTGGGTCAGGATCCAGGGAGCACCAGCATCTTAGCAGCTTCTGGGATGCCCTGTCCCAGCTGCTCTTCCTTTCTCGCCAAAAAACCAGGGTCCTGATGTCTGAGACTCCTAGTTTAGTATAGCACATTTGGAGACTTGCATAAATGGAATCCTAGTGTATGTACTACTTCCTTTTCTTCACTCAGTATTTTGTTTCTGAAATTTACTTACATTGGTAAACATAGTTTCCATTTTCTTTGTTGTGTATTATTCCATTGTACAAATATGACACAATTTATTTATGCATTCTCTGGTAGAGATATATGGATTGCTTCCTGATTGGGGCTCTTAAGAATGATGCTGGGGACTAACCTGGAGGTCCAATGGTTCAGACTTCACCTTCCAATGCAGGGGGTATGTGTTCAATCCCTGGTCAGGGAACTAAGATCCCATATACCTTAAAGGCCAAAAAATCAAAACATAAAGCAGAAGCAATATTGTATCAAATTCAATAAGAGACTTTAACAATAGTCCACATCAAAAAAATCTTAGATGTGGCACATATATACAATGGAATATTACTCAGCCATTAAAAAGAATGAAATAATGCCTTTTGCAGCAACATGAATAGTCACAGAGAGTGTCATACTGAGTGAAGTAAGTCAGACAGAGAAGGAGAAATACCATATGACATCCCTTATATGCAGAATCTAAAAAGAGATGATGCAAATGAAGTTATTTACAGAACAGAAACAGACTCATAGACTTAGAAATTGAACTTACAGCTGCCTGAGGGGAAGGGATAGTTAGGGAGTCTGGGATGGTCATGTACACACTCCTGTATTTAAAATAGATAAACAAGGACCTACTTGGAACTCTGTTTAATGTTATTTGGCAGCCTGGATGGGAGGGGAGTTTGGGGGAGAATGGATTCATGAATATGTATGGCTGAGTCCCTTTGCTGTTCCCCTGAAACTGTCACAACATTGTTAATTGGGTATACCCTAGTACAAAATTAAAAGTTCAAAAAAACAGCAATACAAAACAAAACAAAACAAATATTAGAAAAAAAAGAGAATGCTGCTATGTGAACAGGTATATACATGTCTAGATGGTATAAAATGGTATCTCACTGTGGCTGTGATTCACAATTCCCTAGTGACTTAGCGTGGTTGAACCCCTTTTCAGATGCTTATACCCAACTGGTTTAGGTAGTTGTGAAGTTCCTAGTCAGTCTTTTACTTACTTTTCTGTTGGGTTTTCTATCTTATTAATTTACAGTTCTATATATATTCTGGAAACAAGCCCATATATGTGTTGCAAATAACCTTTCCACCAAGGATTGGTTTTTCACTCTCTTAATGGTATCTTTTAATAAACTTTTAAAAATTTTAATAATGTCCAACTTATCAATAATTTCCTCTAAGGATATGCATTTTTTCTGCCCTATTTAAGAAAATTTTTCTTACCTTAAGGTTATACTGGTGTTTCATATTTTCATCTATAAACATCATTTTCTTATTAATTTTAGATATCTGGAATTGATTTTTATGTAGAATTGAGGTGTAAGTATTGAGATTTTTTAGAACTTCATATAGATTTCCAATTAACTGAGCACCATGTGTTGGAAAGACTGTCTTTCCATTACTGCCTTGTCCTCTTAAGTGCCTAAATGTGTGTGTCTTTGTTTTGGGCTCTCTATACGACCCCATGGGTCTGTTTTTCTACCTGACAGACATCTCATCTTTATAATTATTGTATCTTTACAAAAATGTCCTGCTACCCACTAGAGCAGGTCCTATCATATTATTGTTCTTCTTCAAAAGTATCTTGACTTTTTCTTTCACATTTCTGTATAATTTAAAAATCATTTAGTGATGCTCCATATAAAATATGTTATGATTTTTAACCTACTACATCAAATTATGGATACATTTGGGAGAATAGACATCTTTCTAATACTGAGTCTTCTAGTCCATGAACATATGTTCTTCTATTTATTTATTTTCTTGGTAATATTCCATAGTTTTCTGTGTTAAGGGGTTGATACACTAATTTTTAATATTTGTCACTAGGTATTTGAATTTTTTGATGCTTTTATACATGAGTATGTGTCATTTTAAAATGTTTAATTTTCAAATTCTTGCTGACACATAAAATTCATTTGGATTTTGCATTTTGACCTTGTACTATATTTAGCAACCTTGCTAAAAGTCACTTACTCATTCTGATAATTTAGTGGTAAATTCTTTAGGACTTCATATATATATTCAATCATTTCATCTGTGGAAAAAAATTTTATTCTGTCACAATTCTTATACATTTAACTTTTCCTGATCGAGTACACTGGCTAAGACCACCTCTATGAAGCTGAATAGAAGTGATGATAATGGACACCTTTGTCTTTATCATCACAAAGGAAAATTTTTCAGCATTTCACCGTTAAGCACGCTGCTTTCTGTGCGTTAATGTCCTTTTTTTTCTTCAAAGATACTGTTTATCAGATTAACAAAGTTAACTGCAGTTCCTAATTTAAGAGATTTAATCCTTGAATGGATGTTGAAATCTATCAAATGTTTTTCTGCATCTGTAAAAATATTTTGATTATCATATCACTTTCTCCTTTATTATGTTGACTGAGTTTCAGAAGTTAATTTAATCATGTAGTCAACTTGGTTTTCACATGGAAGCTTTTTATATACAGCTAGATTCGATTTGCTAATATTTAATTTGATAAAACTGAATGAAATTGAGTTGTGTAAAAGTTCATCCTTATAATGGCCTTGTCAGATTTTGGAATTAAGATTAAGCCAGGCTCAAAGAATAAATTAGGAACTTTCAGGAAGAGATCAGAGTGAAGTGATTTCCCCCTTAAACGTTCAGTAGAATTACACTGGTGAAGCCATCTGAGCCTGTAGTTTCCACTGTGGGAAGGTTTTCAATTACAAACTCATCTTTAATAGTAATAGGACTCTTCAGATATCATTCTTCTTCAGTTGGTGTTAGGTATTTGAATTCCTTTAATAGGAATTTGACCATTTAATTTAGACATAAAATTGTTCACGTGTGCATTTGTGTGCTCAGTTGCTCAGTCATGTCTGATGACTTTGCGACCACATGGACTGTAGCTTGGCAGGCTCCTCTCCCATGGGATTTTCCAGGCTGGAATGCTGGAATGGGTTGCCAATTCTCCTCCAGGGGCTCTTCCCCACCCGGGATCAAATCCACATCTCTTATGTCTCCTACATTGTCAGGTGATTCTTTACCACCGCACCACGTGGGTAGCCCAATATTGTTCATAAAATCCTGCCCCTTTTTCGTTCCTAATATTGACGATTTTTGCCTTCTGTCATTTTTTTCAGGTTCACCAGGAATATATCAGTTTTATTAATCTTTTCATAGAATCAATTTTGGGGTTTGTAAATCCTTTCTACTGTGTTTTTTCCCCCTATTTCGTTAATTTCTTCTCTTTTTTTCTATTTTTCATTTTCAGTATCATTTGCTAATATTCTGCCTAAATTTTTGAGGAGGGATGCTGAAATCAGGTTTTCAGTCTTTCTTCTAACGTAAGTGTTTTGGACAAGTAATACTTTTCCACTAAGGCAAAGTATTTAGGTTCATCTTATAAGTTTTGATATGTCATGTTTTCATTAATGACTGCTTAAAAATAATTTCTAACTTCCATTGTGATTCCACTTTGACCCATGGATTATTTTATTTCTTAATAACCAAAGATCTAGAGATTTTTTTTATTATACCCATTCTTTTTATTAAAAAAATAATTTTTTGGGGGTGTGCTGGGTCTTTGTTGCTGTGTGTGGGCTTGCCCTAGCTGCAGCAAGCCGGGGCTTCTCTCTAGTTGAGTTGTGTGGGCTTCTTATTGTGGCGGCTTCTCCTGTTGCAGAGCACAGACTCTAGGCGCATGGCTTCAGTAGCTGTGTCTTGTGAGCTCCAGAGCTCGGGCGTCAGTAGTTGTGTTGTATGGGCCCTGTTGTACGGGCTTAGCTGCATGGCAGGTGAGATCTTCCTGGACTCGTGTTGAATCCATGTGCCTGCCAGGCAGATGCTTAACCACTGGACCAACAGGGAAGTCCCTATTATACCCATTCTTGTGCATGTGTAGTGGCTTTGATTTGGAACACAATAGAACAGGAAAGACTAGAGATCTCTTCAAGAAAATTAGAGATACCAAGGGAACATTTCATGCAAAGAGGGCACAATAAAGGACAGAAATGGCATGGACCTAACAGAAGCAGAAGATATTAAGAAGAGGTGGCAAGAATACACAGAAGAACTGTACAAAAAAAGATCTTCATGATCCAGATAATCACGATGGTGTGATCACTCACCTAGAGCCAGACATCCTGGAATGTGAAGTCAAGTGGGCCTTAGGAAGCATCACTACGAACAAAGCTAGTGGAGGTGATGGAATACCAGTTGAACTATTTCAAATCCTGAAAGATGACACTGTGAAAGTGCTGCACTCAATATGCCAGCAAATTTGGAAAGCTCAGCAGTGGCCACAGGACCACAGGACTGGAAAAGGTCAGTTTTCATTCCAATCCCAAAAAAAGGCAGTGCCAAAGAATGCTCAAACTACCACACAATTGCACTCATCTCACACGCTAGTAAAGTAATGCTTAAAATTCTCCAGGCCAGGCTTCAACAATACGTGAACCGTGAACTTTCAGATGTTCAAGCTGGTTTTAGAAAAGGCAGCATCCTCTGGAACATTGAAAAAGCAAGAGAGTTCCAGAAAAACACCTACTTCTGCTATTGACTATGCCAAAGCCTTTGACTGTGTGGATCACAAAAAACTGTGGAAAATTCTGAGAGATGGGCATACCAGACCACCTGACCTGCCTCTTGAGAACCTCATCTGTATGCAGGTCAGGAAGCAACAGTTAGAATTGGACATGGAACAACAGACTGGTTCCAAATTGGGAGAGGAGTACATCAAGGCTGTATATTGTCACCCTGCTTATTTAACTTATATGCAGAGTACATCATGAGAAACACTGCACTGGAAGAAGCACAAGCTGGAATCAAGATTGCCGGGAGAAATATCAATAACCTCAAATATGAAGATGACACCACCCTTATGGCAGAAAGTGAAGGAGAACTAAAGAGCCTTTTGATGCAAGTGAAAGAGGAGAGTGAAAAAGTTGGTTTAAAGCTCAACATTCAGAAAACTAAGATTATGGCATCCAGTCCCATCACTTCATGGCAGATAGATGGGGAAACAGTGGAAGCAGTGGCTGACTTTATTTTTGGGGGCTCCAAAATCACTGCAGATGGTGATTGCAGTCATGAAATTAAAAGACGCTTACTCCTTGGAAGGAAAGTTATGACCAACCTAGACAGCATATTAAAAAGCAGAGACATTACTTTGCCAACAAAGGTCAGTCTAGTCAAGGTTATGGTTTTTCCAGTAATCATGTATGGGTGAGAGAGTTGGACTATAAAGAAAGCTGAGCACCAAAGAATTGATGCTTTTGAACTATGGTGTTGGAGAAGACTCTTGAGAGGCCCTTGGACTGCAAGGAGATCCAACCAGTCCATCCTAAAGGAGATCAGTCCTGGGTGTTCATTGGAAGGACTGATGTTGAAGCTGAAACTCCAATACTTTGGCCACCTGATGTGGAGAGCTGACTCATGTGAAAAGACCCTGATGCTGGGAAAGATTGGAGGGCAGGAGGAGAAGGGGATGACAGAGGATGAGATGATTGGATAGCATCACCGACTTGATGGACATGGGTTTGGGTGAACTCCGGGAGTTGGTGATGGACAGGGAGGCCTGGCGTGCTGCGGTTCATGGGGTCGCAAACAGTTGGACACAATGGAGCGACGGAACTGAACTGAATGAATAATCATGTTGACCATCTTTTAATATATTTATTAGACATTCATATAAAGAAATGACTGTTTAAATCTTGTGCCCACTTTTAATGGTGTTATTTTTTAAGGTAGTGAGTTATGAGTTCTTTTAATATTCTGCATGTAAATCTTTTATCAAATATATAATTTGCAAATATTTTGGTTGCTTTTCTATTTTTCTAAATTAATTTATTGGGATTCTAATGTCAGTTTACTGAACAGAGGTTCTGGTGATGTCTATGACATGTTATGAAATTCTGAGATGAAGAGGTAGTTTTGGAAGCAAAATTCAGTGGTCCAGCTGCTTAGGTGGCCAATACTTCCTCCAGATCCTTTTATGCAATGTTTATGTAATGTTTTGTATCCAGGAACTAAGTAAGTCTGCTTTATATGCATTCATATAGTTCTATTAAAACATATCTGCTACAGTGGTTTCTGTACAATATGGTACAAAGAGTAACACATAGTTTTAAATATTTTTTACAAGTTGAATTTACTTAAAAGTAACATTTATCACTTTTTACTTTCTCGATGGTGTACTTTGAAACATGGAAGTTTATAATTTGTGATGAATTCCAACTTCCGTTTTATCACTTGTGACTTCTGGTGTCATATATAAGAGATCAGTTCATAAATCAAGGTCACCAAGATTTAACTGTGTGTTTTCTGCTAAGAGTTTTACAGTTTTAGTCTTACATTATATCTATGATTCACGCGAGGTAATTTTTGTATATGATATGAGGAAAGAATCTAAATCCATTCTTTGGCATATTGAATATCCAGTTGTTCAGCAACATGTGTTGAAAGGACTATTCTTATCTCATTGAATCATCTCAGCATTGTTGTCAAAAATAAATTAACCATGAGTGTTTATTTCTGTACTATCAGTTCTGTTCCCTCAATACATATGCCTGTCTATTGCCAGCACCATGCTGTCTTAACTTCTGTAGTTTTGTAGAAATTAAGAATGAACTTTAAAAAACTGAGCTATGAAGTCACCTGGGTCGATATAAAATTCACAACTTTGAAATGTCTTTGGAGCACGGACTCCTGGGTGTGTTCCTTGTGCATCACGGCTCAGCTCACAGAACAGCAGAGCATCTTCTGAGAGGTTCACAGTGGCTCATGACTGACCTTCACTGCGGGTTTTCTCTCCGTCATAGTCTGTTTGTGGTGAGTGAGCAGAACTGTGTTAGTTTAGTGAAGTCTGCTCTCAGGTCACAAGGGAAGACAAGCCACAGGAGAACACACCCCTTGTACCACTTTGTATGGGGCTTCCCAGGTGGCACTAGTGGTGAAGAACCCGCTTGCCAATGCAGGAGACATAAGAGATGCAGTTTCGATCCCTGGGTCAGGAAGATCCCTTGGAATAGGAAATGGCAACCCACTCCAGTATTCTTGCCTGGAGAATCCCATGGACAGAGGAGTCTTATGGGCTACAGTCCATGAGGTTGAAAAGAGTCAGACATGACTGAAGCAGGCATAGAAGCAACATGGATCAAGCCATAGGCAACTAGATAAAAAAAAATACAGTCAATAGGGACTTTCCTGGTGGTTCAGTGGTTAAAACTCTGTGCTCCCAATGCAAGGGGCACAGGTTCAATCCCTGGTCAGGGAACTAAGATCCCTCATGCTGCATGGTGCAGCCGAAAAAAACAAAAAAACAAAGTAAAATACAATCAATAAAACTTTCAAATATATATGAAATAAATCAGATTCACAGACATGCAGAATAGCAAGAGATCATAGAGCTGGCATTGAAATGATGAGCAGCTGCCTAGAGAGTTATCATGTCAGAAAGAGGCCCTCCAATTCTTTGAAGAAAGTCTTCAGATCCACTAAGGCCTTGAAAGCCCATACATCATTCCCCCTTTCCTCTTTTTCCATGGAAACAACGAAGAAATTAGTCCTCATCCTATTTTCATTCCAGACACTATTTTTAGTGTTACCATTTGCTATAGAAACACTCCCTTCATTCTTTCACCTGAATGTCATAATTTCACTGACAGAGCCACAGAAGAGCTGCTCTGGCAGTTAGCAGAAGAGGGTTGCCTTATGAACATGTTTTTGTTCTAACTCAAGCAAAAATAAGGAGCTGCCCAAGCAGTGACAGAAAATCTTTCTGTAATTAAAAAAAAGAAAAACACCTCTATGGTGGATGAACCTAGAGCCTGTTGTACAGAGTGATGTAGGTCAGAAAGAGAAAAACAAATACCATATATTAATGCATATATGTGCAATCTAGAAGAATGGTACTGATGAACCTATTTGCAGGGCAGGAATAGAGATGCAGACACAGAACAGACTTAAGGGTGGGACAAATTGGGAGAGCAGCACTGACATAGATATACTACCATATGCAAAACAGCTAGTATAACAGGGAGCTCAGCTCGGTTCTCTCTAACAGCCTAGAGGGGTGGGAGGGAGATTCAGAAGGGAGGAGATATAAGTGTACTTAAGGCTGATTGGAGTTGCTCTATGGCAGAAACCAACACAACATTTCAAGCAATTATCCTCCAGTTAAAAATTTTTTAAAATACGTAAAAAATCTCCTCTACATATTTATACTTTATTTATATTTATAATCTGTCAAATGAATAAGATACTGCTGTCAAACAGTAAGCTCCTATTAAATGAATAGGAGTGTCTCTCCTTTGTCCTACCAAGAAGATAAGCTCTCTGTCAAGTTTTGCTGGTGATTTCCAGAGATCCAGGAGGCTACAGAATTAGGCAGAGGTAAGCAGATGCTGTTAACACACCTGACTTTAGCAAAGTCCAGCCATCGGCATGTAACCTTGGGCTGTTCTCGTCCCCTACAACATGAGGTTGCAGAGTCTGATCGCTAAGACCCTGGACAGATCTCATCTTCCACACTGTAATTCCAGTCACGTAGCACATCGTGCTGGGGAGGCAAGACCAGCCCCAGGGAAGCTTCATCTAAATGAAAGTCGTGAACTGCATTGGGTACTCAGAAACACAGCAGTGTGTTCATTGGCAGGAGCGATCGCTCTTATTCAGTGCCTTGCATTTATACTCCCACATTTGTTCTCCTTGCTTCTAAATTAGTCAGTGTAAAGACTTTTAAAAGATTAGCTGGTTTAAAGCCACATTTGCAAAAGGAGCTATGTGGGCCAGCACATAAATCAGATACATGCTTATTTTATTTCTCTGGGATAAAACCAAAAGAAAAGTAGTGGTTTAGACTTTTTCTTTCTAAGAGTAATTAAAGTCCTCATTCTTCTTGTGGAAAATATCATTCCATATAAACACAGCATCAGCACCATGAGGGGTTCCAAAATAATCTTCCAGATTCATCCCCAGTCCAGAAAGCTGATATCTTTGGATAAGAAATTCTTTTGGGGTTAGAGTAAGAGTTAAGTATAAAAGTGCAGAATTTCATGGAAAATAACATAACTGATAAAAAAAACAACAAAACTATGATTTTTAGAAGCTGTTACAAGAGAACACACTTTTAAAAAGGGAATAATTTAAAATAAATCTTATAAAATTGGGGTGAATTAAAATGGAAAGCATTTTTGAGTTATCAGAAGATACTGCTGTGGACATTACTGAAAGGTCTATAAATTGCTGTCTGTCTATGTATACTCAGTTGCTCAGTCTTGTCTGACTCTGTGACCCCATGAACTGTAGCCCACCAGGCTCCTCTGTCCATGAGATTTCTCAGGCAAGAATACTGGAGTGGGTTGCTGTTTTCTTCTCCAGTAAATTGCTGATGGTATTCAAATGACTGCCCAAGGCTTCAAAATTTCAGACTGTCAGTGTTCCGCATTTGCCCCCCGCCCCCGCCCCCGCCCCACCAAACAGTGCATGGAAGAACCTTAGTTAAGAGTCTGAATCCTAGTTTGAATGATAACCTCCATTTAAAATATTAAGCTTGGAACTTCCCTGGTGATCCAGTGTTAAGACTCCACACTCCCAATGCAAGGTGCTCAGGTTCAATCCCTGGTCGGGACACTAGATCCCAATTTTAAAATTTTAAACATATTAAGCTTATGCAACTAGGATTCAGTCAATGCATGTCTAATGGGACCTCTTCTCTAGACTGTGCCAGTGGGTAGGCATGGAGAAACAGACTTTCCAGCAAAAAGACAAGGGGATTCTAAAATAAATTATTAGTATCCTATTGTTGTAGTAACAGATTACCACAAACTTAGTGATTTAAACAATACAGTTCAATGATTTTACAGGTCTGGAGGGCCTTACAGGTCTGAAATCTGCTGTTTGTCTTTTTAAGCTAAAAATTAAAGGTGTCTGAAGGATTCTGTTCCTTCTGAATCCATGAGGGGAGAATCCACTTCCTTGCCTTTTCCTTGAGCTTCTAGAGCCCGCTTTTCACGGCTTGTGGCCCCTCCCTCCACCTTCAAGGTCAGCACTATTGAGCTGAGACCATCTCAGGCTCCATGTCTCTGGTCTTCACTGCCTCCCTCCTCCCTTTTACTACCCTTGTGATGATAGTGGGCCCACCCAGATCATCCAGGAAAAATCTCCCAATGTTAAGGTCAGCTGCTTAGCAGACTGACTTCTATGCCTGGTAACTCTAATTTTCTATGGAATAAAGAAGCAGAGCCATTTGTTTGGAAGAGTGTGATGGGTAGGCCTGAGAGCAGTAAGAGCTATTGCTCTGAAGAATAGGAGAAGCTGCTTCCCAGGGATGAATGGATGTACTGTCCAATTGTGTCCTTCTGACCCTACAGCCTAAGAAGCCTTCACACCCTGTGACTCACTAGTGCCTTCGACCCATTCACAGCCATGGACTCAGGACCTCCTCTCTGGATCTCTCCTAAAGATATAAATGCAGACAAATTATGGACAAGGCATTTGTCAGATAATTTTGTATCATACTTTTAAACTGGAAAACATGCAGTAGAGAGATAGTAAGATAAATAATGACATATCTATCTAATGGGTATCAGTCGGTTATTAAAAGGTATATTTATGAACACTTGGTGATCACATGGGAAGATACTTGGGTTATGAAGTAGGTGAAAAAATGAAGACACAAAATTGTGTATTTGGCTTAATCTCAACTAGGCAGGAGACATCTGAGTCTGCAGGCTAACCCTAGTGTCTTTTTATAAAAGAAAAATTGGAAGGAAAAACAATAAAACGCCAACAGCATTCTCAATATAAGAATTGAATTTCAATATAAGAATCATATCTAGAATATATAAAGAATTCCTACTGCTATGTAAGTAAAAGATAGTCCAATAGAGGAGCCAAAGACTCGATTAAGCACTTCAAAAATGATATCAAAATAGCCAATGAAAAGATGCTCATCATTTGTTATTAGAGCAATGAAAATTAAAACCACAACGAGATACCACTACAACACTGGAATGACTAAAATTAAAGAGATTGACAATACCATATATGCAAGGATGTGGAGAAACTGAAACTTGTGTGTGTATCATGGCCCATGTGTGTGTATCATGTGAATTGGCCCAACCACTCCAAGAAAATGTTTGGTAGTATGTATTAAAGTTGAACCTACATATGTCCTATGATCCAGGATTCCACTCTTGGATAATAACCAGTAAAACTGAGTGTTTATGCCCACCAAAACATATATGAGAATGTTAATAGCAGATTCATTGTAACATACCAAGCTTGAAAACAATCCAAATGCCTAAGAAGAGTAGAAATGGGTAAGTTGTGGTATATCCATACAATGGAGTACTATGCAGCAATGCAAAAGGAATGAACTGATACAACATGGATGAATCTCACAGACATCATGTTGAATAACAGAAGTCAGATACAAAAGAAGACATACCGTGAAAGTCTACATATACCTATTCATGAGCCTTAACACCATAGGTCACTAATCTATGGTAATAGAATGTGAAATAGTAGTTAGCTGAGTACACTGCAGAAGGGTACAAGAAAGCATCCCAGGGTGCTAGGAATGTTCTAGATCTTGATGTGGGTGATGGCTGCATGAGAGAAATTATATGTAACTGAAAATTCAAGCTAAATACAGAGATGTGTGTCCTTTAGGTCAGTTATACCTCAGAAAATAAAAACAAGACCAAATCCTGCAAACAACAGCGAAAATCACTGGCAAGATTTAGCCCACCCTGAGACCGTAAGATTTTATGAAACTTATCATCCATGATAAATTTCTAGCAGAAGTGTAACCTCCCAGCCCCAGCTAATGCTAAGCCAGAATTATCAAATATCCCTGCCTCACTAAACCTGAAATACCTTGATACAGATCAATGAACTGGCCAAAAGGATAAATAGTATCTACATGAGGAAAAAAACATTCCATCAGGGAAAAAAATCAGAATTCCCTGAACTTGTTCTGAACATAAGCCCACTTGGTCTCTTAACGTGACATCTAATTTATAAAATAAAATGTTTTATACATTTATGAAAAAACATTCAGAACCACTGAAATAAAGGTGTGATTTCAAGGCAGAGCCTTGTGACTCTTGTAATGGTCTTGAGAATAGTTAATCACTAGTTACAGTGAAAATGCACAAATGCACGAAGCTGCTTGATTGTGTGGACGAAAATGTACCTGACTGGGTGTGTGTGTGGTGGCAAATGATGCCACGTGAATTACAGGCAAGGAAGGAGGACAGTGACACAGTTCAGTTCCACCTCTGTCATCAAGGCTCACCCAGGCAACGGGCTTGCTGTCATGAGAAACTTGACATCTTTTTTGGCTAGTTGGCTCCTGGCTGGTCCTCAACTCCAATCCTCATCTGGCCAGATGGGGGGGTCTGTATTTTTGGAACCCAAGGGGAAACAGGCAGAACGAGTGTCTTATGAAGACCCCAGAGCAGAAGCCTGGGGTGAAGCCATTTCCTGCAGAAGCGTCTCTTGGTACCAGCCTGGGCTACTGAGCCTGGTGCCTCTGGTGAGCCCCCTTCTTCATCCCACCAGTGATAGCTCTCTGGTCTAAGTGATTATTCAGTAGAGAGGAGACTAGACTTAAATAATCTTGCTTTCTGAGATCCCAAAAGATGCTTCTTCCTGAGAGTGGGGAAGAGTGAATGTCCTTTCTTTTTTAAGCATCTTCAGTTTGCAGCATTAGATGCTGGTAGAAAGGTGGGCTTCCCAGGGGGCGCACTGGTAAAGAATCCTCCTGCCACTGCAGGAGACACAGGAGATGCAGGAGACACTGATTCGATCCCTGGGTCAGGGATCCCCTGGAGGGGAAAATGGCAACCTGCTCAAGTATTCTGGGCTGGAAAATCCCACAGACAGAGGAGCCTGGTGAGCTACAGGGAGTCCACAGGGTTGTAGAGTCCACATGACTGAACGACTGAGCACACAGCAGAAAGGCAGCCTATTCAGTGCCAGGACTGCAGACTGTGGGTTCAAACCCTGGCTCTGCCACTTCCTTCCTACCTTGGGTACCCACCTCATGTCTCCACAACAGGGAGATGACAGCAGTGCCTCATCTGTAAAACGGGATAATCGTAGGTCTTGTTTGATAGAAATGCGTTCCCAAGTGAGATGCAATACATTCATTGATTGATACGGACCACTTTTGAAGTTTTTTTTTTACTGAATTTGTTACCATACTGTTTTTATGTTTTGGTTTTTTGACTGTGAGCCATGTGGTATCATAGCTCCCCAGGGATTGAACCCACAAGCCCTTGCATTGGAAGACAAAGCCTTCACCACTGGACCACCAGGTAAGTCCTGAGGTAGCATAGCTTTAGCTCTTTCTTTTGCCTTATCAGCGAGGCTCTCCTTCCCTAGGAGGGAGCGTTCAGGGATAGATGAGCGAGATTTTTCTGGAGTTCCAGAAAAAACAAAGAAGCAAAAACCAAAACCAACCCTCTGCTCTTTGCTTTATGGTTGTCTGTGCAAGATTCCAGGAACTCTACGTGGGGACTGTTTCCTTAAAACTGGTCGCAAATGGTCACTGACATTTTAGCCTTTTCTCAACCTGGCTTCAAGATTTGGCCCAAGAGGCATTATAGAGGAAAAGAGCTCCTCTTTTCCTCTTTTTGAAGGGCACTGGAGGAGCCCTGGGGGCTGAGGAAGGGGGAGGGCATTCTTCCTTTCAACACTTTTAAAGCTTGCTCTACCAGGACCCGATATTTTCCCATTTTTCTAACCTGTTCACAAAGTTCCCCTACCCTTTCTATTTTGGGTGTTGACACCATGTTCTTTCTCAACCTTAACTAATCACCAAGAACTTTTGGTTTTTGCCCTCTTAAAACCTCTAGGAACTTCAAAAGCCACCCACAGCACACACAAATAAAGCCAGAAGTTTATGATACTACAGAAACAAATGAAATCCTTACTTAGGCGATATATGGAGTCAGTAAATATTTAGGAGTTACAACAAAATGAATGAGATTTTTAACGGCTAGGAGGAGAGGCTCAAGGTGGGAGAGAAGAGAAGAGGGTGCAGGTTTGTTTGGGGTTGTTCAGTTTAGTTTGAGGATTCTTAAAAAAGTACACACACCGCCCCCCGCCCCCCCACCTGAGTCCTTGTCTCTTATCTTCATGAGTCATCTATCCATTGTGAATGCAGGTTATTGGGAACTATAGACTGATTCACAATGTATTTTTATACCTTTCACGCAGGAAATTTAAAGCACTTAACTGCAAAAGGGGATTTTAAGAGAATGGCTTATTCCAAAGGGATTATACAAATTTTACTTTCATAACTAAACTTCTCTTTTTTTGCTCAAGTAAATGTGATCTGTCTTTAACTTCTTTCTGTGCCCTGCGGTGCTTAGTTGCTTTCAGCGTGTCCAACTCTTTATGACCCCATGGGTTCTATGTAGCCCGCCAGGCTCCTCTCTCTGTCCATGAAATTTTCCAGGCAAGAATACTGGAGTGGGTTACCATTTCCTCCTCCAGGGGATCTAGCCGATCCAGGGACCGAACCCATGTCTCCTGCATCGCAGGTGGATTCTTTACCACTGTGCCACCTCGGAAGCCCCTTAACCTCCTTACCCTGCCTTTGATGCTTTTATTTGGGATTTTGCTCCATCAAAGCCAAGAGTGGTGAGAGACCTTCCACCATCTTCTTCCCTGGCTCTTTTGCAGATAGCGGTACAAACGCGGGTCTTCAGTGCCCGCAGGGAAAATCCCCAAACCCACCACCTAGGATGTGGTACAGATTACGAGTGTGCCCATATAAAGGCTCCAACATACCTGAAGATTCAGACGTTGGGCATCAATCGACGCGCTGCTAGCATGAGCTCTTCTAGCTGGCATGGAAGCTTCTCAAGGGTCAGCAGCAGTGGCCTCCGTTCCCCGCGGGTCACAATTCACGTGGGTCTTCCCTCCCTGCAGGTTAAGCTCCCCGCTCTGCAGGCACGTGGCCGGGGTGGGGGCATCTGGGGCTGTGTGATGGGCAGGCCCAGGCTTCAGGGCCAGCTCTCTGGTCACCCCTGAGCGACCACCCGAGGCCAGCACATTTCCCAAGACAATCTCCTTACCTGGACCGATCGGTCTCCACAAGAAAGTAAGACGAGGCTGCGAGGCCGCTGGCAGCCCTTCTTCCCCATTTGCAGTGTCACAGCAATGATTCACCCCGCGACAGGGCGGCAGCTTCCCTAGTTAGCCTGGAGACGCTCCGGACACACAAGGTTATATAGAAAACAACTTTTACTTCTATTCAAACACACCCTTCCCACTCACGGCGCCCTCCCTCCGGCCCGTGGCCGGCTTGGCGTGGCGGATAATGAGCGTCCCGGGCCCAGCGCCGTCGGGCAGCGGGGCCCTCAGGTGACCCCCGAGGACGAGGGTGCAGTCGGGGCCGCAGGGGCGCGGAGCGGGGGCACCTCGTCCACGGGACCGTCGGGGTCGCCCGGAGGAGGCGGGGAAGAGGGGCGACGCCCGGCCCTGAGCTCCGACAGCGCCCCCGCGCGGGCCGGCTTAGGCGGGGTCTCCGTGGGCTGGTGAGGGGGGTCCCCGCCGGCAGCCGGGCCCGCGGGCGCCACCCCCACGAGCTCGCGGCCCAGCGCGGCCAGGCGGCGGGAGCGGCGCGCCGCGGGGGAGGTGCGCGCGGCGGGCGGGCGAGCGGAGCGAGAGGAGTGAGGGGAGCGGCGTCCGCCCCCGCCGTGCCGAGAGCAGCAGAGCCGAGCCGGCGCGCCCGGGCCGGGGAGCGCGCCCGAGGCCCGGCGAGAGCCAGCGCCGGCGCCAGAGGGTCGTGCCCGCGCCCGCGCCCGGGTCTCGGGCCCCGACCCGGCGGCGGCGGCGGCGGCGAGGCCGGGCGGCCACCTGCTGCGCCGCGTGAGGGCCGCGCGTCCGCGCTCCCGGGGCCCCGCCGCCCCTACCCCGCGGACCCAGAGCCTCCGGCGCTTCGCGGAGCCGCCCGCGCTCCCGTGCAGGTACCGGGGCGGGGGGACTGGGGCGGGGGTGTCGGAGCCGGGGACCCCCGCAGCCACGCGGACGGAGCGCCCTCCTCGCCGGCCGGACGCGCTCCCCCAAGTGCCCGAAGTTTCCCTTTGCTCACTTCGCCGGACTTAACTTTGAATCGTGAGGTGACGCCTCAGAAAACGCACGACGAGGGGAGTCGGCGTGCGGGGGGAAGTTGGTGGTGGACGAAGCGTCGGTGCCTCCTGGCGCCAGAGGCCGCGGCAGGGGAGGGGAGTGGACGGTCGTTAAGTCTTCTGCTCCAGGTAATGCTTTATTTGTTAGACACGTTTTAGGCTTAGGTTGCCAGTGAGGGGTTCTGCGTTTGATCTAAGAAATGCTCACATTTTTAACCAACACTTATTTGCTGAACGGACGCCTCCTCTCAGACGGGGCGTTAATAGGAGGTGAACAGTGATCAAAGCCTGAGTGGTTACTCCGGTGGAGTACTTGCCAACCAGGCTTTGGCTTTTGAAATGCAGAGTGTAAAGGAATACCACCGTTGGGGTTAGACTCGTGTCGGGACAGGCGGCAGCTGGCACGGTGTCACTTAATTTTGAGCCATAAATCCATCAAGTGGGGGATGAGCAGCTGTGAGCCCGAGTGCCCACCCCGCACCTTCCTCAACTGATAGCTTAAAATATCCCCACTCCCTATTCCAGCCGGCGCGCTTCCTTCATTTACATAATTGGGGCACGTGACCGTGGAATAGACTGTTTAGACCCTGGTCTCCCTGGAGCTCACACCTGGGATGATGGAGCGCCGTGATCACTCCCTAGAGCCACGTGAGGCGGTAGGAGTGTGGGGAGAAGCCTATCTAGACCCTGTGCAGTAACATCAGCGGTCCCTGACTGTGGGGCCCGTGGAGGACGGAGCTGCGCTGGTTTCTTCTCTCTGCCCCAGTGTTGTGCTGAGCCATACTGGAGTCTAAGGTAGAAGAAAGATCAGTACTGCAGATCCTGTCTTTATTTAAAATTGTCACGTGTTTTGTGCGGTGTGGCTTCTGTGTTCATTGTGATGTTTTGAAACAGTCCATTGTACCATTTGTCTCCAGGAGGTTTGGTACCCCCTGATATTTTGTGCCTGGAGCGAGGGCCTCCCTTGGTCCAGACTTGCCTCCCGGGCAAGTTTCTTAGCTTCTCTGAGCAGCTGTCCTCAGTGAACAAATTAAAAAGTGGCACCTCCAGCGCTGCTGCGTGGCTCACACACAGCATACGGCCGCTGTGTGGGACCAGGCCCCTAGGGC
Organism: Muntiacus reevesi; assembly: GCF_963930625.1. Classification (NCBI taxonomy): domain Eukaryota; kingdom Metazoa; phylum Chordata; class Mammalia; order Artiodactyla; family Cervidae; genus Muntiacus; species Muntiacus reevesi. Next base: position 97,297,908 of record NC_089251.1, read on the forward strand.
TCAGGGAAGGTGGATGTCCTATTCATATTGTTGTTCAGCTTGGTCATCTTGAGCCAGTCACCAACGCTGGATGAGTCTTGGTTTGACTTAGCAGAATGTGAGTGCTGGTCGCCAGCTCATGGGCTTAAATGAAACTGTGGGTGAAGGTGCATTGCCCCACTGGAGGGTAAGTTTTCTGAGGTGGCACAGTAGGCTGGGTCTGCCTGGGCAAGCTTGCAGCCATCCGCTCTTCCTTGGGAGGTTAGCTGCATGCCTGTGCACAGACACGCTTATAAACTCTGCTTGTGTTGCATGGAGACCCCGAGGAAGCCTTTTGATCCGAGTGGAGATGTTTCTTGCCCTGGGTTTATTGTGAAGGGCTGAAGGTCACCCATCTCCCAGTTGTCATGTGCAAAGTTTTTTGGGTCAACTTAGTTTTTTAGGTGAACTTAATTTCGCTGCCCTGAACAAGGGACTTTGGTTCCCTTTTGATATGTCTGGTCCTAGGTCCTGATTGTGGTTTTCCTGAGCCTAATTCAAAGGATGTTATCTGAGTCACTATCTAGCTTAAAGCAGCTTAGTCCCCAGAAAGTCAGTCTCCGTTTCTTCAGGTCACTGTCTGGGGCCCTTTCTCACTGCAGGTAGTCTCCAGGCTCCAGGAGAAGGTTGCAGCGCTTCGAGGTGTGGGGAGCGTGGTTTCTTGCTCTCATCTGATGGGTTTCCCACCACTGAGCCTCCTTTTTCTGTTTCCATTGAGCATTGTCCAGCCAGCTGTCACTGGAGTGAGACACAGTGGGGGACCCGGCCCCTGCATCTGGCCCTGAGGTCTCCACACCCTGTGTCTCCAACAGGTCCCTGCTGGGCACCTGGGAACCTGCCCAGTTTGTGTGGAATAGCCCAGGTCCCCAGTGTGAGCGGTCCTGTGTTCCCAGCAGTAAGCAGGACAAACTCCCCCCAGCCTTCCATGTCCCCCTCAATCCCCTGGGGTTTTTCTTCCCTCACTAACCCCTCTCCTCCAGGCTGGGTGTAAAGGGGCTGGGGGCTCCAGATTCCTCTCTCCCCGTATCAGAAGAGCTTTTGTTTTTTTTTTTTTGACATGAAAGGCAGGAATCTTTCTTAGGTTGTATCTCCTGTCCTCTGGACTTGGGGGCTTAGAGTAAAGCTCTTGATGTATAGAGGGAATTTCAGCATCTTGTATATCTTAACTCCTCCCCTCCCTGGAGAAACCAGATGCACCCTGGAGATGTGGGAAGGAAACAGGGGGGCAGCAAACTGGGGAAACAGACCAGAAATTCCCTTCCCCCAACCCCCCATCTTCTGGGCAGGTCAGCTTCCTTTATCTGCACTGGACTTCTTATTACCTGAAAAAGACTAGAAAGACTGTAGGGCCTGTTGGAGTTACCAATCAGGGATGGGGAGGAAATGGGGAAAGAGTAGCTTTGAAGCTTTGGTGGTTGGAGGACAGAAGAGTTGTCTGCCTACACGCACTTGAGCTCAGACAAGTAGACCAGGTTCATATGCTTTGGTGTTTTCCAGTCACGCTATTTATGCCACTGATGCTTCATCATCAGAACGATCCACTGTATGCTTGGCGTTTACCAAAAGCAGCAGGAAAAATACCAAAAATAAAGCTTCACAAGTCCTGGCTTTTGTTCACACTTTGTGGATAGAAGGCAAAGTGGTCAGGGAGGGCTTCTCAGAGGAGGTGAGACTTTAAGTAACATTAAGACTTGGCCATATGTGAGATTAAAGAGAACTTTCCATGGGGAGGACTTCTTTTTTTTTTTTTTTTTTAACTTTTTAGTTTGTATTGGAGTATAGCCAGTGAACAATGTTGTGATAATTTCTGGTGAACAGCATGGGGCCTCATACATATTCATGGATCCATTCTCCCCCAAACTCCCTTCCCATCCAGGCTGCCACATAACATTGAGCAGAGTTCCCTGTGCTATACAGTAGGACCTTGTTGGTTATCCATTTTAAATACAGCGTGTGTACCTGTCCATGCCAAACTCCCTAACTATTTCTTCCCCCCACTGGGAAGGACCTCTTGAATCCCTAAAGACAGAAGACTCCCCAGGAGTGGTCTTTTGGGGCTCACCTCTTAGTTGACTCTTCCTGGCGTCACGCTCATCCCTTTTGTTGTCAGGGTACCTGTATCTGTACGTTGGACCATATGCACGGTCAGCATTCTAAATGCCTGGCATTTTCCCCCAACTGAATGGAAATCAGAGAAATTCTCATCTAATCCTGTTATTCTCAGTTATCTGCACCTGGAAGCGCATTTCAGACTTTCAGGTCAGGTAAATGGTCCTTAAGACACATTGATGATTCTAGGGAATTACTGTAGCATCCTTTGTGTTGCTTTAATATGCTATGACCCATAACCCTGAGCTCAGCAGGACACTCACCAGTAGATCCCAGGGAATGCTCAGCAAATTTAGCAGCAGACTGACAAGAAATGATGGGACGGGTGTGGCCTTGCAGCCAGGGACACCCCTACCTGGGTTGGCTCCTGGTGGACACTGGCCCTGTTCCCCTGCAGATCTGGGTAGGAAGGGCTCCCAGACATGTTTCTTATGATTAAGCTATCTGTGAAAAGAAATTGCAAAAGAGCCTTTTGAAAGATGAGGAGTAGGATGTTATTTATTTGCTCAAGTGTCTTCCTAGCCCCGGTGTGGGATGGGCTTTTCAATGTATGAAGGTTGAGAACTTCTGGAATACCCACTCACCTCTGGATTCCAGACAGTAGTCTCTCTCTCTCTCTTTTTTTTTTTCTGTCCCCAGATTTTCACGTCTGTGGGAGGCAGCAGATGCCTTAGCTCAGCTGTGCAAGTTTCCTAAGAAACTATTCAGAATGGCTGCCTTGAGTGGGGGTCGTGAAGATGTCAGAGGTGTTTTGCTTTCTTAAAGCAGGTGGTCCAGCAGAGGCGGGCAGTCAGGGCTCTGGTTTCCACTCTGCCACCTAGAGTCCCTGTGACCCCAAAGCATGGAGGTGGGGATTCACGCATACCAGCATCACTTGAGATCCTGTATCAGCGGAGAAAATGCCTCATGAATTATTTGTAGTGGTTACTCTTCCATTGTCTTTCTTAATAAGCAAAAGGGCATTTATTTTGATTCCCGATTAGGATCCCCTAGGGGATTCCCTGGTGGCTCAGATGGTAAAGAATCTAACTGCAATGCAGGAGACCTGGGTTTGTTCCCTGAGTCGGGAAGATCCCCTGGAGAAGGGAATGGCAGCCCACTCCAGTATTCTTGCCTGGGGAATTCCGTGGACAGAGGAGCCTGGCAGGCTATAGTTCATGGGGTTGCAAAGAGTCGGACACAGCCTGAGCGACTAACACTGCTACACATAAGACCCCCTGATAAAGGATCCTAAAGCAATGAAGGGTCTGAGGTCTGATGGCGATCCAGGACAATGAGCAAGTCTGCTGTGTAGAGCACTGCTGAGCCGGGCTAGTGGTAGATGTCCTGTTGGGAATGACCTTATTGTGCTCAGTCGTGTCTGACTCTCTCGTGACCCCGTGGACTGTAGCCCACCAGGCCCCCCTGCCCATGGGATTTTCCAGGTAAGAATACTGGAGTGGGTTGCCATTTCCTCCTCCAGGTGGGAAATGAGCTGGATGCAGTTTAAAGTGAGAAGCCAGGGCAGAGAGATGAGGCAGGTAGCAGAGGTAGGGGAGGGTGCAAGCAGGTGGGATCCCCTCAGCACCTGAGTCCTAGGGCACACAGGGTTCACATGTCTTCCTCTGCAGTGTCAGCTCTTCCTGATAACATGGTTACAAGTACTAGCAGCCGGGCTACTGATGGGAGGTGCCCTGGACCAGTCACCACCCCCACACACACGTGTTCTGCAGGCGAGATGTAGGGCCAATTTTGCCCTGCTGCATCTGTGACCTGCCGATGAGCATGACAAACAGCGGTGGTTCAGAGGACCACGTTGAGTGTCGCCCGTGGGAAATGAAATTACAGTCAATATCAAGTCCCTGTTGTATATTTAGTCTCCTGTAGGTGAATACATTGTGAATATTTAGTACCTTTTCAGCGCTGAGTGTATCATGAATATTTACTGCCCAGCTGCCTGGGTATATTTAGCACCTCATGAATATCAGGTGTCTGTCCGTCCTTCCACACCTCTCTGTGTTGCATGCACACGTGCTCTCCTTACTGAGTGTTTGTCTCTACTTTATCTTATGAGAGTCCTTCATCCTGTTTACTGTCCTTTCCGGACACGCTGCTCCGAGCCTTGCAGACTGCTCTCGGCTCGTCTCTACCTTGGTCTATGTGCAGCTCTGGGGCCAGGCACAGCCTCAGTACCCCACGGGTGCCGGGGCAGGTGTGGTGGGCGTGGGGCTCTGTCCGGGGTCACTTGAGTTCCCTTCAGGGCTCTGCAGCCCATGTGGCAAGTGCAGTGAGCTGCTCTGAAGCAGCGTCTCCACTGGCACCGGCTCTTCTAACCTGGGTTGGATACTTAACTCCTAATCCCCATGTTCCATCAGCTCGCCTGCTTAATTATTCATTCTTCCTCCCACCATGCTCCCCAACGAGTGGCTGCCATTGTTCAGTCGCTCAGTTGTGCCTGAATCTTTGTGACCCCATGGACTGCAGCACACCAGGCTTCCCTGTCCTTCATCATCTGCCGGAGTTTGCTCAAATTCATGTCCGTTGAGTTGGTGATGCCATCGAACCATCTCATCCTCTGTTGCCCCCTTCTCCTCTTGCCCCCAATCTTTCCCAGCATCAGGGTATTTTCCAATGAGTCAGCTCTTTGCATCAGGTGGGCAAAGTGTGAATATTCAGGGTTGATTTCCTTTAGGATTGACTGGTTTGATTTCCTTGCTGTCCAGGGGACTCTCAAGAGTCTTCTCCAGCACCACCATTTGAAAGTATCAGTTCTTCAGCCTGGCAGCAGGAACTTTCTCTTGGGTTCTTCTGAGTGGAAGATTCATGACTTAGAAGCTGCAGTGAGAGGAGGAGGAGGAGGATGGGGTTTGTTGGAGGTTTGGCCCCACCCACTCGATGTCTGAACCTGCACCCCTCCGCCTGGTGATCCACCTCCGTGCCCTGGGGCCATTTCCACGGGGATAGACTCAGCCCTGTGTATTTGGTGTGTTGCTGGGTGTCAGCTGCATGCTCCATTGGAAATCAGATCTTTCAATCATCGCCTATTAGCGTTTCCAGTGTATTTTCAGGGTGTAAATGGTTCTTAATGTACGAACATAAAACATCTTGCAGATGTTGAATCACCTGTTTTCCGAGACTCAGCAGTGTCATCTTAGCGGGTGTCATCGCGCTGCGTCGGGCCTTCGTGGGCGAAGATGAGTCTGTGCATCAAGGGGTTCTGGTCAGCACGGCTTATTGGGTGCCACGTTCTAGAGCTGAAGTTACTAGGAGCGGTTCACAGGCAACCTCGGGGTCTCTCGGTGGCAGCGTGAGCACTGCAGACAAGACTTGGTCAGGCTGGCAAGCGGGAAAGGCCTGGAAGTTGGCGAGCCTGGCTCGGGGCCAGCCTGCCCGCCATCTGGGGCCCTGACGAGACTTGTGTTGGGCTCCGCCCTGGCAGCCTGCCCTCTGGCTGCCCCCTCAGGTGGCCCGAGGCCAGGTGCCGCTTCCACCTAGCAGACCTGGAGGCAGAGCATGAGCAGGCGTAACAGTAACATCGGGGGCAGCGTCTCCCCCCAGTCCTGGGGGGTGCTGGGCCAAGTATGCACATACACATGTGTTCACAGGAGTATGTGTCATTATGGCTGCCAGTAGGGAAGGGTGGGGAGGAGGGATAGTTCGGGAGGTCGCGATGGACGTGTGCACACTGCTGTGTTTAAAACGGATGACCAACGAGGACCTGCTGTCCCGCCCAGGGGGCTCTGCTAAGTGTCATGTGGCAGCCTGGACGGGAGGGGAGTCTGGGGAGAGTGGGCACGTGTGTGTGTGTGGCTGAGCCCCTTTGCTGCCCACCTACTGCAGCATTGTTAATCAGCTGTACCCCAATACAAAATAAAAAGTTTTTTTTTTTTTTAAGTATATATTAATTCAGAGAAGTAACGTCTACATTGTTTTCTGGGCCACCTTTTCAGAATGGGTTGCGTGTGTTTGAGTCTCTTCTCCACGCTATTGGATACAGTTCCGCAGCACCAACTCTTCTGGCTGCAGAGGACTCCTGGTCAGGGCGGCCCCCACTTACTCAGCCTCCCTCTGTTGGATGGATGTCTACCGAGGCCATTTTCAACCTTTTGTCCTTTAGCCCCATGAAAATGAAGATCATTGTCTGTGCTCTTTTGTACGTCTGTCTGGTTAGTTCCTTCCAAGTCCGTCTCCTAAGATAGATTTCCTGTGTATGCACAAGCCTCTTCCTTTGCTATGTCCTGCCCAAAGTCTGTCTTTCTTTTCATGCTAAAGTTTTTTTCCCATGAGATTTCATGTATTTTGGTCAACAGCATCTTCAGCGTCTGTGCTATTCAGGATTTGCTCCAGTTCCTTTAAGCAGAAGAGGATTTAGTGCAGGGAGTTCAAAGCTAACAGAATTGTTGAAAGCTCAGCCTCCAACCAGATCTGCAGGGCTGTCCTGCTGGGAGCTGCCTCCGTCCCCAGACCTACCACATGGGGGGCAGGGGAGAGGAGACGGGGCCCCCCCCGGGTCTCAGCATCCACAATGAGGCTCGGCATCCATCCTGAAACTGCGGCCAAGGCTCTGGGACCCCCACACCCTCATGTAGGAAAACGGATGCGTCCATGGTGGTGCCTTTTAGCAAAGCGGGACAGTAAACTCTGCCAGAGGGGCAGCGTGGCCTGGACAGAGGCTGGGAAGTGAGGTCTTGGTTTTCTAGCCTCAAGCAGGCAGTGAACAAGCTAGGTGGGGTGAACTGTATTTCAACCTCTCTCTTTCTTTTTCTTCATAATTTGTACATTTTGTCTTCAGTTTGATGCATACAGAGGTGAGATTTACAGAATTTAGCCTTGGGTTCCAAGGGCCTGGTTCCTGCCTCGCAGAATCAGTCATTAGTCCTCTCCGGAGAATGTCAAGGTCGTTTCCCAGATAAGGTTTTCATTTCAGTCCCCTTCTCTTCAGAGCTCTTTTGCTGTGACCCTAGCCCCCTTCCTGCTCTCTCTCAGAAACCAGATTGGAAGCTTTCCCAGCCTGAGTTTCAAATGGATTAAAAAAAAAAAAAACCCACTATGTATCTGTATCTGTTTATCTGTGTCTATCTCAAGGTGAAGCCACATAGAAATAATTCCTGTAGACTTGCCTTTTAGATAGGCCAGGTATTTGAAAACCAACCCGCTGACCCCAGGCCTGCCTGCAGGATGGCGCGGGCCAGGGCAGGGGCAGGGGGCGTGTGGCTCTTTTCCCTTGTTGGGGACGCCGGGTCGCGTTGCCCCTTCAGGCACTGTCACACTCCCATTGGACAGCCCTGAGCTCTCAGGCATGGGTCGGAAGCAGGAGTTAGCTTACTGCTAAGTTAATAGCCAATTTTTCCCACGAGCCATAATTGATCAGCAGGCAGTGTATGAACCATATTTCTCCCTGCCTTTTCCAGCAGGCTTTTGTGTGTAATTAGTGTGAATTCAGGTGTTTGTAGAGTTCCAAACTCCCCCTCTGAGTCGTTTCTATATTTTCAGTTGTTCCAGGAAAGAATGCTTGAGGAAGGATTCCAGGAAAGACTATGTCCTTAGCAACCCAGAGTTCACGGGGGGCCGGTGTAAGGGGAGTAGCCACCAGCCTCGGGGTGCACACTCTCCTGACCCTTGACAGGTCCTCTGCCCCTCGTGGTCCTTGCCTCCCGTTAGACAAGCAGTCTTTAAAACGAGCTGATGCCCCCTAACTGAAAGCTCTGGGGTGGGGGGTGGTGAGGGGGAGCCTGCCCCCCTAACTCCAGGTGGGAGCTAGCCCTTGGAGCATCTAGCAGGTCATGCTTTCAGCACGGCGCATCAGAGAACCCATTTTTTATGTCTTATTTTCAAGTTTCTTTGGCTGTGCTGGGTTTTTGTTGCTGCGCTCAGGCTTACGGGGTTGTGGCTCTTCTCTCGCTCCATGGCAGGTGTGATTCTTAGTCCCCCGACAAGGGATAGAATCTGTCCCCTGCATTGGCAGGCAGATTCTTAATCACTGAACCTCCAGGGAAGTCCTCCCCAGCTCTTTTTTTTTCTTTTTTTTTAAAAGCACAAATAATAGTGATTCACTCTATCCCAAATGATGTGCCTTAGCTTTCAACAGCACCTGCTTTCTGTGACTTATACGTGATAGATATTTTCCGTTCTTTAACTTCAGGGGATTGTATGTTGACTGTTTTAGGAAGTACACTGAAATAATTGTTGTAGCGGCAACAGTTGTTTTTCTTTCAGTTTTTTCTAAGCAGGTACAGTGAGATTCTGAATTTTGTGTGTGAGACATACAGTCACAGGATAATTCAGGCTGCGCAGTGCATGACCCCCTCCCCTAATCTCGTGCTTTCAATAGTTACTGGAGTGTGAGTCTGTATGTGATCAGAACAATCTCTTTCCCACCCAGAGAACAGGTGGTGTCGAAGCCTGTTCACCACCACGCATCATTTTGGGTCTTTCATTTGCAGCGTCTTATTCAATCCTTACGATCACCTTGTGCATTTTACAGAGAAGGACACTGAGGCCCAGAAAAATCGAGTAACTTGGCCAGGGCACCTCAGCTAGTGAGCCACAGAGACATGGACTCACCTCCACTCTCTCTTCTCTCAGGAGATACACACATGCTCAGTCGTGTCCTAGACTGTGGCCCGCCAGGCTCCTCTGTCCACGAAATTCTCCAGGCGAGAATGCTGGAGGGGGCTGCCATGTCCTTCTCCGGGATCTTCCCAACCCAGGGATCGAACCCGCATCTCCTGTATTAGTAGGCAGATTCTTTACCACTGAGCTACCTGGGAAACACCTCAGGAGATGATTTCCCCCTGGAAATAGGCCGTTTGCTCATTAGCTGATACTCCAGGTGCTGCCAGAATTGCTCTGTGCTCCCATTTTTATCCCCATTTTCCAGAGGAGCAAACTGAGGCGCTGAGAGGTTATTTGGAGTGGGAATTTGAACCCAGTCTCCTATTTTAACCTGTCTGGAACTGTTAGCTTAGAAATGGCCAAGAAGTGTCCTTATAACTGGCCCAGGTTTTCACTCAGTGGCAGTGAACATTCTTGGGCAAATTACCCCCCGCAGTGTGCACAAGGTCTGGGCGCCTCCCCCCACAGTCACCTCCCTGATTACCACCCAGGAGCGGAGTCTCTGGGGACCCTCCTTTTTCTCTCCCGTCTCCACCACCTGCAGCGGCTTCTGCAGGACAGCAAAGCAGGGGAGGTGGCTGGGAGCCAGGTTGACCCAGTGGGCCTTGGGCTCCCTTTCCTGCAGGGCTGTTGTAAGAAGCAAAGGCAGTTTGTGTGGAAGTGGCAGATGTGTTGTGACCAGTGGACTTAGAAAGGATGTGTTACTGTAATTAAGCCTTGCTTCTGTCTCTCTTGTTATGATCATTCATTCATTCATTCATTCATTTTGGGCTGTGCTGGGTCTCTGTCGTTGCTGGGGCTTCTCTTTGGCTGTGGTGAGCGGGGGCTGCTGCCCAGGTGTGGTGCCGGGACCCTCATCATGGTGAGCCCTCTCGTTGCAGAGCACGGGCTCCAGGCGCATGGACTCCGTAGTTGTGGCGCATGGACTCAGTAGTTGCAGCTCGGGTTAAGTTGCACCACAGCACGTGGAGTCTTCCCGGATCAGGGATTGAACCTGTGTCCCCTTCATTGGCAGGTGGATTCTTCACCACTCAGCCACCAGGAAAGCCCACTCCCCCTCTCCCGCTCTGTTTTAATGTTAAAACATTCCGGTTAAAGTTGAGCAAGACCTTGTGACTGGGAGCTCTGGGTGCAAAGTCTGACTTTCCCGTTCTCCAGCCGTGAGGCCTCGAAGCACCTCTGTGCCCGTCTGGAAAATGGGGATGTGACAAGCCCCCCACCCCCGAGGGCCGTCATGTGGACCAGCTGGAGTCCTAGTGCCTGCAGCGTGCCATCGGAGAGGATAAAACCTGAACGAGTTGGAGCCCCAGGGAGCTGAGCCTGGGCTGTGCTCCTGGCACTCTTGGGTGCGTGAGGAATGACATGGTCCTACAGCTTTAAAGAACATAGAGGATTATCCCTGGGTGGAGGTGAGGAACCAAAAGATCAGGAGGGAGATGTGGCGTGTGCGCCTGTCCCCATCTGGTGAGCCCTAGCAGGTGTAACCTCCTGAAATCTGGGGGTGGGCGAAGGGCTCCAGAGCTCTAGACAGGGACCACTCCCGATCTCAGCACCACATCAGTGGTTGGGTGGCATCAGGGTGGCTGCCTGTTGAGTCTCTCTGGCTCCAGGGGATGATCCCAAGTGAACTGTTCACCATGTGCTGGCAGGATTGGCTGAGGGAGCAGATACTGCCCAAACATCACCTGTTCTTGTTCCACCCCAGTTCCCAAATAAACACTTCTGTTGTAACATCAACACAATATCACAGCAGTTCTTTGCTCTTCTCATGGACATATAGTCTTGTGTGCAGAGTTGCAGTGTAAGCTCCTTGCTGCCCATCAGAGTGGAATTCCCATCTGAATTTCACTTCAAGACACAATATCCAGGATGGCCAGCCATGGTGTTTGGTTTCTTAAAGGCTGTCAGTTCTCCCATAAAGCCAGGATTCCTGGTTTTTCCGAGTAGGAGGGTTCCTTTGTAGCACTGAACAAGTAGAGAAACGTTCTACATGACAGCAACTACATTTTCAATATATCAGTATGTCAATGAGGAAAAATATATATAAACAAAAAGATAGCATGAATTTCAAGGCTCATCTGGATGACTTACTTTATTGATTCACATCTGCATGTGTTTAAGGGCTTCTCAGGTGGCACAAGTGGTAAAGAACCCACCCGCCAGCGCAGGAGACACAGGTGTCCCAGGTTTGATCCCTGGGTTGGGAAGATCCCCTGGAGGAGGGCATGGCAACCCACTCCAGTATTCTTGCCTGGAGAATCCCAGGGACAGAGGAGCCTGGCGGGCTGCAGTCTCTGGGGTCACAAAGGGTTGGATATGACTGAGCAACTAACCCTTTGACTACTTTTTCACATGTATTTAAAAAAATAAGAACCTGTGTATGTATGTGACGTAATATTGATGCCATTTATAGATAATGCTTGTCCATCAGGGATTCACATGTAAAGAACTGAGGATTTGTGTTTGGAGATTTCATTATTTATAGGCTTTCAAAAAAGTAGAAATGCCCTTTTGCAGTTTGCTTTTTCCTCTTGGGTACTTTGCTTGTAATTTCAGGAGGTTCCACCAGGGGGTGCGTGAGTTCATGATGCTTCTGCAGTGGATGAGGCTCCACTCCTGCTATAAAACAAAGTGTAGTTTTCTGCACCCAAATGTTTCCTTTTTAGCACAGGAAAATGCCTGGAAAATCCCATGGACAAAGGAGCCTGGCAGGCAATATAGTCCATGGAGTTGCAAAAGAGTTGGACACTATTTAGCAACTAAAGAATCTTAAATAAAAGAAAACATGATTTAAGAAAATGCAGTCTAAAAGAGTTGTAACTGAACATTAAGACAGATTTAAAAGATGTACTAGGCTAAATAATACTAAAATTCCAATTATTAATTGCTGCTTAGTTTTCTCTGTTTCGGACTTTATTTATTTATTTGTCATGCCACATGGCTTTCAGGATCTTAGTTCCCCAACCAAGGATCAAACCCAGGCCCCCAGCAGTAAAAGCCCCGAGTCCTAACCACTGGACCAACCAGGGAATTCCCAGGATTTGTTTTTTAAAAAGCAATCCCTAAGCATCAGCTACTGCACTCACTTCCAAAGGGTTTGAAGTGTCACAGTCCAGAAGAGCTTTAGGATTAGAAATATACAGGCTGCTTTAGGCACTTGGTGACTGTGAGGCACTGTGGACCCCACTGTTTTTCACCTGGATAATAAAAGAAGGCTTTGAGACTCTTGCAGACACATCCTTCTCTCAGCAGCTCTGTCTCACAGGCTGTCTTGTTGACCTGTGAGGGAGCTGAGTGTCAAACTAATTTGAATATGATATATAGAGCCAAGAAAATCAGGCAGAAGCTCCTCAAACCAACCTATTGGTTCATTTAGTAGTACCACTGATAAAAATTCACTGCTATTCACTCTATTCCTGTTCCTTCAATACACATTTATCGAGGTTCATGGCGCTCACGGACTTCCCTGGTAGCTCAGCTGGTAAGGAATCCACCTGCAATGCAGGAGACCCAGGTTCAATTCCTGGGTCCAGAAGATCCCCTGGAGAAGGGATAGGCTACCCACTCCAGTATTCTTGCCTGGAGAGTCCCCATGAACAGAGGAGCCTGGCAGGTTACAGTCTTTGGGGTCACAGACAGTTGGACACGACTGAGCAAGTAAGCACAGCACAGCACATGGCACTGTCTATGCAGCATCAGCGCATCCGCATGAGGGCGCTGAGTGTGGTGGATGGGGGCAGCAGGCCCTCTGGGGCGGGGCACTCGATCTACACGGCATCCGCGCATCCGCATGAGGGCGCTGAGTGTCATGGATGGGGGCAGCAGGCCCATGGGGTTGGGCGTGTGGGGCCTGGGTCCTAGAGACCCTGGCTGTGCTGGAAACTGGGTTCCGTGGGGAGAGTCCAGGGAACCCTGCGGGGCTCATGGTGGGGCCGGGCCCACAGGCCCAGTGGACACGGACAGCATGGTTCTGAGAGCCCATGATAGTTCTCAGGGCCCACAAAATGTCATTTCTTTTCCCTTTTTTAATTAAAGAAATTAAAAATTTTTTTTTGGCTGCACTGGGTCTTTGTCGCTGTGTGAAGGCTTTTCTCTAGTTGCGGTGAGCGGGCTTCTCGTTGCGCTGGCCTCTCTTGTTGCAGAGCACAGGCTCTGGGTGCTCAGGCTTCAGCAGCTGCGGCTCGTGGGCTCGTAGGCTGTGGCCCACAGACTTAGTTGCCACGCAGCATGTGGGAGCTTAGTCGCTGGACCAGGGTTCAACCTGTGTCCTCTGTGTCGGCAGGCGGATCTTAACCACTGGACTACCAGCAAAGTCCCAAAAATGTTTCAATCTTTTAAAACCAGAAGGAAAACACAAACTTTAGGTTAAAGAAGATGTTTTAATATGCAATAATATATTCATCTTTATCTCAAAGCAGTTGTAAAATATGGGCTTCCTTGGTGACTCAGTGGTGAAGAATCCGCCTGCCAAAGCAGGAGACACAGGTTCAATCCCTGGGTCGGGAAGATCCCCTAGAGAAGGGAATGGCAACTCACTCCAGTATCCCATGGACAGAGGAGGGCTGTCCTGGAAGGGCTACAGTCCATGGAATCCCAAAGAGTTGGACACTACTTAGCGACTAAACAGCAGCAACAAATTGTAAAATATATTTAAAGGAGGTTTTTAAATCGAGGACGGGACCCACGAAGGCAGAAGTGCTTAGCGCCCCAGAAGTCACAGTGCACAGAATTTGGGAATGTGGCGGGGGACCTGCTGACCCTGGGAGATGCCTCAGCAGGGCCACAGAGGCGGGGCTGACCCAGGCAGGACGGGGCTGCTCGGTGGCTTGGCTTACCCACGCCCAGGTGCAGAAAGGGCCTGGAGAAAAAGCAGGGACCCTGAGAAGCCCCCCTCTTGCCCTCAAACCTTGGCTGTAGCCCATTTGATGAAGGCAAACAACCCTTGTTTCTCAGGCTCAGGACCAAGTGCTTGGGTGCCTGAGGCTTCAGTGTCATTGGGATAGACACACTTGGCACTCTTAGGCCCTTCCGTGTCTTAGCTAAACCAGAGAAGGTTGTATTTCTCAATTATGGGATTTTTTGTTTTTTTGGTTCTGGTTCCAGGCTTGGGGCTGTGGCTGCACCTCTGAATGTGTTTCCTCATCTGTAAGTTGGGGCAGTAACTGAATTAGACCGTGCACGTCAGGCGCCTTCCTAGCCCAGCACCCGCCTCCAACCGTTGGCAGATGTTTCCTTCTCCTTTGCTTGTCCATGTCACCTCATTCAAGGGAGGCCAAAGAGATGAAAGGCGCTGGCCTGGGCCGTACGTGGTCTTGGTATCAGCCCGCTTGTGGCTGCCCTGGCCTCACCTACCCGGCTGACTCAGGAGGTCTGGGTGGGACTGGACTTTGTGTGAACAAGTTTTGCACGTGGACCTGCCCTGTGGCCGAGCCTGAAAGCCTTGGCCTTCACCTGAGCATGTCTGGGCCGTGGTTGGGCAGATCTGATTTCTCAAACCGCAGCTCCCAACTTTGCTATGGGAAGGAGGAGCCCAGGGCCTTGTCTGGGGAGATTCCAGGCATGCTGGGCTGGCCTGCACCCCATCTACTCCGAAGAGGCACAAGCTCTCCTTTGTGCTCAGCCCCAGAGGCCTCCCTGTCTTCCGGGAGCCGTCCTTCCTTCTGGCTTCTCCACACCTCGGGCGCGCGTTCCCAGCTTCCCTCACTCAGTCTGTCAGCACCGGCACTGTGGGCCGAGCCTGCCCGGCATCCCCGCTGGAGCACAAGGGTAGACTGGAGGAAGGGCTCCTCCATAACGTGCAAACCCAGTGGAAAAAAATTTTTTTTCATTTCCTAATATTTTATCTTATTTATTTTTCGCTAATTTATTTTGAAATTGAGGTATAAGTGACATATTAGTTTCAGGTATACAACATGATGATTCAATGTTTGTATATATTTCAAAGTGATCACAATAACTCTTGTTAACATTCGCTACCATACATTCTTATACATACATCTTTATTCCAACTTTTAATGTAATGAGAACTTTTAAGACCTACTCTCTTAGCAGCCTTTAATATGCAATGCAGTATTCTTTTGGGGGGGCGGGGAGTGGGCTTCTCTAGTGGCTCAGTGGTAAAGAATCAGCCTGCCAGTGCAGGAGACTCGGGTTTGATCCATGCACTGGGAAGCTCCTCTGAAGAAAGAAATGGCAGCCCACTCTGGTATTCTTGCCTGGAAAATCCCATGGACAGAGGAGCCTGGAGGGCTACAGTTCATAGGGTCGCAGAGAGTCGGATGTGACCTAGCAGCCAAACAACATTATTGATGAAATCAGATTATGGGATGAGGGTCATTTCTACAGTAAGAGGCACCTCCAATTGGAGGAAGGATCTGGTGCCAGTAAGCCTGGACATGGGCTGCATGGGCAATGGAGTTTAAAAGAGGAGACTAAAAACTGCGGAGGAAAACGCCAGCGCCCCCTAGTGGTCACAGCCCTGCGGCGTCTTCTGGAGTGGCCCCTCAGTGAAGGCTTTGGAACCAGATGTGCTTGGCTTGGGGGACATTGCAGAGATAGCACCTATGTGCCAAATGTGCACAGTCAGCCTCTCTGCCCCTAAGAAAGTCAGGAAATGTGATGGGGAAGTTGTTCCACTCATGACAGAATCAAAGATGGGGAGAATGCTAATGGAAAATGTATGGAACCTGCATGAAGAACAAAGAAAGTTGACCTGGAGACCCAAGAGAATGGTTCTGTAAATGAAGGTATTTAAAACTTTCCTGCAAGCGCTAAACAATTTCCTGTAATACTATTTTGTGTATTCGTGTTGTTCTCAAATTAATTCATGGATTTAATGCAATTCCCAGTCAGCATCTGGATGGATAACCTATCCGATATTAAAACATATTATAAATTTGTAAGTATCTAAACATTTTAATTTGGGGCCAGGAATTGAAATCATACCCATGGAACAGAAAAGAAAGTCTAGAAAATAGGAGTTAATATTTAACCACTTGGAAAACCATCATGTTTCTCACTCATGTCAAACCCCAAAATATATTCCATGTGGGTTGCAATTTTAAATGTAAAAATGAAGTTATTAAATCCACTTTAGATAAGAACTTAAGGAATTATAAGGTGAACTGCATGCTGCAACAACAACGATCCCGCATGCTGCAACAAAGATTGAAGATCCCACTTGCTGAAGCTAAGGCCTGGCATAGCCTTAATTAAGAAATTTATTTATTAAGAGAAATTATGGGAGGAGAAACATTTTTCTGCATGTCCTATCAGAGACAGAAGCCACAAGGCTAAAATTGTTTTGTTTGTTCATCTGGGGGAATCAAAACTTTAGTATGCCAAAAGGAAAAAAAAAATCCAAAACAAAATAAAAATTCAGCTGATAAACTGAGAAAAAAATTTAACAACATGTACGAAAAATAGAGTTACATAAACAACTCTAATAATAAATATGAAAAACTGTTTCTTTTTTAAAGATTTTTTTTTATGTGGACCATTTTTAAAGCCTTTATTGAACTTGTTACAATATTATTTTGTTTCTAGTCTATGTTTTTTGCTTTTGGGGCTTCCTCATGGCTCAGATGGTAAAGAATCTTCCTGCAATGCAGGAGACCCAGGTTCTATCCCTGGGTTGGGAAGATCTCCTGGAGAAGGAAATGGCTACCCACTCCAGTATTCTTGCCTGGAGAATTTCATGGACAGAGGAGCCTGGCAGGCTATTACAGTCAGTGGGGCCGAAAAGAGACACAACTGAGTGACTAACACAAGAGGCATGTGGAATCCTAGCTCCCTGACCAGATATTGAACCCTCACCCCGAGCATTAGAAGGCAAAGTCTTAACTACTGAACCACCAAGGAAGTCCCATGAAGAACTCTTTTTATGAATGAACTGGCCAGTAGGAAAGTGGGTGAAGGATGTGAATTCATTCACATGAGGAAAAGTAATACCAGGAAATGTGAGAAAGTAGTAAAGCAATAGGCACTTAATAAAATTCGATACCATTTTTTTTGCTATCAAATTAGCTATCAAATCTAGACAGTGTATTAAAAAGCAGAGATATCACTTTGCCAACAAAGGTCCATATAGTAAAAGCTATGGTCTTTCCAATAGTCGTGTACGGATGTGAGAGCTAGACCATAAAGAAGGCTGAGCGCTGAAGGATTGATGCTTTTGAACTGTGGTGTTGGAGAAGACTCTTGAGAATCTCTTGGACTCAAGGAGATCAAACCAGTCAATTTTAAAGGGAATCAATGCTGACTATTCATTGGAAGGACTGATGTGGAAACTGAAGCTTGAGTCCTTTGGCCACTTGATGCAAAGAGCTGAGTCACTGGAAAAGACTGATGCTGGGAAAGATTGAAGGCAACAGGAGAAGGGGACTACAGAGGATGAGATGGTTGGATGCCATCACCAACTCAATGGACATGAGTTTGAGCACCCGGGAGATGGTGAAGGACAGGGAAGCCTGGTGTGCTGCAGGCCGTGGGGTCAAAAAGTTGGACACAACTGAGTGATGGAAGAAAAACAGCAGTCAAATTAGCAAATGTTGGGGTGTGTATTGTTTCTGTTTGTTCCTTCGGAGGATGGTACTTGGTGCAAGTGTATGGCAACGACTCTCATATACCTTTCGGAGGGGAAGAAGATACACACTTTCTGCCAAACTGTTCGGCAGTTGTCCTAAAACCCTTAAAAGAATTCCCCTTAAAAGAATTCCTTCAATGTGGTGATTTTACTCCTAGGAATTTTCCCCAAGGAAAGAATTAAATCTGCCATCAAAAAGATTTCTATGCAAGGATGTTCATCACAATGTAATTTATAAAGATGAAAATTTGGAAGCAAGGTTAAACCCTCAGCAATGGGGAGTGAGTCACTCACTAATGGAACCCTCAGGAGTGTTTCCGAAGGGTGCTTAGTCACTAGGGCACTTCATGAGCTACGGGTAAATGAAGAAGGCAGGAGGGACAGTGGGTGAGTGCTGGAGGGGAGCTGGGCCTGTGGCAAAGAGCCCGGGGCCAGAGTGAAGATGAGACATGTGCTGGGGGGATAGGCTGGTCTTCTCTTTTGTCAGAGCCGATACTGGGTGCAAGACCCTGTCACGTAGGCTGTTTGGAGAACAGGAAGTTTTGGGTGGGCTGAGCAAAGGAGTGCCCAGGATCAGGAGGTGCTCACCCAGGGTTGTGGACCACCTCTCTGCCCTGGCCCGGGTTCCACCTGGCCCCTCCGGAGGCTCCCCCTCAGGGACCCCACCCCGCCCACCCCCAGTGGGGCTGCTTGCCCCTGCTCCATGCTGTGTGTCTGAGGATGGAGTTCAAAGCCAAACAAAAACATCTCAGTGTATACAGTTTTTAAAAAATCAAAATGTAAAAGCTTTTAAAAGAGGGGTTGTAGTCTATAGGGGCTTCCCTGGTGGCTCAGACGGTGACGAATCTGCCTGCAATGCAGGAGACCCCGGTTTGATTCCTGGGTCAGGAAGACCCTCTGAAGAAGAAAATGGCAACCCACTCCAGTATTCTTGCCTGGAGAATCCCACGGGCACAGGAGCCTGGCGGGCTACAGTCCACGGGGTCTCAAGAGTCGGACTCGACTGCGTGGCTCACACAGGCAGCTCCTGAAGGACTCCAGACAGCCGTATCCGCCCGGCCCCAAGCAGCCCTGGTCCCTCTGGTCCCAGTTAACAGGCTTGTCGGGCACAGGCCTGCCCGACTCAGCCCGGAGGGTCCCGGGAGCAACCTCCCGTGCGCTCGGGAGCCAGTCCACCGTGGGATTGTGCTCTGGCCTCCCGGGTGCTCCTGGACTCAAAGGAGGGGCTTGGCCACCTCTGGCTCCATGCAGAGAGCGGGCGGCTGGGCAGCCCCTCCGGCCCACACCTGCACCCCCTCATCGCTGAGCCCTGTCACGTGATGTCTTTTTCAGCCTTTGTCACTCTGATCGCCCAGTCCCTGGGCCAGGTCAGGAAACGGACACTCCCATCCAGGCTGACCGCCCGCCCCCCCCACCCTCTGAGCCCCACGCCAGTTCCTTCACCCCAGCTGCCCACACGGACAGACCCGAGACGGGGCAGGGAGCTGACGCCCGCTGCCGGGGCGCTGCTCTGGACCACAGGCACCTGATGATTGCCCGTCACCGCTCCCGGGGCTGGGGACGGGCCCTGGGAGCAGCCTGGGCCGAGACTCAGCCTGCCTTCTTTCTCACGGATCTTAACTCTAGGGACAAGACTCTCAAAACCGGAGCCAGGAGGAAGGGCAGGGGTGCTGCCTGCGGGGCACGGCGCCCCAGGGCAGCCGGCCTCCCTTTCTGTTTGAGCGGAGGTGATAGGGAGGCCGGTGGTTGAAGGGCCCTTGAACTCCTGAACTCGGGAACCCGATCCCTGAGAGCTGAGAAGGGGGCAGGACAGGGCTCCCCCTCCTGTTTTAAAGACGTCTCCTTGGAAGAGGAAGGAAGGAAACAGTAGGTCCACCTGGACCGCGTCCACCCGGACAATCTTAGAGCCGCGGTGGGGTGGTGGCGGGACCCAGCCTCCGTAACCCGAGGTGCGAAGGGTGAGCCTCAGGGAAGCGCTTTCGGAAGCGCCGGCGGGCTCAGCCCCGGGGACCTTGCGTTGCTGTGGCCGGGAGGAAGGGGCGGCGGAGCTGCTTGGGGCCGGAGCCTGGGAGCGCCTGCGGCGGCGGGGGCGGGCTGGGAGGCAGGGGGTTGGGAGAGGGTGGAGGAGGGCGGGGTGAGGATGAGGGTGGATGAGAGGGCAGCGGGAGGATCCGGGGGCGGCGGGCCCGCCGGCGGGGGCAGCCCTTGTAGACTTCAGGGGTGGGTGGGACTGGCGGGACGCTGCGGGTTTCGCTGGAGCCGCCTCCTTTCGTGCGCCTTTCCCGCGTGTTTTCACTGGTGGTGGCCACGGGCCCCTGCGCAGCGGGAAGCCGGGCTGCTATCTGCGCCGACTGGCTGACTCTGAGGTGCCTGCGGCGGCGGAGGGGGAGGCCGGCTTCCCGAGTGGAAGGTCCGTTAGAGGAACTCCAGAACCACCGGTACCCGGGTTCGCTGGTTCTCACCTCCGACCCCTGGCTGCTTCCTGACTTTGACTCCTGGCTCCTGACCACAAGCGGGGCACATGGACAAGGCGGCCAGCCCCACACTGGTCCGTGGGTCACGGGGAGCCACACAATGATAATAGGACCTGCAAAACAGAGCTGATTTCTAAGCCTGTGAAAAACAGGACGCTGTTACATCTTGTGGAAGGGGCTCAGAGGTTCCAGGTAACTTCTCCCAGGCCCTCCTGCTTCTGGATGGTGGAGTTGGGGTTTGACACCCCCACACCCCTGACCTGTCTGTCGCTGAACTGTATTCTCCCACCACCTTGCACCTGGGCACCGCGAGATCACCGGCCACAGGCAGGTGCTTTGCCCACAGCTTCCATGTAGCTCATTTAATCCTCAGAACATCCCTGCAATAGGTTCTGTTCTGATCGTTTCTTCTGATTATTGTGAGGCTCAGAGTGTGTAAGTAACTCGCCCAGCCACACACATTGGTCAGGGTCCTGCTGCTGTTTCAGAGAGCACTCCTCATGACTCACGGATGCCCGGACCTGCCCTCTGATGGGAGGTGTGGTCCTTGGTTACTAGGGGGCTTGGCCGTCCAAGCCTGACCAGCATTCCTTGCACCTAAGCACGTCTGATACCTACTCCTCCCCTCCCTGCCTTGAGGCTCCCTGTTCCCCAAACATCCCCAGATGCCACAGACCTCAGCCCCGTGTCCTCTGCCCATGGGCTGCCCAGTCTGCATGCCCTCCCTCACGTCCAGGGCAGAAGTAACTGCTCCTGTACCCAGCCCCCCCCCCCCCCCCCCCCCCCCACCGCTGGAGCCCTGGAGCCGTCCCCCCACTGTGGGCAGGATAGAAACATCTCTGAAGTTCTTTGAGGGTGGAGACTCTGCCTGAGGTCCGGGGGACAAGGAAGAATAACTCGAGATAGACGTTCAGGAAATGGTTTTGAATTAGGCTGAATTGAGCTTTGAGATGTAAATTCTCCCTGCTTTTCTGATCTAATGCCTTTTCGGTTTGAGAATGTTGGCAGGGTGAGAAATTTTCACATGCCATACGGGTCTCGATGGTAAACAGTAAGACAGGTTCAATTTTTAACTCCAGATTTTAACTCCCAGACTCTGTACTATCAGCATATAACTGGACATCTCAGGGTATTCACAGAGTTCAAAATCAGGGCTCTTCCCCCACTCCGTGTGATTTGTGGAGGTGATGACAGGCCTCCCTGCAGGTCCGAGGACCCCTGGCCCAGGGCTGATGGGGTGCCCGTGGGCGCCTTGTGGCCTGTCTCCTGGCCCCTGCTTCTAGGCGCCTCCAAAATGAGTCAGAGCATGTGCGGCGTGGGCTTGTGCGGGTGGCAGGGAGCCCAGAATTAGCTCAGCTGCTTCAGCAGGGCTGCCTTGGGGAGGGGGCGGTCGTGCCAGGCGGGGGCGAAAGGCAGGCGGCCCGGAGCCACAGCGGGGGTCTCTCTTGGGGGGCCATCCCGGGCCTGGGAGGATTGGGGGGTGGAAGAAGACTGTCTGTACCTGGCACTCGCCCAGTTGGACGAGCAGTGGGTCTGAGCAGCACACCTGAAACAGAGCTGGGCCGAGTGGGCACGGCAGGTCACCCCCGAGGTGCAAGTGTCAGACAGGAGAGGCATCAGCGTGGTCGCTGCTGACCTTCAGCTCAGAGCCTCTGCCTGCCTGCAGCACACCTGGGTGGCCGAGCCTTCCTGAACCCATGCCTGTCCACCGCCCGACAGCCCGCCCTCCTCCAGCTGCTGTCCTTATTGTGTTCTTGCGTGGTGAAAGTCGCTTAGTCGTGTCCAGTTCTTTGAGACCCTGTGGACTGAAGCCCGCCAGGTTCCTCTGTCCGTGGGATTCTCCAGGCGAGGATACTGGAGTGGGTTGCCATCCCCGTCTCCATTTTGTAAACTACCTTTTTGTTCAAAGGAATGAGCGATTAAGGCAACTGCTTTAATAAACTGCCAAATGCTTTGATGTCCCTTGCACCTTTCCCATTCTCCCCAACCTCTGGCACAGGCGTGTGGTCCCAGATGCTGGTGGGTGTCACTCCCACTTACAGCACAACAAGGGGTGAGGAGGGCCTGGCACTTGTGTTGCCATCAGATGAGTCAGCCAGGTGGAACCGTAAAGCATTTAATCACATGGGTGTCAGCGTTGTTCTCGAAAGAACATTTTTCCAGGACCTGGCATGCAGGATGGGCACAGGCTGTTACCGCTGCGGTTTTCACATCGCCATGTGAGATGCATGCGAGCAGCGCTGTCGGTGTGCTTGGGGTTTCTGTGGTTTTAATCATGTGAATTGAACAGTTTGGGGAAGAAAACAAAGTGTCTGCAGGTTTTCAGGCTGGCCCAGCTTTGAGGCTCAGCAGGTGATTTCTGCCTTGGAGTGCCGGCCTGGCCATGGGCACCAGCTTTTGGGTTCAGGAGGCCACGGGGGGCCACGGGCACCCTATCCGGCAGAGGTTGGGCAGCTCCTGTTCCTGCAGTCACCTCCTGACCCTGGCACTGATCTGGGCGTGGTGTTGGACACACCTGGACCTCGCACACCAAAGAGGCACAGTGTCAGCTGTGGGCATCCCAGGGCAAGGACCACATCTGGTCAGCTTCGTCCATTTGGTGCCCGACCTTGTGCTCTGTCCACGGAGAAGGTCCAGGCTCCTCAGTCAGTGCTGCGGGTTGGCACCCAGGGCCAAGCCTTGGGGGCATCCGATGCGCCACAGTCTGGAGAAACCGCTCCATCTTTACCACCATCTCTTCCTCCCTCCCTCCCTCCCTCCTTACTTGCTTCCTTTCTTGTCATATCCTTTGGCATGCGGTATCTTAGTTCCCTGACCAGGGATTGAACCTGTGCCCTCTACAGTGGAAGTTCTGAGTCTTAACTGCTGGACCGCCAGGGAAGTTCTCAGAACCATCTTTTTTTTCATGGCACAGCTTGCACCCCACAGTCTTGTCTGGGCTCCCCATTAACTGTGAAGTGAGTAGAGCCAGAATTAACGAGCCCCTTTGAAGGACGAGGCATCTGAGCTCAGGAAGTGTTAGGGATGTGCTGTGTTGGGAGCAGACTCACAGGCATGTGGGGCCCCCGCCTCTTAGATCCACACCCAGCCCAGGTACCTGGGCTTGTCGCACCAGGACCCCTTCCCACCAGGCCGCCTCCAAAACTCTGGGTGTAAACACCCCATAAGTGAGACCCTACCTGCAGAATCTTGGAGCAAGAATAGACCCAACTTCTGTATTTTCCAGATGTGAACACTGAAGCTGAGATGAGTGAGGAATTTGCAGTAGGCTCAATATTGGAAAATTTATTTGGAAATAATTTAAAAAAAAGAAAAAAAAACCCAGTCAAAGTTTATAGTGCTTGGCCGGCAACCCAGGTGTGACATTCGTCTCCTAGCTGCTCTGTGCAAACACAGCTGCGTGAGCCTCAGACCTGGAGGCTGGACATGGGCTGCTGTGTCCTCCACTTCCTGGCAGCCATATGGGGTTGAGGACAACTTCTCAACCTTTGTTGACAAATGAACAGTTTCTTAGATTTTTCTGATTCTCTTTTTTCTGCAAGGTCAGGGGAACCTGAGTCCTGAGTGGCCCCTTTTGCTGAGAGGTCGTTGTGTGCACCCTTGAGCTTAGCAGTAGCCCTGCATCACCTGATTCAGTCCTGCCGACTCCTTGGGTGCAGTTGTCAGCGCCACTCGGCAGCAAAGCCCGGGTCCCCCTCTAAACAGGCCTGGGCCTGGAGGACGCTACGCCCACACTCCGGCGGTGGGTGGGGAGGGAGGGAGGAACACCTTAACGCCTACCTGAGCTGCGTGGCTTCCAGGCTGCTCCTTGTTTGGGGAGAACGACTGTCATGGTGAGCCAGAGCTGACTGGTTCCAGGGGTCCTAGAAGTGGTGGTTTGGAAAACAAGGGACTTCTCAGGATGTGTTCCAGAGAAAATAACTGCTCTTCCTAAAAAGTGTGTGGGGTGTCCTGCCCCAGGGTGGTCCTGCCCACCCTCTCTCCCAGAGGTCTCAAATCTGCTCCATGGATGGAGCCTCCGGAGGAGGGCATGGAGCCGAGGTGGGAGGTGGTGCCAGGCTTGGGGAGGGAACAGCATTCCTCCCAGTGCGATGTGGAGGAGGAAGGACAGATGACAAGACGGGCTTACTGCTGGTGGATGTTTAATTAAGCCGGAGGGTTGAGAACCTGCACAAAAGGCATCCATTTCCTCCTTCAGGGTTCAGTTACCCCTTTCGAAAGCTGCCTGAGCCCTGCTACCCGCTCTTTCTCGCCGTCGTGTCTCAGCCAGATCACTGCTCCTTTGTCATGCCCGCCCATGGGTTTTGGACCTGGGGACAGGCTCTGTGAGTTCACAGGTGGCGCGGAAACAGGATTCCCCAGGCCGAAAGGAAAGCAGGGAGAAGAGCAGCTGGCCAGGTGCTCCGGCGCGCTGGCAGATGGAGGTTTCAGTGCCAGGCTCCGTTCCCCAGGAGGCCGGCTTAGCCTGGAGTCAGATTTCCAAGGGCCTTCGCGGGTCAGAGCTGGAATGTGCAGGGAGGGACTGCTCGCTTGTGCCAGGCCCCCTTTGCCCCGTCACACAGCCTGACAGCTCCTCTCTTTGCACCTGGAGGCTTCCTGAGTGGTTTGATGGCGCTTTGTCCTTGTTTAGTCACTGAGTCATGTCCGCCTCTTTGAGACCCCATGGACTATATAGCCTGCTAGGCTCCTCTGTCCGCGGGATCTCCCAGGCAAGAATACTGCAGTGGGTTGCCCTTTGCTCCTCCGGGGTAACCAACCAGGGATTGAACCTAGCAGGCGGATTCTTTACTGCCAAGCCACCAGGGAAGTCCCTGATGATAGCTGCCTGGGTCCAGATGGCATGGAAACAACCCCCTCTGGGACCGTCTATCTAAAGATCGTGACTGCGTCCTCAGACTTTGACAGGCATTCTTCCCTATCTGCCCACCTCTTTTTATGAAAGTGAGAGTCGCTCAGTCGTGTCCAACTCTTTGTGACCCCAGGTACTTACTATACAGTCCATGGAATTCTGCAGGCCAGAATGCTGGAGTGTGTAGCCGTTCCCTTCTCCAGCGGATCTTCCCAACCCAGGGATCAAACCCAGGTCTCCCACATTGCAGGTGGACTCTTTACTAGCTGAGCTACGGGGAACACTGCAAAGCTGTTACACGTAAATCAAAAGAAAAGTGAAGAAAATAATTTCATGAACAAATAAGCTCCCCATGAGAAGCCCAGGGAATCTAATATCATAAGGGAAATACCATGAGGAAAATTTTAAGAGTTTGCTACTGCTGTCTAGGGCTCTGGAAAATATGAATTTTGTGGCATGCACAGAAACCTCATGCAGAAATTGCCTGACAGCTCTCTGCCAATCTCTTCTAAATCTTCGCCAGATAGTTCTCACAGGAGTGTCTGAGGAAGCAGAGTTTCTGAAAAGCTGATTCACTGTGTGAGGCTTAAATTCAAGGACATACTTGTCCAGTCTCTGCTGTTAGCATCTCCGTTAAGCTTTGAAACAGAGCGTTGTTTAAAAGCTTGGAGGAAATTTGGGGCAGTGGGCTTCTTCTATGTAGACCTCTGAGCCTTTAGGATTCTCCTCTCTCTCTCTGTTAGTCTCTCTCTCTGTTCAACTCTCTGTGACCCCATGGACTGTAGCTAGCCAGGCTCTTCTGTCCATGGAATTCTCAAGGCAGGAATACTGGAGTGGGTAGCCAGTCCCTTTTCCAGGAGATCTTCCTGATCCAGGGATCCAACCTGAGTCTCCCACATTGCAGGCAGATTCTTTACCATCGGAGCCACCAGGACCCCGCCTTAGGATTCTTCTGGCTGGTCCTGAAAATGAATGTAGTGACTCGATCCAGGCTGAGAGAAGACAGGCAAGGTGTAAGTGACATTCACTTCTGCACACACAACTTGTACTGGAAATTGTGAGGTTCAGGCCACTTCTCAAGTGGATTCTGGACTTTGCTGCTCTACTGATGGAGGCAGTGCAGGGAGTGGAGGCGGGGAGGGTCATTGGATCTGTGAGCCACTTGACATCCGAGCCTTGGTCTGTTGTCCGGGGCAAGCGGCAGCTTGTACTAGGGAAGGGAGGGGGCGGCTCTTTCAGGTATTTTGTCTGCCTGATTGACATTCACAGCAACAGAGTGAGTATGAGTTTGGGTTTTTATTTAGCTGGTAAAATCTTCCTGTTCCCTGACAAACTGTTAGGGCGACAAGCCGTTGGCAGGCTGTGGATGGGAGAAGCCCTGATGTCAGCTGGCAGGGTAGCCAGGGAAGACTATCAGCCTCCCCCTACCCAGACCCCTGTTTGCAGTGAGGGGCAGACATTTGCTCAGAAAATAACTTGTTGAGGGTTGACCTGGTCCTGTCCTTGCAGGAGTAATAGCGTGTGACCTATTTCTGCCCCAAAGCTGAGGATTTGAAATTGTCTAAATGGGACTCAAGGACTTCCCTGGCAGTCCAGTAGTTAAGACTTTGCTTTCTAACACAGGGGGTGCAGGTTCGATTCCTCGTTGGGGTGCTAAGATCTCACTTGCCTCGCAGCCACAAAACCAAAACATGATGCAAACAGTATTATAAAAAAATTCAACAAAAGCTTTAAAAATGGTCCACATTAAAAAAAAAAAATCTTGAAAGGAGTAAATGAGAACCTGACTCTTGAGGGTTCTCCAGTCCACACATTTGGGCTCCTCTGTGCTCATGGTGGGTTTCCTGGATGAGATGGCCAGCTTTGAATGAGGAAGGAGCACTGCCCACTTCTGCTCTGGCTGTGGATGAGCTCAACGAGAAAACCTCTGGGAGCATGTCCTTGTACTCCAGCCTTCCAAACTGCAGGTCTCTACCTGGTGTCAGAGATGAGGACTGGCTTCATGCTCCCATGGGTTTGTTTGCAAGTATATTTTACTCCTGCTGTCTTGCCAGATTTGCACAGGTGTTTAACAGGTGTCAAAGCATTGCATTTTCTTTTCGAAGAAAAACTCCGTCATCAGCCTTCTTTATGTGGTCTTAGGGTAGGTAGTTCATTTTGCAGTTTTCTTCCACACAGCAGTCAGAGTCAGAATATCAAAAGACTTCCAGTCCCAGGCATGGTGGAGTAATAAATATTGAATTTACTCTTTTTCCAGCAATTTTGATGATTGATTTGATTTAGTTGCTTAGTTGTGTCCGACTCTCTGTGACCCCATAGACTCTCATCTGCCAGGCTTCTCTGTCCATGGGATTTCCTAGGCAAGAATACTGGAGTGGGTTGCCCTTCTCTTCTCCAGGGGATCTTCCCGACCCAGGGATCAAATCCAGGTCTCCTGCACTGCAGGTGGATTCTTTACTGACAGCCTCCAGGGAAGCCCCAATGTTTGGTACTGGGAAAAATATATGAAGCAAGTGTTTTCAGGAATGGAACAATACTGAGTGGTCTGTGATTCTAATGGAAGTATGTGAGGTAAGCTCCACATCTTCCCGGGCTTGCTGTCGAGGAAGAACCAAGGCATAGTGGAGCAGAGACCAACAGAGAGCTGGGCAGAGGAAACAGAGGTCAGAATCTGGGGGTGCTGTAGCAGCTGGAATCTGTGGGACGCAGTGTACTGGGGAGGAAGGTTCGGAGCAGAGACTTCAGAAACCTTTGAAGTGGTCGCCTAGAGTCTTACATAATACTGAGTTGTGTTTACACAGGACAGGGTTCTTGGAGGCTCAGCAGAGTACAATTACTCAGGAGCAAATAGTGAGCTAAACCAAAATTCTGGAGGTCACACGGTCTTGGGAGACTTAGTGCTCTATCCTGCCAGACTGAGGAGCTCTTACTAAACCCCTGAGATGACAGGAACGTCACCCCCTTAGGAACAGGGTTACTTTGGTCTATAGAAAGAACCACACGTAACCTGTGATATTAATAACAAGACCTAGAAACAAGCCACATTAGGATTACGATGATGTACCAGTCAACCAGCCATCTGCCAGAATAAAACTCAACACTATTTAAACTAAGTGTTATCTACAATATCCAGCATACAATAAAAAAATCGCAAGACATGTAAGCAATGTGACTGATAGCAAAAAGAAAAAAGCTCATTAGATACAAACTCATAGAAACATAATGAGAAAGCAGGTAGGAATTTGAATGGAGAAATGGAAATTTAAGAAACAACCAAATTGAAATTCTAGAACCAAAAAATACAGTATCTGAAATGAAAAGTTCATCAGATGATTCCCCAGCAGTTTGGGCTCTATAGAAAAAGTATCAGTGAACTTTAAGGTAGATCGGTAGTAACCATTCAAACTGAAATACAGAGTGAAAAAAAAAATATGAACAGAGTGCCATGTGAGAGGTCATATCAAGTGATCTGACGTTTAATTGGAATTCTAGAAGGAGAGTGGGCAGAAAAATGTTTGAAGAAGTATCATCAAATTTGATGGGAAAAAAAAAGTCTCAACACACAGATTTTAGAATTTCAAGTAACCCCAGGCAGGGCAAACCCTGAGAAAACCACACCAAGACCCACCAGAATTGGGTTCTGAAAATAAAGGTTTAAAAGCAGTCAGAAGAAAAAAGATATGCAGTTGACCCTTGAACATGGGTTTGGACCATGTGGGTTCACTTATATATGGATATTTTTAAGTGGTAAATACCATAGTACGTGGTCTGTGCTTGGTTGAATCCATGGATGCAGAGGAAGCATAAATACGGAGAGGTGCCTGTAAGTTATACACAGATTAACCCCCACGTCATCCAAAGGTCAAGTATATTACATATAAGGTAACAAAAATAAGGATATAATTGACTTCTTACCCAAAACAATGCAAACTAGAAGACGATGAGATGCCGTCTTTAAGGTTCTGAAAAAAGTTGTCTTTCAAAAATAAATGTGAAGCAAAGACATTTTCAGATTGACAGAAATGGAGAAGAAATTGTTCCCTGGAGACTATTAATACAGGAATCATTAAAGGAGTCTTCAGCCTGAAGGGAAATGCCACCAGATGTGAAATGGATCTATATAAAGGAATGAGAATTGCCAGAAATTGGAAATATGTGGTTAATATAAAATAATTTGTTTTCTCATTTTGAAGTTTCTTTGAAGGACATTTGATGGTTTAAAGCAAAAACAATAAGCTGTTTGAGCTTCCCTGGTGGTCTAGTGATTGGGAATCTGCCTGCCAATGCAGGGGACATGGGTTTGACCCCTGGTTTCGGAAGATTCCACATGCCTAGGAGCAATGAAGCCTGTGCATCACTCTGCTAAAGCCCACACACCCTAGAGCCCGTGCTTGGCAACAAGAGATGACAGCTCAGTGAGAAGCCCTGCACCGCAGTGGAGGGTGGGCCCGGCGTGCCACTAGAGAAAGCCCACCCACAGCAGTGAAGACCCAGCACAGCCAAGAAATTAAATAAAATAGAATTGTTTAAAAAGGCAGCCAGGAGAAATAAAAGGCAAGAAGTTTGGACAGAAGGGAAGAAGTGAAATGATCTTGTTTGCAGAAGACCTAATTCTAAGTAATCTATACAGATGCTACTAGAACTAAGAAGTGAATCTAGCAAAATCACAGGATAGGTGGTAAGTAGGCAAAAATCAATCATGGTTCTATATGCTAGCCAGAGAAATTGGAAAATGTAATTTAAAAACATGTCATATTGTGCCAGCCCTCTGCTCAGAACCTCCTGGTGGCTTCCTACTGCACTCAGAATAAAATCCAAAGTCTTGTCCGCCTGCTTCAAGGCCCTCCTGCTGCACACCCTCCTCCCCGCCCAGCACGACTCTCCTCTCTCCCCAGCCCGCATCAATGCCCTCACTTCCCCCCACTGCCTCCCCACGGTATGCTGTCCCCTGCTTCCTCTGGGTCTCTGCTCTGCTATCACCTTCTCAGAAAAGGCCTTCTCGTCACCTGATGTGAAACAGCACTTCCCTTACTTTTAATTTTTATTGATCTGTCTGTCCGTTTCAGGTCTCACTGCGGCATGGGGATTCCCAGTGCGGTGCGTGGACTCTAGTTCTGGCACGCGGGCTCCATAGTTGTGCATAGGCTTAGCTGCCCCGAGACACATAGGACTTAGTTCCCCGACCAGGCATGGGGCCCGTGGCCCTGCATTGCCAGGACGATGCCTAACCCCTGGACCACCAGGGAAGTCCCCGCGTTGGGTTTCAGAGCCCTCACCACCAACACACTGGATATTTGTTGGTTTGTCATCTCTCTCCCCCTTAGACCGTGAGAACAAGGACTCTGTCTTCTGTGGTTGTTCACAGCTGGATCTGCAGCGCCTAGTGTGGTGCCTGAAGCTTAGTGAGTATTTGTTTTGTGAATGATTGAGAGGAAAGTATAATGCTGATCGGGACAAGACACTGGAGGGTACTGGAGGGTAACCGTCTTTGAAATGGCAGTTGTTGGTTCAGGAGGCTCTTGAGTTCACTTTGATCTTTTTTGAAAACCTATGTGATTTTACCATGAAAGAAACACTTCCATTTAAAATCATGTCTTGCCAAGTCCTGAAGCAGAACAGGGCACATCTATAGAGCAGGGGTCTCCAACCTCTGGTATCTGATGCCGGGTGATCCGAGGCGGAGCTGATGGAAAAATAATAGAAATAAAGTACACAGTAAATGTAATGCGCTTGAATCATCCTGAAGCCGTCCCCCCACCCACACACATCCCGGGTCCATGGAGAAATTGTCTTCCACGAATCCAGTCCCTGATGCCAGAAAGGTTGTGGACCGCTGCTGTCAGGCACCTCTTGTCTGCATGACACCGCATCACTTACAGAGTCCTCTCCTGGGCTTTGCCACGGGATGGCACGGGGCCCAGTGGTAGAGGATATGACGGGATGCAGAATTTCACTTACCTGCCTACGGCCGGCCGTGCAGACGAGCTGAAGCCAGGAGACTGGATTTCAACCCCGCATTCCTTTCCACTGCACCCCATGATGGGAATCGGGCCCCATAACGGTTTTCACATGGTCCCTTGTGGACAGGGCAGCCCCTGGGATCTAAGCTTCATGAGGATAAGCGTTCTGCTGTCTTGGCTCTGTGCATGTGAGGCAGCAGCTGGAGGAAAAAGAATTTTCCAGATTTTTGAGCTCTGTTTTGGAGGCAGGATCTGGGGGAATGGAGACCAGGGCCAGATCAACATCAGTCAGGCCTCAGGTGTGTTTCATTGTATGAAACGGCACAGGAAGGGCCCTGCCGGCCCTGGGGTGGAGTGAGGGCCCCACAGACCCCTCCTGAGGGCTCTGGAATGTGGATTGACTTCAGCTTACAAGGAGGAGAGGCCTGGGGGCCACCGCTCTTGTCATACAGGCCACTTGGAGCTGCAGGGAGGCCGGTGGGGAGAAATAAAAAAAATTCTTCTGGATTGAAATATGTGTTAGTAAACAAGGGTCAATGGCAGATGAAAAGCTAGGCATCCGTGTGAGGTCACCCACCCACTGGATCCTAAAAATGGACGAGAAAAATGCCTCTTCCACCTTCCCTAATGAAGAAGCAGGCAGAAAATGATCCTGTGGTTGTCTGAGGTTATTCCCATGGTAGATGGAAAGTCCGGCATTAGATCTTGGGTCTTGGGCTTGAACTCCAGGTCAAGGTGCTCTCTGGGGGAATTCCCCGGTGGTCCGGTAGTTATGTAAGACTCTGAAGGTCCGCTGCAGGGGCTCCAGGTTTGATCCCTGCTTAGGGAGCTAATTTAAAGCAGTGTTCTCCAGGACAGCCGCAAGTCTCCATGGGGAGTGAGTGGGACGGAGAGTGATGTGTGACAACTCTAATACCATAATCGTGAGGAGGCAACTTCCCGTGGACTGTTCTGGAGGAAAGATGAATGAGGTGGCCCCAAGGGAGGATAGGGCTGAAATGAACTCATGTGGGTGTGTGTGAAGGAGTGGGTACATCAATTCTTCCTCTTGTGCATTTGGTGCCTGCCTTCTCCGTGGCCCCTCACTTTGTGTGACTCTCTCCTGGGGATCATTTCACTTGTCCTCCCTGGATTTGAGGCTCTGACTCCACAGGGAGGCTATTGGGAACTCAGGGTATCGCTGATGGCGGGTTGAAGGCAGCTCTGGGCTCCCCTGCAGGAGGCTGGGGTTCCCTGTTCTTCAGATGTCATTCTGGGAGTCAGACATCAGACGAGAGCACCACGCAGGGAAACAGGACTGATGGTTGCAGTAGCATTTCTGATCGCAGGACCACGTGCCTGTGTGTGTGTGTGTGTGTGTGTGTGTGCACGCGCGCACACCTGTGTGTGTGTGTATGTGTCTTTGTGTAGGGCTTATGCTGGAAAGAATGTTATTTTTCTAACTCATTGATGCATCAGAAATATAAATTACTACTAAGATCCACTCGCAGAATAATTGCAGGGTGAGGCATGTTAAGAAGCCTTAGCCCATCCTCAGTGCTCAGACTTAATGAGAATACAAATGTTTTTCATCAAAAGTATATTGTTGCTGCTGCTGCTGCTAAGTTGCTCAGTCGTGTCCGACTCTGTGTGACCCCGTAAACGGCAGCCCACTAGGTTCCCCCGTGCCTGGGATTCTCCAGGCATGAACACTATGGTGAGTTGCCACTTCCTTCTCCAATGCATAAAAGTGAAAAGTGAAAGTGAAGTCGCTCAGTCGTGTCCGACTCTTAGTGACGCCATGGACTGCAGCCTACCAGGCTCCTCCATCCATGGGATTTTCCAGGCGAGAGTACTGGAGTGGATTGCCATTGTCTTCTCCATATTGTTGCTTTAGGGGAAAAAAAAAAATCTGTTCCTGCATTTAAGCATTTGCAGTGGTGTAAACTTGCCTTTCGCCCATGAGCCTGTGGAGCTGTGGCCTCTTCCTTCAGGTGAAATTGTTTGACACAGTGAAGCCTGTTGTTGTTGTTGTCTAGTCACTAAGTCATATCTGCTCTTTGTAACCCCATAGACTGTAGCCCACCAGGCTTCTCTGTCCATGGGATTTCCCAGGCAAGAATACTGGGAGTGGTTTTTTTTTTTGCTGGCATCTAGCTTGGTATTATCTATAACTCCTAATGAGTTCCTAGCCATAATCGTGATAGTAACATTTGTTGCTGTTCAATCTCTCAGTTGTGTCTGACTTTTTGTGACCCCATGGACTAGAGCATGCCAGGCTTCCCTGTCCACTAACTCCCGGAGTTTGCTCAAACTCATGTCGATTGAGTTGGTGATGCCATCCAACAGTCGCATCCTCAGTTGCCCTCTTCTCCTCTTGCCCTCAATTTTTCCCAGCATCAGAGTCTTTCCAGTGAGTTGACTCAAATATATGTTTGCAATGCTGTCAGTGCTTTGTGTTTAATGCCAGAAGGGTAAAAGGAGCCAACTCTGGGTACACGCAGCAGCTTGGCTGAATCTCAAAATCATCTTGCTCAGTGAAAGAGGCCAGCCTCAAAATGTTACGTACTGTGCCATTCCATTTTTGTGACATTCTCGAAAAGACAGGAGCGCAGTGGGAGAGAACAGATCAGTGGTTGCCAGGGGCTGGGGGGTGGAAGAGGCGGATAAGGGAGCAGTGTGGGGGAGGGTTTTCAGGGTGATAGACCAGCTCTGTGTCCTTGCAGTGGCGGTGGCTGAATGAATCTAGGCAGGTGTCAAAACTCAGGGTACCGTGCATCAAAAACAAGTCACATATACTGGTTAAGAGTGTCCAGGTTGTCCAGTCCCTGAGGACAGGTTCGAGTCCCCTCTGCTCCTGGAAGTAATTAACTCTGTACTGAGAGGTTTAGGAAGATTCCCCAACCCAGGCTCGCTTCTGCAATGCTGGTGTCCTTTGATGGTTGTCAGGATGCACGAAAGGTCACAATCTGATATTCTCTCTTCTATGAAATATCGTGGAGGGACTTCCCTGGTAGTCCATCAGTTAAGATTCAGAGCTTCCAGTGCAGGGGATGCGGGTTTGATCCCTGGGAAGGGCTTTCCTGGTGACTCAGATGGCAAAGACTGTCTGCAATGCAGGAGACCGGGGTTTGATCCCTGGTCAGGAAGAGCCCCTGGAGAAGGGAATGGCAACCCACTCCAGTGTTCTCGCCTGGAGAATCCCCATGGACAGAGGAGCCTGGCAGGCTACAGTCTATGGGGTCAAAAGAGTCAGACACAACTGAGTAACTAACACTTTCACTTTGGGGACTAAAATCCCACATGCTGCCCAGTGTGTCCAAAAAAAAACTGTCATAGAGTTTGCACCTCTGCTCCAGACCTGCCCTTTGGAATACATTTAGGATGCATGTTTAATTGATTTTTTTTTTTTTTTGCCACATTCAAGATTTTCTTTTGTGTGAGTGTTTATATGAATGTTTATATGATTTTGTGAAAGTCACTCAGTCGTGTCTGACTCTTTGCAACCCCAGGGACTGTATAGTCCATGGAATTCTCCAGGCCAGAATACTGGAGTGGTTAGTCTTTCCCTTCTCCAGGGGATCTTCCCAACCCAGGGATCAAACCCAGGTCTCCCTCATTGCAGATGGATTCTTTTATCACTGAGCCACCAGGGAAGCGCCTCTCTCAATATCTTTAGAACAGAGTCCGAGCACCTTGATGTGGTTTCATACCCTTGAACCATGTAACTCTTCTCTGCTTGTTTGTCAGGTTTAGTCTCCACGTCCACCCACCCCCAGTCCAGCGCTCAGCGTGTTACCCGTGCACTTGCAGCATTCTGTTCCCTGTCCTTGGAGCCGTGCCCCCCACTCCTGGCCACACACAGTATTTGTGTGGCAGGTTTTCCATCAGCCTGTCTGTCCTCAGCCTGCATGTCACGTTCTTCTGGGCTGAGCATCCCTCCTTTCTGGCCTGAGAATGGCCCACTCTTCTGTCCTGGCCCCTGCCCCGTGGTGCCATCATCGTCCCCAGGTTGTTGCAGACAGAGGCCTCCCTGCGCCGTCACTGTTGTGTCCTGGCGCTGAGCACAGCCTCACGCTGGAAGGCGCTCAGGGAAGACCTGATGATGAAGGCCCAGAGTCGTCTGGAAAATCCCAGAGCCAGAGACCAGCAGGGACGAAACAACCTTGAGGTGCCAGCCCCTGCCTTCTGATTTGCCCCCAGTTTGAGCAGGGAAATAATAACCTTTTACATACTTGAATAATGGTACGGAAACTCCAGATTCCCCTGAGAGAGAGAATGGGAGCTGGAGGGGTTGAGAAAATTGCACAGAGCTCCCCTTGGCAGGAAGTTTCTCTTCTTTTTTTTAAAGATTTATTTATTTAGCTGCACTGGGTCTTCATTGCTTCTCGAGGGCTTTCTCTAGCTGCAGACAGGGGGCCTTATTCTCTAGTGTCAGTTCATGGCCTTCTCAAGGTGGTGACTTCTCTTATTGTGGAGCACAGGCTGCAGGCACAAGGGCTTAGGTAGCTGCAGTTCACAGACTCTGGAGCACAGGCTCAGCCCTTGTGTTGCACAGGCTTCCTTGTCCCACCGCACGTGGGATCTTCCAGACCCAGGAGTCGAACCTGTGTCCTCTGCAGATTCTTTACCACTGAGCCACCAGAGGGGAGCCCCTCTGCAGGGAGTTTTGCCTCACTCCTTTTGCAGCATGTCACATATCTGCCTGTCCTCTCACGCTGTACAGGTCACTGCCCACTCACCAAGGCTGAGCCCCACACCCACCCCACGCCCTCTGTGGGTGACATCAGGTGGCCTGGAGGCTTTCGTCACTTTCCAGGGAGGATCTCACCTGCTGCTGCGTCATGTGGCCACCACGCCCAGCAGCGCTGTCTGTCGTTTGACCCTCACGTGGTAGGCCTGAGCTGTCGCTTCCCTGCTTTAGCTGACACTGAAACGCCTCCCAGCTGGGCCTCTGTCTCCGTCCCCTATTGTGTGGTCCTGAGGCCAGATCGTCTACCGCAGGGATCCCCAAACTCTGGGATCTAATGCCTGATGATCTGGGTGGAGATGACGTAATAATAATAGAAATAAAGTGCACGAAGATTATAATGCATGTGAACCATCCCAAAACCACCACCCCAACCCCACCCAGGTCTGTGGAAAAATTGTCTTTGATGAAACCAGTCCCTGTTGCCAAGAAGGTTGGAGTTGGGGGGTGTCCACTCCTTCCTCCTCCTCTTTCTTTCCCCCAGCACCTAAAAAAAGATGGCTATCCACTTGGAAAACATGGTGTCTTGAGTCCAGGTTTGGGCTCCGCGTTGCTGATTGGAACCTAAGTTGCTGAAGGCAGCCCTCATCTGGAGTGTGCCCCGCAGCCCTAGCTGGGAGCATGTGTCCTGCTCAGACCTAGACCGGGGTGGCCGGGGTACCAGGGGAAGCTCTCTGCTTCATCAGGTCTCTGTGATCCCCCTTCCCGTGTTGGGCCGCGGAGCACTGTGCTTGTACCCAGGACTGACTCTGCTGTCTCTGAAGTTGTGTGCGGCCAGCCTGGTCAAGGATGGTTTGCCCTGCATCCCACGGCCATCCAGACTGCCACAGAGAGGGACCCTGGAGCACTGGCAGGCTCTGCT
Organism: Muntiacus reevesi; assembly: GCF_963930625.1. NCBI lineage: Eukaryota > Metazoa > Chordata > Mammalia > Artiodactyla > Cervidae > Muntiacus > Muntiacus reevesi. Next base: position 97,334,087 of record NC_089251.1, read on the forward strand.
GACCTCACAGTCCTGCAAGGCCAAGGGCCTGCCCGCTCTTGTTTGAAGCCTCGTCTGATTTCCTGATTAAAGCAGACCGCCAGGAACACAGAAGTCTCATGGCCTCGGCTCATGGGCACTGCCTGTGTGGCCCGGCCCCTCGTTTGCCCCGGCTCCCCACTGACCAGGCAGGGTGGCACGTGGACAGGTCACCGGCCTTTCTGGGCCTCTTCCCTCATCTCTTTAAGGAGGAATTTGCATGAGGTGGTGATCACTGATTCTCTCCAGAAGTTTGATTTAATAAAGTTACTGTTATATCTACTGGGAGTTAGCGTCCGGGCTGGGAGATGATGCACGCACATCTACTTTCCTCCCTCACTGGGTCCCAAAGAAATGATAGACAATGAGGTGAAAAAAAAAGAAGCAAGTGACAATACCCTCAGCAAACCATAAATGCAGAGGAGTCCCTGGAAGGTAAGATGGGAATGGATTGCCAAGAAAACCAGAACAGAGGATGCAGCAGTTCAAGACCCTGGAGAGAAACGTGAGCGAGTTTTTCATGGAGCCCTGGAGAAGCTCCAAGCTCCTGAAACACAGAGAATGAGAATTAAAACTGCCTGGAGCAACTGCCCTACCCCCAGGAATCCCCAGCGACACTTATTGCAGAACAGAGTACCCCAGAGCAGATCTTGCCTCCAGGATGAAACCGAGTGTTCTCTGAAGAAGGTGGACAGATTGCCTGGACAGTTCCTGGCGATGGTGCAGGCTCTGAGGTAACCTGAGACCTCAGAACAGACAAAGAGGAGAGATGACGCTGTCTATGAGGCTTCCCTGGTGATGCCTATGGTAAAGAACCCACCTGCCAATACAGGAGATGTAAGAGATGTGGGTTCGATCCCTAGGTCAGGAAGATCCCCTGGAGGAGGGCTTGGCAACCCACTACAGTATTCTTGCCTGGAGAATCCCCATGGACAGAGGAGCCTGGTGAACTGCAGTCCATAGGGTCGCAAAGAGTTGAACACGACTGAAGCGATTTAGCACACACGCACAGGAGTGAAAGACATCATGTGCTTTGCACCCAGAATAAAGCTTTCTTACTTGCAGCAGATATGAGTGACAGTCCCAGGCTGCCAGCCTCCTTCCCACCTACCCAGCCTTCCATCGAAAGGAGAGGCCTGAGGGAAATAAATTCTAGCCAAATTTTAAGAAACATATTGCTAAGTTTCTGGAGAGAAGAAACATCTTACCAAAAAGAACAGAATCAAATTGGCAGCAGACTTCTCCTCAGCCCCACTGCTGGTGCCGTATCTGCCACGTTTGAGGGAGAGAAACTCCAACCTGGAAAGCTACTCCTAGCTATTAATCAAGCGTGAAGATCTATAAGGATATTTCTATGCCTTGAGGAACTCGGAAATTCACCTTTACATCCCATATGGGGGGAAAAAAGAAGTCAAACCAGTCCTCCAGATAAAGCAAAAGAAAAAGCAACAATCCAACAACAAAAACAGAGATGGCTTGGTGGGCAAGAAATGGTGGCAGCCAGTGATCCAGAAGAAGGGAAGATACCTGGAGAAAAGTGGAGATGCTTTAATAGACCCTGACTTTTTATTTTTATTTATTTATTTTTTAGACCCTGACTTTTTTTTTCTTTTTTTTTTATTAGTTGGAGGCTAATTACTTCACAACATTGCAGTGGGTTTTGTCATACATTGACATGAATCAGCCATGGAGTTACATGTATTCCCCATCCCGATCCCCCCTCCCACCTCCCTCTCCACCCGATTCCTCTGGGTCCTCCCAGTGCACCAGGCCTGAGCACTTGTCTCATGCATCCAGCCTAGGCTGGTGATCTGTTTCATCCTAGATAATATACTTGTTTCGATGCTGTTCTCTCGAAACATCCCACCCTCACCTTCTCCCACAAAGTTCGAAAGTCTGTTCTGTACTTCTGTGTCTCTGTTTCTGTTTTGCATATAGGGTTATCATTACCATCTTTCTAAATTCCATATATATGTGTTAGTATGCTGTAATGTTCTTTATCTTTCTGGCTTACTTCACTCTGTATAATGGGCTCCAGTTTCATCCATCTCATTAGAACTGATTCAAATGAATTCTTTTTAACAGCTGAGTAATATTCCATGGTGTATATGTACCACAGCTTCCTTATCCATTCATCTGCTGATGGGCATCTAGGTTGTTTCCATGTCCTGGCTATTATAAACAGTGCTGCGATGAACATTGGGGTGCACGTGTCTCTTTCAGATCTGGTTTCCTCGGTCTGTATGCCCAGAAGTGGTATTGCTGGGTCATATGGCAGTTCTATTTCCAGTTTTTTAAGAAATCTCCACACTGTTCTCCATAGTGGCTGTACTAGTTTGCATTCCCACCAGCAGTGTAAGAGGGATCCCTTTTCTCCACACCCTCTCCAGCATTTATTGCTTGTAGACTTTTGGATAGCAGCCATCCTGACTGGCGTGTAATGGTACCTCATTGTGGTTTTGATTTGCATTTCTCTGATAATGAGTGATGTTGAGCATCTTTTCATGTGCTTGTTAGCCATCTGTATGTCTTCTTTGGAGAAATGTCTGTTTAGTCCTTTGGCCCATTTTTTGATTGGGTCATTTATTTTTCTGGAGTTGAGCTGCAGGAGTTGCTTGTATATTTTTGAGATTAATCCTTTGTCTGTTTCTTCATTTGCTATTATTTTCTCCCAATCTGAGGGCTGTCTTTTCACCTTACTTATAGTTTCCTTTGTTGTGCAAAAGCTTTTAAGTTTCATTAGGTCCCATTTGTTCATTTTTGCTTTTATTTCCAATATTCTGGGAGGTGGGTCATAGAGGATCTTGCTGTGATTTATGTCGGAGAGTGTTTTGCCTATGTTTTCCTCTAGGAGTTTTATAGTTTCTGGTCTTACATTTAGATCTTTAATCCATTTTGAGTTTATTTTTGTGTATGGTGTTAGGAAGTGTTCTAGTTTCATTCTTTTACAAGTGGTTGACCAGTTTTCCCAGCACCACTTGTTAAAGAGGTTGTCCTTTTTCCATTGTATATCCTTGCCTCCTTTGTCAAAGATAAGGTGTCCATAGGTTCGTGGATTTATCTCTGGGCTTTCTATTCTGTTCCATTGATCTATATTTCTCTCTTTGTGCCAGTACCATACTAGACCCTAACTTTTTAAAAAGTTAATTTATGGCTCTGCTAGGTCTTTGTTGCCTCAAAGGCTTTCTCTAGTTGTGGCAAATGAGGGCTACTTTCTAGCTGCAGTGCTGGGGGCTTCTCCTTGCAGTGGTTTCTCCTGTTGCAGACCATGGGCTCTAGGCAAGAGGACTTGGTAGTTGTGAAGCACAGACTTAGTTGCCTCATGACACATGGAATCTTTCCAGACCAGGGGTTGAACCCACATTCCCTACACTGGCATTCAGATTCTTAACCACTAGACTACCGGGAAAGTCCAAATAGACCCTGACTGTTGGAGGTTCTTGGACTGCAAGGAGATAAAACCAGTCAATCCTAAAGAAAATCAGCCCTGAATATTCATTGGAAAGACTGATGCTGAATCTGAAGCTCCAGTACTTTTGGCCACCTGATGCTATGAGCTGACTCATCGGAAAAGACCCTGGTGCTGGGAAAGATTGAAGGCAAAAGGAGAAGGGGGTGGCAGAGGATGAGATGGTTAGATAGCATCACCGACTCAATGGACGTGAGTTTGAGTGAACTCTGGAAAATATTGAAGGAAAGACAGGGAAGTCTGGGGTGCTGCAGTCCATGGGGTTGCAGGGTCAGACACGACTTAGCCACTGAACAACAAAAACAGTTAAAACGTCTCAGGTCGAGTGGAGAGGTTTCCTTTCCAGTGGACTGATCACGATATTTGCTGTCCAGTGAGTGGTCCTATGGCATTGCCCTCCCAGCCCTCCCAGTCCTGGCTGTGGGCTCTGTCATTGTCCCCTCCTCACCAGGTGCTGCTGTTTCTGCCTCTGCGACATGTTCCCAGCTCCCGTGGGAGGAGGAGGTGGTGTTGACACAAGTGGGGGAGTGGAGGGCAGGAGTGGGAAGAGCTGGGCGTGGTTTGGGAAAGGAGCATGCCCTCGCTTCTTAAGCGGGCTGCACTTTGTCACTTGGGGAGCTTTAGCATGCCTGAAGCCCACACCCGGTCCTGGCTGATTACATGAGTTCCTGGGGATGGCGCCCAGCGACTGCTGTGTCGTCCCTGGGAGGTCAGGTGAATTCAGATGGAAGTGAGGATTCAGAGCCTTCACTAGGCTTCTGTGGGGCTTCTGCAGTGAAAGATAAGCTGTTCACACTGAGAAGATCAGAAATAGGCCCCAGAGATGTATTTCTTTTTAATTATCCTTTCATTTATGTGAGTAATTAAAAAACAGAAAGTAAACACAGTGACATATAGAGTAAAAAGCTGTTATCCACCCCCCAGAGATAAGCTAGTATGTGTCTTTCCAGGTCCTTTATGCAACAGGGTGTGGGACTAGGGCTCGTCTGCACTCTGACTGAGGACAGGTTTGTGGTGCTGCCACAGGTCCTGTTTCTAGGAGCTGGGATCCTAGTGGGAGAGAAGGTCCTTGGAGGTGTCTTCAGGCAGCTCCTTTCCTTCCCCACCCCGCCCCCACCCTGTGCGCCTGGAGGTGGGGGCGGGGGGCGCCTGGGAAGGGCCTCTCTGGACAGACGGCCCTTCTGCCAGGGCCGCGGCCAGTGTGAGTGCTGCACACGAGGAGCCTGGCCTGAGGGGTCCCCAAGAGCGTGGTGACCTACAGTGAGGAGGTGGGCACAGGCCAAGGGCAGTGTTGCTGGAGGCAGGCGGGAGTCGGGGTGCGGAGGTGGGCCCTGGCCCCAGCTGGACGGACCTGTCCTTGGAGGCCCTGTCCCGGTCCAGGCCAGGCGCTGAGCAGGACAGGCGTGCACACAGCTTCCCCTGTAGGCCTGTGGGCCTCTGCTGGCCAGGGACTGGAGGCACTTCCTTGTGGAAAGGATTCTACCCTGAGGTCCATGGATTGCACTGGAGTGTTTGATGCTCAAAGGGATGGGCTATTTAGCTGCTATTTCAGAGAGCCTGGAAAAGCTATGGCTGAGATGCAGGGAGGTGGTAGGAGCAGGGTGGTTTCTGCTTCACTCTGAGGAGTCTGGCTTGTCTGTGACTGGTTCTACATATATATATGTGTATATACACACATATATGTGTGTGTGTATATAATATATACATGTTATAGATGAAAGCATGTAATGTCCACATTGTATATCAACATACACACATGCATATTGGGGCTTACATTTTTTGCAAATTTAGATCATACTACATTTGCATATTTTTCTGCAGATCTTTGTTGACATTTCATATTTTATAAATACTTCCAAGTCAGCAAATGGATCTGCTTCATTTCTTTTAATCACTCTTTAGTATTCTAAATAGTTAACTATTCCCAAATCAAGTGTTTATGATACAATTAAAGTTTTTAAGTTAAATTTAACTTTTTTATTAAACTTTTTCTTTTGTTTAGCTGATTAACAAGCGATGTGATAGTTTCAGGTGAACAGCTAAGGAACTCAGCCCTTCCTACACATGCGTCCATTCTCCCCCAAACTCCTCTCCCATCCAGGCTGCCACATAACATTGAGCAGAGTTCCCAGGGCTATACAGTAGGTCCTTGTTATCCATTTTAAATATAGTAGTGTGTACATTGATATGACTAAAGTAAATTAATACAAATCTGGCTGCAGGGAATATATTTGCTCATTTGTCTGTTTGTTTCTATAGAACAAATTCCCAGAAGTGTAATTGCTGTGTCATAGATTGAAAGTATTTAAGATTTTGATAGAAACTGCTAAAGGGTGCCAAACAGCTGTCCAGCAAAGTTGGGCCAAGTTTACACCACCAGCAGCATACGGGTGTGCCCATTTCTCACACTCTGCCAAAGGTGAGGAGCACTTGCCTTTTAAAACTTCGAGGTGTCTGATTGTTGTGTTTGGTTATCCATGGGGATTTTTTCTATGCTTACTGGCTATTTCTTAATGTGTGAATTGTTTTTCCATAGCTTTACCCACTTTTCAATGGAATGTTTGCATTTTCTGTATTCCTTTATAAGAGCTCTTTATAAATCAAGAATATATATTCCCTGTCTTAGGTATATTGCATATATTTTTTCTTAGGATAACTCGAGTCTTCAGCTTTAATGAAAGCTTTCACAGTGTAGAAAAGGTTTGGAAGAGATAAAATAAGTAGGTCCTAAAAGAACCTACTTTTAGGATTGGGAAAAAACAACGACGAAGGGGCTTATCATTCACATACAACTTTTCAAATAGGGTTTAACTTTACCAATTAAAAAAAAAAATCCAGGAGTCCCATTGTTATAATTACTAGCTGGCTTTTGCTTTGTTTTTCCTCCTACTTTTAAAATACTTGAGATATAATTCACATATCCCCACATATTTTTCACCACCACAGTCTAATTCCAGAACATTTTCTTTGCCTCAAAAAGAAACTGCAGTCCATTAGTAGTCTTCTTTAAACATTCAGTGAAGTGTACCAGTGAAGCTCTCTGGACCTGGGCTTTTCTTTGTGGACAGTTTCAAAATTCCTAATTCAATCTTTTTAGTCATAATCAATCAATTAAAATTTTCTTCCTGATTCATTTTGGTAGTTTGTTTCTTTCTAGGAATATGGCTTTGTCATCTAGGTTATCTAGTTTGTTGACATCCAGTTATTCATAAAATTCCTTTATAATCACTTCTGTACAATCAGCAGTGATGGTCCCTCTTTCATTCTTGATTTTAGTAACTTGAGTCTTTTCATTTCTCTTGGTCAGTTCAGCTAAAGGTTTGTCAATTTTGTCGATCTTGTCCAAGAACCGACTTTTGGTTTTGCTGATTTTCTCCATTGTTTTTCTCTCCTCAGTTTCATTCATTTCTTCTCTAATCTTTATCATTTTTTCCCTTCTGCTTGCTTTCAGTTTCATTTGCTTTTTAAAAAAGATAACGTAGAATGTTTCAGCATTCAAAAATTTAAGATTATGATATCCAGTCCCATCACTTTATGGCAAATGTAAAGAGAAAAAGTAGAAGTGGCAGACTGTATTTTCTTGGACTCCAGAATCACCATGGATGGTGACTGCAGCCATGAAATTAAAAGATACTTGCTCCTTGGAAGGAAAGTATGACAAATCTAGATAGCATGTTAAAAAGCAGAGACATCACTTTGTCAACAAAGATCTGTATCGTCGAAGCTATGGTTTTTCCAGTAGTCATGAGAGTTGGATCATGATATGAAGACTGAGCACTGAAGAATTGATGCTTTTGAACTGCAGTGCTGGAGAAGACTCTTGAGAGTCCCTTGGACAGCAGTGAGATTAAACCAGTCCATCCTGAAGGGAATCAGCCCTGAACACTCACTGAAGGACTGGTGCTGAAGCAGCTCCCACCAGTTACCCGCTTCAGACGTAACAGCGTGCCTGTGTCAGCGCTGCTTCCTCAGTCAGTCCCGCCTTTCCCTTCCCCCGCTGTGTTCCACGTGCCATTAAATTCCCTTGTCATTTCTTTACCTCATTTAGGCTTTATTTTCTTAGTAGTTGCCCTTGGCAATTTAAATTTATACCAATCTAGTGTAGATTAATTCCAACGTAATTTAATAGTGTATCGACAATTTGCTCTAATTCCATTTCCTCATCCCTATTCAGTTGTTGTACAAATGGTATCTTCGTACACCCTGTGCCTATTAACACAGAGTTATGGTTATTGCTTTATACAACTGTCTTCTATAAATAGAAGGAAAAAAGAGTCATAAACAATACATTTCTATTATTATAAATGACTTTTATATTTACCTATGTAATACCTTTACTGGCGCTCACTTATTTTTGTGGTTTTGAGTTACCATCTAGTGCCCATTAGTATTTCCTGTAGGGCAGGTTTACTAGTGTTTACCCAAGTATGTCTTAATTTGTCTTATTTTTTTCCCTTTGTTTTTAGCAATTGAGGTGAAATTAATATAACATAAAATTAACCATTTTAAAGTGAACAGTTCAGAGGCATTCAGTACACTCACCACCTCTCTCTTCTTTCAAAGCATTTTTTTTTTCATTCGGAATGGATATTCTGTACCTGTTAAGTAGTTGTCCCCATTCTTTCATTATTTTTTTTTTTTTTCCAAATACTGTTTCTGCTTGTTTTTCTGACTGTGCTGGGTCTTTGCTGTAGCGCGTGGGCTCCTCACTGGGGCTCTTCACTGCAGCAAGTGGGCCTCATTGCCCCACGGCATGTGGGTTCTGACTTCCCTTCCAGGGATCGAACCCACGTCCCCTGCATTGGAAGGTGGATTCTTAAATGCTGGACCACCAGGGAAGTGCTCTAATTCTTTCATCGTTGTAGAAGAGTTTGCTGGATCTAGTGTTGTTCATCCGTAGTCTCATTCTTTTTAAAAATTTTTTATTTTTTTTTAAATTATGAAACTATGAAGACACATTTACAGGAGACTTGGAAAATACAGAACAGAGTTACATAGAGTTCCACTATATATTGCAATTTTTTTAAGTAGATAAATTAAGATTTTTAGTTGGAGTTTCAGTATCAAACTCTCAAAAGTTAATAGGACGAATACACAGAGAAGTAGAGGATGTAGTAGACCTGAAAAGCTCTGTGAACCAATTCAGCATAATTAAGATTTATACAGTTTTCACACAATGATAGGATACAAATTCTATTCAAGTTCCCACAGCACAGGCTTTTGCTTTTAGCAGTTTGAATAGTTCATCCCGCTGCTTTCCGGCCTTGTGACTTCTGATGAGAAATCAACCATTCATCTTATCTTGGTGCTCAGTCTGTCAGTTGTGTCCGACTTTAGGACCCCACTGCCTGTAGTCAGCCAGGCTCCTCTGCCCATGGAATTTTCCAGGCAAAAATACTGGAGCGGGGTGCCAGTTCCTTCTCCAGGGGATCTTCTCGGCCCAGGGGTCAAACCTTCTTGTGTCCACTGCATTGGCAGGTGGGTTCTTTACCACTAGCACCACCTGGGAAGCCCGTTAGTCTTACTGAGGACCCCTTATAGGATATGAGTTCTTTCAAGATTTTCCCTTGTCTTTGACAGTTCGATTATGATGTGTTACAGGATGGATCCTTTGAGTTTATCCTACTTGGAGTTTGTTGAACTTCTTAGATGTGTAGATAAATGTCCTCAAATTTTACAAGTGTCCAACTATTAGTTCTTCAAATATTCTTCCTGCACCATTCTCTTCGCTTCTTCTCAGATTCCTGATATGCATATATTCATATGTTCAGTGATACGAATTTTCCTTCATTGTATCTCTTTCTGTTTCTCAGTCTGGTTAATCTCAACTGATGGATCTTCAAGTTCACTGAATCCATTTAAATCTGCTCTTGAGTCCCTCTAGTGATTTTTTAAAAATTTGTTGTTGTACTTTTCAAGTCCAGTTTCTATTTAGTTCTGTTTTATAATTTCCTTCTCTTTATTCTTGTATGTTTGGTGAGATATCATTCTGATACTTTGCTTAATACACAGTTTCTTGGTTCTTTGGACATATTTAAAGTAGCTGATTTAAGTTCTTTGTCAAGTAAGTCTAACATCTGGGTGTCCAGTATATAGATCACACTTATTTTCCTTTGTATGCTTAGTAAGTTTGTGGAACATTTAAAATATATAATGTGGCAACTTTGAATTTCAGATTCTCCCTAAATCCCCAGCATTTGTTGTTGTTGTTTGTATTGACTTTTCTGAACAAATTTTATAAACTCTGTATTTTTTGTTATGTGTGGCCACTGAAGTCTCTACTTTGGTTGGTTTAGTAATCAGCTAGTGATTGGACAGAGACTTCCTTAGACATTTAGAATCAGCCATCCTCCCAGTCTTTGCTGAGGGACTCTGTACTCAGACAGACAGATGACAGCTCTGTTTAAACCCTGACTTCCTACTTGCACAGAGAGCCTCAAGGACAGCAGAGGTAGACCTCAGCGCCTTCTCAGATCTCTCCTGAGTGTGTGCACAGCCCTTCATGTGGTCTTCTAGATTCCTAGGAGTATGTCGGGCGTTTCCTTTTAAGCGTTTTAAATAGTCTATTGTTTGTCCCTAGGTGGCTTCCCTGGCGGCACAGTGGTGAAGAACCCGCCTGCCCATGCAGGACACGCAGGAGATGCAGGTTCGATCCCTTGTCAGGAAGATCCCCTGGGGAAGGAAACGGCGCCCCACTCCAGTATTCTTGCCTGCAGAATCTCATGGACAGGGGAGCCTGGTGGGGCTGCAGTCCGTGGGGTCGCAGAAGAGTCGGACCCGACTGAGCACAGCACGGAATAGTATTGTTTGCCCTGACGTATCCACTGGCCTCGGTAAAGTTGAATACTGACCTTTGGGGGAAAAGAGCTTTTTATATCAAGTGAACTCTGACTCAGGTCAGACTGGGCTTTCTTCCCTTGCAAGCAGGCTTCTCCAGGGAACCACTAAACAGTTTAAACAGTGACAGTTCTCTGAGAGTGGAGGTTTGATGACACTCCAGCCCAGTTCTTCCACATTTGTTGGCTGCCAGGCTACTCATTTAATTGTGAACCTGGTGGTTTTCAAGGCTACCAGGGTGACGGGAAGCCAAAGGTTGGAATAAGGCGAGTCAAAATGCCACAGCACTCACTGTTTTAACTGAGATTTCAGCCATGGAATAGATGCTCCATGGAATGGTAAAGACTTTGGCTAATTTCTAGAGTTTTGACAGAGTTGACTCTAACTTTTTATTTATTTATTTTTTGCCAGTTTTTTAATTGCTTTTGTGGAGGATAGATTTTTGAAGGTCCTTATACCACCATTCTTGCTGATGTCATTTGCTCTTGATTTTTTAATTATTATTATTAATAAAGATGTTTAGAATCACATTGAATGTTTGGCATCATCATATTTGGTTAGCTAAGAAAGCTCAGTTTTGCCACTAATTCACTGTGTCCTGGGGAAAGTGACAGAATCTGTCAGCCTCAGTTCCACAGCTTGAAAAATGGTTGGTTGCCTAGTGAAAGCTTCAGTTTTTCCACATCTGAGATTCTGAGCTTCTAAAGGCCATATTTTCACCCTCATTTTCAGTTCTTTCTTATGCAGCTTTACTGAGTTAATTTTTAAAAATTCTTACCATACCCTGTCAGTCATATTTTTGTGATAATTATTTCATTCTGAGTTGTAAACATCCTTCTGATAACATCATTATGGCTCTTGGCTGTTATCTATTCCTGCTGAGAGACTTTAAAAATGCAGTTGCTATGTATCTTACCATAAAAAGGGGGTTACTCTTCTCACTGTTGTCCGCCCCCACCACCCCGGGTTAGCAGCTCTTTGGCATGAAGTAGGAGATGTTTTTAAATGGGCCTTGGTACAGGGTAATGGTACCCAGGTCTGGAAGTAAAATGCCATAGCAACCGAGCCACATATCCCATGCCCTAATATAACTGCTGATGAATTGACCCCAATTGCAGATTTCAGCCTGTCTTGATCATATCATCTTTGTAAACCACAGCCTCTATGCTTGGTCTTCAGCTGCCTTCTGATGCTACAGGTGCCTAGTCACCATGGACACCCACCCCCTCCCCACACTCCTGCGCCTCTGGGTGCCAGGTGCCCTCTCTCTGCCCTCCTTGCACCCAGCTCAGTGAGAGTGTTGGTCAGTTGTGTCCGACTCTTTATGACCCCACGAACTGTAGCCCGCCAGGCTCCTTCGTCCACGGGATTCTCTAGGCAAGAATACTGGAGTGAGTTGCCATTCCCTTCTCCAGGGGATCTTCCCGACCTAGGGATCAAATCCAAGTCTCCCTCATTGCAGGCAGATTCTTCAGCATCTGCGCCGCCAGGGAAGCCCTGATCAGCGGACACTGGCTTCCAGCGTGGGAGGACGGGGCACGGCAACTGGCGCGACTCCCTGAAAGCCCAGTTCCATCCCCCGTTTCTCAGCTGCCTGCAGATGGGCCGCAGATCATCACTTGTGCCTCCCTCTTTGCGCTGAAGTGGGCCTGCGTGGGAGGAGTGGGACAGGGGTGTCCTGGTGGTTTGGCCAGGCTGGCCGGCTCTCAGGGAGAAGGTGGGGGTCCAGTCCAGCCCTGCCATCTTATCTTTCCTGTCTTCCTCTCTGCCTGTCCTGCCTGTCTCAGACTCAGAGCTGCTCATCCTGGCAGGAAGGGGCAGATGTCTGCCCTGTGCTTCCAGGGCCCCCTTGGCACCAGGTTCTAACCCCCAGTCCCGCTCACGCCCCCTGCTGGCCGCGGTCTCCAGGCGGAATGGGCCCCCGGGGACCTGCAGCCCACCCCCAGCCGCAGATTGGCTCCCGTGGGCGCACCGTCTCCGCATCCCAGGGAGCTGAGCACGGGACAGCCAGAGCAGGCCTTGTGTGGAGGTGGTGTGTGTGGGCGCCATGTGCTGCGTTCTGAGAGATGCCAAAAATATCGGTGAGCCGCAAGCCCTCCCCTCGGCTCCAAGCGCCTCAGGCATTACATCATTTCATCCGGGCCTGCTCGGCGGCTCCGGTGACAGGCAGGATACTGAGGCCCGGCCAGTGAGTGACAACCAGGGCTTCCGCGCAGACAGCAGCTTGGGGCTCTTCCCGTCCTACTCAGGCCCGGGCTCATCCCTCTGTTCGGGGTAGAATTTTATCCCCTCTGGTGGGTCGCCCGAACCGTGCTTGGTGTTAGTGTAAAGACATGTCCCTTTCAGGCGGCGCGGGACCAGGGGGCCACGTGCCTGCTGGGAGCCAGGCCCCAGGCTGGTCCCCACGTGCAGGTCGCAGGCCACCAGGGTAGGCGCCCAAGGAGCACCTTGGTTCTCCTAGAGCTCAGCTTCATGTGCACTCAGCCCTGGGAGCCCAGAGCTGCCCGGCTCAGTCTCAGCAGGTATGTGTGTCTTCCAGCCTCAGCCCCCAGCGGCTGGCGGCAGGGCTCTGGGGAGTGGGCTGTCCTGCGTGGTGTCTAGGTGGGCGGAGTGGGAGGAGGCTGCGGGCTCAGCGCCTCCGTCCAGTCCATCAAGACCGCCATTCTCAGCGTTCGTGTGGAGTCTTCCTTTTCTCTGGTCCCTTTGAGCCCTCTGGCTCCCCTGGAGCCCGGGAGTCATTCGGGAGCTCCGATCCTATGGGGGCCCAAGACACCGTGACACATCAGAGACTGGCTTTCCTGACCCCCTCCTCAGCCCTTTTCACCCACGGATCTCGCTGTCACTGCTTGTCAGCTGTATATGACTCCTTCTGAAGCCCTAGCCCTTCCTTCTTTGCCAGACTGTCTTCCCCTCAAAGGAGGATGCGTTTCCACTAGAGGACACTGAGTGTGTGCAGAAAGTGGGACAGACCTCAGCCATGGCTTATTCCGCCAGTTACCGAGCCGTTCCGAGGTGATGCTGAGGGACCTCCCTGGCGATCCAGGGGTGGAGGCTTCGACTGTCAGTGCAAGGGGTGCGGGTTCAATCCCTGGTCAGGGAGCTCAGGTCCTACCTGCCTCTCAGCCAAAACACCAACGCATGAACCAGAAGCAGTGTTGTAGCAGATTCAATAAAGACTTTTAAAATGATCCATATCAAAAAGATCTTTTTTAAAAAATGTGATTCTCTGAAAAGAAACAGTACAGGTGAACTGACAAAACAGAGACTCACAGAGTTAGAGAACCAACTGTGGGGCAAGGATGGGTGGGAGGGACAGTTAGGGACTTCGGGATGGACATGTACACAGTGCTGTATTTAAAACGGAGAGTCAGCAGGGACCCACTGCATAGCGCAGAGAACTCTGCTTAGTGTTATATGGCAGCCTGGATGGGAGGGGAGTCTGGGGGAGAATGGATGCATGTGTATGTGTGACTGAGTCCCTTGCTGTTCACCGAAATGATCACAACATTGTTTGCTACTTGGCTATACCCCAATACAAAATAAAAAACTTTTTAAAAAAGAAAAAATTTTTTTAAAGTGATTCTGATACAGAGGGGTCACACCTCTGCCCTTTGTAAATCTTCTGTGAACAGGCTCTTTCTTTACTGATACCCACCTTTCGTTTGCCCCAGCCTTTCCTGTCCTGAAAGTGTCTCTAATTGTTGTCCTAAAGATCTGAAAATAGAGCCAAAGCATGTCCGGGTGGCTTGACCTGACTCACACAGTTCCTGTTTCCTCCAGGAATTACTTGGGATGCTTTATTTTGCAAATAAAGCTTGCAAAGGTTTGTTGGCTTTTAAAAACCCCAAGAGATAGACTTTGTAGCCTAGTAACTGGAAAATCACTGGTGACTGCCTTCAGGAACAGTTTGATCCAGGACTCTAAGCAGAGTCCCCAGGTGCTTTGCTTTTCCTCTTTACCTCTTGATGCTTCTTTCCTCTCTAAACTCATATCCTTCCAGACCCAAAAGAAAAGAAGTATCCTCTTTCAACAATTCCATAAATGCCCTGAGCCTCACTCTCCTGGGCCTGAAATGAGTCACATGCCTGTCCCTGAAACAGCCACTCTTGCCAGGGTGTAGAACTGCGTTGACCAACTGTGGTTCCTGAGTTGGGCCACGTCGTGTCTTGAGTCAGGCCTTGGCAGGTTCTTACTGAGTTCCTGGGTGTCTGGGCCTGAGTGAACCCCGTTTCCGCCCCTGCTGGAAGAGTAGGCCCCTGTACTCAATTGTTGTTCAGTCGCTAAGTCATGTCCAGTTCTTTGTGACCCCATGGACTGCAGCACACCAACCTTCCTGTCCTTCACTATCTTCCAGAGTTTGCTCAAACTCATGTCCATTGAGTCGGTGATGCTATCTAATCATTTCATCCTCTCTTGTCCTCTTCTCCTCCTGCCCTCAATCTTTCCCAGCATCAGTGTCTTTTCCAGTGAGAGCATTTCCCATCAGGTGGCCAGAGTACTGGAACTTCAGCTTCAGCATCAGTCCTTCCAGTGAATATTCAGGGTTGATTTCCTTTAGGATTGATGGGTTTCAGATCCAGGAATGGAGTCGCTGCCTCTGCCATCAGTTTCTAGTGACAGGCAGCCTAAATGGTCTTTAACCCTCTCTCCCCCAGATGGGCTCCTGTCCATGAAAAGCTGTATTCCCTCAGTGTGCTGTTTGACCTTTTGTCACTTGAAGGAAAACCGTTACTGAAACTGTAGAATTGAATGCAGAAGTGTGCTTTTTTTTTTAAAGTGTTTTTTATTTTAGTATAATTCCTTTGCAATGTTGTGTTGGTTTCTGCTGTACAGAAACATGAATCGGCTATAAGTAAACACATATCCCCTCCGTTTTGCGCCTCCTCCCACCTCCCACCCCCTGGGTCATCACCAAGTACCGTCTGAGCTGCTGCAGCAGCTCCCACCAGCTGTGTGTTTCACACATGGTGACATACAGGTGTCCATGTGACTCTCTCAATGCGTCCCATCCTCCCATTCCCACCCTGTGTCCACAAGTCCTTTCTCCATGACTGTGGCTCTGTTCCTGCCCTGCACCGAGGTTCATCAGTACCAGTGGTGGGGAACAACCGTTCTCTACCCTGCCTGCATTTGAAGTGACCTGCGGTACCCTGCCAGCAATTGGGCCGGGGCATGATCTGAAGATGAGGAGTTTTTAAAGCTCCCCAGGGGATTTTGATGTGCAGCCAGGGCTGAGAACCGCTGCTGCAAAGCAGTGGTTCTCAAACCTTAACATGCAGAGGGATCACCAGGGGCCCCTGGCCCAGGGCAGACTTTGAGAGCATAGATCTGGGTGGATGGAGTCGGAGATTCTGTGCCTCTCATCAGCTGCCAGGTGATGCTGAGGCCGCAGGTCCCCTGGCTGCCCTTGGAGTGGCAGGGCCACCGGGGTTCCATTCACGAGGCCTCCCGACATCCCCGGCAGATGCACACACCACCCTCGGCCCCTGCTCACCCTCAGACTCCATCCCCCTGGGCTGCCTCCAGGAGAAAGTGGAACCACGGGCTGCTCAAACACCCTGCCCACAGCAGCTGCCCTGGCGGTGGCCTTCCAGGCGGGTGAGGCTCCAGTGTCTCAGGTTGGTCAGCCTGTCAGCGCCTCACTCCATGAAGCAGAACGCTCGGTAAGCTTTCCTCTCCGAGGAGCAGAGTCAGTAGGGTGCTCTCCTCTGTTGCTTAGCGGGGGACGTATCAGACTGGACCACAGGATTCCCTGAGCCACCTGCTGAGTGGGACTGTGTCTACCAGGAACTCGGGGCTGCCCTTCTGGGTGCAGCTGGCTGCTGCACCGTTGCCTTTGGGGAAAAATGTGACTCAGTGGAGATGGAAGAGGGCCCCCTGCCTGTTCAGCCACCTGACTTAGCTGCCTTTCGGCAGGAAAGCCTGCAGCCATCCCAGGAGCAGGCAGCTGGAAACAGGAGTCCCCCAGGCTCCACCCTCCACCTTGAGCCTGCGTTAGTGCCTCGTGCTGCTGCCGACCCTCACCCGGTGACGCTCCTTCTCCAGTGCACGACTCCGAGTGGGCGGGCTTGGATGGAATGCTCGTGATATTCAGTTCAGCTAACATCTACAGAAGAAATGCATGTGGAATATGTACAGCAGTTCTTGGCACATGTAAGCTCCACCAGCATCATGCCTTGGCTTGCTCAGAGGTAAAGTGTGAGAAATTCCCGGAGTCCTCACTTGTTTGCGGGATCCCACCTGTCTACACAGCCTGCCTTCCTCTGGTCACCTTCCTGTGCATCCGTCAGCTAAGGACTTCACGGGCGCTCCCCTGCTGACTGAAGTGTCATGCCCGTTGCTGTGCGCACTGGTGGCCCTGGCTAGTCCAGGAGGATGTGGCTTGTGTGTTGCACCGTATTAATCAGTCACGACGTGTCCTCACATGCTTAGTTGACTCTTTGTGACCCCATGGACTGTAGCCCACCAGGCTCCTCTGTCCATGGGATTTTCTGGGCAAGAATAGCTGGAGTGGGTTACCATTTCCTCCTCCAGGAGATTTTCCTGACCCAGGGATCAAACTCAAGTCTTCTGCATTGCAGGCAGATTCTTTACTGCTGAGCCATTGGGGAAGGCCTGTATTAATTAATCGCTATGCACTTATTAAGCACCTACTGCATATTTGGCTTCTTGGAATACATAAAACAATCTAGTTGATTGGCATTGTTCTTAGAGACTTTGCAATCTGATTCAGGAGGCCAGCTATACACATTAACTATCAACTGGTATGGGGCATCTATTAATATATATATATATACAACACCCTCCTCCCACCATGGCAGTATTGAAGAAAATGGGAACTTGACTGCTTCTCCAAGGTCTTTAAAATACTGAGAGGATGGAAAAATTTGGAATATTAGATGTCCTCACATAATGAGCCAAATGTGTGTTCAGATTGCTCCATGTCCTCACTCTCCAAATGTGATGTCTCCAAATTGCAAAATAGGAAGATATTTATGTCAAACCCAGCCAACCCACACATCTGAATCACACAGGAGCACTTTGTCAGAGCATCTTTCCAAATGGCTCAAACGGAATCCAACTATTTGAGAATCCCCCCCTCCTTAGGAGAAACTTAATAAAGCAAATTACCTTATTAAAAGTGATTTTGCCCTTTTTTTATTATTATAATTTTTTTGGCCACACCACATATCATGTGGGATCTTAGTTCCCCAATCAGGGAATTGAACCTGGGGCCCCTGCATTGGAAAGGTGGAGTCTTAATCCCTGAACCACCAGGGAAGTCCCTGCCCTTAGATTTTTATAAGCACAGGTGATGGGGCTCATTCATTCATTAAATATTTCCCAGCATCTACTGTGTGTAGATATCAGAGATGAAAAGAGCTTATCTCTGCCCTGAAGAAGTTCACATTTCAGGAGGGGAAATAATGTGAGTAGGCAGGGACTCAGAGGAAGAATGTGAGGTGCCCAGCAAGTTCTGAGGTTTCTTCGGGTCGTGGGCAGAGGCACTGATGTGTGTGGATGAGGCATTCCCTTGGGTAGCAGAGTGTCAGGTGTGGCTACGTGGGGCGGGGGGTCGGGGGGAGGTGGCGGCAGCAGGTAAGATGGCCAGTTCAGACTGGAGGGACTTCTGTGATGTTGTCATTGCCACTTCATTTTTCTGGCTCACAGACAAGCAGTATAGTGACTAGATTTTGAAAATATATTTTCCATAGATGTTGTTCTCAGCTCGAGCATGTCTTTTCCTCTGTTAACAGAAGCATCTTCACAGAAAAATGAGGTTTGGACCAATTTTACAGACCTGTGTTTTTCCTGAAGTAATCCGATAGCCTGTCAGGTATCAGAGTTCAAACCACTCATGTCGGACTTGAGACAGACTCCCAGAGAGGGAAGTGGTTTGCCCCGAGTCATTCAGCTGGTTAGTAGCTAGCTAGTGGCAGTCAAGGCGAGAATCCAGTTCTATAGATTCACTGTGATTTCTGCCAGTGACGTCGACAGGCTTCTAGCCAAGTGCTGCTCCAGGCCCCTGGCAGTAGCTCCCCGGAGGGCTGTGTGGTGAGCAGTTCTGAGAATGATGCTGTGGTTGAATTACTGATGTCTGCCAAGGACAGGTGATAGGAGACACCTTGACCTGGGCTTCTTAGGAGGCAGCTGCCCTCGTGGGGCTCACAGCTGGATGAGGTACAGGCCTTGATTTCAGCATCAGATTTTCCACTTACACCATCCTGGACCTGCAGGGACACTGACCAGGCCCAGAGCAGGGCTGGCCGTAGCGAGCGGCAGGGCGGCTCAGGTTCAGTGCTCTGAGTGCTGAGCTGGCCTCCAGTGGGGTGAGCTGCAGCTGTGGGTCTGTTGGACTTGGCCTTTGGGGAGAGAAGGCTACTGGCTGGGCCCACTCCTTAGAGACATCCACCCTGAAGCCAAGCCCATCCCTGACACTTCAGTGGTTCACTCTGCCCCTAACCCGCCTCACGGGAGACAGGGACACTCCCGCCAGTCCGTTGTCCCTCTCCCTAGAGAAGGCTGAGCTGTTGGCAACATCCAGGCAGTTGAGAGCATCTTTAGAAGATTCTAAAGAGTCCAAGGGCAGGTGGGTGTAAACTGCCAGCAGAACACTCAGCAGTTGTTTTTTCCCACTGCTTTCTTTAGTTACCATCAAGTACACTGGTTATGCTTTATTATTTCAATTATAAACCAGTCAACCAGAACTTTCTTTGGATGTGTTGATGCTGAAGCTGAAGCTCTAATACTTTGGTCACCTGATATGAGAACCAACTCACTGGAAGAGACCCTGATGCTGGGAAAGATTGAAGGCAGGAGGAGAAGGTGGCAACAGAGGGTGAGATGGTTAGGTAGCATCACCAACTCAACATGCATTTGAGCAAACTCTTGGAGATAGTGAAGGACAGAGGAGCCTGGCGTGCTGCAGTCCATGGGGTCACCAAGAGTCAAACATGACTCACGGCAGTAATGACCAGAAGTTTATATATATGGATGCGTTTTGGAAAACAGAAGAGGAATCTAGGACTTCTTCAGCGCCGTCTTCAGAAGTCACCCCTGCTGCCTGCTGCTCCGCAGTTTTCATAATACAGTCACACTTGTCATTCAGAGCCTTCTGTCAGCCCTCTAGACGTTGCCTGGAAACCACCGGCAGTGCGGTTAGCAGCCTTTGTACTTTGCAGGAGCTCAGGTGCAGTTGCGAGGCTGGGCGACAGGAGTCTCTTACTTTGAAGTGGCAGCTGCAGGTCAGCAGAGAGGACGTCACGGGGAGGTAGCTTTGTGGGGGGGAGGGCGTGGCCTGTGTACCTGCCAGGTGTGGTCACCAGCAGGGAGTACTGAAGCTCTGGCTGCCGAAGCGCGCCCTGGGGCAGGTGCCCGCCTGAAAGGAGGAGCCTTGGGAAGGGCCCAGGAAAGACGTTCACCAAACACATCCAGGCCCTGCGGCAACAAGCTTGAAGAGGGAAAAGGAGAAAGCCAGAGCAAGGGAACGAGCGGTTGTGGGGCGGGGGGTTAGACATTCCCCCAGGGCCCTGAACCCTTGCTCAGATGGGGTGATTAGTGCCCTTTGCCCAACTCTGTCAGGAGCTCAGAGCCCGGGCTTGTCAATTTCCACCCTCAGCAGTGGGGCAGCGACTCAGCTCAGAGGGAGGCGGGTGGCAGCTCCAGCCCCACCCTGGCCGTCCACGTGGATGGAGGGAAGGAGGAAGTGGCTGTGTCTGAGCTTCCAATGCCCTGTGCTGCACACCTGCCCGGAGGCCCCACGGGGCTGCAGGAGTTGGTAGACGCCTCCGTGTCCTCCAGGCCCGAGTGCTGCTCTGGAAACGGGAGCAAGGCTCTTGATCGGCACCCAGGGGTGACCCGAGGGCCCCTTTGGGGAAGGGGAGGCCTTCTGTCCTTCCGGAGGATGAAAGTGCCGAAGGCCCCCTCCGTGTTCACGAAGATGGCTGCCTTTTACCAATGCATCAAGCCTGAGCCCAGGTGCGCCCCTGAGAGCTGAGAGGTGGCGGGATAGATGGAGGGGCTGAGAGGGAGGGGGGCCCGACCCTGCACCCCAGCCCCCAGGGCCTGAGGGCCCTTTTAGTATCTGTTGTCGTTTATGACCCCCTTCCTTACAGATGTCACTGTATATATTATATATATCTTTCTTATGTGAATTCTGGAACAAAATAATGATTTTCTTTATTTTCTTTGTGACACATGCATATACTGAAACGGAGGGGAGCAGGGTGCTAAGGTGAAGGGGATGGGGCGTGAAAGGAAGAGAGGAGGGGAGGGGAAGGCGGCTGGAAGAGAGTGTTTTCCTCTGAACATCCCATGCCTGAGCAAGGTGGATCCACACGGCACAGTCTGTGTCCTTTTGGTGGAGAGAAGGCAGCAAAGGGCAACCTAAAGGTCGTTAGAATTGTTCCTGGAACTAGCGATCAGCCCCAAAGGGCTTGTTCTTTTTTTTTTTATTTATTTAATTTTTAAAAATCAAGTATATTTGACATACAATATTATGTAAGTTATAGGTGTACGATATAGCGATTCACAATGTTAAAGTTTATACTCCATTTATAGTTATTATAAAATATTGGGTTTATTACCTGTGCTGTACGGTATATCCATGTAGCTTATTTTATACCCAATAGTTTGTACCTCTTAATCCCCTCCCTGTCCATTGCTTCCACTTCCCGTCTCCCCACTGGTAACCACTCATTTGTTCTGTCTGTGAATCTACTTCTTTTATGTTACATTCACTAGTTTGTTGTATTATTTAGATTCTGCATGTAAGTGAGATCATACAGTGTTTGTCTTTGTCTTCACATAATGCCAAAGGGCTTGTTATTAACTGACAGACTTGCCAAGGGTGGCGGCCTGCTCAAGTTCTTAGGGAGCAGAGGCCAGTGGACCTGCAAAGTCACCTCGCCCTGCTGCAGGTGACCTCATCCTTTGAAAATGTTTGGCCCTTGGTGCTTCCACCATGATAGTACAAAGGGAAGCAGAGCTCCAATGTGGTTGAAATGCATTTGCAAGTGTAAGTAAACAGCTTGCAGCCTCGTACACCAAATGGAAAATTCCAGTATGGCAACCTCTATCCAACCAAGTGATGGTCACATCTGCACATCATCTGGGCTGGGTGGACGGTCTTGGGAAACAAATATTGCCACTTCGTCAGCATACATCTGGAGGTGCGGGGGATGCTGGGAGACCTGGCAGACCACCCGCTCGCCGCCAAACCTCACTTCCTTCTTTTGCTACACAGCGACAGGAATCCAGCAACCAAAGGCTTCCTTATGCACACACATCTTTGTACTGTTGCAAAACCCTGTGCAGGAAAGTCACCATCACTGTTATTGTTTCATTACAGTCTTTTTGTTTTTTTTACTTATAATTATTCAACCTCAGTGTCTGATGCTGCCTGTTTTGAATGGACCAGAATAGAGCGGTGGTGTGATGTCTCCTCATCAATAGACTTTGGAGCATGACTTCCTAATTAAAAAAGAAAAACAAACAAAACAAAACTTCAGCTTTGCATCTGCTGTGCTACAGAAATGCCAATCACATATGGAACATCCTAGATAAATTTAGCCATAAGAACTTTCTTCATGTCCTTATTTTTGGTAGACATACAGAAAAGAGGGGAATTTACTACCTAAAAAAACCTCAAGTTAAAAACAGACCAGCCCTCATAAAGCTTCCCTGCGCCCCGGGCTTTGGGTCCATTCATCCCGTGTGGGTAGTGATTAGCACAATTCACAGCTCACTCAGAGACTGGAAGTTTCCAAGTTAGATCACATCTTGGCAAGATACCCCAGCGTTAGAATATGTTTTCCCAGGAACTGTACAAATGCAGTTTCTGAGGTTGCGAAGTTCAAGGCTTACCTCTTTTATTTGTTTATTTTTGGCTGTGCTAGTTTTTTGCTGCTACGAGGGCTTTTTCTCTAAGTTGTGGCGAGAGGGGCTGCTCCCTGGTTGCGGTGCCCGGGCTTCTCATTGCAGCAGCTTCTCTAGTTGCGGAGCCTGGCTCTAGGGCGTGCAGGCTTCAGTAGTCTCGACTCCTGGGCTCTAGAGCTCAGACTCAGTAGTTGTGGTTCATGGGCTCCGTTCCTCCACCGCTTGTGGGATCTTTCCAGATAAGGGATCAAATGAGCGTCTCTTGCATTGGCAGGCAGATTCTTTACCAGTGAGTCGCCAGGGAAGCCCCTTACCTATTTTTGAAATTATGCTTCTGTAAACCTAGCTCATAGATTTGTTTTATCCTATTAACATAAAAACATCTAAACTAGTGTTGTAAAAATCTTGTATGAAACTATTCATTTCTGAGCGAGGGAAAGCAGATAACTCCTGTGAAAGCTGTCGTGTAGTGCGTGAGCCTCATTGAGGAGCATCCATGCAGACACAGGCTGCACACGTGAACGCAGGTTCCTGTGTGTGTGTCTGTACACGTCTGTAGGAGGGTATGCGTTCCCAGCTAAGTAACTTACCAGTGTGCTTCTTTATAAGGACTCTGAGTACTGCAAAATCAACTGTTGCATACGTTTTAAAAAATGGTATCGTTTATCTTACATGAGACACTACCTATATACTTATAAACTGTGCTGTTTGTCTGGCGAAGAAACAAGCTAGCCACTTGCAGTCCACTGCCTCATTCCCTCTGGATCCTCTCCCTGCCCCTTTCAGCCCCTGGCTAAAGGGAACCCCAAGGACAGGAACCAGGCATCTGAAGCAGGGTCCTCTTTGCATCCATGTTCCTTGACTCCCAAAGGCTCTGCATAGTTCTAGGGCAGGTGATGTCTAGGGAGCCAAGGACAAGAAATCAAACTAAAGAAATGTGACATCATTTAGCTAACTCATGGCCTTTTTTTTTTTTTTAATGTATTTATTTTTGGCAGTGCTGAGTCTTCGTTGCTGGGTGTGGGCCCTAGGACTCGTGAGCTCAGTAGTTGTGGTGCACAGGATGAGCTGCGCTGAGGCATGTGGACCCTCCCAGAACAGGGGGTGAACCCGTGTCCCTTGCACTGGCAGGTGAATTCCTAACCAGTGGACCACTGGGGAAGTCTTAAGCCATGAACTTTGAAAGACGTGTCTTGAAGACGTCGGCATGTCCCCTGGTCTTGGAAACGGTGACTGGGTAGGGGATGCTGTGTCATTTTTCTCAGAAGGTGAATCCTTTGTCTAGCAAGTGTTGTAAGTGCCTCTGATTCAGTTGCTCATTCATCCATTCATTCATTCAACAGTCTTTTTTGGGGACCTCCTGCGTGGCAATACCACGCTGGTATGTGTTCCCTATTCTCAAGGAGTTAGTCTGCAAGTTTGACATCTTTAGCCAGATTGGCGATGACTCACTTCTCTAGGTCAAGGCTCATTTTAGGTTTTTAATAAGACTGTCTATCAATTACTGGTCTCTAGGAAACTGGCCTCCCTGTAAGTTCCCGTGCTCCCCTCCTGCTGTCCTCTGAGCACTATGACTCAGTGTCTGAGTTCTTGGTTTTCAGCCCTTTGCTCATCTGATTGCTTTGCTTTCGTTTTTTCAAGCAGTGTTTTAACTGTAGTTGATTTACAGTGTTGTGTTAGTTTATGGTGTACAGCAAAGTGATTCATGTATATATATCTGTAATATATATACATACACACATACCTACACATTGAGTTGTTGTTGTTCAGTTGCTAAGTCGTGTCCAACTCTTTGCAGCCTCATGGACTGCAGCATGCCAGGCTTCCCTGTCTTTCACTATCTCCTGGAATTTGCTCAAACTCCTGTCCATTGAGTCGGTGATGCCATCCAACCATCTCATCCTCTGTTGCCCCCTTCTCCTCCTGCCTTCAATCTTTCCCAGCATCAGGGCCTTTTCCAGTGAGTCAACTCTTCACCTTAGGTGGCCAAAGTAGTGGAGCTTCAGCTTCAGCATCAGCCCTTCCAGTGAATATTCCGGGTTGGTTTCCTTTCGGAGTGACTGGCAGTGTTCCATCGTGTGTATATACACACCACATCCTCATCCAGTCATCTGTTGATGGACATTCAGGTTGTTTCTGTATCTTGGCTACTGTAAGTGGTGCTGTCATGAACACTGGGGTGCATGTCTTTTTGAATTATTGTTTCCTCTAGATATGTGCCCAGGAGTGGGGTTGCTGGATCATATGGATGCTCTATTTTTAGCTTTTTAAGGAACCCCCATACTGTTCTCCATAGTGGCTGTACCAATTTACATTCTCACCCACAGTGTCAGAGAGGATTCCCTATTCTCTACACCCTCTCCAGCGTTAGTTATTTGGAGCCTTTTTAATGGTGGTCATTCTGACTGATATAAGGTGATAACTCATTGTAGTTTTGATTTGCATTTCCCTAATAATTATCAATGCTGGTCATCTTCTCCTGTGCCTGTTGGCCATCTTTGTGTCTTCTTTGGAGAAATGTCTATTTAGGTCTTCTGCTTGTTTTTTGATTGGGTTGTTTTTTGTTTTTGTTGAGGTGTATGAGCTGTTTGTATGTTTTGGAAATCAAGCCCTTGTCAGTTGCATCATTTGCAAATATTTTCTCTCAGCCTATAAGATTGTCTTTTCATTTTCTTTATGATTACCTTTGCTGTGCAAAAGCTTATACATTTGATTAGGTCTCGTTTGTTTATCTTCACTTTTGTTTCTATTGCCTTGGGAGACTGACCTAAGCGAACATTGCTACAATTTATGTAGGAGAAAGTTTTGCCTATGTTCTTTTCTAGGAGTATTATGGTGTCAGGTCTTCTATTTAGTCTTTAAGCCATTTTGCTTGTCTTTGTGTATGGTGTGTGGGTGGGTTCTCATTTCAGTGATTTACATGCAATTGTCCAGCTTTCCCAGCACTACTTGCTGAAGTAACTGTCCCTCATTGTATATTATTGCCTCCTCTGTCAAAGATTAACTGACTGTAGGTGTGTGGGTTTATTTCTGAGCAATTTCTTTGCTTTCTTTTCTCCATATGTCAGAGTGGATCTACTCCTTCTCCTCCCTGTTGTTCCTGACAAGTGGATGAAGCAGGTTTTATGCACACACCTTGAGGTGTACTCTGAAAGGTCAAATCCTCTGGTTTGGGGCATAAAAGTGTCTATCATGAGGCAGTAAAGCCAGCACAATTTTTGAGCAGAGATTTCTCACAGGAACTTTACAAGCCTTACACATTCCCTTGCCTCAGTAATGTGAAACTTCTTTTTCTAAAAAAAGGTACAGGCAGATCTTGGTGTGACTCACTAGAGAACAATAGTCAAGTCACAGTTTATTTTCGTCTTTTTCCCCCAAAAAAGGAAAAATTGATTAAATGTATAGGGAAGGTGAGCAGGCTTAAATCCTTAAAGAGGAACCGGATCACAGAATTGTGCAAACAGATATGTGATGAAAACTGGGGAATGCGGTGAACAAAAAGGTCAGGGCTTCTCACTGTGCATTGTGGAAGGTGCTGGCTCCTCTGATCACACCCGCTGGCGGGAATGAGGGCTGAGTAGAAGTTAGTAAGAAGGAAGTGGAGCATGAGAGCAGGGAAGAGCATTCAAGCAGAGGGAACAGCATCTGCAAAGGTCCTGGGCTGGAGGGAAATGAAGCCTGCAGGGCAGGGAGAGCAGGGCGGGCACATTGGTGCCGATTGTGTGTGACTGAAATCCAGATGACCTGCTCGTCTGTCCATGTTTAGATTTACCCAGATAAATACTGCCCTCCAGTCCCACCTACCCCTCCCCACTTCCATCTAAGATCATATCCTTCCTCCCTTCATATCAGCTTTACTGTGGGTTTGCTAGAGACACATTGTATCATGTCTTTTCCAAAAATGTCTTTACGTCACCTTTTTATCTGGTGATTCTTTTTTTCCAGCAGCTTTATTGGCGTATAATTTATATAACCATAGAGTTCACCTGTTAGGAGTGTGCAGTCAACAGTCTATTTCCAGAGTTGTGCAACTATGAACAGAATGTGATTTGAGAACGTATTCATCTCCCCTTCTGCTCATTAGCATCCCTTCCCATTCTACCTCCCTCTCCAGAGCACCCCACTGACAACCCTAGGCAGACACTAACTTACTGTCCATCTCAATGGATTTGCCTATTATGGGTATTTTTTAAATATTTATTTATTTATTTTTTGGCTGTGCTGGGTCTTGCTTGCTGCACGTGGGCTTTCTCCAGCTGCAGAGAGCAGGGGCCGCTTGCTCGCTGTGGTGCGTGGACCGCTCTTTGCGATGGGTTCTCTCACTGTGGAGCGTGGGCTCCAGGGCGTGAGGGCTTCCGTAGCTGTGGCACACCAGCTGAGCTGTCTGGCAGCACTTGGGGTCTTCCCAGACCAGAAGTCTGAATCGGCATCCCTTGCATTGCAAGGCAGGTTCTTAACTGCTGAACCACCAGGGAAGCCTTGTTCTGGGTATTTTATAGAAGTGAAATCATTCAGCTTGTGGACTTTTGTGTCTGGTTTCCTTTGATGTGGCATAATGTGTTCAAAACTAACCCATAAAAAAAAAACAAAAAGCTAACCCATAGTGTAGCATGTGTTAACACTTCATTCCTTTTTTTTTTTTTTTTTTTTTGCTTCATTCCTTTTTAGGGCTGAATTATATTCTGTTGTATGTATGTATCGTATTTTAAATGTATTCATCAGTTGTTGAGCTGTTTCCACGTTCTGATTATAAATGATGCTGAACATTGGTGAATACATTTTTTTTGTGCATTTCCCCCCCATTTTTATTGTTGTAGAATACACATAATATAAAATTTTGCCATCTTGACCATTTTTAAACATACAGTTCAGTGGTATTAAGTACATCCATCTTGTTGTGCAACCAGCACCACCATCCATCTTCAGAACTCTTTTCATCTTGCAAAACACAAACTCTGAACTCATTAAACCCACTCCGCCATTCCCTCCTTCCCCAGCCCCTGGTAGCCACCATCCTGCTTTCTGAATCTGTGATTTTTTTTTTTTTTAACTGAAATCATCGTTTTTTATTTACATCAGTTTATACATGTTTCCAACTTATTCTAATGACTGTTTCCAATGTGAAAACCAAGTTTCAAATAACCTGATCACCTTGGTTCAAACAGAGCTGTTCACACATCATACTCCAGCTGCATCCATGTAAGTAAATCCTGTATCAGAGATAAAAGCTACTTAACATAAATTCAGTGACGCTGAACCCTTCATAAACAGCATGAAAATATGGGTTGAAAAAAAAAAAAAAATATGGGTTGAAGAAAATTTTCCAGGAAGCTACTATAAGTAGCTTTTTTCTGCAGATATTAATGCAGTGAAACTATTAAATTTATTTAAAATATAGATAAGAGATTATTCAATTCTGTCCAAACCTATTAAATACCTTCCAAAAGTTTCATAATTCAGTCCTAGAAATTTTTGCAGCTGTGAGCATTTCCTGTTCAGAAATGTGACCTCTACAAAAGCCCCCAGGAAACTTCAGAAAAATATAATCTTCTCCTTTAAAAGTTGATTGATTTGCCAAATGATGCAGCCAAGTTTGCTTCTCTAAAAGCTTCTGATAAGGTCGGATGTGCATGACAGACTCTAGCTATATCTTCACAGGATGCTCCGTATTCCAGTGCAAGTGCAGCTTCATTTATCATTTCACCAGCACCGGGTCCTAGAATATGTGCCCCCAATACTCTGTCGGTCGATTTCTGCCCGAGAATCTTCACCATGCCATCTGTGTCAGCGTTTGTCTTAGCTCTGCTGTTAGCAGCAAAGGGGAATTTCCCAACTTTGTATTCAATACCCTCTTCTTTCAACTGCTCTTCTGATTTGCCAACCCAAGCAACTTCAGGGTGTGTGTAAATCCCCGACGGCACACAGTTGTAGTCAATGTGCACAGCACCGCCAGCCATCCCTTCAACACAGATGATGCCTTCGTCCTCTGCTTTATGAGCCAGCATGGGACCAGCAACGACATCACCGATTGCATAGATGTTTGGAATTTTAGTTTGGAATCTGGTATTCACTGGAATTCTACCTCTAGGATCCAGCTCAATTCCAAGCTCTTCTAGTCCCAAATTCTGAGTAAAGGGTCGTCGGCCGATGCAAACCAGCAGTACGTCACAAGTGATAACTTCAGCTTTACCACCAGAAGCAGCCTCAATAGAAACATCAATTTTTCCATCTGATTTCTTAGTAGCACCAGTAACTTTTGTGTTTAATTTAAATTTAAATCCTTGTTTTTGAAGGATACATTGAAAGTTTTTAGATATTTCCTTATCAATTCCAACACCACCAACATGACCCAAAAACTCAACTTCTGTCACGTCTGCACCAAGCCTTTGCCGAACTGAGCCCAATTCTACACCTATTACTCCTGCACCAATGACAACCAATTTTTCTGGAACTTTTTTTAAAGACAAAGCACCTGTAGATGACACTACTGTATCTTCATCAATCGTAATTCCAGGAAAAGGAGTGACTTCTGAACCTGTGGCTATAAGAATGTTCTTTGTATCGATAACTTGAGTGCTGCCATCGGCTTTCGTGGCGGTGACCTGATTCTTCCCAGTTATCTTTCCATATCCATTTACATGAACAACCTTATTCTGTTTGAATAAGTGGGCAATTCCACCCGTTAAAGCTTTTACTGCATTACTCTTCTGCTCCATCATCTTCTCTAAATTCAAACGAACTTCAGACATTTCAATTCCCCTAGATGCGAAATCTTTTCCATGGGCCAAATGGTAAAAGTGAGAGTTATTCAATAAAGCCTTAGAAGGGATACAACCAACATTCAAGCATGTTCCACCGAGTGTTTCATTTTTCTCAACACAGACTGTCTTGAAGCCTAACTGGGCAGCTTTAATAGCAGCAACATACCCTCCAGGACCAGAGCCAATTACTGTCACATCGGCATCGATTGGTTGATCTGCATAAGTTCTTAGAGGCACTACAGAAACTCCTTGGAGACCATGAGATATTCGACTGAAATGGCCTTTCTTGACCAAGGAACAGTACACACGACTCCAGCTCTGCATCTTGCTGCTACACTTTCCTTTCTGCCAAGGATTTCACCTCCGCTAAGCGACTCCGCGCCTCCCCCTGAATCTGTGATTTTGATTCCCCAACATAAGTAGTGGAATCATTCAGCATTTGTCTTTTATGACTGGTCTGTTTCACTTAGCATAAAATCCTTAAGATTCATCCATGTGGCAGCCTGTTTTAGAATTTCTTTCCTTTTTGCAGTTGATAAAAAGATACTTGTTTCTGTCATTTTGCTGTTGGTTTTCACTATGCTTATAGGTTTTTTATCCTTCATTTCCTGTATTACTGTCCTCTTTTAGTTGATTTTTTAATATTTTTATTTATTTATTTATTTATTTATCTGCATCAGGTCTTAGTTGTGGCATGTGGGATCCCTGACTAGGGATCAAACCTGGGCCCACTGTATTGGGAATGTGGAATCCTAGCCATTGGACCACCGGGGAAGTCCTGAGTTGGGTTTTTGTGGTTGTTGTGAAGCTTTGAAGTTCCTTTCTCATT
Source organism: Muntiacus reevesi (assembly GCF_963930625.1). Classification (NCBI taxonomy): domain Eukaryota; kingdom Metazoa; phylum Chordata; class Mammalia; order Artiodactyla; family Cervidae; genus Muntiacus; species Muntiacus reevesi. Next base: position 97,363,878 of record NC_089251.1, read on the forward strand.
TCCTTCAGTCTGTATTTTACAGCTGTTCTGTGGTTACTGCGGGGATTACATTGAACATCCTAAAGTTGTAATACTTTGATTTGGATTTGTTCCAGCTTAACGTCCACGGCACACAGAACCCCTGACCCTTTACACTTCTGTTCGTCTTCCTTTCAGTTGCCGATGACACAGAATAACATCTTTAAGCGTTGTGTGTCTAAAAACATAAATTGATAATTTGAAAAAATACAGTAACCTCTTAAATTAGAAAACAAAATGTGGAGTTACAAACAAAAGTTACAGTAATACTAGCTCTTAGACTACTAATTGCTCTTTAAAAATGTGTAAGTCTCTTAAATTATGTGGAAAACAAAAGTGGAGTCATAAATCAACCATAAACCAGTGTTGACCCTTAAACATTGAGGGCTGTTGTTAGGAACAGCAACCTTCCACACAGTCCAAAATCTGAGTCTAGCTTTACAATTGGTCCTTCATATCTGTGGCCCATCCAGGGATTCCACCAGACATGGATCATGTAGTACTACAATACATATTTGCTGAAAAAAAAAATCCGCATGTAAGTGGACCTGGACAGTTCAAACCCATCTTGTTAAAGGGTTATCTGTACTAGCTTTTATAATTTCCCACGTATTTACTTCAACTAAGTTTTTAAATTAGTTTTTTAAAATTATAGTTGATTTACACTATTATATTACAGGTGTATAATATAGTGATTCACAAATTTTAAAGTTTATACTTCATTGATTATAAAATATCAGCTATATTCCCTGTGTTGTACAATGTATCTTTGTAACTTATTTTGTACCTAATAGTTTGTACCTCTTACCTACCTCCATAGTACCACTTCCCCCTTCTCCACTGGTAACCACTTGTTTGTTCTCTGTATCTGTGAGTCTGTTTCTTTTTTGTTATATTCACTAATTTGTTGTATATTTTAGATTCCACATATAAGTGATATCATACAGTATTTGTCTTTGATTTATTCTTCCAAGCCCATCCATGTTGTTGAAAATGACAAAGTTTCATTCTTCTTTATGGCTGAGAAGTATTCTATTGTGTTTATCTTCTTTATCCATCTTCTTTATCCATTTTAAAAATACAGTTTCAAGTTACTGTCTAGTTCCCTTTTATTCCAACCTGCAGGACTCCCTTGAACGTTTCCTGCAGGGCATGTGTAGTGATAATGGACTCCTTCATCTTTTATTTATCTAGAAATGTCTTAATTTCTTAACATACTTTTGAAGGACAGCTTTGCCACATTTAGGGTTATTGGTTGACATTTTTTTCCTTTTAGCACTTTGACTATATCCCCTTTCTGCCTTCTACCCTCCAGAGTTTCTGATGAGAAATTTGCTGATAATCTTACTGGGGATTCCGTGTGTGTGATGATTTGCTTCTCTCTTGTTGCTTTCAAGATTCTTTATCTTTGGCTTTCAACTGTTTAATTATAGTATATAGTGTATAGTATAGTATATATATATATAGTATATAGTATATATTATTATAATATATAGTGTATCTCAATTCATTGAGCTCCTTAGATGTTGTTATTTGTGTCTTTCATCCAGTTTGGGAGGTTTGGGGCCATTATTTTTTCAAATACTCTCTTTACCCCTTTCTCTCTCTCCCACCTCCTTCTGCGACTCCTACAACGTGCATTTTGATCCATTTGATGGTGTCCCATAGGTCCATTGTACTTCTCTTGTATCTCAGACAGTAAAGAATCAGCCTGCAACACAGGAAACCTGGGTTTGATCCCTGGGTTGGGAAGATCCCCTGGAGAAGGGCATGGTCACCCACTCCAGTATTCTTTCCTGGAGAATCCCATGGACAGAGGGGCCTGGTGGGCTACAGTCCATGGGGTTGCAAAGAGTCAGGTACTACTGTGTGACTCACACCTTCATTTTCATAGGTCCCTTATACTCTGTTCAGTTTACACCAATGTTTTTCTTCCAATTCCTCAGACTCTAATTATCATGACCTATCTTCAAGTTTTCTGATTCTTCTGCATGCTGAAATCTGACTCTGAAACCCTCTACTGAATCTTTCATTCCAGTTACCATTTCAGTTGGTTTTTTTTTAAGCCCCAGATTTTTTCTTCCTTTTAAGCCTTTCTCTCCTTTTATTAATACTTCCATTTTGTTCATACATTATTTCCTTGAGTTTCTCTACTTCTTTAGTTCTCTGAGCATCTTTAAAATCATTGTTTTTAAGTGTTTGTCTAGTAGATTAGCCACCAGATCTTTTTTCAGGGACAGATTCAAAACTGGACATTTGAATCTAATAATATGGTAACTCTGGAAATCAGTTCTCCCCCTTCATCTGGGTTTGCTAGGCTCTATTTTTTGTGCCAAGGATCGGCCTGAGGTCTTCTAAGATCTTCTAAGGTCTTTGAATAAGCCTGTGAGTTTCCCTGGGCATATGCAGTAACTTTCTCATTTCCCCCATATATACAATAGCTTTTGAATGTCCTAGTAGTCAATGTCTGGCTCCCAAAAGGGGAAAACAGAAAACTGAACTGGGGAAAGGGGAAATGGGGCACCCAGCCCAGCCCTTTAAATCTCCTGGAAGTTAGTGCAGCTAGATGGGGAGGGGCTTGCAACAGTAGGGAAGGTGTAACAACAGTGGCAGCCCACCACCTTGCAACTCTGTCATCGTAAGCACCAATTACAGCACAGATCTCTAGTATTTGGAGAACTGGGTCCTTTGTGCCCACCATGGTTCCTTCAAGGCATGTGCAAGCTGCTCTCGGATGCATGGCTGCCTGTCAAGAGAGTTGGGAATGGGAGTGAGTAGATGCTGTTGAACTAAGAGCTGAAATTGACAGAAATTACCTGCGATTTACATACCAGCCTTCCTCTGGGAGTTGCAAGCCTTAAATGGACTCCGAAATAGCTACACCAGACAGATTCTGCAAGTGTTGCTGTTGTCTAGGTGGGAGAGAGTTTCCTGGTGCCTCCTACTCCATGGTATTCCTGGAATCTTTCATAGACATATGTGTTTATTTCTCTAGGGTAAATACCTAGGAATGGAATTGCCAGATTGTATGGTATCTTTATGTTTCATGAGGTTTTTTCACAAGGAGCTGTTTTCCAAAGTGTCTATAATGTTTTGCATTTCCTTCAACAATGAGTGAGGGTTTCAATTTCTAAATGTGCTTGCAGACACTTGTTATTGTCTATCTTTCTATTTAGCCAGTCTGCTGAGTGTCAAGTAGTATCTCACTTTGGTTTCAATTTGCAATTCCCTAGTAATGGGCTTCCTTGGTGGCTCAGTGGTAAAGAATCCACCTGGAATGCAGGAGACATGGAAGATCTCCTGGAGAAGGAAGTGACACCCCACTCCAGTATTGTTATTTGGGAAATCCCATGGACAGAGGAGCCTGATGGATTACAGTCCATGGGATTGCAAAGAGTTGGGCACAGTTTAGTGACTAAAACAACAAAAAATGGTCAAACATCTTTTCATATGCTTATTGGCCGTTTGTTTACTTTCTTGTACAAGTATCTGTTTAAATCTTTCATCTACTGAAATGGATGTCTTTTATTATTGTTATAAGAATTATTTATGTATTCTGGATACAAATCACTTACCAGATACACAGTTTGCAAAAATTTCTCACAGTGTGCAGGTCCCCTTCACACTTTTTTGATAGATAGGTTTGAAGCAAAAAGTTTTTAAATCTGGTAAAGTCCAACTTATGTTATCTTCCCTTTTAGTGTTGCATCTCAGTAATCATTGCCTAGCCCAAGATCATAAATTTATTCCAGTATTTTCTTCTAAGAGTTTTTATAGGTTTAACACTTATATTTAAGTCTGTGATCTACTGTGAGGCAATTTTTATGTGTAGTGTGAGGTAGGAATATAAATTATGTTTTGAATGTGAATGTCCAGTTGTTCCAGCATTTGTTGAAAAGACATATTCTTTCCACATTGAATTGTCTTGGAACCCATGGTCAAAATCAATTGGCCATAAATATATTTTATTTCTGAACCCTGAATTCAGTTTACCTATATGTCTATCTGTATGCCAGTACGGTGCATTCTTTTTTTATTTTTTAGTTGGAGGATAATTGCTTTACAGTGTTACAATGTGTTGATTTCTGCTGTGCCATAATGGGAATCGGTCATAAGTATATACATATATATCCCCTCCTTCTCGAGCCTCCCTCCCACCTACCCCTCTGGTTGTCACAGAGCTGGGCTCCCTGTGATACATAGCAGCGTCCCACTTTCTTTCATTTTTGATTGGAGGATAATTGCTCTACAGTGCTGTGTTGGTTTCTGCCATGCGGCAGTGTGAATCAGCCGTAAGTACACGTGTGTCCCCTCCCTCCTGAGCCCCCGTCCCACCTGCCCCCAGGCCCACCCCGGTCGGTTGTCACAGGCCACAGGGTTGAGCTGCATGTGTTACGCAGCGGCTTCTTGCTAGCTGTTTTACGTATGACAGTACCATGCATTCTTGTAGCCCAGTTTTGAAACTGAGAAGTGCGAATCTGCCTTCTTTGTTCTTCACTTTCAAGATTGTTTTGGGTCCTTTGTATTTACATGTGAATTTTCAATTCAACTTGCCAATTTCTGCAAAAAGAAAAACAAAACAAAACAAAAATTTCCCCTGGGGAAAAACAATCCAGGTGGGATTTTGATGAGGATTACATTGAATCTGTGTATCAATCTGGAAAGTATTGCCATCTTAAACATATTTTTTCATCTGTGAACACTGGATAACGTTGTTTATTTGTGTCTTCTTTAATTTCTTTCAGCAGTGTTTTGTAGTTTTCAGAGTACAGGTATTCTGCCTCCTTGGTTAAATGTGTTCCCGACTAGTTTTTTCTTTTGTATGCTATTGTCAATGGAATTTTTTTTTTTTTTTACTTCATTTTTGGGTTGTTTACTCCTGGTGAGAGAGTACTGGATGTGACAGGCATCGAAGCTCTTTCAATCAAAGCATTGAAAGTAAGGGCAGTGGTAGGCCAATACCTTACAAACAAGTTGCTGTTGACAGTTTTGGTGAGCACTGTAAAGACAGGTACAGAGGCTGAGAAAGAGTATCAGATGTGCGCATGGCCTGGAGGGTGGTGTGGAATGAGTGGGTCTGTAAGGGTGAACACGAAGGCTTTTTTGTACATAATTATGGACTCAGGGTCATGTACTCAGGATACAGATGTTTTTCTTTGCATTGTGTAAATAAGTATAATGCATGGGTATCTTTAAAATACCATAGTAAAAACCTGTTCTCATTCTTCACATGAGTAAACTTCTGTAGAATTTTTTAGTATGAGCTGCAGCTAATAATGGAATTCTGCCAAAAACTGGGGAGAAGCCTGTGGTGAGTTAGGGCTCAGAGAGCAGCAGTGGGAACAGCCCCCACAAGGATCTTTCTTTGGATCCAGGACTCCCTTGGATTCTGTAGGCGCCCAGATGCACACTCATGAGTGCTGTGTGGAGGGGGCTGGAGGCTCAGCACCCTTTTGAGTTAATGAGAACCCCTGAAGAGGCCCCCTCAGGCCCAGATTTGAAGAACAACTTTTTCTGTTCTTGGACTTGAGCTGTCAGAGCAACGGAGTGGGAGAGGGGAGGGCAAAAGCTGGTTGAGGGAGTGTTGGGACCACTTGACCTGAACCTTGAGTTCCAGTAAGAAGCAGAAGGGATCCTGGGAGATACTGGGTATTTAACACATTGTTTTTCTAAATAAAAGGGCTTCCCTGGTGGCTGAGACAGTAAAGAATCAGTCTGCAATGCAGGCGATCTGGGTTCAATCCCTGGGTTGGGAAGATTCCCTGGAAGAGGGCATGGCAACCCACTCCAGTATTCTTGCCTGGAGAATCCCATGGACAGAGAAGCCCGGTGGGCTACAGTCCATGGGGTCCCAGAGAGTCGGTCACGACTGAGCGACTAACACTTTCTAATTAAGGTTCTCCTGGTTTTTTCTTGAACTTTACTCAGGTGGGGGAACGTGTGTTCAGCAGTGCAGGTTATTGGCTCAACAGAGAAGACAGTCCCTTTATAACAGCTGTAGAGTGTTTGCGCCTGAAGCATCCAAGTGGAGGGGCTGGTTCTCCATCCTCGCAGCCCAGAGTCTCAGGGGGTGGACATGCCTCCGTGGCCTGGAATATAGTTTTATCTGTTACTTGGCAGCAGTTTTATTCATGGTCCATCGAGCTACGGGTCATTGGGAAGATCAGGGCTCATTTAGGAGCCCAGGAGTTTTGATCTGTGATACTCGTGGCTCTGAAGTGATCTGTTTGCCCAAGGAGACTGTGCCTTCATGGGACAGAATGGACTATCCCTAGGGTATACGGTTGTGTGTGTTCTTGTCTGCAGTTGTGCAGAGGTGTGAGCCCGTGGTGAGAACGAGGTGTAGAAACCAACAGCTCTTCTCAGCGGGTGCTTGTATATGCTGCATTCTCAGTCCCATTCAGTTAAAGTGTGACTGCCTGTGTTTGTAGATGAGGAAACTGAGGCTCAGCCCTCGTCAGTGCTAGGCTGCAGCTTCAGCTCCAGGCCTGCCTCACTTTCAAGTCTTCCCCTTTTCTTCTGCACCATATTGACTGGTTCAGTCAATCTTGAAGGAAATCAACCCCGAATATTCATTGGAATTGACTGATGCTGAAGCTCCAATTCTTTGACCACTTGATGCGAACAGCTGACTCATTGGACAAGTCCCTGATGCTGAGAAAGATTGAGGGCAGGAGGAGAAGGGGGTGACAGAGGATGAGATGGCTGGATGGCATCACCATTGCAATGGACATGAACTTGGGCAAACGCTGGGAAATGGTGAGGGACAGGGAGGCCTGGCATACTGCAGTCCGTGGGGTCGGACACGACTCGGTGACTGAACACCAACAAGCGCACCACATTGCATTCTTATTTATAAGAAGATGTTTGGGGCATAAAACGAGCAGGTTTTCAGACCTCCCATGTGCAGTGAGCCTGGCTTGTCGTCGCTTTGTCTGTGGGGTGACTTTTGGCTCCGAGCGTGGGTCTGTTAGCACCTTGCATTTGGTGCTGCTCCCTGCATCCGGGGTCCAATAGGATGTACCTCCAGCAAGAAGAGCCCTGGGCTGTCCTCTAGGGTCCCCCGCCCTCCCTCCAGCCTGCTCCTGAACCCCCTGACCTGGCACAAGGCTTTATTACAACCACATCATTCAACCCAGGGAGCAGCATGTCAGAGCTCCTGGGTCTGTTCCACACTCAGTGGGGTGGGCGCCGTCCTGCACACCCACCTCAGAGGCTTGTGCACACACTCACGTATGCCTTCACATGCTCAGCCCTTCCCAGAAAGGAGCCTTTTATAAAATGTGTGGATTCTGTGGCAAGTTTTCCATCTGAATTCTCAAAGTTTATAAATTTATAGCAGTAAAACTATTGGGTAGGGATTTCCCTGGTGGTGCAGTGGTTAAGACTTCACCTTCCAATGCAGGGGGTAAGGTTCAATCCCTGGTTGGGAAGCTAAGATCCCACATGCCTCCTGGCCAGAGAACCAAAACACAAAACAGAAGCAGTACTCTAACAAATTCAATAAAGACTTTAAAAAAATGTTGTGCAACAGCAACAAAAAATGTGCAGAAGTGGACATTTTAAGGTAATCTCATGGTTTCTTAAAGGCATTAGTTGATAAATTATAGCAGCCTCAACCCCTGTTCTCTGGACTAAGATGCCCCGTCTAACCCAATGGATGGTCTCATGGGGCTCTTTCAGCCTCTGGACTCCAACCTGATCCTAGACAGGGGCTACTCGGCAGGCGGAGCCATCTCCCTCTAGACTGGTGTCCTTTGGATTTCCCAGCTCCCCTTAAGCTTCTCTGGGGACAGCTCAGGATGTTCCATTTCACTGGGTCAACATCGGTCTCACACAGCCCTGCAGCCCCAGGCTTCAGAAGTGCCTTCCCATGCTGGGGATACAGGCAACATGCATATACAAACTAGTGTCTCTGCTTCACTATTTTGGACCAGTTAATTTTTTAACTTTTAATTTTTAACAACAAAAATTTTTAATTTTTAACAACAAATTTTTGTTGTTGTTGTTGTTCAGTCCCTAAGTCGTGTCTGACTCTTTGTGACCCCAGGGACCGCAGCACACCAGGCTCCTCTGTCCTCCACTGTGTCCACAGAGTTTGCTCAAATTCATGTCCATTGAGTCAGTGATGCCATCCAACCATTTTGTCCTCTGCCACCCTCTTCTCCTGCCTTTAATTTCCCCAGCATCAAGGTCTTTTCCAATGAGTCAGTTCTTCGCATCAGGTGGTCAAAGTATTGGAGCTTCAACATCAGTCCTTCCAAAGAATATTCAGAAGTGATTTCCTTTAGGATTTACTGGTGTGATCTCCTTGCAGTCCGAGGGACTCACAGGAGTTTCTTCCAACACCACAGTTCAAAGGCATCAATTCCTTGTTGCACCACCAAGGAAATCCCTACCCAATAGTTTCACTGCTATAAATTTATAAACTTTGAGAATTCAAATGGAAAGCTTGCCACAAAATCCACACATTTTATAAAATGCTTCTTTCTGGGCAAGGCTTGGTGCTTAACCGTCTTTATGAACCATCTCTCACATCCAAACATGACTACTGGAAAAACCATAGCTTTGACTATATGGACCTTTGTCGACAAAGTGATGTCTCTGCTGTTAATAAACTTACCTGATTCCTAATACATGATCTCAATTTCAAAATGAGAATACTTAGAGTTCTTGGGGATTAAGTGAGATAATTCAGATGATAATCTATGTGCTTGATAAGTCGCTGCAGTTGTTAACTCCAAATCCAGACAATAGAAAGCTCGAGCACTTGTACTTTCTAGCTCACTGGCAACCATGGAAGATGGTACCCAAGGTAGTAGTTGGTACTTAACCAGTCCTCACCATTTTTATTCTCCTTGCTCCGTGTATTTTCCTGCTTTTCCTTCTCTACTGCATCTTCCTTCAAATACTCTGGTAGCTGCCCCTTCCCCTATAGTAACTTCAAGCATCAGGAGTCTATGGGATCAAGGATTTTGATGGAGTTTGCATTATTCTGTAGATTGCTTTGGATAGTATGGACATCATAACAATAATAAGTCACTCATTCCATAAACATGGGACGTCTTTGCACTTATTGACATTATTTTCAGTCTTTTGGCAACATTTTTTAGTTTTCAGGGTATAAGTCTTTTGTCTCTTTGGTTAAATTTATTCCTAAGTACTTTATTCTTTTTGATACTATTGTAAATGGAATTACTTTTTCAATTTCCTTTTTGGATTGTTCATTTTTATTTTATAGAAATGACTGATTTTTTTGTGTTCATTTTGTGTTCTGCAGCTTTGCTGAATTCATTTACTTGTTCTAATAGCTTTTTGTTTGTAGGGGGTGGATCTGTAGGATATAAGATCATTTCATCTGTGAACAGATATAATTTTACTTTTTCCTTTTCAACTTGTATGCCTTTTGTTTGTTTTTCTTGTCTATGTGCTCCAGCTAGAACTTCAGTACTGTGTTGAGTAGATATGGTGAGTGTCTTGTTCCTGATCTTAGAGGAAAAATTCAGTTTTTCACTGCTGAGTATGATGTTAGCTGTGGCCTTTTCATATATGGCCTTATTACATTGAGGTAGTTTTCCTTTATTTCTAGTTTTTTAAATTTTTTGTCATAAAAGGTGTTGACTTTTGTCAAATGGCTTTTTTTCATCAGTTGAGATGATCATGTTTTTTTTTTCTTCATCCTGTTGCTTCAACTATTTTGTAAAGTCAAATTATATCAAAATCAGGAAGCAAGGCTTATGAATGCTTGTTCACCTTTTAAGGAGTTGGCTGATCAGGGATGGACTGTTTGACATTAGTATTGAAGGAGACCTAAATATTAGACTCAACTCTAGCAAAGACCTGCAACTTCTTTCCTCTGTTAATTTTTTTTTAAATTTCTCCCATCATTTCCCATTGTGTACTGTGTATAAGTGATAAATGTTAATTCATTAGTTAAATATTTAGCTCCCTTTTAAAGTGGGAAATTTCATAATGACTGCCAGTAAGAAATAGCTTTCCAAGTAAATGATGAGTTAGTCTGTGTAGGATAGAATGTGCTGTTTTAAAAGTCAGCTATGGGGACTTCCCTGGTGGTCCAGTGGTTAAGAATCCTCTTGCCAATTCAGGGGACACAGGTTCGATTCCTGGTCTGGGAAGATCCCACATGATCGCCAGGCAGCTAAGCTCCTGTGCCACAACTACCGAGCCTTCGCTCTAGAGCCCGCGTGCTGCAGCTACTGAAGCCCTCTTGCTCTAGAGCCTGTGCTCCGCAACAAGAGAAGCCTGCAGACCGCAACAAAGCGTAGCCCCTGCTCCCTACAAGTAGAGAAAGCCCACATACAGCAGTGAAGACCCAGCACAGCCAAAAATAAATATGTTAATTTTCTTTAAAAGTCAGCTATGGAAGGCAGGGGCACAACTCTCTAGCAGGAATATTGGCCAGTAATCATTTATTTGCATTCCATGACAAGTCAGAGATTTTTAATTTAGGAAGAAGCCAAGTCCTTATGGATTAAATGATGATAATATCTGGGATGATTCACTTTGAAATGACCTGGTGGAAGTGGGAGGGGGTAAGGGGTCAAGATGAGCAAGAGTCATGTGTATTAAGTTCATTATACATTTTGTGTACTTTCATACACAAATAGTTCTGAAAAGAAATAAGGTAAATAAATGATGGTGCAGCATCCAATCAAAGCATTATGTACCCATTACAACAGCACATCAAGGATTTTACTGACGTGGGATACGAAAAGCAGGAAGCCAGTCTTACTGATGTGGTGTATGTGTGCTTGCGCACATAAATATTTTCACAGAAAAACATTGGAAGGAAAAATATGAAAACATTGGCTGTGGTTGGTCTTCCTTGATCGGTGGGATAGTGAGTGGTTTTCTTTCTCTGTGTCCTCCAAACTTTCTACAGTGAACAAGAGAAACACATAATTTCTTTTTATTTAAGTTTTTTAGATTGGATTACAGTTGCTTTACAATGTTGTGTTGGCTTCTGCTGTAAGGTAGCATGGATCAGCCCTGTGTGTACACATGTCCCCTCCCTCCTGGGCCCCCTCCCGCCCCACCCCGCCCCCAGGTCATCACAGAGCGCGGAGCCGGGGCCCCCATGCTGTACAGAGGGGCCCCCCCCAGCTGCCTGTCCCATGCATGGTAGTGTATACAGGTCCATGCCGTTCTCTCAGTTCCTCCCGCCCTCTCCTTCCCCCGCTGTGGCCACAAGTCTGTGTCTCTGTTCCTGCCCTTCAAATAGGTTCATCAGTACCGTTTTCTGGATCCCACATATACGCGTTAATACACGGTATTTGAGCAAAACATAATTTCTGAAAATGTTTCTTTCGAAGAAAGAAACGAAATCTGCATTGTGTAAATTGGTGAAGCTTTCCCAGTTTTATGTTTTCCATTAAATGGCTCTGGTCAGTGGTTAGATGAACACTGATGTCGTTACTAATCTTGAGCCATGGACCTGTGTGTTTTGGCCTCTGTCTTTGCCAGGGTCGTGGGCAAACACCATCTCGGTCATTAACTTCAGTTAGACTTCTTCCTCTCACATGGCTTTCTCCCTGATTTTTAGTGAGCTGGACATGATTTCCACGAGGGTGATGGACATTAAACTTCGGGAGGCTGCAGAAGGCCTCGGGGAGGACAGCACAGGTAAGGCCTTCCTTCGCTCTCCCTGCCCTGGGAGGACCCTTGTTGGGTTGTGGGGCTGGGAGAGGGGCTTCCGAAGCAGGGCTTCGGGTTCTCCGCGTGGAGAGTGGGTTCAGTTCAGTGTATTCAGACGTCCCCAGACCCCTCACAAGGGGCTGGAGAGCCCATCTAAGACTGTGGACGGCCACTTGAGGGCCGTGCTCCTTGGCTTCTCCATCAGACACACCAGGGACAACATGTGTGTGTGTGTCTGTATAAGAGAGAGAGAGAAGGAGAGAGAGAGACCAAGAGAGAGATTAAGTCCTTTTCCTCGTTCCTGAAGGTGAACACATCCCCAGGTTTAGTTGACAGAAGCAGAGGAAGAGAGAGGCAATGGAATCATTCCTCATCTGGGAACATCCAGAGGTTTCAGTGAGACATCGGGTGAAGTCTTGGCTGGTCTAAACATCCAGGAGAAACAACAATATCAAGAGAGAGCCTTTGGTGCCTCTTTTATGGCTTTTATTCTCCTTCCAGAGACCTTTATTGTGCTTTTCTAGGGAGCTGAATTCAAAGTCCATGAATCATCATCTCAAAACACACTCCACAAGTTACCCAGTTATGTGACTGGTTTACTGTTATCTGTAGACTGCTGTGTGTCTTGATAGAGGTGGAAAATTGACCTTAGGAAACCATGTGATCTCCCCACATGAGCCTCATATCAGCTATTTGTATTCACCTTATTTTTGTGACAAAGGTTTCCATTTCTCTCTGTTGTTTTAAGTCAAAGTACTAGTAATGATAGTAGTTCAAGTGAACAGCTTCCAAAGATATTAAACCCTAGCTCTTAACTCTTAGCTTCAGATACTAATTTCACTAAAGACTTTATTTCATATAAATAGATAGATTTCATACAGATAGATTTTTCTTATTATGCTATATGTTAGGATTACTTTTTTCTCTCACATTTCAGTAGATGCAGTGGTAATTTTCTTTTCAACAAATGGTGCTAAAGCAATTGGACATTCGTACGTAAAAAAAAATGAAATTTGAGAGTTCACAGTTGGTTTAAACTCAAATGAGGCTACAAAAATTACTTAAAATGTATAATTGGCATAAAAGTAATACTATAAATCTTTTAATAAAAGAAAACATAGGAGCAACTATTTATGACCTAGGATTAGATAAGAGTTTTTAGATACAATACCTCAGACTCTAAAAGAAAAAGTTGATAAATGGAGCTTTCTCAAAATATAAAACTTTTGTTCTGTGAAAGATGCTGTTAAGAAAATGAAAAGTCAAGTCACAGACTAGGAGAAAATATTAACAAATCACATTTGACAAGAGCACTTAAAATTTGACAGTAAGAAAACTAACAACCCAATTAAAAATAGGTAAAGGATTTTTAAAGATGTTCTACTTAAGAGGATACACAAGAGGCAAAAAGCACATGAAAAAATGCTCAACATCAATAGTCATTAGTTAATGCAAACTAAAAGCTACGATGAGATACCACTATACACCTATTAGAATGGGGGGGAAAAAACCAACAGAAACACACTTGACAATAACAAATGCTAGGAGAATTCAAAGCAACTGAAACCTCCTATATGGCCGGTGAAAATGCACATGTTACAGCCACTTTGGAAAGTACTTGTCAGTTTCTTATAAAATTAAGCACGCGCTTAGTCTATGGTTCACCAATCCGACTCCTAGACGTTTACCTAAGAGAAATGAAACCGTATGGTTACACAAAAGCCTATAGCAATTTTAGTTTTGTTTACCACTTTGCTTGTATCTGTACAATGGAACCAACTCTTTGGGACCCTATGGACTATAGCCCGCTTGCCAGGCTCCTCTGTCCTGGCAGGTATACCAGAATACCAGAATGGGTTGCCATTTCCTGCCCCAGAGGATCTTCCTGCCCCAGGGATCGAACCCAAGTCTCCTGCATCTCCTGCATTGGTAGGCGAATCCCTTATTCACTGTACCACCTGGGAAGCCCATACAATGGAACAGTACTCAGCAATAGTTAGGAACAAACTCTTGATTGTTGTAACAACATGAAGGAATCTCTAGCGTGTGGTGATAAGTTTAAAAAGGCAGAATCAAAAGGATGCATACTGTCCGAGTGACTCTATGTGACATTCTGGAAAAGGAAAAACAGTAAGAGCAGAGCAGATATTAGTGGTTTCCAGGGGTTAAAGATAGGGGAAAGGTTTGAGTATAAAAGACAGCACAGGGGGGTGATGTGTGATTTTGTGATCCAATCAGTGTGATTTTGGTGGTGATTATTCAACTCTGTATACCCCCCCAAAGAGTGAATTTTATTGGTAAAATTTTTAAAACAACTTTCAAATGATGTACAGTAAGTCCCCTACATACAGACCTTCAAGTTTCAGCTTTCAAAGATGGGGACGTGTGTGCCAGCCCCGTATGACAGCTCTTGCACTGTACCTGCTGTTCTTTTTAAGGTACTGCACTGTAATATTGGCCTTCCCTGGTGGCTCAATGGTGAAGAATCCTCCTGCAGTGCAGAAAACACAGGAGATACTGGTTCAGTCCCTGAGTCACAAAGAGTCAGACACGACGGAAGTGACTTAGCACAGACACGCATGCTTGCACTATTAATATATAGCCAACTGTATTAGTGGGGGCCCTAGGCTAACTTTGTTGAACTTATGAGCAAATTGTACTTGTACAATTGTACATATTCTTGGAACAGAACTCATTAGTATGTAAAGGGATGTACCGTACCAGATTTGAAAAGTAATCCAATGGACTTTTTAGAAATAAGTAAAACTATTACGATGAAAAATTCATTTGATGAGTTTAATGGCAGATTACATCAGCTTGAGGTAGATCACAGGGAAGTACACAGAATGTATCATAAAATGGTAAAAGGAAGGAAAATACAGAAAGAGGACAAGAAGCATGGAGATAAATGAGAGGGTATTACATGCGTTTGAGCACTGTCTCAGGAGAGGAGAGAGTAGCTGAGAATTTTTTGGAATTCACTTAAAAAAAAAATGAGCCAATCTACAGATTTAACAAACTGAATGACTCCCAAGAAGGATAAATAAAAGGAAATCCACATAGAATGAAAATGTAGAAAACCAAAGACAAAAGTGAAAAATCTTAAAATTAGTCTGAGAGGAAAAAAAAAAGCCCTTCAGAGAAGCAAAAACCTGACTTGTGGACCACACAACAGAAGCCACAAAGCAGTAAAATGATGTCTTCAATATTATTAAAAGAATAACTTAGAAAAAGTAACTGCCAACCTAGAATGTTAAACCTAGAAAAATGATGTTTCAGGAAGGAGCTTCAGGAATAAAGTCATTTTCAGATAAACAAAAACTGAGTTTGTCACCAGGAGATCCTCAGATTCCAAAGGAATCTGCCTTCAGGCAGAAGGAAAAGCATACTCTATGGAAGGTCTGGACAAAGAAGGAGTGACAAGCAGAGAGGATCAGAAACAGGCAGACACATCTGAACAAACGTGAGGGACTTGCCCGGGCGATCCAGTGGCTAAGATTCTATGCTTCCAATGCAGGGGGCATGGGTTCAATCCCTGGTCAGGGAACTAAGATTCTGCATAATATGCGGTGTGGCCAAGAATTAAACAAAATAAAAATTTAACAATAAACAAATAAAAGCAAATGAATATGGAATAGTATCTTTGGGTTTTTAAAGATCAGAATGAAAACAGTAGGGCATTAAATAAGATGAAAGTATTCTAACTGACTGAAGAACTGACTTATTTGAAAAGACCCTGATGCTGGGAAAGATTGAAGGCAGGAGAAGGGGACGACAGAGGATGAGATGGTTGGATGGCATCACCGACTCAATGGACATGAGTTTGCGTAAACTCTGGGAGTTGGTGATGGACAGGGAGGCCTGGCATGCTGCAGTCCATGGGGTCGCAAAGAGTCGGACACGACTGAGTGACTGAACTGAACTGAATTGATTCTGACTTTCTTATTTTGTTCCATAATAGAATGTGTAGTATAATTTCTAGGGTAACCCCTGGAAGAACAGAGATAAAAGACAAAGTTTACAAACTAGAAGTGGAAAAAAATAGAATGTTCTTTTAAAGTCAGTTAATCCAAAAGACAGAAAGAAAGAAGATTTTAAAAGACCACAAAGATGGTAGACTTGTTTTTTATTAACATGGCAGTAACTAGAAGAAGGGCTTCCCAAGTGACTCAGCTGGTAAAGAATCAGCCTGCAATGTGGGAGACCTGGGTTTGATCCCTGAGTTGGAAAGATCACCTGGAGAAGGGGAAAGCTACCCACTCCAGTATTCTGGCCTAGGGAACAACAGTCCATGGGGTTGAAAAGAGTCAGACACGGCTGAGCAACTTTCACTTTCAAGTGATTCAGTGGTAAAGAAGCTGCCTGCCAATGCAGGAGAAGTGAGTTTGATCCCTGGGTGGGAAAGATCCCGTGGAGGAGGAAATGACAACCCATTCCAGTATTCTTGGCTGGCAGATCCCATGGAGAGGAGTCTGGTGGGCTGCAGTGCATGGGGTTTCAAAAGAATAAGACATGACTTTGCGACTGAACAAACTAGAGTAAGTGGCAGTAGCTAATTATATTACTGTTCCCGTCAAAAGTTAAAGATCAGATTGGTTTTCTAAAATTCTGGTGGTGGTTTAGTCCCTAAGTTGTGTCTGACTCTGTGACCCCATGGACCCCTTCAGGCTCTTCTGTCCATGGGATTCTCCAGGCAAGAATACTAGAGTGGTTTTCCATTTCCTTCTCCAGGGCATCTTCCCGACCCAGGGATGGTACTTGTGTCTCCTGCATTGAAGGCAGATTCTTTACCACTGAGCCACTGGGGAGGCCCACTCTAAAACTCTAAATCTCTTAAATATAAGGATTAGGAAAGTTTAAAGTAAAAGGATAGAAGAAAATGAAACTTGCAAACACTGGACCAAAGAAAGCTGGCATGGTGTATCAATACAATACAAAGCTGGCATTGTATCAATAGCAGTCAAAATAAAGTTTAAGGCAAAAAGTATTACTATTACTAAAGAGGGTCATTTCACAAAAGGTTCACTTCCACAGGAAGATATTAATTCTACCTTTCTATGACATTTATCAACATAATGTCCAAAGTTATAGAGTAGAAATTGGCAGTTAAGTAAAAAGATAACTCTACAATCAAAGTGGGTTATTTTTAATACACCTAATTGATATGACAAATGTATTAAAAATTAAAGACATAAAGTACTTGGACAGCACACTTAAAAAGACCTTATCCTAATTGATGTATATGGGCCAGTGAAGAGAATACATTATTTTTAAGCACTCTAGGAGCATTTTCAAATTTATGGTAAGCCATAAAGCAAGTCTGGACAAATTTCAATAGATTCAAATCATGTAGTGTGTTCACTGACCACAGTGCAGTTAAGCTAGAGTTCAATAAGAAAGATTATAAGAAAATTCCCAAGTGCTTGGATATTAAAACATACTTTTCTAAATAACCTATAGGTCTAAGAAGGTATTATAATGGAAATTAGAAAATATTTTGCCAATTATAAGGAAACTACATATCACAACATGTAAATGCAGCTAAAATAGATTTAGCAGGAAATGTGTTGCCTTGAAAGTGAAAGTGTTGGCCAATCACTTGTGTCTGACTCTTTGCAACCCCATGGACTATAGCCCACCAGGCTCCTCTGTCCATGGAATTCTCCAGGCAAGAATACTGAAGTGGGTTGCCATTTCCTTCTCCAGGGTATCTTCCCAACCCAAGGATTGAACCACGGTCTCATGCATTATGGGCAGATTCTTTACCATCTGAGTCACCAGGGAAGCTATATTGCCTTAAATGTGTGTATTATAAAAAGACAACCTAAAAATTAATTAGCTACGTATTCATCTCAAGAAGTTTAAGAAGATTACAAAGTAAACCCAAAGGAAAGTAGGAGAAAGGAAAGAAAAACTAAAACAGAAATTAGTGCAATTTTAAAAGTATTGCAGTAATATTGTCAGTGCAATAAAAATATTGCACTAAATATTCAGTGCAAAAATATTGCACTAATTCTTTTCTCATGTGAAAAGAATTAACAAAGCCAGACTTTTTTTTTTCAGGCAGATGAAATTGACAAACCTATGCGATTGATCCAGGAGAAAAGGAGGTGCAGATAATACCAGGGCTGAGAAAAGGGGGCTATATTATAGATAGTATAGATGCTAAAATAAAAGGCTATTATTAATAACTATGTGCCAATACATGTGAAAATGTGGGAACCTAGAGTTTCTCATACAGAGTTACGTTGTCAGAAAAAAACAAATCATATATTAACACATTATGAGAAACTGAGAAAAGTGGTACTGATGAAGCTATTTTCAGGGCAGGAATAGAGATGCTGACATAGAGAATGGAGTTGTGGACAGAGTGGGAAGCACTGAGAGAGTAACACTGAAATATATACATGACCATGTGTAAAATAGACAGCTAACGGGAAGCTGCCGCACAGCACAGCCAGCTGAGCCCACTGCTCTGTGATGACCTTCGGGGGCGGGGGGTGGGAGGGAGGCTCCAGAAAGAGGATATATATGTTACGTATAGCTGATCCATGATGTTGTACAGCAGAAACGAGTACAACGTTGTAAATCTACTGTATCCGAATTACAGCATAAACAATAAATCAGTGATGAACCTGGGGGAAAAAAGAAAAAAGTCAGACATTTAGAAAAATAAAACAAAATGAATTCAAGAAGCAGGAAACCCAAATAGTTCCTATAACCATTAAAGAAATTAAAAAGCCTAGTAGGTGAACAGATATAACACACATAGGCCCCCACTGTAAGGCCAGCTAATCATGGCAAATCAGTGTTTTGCGACTGTACTTCGGATCTTTGCAGCCACTCCCTTTAATTCCGAAGCACTATCTTCGGAAGCACAGTAAACTATATTCCGAAGCACAGTAAAGGACTGTGAGGCTGCGTGTTTGTTCCGCCCTTCTGGGATGCATATCTCTCTGTCAACTGGCAAGGCCAGATAGTGCCCCATGATTCAGAAAACCCTGAGGAGCCTTTCCAGATAATCTGCTCTCTCTGAGGCCCATCAGGCTTCCCCCGTAGCTCAGTGGGTGAAGAATCCGCCTGCAGTGCAGGAGACCTGGTTCCATACGCCAGTATTTTTGGGCTTCCCTTGTGGCTCAGCTGGTAAAGAGTCCGCCCGCAATGCGGGAGATCTGGGTTCGACCCCTGGGTTGGGAAGATCTCCTGGAGAAGGGAAACGCTACCCACTCCCGTATTCTGGCCTGGAGAATTCGGTACAGTCCATGGAAACTGTACAGTCCATGGGGTCCCAAAGAGTTGGACATGACTGAGCGAAGACCCATCAGTTAATAGCATGAACATTTTGACATTATAAAGGTGGGGAAACTTCCACTAGAAGTTAAGAAAGGATTTCCTTGGTGGTCCAGTGGTTGAGAATACACCTGCCGGTGCAAGGGACAGGGCTTCCATCCCTGCTCTGCGAAGAGTCCATATGCCACGGGGCAGCTAAGCCCTAAAAAGCCCTCGAGCCCTGGAGCCTGTGCTCCACAAGAGGAGCCCCTGCAGTGAGAAGCCTAAGCACTGCA
Source organism: Muntiacus reevesi (assembly GCF_963930625.1). Lineage (NCBI taxonomy): Eukaryota > Metazoa > Chordata > Mammalia > Artiodactyla > Cervidae > Muntiacus > Muntiacus reevesi. The sequence continues at coordinate 97,383,116 of NC_089251.1, forward strand.
CCTGGAGAAAGATGGGAAGACCCAGAGCAGCCAAAAATTAGTTAATTAACTAAGAAATATTTTAAAAAAGAAGTTAAGAAAACTTGACTGTAGAACTCATTTCTTTTGGGGTATGGATATACTCCCCTTAAGGTAATACAGGTATTCCTGCTATAGAATAATCCTAAGAAATTCTCCATGTGAAGGCACAATCATGTAAACTTCCCAAGGCAGGCATTAATGTCAACAAATTATAAAGATCCTGCTTTTTTTTTTAGAAAGGAATTCACTTTACAAAATGACCTACTTATCAAATGAATCAATTGTGAGCAAATTTTCAGGATATATTAGGCAGCATCCCGATAACCTGTGATGTTCCATCCTTCTGTTAGTTCTCATATTCAGAAGGAAAGGAATCAACTTTGCTGGGCTACTGAAATCTCAGGATCCTGAATATAATGGGAATTTGTGGGTGAGGACAAAGGCAATGCCAGAGAAGAGATCACAAAATGTTTAAAAGGATAGGCCAGCAGTCCCCAGGCTTTTTGGCTCCAGGGACCAGATTCTTGGACAACAGTTTTTCTGTGGACCAGGGTTGGAGGGGTGGTTTGGGGATGATTCAAACACATCATATTTATTGTGCACTTTATTTCTATTATTATTATATCAACTCCAGCTCAGATCATCAGGCATTAGATTCCGGAGGTTGGGGACCCTGGTGCAGATTCTGACACTCCAGGAAGCATGACAGTGTCAGCAGTACCACCATCAGTTGGCGGGTTTTCTCCCCAAACGTTGTTAGCTCATCACAGCACTCGGCACTCCAGCAGCGCCTCTTGCCTGAGGCTGGGCCTCCTCTGATTGTCCATGGTGCCCACATCCATGCTAAATGAAGCACTTGAGGATTTTTTAAAAATTTATTTTATTGAAGTATAGTTGATTTACATTGTTGTGTTAATTTCTGCTCTACAGCAAAGTGATTCGCCTTATACACACATACATATTCTTAGCGCTTGAGGATTATTTTGAAAAATGATTTGGGTTATCATTATAGCCTTTACCTGGTCAAGACTTTTTGCTTTTGACTATTTTTATTTTAGGGATTAAAAGCTGATTTTGCTTATACAATGGAATATTGCTCAGCATTTAGAAAAAGGAGGACTGGAAAATGCATGCATCTCCATGCAAAATCTCAAACACAATATATGGAGGGAAAGGAGCACCACACAAGCATATACGCTGTGTGATTCCACCCAGGATGTGCTGTGTGGGTTCAAGGATGGGCAAAACAAATATGGTAATATAAATAAGAACAGTGGTTTCATCAAAACAATTTGGGATGGACATGTACACACTGCTGTATTTAAAATGGGTAACCAATAAGGACCTACTATACAGCACAGGGAACTCTGCTTAATGTCAAGGGGCAAGCTTGAGTGGGAGGGGAGTTTGGGGAAGAATGAATCCATGTGTATGTATGGTTGAGTCCCTTTGCTGCTCACCTGAAACTATCACAACATTGTTAATTGACAGTGTGAAGTGAAAGTTGCTCAGTCGTGTCCGACTCTTTGCAACCCCATGGACTGTACAGTTCATGGAATTCTCCAGGCCAGAAGACTGGGGTGGGTAGCCTTTCCCTTCTCCAGGGATCTTCCCAACCCAGGTATCAAACCCAGGTCTCCCACATTGCAGGCGGATTGTTTACCAGCTGAGCCACAAGCAAAACCCAAGATACTGGAATGGGTAGCCTATCACTTCTGCAGTGGATCTTCCTAGCCCAGGAATCGAAGTGGAGTCTCCTGCATTTTATACCCTGAGGCAAAATACAAAGTTTTTGAAAATAACTCAGAATAAATTTAAGGACTTCCCTGTTGGGCTTCCGTTATAGCTCAGTTGAGAAAGAATCTGCCTACAATGCAGGAGACCTGGGTTCGATTCCTGGGTTGGGAAGATCCCCTGGAGAAGGAAATGGCAACCCACTCCAGTATTCTTGCCTGGAGAATCTCATGGACAGAGAAGCTTGACAGGCTACGGTCCATGGAGTCGCAAGAGTTAGACATGACTTAGCGACTAAACCACCACCACCTGTTGGTCCTGTTGGAGGAGGAAATGGCAGCCCACTCCAGCATCCTTGCCTGGAGAATCCCCATGGACAGAAGAGCCTGGTGGGCTGCAGTCCATGGGGTCGCAAAGGTTGGACACATCTGAGCAACTCACACAGACTGTTGATCCAGTGTTTAAGACTCCACACTGCCGATACAGAGGGCCCAGGCTCGATCCCTGGTTGGGGAACTAAGATCCAGTATGCCCTGTGGCAAGGCCAAGGGATAAAAATGAATAGATCAGTTTGGAAAGGAGGAATATAAATTTTAAAAAAGAATAAATTTATAACCAAGGAAATGAAAGACCTGTTGAAAATGATTCATTTCAAGTAAGAGGAAATTTTCGTGTGCTTTTGACTCTGTGATCATGCTCCAAAGCTTTCTTGACTCCTTCATTCAAGATTTGTTTTCAGGTGTGCAAAAGTGGTATGCTATGTGCTTCGTGTCCTCCTGTGTGGGAAAAGGACTTATCGGAAGTGAATAATTGATGTTTGGACAGAAATCTTACTTTCTCTCCTCACGCACATCTCATCCATGTTTGGCAGATACTTATATGCCTTCTTTCTGCGTAGGAAAGAAAAAGTCCAAATTCAAAACGTTTAAGAAGTTCTTTGGGAAGAAGAAGAGAAAGGAGTCGTCCTCTTCCACAGGAAGTAGCACCTGGAAGCAAAGTGAGGCGAAGAACGAGGTCATGGCCATTGAGTCGGGACCAGTGGGCTACGACTCAGAGGATGAGCTGGAGTAAGTTGCCTTTTCCGTCCTTCAGGCTTGTGTGTTCCAGGGAGCAGAGGAAGACACAGGAGGACCCAAAAACACAGGCTTGTTGTCATGATGGACTTCTGAGCCCACTCTCCTCCTAAATAATTCCACAGAAGATGTTTGAGGTTCTTCCATAGAAGTGATGTTTTCTGTCTTTTTGTACATAGGGATGCAGAAAGTTGGTGGGGGAAGATTGTTAGGTACCTTCTATGTGCCAGGTGTGGACATATTAAAAGTCTGCAATAAATATAGGAGAGGAGGTAAGAGTGAGCCAACCAAGCCTGGGAGAAATTTCAGAAAATCCGCCCAGTGTCCTGTTCTTCAAGGTGGCAAGATTAGGATGTAATCCCTGATTTCATTTGACTTAAAACTCTTTTTGAGGACCTGGATACTATACCAGAAAAATACATCTCTCTAAGCCTAAACCTTGAGTAACTGAATAAGAAAATTTTCCATTAGAGTGGAGTAGGGGGAAGGCTTCTTACTTTACTTCTTAGGAAAAATCATCCAAAAAACATTGTTCTCTACAAAATCTGGGAAAGTTGCTCGGTCGTGTCTGACTCTTTGCGACCCATGGTCCATGGATTTCCCCAGGCCAGAATACTGTAGCTGGTAGCCTTTCCCTTCTCCAGGAGATCTTCCCAACCCTGGTATCGAACCCAGATCTCCCGCATTGCGGGCAGATTCTTTACCAGCGGAGCCACAGTGGAAGCCCAAGAATACTGGAGTGTGGAACCGGGTCTCCTGCACTGCAGGCAGATTCTTTACCAGCTGAGCTATCCGGGAAGCCAACCCAAGTCTCCCGCATTGCAGGTGGACTCTTTACCAGCTGAGCCACAGGGGAAGGCCCTCCCTCCAAAAAAAAACATTGTTAGGAAGAACAAAACCAATAGGTATGAAATATGGGAAAGTCTAGTGAAGAAATCCTTATTTCCTAACTTGTACTTCATCAAAATATAGTTACAATGCCTATGCTTCAATTATTCTAGCAGTTATTTCTGTGAGTAAAAGGAGGGGAAAGAACAACAGATTTGTTTCCTTGTCAGACTTTATGTTTCTTTTAAGCAACATCGGCACCTTAATTTGAGAATAAAACTCTTCAGGAGGCATAATGATCCTGGAATTGGTTCACAGACCTTACTGAGATGGGGTCACTGGCTCTAGCATCCCTGGGAGGGGTCCCATCTCCTTCCTCCTCACTGTCTCCCTGCCCATCTCTAAAGGAGTAGAAATTACACTAGAGTGCTCCATTCCCAGGTGGCGATAATGGTAAAGAACCCACCTGCCTGCCAGTGCAGGAGACATGAGAGATGTGAGTTCGATCCCTGAGTTGTAAAGTTCCCCTGGAGGAGGGCATGGCAGCCAACCCCAGTATCTCCTGTCCTGGAGAATCCCATGGATGGAAGAGCCTGCAGGGTTAGGGTCCATGGAATCACAAAGAGTCAGACAAAACTTAAGCAACTTTGCACACAGGTACGGAAATAACACTGACCACTTGGTGGCACCAAATGACTAAAGAGGAGAGATTTGAGTTTTGTCTTTGAGTGTTTCTCCTGGTGTTGGCAGGGAGCAAGAAGCACCCACGTGTAGCTTGAGAAGAGCAAGCTCTGCACGCATTTTTTTTTTTTTTTTTGCACGCATTTTTAAAAGGCAGCTCCAGACTCTCGGGGAGCCAGAGATTATAATGTTGCTCACTTTTACATGGCTTTACTGGGCTGGCCCCAGGGGCGTTATAACACTTGCTCCCCCCGCCACCACACCCCCCCCCCACCACACCCCCCCCCCCCCTCACCACACACGCACACCCTGTCTCTCCACCAAAACGCAGACAAGAAACGTGAGCATAGCTGGAGGGGTGAGCTGGGCTGAAATGACCTGTCCACTTGTCCATCTTCTATCGCCAGCGTCTGTTGACAGTGCGCTTTTCCTCTTTGTGTTCTCAGCTCCTGGCGGGGGCCAGTCGTCAATGACTGGTGGAGGCTCCCTGGAGTGCTGCTAGGAGAGGAAGCTTGCTGTGGGGTAGGGATGAGGCTCAAGAAATGTCCTTCAGAGATGAGACAACATCTTCTCTTTTTTCATCCCAGATTTACTGAGAGATCACTGGTATATAACACTGTGGGAGTTCTAAAGCGTACGCTGTGTTGATTTAATGCACTTACACGTGGCCAAATGATCACCACCATAGCATTCAGTAATACCTGCATCACGTCACCTAATTACTATTTCTCTTTTGCGGTGAGAACGTTTAAGATCTACTCTCGTAGCAATTTTCAAGTATATAATATGGTATAATTAACTTTAATCATCATGCTGCACCAGCTGTGCTGTAGCCCCTGAACTTACTCACCTTATGGCTGGAAGTTTGTACCCTTTGACGACATCTCCCTCTTCCCCCTACCCCCCAGCCCCTGGTAACCACTGTTTAATCTTTGTGTCTGTGTTTGCGAGGTCACTTCAGTTGTTTCCGACTCTTTGCCACTCTGTAGACCATAGCCCACCAGGCTCCCCTGTCCATGGGGTTCTCCAGGCAAGAATACTGGAATGGGTTGCTTTCTTTTTTAGATTCCACATGTGAAGTCATAGAGTATTTGTCTTTATCTGACCTGTCTCACTTAGCCTAATGCCTTCAGCACCCATCCATGTTGTTGAAGATGGAAGGATGTCCTTCCTTCTCGTGAATAAATAATATTCTGTTGTACTTCTGTATCACACCTTCTTCATCCGTCCACCCACTGAGAGACCCCTGGGTTGTCTCCATGTTTTGGCTGTTGTAAATAGTGCTGCAGTGAATATGGGATCCGATGTCTCTTCAAGATCCTGTTTTCATTTCCTTCAGATAAATACCCAGAAGCAGAATTGCTGGATCATATGATAGTTCTGTTGATTCTTTTAACGTTTTGAGGAACCTCTATGCTGTTCTCCATAGCGACTACCCAGCAACAGTGCAAAAGCGTTCCCTTCTCTCCGCATCCTTACTATAACTTCTCTCCTTTAATTTTTGTAAAAGCCATTCTCATAGACGAAGTGATGTCTCTCTGTTTTTGATTTGCACTTCCTTGATGGTTGGGGATATTGAGTACCTTGTCACCTGCCCGTTGGCCAGCTATTGTCTTTGACAAAATGTCTGTTTAGATCTTCTCATTTTGTAATTGGATTGGGGTTTTGCTGTTGAGTTATATGAGTCCTTTATATATGTTACTATTTTGGATATTATCCCCTTACCAAATACAAGTTTGCAAATATTTTTCCCCTTCTGTAAATTGCCTTTTCATTTCATTGATGGTTTCCTTTGCTGTGCAGAAGCTACTTAATGAGATATAGTCCCACTTGCTTGGTTTTGCTTTAGTTTCCTTTGCTTTGATGTCAGATTAAGAAACTCATTTCCAGATGTCAGGGCTCTTACTCCCTATATTTTCTTCTAGGAGTTTTACAGTTTCAGGCCTTACATTCAAGCCTTTAATCCGTTTTTATTTTTGTATATGGTGTGAGATAGTCATCCAGTTTCATTCTTTTGCATGCGACTGTCCAAGTTTTCCAAACACTGTTTACTGAAGAGACTGTCCTTTCCCCGTGGTATATTCTTGGTTTCTAGGTCATGGAGTAACTGACAGCATAAGAGACAAGAACTTAAAGGTGCTCTTTAGTCTCTGTGAAGAGTCCGTGAGCCTGCTAGACTTTGCAGAAACTTCTCATCAATCACTGTGGGCAAAAAGGCCCACTCACCGGGGTTTCCCTGGTGGCTTAGAGGTATAGAATCCACCTGTCAATGCAGGGGACACGGGTTCGTTCCCTGGTCCAGGAAGATCCCACGTGCCTTAGATCTGCTAAGCCTGTGTGCCGCAACTATTGAGCCTGTACTCCAGAGCCCGGGAGCTGCACCTCCTGAAGCCTACGTGCTCTAGAGCCTGTGCTCCGCGGCAAGAGAAGCCACTGCAATGAGAAGCCTGCGCACCACTCGAGAATCGCCCATGCTCTCCACAACTAGGGAAAGCCCGCATGCAGCAACAAAGATCCAGCACAGCCAAAGAAAAGAAAACAAATTTACGAAGAAAAAAGTCCTACTCACCAAGGTGCATTAATGCTGACAAATCGCATGAAACCCTGTAGATTTGAAAAAGTTGATGCCCATTTATTGAGTCAATGTGATTATGCTTCTTGAGTCTCTTAATCTATTGGCTTGGCCAAAAAGTTTGCTCAGGTTTTCCTTAAGCTCTTATAGAAGGGACTCTTCTGGTGGTCCAGTGGCTAAGACTTTATGCTCCGAATTCAGGAGTCCATGGTTTGATTCCTGGTCAGGGAACTAGATCCCACATGCTACAACTACTAGTTTGCATGCTGCAACTAAAGATCACGTATACTGCAACTAAGACCAGGTGTAGCCAAATGAACAAATATATTTTTTTAAAAAAAGACCCTATAGAAAACCCTGTCCAACTTTTTCGCCAACCCAATGGAGCAATTTTACTTCACCACCCCCCCTCCCCACTTTGTTTCATGTCACTGATCTGATGGAGACTGTCCCACAATCTGCATTTGTTTTCTTTTGGTGTGATTGATCGCATCTCTATATTCTCTGAATTTCTTGTAAAGTGGTAGATGGATCTAGATACTTAATTAGAGGTGGATTCAAGATGGCGCTGGTACTTGCTGCCCCATCACATCGTTAGGCACCTGCTTTCTGCTTGTCTCACTTCTGGTGATGCGGAGCCTGAGTCGTGGACTCAGGGGTTCTTTCTCATCTGATCCCTCCATCAACCCTTATCTGGTGGTTCTTACTCCTGTTGATGCTCACTCAGTGCTCATCTACTTTTGCTTTATTGACTGTGCCGAAGCCTTTGACTGTGTGGATCACAGCAAACTCTGGAAAATTCTTAAAGAGATGTGAATACCAGACCACCTGACCTACCTCCTGAGAAATCTGTATGCAGGTCAAGAAGCAACAGTTAGAACTGGACATGGAACAACAGACTGGTTCCAAATTGGGAAAGGAGTACATCAAGGCTGTATATTGTCACCCTGCTTATTTAACTTATATGCAGAGTACTTCATATGAAATGCTGGGCTGGGTGAAGCACAAACTGGAATCAAGATTGCCAGGAGAAATATCAATAACCTCAGATACACAGGTGACACCACCCTTATGGCAAAAAGGGAAGAAGAACTAAAGAGCCTCTTGATGAAAGTGAAAGAGGAGAGTGAAGAAGTTGGCTCAAACCTCAACATTCAGAAAACTAAGATCATGGCATCTAATCCCATCACTTCATGGCAAATAGATGGGGAAACAATGGAAACAGTGAGAGACTTTATTTTCTTGGGCTCCAAAATCAGTGCAGATGGTGACTGCAACCATGAAATTAAAAGATGTTTGCTTCTTGGAAGAAAAGTTATGACCAACCTAGACAGCATGTTAAAAAGCAGAGACATTACTTTGCCAACAAAAGTCCGTCTTGTCAAAGTTATGGTTTTTCCAGTGTGGAAAACCAGTTTTTCCAGGTTTTTCCAGTGGTCATGTATGGATGTGAGAGTTGGACTATAAAGCTGAGCGCCAAAGAATTGATGCTTTTGAACTGTGGTGTTGGAGAAGACTCTTGAGAGTCCCATGGACTGCAAGGAAATCCAACCAGTCAATCCAGGTTTCTCTGTTCATGGAAATTCTCCAGGCAAGAATACTGAAGTGGGTTGCCATGTCCTCCTCCAGTGGATCTTCCCAACCCAGGGATCAAACCCAGGTCTCCTGAATTGCAGGTGGATTCTTTACCAGCCGAGCTACCAGGGAAGCCTGATATAAGACTGCCAATTAATAATATTAGACTTAGAATTACACTGAATCACCAGGGAAGTCCCAATCTTTATTTATTTTTATGCTCACATTATCCCATCTTATGGTACTGAGGGTCACTTCAGATTAGTTCCTTGTTCTTTTGATGTTTTGACATTCCATTTGTTTCTGAAGGGCTCTTTTCTTTCTTGCCTGTTGAGAAATTTTAGATTATTTTGCACGTTTCCTGCACTAAACCTGTAATCAGCCATTTCTTCATAGGTTCCTTTAGCGTGAAGTGGTTTTTAGAGACCACGGTTTGCCTGCCAGAGATGATGATTGCTAGTGTTGTTCAGTTACTCAGTCATGTCCGACTCTTCGCGACCCCTGGACTGCAGCACATCAGACTTCCCTGTCCTTCACCATCTCCTGGAGTTTGCTCAAACTCATGTCCATTGAGTCGGTGATGCCATCCAACCATCTCATCCTCTGTTGCCCCCTTCTTCTCCTGCTCTCAATGTTTTCCAGCATCAGGGTCTTTTCCAGTGAGTCGGCTCAGGTGGCCAAAGTATTGGAGCTTCATCTTCAGCATCAGTCCTTCCAATGAATATTAAGGGTTGCTTTCCCTTAGGATTGACTAGTCAGCTATCATTGCGTCTAAGCCTTTCCAGTAGATATAACTAGGAAATTTTTTTTTTAAGAGAGAAAAATAAATCATTAATTCACTAATATTTCCAGTTCAGATTTAATTTTACAAAAATTTTACTTCCTTAATTCTTTGTTTGAATTCATTTTTCTCTAATACTGGAAATCTTGGTTCTTAATGAGACTAACAAAATTATTTTCTTCATCATATAATATACTTGTAATAATTTTATTATACCCTTTCCCACACAGAGGTTACATACTATAAAGATCGTTCTGTGTTGTTTTTTTTTAAATGAACATTGTTACTAATATAAGAATTAAAATTTGCTGTCTTTGTGTTTTTTGGTCTTTAGAATGTATCCTGTTATGGATGCAGAGTGAAAAGTCGCTTGGATATCAAGCTAAAGTCTCTTGAAATCATTCTTTTCTCTGTGTGGTTATGCCAACAACCTGATATAAAATTAGACTTGTTTGTTTTCTGGTTTTAGAGACCAATTGATTTCCCTTTTTGTTTGGTTTTGTCTTTTAACTATGCCAAATGTTTACATAGTTTCAAAGACAAAATTGTAATTGTAAGTAAATACTCTGGCACCCCATCTCCCCATGTTGTTCTGTTCACCAAGGAGACTGTTTTTATTCATTTGTTCCTTAGCCTCCATTTTTTATTTTTGAAAGAATATACATGGGAACTTTCCTGGGGGTCCAGTGGTTGAAACTCCATGCTTCCAATACGGGGGGTGCAGGCTCAAGCCCTGATCAGGGAACTAAGATCCCACATGCTGCCCAGTGCAGCCAAGACATTAAAATAACAAAAACAAGACCTTTTAAAAGACATACACAAACACACATATGTTCATACATGTTCGTACCCCTCTCCCACTCAGAGCTAACCCACCATAAACACAGCTCCATGTTTATTTTTCCCTTCTTAGGCTCTGGTGTCGCCTGTACCCAAGGATGCGCCTCACCCCTTGGTCACCTGCAGAGCCTCTATTATCTGTTACCTGACTTCCCATAGCTTATTCATCCACCGACTGGGGGCATGTGGTCTGTCTCCAGCCTTTTGCGTTTATAAATGCTGCTGTCATCAGTGGCCTTGACCATAGGGCATTTTCTGTCTTCAAGGTGGGTCTTTTACATGCTCTCTCGAATTCTAGTCACTTGCAGAGCGGAGGTGTTTGGGCAGTGATTACGGTTTCCAGAGGCTGGGAGGGAGCCCCACGTGTGCCTGTGACCTTTGTGACGAGTTGTTGGCAGAGGGGCCCTCCTGATTCTTTCACTGGGCCTCACTCTCTCCCAGACATGTGAGGACACTTGTGAAACTCAAGTTCCGCACTTACACACTTACTGTGCTGGCCGGAAATGTTACTGACCAGGGTTCTTGGCCTCCTTAAGCAGTAGAAATGGGCTTCCCAGGTGGTGCAGGTGGTAAGGAATCCGGCTGCTAATGCAGGAGACACAGGGGATGCAGGTTCAATCCCTGGGTCGGGAAGATCCCTTCGAGAAGGAAATAGCAACTCACTCCAGTATTCTTGCCTGGGAAATCCCATGGACAGAGGAGCCTGGTGGGCTACAGTTCATAGGGTTGCAAAGAGTCAGATATGACTGAGCAACTTAGCATAATCAACAGAAATAGAGGCCAGAGAAGAAATTCAGGCAAGGCTTTACGTGGGCCCCTGCTAAAACAGGGGGAGATGACAACAAGCAATAGTTTCTCTTGCTTGCTGGCTCCTTGAGAAGGGATGAACTTGTTCCTTATATGGGGTGAGGGTAGAGGTGTGTCCGGGGGTCGGGCTAGAGGGGTGGCTTAGGTGGTTTGCCCACCCCTTAGCTGGAGCTGTGTGCAACGGACATGCACAGCCCCCTGCTTTTGCTCCCCTCTCTTCAAAAGGAGCAGTTGGGCTTTCTGGTCTCTTCATATCTTCTGTCCAGAATTTGCCCCAGCTGCATATGCGTGCAGTTATTTTCAGTCCCATGCCGTTTCCTCGTATTTTGTTGCTCTCAAAGAGATGTGCCCAGGTGCGAGCATCGCAGCTCTACAGCGCAGGGCCCCAGGGCCCGGGCGTCTCACATCACCAACCAGCGCAGTTAGGTCTGTGGTGGAGCAGGGCACACACAGGAGTCCCCAGGGTCTCCCAGGGGACAGGATGCCCAGGGTGGGGTGGGGGGCGCTGGTGCTGAAGATGGCAGTGTCTGCGGGCCGGGCTTTCCTTCCTTCTCCGTCTCGTCTGAGTCACCTCCTTCCACCTATTGTTCAGGTTGCCAGTGCCAGTAGGAAAGTCTGACACCAACTGCCACAACCTCTTAGGACGTTTGTGAACATCCTGTGGGGTCCGTTTCCAATTGGAGCCTGGAGCTTGGGGCCGGGGGAGGGGCTGCGCCGATGACGCCCGAATGGCCTGCCATCTACACACTGGCCGAGTCGCAGTAGTAACATCATCAGTAGTGGGGGGGCGTGGCTTTGCACTTGGCGGTTTTCATTTCATAAATTGTTTATTCATTTATTTTCGGCTGTGCTGGGTCTTCCTTGTTGCCCGGGGTTTTACTCTAGTTGTGTGGAGTGAGCGGGTTGCAGCCCTCGGGCTTCTCGCTGCGGTGGCTTCTCCTGCTGCAGAGCCCGCTCCAGGGCTCTCAGGTTCAGTGGTTGCTGCTCCTGGGTGGGAGCTCGGGCTCGAGAGCTGTGGCCCAGGGGCTTAGCTGCTGCGAAGCATGCAGGGTCTTCCTGATCTGTCCTTTTGTTGTTAGTCACCCAGTCACGTCTGACTCTTGAAAACCCCACGAGATCTAACCCACCAGGCTCCTCTGTCCTTGGGATTTTCCGGGCAAGAAACTGGAACGCCATTCCCTTCTCCAGGCTATCTTCCCGACCCAGGGATTGAACCCATGTCTTCTGCATTGGCAGGCGGATTCTTTGCCACTGGGCTACCCGGGAAGCCCGCAATCCTCATTTCAAATTCAGGGATGTGCTCTGGACCACATGCCTCTGTCCAGCAGGCCCTCATTCTCCTGTGCAGACACAGCCTCCAGCCCCCAAGGGAGTGCATGCTCGCCCAGAAGGGATGACCTGAGCCTCTCCGGGCGTGCAGCACAGCGTACTCCACAGCCCGCCAGGCAGCCCAGGCCCCCTCCCAGCCCTTCCTCTCTGCAGGCCTGCTGTTCTGGACCTCTCACCTCATCAGACCTTGGTTTTCCCCTTTAATGAAAAGAATTCACACCACCTTCAGATATGTCAGGAAAACTCCTAGCTCTACAAAGTGGTATTTGATGGAAACTAAACGTGGCTGGAGGGTTGCTGCAGGGTGTGCCCTTACCCTCATACCCCTACGTTCATCCCGAGCCCCCCTGGGGGAGAGACGGGGGCACACCCATAGTCACAGCGCCACTTTCTTTCTAGGGACTCGAGGGGCGCGCTGGGAAGCCGGGCCCTCTCCCACGACAGTATTTTCATCCCTGAATCGGGGCAGGACCCTCCTCGGCCCGTGCGGGTGTTTTCCCAAGAAAATGTGTGCGACCGGATTAAAGCTCTGCAGGTAAACTTTTCTGGGCAGCAGATATGCATTGGGAAGTCTTAAAATGATTCGTGCTTTTCCTTGATATATTTTAAAGCCTAATCGAATGCACATCACAGCTCTCCCAAGACTCGCTCAGTTAGTTACAACTGGACCATGTCTCATTCTCACTTATAACCACTCACTTTCAAGATGACAGAGGTAGAACCGGTGGCAGACACTGAGTTTATTTAGCTCCCCGGCCTGGGCAAGGATGTTAAAAATACCTCCAGAATGAGTGAATTACAGCAGGGGAATTTGGGGGGAAAAGTCACTGATGAAAACTACAGCAAATGTTCTTTATTCCAATCTAGTTAAAAATACAGTGCAATGTGAAAATGGGGCCGCCTCCTCCTCCCGGGAGCCTTCCAACCAAGCGGGGAGATGATGCCGGCATGAGCTCTGAGGATGATGGTCTGCCCAAGAGCCCCCCAGAGATGTCCCTGCTTCATGACATTGGTTCCAGCACTACCATAAAGGCAAGTGCAACCTGCACCACCCCGGCTCCCTCCCCTCCTCCCCCTGCCTCCACACAGGGCCACCGGGGACTCTGGTAGACGCTGTCTCTGTGTGTTCCCCTAAGATTCCCGTGATGAATCATGCTCAGTCCAGCCCGGAGGGATTCCAGCCAGCTCACTGGAACCCACTGTCGGTCCTTGGGCTGTATGTATTTTCATTCTTTGAGCAGAAATCCAGGTCTCATTCAGGGATACGGTTTGGGGAACACTTTCCATGGTGGCTGGAGATCTGATGCAATCAACCTCATTTTTCCTGTCTGAGCAGATGACCAGACCAGGTATTCCATTTAAAAAAGGGAAACAGCTTCGAGTCTGCTTTCTGCCATCATGATATTTGGTTGGAGGGAGAAGGGGGCTTCCCAGGAGGCTCAGTGGTAAAGAATCCGCCTGCCAGTGCAGGAGACTCGAGTCTGATCCCTGGATCTGAAAGAGCCCCTGAAAGAGGATATGGCAACCCACTCTGGTATTCTTTCCTGGGAAATCCCATGGACAGAGGAGCCTGGCAGGCTACAGTCCGTGAGGTCACAAAGAGTCAGACATGGCTGCGTGAGAGAGCACAAGAAGAGAGTGGTAACATATGATTTAGTCTAGGCTCCTGCATCTGAGTTTGTTGGTTTAGGGGTAGAAATGTGAGATGTGGCGCTGGTGGACAGGGCAGCAGGACAGGAGAGGTGTCTCTGACCCCATAAGATGGGGAACTGATCCCAGAAGCCCCCCACCCACTTTGAAATCCAGGAGGAAGAACTGAGCCTTTTTTCCTTGTATACAAACAACATAGCTCACAGTGCCACCATCTGAGTCCACAGGGTGGGCTGAACGATAAAATCACTGGTGTTACACGAATGCATAAATGACGAAACAGACAATCATTTTCCCCTTGTAGACAGCCTTCTGGTGGGATGGGTGGAGTTGGAATTACCAGTTCCTCGATCCGTTAGCTAGAGCCACACCCACACCCTGCCTGTGTGCCCACAGAGGGTCTGAGTGCCCTGGTCAAGGGCCACCCTTGGTGGAGTTCTGCAGATTCTGTGCTGCTCTGAAACAGATTCAGCAGCACTTCAGCTGGGAAGCTCAGAAGCTCCCCTGCAAAGGCAGATAGCTGTTCGGTCACTCAGTCGTGTTGACTCTTTGCAACCCCATGGACTGCAGCACACCAGGCTTCCCTGTCTTCCACTATCTTCTGGAGTTTGCTCAGACTCATGTCCATTGAGTCGATGATGGCATCCAGCTCATCCTCTGTCATCCCCTTCTCTTCCTGCCTTCAATCTTTCCCAGCTTCAGGGTCTTTTCCAATGAATCGGCTCTTCACATCAGGTGGCCACAGTTTTGGAGCTGCAACTTCAACATCAGTGCTTCCTGTGAATATTCAGGGTTGATTTCCCTTAAGATCGATTGGTTTGATCTCCTAGCAGTCCAAGGGGCTCTCAAGAGTCTTCTCCAGCACCAGAGTTCAGAAGCAGGAAAAGGAGTATTTACCTGACTTGGGTGTGGCTGTGGGTTCTCAGAAGGCAGAGGAAGGGCTGTGGTGTAGCTGAGTGTGAACACACCCAGGGCAGGGGTTTCCACACAACAGGCCAGAGAATGACTCCTTTCAGAATTCTGCCCTACTTGCTCCACGAGCGGGTCAAAGGGCAGCGGGCCACCCACACCTGCTTTCCCAGCTTGACAAGAAAGCAGAGAAGACAGGGGGAAGGTGTGGCCCATCTCCTGGACTCTAAGCCCGCCCTGCACCCCTTAGGTGCCGGGGAGAGGTGACAGGCTGATGGCCGTGTAAGGTGTCACCACCAGGTAACACACATATCTTGGCATCTTCATGGGCGGAGCCTCAGGAATGGGTGTGATCTCATGTGTTTTGTACCCTGTGGTGGGGGAGCGTGAACCGCTATAGGCTGACTCACCTCCACTCCATCCCATGGTTCTCTGGCTTTCCCAGCAACGTGGTTCTCTGCATTTAGCTGGGACAGTTAGCTGGGACAGACAGCACAGGAGAGTTGGTAGCTTCTAAATCTGTTAAGGATTCAAGTGTGAACCCAGCCTCAAACCCACAAAGTGCCATGATGCACAAATTCCATAGTCAGCTGACTGGGAGCCATTCATACAGGGCAGGGCTGACCTTGTCCTCCTCAACATCCCTCCATTCGTAGTGATGTTCTTTTTTTTTAATTGGGTAATAGGAACCATTCACTGGCATCATCGGTTACCAAAATTTGAGCCTTTAAGACTTAAAAAAAAATATTTATTACTGTGGTTTTGAAGATGCAATGACCGTATTTTGTGCCCTGAAAGTTTTTAGGGCCCAGGGAGTCAACCAAGAGGGGGAAACAATGCACTCTTAAATGCATTTATGTAACTCACAGCATTTGATATAATAGAACCGTGAACCCCAAAAGGATGGGACTGTGGGCTGTTTGATTTTTTCCTGTTGTGACACCTCACACAGGCCCACTTGCTCGACAGAGAGACTTAGTGAAGATTATTATAAAAAAAGGTCTTCAGTAAAATGTATTTGGTGACACTGCCAAGGAAACATTTCCTGGTGGAACAGGTTTTTCAGAAAATATATGGGATTATTTTTAAAATTGCATGTGAGGTAACAACAGATGATGTTTGCTTAGGTAAAATGACACCTCAGAGGTCCTTGCCTGGGTGTTCTGCCATTAAGTAGCTAACGGGGGGCCCGGGGTGGCAAACTGGCCGGTCTCATCTGCTCTGGGTGATGAAGGAAGAGAGCAAGGGAGACGGGAGCGCTCTGCCGGCAAAAGGTGACACGTCGTCACCGCCGGTGAGGCCGCAGTCTAGGTGCGTCACCTCGGGGGTCTGGCGGGGCACGGGATGGACTCGGGCAGCTCCGTGCCTCTCCATCTGCCCCCAGACCTGCCCCGTGCAGGGACCCGTTCCCATGCACCACACTCCACCCCCTCCTCCGTGGCAGGGCCCCTCTTTGTGAGAATGGTCAGGGTAAAGCAGCTGTCACCCAGGGTCACCCCACGGAAGCCTCTGAATCCCAGGCTACTTCCTCAGGGCTCTTTGATCCATAGTCCCCCAACAAAGAGCAACTTGTTAGACTCTTACTAAATGCTCCACTTCCAGAGTCATCCAGAAGCACAGATTCCAGGAAAACTGGGGCACTGGGAGCAAGCAGTGTAAACGTGAGCTCCAGAAGCTGCCGGCCCGCAGATAGAAAGACAAGTCAGCTTCTCCTCCTCTCCCGGATCTCAGCCCAGCTCACGTAGTTGCTTCACTGGTCAGAGACACGGCTTGATTCTCCTTGATCAGGAAGTGGCCCCAAGGACTCTC
This sequence comes from Muntiacus reevesi, assembly GCF_963930625.1. NCBI lineage: Eukaryota > Metazoa > Chordata > Mammalia > Artiodactyla > Cervidae > Muntiacus > Muntiacus reevesi. The sequence goes on from NC_089251.1 coordinate 97,399,725, forward strand.
AGAACGACAGCTCAGACAGAGGGAAGGGTCCAGTTCCCTTTCAGGAAGACGAGCAGTGATGGCCCAAGTTCAGTGTCAGAGACGTTCAGCTCCTTCCCAGACCCCCGCCTCAGAGCCAGGGTGGGCCATCTGCTCGGACGGTGCACTCAGGGGGGCCCCATGAAGAGCAGGCAGGAAATGCTGGTCCTTCAGGCTTACAGAGGCGTGACCCCGGCCCATGTTGTCACTGGGGATCACTCTCGCTTGTGGAGTGAAAGTTACCCCATGTGCAGAGCAGTTTGTCTTGTTTGCTCTCTTGAGTCCCAGAAGTAAGAAAGAAGACCCAAATCTCAGCAAGCGTGGATATCACTGTCCCTCCAGAAAAGGGTTCTGACATGGACTCAGAATGACATGGACTCATCCTGCTGTGACTTTAAGGAGAACTACCTGGGGAAGATATCGCCTGTCCAGTCGCAGGTGACTTCCCGAGTCATCAGCGATTGGGTGGGAGTCAAAGCCACGGGCACAGACGGAGACATGGCCATGTCTTATGGCTCATTTAAAATTTTTTTCTTATTTTATTCCTGTACAAACCCAAATCAATAAAACCACAGAACTAAAAGAGATCATATTCACTTAGATTCCTCTCTCCCTCATTTTATTTATTTATTTTTACAAATAGATTTTTTAAAAAAATTTTTTGGCTGCACAGCATGTGGGATCTTAGTTCCTCAACCAGGGGTTGAACCCATGCCTCCTGCAGTGGAAACTTTGAGTCTTAAACCACTGGCCTTCCAGGGAAGTCCCACCCCCTCATTTTAGTAATTGTCTTCTCCCAGTCGACAGGGATAAACTTCGTACTTGCATCAGATCAGTTCAGTTCAGTCACTCAGTCGTGTCCGACCCTTTGTGACTCCATGGATTGGCAGCACGCCAGGCTTCCCTGTCCATCACCAACTCCCAGAACTTACTCAAACTCATGTCCATCAAGTTGGTGATGCCATCCAACCATCTCATCCTCTGTTGTCCCCTTCTCCTCCCATCTTCAATCTTTCCCAGCATCAGGGTCTTTTCCAATGAGTCAGTTCTTCACATCAGGTGGCCAAAGTACTGGAGTTTCAGTTTCAACATCAGTCCTTCCAATGAACACCCAGGACTGATCTCCTTTAGGATGGACTGATTGGATCTCCTTGCAATACAAGGGACTCTCAAGAGTCTTCTCCAACACCATAGTTCAAAAGCATCAATTCTTCGGCACTCAGCTTTCTTTATAGTCCAACTCTCACATCCATACATGACTACTGGAAAAACCATAGCTTTGACTAGACAGACTTTTGTAGACAAAGTAATGTCTCTGCTTTTTAATGTGCTGTCTAGGTTGGTCATAGCTTTTCTTCCAATGAGCAGGCGTCTTTTAATTTCATGGCATCAGATAGTAGGAGATAATTATGTTAACAGGCCCCTGGCCACCTGTATCATCGTGTTGCTGCCTCATTCCTGAGAAGACCATTGACTAAATCATATTGAGGTGCATAAACTTATGGTCTTGAGTTAAAATGTAAACATTGCACCACCTCACACCCATTATGACAGCTACTATTAAAAAAAAAAAACCAACCCAGAAAATAACAAGTGTTGGTGGAGAGAATACAGAGAGATTGATACCCTTGTGCAGTGTTAGTGGAAATGTAAAATAGTGCAGCTGCATGGAAATCAGTATGATGGTTCCTGAAAAAAATTAGACATGAAGTTACCTGGTGTTAGAAGCGTAAGTTGCTTAGTCGTGTCTGACTCTTTGCAACCTCATGGACTGTAGTCCACCAGGCTCCCCTGTCCATTGGATTCTCCAGGCAAGAATACTGGAGTATTCTTTCTCTTCTTTCACACTCCTGGGCCTTCCCCATGACTTTCAGAGATGGGGCCAAGCCAGACCCCACCCTCAGAGGAATTGAGCTGGTCAGTTTCATGGGAGAAGGTTCCTTGTCTGAAGCATCTGTGCAGCTGCTGTGGGCGGGCGAAGGCAGAGTTACCCAGCCATGGAGCACCTCAGACTCAGGTTCCTGGAAATGAGTGATGGGCCTGCAGGGTTGACCCACCATTTCAAACCCCAAGCCCAGAGACAAGCATGATGAAAGGAGAGGCGGATGTGCTGGCTGTGCTGTTTGCTGTCTTGTGAGGAGGCTGATGCTTGACCTGTCTGCTCCTTGTCCCCTGAAGGTCTGTGTGGTTTCCTCGTCCCGGCCGCAGTCTCCGGACCAGCTCTTCTCCAGGCAAGCGAGCGAAACTTCCGCCTCCCCTAGGACCTCGGACAGCAGCATGGTGCCCGTGGCTGACTTCGATTACCCGCCAGAGTTCTCCTCCTGCCTGGACAACTCTGCGGCCAAGCACAAGCTCCTCGTCAAGCCCCGCAACCAGCGGTCCAGCAAGATGAGGCGGCTGTCCTCGGTAACTGGGCAGAGGCAGGGTGGGCAGGCCCCAAGCACCCAGACACCCCGCTCCTCCCCTGCAGGGTCCCCATCCTCTGAGCCACCACCTACCCCGTGGGACCTAAGATCTGTGGGACCACGACCAGACTCCAGAAGCTGGGGGTGCTCGGGGTGTCAACCTAAGTCAGATAAGCCCCTCCCAACAAAAACACTTATTTATTTGTTCGGTCATTCATTCTACAGCATGTGCCAAGAACCTGCTGTGAGCCATGGGGCCCCTCTTTCCCACGGCCTTCAGTGTAATGTCCACACTGCAGGCCTGGCACGACCAGGCCCTGCCTGCTTACCTCCTCCCGTTCTCACTGAACATGTTTTGACTTCCTTTCTTCTTTTGGAGCTCAGCAGGCTGTCACCCACCCCAGGCCTTAGGGCCTGCTGTATCCCCTGCTTGGGACACCCCCTATTCAGCCCTTTGGGGGGATGGACTCCCAGGTCCTCCCTATGCGGTCCCCCCTGAGCGTCCTGTGGAAAGCAGCCCCCCTGCCCATCACCGTGGGCACTTTTTCCATGGCACTGGCCACACACAGATGTGACCTTTGTAAATGGAGGCACTTAGGTCTCGCTGATGGTTGAGACAGTAAAGAATCTGCCTACAATGCAGAAGACCTGGATTCAATCCCTGGGTCGGGGAGATCCCCTAGAGAAGGAAATGGCAACCCACTCCAGTATTCTTACCTGGAGAATTCCATGGACAGAGGAGCCTGGCAGGCTTCAGTCCATAGGGTCACAAAAAGTCGGGCATGACTGAGCGACTAGCACTTTTTCACTTTCTGTGAGAAGATTGTGCTCCTAGCCCCAGAGAACACTAGTCACAGAGATGCCATCCCCGTGGATGATAGTGGAATGCCTGAATGAATGGTCAAACAGGTGAGTGAGTGAACGACCGGGAAGAAGCTGAGCAACTAGAATGGACACTGCCTGGGGCGAGGAGCCCCCTAGCAGCACAGGGGTGGTGCCCTTTAAGGACAGACCCCTCTTTAGAGGTGCTGCCCAGGGCAGTCGTCAGCTTGTCCCCCTGGGAGCTGAGAGCTCCCTCGTGCAGTGAATCAGGTTCACGGGACAGCTGTCACCCTCACCGCTGCCGTGCCTCATCCCCAGAGGAGCTGAGACACAGGGTGTGGGGCCAGCCTGGCCACAGAGAATGACAGGGCTAAGAAAGGGATACTCAGAGATGGACATCCCTTCCTCCTTCCCTCAGGACAAGATCATGAGGTGTTGATGAGGTACCAGGGCAAGCTGGACACTTCAGCTGGAGGCAGTGGGTGGGCCCTCTCAGATTCCAGGGACGCCCTGGAGAGAGTGGCTTTTCCTCTGGGAGTGTGGAAGGCACTTTTCTCTTTTTTTCTCCCTGTCTGTCTCTTGCTTATTATACTATGGAAGTGGTTTATAATTTATGTGTCAGAACTAAAATTCTAGAGTTGATATAATTGCTTTACAGACTAGATTTTAAATAAAGGGAATAGTGATGAACTCAGAGATGGTATGATTTGCCCAAAGTCATACATAAGTTTTGTTCTTCATCTAAAGGTTTACATGAAGTAACGTAGGATTTTCACATTCTTTGATTGTGGAAGGCGCTTTTTAAACTCAGGCCAGCAGGATTGAATTCTGAGGGAAATAACGCTGCAGAAAGGAGGAGGCCATGTTACCTTCAGGCTAATGTCCTGTCCTGTCCCCCCTGCAGACTGGGGGGACCTAGGTATTTGGGCAAATGCTTATGTTTGCAGTGTCTCTCCAGTTAAAGGCTCAGTGCCATGGGGACTGGCACGACCCAGTAACTCTGATCTGCCTGTCCTCATGCTGACTGCAGCCACAGGACCAGGGCAAAGCCAGCTCCCTCGGGCCCTCAGGTCTGAGCTTCCTTCCAGTGGGGATGTCTTTTGCCCTGGAAGCGGGTGTGTGTAGCCAGCCACTGCCTGGCCAGGACTTGGCAGCGGGAAGCCTAGCTCGTACTCCGGGTAGAAATGCATCATCCTCTCTTACTGTCCCCTGGGCAGAGCTCATCCTCTTGCTTTACTTTTGACCTTGACTTAGCTTTTGAACCCCAACTTTTAGAATAAGAAGATTTCAGACTGATTTACTGATTTACACAGACTGATTTAGGCAGTCTGTGTAAACTCAGTCATTCCTCGATTTAAACTCTGTCTTCCGCACATCTTGCCCCCTTTCTGGGTGGGGAGCAGACATGGATACGTTTTTGGGGGTGTCTGTATTTGCTGGGTTGCACAGAGGTGTCACCTGTGTCACTGTTGGGTCCATGCCAGCTTCCTCCTTCCTGGTCCCCCACTGTAACCCCTTTGGAGCTGCCAGTGGCTCAAGCTGGATGTACCCAAACCAGGCCTGCTCCTCAACTTTATGCTGACTTAGCCTGAGTTCTAGTCATTTTAAAACATAACCCATATCCTAAATGATTTCCACATCAAGGATTTCCCGCAGTAACAAAAGACCAGTAAAACCTTGCGTGCTTGCTAAGTCACTTCAGTTGTGGCCGACTCTTTGTGACACTATGGACTGTAGCCCGCCAGGCTCCTCTGTCCATGGGATTCTCCAGGCAAGAGTACTGGGATGGGTTGCCATGCCATCCTCCAGGGGACCTTCCTGACCCAGGGATCGAACCCTCATCTTTTACATCTCCTGCATTGGCAGGTGGGTTCTTTACCACTAGCACCACCTGGGATGCCCCAATAACACCTTAGGAACCTGCAACCTTTGAAAATTCTTCTGGGAATTTCACATATTCCTCTTTTCAAAACCAGAGGAATAGGGTTGTGCATCTTGGCACAGCTAGCTTTGGTGTCGTCACAAACATCCCAGTTATCTTGTGTGAGCAAGCAGATGCCAGCTGGAAAGTGTTAAAATAACAACAAAAACCTATCGCAGACAGTCCCCTGGGTGTTTCCTAAAAAGACGGGAGGAGGTCACTGCACGTGTGCAGCAGTCAGGATGAAGCTTGAAAAATCTGAAGACAGGCCTAAAGTCTTATTGAAACACCAGCCTCAACGCTCTCAGCCTTTTGGTCATTTTCACATTTACTTTTGAATGATCTTGATTACCTTGATCTCCTTTCCTTCCTAAAAGAGCAGGAATTGATTTTGTGGATAGCAGGGAGGAAGTGGACTAACTGTAGATTCCAGAAACCTTTCGGAAGAAAAATAGCAGGAGTGTTAGTCTCTTGGTTGTGTCTGACTCTTTGTGACCCCGTGGACTGTAGCCTGCCAGGCTCATCTGTGGGATAGTCATTCCCTTCTCCAGGGGATCTTCCTGATCCAGGGATGGAACCCAGGTCTCCTGCATTGCAGGCAGATTCTTTGCTGTCTGAGCCACCAGTGAAGCCCCAAGGCTATGTCTTATTGTTACACCACACCAGGCGAGGCTTTCTTCAGGAGTGAAATTGGAGATAGCTCTGGAGGTCCTGGGGGAACCCTGGAGGTGAGTGGGGAGCAGCCAGCCGACTAGTCACTCAGATCCAGAATCTGGCACATACAGTGGCAGGGGCTTGGCTTGACCTGAGTAGGGAGTGGGAGAAATAATTTAAAACCGAAGAATACAAGACTTCAAATTTAGCTGAGAAGTTTGGGCTTTGTCCTATCAGAGATGGTTTGCTATTGACTGTGTTGGACATGATATGAACTGGCTTTTAGGCAAACCAGCCCGCCTTCACTATGAGTGTACAACCCTGCAGAAAGAGGGCATTGACATGGGACATGGGCTCTGGGGCAGCACGAGGGTCAGGGGCAACAGCTTTGCCCCTCAGCCATCTATTAGCTCAGTCTTGGCGGAGCCGGGGACCTCTTGGAGCTTCCAGTTCTCCAAGTGCAAAGAGGACATGAAAAGAAAGTGAAAGTGTTAGTCGCTTAGTTCTGTCCAGCTCTTTGCAACCCCATGGACTTTCTGTCCATGGGATTTCCCAGGCAAGAATACCGGAGTGGGTTGCCATTCCCTTCTCATGGGCATCTTCCAGACCCAGGAATGGAACCCATGTCTCCTGCATTGGCAGGTGGGTTCTTCACCACTGGGCCACCTGGGAAGCCCTATGGGGAGGCCATCGGCTTCCTAATATTCATCCATTGTCCCTTTACTTTCAGAGAGCACAGTCGGAATCCCTGAGCGATCTGACCTGCACCCCGGAGGAGGAGGAAGACGATGAGAAACCGCTACTCCAAGTCAGCAAGGAGGAGCCGCCCAGCTCTGGGCAGCAGGAGGCAGGACAGGACAGAGGCTCTGAGCCAGAGGGGCCGGCCACCGTGCTGCCACCCGCGGGGCCGCGGCTGCGGCGGGCGCGCCTGCAGCACTGCCCGGCCCTCACTGCCAGCATGGAGGAGGAGAGCCCCCCAGGGGAGAACCCCTCCAGCCACCCGGCCACCTCGGAGGGCACCCCAGAGGCCACGCCAGAGGCCACCCCGGAGGCCACCCTGGAGGTCATGGAGGTCACAGAGCCTCTGTCAGGCCGAGCTCCCCACTCGGAGTCCCCATCCCGCCCAGAAGGCTCCCCCCACCCTAATCCCGACAGCGAGAACCAGACGGAGGACGTGTCCTTGGAAAGCGCGTGTCCCCCCGGCGGGGACACAGCTGATGAGGCGGTTTGTGCGTCGGGAGACAGCGTCGAGGGTCGACTGTCTCCCTGCGTCCCCGAGGGGGACACGACCCCTCCTGAGCCGGGCCCGGCCGCCACCCCGGAGACGCCTCCTGGTCCCGACGGAACAGACAGGGCAGGCCAGAAGGAGACGCTGCCGACGCTGGACTTGCCGGCGCCCGAGGGTGCAGGGCCGGAAAGTCCGGCCGCTGCGCCCAGCCCGCCGCCCCCCAAGAGCTGCCTGAAGCACAAGGCCCCCTCGCCACCCGCCTCCGAGGCGCCTCCCCAGGTGCCCGCACCCCGATCCCCAGAGCAGGGGGCCACCCCCCGGGGTCCCCTAAAGGCTGAGCGGGCTGGGTCCCCCTTGGGGGCCCCGGAGCGCAAGACGGAGCGTGGAGGCTGCGAGGCGAGCGGGGCCGCCAAGAAGTTCTCCGTGTCGTCTGGCAGGGAGTGGCCGCGCACGGGAGGCCGCCTGCTGGAGCCTCGTGGCCCGGCCGTCCGGCTGCCGCTTCTTCGGAGCGGCCCGGCCTGGAAAAGCGAGGCTGCCCTCGACGACCTCCCGGCGGCCCCCGAGCCCCAGGGCCCCAAGGCCGGCCCTCGGAAGTCGCCTGCCCCGGCCGAGCGCGGCTCTGCGGACACCGCCCACCCGGCTGCCCAGGAGCGGGCGGCAGGCGGGGAAGGAGGCCCCTTCCCCGTCAAGCTCCGCTCCACGTCTCTGTCCTTCAAACACAGAGAAGCCCCCTGCCCGGAGGGGAAGGCCATCAAGAGGTACAGCGCGGAGGTCAGGCTGGAGAGAGGAGGGCTGAGCTTGCTGTCCAGAGAGGACAAGGGGCCTTCGGGGAGCGGCCCCTCCACCCGAGGCGCCAGGCCCCCCAGTGAGCCCGGGAAGGCCAAGACCCGGCCCACGGAGCAGCTCAGCTCCAAGCCGCCCCTGCCCAGGAAGCCCTTGCTACAGACCCTCACGCTCCCACAGCTGCCTGCGCCCCCCGACACCAGCTCCGGGGACCCCGAGAAGGTGGGGCTGCCCATGGAGCCCCGGAAGGAGAGCCGGGCCGAGAGGAGGTCACCCCACAGGGCAGCTGGTAAGAGACCAGGTGGAGCGGCCTGGGGAGGGTGTGTGCAGAGGGGCAGGGGGAGATCAGGTCTCTGGACCGTCTCTCTGGGCATCCCTGAGGTATGTAAATGCTTTCGGTGAAAACCTTGCTGCCGGAGAACTGGAAGAAAACTAAAAATTTCTGTTGACAGCACTAACGTATTTGATGAAGAGTTAGGAATGGAGGGGACGTCCCTGGTGGTCCACTGGTTAATACTCCTTGCTTCCAGTGCAGAAGGCACCTGTTCCATCCCTGGTTGGTGAACTAAGATCCCATGTGCGGTGTTCAGAGGAGTCAGGAGAATGTAGGAACATTCCAGGAGGAGGTGGGCTCTTCAGTGGACCACTCACATGCTCCTTCGTCCAGAGGTCCAGACTCCCGGGACATGTGTGTTCTCTGGATGGAGGTCCTCCTGGGGCCTGAGCTGGTTCTTGGTAATAAATGAAGCATCTGGCTCTGCTGTCACTTAGCATCATTATGACCTTTCCTCCCAAGGAAAAAGCTCCTCCTATTTAACAGCCAGGCTCCCAGGGCCCAGCCTCACACAGGAAGCATCTCCTCTATTGGAGTCACGAGTCTGTGAGTTCCTCAGTGGGTTAGGCATGAACTGTCCCCAAAAGGAGATGGTGTTAAGGTTGGGGTAGAAAGTAAGAAAGTTCTAAAGCAACTGCCTTTTAAAATAAGACACAAAATAGATGACCTTTCTGTGTCTTTGACATGCATCACTATTTATAGTGTCTCATGAAATCTGTTGGAAACAGATATATTCGGCAGAGCTAAAGAATCTCTTATGGCTGATTTCTTTTATTTATTAATGGCAGTTGGTGTGACAGAAGTGGAACTAGGAATGCCAGGTGTATGTGTGTGTGTGTGAGTGAGTGAGGTATGGGGGCCCTAAGGAGAAATTTTCCGTGGTAGATTTTATAAAACAGCACAACTTTCAGGATATTTTAAGTGGGTGCTGTGAGTCTAGGCCTCCTTTAGGACTCATTGTGGAACAGCTGAAATAGAAGCCAGTTCTTAGGGATCCCACACCCTAAACGAGAGATGAAGGGCACACACAAAGACAGGTTCAAAGATGCTGTGGTCTTTCTCCTGAGATATTAGTAAAAGAGCAGTGTGTGAAGGGCTCTGTGTGGACACAGTGGGGGAAGCAGAGAGTGGGACTGAAACGCGCGTCACCATATATGAAGTATTAATGGCAGCTAGTGGGGAGTTGCTCTGTGACACCGGGAGCGCCCCCGGTGCCCCGTGACCACCTGGACTGGGTGGCAGGTGGGAGAGAGGTTTGAGAGGGAGCGGTTACATGTATACTTATGGCTGATTCGCACTGTTATATGGCAGAAACCTACACAATGTGGTAAAGCAACTCTTCTCCAATTTAAAATAAATTTTTAAAAAATCAGAAAATTAAAAAAAAAGATAGTCAGGGGCTCTAAATTCCTAAGGCAACGCCAAAAGATGCAGGTGAAGTTTCCGGGAAAACATCCCCAAAAGAGCCACCACAGGTAACTTTCCTGATTCAGACCCCTTGGCTCCACTGTAATTTGCGTTGCTGCTGTTACATTAGAATAATAGGGAGCTTTGGGGGAGGTCCAAACTGTAACTGGTGATCCACTCTGCAAATTTACAGATTATTGAAGCTACTGTAGAGTGATTAAAAAAGCCATTGAACTAGCCATGGAGGAGGGGGCTGCAGGTAAAACCCTGACAGCAGCACCATCCACCTCCGTGGCCTAGAATTGAAGATGTCACGGGCTTGCCAAATGAATGGAACTTAAACACAGGATACTCGGCTTCATGGTCAGAGCTGGAAAAGAAACTTCAAAGGGCAATGCTTGACACATTGACAATTTATAACTTCCTCTGCCTAAGCTGGGAGGGTTAGGCCTTGTTCTTTGTCAAGAGCAGTTGGCTGGAATGGTCTGTAGTTGAGACCATAGAAAAAACCATCTGTTTCTTTTTTTTCTTTGATTAAGGTGGCACTAGTGGTAAAGAACCCAGCTGCCACTGCAGGAGATGTAAGAGACGCGGGTTCCATCCCTGGGTTGAGGCACAGCTGAACACAAGTGAAGCAACTTAGCCCAGCACATCAAGTACAATATACACTTACTCATTTCTTTGCTTAAATAGTGGAAGAGAATTGTCTCATCTGTCTAACTTTATTAGCATTCCCTAAGCCATGGAAATAACTGACTCGGGTGAATTCTGGAGGGGAAGAATCTAGGTCACTATAGGGGGCACAGGGAGTGATTTTCATATCTGTGCAAAGAGAGAAGATAATTCTTACATTCTTTTGGGAACTGACCCTCTCAGTTGTTGTTTAGTTGCTCAGTCGTGTCCAAATCTTTGCAACCCCGTGGACTGTAGCCCGTTAGGCACCTCTGTCCATGGGATTCTCCAGGCAAGAGTACTGGAGTGGGTTGCCATTTCCTTCTCCAGACTTGAGGCATGAGAGCCAGCAGAGGGTGGGGCTGCTCTGGTCCCACCTGGGACCGTGGAGTCTGGGGGCTGCCTCCCACAGGCCAAAGCAGAGTCTCAGAGCCCCGGCTCCAGAAGCCCATTAAGTGAAGCAGTCTCCACTCCTTCCCCAGACACTGGGTCTGCCTGTGGTTCAATTTGTTATTATAACTTCTGCTACCGTCCTTGCTCCCAAATTATAGCAGCTGAAGGCAATTAAATTCACATAAACAGATAATAAAAAGTTGTAATAACATATTATCCAGTTTTCTAGAAAGGCCTAATTGTTGCTGTTCATTATCTCGTTATGACAGCACCTTATCCAGAGCCCCAGATGGGCTGCCACCTCCCCTGTCCCCCTGAGGGGGTGCGACCATAAGCTGGGTGATGGAGGGGCCCCAGATGGGTTGTTGCAGTAAGCAGGATCCCAGCTTGCCGCCTGGGCTGAGTCTCACAGGGCACCTTGGGGTGTTCACTATGAGCCCAGCACGTTTGTGCTCATCGGCATGAAGGAGACCGATTAATCTGCTCGCTTCACTTGCCATAGCAGGTGAACGGCCCTGGATGTGTGCAGGGCAGTCCCCACCCACTGCTGGACCAGTCTGTGAAGGTGAAAGGAGTGGTCACTCATTGTGTCCAACTCTGCCATCCCATGGACAGTAGCCCACCAGGCTCCTCTGTCCACAGAACTCTCCAGGCAAAAATACTGAGGTAGATGGCCATTCCCTCCTCTGGAGGATCTTCTCAACCCCGGGATTAAAGCTGGGTCTCTTGTCTTGCAGGCAGATTCTTTATTGTCTGAGCCGACCGGGAAGCCCAAATATTGAGGAGCAACCACCCAGCATGGGGCTAGAACCCACAACCCTGGGATTAAGAATCCCATGTACTGCTGACTCAGCTGGCCGGGACCAGTTGTCCCACAGTCTAAATTACCAGGCTGGAAGCACCTTTCTGCTCACAGGGTTAGAATTAGCACAGGAAAAATGGTGAAATACTGAACATTTATAGAAAAAAGTCATCACTTTTAAGTTCATTCTCTGGATGTTATTCCTGTTTGCCTTCCTTCTAGTTGTGTGTGTGTGATTTGTCTTCTGTGTTGTGGTGGACACTTGTTGGATATTTTGGAGAGTAGCTGGACAACGTGCTGTTCTGACCCCGAAAGGCAGTCAGGAAGTGCCTGGCAGCCTTGCCGTCCAGGAACTTAGGGCCTAGGGAGGCAGTAGGTGGTGAGTATAGGAAGGTGTCCCTCTTGTCTTTGGATGTCAGGGACATTTTCTGAAGGAAATGAGTTCAGTGAGGTTGTCACCTTCTCTAACGGCAGTTATTTCAGTGTATTCAAGTTTGTCTAAGTAGAATACAAGGAGTTTGGTGGGGTTTTTTTTTTTCTTTTAGGTGTCCTAAAAATATATTCATGTCTTTTATTCTTAAAGAAAACCAACCTCATTCACACCTACCCTTCTTTTTATGCTTCTCCTTCCCCCCACAGTCCCTTCCTGGCAAGTAAGTGTGGCCCACACTCTGGGCCTCAGTTTCCCTGCCTTCTCTGGGTCCTCAAACCGTATGCATCTGCTTATCCCTGCCTGCTTCCCAGTGCGGTAACTCTCCCCAGCAGGGCCAGGATGGAAGCCGTACCCCCTCAACAGGTGTGGTGCTCGTGCCTTCTCTCACCACGCTGAAGCTCCAGTACTGTGGCCACCTGAGCAAAGAGCCACCTCACTGGAAAAGACCCTGATGCTGGGAAAGATTGAGGGCAGGAGGAGAAGGGTGAGACAGAGGATGAGATGGTTGGATGGCATCACTGACTCAGTGGACATGCGTGTGTGATAAGTTGCTTCAGTCGTGTCTGACTCTGTGCCACCCCATGGACTGCAGCCTGCCAGGCTCCTCTGTCCATGGGATTCTCAAGGCAGGAGTGGGAGATGGTGGAGGACATGAGAGCCTGGCATGCTGCAGTCCGTGGAGTCACAAAGAGTCGGGCACAACTGAGTGACTGAATAACTGACTACAAAGGGGTAGCAGGAGAGAATTTTGGGGGGTGTGGACATTGTTCTGTGGCCCATTTGTGGTGGTTGTCACAAGAATCTTAAGTCTATATTCAAACCCAGAACTGAATGACAGAAAAATGAATTACACTGTATGTACATTTTAAAATCTTTTAAATGACACAAAAAGATGTAGTAGCCTCCTCTCCACCCACCTCTGAACCTCCCTAACCCCCTCCCACACACATATACATGCAAAACACATCACCACTAATAGATTCATCCCTACTCTTTCTCATGCTGGTTGTGGTCATAGTTACAGCAATATTGACAGGCAGGTGCAGCAATCTTTTTTTTTTTTTAGTTTTTATTTATTTGGGGGGCCTCACCAATGGGGATGCAGGATCTTAGCTCCCCAACCACGAATTGAACCTGCGCTCCCTTCAGTGGAAGCACAGAAATTCAACCACTGGATTGCCAGTGAAGTCCCCAGCAATTTTTTTTTTTAATCATAAAAATACTGTCCATGTTAGCTTGCAATTAGACATTTTCACTCCACAATAAAGAGTGGGCATCTTTTCTGATCAGAGTGAGCCACTTGTCCTCATTCTTTTTAAGGGCAACAAGTGTGTGTGTGTTTGTGTGTGTGTGTGTGTAGTCACTCAGTCGTGTTTGACTCTGCGACCCCGTGGACTGTAGCCTGCCAGGCTCCTCTGCCCATGGAATTCTCCAGGCAAGAATACTGGAATGGGTTGCCATCCCCTTCTCCAGGGGATCTTCTCGACCCAGGGATCGAACCAGGGTCTCCTACATTGCAGGCTGATTCTTTACCATCTGAGCCACCAGAGTGCATATACCATATATCATTTAGCCATTCCCCTGCTGAAGGGCATTCTGATTGCTGAAAGGGTTTTTTTTTTTTTTCCCCCTTTTGCTTGCTAGTAATTATCCTTGTTTGTTTTAGTTCTGTGTGTTCACACAATCATTTGTCTAAGCTAGGCTAGACTGTTTTTTGGTTTTTTTTGGCCATGCCATGAGATTTGTGGGATCTTAGTTTTGTGACCAGGGGTCAAACTTAGTTCCCTGACCAGGGGTCAAAACCGGGCCCTCAGCAGTGAAAATTTGGAGTCATAACCACTGGGGAATTCTATCTCTGGGATAGGGTTTTTTTTTTTAAGGTTTATCTATTTTTGGCCGCGCTGGGTCTCCGTTGCCGCTCGGGCTTTTGTCTGACTGGAGAGCAGGGGCTGCTCCCTAGTTGCAGTGTGCGGGCGTCTCGTTGCGGGGCTTCTCTTGTTCTGAGCACGGGCCCCGGGCGCATGCGCTCGGTAACTGCAGCACGTGCGCGCAGCTGTGGCTCCCAGGCTTCGTTGCTCTGCGGCCTGTGGGAGCTCCCCGGGCCAGAGGTCACGCCCGTGTCCCCTGCCTGGGCAGGCGGGTTCTCAACCCCTGGGCTACCAGGGAAACCATAGGATAGATTCTTAAAAGTGGATTTTCTGGCTCACAGAGCTAGGAAGTTTTAATAGACAACTTCAGATGACCCTCACAGAGGTTGCACAAGTTTACACTCTGAGAGCAGAGATGAGATTGTTTCTTCACCTCTGGTCAGCACTACGTGCTGTCAGTCTAGTTTTAGTCTCTGTTTTTCCATCTGGTGGATGAAGATCAGTCATGTTTTACACCTTGGTCATCACACCCTGGTCATCCTGACGTGAGGGTCTTTATCCTCCCCCGCCTGCCCCCAGGTCCGCGCTCAGCACCTTTAACCTGACACCCACAGCGCCCGCTCCCTCCAACTCTCCTCATTCTCTCCCCAAGTCATGGGTCTAACCCTGGAACTTTCCTCTTTACAACTTGTGAATGTCAGTGGGCATCTAGGCTGCTTCTGTGTCCTGGCTGTTGTAAAGAGTGCTGCAGTGAACACGGGTACATGTGCCTTTCTCAGTTACGGTTTTCTCAGGCTGGAGCTGGTGAGAAGTTGCTGAATAACACAGGGAGCCCAGCTTGGTGCTCTGTGATGACCTCGAGGGGTGGCGTGGGAGGGAGGCTCAAAAGGGAGGTGATATATGTGTACATGTGGCTGATGCGCGTTGTTGTGGGCAGAAACCAACACAACATTGTAAAGCAGGGTTCCTCCAATTAAAAAAATTTTTTTAAATCCTCTGGATGCCTCCCCATTATGTTTAGAATAAAACTCACACTCCCGTGTAAGGCATTTAAGGCTGCTTAGATTCTGGCCAAACTCAACATTTCTGCCTCCCCAAGTTCATCTGCCACGCCTTCCCTCCCTCTGACGTCTCCTCCAGCCCCACCCCTGCCAGCAGCTCCTGAGAACACCAAGGACTTCACTTCCCTGTAGGACGTCTGTGCTGGGGGCGGGATGAGGCAGGGGAGTGAGCCAGGCAGGCACTGGGTGGGGAGGCTGAAGAGCCTGGGTTTGGAGGTTCGATTCTGGGGTCCACCCCTCAGGGGCTGTGAGATTCTGAGCAAATGAGTTTGTTAACCTCTGCGTCTTAACTTTCTCCTTTGTAAAATGAGATCAATAGTAACTCACAGGGCAGCAGGAGCCTTTTAACTGCAGACTGTGATGCAGTTTCATACCACACAGTCACGCTTCCCTAAGGATGTACCGAAACCTCCTCTCGGCTGTGCGGGAATGGGATTCTCCTGTCCCAGCTTTTAAAAAATTTATTTATTTATTTAATTTCGGCTGTGCTGGATCTTCGTTGCTGCACACAGACTTTCTCTAGTTTCAGAGAGGGGGGACCACTCTCTAGTTGCAGTGTGCAGACTTCTCACTGTGGTGTCTTCTCTTACTGTGGAGCACGGGCTCCAGGGTGAGCGGCTGCAGTAGTTTCGGCTCCCGTGCTCTGGAGCACAGACCCGGTAGTGTGGTGCTCAGCCTTAGTTGCTCCGAAGCCTGTGTTATCTTCCCCGGTCAGGGCTCGAACCCATGTCTCCTGCATTGGCAGGTGGGTTCTGAACCACTGAGCCACCAGGGAAGCCCTCAAAATTATTTTCAAATTACAGTGTCTTTCCATCCTCATATCCATATAATGTAAGTCAGGGAGGATATCCATATCCTGGCAAGTCAGGGAGATGGGTTGTCTCTGTGCTCAGAAGTCTTCTGCTTAGAGACTGTCTTAATTGCACAGACAGTGGTGGTTGAGCAAATGAGCTTTCAATCCAGGTTCTTCCATCACAGCTCTGTGCCCTGGAGACTGTTGCTGGCTCCCAGGTCACCACCGTGAGGTGTGGGAGTTGGACTGGATGTTGGTACAAGGTCTGCCAGCCCTCACATGCTGAGGCCTGGGCTCAGGCCCTGAACTCACGCAAAGAGCCTGGCCAAGCGTCTGACCCTTGGAGCCTCCAGTTCACATGCCCTTGGGTGACCAGATGCCCAGCCCTGCACATCCAGATCCAGATGTGGTTCACACATTTTTCTCTAAAAATGCTTTTTCACAAATTTTACCTACGAGCCACAGAGCCTTAAAAGAGTTATATGAGTGAGTGAGTGGGTTAGTGTTAGTCACTCAGTTGTGTCCGACTCTTTGTGACCCCATGGACTGTAGCCTGCCAGGCTCCTCTGTCCATGGAATTCTTCAGGCACGAATACTGGAGTGGTAGCCATTCCCTACTCCAGGGGATCTTCCCAACCCAGGGACTGAACCCGGGTTTCCGGCATTGCAGGTGGATTCTTTACCATCTGAGCCACCAGGGAAGCCCCATCCCAAACTGTTATAGTTGGTGCTTTATCAATGAACAGAGCAGACTTCAGGTCCCCATTCGGGGAAAAAAGAAATCACAGAAATTCCTGCTCTGGAGCCTGCACAAAGCCCAGCCCTGGACAAGGACTGCCCCCCTGTCCCCTCCACGAATACGCTGGGTTACCAGACCCTGGTCAGTGTTGACCCAGAACACTGTTTAAGTCCATCAGCCCATCAGCCCTTTTCACCAGGACCAGATTCATTGTAAAACCTTGACACGCTGATAGTTATCATCACAGTTTAGCTGTGTCCCATGTGGGTCAGCGGGCACAAGATGCTGTACTGACCTGTCTGTGAGCCAGGGGCAGAAGGCACTGTCCAGGCCTTGCCAGCATTCACTTGTTATGATGTAAACACTCCAGGGGGAGACGGTGAAAGCAGCAGGAGCTTTTTTTCCCGAACATGGGTATGGAGGTTGTGAGAGAAGCAATGAGTGGTGAAGGGAAGGTGGGTTCTGAGGAGCTGGGATGACAGCAGTGCCTCCTGACCCAGGAGGAGGGGAACAGCATAAGGACAGTCTGCCTGCCGCACCCCGAGAAGGAGGCTGGCAGACACAGCAGCGCTTCTCTGAGAGCTGTGTCGTACCATTGCGTTTGGAGAGGCAGGTTCTCTGCCCCTGCTGGTCTGGGGGCTTAGTTAGGAAATGAAAGTGGGAGGAGGGATTCAGGGTAAGCCTTCAGAGAATTCAGAGGACGAGTAGGAGGGCGGGGGGCAACCGTAGAAAAGACAAGTGGTCCCAGGACCCCAGGCAGTATGGAGGCCCGAGGGGGAGTGAAGAGGATGAGCAGGGACTGACTTCCTCCCCTGGTCGCTGCCCAAACACCGCTTGAGTCCTGATTAACTTGGAGTGCTTTTGGGGTTTTTTTTTTTTTTTTTTTTTTGGCTTTTTTTATTAAAAAAGATTACATGATAAATAGGGGCTTCCCTGGTAGCTCAGTCTGTAAAGAATCGCCTGCAGTGCAGATGAGCCAGGTTCGATCACTCAGAATAATTTTGTTGACTGAGATAGTGAGTTTCAGCCCCTGTCAAAGCCCTCCTCTTCTTCTCCAGTCTCCTTGTCAGAGGTGAAGGCTGGCGTGTGCTGGGTATTGCCGGGAAACTGTGTGGCCAGACGTCAGGGGCCAAGAGAGAGCAGAGAGCACGACCAGCCACTGAGTGTGAAGAGATCTGAGAGGGATAAAAGGACCCCTCCCTGCAGGAAAACTCCAGAAAGACAGAGATTATGAGTACTCTGGGAGGAGGAGTTGGGAAGGAGGGATGAGGCACGCAGACTTTCGGTGAAATACACAGCCACGCTGCCTGCCTCCTGTGTGCCGAGCAAGTGATCGGTCCTCTGGATGAGAAACAGAATGCAGAGTTACATCTTAGATAAGCTGATGTTGGAACAGCACCTGGTATGCAGTCGCTGCCGGCTGTTTGTTAAGTAAATAAGAAGTTCTGGTGACCAAAAGCATATGTCAGCGGGGTGGTCAGTCAGCTGGCAGAAGTGTTTAGTACCAAACAGTGGGGCAAACGTCTCAGGAGAGTTCCCGCAGGGTTAGGAGGGGGAATGTGCCCTCCTGAGTGACCAGGAGGAGGCGATACCCAGGCGGGAGCTTGGTGGACGTGAAGGGACGATCCTGCAGTCGTTGTCCAACCTCTCCTGGACCATGGCCACAGCCTCCCACCCCCCTCCCCGCCTCCAGCCCCACTCACACTTACTCCCCACGCGGTCTCCTCCAGAGTGTACCCAGGGTTTAAACCTGTAATGGACGAGAAAAAGGCCAGCAAGACCCCCTCAGTTGGCCCACCCTGCCCTTCAGCCCCTCTGAGCTGGCCTGCGCGTCGCTGTCTTTTGTCCCCTTTCCTTGCCCGTCTTCTCAGCCTAGAAGTTTCCTTCTTCAGGTGCCAGTTGCAGACAGTATCCTCAGCTCCCCCCCATCGGTGTTACCCCATGTCCACAGCACGCTGTGAAGTGCAGCGAGTTCCGGTTTCCGCCGCGTATTTCGTTTTGGCTGCATTGGGCCTTTGTTGCTGCCACAGGCTTTCTCCAGTTGCGGCGAGTGGGGGCCTCTTCTCTAGTGTGGCCTGTGTGCTGCTCATTGCGGAGCATGGGCCCTGGGGCACAGGCGCTGTAGCTCTGGTGCAGGGGTTAAGTTGCCACGTGGCATGTGGGATCTTCTCGGACCAGGGATCAAACCTGTGTCCGCAGCATTGGCAGGCAGATTCTTAACCTCTGAACCACCAGGGAAGCCCAGAAGTCTTTAAAGAAACAGTTTTTTCTTTACCATCTTAGTTTTTAAGCACAATCCCTGCCCATAGCAAACAAGGAGTGGATGAATGAATGAATGAATGGGAGGGAGGAAGAAGGGAAGGAGGGGCGGGGGGTAGAAATGCTAGGCTCTGGCTCAGAGTAGAAGGTAGGGCTGGATTACACATTTGGAAGCAATCTGAACAACTGTGAGTGTTGAAGTTAGGAGTTGAACAGAGAATACTTGGGAAACAAGAGAGAAAGGTTGAGGACCAGGAGCAAGGGGGAATGCCAGGTTTATGAGCAAGAGTCCGGCTGGGTCCTGGAGGTGGAAATTCATCACAATGTTTTGTTTTAAAGGCATTTTTTTCTCCTCTCTCCCAAACATCAAGGAAAACAGTTGTAGCTTATTCTTGGTGTCAGTGTCCACAGGGGAAGATTGTGCTTACAATTTTTAAAAGAAAAGAGAAGCATAGCGTTCCAAGCATATCGAATATTGGGTAGTATATACTGGTCCCAAGTGACAGGCCTGTCTTCGAGAAATCTTCTCTATCTAGGTACTGACTGTTATCTCATTCCCTAACATCCCATAGGAGGAAGATTGCTTTTAAATGTGTGTATGGGAGCAGTTGCATTTGATTTTTTTGTGACTCAGACAGGAGAGGCATAATCTCTTTGAATCATCTTTAACTAAGACCCTGATGCTGGGGAAGATTGAAGGCAGGAGGAGAAGGAGGCAACAGAGAATGAGATGGTTGGATGGCATCACCGACTCAATGGACATGAGTTGAAGCCAACTCCAGGAGATTGTGAAGGACAGGGAAGCCTGGTGTGCTGCAGTCCATGGGGTCACAGAGTCAGATATGACTTAGTGACTGAACATGACATAACTGAGAATACAAAGTCCCCGAAAGAAAAGGACTAGTGTCACCAAGGAGGCTTTCGGACCCCCACACACCCACCCACCCCAGAGCCCCTGTGCAGTGTGCTGTGGGTGGGAGGAGTCACAGCGGGCTGGAGGTGACCAGGATTGCTTTGTATGACCTGTGTCTTTACCCTCAGAGAAGGTAGCAGGGCCTGGAACCAACGGCCAGCCCCCGCCGCCCTGGATCCCCGTGGGGCGCCAGAAGCGCCGAGGACCTCTGGAGCAGCCCCCTAGCCAGGAAGACAAACCTGCGGCCCGGACCTTGAAGTCTGACACAGGAAGGCCAGTCAAGGCACCTGAGAGAACCCAGGTGCTTAGCGTGGACCCTCTGTCTCCCTGTGTATGCAGGGGAGCGCCCCAGGTGGGGGCTGGGGGCTGGGACCCTGTGGTGGCCCCACGTCCTGCACGGTCATTATAGTGACCGTGGCCTGTGATGACAGCTGATGTCTGCCCCGTGCCTGCGCCAGGCGGCCAGGGCGGCAGAGGAGCCGTGGACCACTCAGGCAGTGCAGACAGCCCTCTGCTCCCCGGCTCCTTGGCAACATGTCTCAGCATCTGGAGAAAGCGACCCGGGGTGAAAGTAACTTCTCATTTGGATGCTAGGCAACCATGTCAGCAGCCCCGTCTTGACTCATTTTGCAGTAAATGACCGAGCCCTGCATGTGCTGCTGCCCGGCCGCCCACTGGGGTCCGTACTCTTCCCCAAGGTCCGTAGGGCTGGACCTTGGGAGTCCCTTGTACACTCCAGACTGAAAACAGTTTTCTCCAACCCAAGCGACAGTGCTTTTAAAGCAGGCTGAGACTCACAGCTTTTGTGTTCCCCCCAGTCGCCACGGTAAAAATCCCAAATCATGTTGCAGCCATGTGGGGAAGTGAACCTGAGCTTGCAGTTGAACCTGCTTCTCTTCATGTTCACCAAAACCGCTGCCATAGCCAAGCTTGGAAAACCTCCTGCAGGCTTAGGGAATTTATAAAACAAATAGTCACCAGTGATCCTGGCATCCATGGTCATCCCAAGTGTCCTAAAAGTCTTAAAACTATCTTCAAACATAGTTCCTTTCGCCTTCCAGTGGAACCTGGCCCTCTGACCTGGCCATGGCCAAGGATAGGTCAGGAGCCAGGAGCAGGCCGCGGGCAAGTCCATCCTGGAGGCTAGATGGCAGTCAGTTGTGACCCAGAGCTCCCCAAGAAGGTGCCAGCAGTATGTGCCACGTGGGTGGAGAAGCCTTCATGGCCCATCACCTGTGGTCAGGTTTGTCCCCGTCTGAATCTCAGGTGACGGGACAGCGTGTGTCTCTCTTGTGTCCTGACAGGAGCCCGTGAAGCAAGCCGACTTTGTCCGCAGCAAGTCTTTCCTGATGACCCCAGCCAAGCCTCCTGTGGACCAGAGGCCGGGGACAAAGCTCCGCCTCCAGGAGGGGCTGCAAAGAGGAATCTCCTTGTCCCATCAGAATTTGGGTATGAAGCCCGGAAATAGTGCTGAGCCCTTAGAAATGCATTTCCAGGTTTAGTCCTGCTTTGTGTTGTTCTGTTTTGTCTTTTCTGAATTACTTGCTGCCACATTAATTTTTTTAAAAATACTTATTTATTTTACTGCACCGAGTCTTAGTTGTGGCACATGGAACCTTTAGTTGCAGCGTGTGAGATCCAGCTCCCTGACCAGGGATTGACCAGGCCCCCTGATTGAGAACGAAGAGTCTTAGTCACCGGACCACCAAGGACGTCCTGCCACATTGACCATTCAATTATTTATTATTATTTTTTTTACTTATAGAAGAGTGACTTTATTTCCCTGGTGGCTCAGTGATAGAGAATCCACCTGCCAAAGCAGGAGATGAAGGTTCAATCCCTGGATCAGGATGATCCCCTGGAGGAGGAAACGGCAACCCACTCCAGTATTCTTGCCTGGGAAATCACATGGACAGAGGAGCCTGGTGGGCTACAGTCCATGTGGTCTTGAAGAAAGTCATTATCTAAACGGCAGTAATAATTGCTTTATAATGTTGTATGTTGATTTTTTTACAAACAGCTTTTATTGAGATAATCATTTACACGGCCAAAAAAAAAAAAAACCAAAAACTCACCCATTTTAAGCATACAATTCAGTGAGTATATATTTATCAAATTGTCCAACCATCACAGTCCAATTTTAGACCATTTCCTTCACCCTAAAGAGCTATCCCATACCCATTCACAGTCATTCACCATGTTCACCTCCAGCTTAAGCAACCGCTAATCTATTTTCTCTCTCTGTATATTTGCCTTTTGGGGGGGACCTTTCTTATAAACGGCATCGTAAAATATGTGTTCTTTTGTTTCTGGCTTTTTCACTGAGCATAATGTTTCTAGATTCAACTTTCTTGTGGCATGTAACCGTACTTTTCAGTTTAGTTTTCATTTTGCTAAAACATACATAACAGAATTCACCATCTTAACCCTTTCTTAAGTGTCCATTTCAGTGGTGTTAAGAATATTTACCCACAGAGTTCCTGCAGTTTTATCATGAAAGTTTCTCTCAACTCACCACATTGCTGGAACTGTAAATTATCCTATGCCGACATCTTCTTCACACATTTGCACGTTTTATGTTTGAGACTACGGTTAAGACTCTAGGCATGTTTTTTAAAAGGTCTCCAAGAAGCTTAAGTGCAAATCCAGACTCGTTTCTCATGTTTCCGTTTGTTTTGTCTTCTGTCCAGCAGCCCAGTCGGCGGTGATGATGGAGAAGGAGCTGCATCAGCTGAAGCGAGCCAGCTACGGCAGCACAGACCAGCCCTCCTGGATGGAACTGGCCAGAAAGAAATCGCAAGCTTGGAGTGACATGCCCCAGATCATAAAATAGGTTTACCAGTGCTCTGGTAAAGAATGTCTACTTCCTTGACGAGTCACTTCCTTTCAAACTGCCACTCAATCAAGGCAAACAAACTGTGAAACTGAAGAGCGATTTTATCATCAGGTTTCAAGAGAGCAAGCTCAGGGAAGAGGGCGGAACCAGGCAAACGAGTCAGACGGACGCTCGGCCGAGGCCCGGGCCAGAGACGCCCGAGGACAAGAACACCATTGAAAAGGGCCAGGGCCGAGGCTCTGTGCCCACAGGTATGAATGCGAGTCTTTCAGAGTCCCCCTGAGAGGGGGCTCAGGCAGGGGAGGAAATGCAGCTGAAGCGCGGATACAGAACTCAGGTGACCTTCCAGGAGAACGCGTGCCCGCGCCGCCACCAGAGATCAGCTTGTGTCTCTGGGCCCCCGTCCTGCCTGCGGAGTCTGTCTTCTCCTTTCACGTTTACGGTTAGGCATGACATTCATGGTGAAACAGAGACGTCGTTTTTTCCAAGAGCAGCTATCGCACAGTCCGCTTTCCTGAAGGCAGCCAGCCCGCGAAGGAGTGGAAGGAACACAGCAGGCTCCATCGACTCATAGACTCCTTCCAAAATCAGTTTTTAAACTTCTCCACTCATCATCCATGTCCTTCACCATTGAACAATGCATTGCCTGTTGAATAAAAGGTTTCAGACCTGACACATGTGTGTGATTTTTACTCAGGCTGAGAGAGTGTCCTCTAGCAACTGAGTTACATGCAGTGTGTGGAATTTCATTGAATAAGAGAGGTCATGGTCAAACTTCATGTTAGGTTGATTGGGGAGTTTGGGTTGTATGAGATCCCCCCCACAATAAAACTTTGTTGTTTATTTTTGGAAATCAGAAACTACTGTAGGATTTTCGCTCTTTACAACTATTTGATACAACCTATTAAAAATATAAGATTTCCTTTAAAGTTGCCACTTTTCAGCATCTCGTTAATCTAACCCGTTTGTTTCTATTGAAACCTAGGTTATCGTACATTAAGCAGGATGAAAGTGCAGAAGCCAGCAGAGTAAGAGGATATATTTGAAATCTCAGAATTATGTCTCAATTATATAACACCTCTCTTTTTAAAAACCTTTCCAATTTGTTCCTGTGAACAAGCTAATCTCCATGGGAATATGTGTAGCTGGGGACATTTAGCCTTCAGAATCAAAAAGATCTCATATATAGTATAATTTGATTTTATATACCCTAACTTCTGCTCCTTTTATTGTATTTTCCATCCTCATGAATATTTTTCTGTTAGAACTACACTGCTTTGTTGGGTCTGCCTGTATTGAAAAAGTCCTGGGGTAGTTGTTTTTTCCTCCAATCAAATTGATCTATTAATTACATTCATTAATTAATTGCATTCTCTTGGAGAACACCAATGCCGAATTCCCTGGTGAACGTGCTCTAAGCAAGAACTCCCTTTATCCAGTCTTGCTCCGAAAGCTTGGACATGAATAGCTTTAACTAAGAAAAAACTGTGTTGGCTGTTACTACTCAACACCATGGCTTCTGTTAGCAGAACACTTCAGGTGAACCATTTTGAGGCAGTGGATTTCACTGTAAGATCAAAGGTATTTGGTTCCACTTTGTTCAAATATAGGTTCATACCCTCTGTGTGTTTCAGGACTGGCTCTTGTTCTCTCTGGCCCCTGAGAAGTTAAGAGAATATAGAATTTTCAGACTCAGGGAATTCACTCAGGGGGTGATATTGAAGCTGCCCCCCTTCCCTCTGCCCTGCGTGGAGGTGGTGACCCTCTTCCGTAACAAGAGTAGTTAAGACAGACCAAAATTTAAGATGATGTGGGCAGTCTAGAATGGCAGCTGAGATGGTAAAAGCTGAAAGGAATTGCCAGCCTCGGTTTTCCTAACAATGAAGACAGTAGTTCCTGAGTCTCTCCTCTGTCCCAGGCACTGCTCTGAGTGCTTCTCAGATTATTGTTTATAATCCTTTCCACAATCCTTCAGAGATAAGAACCTATCTCCATTTTGCAGATAAGGAAACAAGAGGCACTTTATTGCGATTAAGGTCATCTGTCCAAGATCTCATAGCAAAGCGCCTGGAAGTGACCCCAGGCCCCATGCTTTTAACTACTACCCTTGAGTGGATCCCCATTTTTAAAAAGTAGTAGTGTGGAGGTGAGTGTGTCCTCAGAGACGTAACACAAAAGGAGCACTAGACTTGCCTTGAGGGCTCTTGCCTAGCTATAGACTGAATTCTTGTGTCTTCCCAAAATTCATAGGTTAAATCTGAATGCCCAGTGCAACTGTGTTAGGAGGTGGGGCTTTGGGGAGATGATTAGATCATGAGGATGGAGCCCTTATGAATGGGATTAGTGCCCTCATAAAAGAGACCCCAGAGAGCACCCTTGCCCCTTCTGCCATGTCAGGATACAGTGAGAAGATGGCCATGTACATCCAAAAAGAGGGCTTTCACCAGGTGCTGAGTCTGCAGGCACCCGGATCTTGGACTTCCTGGCCTCCAGAACTATGAGAAACCTATTTCTGTTGTTTTTAAGCCATGCATTCTGTTACAGCAGCCCAAACAGACTAAGGCATGTGTCCTGGGGATAAGGCACCTCATGATGCTTCCCCTGGTGACCACCTTCACTCCCAGCCTTCAGTTCCATAAAAGGACTGGAGAAAGTGTGAGGACTCCTTTGTACTTTGTAATCCTGATCACCTACACAGACAACAGGGTGTTTCCATTCATTCCTTCACTTCATTCAGTGCCCCACCTGTGTGTGGGTGCTCTCCCAGGGGGCGAGGGGCACCCTGATGAGCAAATGGGCAACCTGCATTCTGTTTATGGGAGGTGCACTGAGTCAATAACCATGAAAATGAGGGAAACATGTAACAAGAGAATTGCGTGCAATGGTGGGCCTGAGACAGAGGGACTTGGTTGTGGCCGAAAGTCTCCTGGAGACTGGGTGGTTAGGAAAGGGTTTGCTCAAGAGATATGTGTGTGCTCAGTCGCTTCAGTCATGTCTGACTCTCTGCGACCCCATGGACTGTAGCCTGCCAGGCTCCTCTGTCCATGGGATTCTCCAGTTAGGAATACTGGAGTGGGTTGCCATGACCTCCTCCAGGAGATCTTCCTGACCCAGGGATCGAACCCAAATCCCTTGTGTCCCCCGTATTCTTTACCACTAGTGGCACCTGGGAAGCCCTTGCTCAAGAGATCACTTAATTATAGAAATGAACCAGCCATGCAGAGATCTGGGGGAAAACACTCCAGGAGGAAGGAACCACTCTACCAAGTCCCAGGCCCTTGAACTTGGCCTGTTCTAGAACAGTGTATCTGGCATGCTCGGGATGAGGGGAAGAAGGTGTGGACATCAAGAAGCAGGCCATGTGAGGAGACAGGTTTGTTCTCAGTGCTTTGGAAGTCAGTAAAGGTGAATGATGGAGGGGAGGGGATTTATATTTGAAGAAGATGGCTGTAGCTGATGGATGGGAATGGATTTTGTGGAGACACAGTGGAAGCAGGAGGCTGGAAGGCTGTTGCCATGGTCCACGTGGGATCGTGGTGGTCTAGACTCATGGTGGAGGTGGAGAGAAGTGGGAGATTCAAAACGCTTTCAAAAGGGTAACGTTCATGTGCTGGTGGATATGATTTTGAAAAGGAAAGTGTGGAAATGGCACCTACTTTTTTAATTTGAGTGTTTGATCCTGGAATTTCAATTCTGTGCTACTTACGTATTTATTTTTGCCTATGCTGAGTCTTGGTTCCTACCCACAGGCTTTCTCTAGTTTCAGTGAACAAGGGCTACTCTTTCCTGTAATGCACAGGCTTCTTGTTGCAATGCTTCTCTTGTTCCAGAACACAGGCTCTAGGCACACGGGCTTCAGTAGCTGCAGCACATGGTCTTAGCTGCTCCAAAGCATGTGGAATCTTAGCTCCCCAACCAGGGATCGAACCATGTCCCCTGCCTTGGCAGGCAGATTCTTAACCACTGGGCCACCAGGGAGGTCCAGTACCTACATTTTTGTTTCAAGATCCTGATGACTCGTATCATTACATAAATGTCAGGGAGGGAGTGATATACCACCAAAAGGGAGTTCAGTTGTGGATGTCTTAATGTCGTGATTCCCATTACACCTGTAAGGGGTAATATAAAATAGAGTTACAATCATCAGGATTAGACGGGCTAGGAATGCAAGGTCTGAAAGTAGGAGAGAAGAGTCCCTGGATTGACCTGAGGATGGGCCACCACTTGTAGATCCTCAGAAAGATGAGTGAGCAGTGGAGGCAGGGAGGATCTGTGAAGGAGGAGGAGGCAAGAGAAGGAGGTGTTGGTAGGAGGGAGGCATACGTTGTGAAGGGGAGTATCTTCCAAGAGATGGGGATGAGGGTGATGCCTGACCCTGGGAGCATGGAGGGCATAGGTGACCTTTTCCGTTTCAAAAGTAGAACACTGAGAGCAGAAGCACAGGCAGAGTGGGTCAAAGTCAATCAGCCTGTTGACACGAGAGCTACATTCAACTTTCAAGAACTATTGTTGTGAATGTGTGTGTGCGTGCTCAGTTGCTTTAGTCATGTCCAACTCTTTATGGCCCCATGGATCACAGCCCACCAGGCTCCTCTGTCCATGGGATTTTCCAGGCAAGAATACTGGAGTGGGTTGCCATTTTCTTCCTCCAGGTGATGTTCCCAACCCAGAGATTGAACTCACATCTCCTGCATTGCAGGCAGATTCTTTACAGCTGAGTCATCAAGGAAGTGTGAATGGGAGCCAGGAAATGGCCATGACTAGAGGTGGGAGATGCAGAGTACATCATGGGAAATGCTGGGCTGGAAGAAGCACAAGCTGGAATCAAGATTGCTGGGAGAAATATCAATAACCTCAGATATGCAGATGACACCACCCTCATGGCAGAAAGTGAAGAGGAACTAAAAAGACTCTTGATGAAAGTGAAAGAGGAGAATGAAAAAGTTGGCTTAAAGCTCAACATTCAGAAAACTAAGATCATGGCATCTGGTCCCATCACTTCATGGGAAATAGATGGGGCAACAGTGGAAACAGTGTCAGACTTTATTTTTTTGGACTCCAAAATCACTGCAGATGGTGACTGCAGCCATGAAATTAAAAGACGCTTACTCCTTGGAAGGAAAGTTATGACCAACCTAGACAGCGTATTAAAAAGCAGAGACATTACTTTGCCTACAAAGGTCCGTCTGGTGAAGGCTATGTTTTTTCCATTGGTCACGTATGGATGTGAGAGTTGGACTGTGAAGAAAGCTGAGCGCCGAAAAATTGATGCTTTTGAACCGTGGTGCTGGAGAAGACTCTTGAGAGTCCCTTGGACTGCAAGGAGATCCAACCAGTCCATCCTAAAGGAGATCAGTCCTGGGTGTTCATTGGAAGGACTGACGCTGAAGCCCAAACTCCAATACTTTGGCCACCTCATGCGAAGAGTTGACTCACTGGAAAAGACCCTGATGCTGGGAGGGATTGGGGGCAGGAGGAGAAGGGGACGACAGAGGATGAGATGGCTGGATGGCATCACCGACTCGATCGACATGAGTTTGAGTAAACTCCGGGAGTTGGTGATGGACAGGGAGGCCTGGCGTGCTGCAGTTCATGGGGTCACAGAGTCGGACACGACTGAGCAACTGAACTGAACTGAACTGAGAGGAGGGAGACGTGTATGGCCAGCAGCGGGCTTGTGGTTAGTTGGTTACAAGGGACATATAGGACTGTGTTCATGCGTGGAAGGAAGTGAACTTGCAGGAGAGGAGAATTGCTGATCTTTGTGAAGCACACCTCACCTTCCAGGGTTTCCAACAGGATGTAATGCCTGCACGTGTGGGCTGCTCTTGTTCCTAGAGCCAGGAGCCCCCCATTTTGATCCAACTGTGAGGGGAGGCCCCATTGTGATGGCAGTGCCCTAGTCACATCCTCCCCTGCCTGCCCTGGGTCTACTGCTCCAATTGAGTGCATTTTAGGGAGTTGGTTGTTGCTATCTTTTCAGAGAACTTAGCCCCTTGACAGTCTGCAGAAGGAATCCAGGCACACCTGGCATTCTTTGTCTTGGTCAGGCCTATTAAATATTTGGGGCCAGGATGGGGGTCTCCTGGAGGGGAAGCAGCCTCTCTAGGTTCCTCATTCCATAGTCCGCCCCCACCAGCGGGACAGATTGCTCTTGATTTTTTCTAATTTAAGTTTACATTTTTTCTATTTGGCTGCACCAGATATTTAGTTGTGGCATGGGGGATCTAGTTTCCTGACCAAGGATCAAACCCGGGACCCTGCATTGGAAGCACAGAATCTTATCCAGTGGACCACCAGGGAAGTCCCAGATTGCTCCTGATTATCTCAAGTGCAAAGGTCCATATAGTCAAAACCATATTTTTGCCAATAGTCATATATGGATGTGAGAGTTGGACCATAAAGAAGGCTGAGTGCTGAAGAATTGATGCTTTTGAACTGTGGTTCTGGAGAAAACTCTTGAAAGTCCCTTGGACAGCAAGGAGATCAAACCAGTCAATCGTAAGGGAAATCAACCCTAAATATTCATTGGGAGGACTGATGCTGAAGCTGAAGCTCCAGTACTTTGGCCACCTGATGAGAAAAGCCAATTCATAGGAAAAAAACCTTGATGCTGGGAAAGATTGAGGGCAGGAGGAGAAGGGGCAACAGAGGATGAGATAGCTGGATGGCATCACTGGCTCACTGGACGAGTTTGAGCAAACTCCAGGAGATGGTGAAGGACAGGGAAGCCTGGCGTGCTGCAGTCCCTGGGGTCACAAAGAGTCAGACACGACTTAACGACTGAACAACAACAATCAGAACTGCCTTGATCCCTCCAATCACTCACCCTCCAAGCAGCTTAACAGAATTTCTCCAAAACAAATGGAGTCATCTTACTGAGGGGAATTTCAATGAATAAAAATTTCTCTACTTTAAGCCTATCCGGTTGTTTGAAGAAAGAAGATAGAATTGACTTACTATGACTCCAGGGAATGAACCAAGACCAGAAATGAAAGTTCAAGAGAAGGACAAATGAAGAAATGTTTTAACACTCACAGTTGTCTAGCATGGGACAGGATGCCCAGTCAAGGGTGAGCTCCCTGACACCCGAAGTAAGCAAGCAGAGGGAAGATGGCTGTCGCTCCAGGATGATGTACCTGTGTCTGCCCTGGAAAGGACTTTGGACTGGGTGGCCTCCCCAGCCTGGAGCAGCTCTGGATCTACAACACGTAGTGATCGAGGTGGGGCCTTTCACATTAGTTTTCTAATATGATTACATTACATTGCTCTTAATACTAATTACTGTGGGCTTCCCAGGTGGCCTAGTGGTGAAGAATCCACCTGCCAATGCAGGAGACTCAGGTTCAATCCCTGGGTTGGGAAGATCCCCTGGAGAAGGAAATGGAAACCCACTCCAGTATTCTTGTCTGGGAAATCCCGTGCACAGAGGAGCCTGGTGGGTTACAGTCCACAGGGCCACAAAAAGTCAGGCATGACTGAGTGACTGAGAATAATACGAATTATTACTGAGAAATAATCATCTAGAAAATAACCCCAATGGACTTTTATGCATTATGTAGTTTTCCAGAGCATTTTGGAAGTTTTTTACTACCCAGAGAAGGAAGCCAGGTGGAACCAGCCAATCAGAAGATGGTCCTTTGCAGTCCTCTCTAGAGATGCATGTGATGGCGGGAGAGATGCAGACCTGCCCCTTCCCCCACCCCAGCCCTGAATCTTCTGGTCGGTTTTGTTTAACTCTCATGTGGAGACAGATACTAATTTATTCCTTGGTAGATGAAAATAATCTCTAGTAAAGAGGCTTTTCAGGACCAAGTAGCAGAAATAATGCAAGTGTGTTTGGGGGAACAGCACAGGTGTTCAGGCGGTGGTTGACATTTGCTTTATCCACGTGGTCCAGGTTTCTTCCTGACTCCTCCATAGGGAAATTATCCTCATTAACATGGAGATAAAAGAGAGATGTGTTTGTAATGCCCAGAAGGTTCTCAAAAACAATAACAGTAGGGCTGGCTGTGGGGTGTCCTCTATAATCTTGCTTACTGACTTCTCCTAAGAGCACCCAGACATATCTGCAGAGAGACCAGAGACCTCTAGACCTGCACGCCCCTGAGCTCAAACAAACCTCCCTGCCAAGAACCTTGCTCAACAGTTGCTATTACATTTTTGGGGGGAAAAAAACAGAAAGTCACCATTTAGCTCACTATCCAGTAAAAACAACAACAAATTGTCCCTGAAAGGTTCCCCACAGGGACAAGAATTCTGCTATCAAACTTAGGAAAATAACAAAATTGCTACTGAGATGAAGGAAACTAGAGGCAAGTCATCAGGGAGTCCTTTAGGCAAAATAAACCCAGTCTTTGAGAAGCTGAAGCCTTTAAAAGGAGCTGCCCCATCTTTCTTTCCAAAGGAGGAAGGGGAGGGAATATGAGCAGATTGCTTTCACTGTCGCCCACTCCCCCTACTTCATCTAGCAACTCATCCGTAAGGACCAGTCCCTCCCACCTGGCGGGCCTCCCAGGCTCTCCTGAGGGCCGAGCAGGAGGCAGGGTCTGGATGCTCACAACCCTGCCGAGCGCAGGGCAGTCCCCAGGAGCCCCCGCCTCAGATCGCCATGCCACTGGTGCTGTTGAAATGCTTTGAGCACCTGGAAAGTTCCCAAAGGGTGGGGGTTAAGGCACTAAATTCAAAGGTGCCAAGTTGGGAGCCAGCTTTTCTGGCAGAGGCTGGAGCCAGACGTGTCCTGGGTCACCCAGGGATCCTGGAAGTCTTGGCAACTGCTCCGGTAGACTGCCGTGTTGTGCATCCACTGGCCACCTTTGCACAGCCAGTAGCTGGTTTTCAGGGCTCTCTTCTGTATATGGTCTCTTCCCAGGGGCTGCTGGGTTATAGATTTGTGTCCCCACATTCAACTGTTGAAGTCTTAACCCCCGTATCTCAGAATGTGACTGTATTTGGAGATAGACCTTTGAAGAGGTGATTAAGAAAAATGATTTCACTACGCAAGTGAAAGTGTTAGTTGCTCAGTCATGTCTGACTCTTTGCAATCCCATGGGCTGTAGCCTGTCAGGCTCCTCTGTCCATGGGATTTCCCAGGCAAGAATACTGGAGTGGGTTGCCACTTCCCAACCTGGGGATAGAACCCATGTCTCATGCATTGGCAGGTGGTTCTTTACTGATGAGCTACCTGGGAAGCCCAGTGCAAGTTAACTAGACTTACTGTGGTGGTCATTATGCAATATATACAAATAGTATGTTATATACCTAAAACTAATATGTCAATTATATCTTAAATTTAAAAAAATTTAAATCTCTGCCCTAGAATTTATAATATACATTTGAAATAATCTGAGTCTTTCTTCAAATAATATACTATTTCAGAAGTATTATAAGGATTTTATAAAAGTGTATTTTCAATTCTTCCCTCTCATCTCTGTGCCATTGTTATCATAAATTTAACTTTTACATATACTATAAAAACATATTTCATTGTTATTGTATTTGCTTTGAATAGTTACCTTTTTTTTTGCAATACAATCAAATGTTTTTTAAAAACCATATTATAAGAAAAAAGAAATATATATCAGCAATACTAGGGCCTGGTTTTGTTTTTCCTTTTTCCATTTCCATTTTCCATTCCAAAATTTCCAAAATATTCCCATGTTCTTTATGAATGGGGGTTTTTTTTGGGGGGGGGGGGGGGACGCTGTGCTGCTAGTTCCCGGACCAGGGACTGAAGCTGGGCTGTAGTTCTCTCTCTGACTAGACAGTCACAGTGTCTCCCAGTGTCCAGGCCCAACAGCCCACACCTTGAAAGAAGGGATGGAGGAACCCCACTGTCCGGCTGCCTCTGGTAATCATAGCTCGAGAAAGGCCCCTTCAGCACAGCGCCCGTGCACTTCAGGTCCACGTTCTCCTCCACGGTGATGCTGCCCCAGTGGGAGACCTCGATGACGCGGGTCATGCTGGTGACGGGCAGGAATGGGCCGTTGTTCTCAGAACGCACTTTGTTTTTTTTGTTGTTGTTGTTTGTTTGTTTCCATTTATTTTTATTAGTTGGAGGCTAATTACTTTACAATATTGTAGTGGTTTTTGTCATACACTGACAAGAATCAGCCATGGATTTACATGTATTCCCCATTTCGATCTCCTCTCCCACTTCCCTCTCCACCTGATTCCTCTGGGTCTTCCCAGTGCACCAGGCCTGAGCCCTTGTCTCATGCATCCAACCTGGGCTGGTGATCTGTTTCACCATAGATAATATACATGTTTTGATGCTGTTCTCTTGAAACATCCCACCCTCGCCTTCTCCCACAGAGTTCAAAAGTCTGTTCTGTACTTCTGTGTCTCTTTTTCTGTTTTGCATATAGGGTTATCGTTACCATCTTTCTAAATTCCATATATATGCATTGGTATACTATATTGGTCTTTATCTTTCTGGCTTACTTCACTCTGTATAATGGGCTCCAGTTTCATCCATCTCATTAGAACTGATTCAAATGAATTCTTTTTAATGACTGAGTAATATTCCATAGTGTAAATGTACCACAGCTTCCTTATCCATTCGTCTGCTGATGGGCATCTAGGTTGCTTCCATGTCCTGGCTATTATAAACAGTGCTGCGATGAACACTGGGGTGCACGTGTCTCTTTCAGATCTGGTTTCCTCAGTGTGTATGCCCAGAAGTGGGATTGCTGGGTCATATGGCAGTTCTATTTCCAGTTTTTTAAGGAATCTCCACACTGTCAGAACGCACTTTGAACGTGTCCTGACTGTAGGCGGGGACATCGCGGAAGGGTCCGTAATCCAGGAGGTCCTCGGGCCGCATGGGGTTCCCCAACTTGGTGCAGTTCTCTTCATTCCGGGAGGCGAGCTTCACACGCGTGGTCTGCGTCTTGTTTGGGTAGGGAGAGAAGAAGTAATGGCTCCCCTCAAACACCACTAACTGTTTCTCCGATTGGGGGATCTGGGTGGGTACGGATGAAGCACGTGGGTATAAACAGCTTCCACGATGACAGACCTTGGCCCCAGGATCAAGAGCCACTGGGAGCTTGACTGTGGAGAATCTCCCACTTTCACCCTTAATTTTGATTTCTCTTACTTCCAGATTGTTCTCTTCCTCATCCTCTCCCTTCACCTGCACGCAGAGGTGCGCGAGCCGGGCCTCCAGCTCGGGCTCCAGCGCCAGCAGGAAGGAGGCGGCGCGGACCACCTCGGCCGTCACCATGGCCAGGTGGCTGCTCAGGTCCCCCGTGCGCTTCACAACTTCACATCCTCGTTGACCAGCGGCGGCGCATCCGAGGAGGCGCGGCCCAGAGCCGGGGCGCAGGCCGCGAGCAGCAGCTGCAGCGGCAGCAGCAGGCGGGCTGCGGGTGCCTCCATGGCCGGGACCGAGCTGAGCCGCAGGGCGCCGAATAGTTATCTTTTGGAGCAAATAAAAATAAAGGATTTTACTTAACCTTCATTTACTTATGATACTCTTTTGACCTTTATCATATTCTTTCTGCCTAAAGAACTTCCTTTAGCAATTATGGAAGGGTAGGTTTGCTGGCAATGAATTCCTCAAATGTTCTGTCTGAGAAAGTTTTGAATTTTCATATCATTCATTTTTTAAGGCTATTTTAACTAGGTATAGAGTTTGGTATTGTGAGATTTTTTCTCCCAGAACTTTAAATTAATCCACTGTCTTCTGGCTGGCATGGTTTCTGACAGGAAGTCTGTCGTGATTCTTTCCCTTGTCCCCTGTATACTTGCTTTTTTGACTGCCTTTAAGATTTTCCTTTTGTCTTTGGGTTGCAACAGTTTGTATATGATACACCTAGGTATGTTTGGTTTTGGCATTTATCTTGTTCTTCTCTAATATTCTTGTCTATGATTTTGTATCTGTTGTTTATTTGGACAGTTCTCAGCCTTGTTTTCCCCCCAAGTTATATTGTCTGTCCATTTTCTCTTTTTTCTCCTGTGACTCCAATTATGCTTATGTTAGAACTGAATGATCTGTTCTTTTGCTTGTTTTCACTTTTTTCCCCCTTTGGTTTCAATTTTGGTAATATCTATTGAATTCTTCAAGTTCATTTCTTATTCAGTTCAATAAATTCTAATGATGAACCCATCAAAAGTGCTCTTCATCTCTGTTACTGCAGGTTTGTGTGTGTGTTTAAAAAAATTAGCATTTCCATTTAATTCTTTCTCATGGTTTCCATTTCTCTACTGAGATTACCTATTTGGTATTGCATGCTATCTACTTTTTCCTTTAGGCCTTTTGAAATATTAATCACAATGAATGTCTGATCTTCAACTTGTGAGTCTGGTTCTCATGATTGCTTCATCTCTTCAGACTATGTTGTCTCTTGCCTTTTTTGGTGCATATAATTTTTTATTAGAAATTGGAAATGCTGAATAAGACAATAGATATTAAGATAAGTTTTTTTTTTAATATTTGAAGATAGACCTACCTTTCTTTTGCCTAGGACTTTAGTGTGGTGAGTTGTGTTAATCTAGTCAGGAAGTGGGCTGATTTTAAGTTTCTGTTTGATTTAGCTTCCTTCATTGCACTAGAGGCTTTAAGTCTTCTAGCTATCTATATTTATGGTGTGGGTTACTTTGTCGGTGAGTTTTTCTGAATTTTTGTTCCCCATTTGGTTTTGGGTCTTCCTCTGTTTCCCAGAGAGAACCTATCTCAAGTAGCTCTGCCTACTGTTGTTGTTGTTCAGTAACCAAGTCACGTCTGACTCTGCAACCCCAAGGACCACAGTACCACAGGGACAGGCTTCCCTGTCCCTCACCTCCCTGCTGTTCAGTTCAGTTCAGTCCCTCAGTCGTGTCCGACTCTTTGTGACCCCATGGACCGCAGCACGCCAGGACTCCCTGTCCATCACCAACTCCTGGAGTTTACCCAAACTCATGTCCACTGAGTCGGTGATACCATCCAACCATCTCATCCTCCATTGTCCCCTTCTCCTCCTGCCCTCAGTCTTTCCCAGCATCAGGGTTTTTTCCAATGAGTCAGCTCTTTACATCAGGTGGCCAAACTATTGGAGCTTCAGCTTCAACATCAGTCCTTCCAATGAACACTCAGGACTGATCTCCTTTAGGATGGACTGATTGGATCTCTTTGCAGTCCAAGGGATTCTCAAGAGTCTTCTCCAACACCACAGTTTAAAAGCATGAATTCTTCAGCACTCAGCTTTCTTTATAGTCCAACTCTCACATCCATACATGACTACTAGAAAAACCATAGCCTTGACCAGACGGACCTTTGTTGACAAAGTGATGTCTCTGCTTTTTAATATGCTGTCTAGGTTGGTCATAACTTTCCTCCCAAGGGGTAAGCGTCTTTTAATCTCATGGCTACAGTCACCATCTACAGTGATTTTTATTCTGCCATTATTTTTATTGGATGCTTGCTAGCATGTATGAGGGAAGAGGGTAGATGGCTCATTCTGTGATATTCTAATTAAGCCTCAGTCTTAGGAAACACTGTCAACCTGGGTCTCAGAGGTAAAACCTTCACAAGTAATCCTGTCCCTCCTCCATGGGTAGAGGTTTTGTTTTCTGTTCTTCCCTAGCTGAAGCATGTTTCCACTAGTGAACTTAGGGTACAGGTTTTGTCACACTTCCCTCTGCATGTTAAGGCTTTTCTTCTCTAGGGAAGATGCGGGATGTGAGTCTGCCAAGTGTGTCAATGGCTAATGGTCCCCTCGCTCAGCTAGTAATACAGGAAAGTTTTCTCAGAAATCTCTCCTAATCCTGTCTATCGTCACCTGGTAGAATTCCCAGGAGGAAATCCTGCAACAGAAGCCTCTCTTATGTTAGCCTCCTCTCGGCTGTTAGCAATTTGTTAGAAATGTCTAGCTGAACCATCATATTGACCTATACAGTGTTCAGTAGCTTCTGTTCTAGATAAACAAATGCTTGGGTCCTGTTTCTCCCAGCAAACATCTGTCTCCAGATTTCAGGTAAATTGTTTGTCTTGCAACCTCAGTTCTCTAGTGGCTCCAAGATAAGTCATTAATTTGTAGTCTACTGTGGTATTTGCTTATTGTGAATGCAGTAACAACTCTATTTCAAGCTGTCTACATCTCTGAGCTGAAACTGGAAGCCTACTTTGGCATTTTAATTAACACAATACCCTGGGAAGAAAACAAACAAATCTGATTTGTTTTTCCTGTTGCTTTCATGAATCAAAAGCCAGAAACTGGGGGAAAAAAAAAAAAGTTCTGTCAGAGTAAAAGCACCTCCAGGGCTTCCCTGCTGGCTGAGTGGTAAAGAATCCTCCTGCCAATGCAGGTTCAGTCCCTAGGTCAGGAAGATCCCCTGGAGAAGGAAAGGGCAACCCACTCCAGTATTCTTGCCTGGAAAATCCCACGGACAGAGGAGCCTGGCCAGAAATAGTCCATGGGGTCACAAAGAGTCAGACATGACTTACTCTCTAAATAACAACAACAAAGGGACCTCACCATAGAGGTAATGCCTCCGAGATTGTTGCTTTTCCATCTATAGCTTCATTGTGACTTCAGATCATGGTGTAGTGAATTGTTTTATCCCAGTAAACAAGTGTCAGTCTGTAAGTTGTGAATGCTGGAGGCTCTTTTCAGCCACTTGTCAACAGTCCTATCCTATGTCCTTAGTCTACTGGGCTCTAACAGTATTTATGATTTGGTTGCTGGACAGTAGTGTCTTATTTACAGTCCCTATTTTCTGTAATTTCTCTCACTTGTACTTCCTTTGATTTAAAAAGACTTTTTATAAGATTGTGATGAGGAATGAATCAAAACCTGATTTTCTAAAGACCTTCTGGAAAACTGGGCTTTTTGTTGGGAAAAAAAAAAATAAGCAAACAGCCAACCAGACTCCTGTTTCTATATCTTCTCCTGGCTTCCATGGTAAGTAATCCATTTTCAAGGTCACATGCATTGTGATTAGAGACAATGTAATTTAGGGATAAAAAGAAGATTTTTGCTGTTTCTTTTCCCATTAACAAGACACCATTCCTCTTGGTCATCCCTTTGCTTATACTCCTCCCCATCCTTGCCCAACTACTCTAAGTTTCAATGCGACTTACAATACCCTTGTTATAATGTTTGTATTCACTTTGTAAATTAATTATATCTTTGGTGATCCACGAGAAGTTGAGTCTAAAAATTGCATTTATAACATTTTAACTATGTATTAATCAATGTCAATCACTGTAGAACCAAGTAGTATGATTGGAGAAATAAATATAATCCTCTGGGACTAAAGCCATCTCCGCAATGTTCCCAGCATCAAAGCCATGTGAATTTTTTTTTTTTTTTTTTGGTTATACTCCAACAAATACTCAAAATCCTACTGTTATTTAGTTTGCAGTCTTATCCTGAAAATCCTATCATTAATCTTCAAGAAGTCTTGTTCCCTGCTCCTTTTTCAGATTAACCTATTCTAGTTTCATGCGGAAAATGTCACACAGAGTTCCAAGATCTATATTTCTTTCTTTTTTAAATTAATTTTTATTGAAGTATAGTTGATGTACAATATTATATAAACTATACTTCAGTAAAAAATTAATTAAAAAAAGAAAGAAAGAAATATAAGTCTCAGAACTCTGTGTGACATTTTCCCCATGAAACCGTAACAGGTATACAGTATAATGATTCACAATTTTAAAGGTTATACTTGATAATATAAAATTTATATTTTAAAGGCAAGACAAGAAAAAAATTGAACATTGAATTCTCTCCCCACAATGTGCAGTGTGTATCTGCATTATATGTTAACCAGAGCTCCCCAAAGATGGGCGTGCATGTTCAACCATAAAGCCAAGTTTTTGTTTTCTTTCTTCTGGCTAGCAATGTAACTTCTTAAAATGGCCTTCTTTCCCAACTCTGTAGGGGTTCATGGTGACTTGCTACTCACTTTATATGTGTTTACCTGGATTATGTATTGTCCGTGACCTTTATGTAAAATATCAGTATGTCATACTGATATACAACTAAGCCTTTGGCTTCTAACAGGCAGGAACAGTGCTCAGGGCTGTCTGAGAATCTGCTTTCCAGATTGTAATCCTCAGTTTGGCTCAAATTGCATTCTCTTTTTTCTTCTTAACTTGATAGTAATTGAGTTTTCATTGACATACTTTATGTGCATGTGTGCTATATCACTTCTGTTGTGTCTGACTCTTTTATGACCCTGTGGACTGACTGTAGCCCACCAGGCTCCTCTGTCCATGGGATTCTCCAGGCAAGAATACTGGAGTGTGTTGCCATGCCCTCCTCCCGGGGATCTTTCCAACCCAGGGATCGAACCCACATCTCTTACATCTCCTGCATTGGCAGATGGGTTCTTTACCACTAATGCTATACCTGGGAAGCCCATATTCTATTTATGGTGGTGGTTTAATCACTCAGGTGTGTCCAACTCTTGCTTCCCCATGGGCTGTAGCCCACCAGGCTCCTCTGTCCATGGAACTTCCCAGGCAAGGATATTGGAGTGGGTTGCCATTTCCTTCTCCAGGGGATCTTCCTGACCCAGGAATTGAACTTGAGTCTCCTGCATTGCAAGCGGATTCTTTACCTACTGAACGGTTATTATAAAAGATTGGCTAGATTCCCCATGTTGTACAATGTATCCTTGTAGCTTATTTTATACATGGTAGTTTGTAGTTTATTCTCTGTATCTGTGAGTCTGCTTCTTTTTTGTTATATTCTTTGGTTTCTTGTACTTTTTGGATTCCACATTTAAGTGATATAATACAATATTTGTCTTTTTCTGACTTATTTCACTTAGGACAATACCTCCAAGTCCATCCATGATGCTACAAAGGAGAAATTTTCCTTCTTCTTTTATGACTTGAGTAGTAGTCCATCATAATATCTATATCTATATCTATATCTCACATGTTTTATATCCATTCATCTTTTGATAGTTACTCAGGTTGCTTCCATATCCTGGCTATTATAAATAATGCTGCCATGAGTGTTGAGATACATGTACCGGTGTTTTTATTTTCTTCAGATATATACACAGGAGTGGAACTGCTGTATCATATTGCAGTTCTATTTTTAGTTATTTTCCACAGTAACTGCACCAATTTATAGGCCCACCAACAGCGCACAAGGGCTCCCTTTTCTCCACATCTTCACCAACATTTGTTATTTGTATCCTTTCTGATGAAAGTCGTTCTAACAGGTGTGAGGTGATATTCTAATTTTGATTTGTGTTTCCCTGCTGACTACTGATGTTGATCATTTTCATGTGTCTTTTGGCCGTCTGCATTTACTCTTTGGAAGAGTGTCTGATCAGTTCTTCTGCCCATTTTTTAATTGGGTTCTTTGCTTTTTGATGTTGAGTTGTATGATGTGTTGTATATGTTGGGTCATATCATTAGAATATTTTCTCCCATTCAGTAAGTTGTCTTTTTGTTTTGTTTTTGTTTTGTTGATGGTTTTCTTTGCTGTGCAAAGAAATTAGATCTCATTTGTTTACTTCCTATTGTATTTAAACTTCAGGAGACAGATAAAAAAAAATATTGCTACGATATATACCAAAGAGTGTTCTGCCTGTTTTCCTTTAGGAGTTTTATGGTTTCTGGTCTTACATTTAGGTCTTTAATTCATTTTGAGTTTATTTTTGTATGAAAAAATATACATGAGAGAGTGTTCTAATTTCATTCTTTTACATGTAGCTGTCCAGTTTTCCCAGCACCACTTATTGATAAGACTGTCTTTTCTCCATTGCATATTCTCTCCTCCTTTGTGAGGTTAATTGACCATAAGTGCTTGGATTTATTGCAGGTTCTCTACTCTATTCCATTGATCTACGTTGAGACTTCCATTTCTTGAATTCTCTCTCCTTCCCCTGGGATCCATCCTCAGGTTCCTCATCTTGGTCCCCTTCTTTGAAGCTGTTGGTTTTCCTCAAGGCTATCTTGGTTGCCCATTGTATTTACAGATGAAAACCAGACTGGTTGATCTAGGAGGATGTGCACTGTGGATACCTCTACATGCAGAACCCTTTCCTCCCCAGACTCTCCCTCCAGAACAGGAAGACCGAGTCCCTGGACAGGGAGATTCAACTAATAGGTTCAATTTTAGGAAGCACGGTCAGGAAGCAGATGCTTGGTCCCTCCCACCTGCACAAAGTCCTACATGAGGAGGACTTTCCTCAGGAGTGGGGTGCCAACATCCACACTGGGGCCTAACCCTAACCCACCTACCCCCACCACGTCATTCTCAGGGCAGCTCTGCTGACTGAGCAGGAATGATATCCGGAGTTGGAACTGTGAGGGGACTGCCCAGAGGGGCTGTCGTTCTTCAGAGACTTTTATAGAACTTACTTCTTGGAAGGAAAACCAGACAGAGTATTAAAAAGCAGAGACATCACCTTGCTGAAAAAGGTCCGTCTAGTCAAAACTATGGTTTTTCCCGTGGTCATGTACGGATGTGAGAGTTGGACCATTAAGAAGGCTGAGCGCCAAAGAATTGATGTTTTCAAGTTGTAGTGCCAGAGAAGACTCTTGAGAGAGTCCCTTGGACTGCAAGGAGATCAAACCAGTCAGTCCTAAAGGAAATCAGTCCTGAATATTCATTGGAAGGACTGATGCTGAAGCTGAAGCTCCAGTACTTTGGTCACCTGATGTGAAGTCGACTCATTAGAAAAGACCCTGATGCTGGGAAAGATTGAAGGCAAAAGAAGGCGGCGGCCAAGGATGAGATGGTTGGATGTCATCATGGACTCAATGGACATGAGTTTGAACAAACTGGGAGATACTGAGGGACAAGGAAGCCTGATGTGCTCCAGTCCATGGGGTCACGAAGACTTGGACATGACTTAGTGACAGCACAAACAATAGAACCAGCTTAATTTCAGCCCCTCTTTTCACCAGTGTGGCTTGTGTCTGTGAAACTGAAACTTCAGCATCTTTGGGAGCAAAGATGAGGGCTCTGTTTCCAGGCCATTTTCTCTGATGCATCTTTTGAGCTGTGGCCCACTCTGCTGTGGGTAACTTAATAGTGTCAGCACATGTCCTCTCCACCTTCCAGAAGTAGATCAAAATCTAATCTGCCACTGGGTACCACTCTCAGCTCTCTCGTGGAATTACTCCATTTTCAACTCCATTTCATAGCATTCTCAGTGGAACTGTGGGAAGGAGGCAACCCAGAAACCCTGAAACCAGAAAGTACATCTGTCCACAGGATGAAATACACAAGGTCAATTTACTGTTGGCAAAATTGTAAACCAAATAATTCCTACAAATAGACAATATGGACAATCTTATAAAACAGAAATAGTTTTCCATTGGTTGAATAGAAGAAACAGTACTTCTTTTCTATATAATTTTATTTATTTATTTTTGGCTGTGCTGGGTCTTTGTTGCTACATGGACCTTTCCCTAGTTGGAGCAAGCAGGGACTATTCCTACTTGCAGTGTGCGGGCTTCCTCTTATTGCAGAACACAGGCTCTAGGGATGTGGGCGTCAGCAGCTGTGGCTCTCAGACTCCAGAGCATGGGCTCAGAAGTTGTGTTGCAAGGGGCTAGGTTGCTCCACAGCACGTGGGATCTTCCCAGATCAAGGAGCTTGTC
Organism: Muntiacus reevesi; assembly: GCF_963930625.1. Taxonomy (NCBI): domain Eukaryota; kingdom Metazoa; phylum Chordata; class Mammalia; order Artiodactyla; family Cervidae; genus Muntiacus; species Muntiacus reevesi. The sequence continues at coordinate 97,441,624 of NC_089251.1, forward strand.
TTCTACACTGGCAGGTGGGTTCTTTACCACTGAGCCAACTGGGGAAGCTCCGGAATAGTACTTCTAAAAAAGAGATTTGCTAATTTGGAGAGGTCTCCAAGACAGAATTTTAACCCAGGTTAAAGAGTACGTGATTCTTCATTTTCTAGGGGTGTTTGAAAGAATATTATTCATCCGTTAGGTAGAACTGGTTTTTCCTCCCTCCTCTGTCTGTGGATATTATTGATCATTTTATGAGCCCAGAAAGCTGCAACTGAAGTCAACAGTCTCAGTGGCACTGAGTAAGTGTCCCCCTCAAGGTGCTGAAGGGGTTAATCCCTTGACCTTCTGAGTTGGAGAAAGCTAGGCTCAAGGGGCTGAACAGGATGCACGAAAATATAAGATGTGAGTCACTGGTTCCGGGAACTTTATGTTTTCAATGAAAATCCATCTGAGCAGCCACCTCTAATGAAGCATCTTTAGATGAATTGGATCCCTTCATAAATCCAAAGGATAAATTAAATAAATGAACTATGTGAGGCCAGTTGATTTGTTGTTCACTTTTCTTCTGGAAAGGTTCGACTGCAGATTTATTACTGCATTTCTGAAGTCACTTGATTTAGTGCTGACGTCTTCTGGAGCTTTTGATATCTGCGGCAATGATTGAGACCTTGGAAAACATGCAAATGTGTTTTCCACAATATTTATTTATGTCCCCTGCCCCAAAAGCACAAACACATTGCTGAGAATGTTACTTAAAAGAAAGAAACCAAAGTTTCTTTTTCCCCTATAATGTACCACTTGGACTGCAAGAAGATGAAACCACTCAATCCTAAAGGAAAGCCCTGAATATTCATTGCAAGGACTTAACCAATACTTTGGATACCTGATATGAAGAGCTGACTCATTGGAAAAAACTCTGCTGCTGGGAAAGATTGGGAGCAGGAGGAGAAGGGGACGACAGAGGATGAGATGTTTGGATGGCATCACTGACTCAATGGACATGAGTTTGAGCAAACTCTGGGAGATAGTGAAGGACAGAGGAGCCTGGCGTGCCGCAGTCCATGGAGTTGCAGAGTTGGACACAACTTACTGACTGAACAACAGCAACAACGCACTGCTTAAAGAACAGCTTCGAGCTGTCCCTGCTTGGCCTGCCCTTTTAGTACTTTTGGGGCTGGTGTCACGAAAGGCAGGGACACCGGGCTGGGACACTGGTTTCAAAACTACCATAGGCTGTATGTGTTCACTGGTTTGCATTTCATAATAGTGTAAAGTGGACACAGTCTAACTTTTATTTCAGCCACTTTGAGGGAGAAAAGAACACCATGGCCTCTGGGAAGAGTGGATGTTATGTGTCAATTTGATTGGATCACGCAATGCCTGGTTAAATGTTATTTCTGGGCGTGTCTACGAAGATGTTTCCAGAAGAGATTCACGTCTGATTTGAATAGCTGACCCCTATTTGGTTTGGGGAACGTGACAAGTTCTGTTCTGCTCTGCACTTAGCACAGCCCTGGACTGTAAATCTGGAATAAAGGGACGTTCTTTCCTGTCACCATGGTTGTGACTCTCCCGAAGGGACCCCTGAGTTACTCCAGGAGGCCTCGTGTGTGTGCATGCGTGTGTGTGCATGCGTGCTAAGTCTCAGTCGTGTCTGACTCTTTGCAACCCCGTGGACTGCAGCCAGTCAGGCTCCTCTGTCCATGGAATTCTCCAGGCAAGAATACTGGAGTGGATTGCCATGCCCTCCTCCAGGGGATCTTCCCAACCCAGGGATCAAACCTATATCTCTTAAGTCTTCTCACTGGCACACAGGTTCTTAGCCACTAGTGCCACCTGGGAAGCCCAGAAGGCCTCGCACCAACATCTAAATCCCAAGGTCACTTCCTCGTCTCCCTGCCCAAGCAGTTCACAGTCACTCCCGTGAAGGGGCGCTTCAGCACTTTGCTGTATGCAACCAAGCCATAAGTGGATGCACGATATAAAAATACTACTAAATTAGAGCCTGTGCTCCAAGACAATCCCAGGAGAGTGTTGGCAAGTGCGGGGCCGTAGCAGCTGTGTTTTACCCAGGGTGGGGCTGGGGAAGGTCTCACCGAGGGGTCGGCTTTTGGGACATGTTTGAAATTGGGTTGGAGAAGGGAGGCTGCCATCGAGGAAACAAGCAGGTACATTTCCTGGCATCCCTGGGAGCCTGGCATCTCTGAATGCCCTCATGCCTCCTGAGTACACAGCTCTTAGCATCCAGGAGAGACTGGCCAGACTCCAGGGACCAGACGTTTCCAACACCAGCAACACTGGGATTTTCATGCTTTGGGGCTGGTTCCCACGCCTCAGGAAGCTGATTTCATAATGTCTTCTTTTGACAGATATTTTACTGATCATCCACCAGGAGCAGGGTGCTGGTACACACAGAAGTGGGGAGGGGGATACTCAGGGAAGGGTCGGGTCCCGTGGCCTCTTGTGTGGTGACTCAGCGTGACAACTGCTGTGAGGGACAGAGGACCCCTCAGGGCAGACAGGAGGGGCTCACGGGGGCAGAAGAAATGATGCCAGGCCTCTGGTGCCTGCACTGAGACCCAGGCCCCACGTGAGCTGAGGGGAGGAGGGGCACTGTGCGGAGAAAATTCACTAGTTGAGCTTATTCTCAAATCCACGAAAAATCCCTGAAAAGTGTTTTTTTTAATGTTTATTTATTCATGTTTGGCTGTACTGGGTCTCTGTGGCCACATGCGGGCTTTCTCTAGTTGCAGCAAGCGGGGCTGCGTTCGCCGCAGTGCATGGGCTCCTCGCTGCAGAGGCCTTTCTTGCTTCAGGGCGCAGGCTCTGGGCGCACAGGCTCAGTAGGTGGCGCACGGGCTTCGTTGCTCCACGGCATGTGGGATCTTCCCAGACCAGGGGTCCGACCCATGTCCCCTGCATGGGCAGGTGGACTCTTACTAACCCCTAGACCACCAGGGGCTTCCCAGGTGGCACTAGCGGTAAAGATCCCACCTGCCCGTGCAGGAGACGTAAGAGACGCAGGTTCGATTCCTGGGTAGGGAAGATCCCCTGGAGCAGGGCCTGGCAACCCACTCTAGTATTCTTGCCTGGAGAATCCCAAGGACAGAGGAGCCTGGCGGGCTACAGTCCATAAGGAGGCAGAGAGTCAGACGCAACAAGAGCCGGACACCATGGAAACCACATTTACAGTTACATTTGGACCACTAGGAAAGCCCACTGAAAAGTTTTTGTTTTAATTTATATGACATGACCACCATCCACATGCTGACAGCTTGGTCCCTGCATCCCAGGCTACTGCTCTGGCCCCATCAACCTCCTTAGCATCTCCGGACTCCCAGTGAACACCTGCAGCTCTAGACCACATCCCTGCACAGATCTGCTCTTCCTGCCATTGTCCCTGAAATACTGTGATGTAGTAAGAAATATGTGTATTTGGTCTTTGTACTGTTTCTGGCACAAGAGCTGCTAAAACCCTTGCCAGTTCCCAGTGGGGTGAGAGGAGCAGCTATCGTCATTCAGAACAAGCCCCACCTCAAAGTTTGTGCTAATAAAGTGACTCTTGGAGGTTTGGGGCTGGTTGCCAGAGGAATGAACCTTGAGATTCAAGACTGGAGCTTTCAGGACTTCCCTAGTGGTCCAGTGGTTAAGACTCCGCGATTCCCATGCAGGGAGTGGGGCGGGGCAAGTTCAATCCCTGGTCGAGTCAGGGAACTAATATGCTGCCTGGGATGCAGCCAAAAAAACAAGAGAGAGAGATTGGAGCTTTCAACCTCATCCCCACACTGCACGGGAGAGGAGGGGGTGGAGGTCACATTCAGTCACCCGTAGTCAGTGATTTAATCAAACATGGAACGTCCACAAAACCCGAACAACAGGTTTTGGAGGCTGTCAGGTTGGTGAACACACCAAGGGAAGGGTGGGGTTCAAGAGAAGGCAGGAGAGATCTGTGTACCCCCTCCCATGCCTCCCCTCACCACTCTACATACCCCCTCTCCAGGAATCTCTTCCAGCTGGTTGTGAGTTGCATTGTTTATAGGAAACTGGCAAACACATGGAAACAGTTTTCCTGAGATCTGCGAGTCAGTCCACACTCTGTTGGCCCTGAGGAGGCCGTCGTGGGAGCCCCTGATTGACGGCTAGTACGTGGGAAGAGCAGCAGGCCTGTGACTGGTAACTGGAATCTAATTGGAGGCAGTCTTTCGGAGTTGAGCCCTGAGCTTGAGGGCTGTGACTCTACCTCCAGGGAGATAGTAATGGGATTGAAGTGAATTCTAGGATACCCAAACTGTGTCCAGAAAGTCGGAGCATATATTGCATGTTGCATGCTCAGTTGCTCAGTCGTGTCCAAGTCTTTGCAACCCCATGGACTGTAGCCCACCAGGCTCCTCTGTCCACGGGATTCTCCTGGACAGATTCTGGAGCAGGCTCCCATTTCCTTCTACAGGGAATCTTCCCAGCCCAGGAACCCCCATCTCCTGTACCAGCAGGCAGATTCTGGACCACTGAGCCACCGGGAAGTTGTGTCCACAGGTTGAGAATAACACGGATGACATGCTTCTGTGCATCTTTTCCATCTCTGCCTTAAGAGATAGCAAGTTGGGAGCTTGAAATTGGCCATGATGGGAGTATTGACACCGCAGAAATCAGGGACCTCTACACATCAGAGCTTTCAATAGCCCCAGAGAGCCAGTTGTCAGACATCTTCCAGCACACCACTGGAGGACTGAGAGAGAAGAGGGTGACGCAATCATCTTGGCAGACAGAAAGGAGGAAAGACAGCAGGCTCAGGTGGATTTGTGGGCTTCCTCGTGAGACAATGAGGCCTTTTTTTCCCGTCGACTTCCACTTTTCTCTGAGTCAGCTGCTTGCATGAAGAAGCCGAACAGGACAGAAGCCTGGCGCGGTGGATCCAAACCAGCTCGGCTTAGAAACCAATGTGCTGGGAGGGGCACAGCAGAGCAAGGGGATGCAAGACCCGCGGGGATGGATAAATAGGAGCAGCTGAGAAGAGCAAGTGGATGCAAGGCCCGAGGGGATGGATAAATAGGAACAGCTGAGAAGGCAGGAGAGGACACGTACCGCCTGGGTAGGGCGGGAAGGTGCGGAGACGGATTTGCACATGAGCGTTCAGAGCACTGCATTTTGAAAGGATTTGATGCGCAGGCCCTGAGCTGCACACAGTGGCGATGGAGATGGGCTTGGACCTTGTTGTCCTGCAGTCTGGTGAGGAAGACAAGCACCTCGGGAAGAAACATAATTACAGCATTGCGGTGAGCACTCTAGGACAGGGGTTCCTAAGCTTTTGGGCGCCACAGACTGGTTTCATTGAAGACAATTTTTCCACGGGGTGGTGGCAGTTGGGGGTGGTGGTGAGTGGTTTAGGTGGTAATTCAAGGAGTGATGGAAAGGGATTAACAGGCCACAACCTGGGGTTGGGGACCCCAGCTCTAGAGGAAATAAAAGGAAATGCTGATGCCGGGTCATGTGGGGTTTACTTTCCATGGGGTGATGGTCGTCAACAGAACTGGAAGCCCCTTGTATGGTGCTTTTGTTTTGTTACCAAACTGGATTCTTGGACTCTTTGTGTTAGTTGCTCAGTGGCATCCAACTCTTTTGGGACCCCATCTTCATGACCCAGATAATCATGATGGTGTGATCACACACCTAGAGCCAGACATCCTGGAATGTGAAGTCAAGTGGGCCTTAGGAAACATCACTAGGAACAAAGCTTATAGAGGTGATGGAATTCCAGTTGAGCTATTTTAAATCCTGAAAGATGATGCTGTGAAAGTGCTGCACTCAATATGCCAGCAAATTTGGAAAACTCAGCAGTGGCCACAGGACTGGAAAATGTTCATTTTCACTCCAATCCAAAAGAAAGGCAATCCCAAAGAATGCTCAAACTACCACACAATTGCATTCATCTCACACGCTAGTAAAGTAATGCTCAAAATTCTCCAAGCCAGGCTTCAGCAATATGTGAACCATAAACTTCCAGATGTTCAAGCTGGTCTTAGAAAAGGCAGAGGAACCAGAGATCAAATTGCCAACATCTGCTGGATCATTGAAGAAGCAAGAGAGTTCCAGAAAAACATCTATTTCTGCTTTATTGACTATGCCAAAGCCTTTGACTGTGTGGATCACAATAAACTGTGGAAACTTCTGAAAGAGATGGGAATACCAGACCACCTGACCTGCCTCTTGAGAAACCTGTATGCAGGTCAGGAAGCAACAGTTAGAACTGGACATGGAACAACAGACTGGTTCCAAATAGGAAAAAGAGTACGTCAGGCTGTATATTGTCACCCTGCTTATTTAACTTATATGTAGAGTACATCATGAGAAACGCTGGGCTGGAGGAAGCACAAGCTGGAATCAAGATTGCCGGGAGAAATATCAACAACCTCAGATATGCAGATGACTCCACCCTTATGGCAGAAAGTGAAGAAATAAAGAGCCTCTTGATGAAGATGAAAGAGGAGAGTGAAAAAGTTGGCTTAAAGCTCAACATTCAGAAAACTAAGATCATGGCATCTGGTCCCATCACTTCATGGCAGATAGATGGGGAAACAGTGTCAGACTTTATTTTTCTGGGCTCCAAAATCACCGTGGATGGTGATTGCAGCAATCAAATTAAAAGACGCTTACTCCTTGGAAGGAAAGTTATGACCAACCTAGACAGCATATTAAAAAGCAGAGACATTACTTTGCCAACAAAGGTCCATCTAGTCAAGGCTATGGTTTTTCCAGTGGTCATGTATGGATGTGAGAGTTGGATTATAAAGAGGGCTGAGTGCCAAAGAATTGATGCTTTTGAGCTGTTGTGTTGGAGAAGACTCTTGAGAGTCCCTTGGACTGCAAGGAGATCCAACCAGTCCATCTTGAAGGAGATCAGTCCTGGGTGTTCACTGGAAGGAATGATATTGAGGCTGAAACTCCAATAGTTTGTCCACCTGATGCAAAGAGCTGACTCATTGGAAAGACCCTGATGCTGGGAAAGATTGAGGGCAGGAGGAGAAGGGGATGACAGGGGATGAGATGGTTGGATGGCATCACCGACTCGATGGACATGGGTTTGGGTGGGCTCCGGGAGTTGGTGATGGACAGGGAGGCCTGACATGGGGTTGCTAAGAGTCAGACACAACTGAGCAACTGAACTCAACTGAACCGAAGACTGTAAGCCGCCAGGCTCCTATGTCCATGGGGATTCTCCAGGCAAGAATACTGGATCGGGTTGCTATTCTCTTCTCCGGGGGATCTTCCCACCCAAGGGATCGAACCCAGGTCTCCCACATTGCCTTAGACTCTAATCAATAGAAATTGATAAGTGGGCTCCTAGAGGAATTCAGGCAAGGCTTTATTGAGGCTCAGGGCTACAGTGCAAAGTAGCAAAACAAGTAACAGGTGCCCTTGCTTGCTCCCTGAGTGGGGGTGGGCTAGTCCCTTAAATGGGGTGAGGGTGGCTGTGGCTCAGTGGGTCCAGCTGGAGGGGAGGCTGAGATGGTCCGCCCGCCCCCTTGGCGGTGCTGAGTGCAGGGGGGCATGCCCAGGATCCTGCTTTAGCTCAGAGTTGGCAGTTAGTTTGTGGCCTTTTACCTTATGGTTCATAACTGACTGTGCTAAGTTATTTTTAGTTCCTTGTAGTTTCTTTGTATTCTGTTGCTCAAGGAAATGAGTGTTTGTCCAGGTGCAAGCATTTCAAGTAGGGCTTCTCTGGTGGCTCAGCATTAAAGAATCCACCTGCTAATGCCAGAGATGTGGATTTGATCCCTGGGTTGGGAAGATCCTCTGAAGAAGGAAATGGCAACCCACTTCAGTGTTATTGTCTGGGAAATCCCACGGACAGAGAAGCCTGGCAGGCTACAGTGCATGGGTTTGCAAAGAGTCATCATGACTGAGCGACTGATAACTTCATTCAGAGAAAACAGCAGCAGAGCCAAGAGACTGCCAGTATCATCAGCACTAGAGCCTCCAAGTAGGAAAGGCTGGGCAGGCGACCCCATGGACTGTAGCCCGCCAGGCTCCTCTGTCCATGGGATTTCCCAGGCAAGAATACTGGAGAGGGTTGCCGTTTCCTTCTCCAGGGGATCTTCCTGACCTAGGAATCAAACCTGGGTCTCCTACATTGCAGGCAGATTCTTTACCACTGAGTCCCAGGGAATCCGCAAGCAGTGCAATTGCATTTTACCTTTTTTTCTAAATGGATTTTTTAAAAAATTGTACAACTTTTAAAAGAACATTTGGCTGCGTTGGGTCTTAGTTGCAGAATCTCCTGATGCATGGACTCTCTAGGTGCCGCAAGAAGGCACAGTGGGTCTTTGGAATGTGGGATCTCAGTTATCTGACCACAAATCAGTCCTGCATCTCCTGCATTGCAGAGTGGATTCTTAACCACTGGACCCCCAGGGAAGTCCCTGGAATTGTTTTAAAAGAGGGGAAGGGCAGGAAAATGGGTGAGGACCACACACGGAAGGCATCTCCTTGATTTTGGTGAGACTAGCCCAGCCGGTGTCGAGTCACAGCTGCCGAGTGGACACCTGCTGAAAGGATAATGCCAGACCTGCAGGTCACACATCACTGCAGGCGGCAGAGCTGGCGTTGGACACCAGCCCCTTCCTGTCCTGTTCAGATTCTTCACGTTGACCTGTTACTCTAATAATCTATTCCTTGTGTACCAGATGATCATTTTCTTCTAATTTATTACTATTTTCTTGATTTACATGGTTGCATTAGAGTTTTGCACATGGGAGCCTACAGGGGCATCTTTGTTTATTACTTTATAACCTAAAATGGAGGCAGAAAAGCTCTTAACCCAGTTTTATCTTAATGCTAAAATTTTATTATCTTCTAATTCTTGAGCTCTGAGCACCGTGGAAAAACAATCCTTGAGGAACAAGTGTTATAAATTATTAATAACTGTTAAATTAGCATGGAGTTGAGTTCTCCCCTAAGCGTGTTTCATAACTGTGGGGCAGGGAGAGGCCCTAGGTCTCCCTCTCATACAAAGCTGAACAACTCATTAATATAACAAAACACACTTCACTCTCAAGGCTCAGTCAGTGGGGGAGCTCTGTGCTCCCATGGAGAAGACCAATTATTTACTTCTTTTTTTTCCCCCATTTATTTTTATTAGTTGGAGGCTAATTACTTTACAATATTGTAGTGGTTTTTGCCATACGTTGACATAAATCAGCCATGGATTTACATGTGTTCCCCATCCCGATCCCCCCCCTCCCGCCTCCCTCTCCATCCCATCCCTCTGTGTCTTCCCAGTGCACCAGCCCTGAGCACTTGTCTCATGCATCCAAACTGGGCTGGTGATCTGCTTCATCCTTGATAGTATACTTGTTTCAATGCTGTTCTCTCGAAACATCCCACCATTACCTTCTCCCACTGAGTCCGAAAGTCTGTTCTGTACATCTGTGTCTCTTTTTCTGTTTTGCATATAGGGTTATTGTTACCATCTTTTTAAATTCCATATATATGCGTTAGTATACAGTATTGGTGTTTATCTTTCTGGCTAACTTCACTCCGTATAATGGGCTCCAGTTTCATCCATCTCATTAGAACTGATTCAAATGAATTCTTTTTAATGACTGAGTAATATTCCATGGTGTATATGTACCACAGCTTCCTTATCCATTCGTCTGCTGATGGGCATCTAGGTTGCTTCCATGTCCTGGCTATTATAAACAGTGCTGCGATGAACATTGGGGAGCATGTGTCTCTTTCAGATCTGGTTTCCTCGGTGTGTATGCCCAGAAGTGGTATTGCTGGGTCATATGGCAGTTCTGTTTCCAGTTTTTTAAGGAATCTCCACACTGTTCTCCATAGTGTCTGTACTAGTTTGCATTCCCACCAACAGTGTAAGAGGGTTCCCTTTTCTCCACACCCTCTCCAGCATTTATTGCTTGTAGACTTTTGGATAGCAGCCATCCTGACTGGCGTGTAATGGTGCCTCACTGAGGTTTTGATTTGCATTTCTCTGATAATAAGTGATGTTGAGCATCTTTTCATGTGTTTGTTAGCCATCTGTATGTCTTCTTTGGAGAAATGTCTGTTTAGATCTTTAGCCCATTTTTTGATTGGGTTGTTTATTTTTCTGGAATTGAGCTGCAGACACCTTTACTCTCAACGCTCAATCAGTGGGGGAGTTCTGTGCTCCCAGGGACAAGACCAATTATTTACTTCTTATAAATCACAATATCACACTTCCTTCTAGGATAGTGAGGATTCGATGAGTTAGTACTTGATTTGCACACATTGTAAGAGTGTTTGGTGGCCTTGTTGTAATGATTAGCTGTGTGTGTCTTGATTTCCTCATCTGTGACTTAGAGCTATTGTTATAAGTAGCAAATAAGATACTGAATGTCAAGCACTTTTGTTGTTGTTCAGTCACTAAGTCGTGTCCTAGTCTTTATGACCCCATGAACTGCAGTACACCAGGCTACTATGTCCTCCACTACCTCCCAGAGTTTGCTCATGTATGTATGTATGTGCATTGAGTCAGTGATGCTATCTAACCATCTCATCCTCTGCCTACCTCCTTCTCCTTTTGCTCTCCATCTTTCCCAGCATCAGGGTCTTTCCCAATCCGTTGGCTGTTCGCAACAGGTGGCCAAAGTGTTGGAGCTTCAGCTTTAACATCAGTCCTTCCAATGAGTATTCAGGACTGATCTCCTTTAGGATGGATTGCTTTGCTCTCCCTGAAGTCCAAGGGATTCTCAAGAGTCTTCTCCAAGATCACAGTTCAAAAGCATCAATTCTTCAGCACTCAGCCTTCTTTATGGGCCAACTCTCACATTCATACATAACTACTGGAAAAACCATAGCTTTGACCATATAGATCTTTGTCAGCCAAGTGAGGTCTCTGCTTTTTAATACACTGTCTAGGTTTGCCATAGCTTTCCTTCCAAGAAGCAGGCTTCTTTTCATTTCATGGCTACAGTCATTGTCTGTATTGATTTTGGAGTCCAGGAAAATAAAATCTGTCACTGCTTCCACTTTTTCCCCATCTCTTTGCCATGAAGTGATGGGACTGTGTGCCATGATCTTAGTTTTTTTTGTTTTTTTTTTTCTTTTTTAATGTTGAGTTTTAAGCCTTGGCTCAGCTACTGTTTATTGCTTTCTGTTTAGGGGAAACTGGTGATTTAGTAACACCTCACCTGTCAGGAACATCTGCTGACACCTGTGTCTTTATCCATCTAAACACAACCAGGTGGCCAAAATAAGTACCACTGAGGCCATGTTCTGAGGACTCTGGCTTCCTCTGTGATGACATTTTCCTTAGAACCTGTCCGCTCTCTTCTTCCCGGATACAACATTCCTTCAAACACTGGCTTGTGAGTCAGACACAAAGCAAGCAGCCTTCTGAGCTTTACCTCATTTCACCCTCAAAACAATTCTTTGAAATAGATATTACCCCAATCTTAAGAAATGGGCTTAGAGAGGGTACAAAATGTGTCCAATATCACAGTGATGGCATCACAACGCTTCCTTAAACCCAGGTCTTTCTGACTCCTGAGCCTGGCTTTGAACAACTCTGCAGTTTCCAGAACCAGAGCCAATAGGAAGTATCTGATTCCACGGAACTGTCTCAGGCAGGCACAGTGACAGGAAGGAAGGGAGACAGGAGATGGTGCCCAACAGGATCTCAGGGGCAAAGGATGCTTCAGAGAGGAGGGGGTCTTAGCGTGGCTGGCTCCACCCACAGCCCCTCACCCATCCTACCCTCCCACCCTCCTTAGCCTCGTTCAGATGCTGTCTCTTTCTGTCCTCAGAACATTGCCAACCTGTTTTTTTTTTTTTTTTAGTACAACTTTGTCAAGATGTGCTTCACATACAACATTGTGTATTAATGCATGTAGGTGGAATCTAGAAAAAATCGTACAGGTGAATGTAGTTCCAGGGCAGGAGTAGAGATACAGATGTAGGGAATGGATGTGTGGATCCCCCCCTGGGGGTGGGGGGGAGAGAGTGGAATGAACTGGGAGGTCAGGATTGACATGTATACACTACCATGTGTGAAATAGACAGCTAGCGGGAAGCTAGAGGGCTCAACTCATGCTCTGTGATGACCTAGAGGGGTCGGGGTGGGGTGGGGAGGGAGGTCCAAGAAGGAGGCCGTCCATGTGTGTGTGCGTAACTATTTCACCTGGTTGTACAGCAGAAACTAACATTGTAAAGCAATTATACTACAAAAATAAAATATAATTAGTTATTTCTTTCATCAGCGTCTTATAGTTTTCAGAGTACAGGTCGTTTGTCTCCTTAGGTATATTTATTTTGATGTGATGGTACATGGAATTGTTTCTTTAATTTCTCTTTCTGATCTTTCATTGTTAGTGTATAGAAATGCAAGAGATTTCTGTGTAGTAACTTTGTATCCTGTAAGTTTACCAGAGTCATTGATGAGCTCTAGTAGTTTCCTGGTATCATCTTTAGGATTTTCCACGTATTAGGATTTTTCTGTGTATAGTATCATGTCGTCTGCAAACAATGACATTTTTACTTCTTCTTTTACCACTTGAATTCCTTTTATTTCTTTTTCATCTCCGATTGCTGTGGCTAGGACTTCCAAAACGATGTGTTTTTAAAAAACATATTTATGTATTTGGCTGTGCTGGGTCTTGGTTGCCTCATGCAGGATCTTTCATTGCAGCAAGTGGGCTCCAGACTGCACAGGCTCAGTAACTGCTGCTCCGTGGCATGTGGGAATCTTAGCTTCCAACAAGGGGTCAAACCCACATCCCCTGATTGCAAGGTGGATTCTTAACCACTGGACCACCAGGGACATTCCCAAAACTATGTTGAGTAAAGGTGGAAAGCTTGTCATTAGCCTCCAGCAGACCCTTGGTGTGGCTGTGCCGCAGACCCGGTGCCTCCTTCTCATAGCTTTGCCTGCCCCGAGCTCCTCTCCTGGCTCCTCCAGCCCCCGGGCCCCCGTCTTCCAGCGGCCCCAGCCTGGTTTTCTGTTTCTCCCGGCTGCTCTGTTTCTAGTTGATTACAGCTGGCATACAGCCAGAAGCCTCATCCGCCAAGAACGGAAGTCGTCTAGAGCGAACAGGTTCCCCTTAGAGAATTTGAACTGACCCAGCATCTTGTCATTTGTACGGACCTTCCACATTCTTAGTACAATCCTATATTTGATCCCAGAGCTGACAAGTGCTTCCCATTCTCAGTGAAGTTCTCATCTCTGGAAACTATCTGGCCCACTCTCAGTTTTCTGAGCCCTGCATCCCAATTACAAAAGTTGGGAAATAATATATCCTGCCTCATAGAAAGCTAGAACTCCTATACATACCTACAACTCATCCATTCACATCTATTGCTTTCAAATTGGAGTTGATCATTTGGGTCTGAGGCCAGATGGTACAAAAATGATCTTAGGCCCACAGGAGAGTCATTGTCAGTGGTTACATTCTTTCATAAGGGTGATCTAGTGATGTGTCTGCTGCTGCTGCTTTTCAGTTGCTCAGTCATGTCTGGCTCTTTGTGACCCCAAGGACTGTAGGCCTCCAGGCTCCTCTGTCCATGGGATTTTCCCAGCAAAAAGACTGGAGAACCGCCAGGGAAGCCCAGTAATGTGTCAGGACCTCTTAAAAACCCTTAGAATTTTTCATTCCACTGCTAGGAATTTATCTTAAAGACATCAACAGATGTGCCCCCAAATTTGTGTGCAAGAATATCACACAGACTTACTATATTGAAAATCTTGGAAACAGCCCACTTTTCCAAAAATAGGACTAAATAAAATATGGTGCACCCAATAGTGAAATATTATGTAACTATTAAGTCATTTCTCACACAATATTTTTAAAATAAGAGAAATTCCAAAACATTTAAGAATTTCTTAAAAATAAAAGCATACAAGTGAAAATTGTGCTATAACATTTTTTTGTAATAATATTCCAGTTTTGTAAAAAGAAATAAAAATGTTTGTATTCAGGCATGCTTATGACCAAACCAAAAGTATTAACAGTATTTATCTCTGGGTGGTGGTAGAATTACTGGTCATTTTAAAAATACATGTTTCTGTATTTTCTAAGTATCCAACAATCAATGCATTACTAGCCTAATCAGAGAAACAATTATTTCTTTTTATTCAAAGAAATTAAGCCACAAAAAGGCAAAAGCACTCAAAATCGCAAAAGTCTTTGCCTTTTTTTCTTAACTGTTTCACCGCATCTATTCTCAGTAATGTAGATAAAAGAGGAGCTAATGTTTATCATGCTAAGAATCTAACTTCACCTCTTATCTCTGGAAGGTATATACTTTTCCCGTTTTGCAAGTAAGGAAACAAAGTCACGGTGAAAAAGGTGGGAAAACCAAGACGTGAGGGAATTTGTTTGGTCCAAAGGCAAGTTTTCACTTCTGTTCTATTTCTTCTTGTGATTTTTTTTTTTTTTTTTTTACATTTTTGGCTTGCACTGAATGGCATGTGGGATTTTAGTTCCCTGACCAGGGATCAAAGCCAGGCCTCCGTAGAGGAGGCATAGTCCTAACCACTGGACCACCAGGGAAGTCCCTTCTTGTGATAATTTTAAGTTGCATCTTATTCTGTACCTTAGCAACCTGATTTTATCAGAATAAACTTCCCCTTTGGTTAGCGAAGATATTCTGTTTTTCATAAATTCTCATTCTAGTTAGCTTTCTCTAGCTAAGATTTTGCATTGTGTGCTAAGTCGCTTCAGTCATATCTGACTCTTTACGACCCGATGGGCTGTAACCCACAGGCTCCTCTGTCCGTGGGATTCTCCAGGCAAGAACACTGGAGTGGGTTGCCATGCCCTCCTCCAGGGAGTTTTCGCGACCCAGGATCAAACCTGCGTCTCTTACATCTCCTGCATGGGCAGGTAGTTTCTCACCGCTAGCACCACCTGGGAAGCCCAAGATTTTGGCTAACTAGCATCAATTATTTGAATACTCATATTAGAAACTCAGCCTGATTGATCTGAATAAAACAGAAAAGCTGTTCAAACAGCCTGCATGCAGCATTTTTGCACATGCCTTCTTGCTTTGGCACAGTTATCATTGTCAACAAATATCGACACACGAATCTTAGAGAAGTTACAGTGTCCTGTGATAAGGTTAAAGCAGATTTTCATCTCTCCAGGGTCTCATAGAAAACGCTTATGGCTGGTGGTGTCAGCACCCTCCTGTCCCGGTAAAGGCCAGTTGACAGGTTGTTGGAAGCCCCCTGGGGTACCGAGGGGTGGAGGGGCTGACCAGGCTTCAAATACTCTTAGGCGTGACCCACTGTCCACATGTTGTGAAAACTGCCTTTCACAAACTGTGTCACCTACATTTCAGATTCGACTTGGAATTATGTCACGTAAGTCATTTTGCCATCTGTCTGCACCTGTGGTTTCCCTGCCTCTGTGACACAATGACCACTCTGTCCTGCTAATCTGTTGTCATAAGACCAGGAGGGACTGAGCATACATGTGTGAGCTGGGCAAAGTCCAACTACTATCCTTCAGGTTTTGCGATAAGGGAACAGGAAGCCCGAGACATTAAGCAACCTGCCCAAGGTCACGCAGCTCTGAGCGCACCCACCTGCCCAGGACCGTACAGTTTCCTGCTGCTGCATGCGTGGCTTTTAAGCACTTTTTCTCTGGCCGGTCCACACTGAAAGGTGCCCTAAATGTGAGCTCCATCTTGAACTTCAAAGAGTTAATCTGAAAAATAAAGTGAAATATCCCAGTCATAATTTTTCACACTGACTATATATTTAAAGGGACTTCTCAGGTGGTGCTAGTGGTCAAGAACCTGCCTCCCGATGCAGGAGATGTAAGAAACACGGGTTAAATCTCTGGGTCGGGAAGATTCCCTGGAGGAGGGCATGGCAACCAACTCCAGTATTCTTGCCTGGAAAATTCCATGGACAGAGGAGCCTGGAGGGGTGATAGTCCATGGGGCACAAAGAGTTGGACATGACTGAAATGACTTTGCACGTGCATGTTTAAATCAGCTATTTTGGAACTTTGAGTGAAATAAAATATATCATCAAAACTCATTTTACTTCTGTTTTTATCTTTTGAAAACATGGTTACTGGAAAAAATTTATATTTTATGTTGTAGTATAGTTGATTTACAATGTTGTGTTAGTTTCAGGTGTATAGTGAAATGATTTGGTTATGCATACGTGTATATTCATTCTTTCTGAGATTGTTTTCCTATGTAGCTCATTACAGAGTATTGAGTAGAGTGTCCTGTCCTATACAGTGGGTCCTTGTTGTGGAAAATCTGAAGTTGCAAATGTGATGCACATTCTATTTCTAGGGATTCACGTTGGAGGGACCTATTTCTTCATCTGTAAAATGTTATCAGTCAGTTCAATCACTCAGTCATGTCTGACTCTTTGCGACCCCACGGACTGCAGCATGCCAGGCTTCCTTGTCTGTCACCACTATAAAGTGCTATAAGCAATGAAAACATATGTAAAGTGCCCAAGTCAGAGAATGTTCTTGAAATGTTTGCTTTCCTCCCACCGAACCCCCCCCCTCGCCGCTCCTTTCTCCCACCAGAACACCCAGGTCTCCTGATTCCCACATGCACACGTGTTCAGAAACTCTAAAAGAACCACTGTTTCTCCACTTCCATCCAGACTCCTCTTTAGCAGAGGCAGTTTTAAAGTCATGTGTTATTAGAAATCTTATAATGTACAGTTTGTAAACGGCAAGTCAGAAATTGGAAGCTCAGCCCAGGATCCCGAGACTGACTGTCCGAAAGCAGAGGCATCAGAGAATGCACTCATTCATAAGCTCGCCACAGACATGAGGTGGAAAAGAAACTGATGTGCAGACAGGAAGTGCACACAAGGTTAATTCATTGCCACTGAGGCTTGCTGAGCATGGTCTGGCTGTGACGTAAATTATTCATGCATTCCCCCACAGCACCCTTATGCTGAAGGCTGATGTCAGGACAGGATCCCAACTTCCTCTTCTGCCCCCCACCCCCCAGGAGCTGAGCAGCAGTGTACAGGGTCAACACACCATCCTAAAATCCACTCTGTCCTCCAAGGGGGTCCACAGTGCAAGGCTGACCACTTCAACTAGGCTTCCTTGTCCAACTGCCAGAGACAGATGGATTCATTCAGCAGCCAGCCCGATACCCCTGAGCAAAAAAGTAGTGATAATGTACAGAATTGATTAATGATGCTCCTCTTGCCATGAGAACGCATGGAGGCTGGACTGCATAAGTGGCCTTTTGTTGCAGGTACAGAATCATCCTCTAATTGTTCATCTAATGTTTCAGATGTCCTAGTCAGGAATAACAAATTCATGTGCTATAGGGGCCCAGAAGTCACAGTGGTAAAGAGTAAGATGAGAGACTTGACTGGTGGTCCAGTGATTAAGAATCTGCTGCCAATGCAAGGGACATGGGTTCAGTCCCTGGTCAGGGAAGATTGCACATGCCACGGAGCAACGAAGCCCATGTGTCACAACCACTGAGCGCTCGTTCCGAGAGCCCATGCTCTGCAATAAAGGGAGCCTGTGCATGTAGTGAAGAGCCAGCACAGCCATAAAGACATAAATATCTATTTTAAAAAGGAGTCAGATGATAGGGGGTGTTGGGGATTGTCCAAGAGGAGATTGCCTGTCCCATCCTTCCAGACAGCTCCTTGCAGACCCAGCACAGATTGCTGCCTTCTGAGGATGCGTGTCTTGGGCTATTGCATCTTCTGATTTTTCACGAGAAGCTGGATTCCCAGATTTTAATGTGCAAATCTCCCAGTTTTTAAATTTAAGTGCTGAATGAATCCTTCCATTGGTCCAGTTCACCTAGACTGTTTATAATCTCTGATCTTATTTGTTCCCCTGTGTAAATGGTGGCCTTTCATAGGAAGGGACATCCCTGTTTCTCCCACATTCCCTTTGGTCCTTTCTTATACCTCATCCTTCTTTGCACAGCGTGTAGCATGTATACCAATTATGATCTTCAACCTTAGTCATCAATGTACTGCTTTGGTATTCCAGATTCTGTGTTCCAGATTCTTATTCTTCTTCATTATTGCTTTATGTGTCGTCTCCTCGTTTCTCAAAGGCCTCCAGACACCTCGAAAGGAAAGGCAGCATGAACAGGAGTCAGTAATGACTTTCTACCAACTACATGCCCTCATCTGTAAGACAGTATTTTCTCTCTTTCAAGGCCAGGTCGTTGCCAGAATGGCAGGAGTTTAGCAGAGAAGAAGGGAGGAATTCCAGGGTAGAGTCCAGAAGGCCTCTCCTTCGGTATAAGGTGGCGCTAAACAGTTAACGCAGGTCCGACTCACCTCCTAGCATCCTCCGCCCCTCCTGCTCCCAGGTCCCACATGCCACCATCTGTGGGAACGTTCTCCCACTTCTGGGACTTGTTCTGTGGTGAGGGTCCACTGCTCCCTCATGCTCTCCCCAACTCAGCCCAGGACTTTGTGTTTGATGACAGGTCCCAGGGGTCTGAGGAACCCTCAAGAAACCAGAAGCTTCAAGTAGAATTCAGTGACGTCCCTGGCTCTTTTGAGTCTAACAGGCCATTTATTTTTTATTTATTTGTCTCTGTAGTATTGATAAAGTCACAAATTGACTTACTGTCCATAGAGAGCAGATCCAGACCATTTCTCTATTGATGAAGTCGACATTGTGAGAACTACAAGACAGCTGGAAAAGATACTAAAGCACTTGTGGGACTTCCCTGGTGGCCCAGTGGCAAAGACTCCGCGCTCCCAGTACAGGGGCTTGGGTTCGATCGCTGGTCAGGGAACTATGTCCCGTTTGGCACAACTAAAGATCCTGCATGTCACAGTGAAGACTGTAGATGCTGTGTGCTGCAGCTGAGACCCAGTGCAGTCAAATACATAAATATAGATAAATATTTTTTAAAAGATACTAAAGCACTTTTTAAGGAACTGGAAGAAGACAGCTGTCTTTTCAGGAAATGAATTGAGAAACACTGGGTGAAGCAACATTAGCTTCCACTCATGTGGAAACCCAGGCATGCAGCAGCTTGTCCACCATGTCTGTACCCTCTGGGGCCGCACCAGGAGCACTTGTAACCTTGATGATGGGAGGGATCAGACTGGGTTCTGCCACAGAATGTCTCCTGGTAGCAACGCAGGAAGAACAATTTCCTGTAAAATCCTCCTAGTTGGTAGAAGAAACATGATACAAAGTGTAAAGTTACACTGCTGTTCACTGAGATCCAGCATGCACAGATCTGTTGTTTAAGAGTTTAAGAGTTTTTCATATACGTATAGCTGATTTTGCTTCCCAGGGGGCTCACTGGTAAAGAACCCGCCTGCCAATGCCAGAGATGTGGGTCTGATCCCTGGGTCAGGAAGATCCCCTGGAGAAGGAAATGACAACCCACTCCAGTATTCTTCTCTGGGAAATTCCATGGACAGGAGAGCCTGGCATCCTACAATCCACAGGGTCGCAAAGAGAAAGACACAGCTTAGTAAATAACAGCATTAAGTCCTACTGTATGGCACAAGGAAGTATACTCAATATCCTGTAATAAAGCATAAAGGAAAAGAATATAAAAATGAAATATACATACATATAAAGGAATCACTTTGCTATACAGTAGAAACCAACACAACATTGCAAATACATCAATAAAAATAAACAAATGCCTTAATAATATAAGTTTTTTAAAAAGTTTTATCCACCCAGTCTTGAAGCCTGTGGGATTTTCTGTGATTTCTGCAGCTAATAATGCCAAGATAAAGATTTCAAAATTCTCTGTAGGGAACAGAGGAGCAGCTGGATCCCCACTTTTGAGGATACAGGACATTCAGAGGCTGTGTTTCATGTCTGCAGGCACACATTTTTGCCTCCATGTTCTGTGTTGGGCAACATACACTGACGTGCCTTTGGTGTTTGGGGAGCACTTTTGCTGCCCCACACTTTGTAACTGGGCTTCCTCTAGCACTTCTTGAGTTCTGCCTTAGGGTGCACTGCAGGGTCCACGTGTTCTGATGCCAGGCATGTCTTGACATCTTGACATTTTGTCTTCTGGGCACTCGTAGCTTCCCATGGCTTGAGTGTCAGTGTATAGCTTATGGTGTGTGACAGCCTCCTGTTTTAGGCATCCCAGGCTCTCTGTGGGTAAACCTCCAAGGGCACAGTGGTTGGGGGCTGTGCTGCTGTTCTTCTAACTCTAGTCCCCAGAGAGGCTGCACTGGAGAAAGGGTCCTACAGAACAACACAATCCTATACCTTCGTGTTTAATGATAAAATCTAAATTTCCCTAAAGTGAGTGTGGCCCAGTCACCGGGGGCCCCCTGTCCTTGCCATTGCTTCCCCTCATGCCCATCCTATCCTCACCGTAACTCAGGAGCAGGTCTTTGGAAAACCTGCTTCCCAGCCACCAACAAATGGACAGCAATGGACTCCCAGCCAGAGGAGAGTCATGACCCCTCCCTTTCTGGAATTTTGAAACTGGAGATCAGAAAGAAATGAGTGTCTTTCCCAATGGAGGAAATTGTAACCTAGGACTCTGCAGTTGGCAGCAGGTATGTCGTTAGCAGGAAGACAGAGTTGCAGTTGCGGAGATGTGGAGCCAGCAGGGAGGGCATCCTGGGGGTGTTTGTGTCTTGCTGTTTCTGAGGCTCATCTCCCACAGCTTTCGACCTAGCAATCTCCTCCCAAATCCCCCTTTTTGCTAAATTTTCTTCTAATTGGGTGCTACCTGTTGCTGTGTTTAGTCGATCAGTCATGTCCAACTCTTTGCAACCCTGTGGACTGTAGCCCACCAGGCTCCTCTGTCCATGGGATTCTCCAGGCAAGAATACTGGAGTGGGTTGCCATGCCCTCCTCCAGGGGATCTTCCCAACCTGGGGATCGAACCCAGGTCTCCCACATGGCAGGCAGATTCTTTACCAGCTGAGCCACCAGGAAAGCTGGGTTCTACCACTTGCAGTGAAATTGTCCTAAGATTATAGTGAAGTTGGGTCACATGTTGCCTATAGGCGCAAAGACAACAGAATTGGATTTGATGTTGGGTGTGTGTTCCTAAAGACCTTTTATAATTTATACTGGATGGTATTTCCAGTTTCCAACCAAGGTGGCACTGCAGTGTACCATTACTATAAACAGAGTGTACAATTTATTTGGCCCTACAAATTTTATTCATGTCAAAGCTTGCAGAATTTTTCCTCCTCCTTTCCTCCCTCCCTTCTTTCTTTCTTTCCTTCCTTCATTTCTTCCTTCCTTCCTTTTTTAGTGTTTAGAATTAGGGGGTGAGGAGGGGGATTTTGGGCCCTTACTGAAGACATTCAAAAATTCTTTCACATTTCTGCCTTCAAAAGATTTGTTAGGGGAAGCACACTGACTGAAACCGCCCACCCTGGCCAGGCACCGTAGTAACCATTTGCATGAGTTGCTTTATGACAGGAGATTCTGATAAGGAATACGGAGCTAATAAGCCACCACCAACTGGTAGAGTTCGAGAAATGTCCAAAGGAGACACCGCGTGTCCGTCCACTTGCCAGACTCCCTCTCGCTGAGCGATGCGTGAGCCACCAGGAAAGACTCTGAGTTAGAATGATTAGCCAAAGACCACCCGGAAACCAATCCCATCACCATAAAACCTGAGACTGTGAGCCATGCGGGAGAGCAGTTCTCCTGGGTTCCCTTACCCTCCTGCTCTCCACCCGGGTGCCCTTCCCAATAAAATCTCTTGCTTTGTCAGCACATGTGTCTCCTCGGACAATTCATTTCTAAGTGTTAGACAAGAGCCCAGTTTCAGGCCCTGGAAGGGGCCTGCAACAGATTTAAGACTTAGCTTTTGTCTGTTTTGGATGATGTCAGTTTTCCAAAGTAATGGTGTTAATTACCCCAGGAGTGTGGAGATTTCCTGTTACTCCATATCTTCAGCAACATTTGATATTGTCAGTCTTATTCATTTTAGTCATTTTATACCATTATACAGTGAGTAGAGAGTGGCCTCACATTATAGTCTTACTTTCCATCTTCCCAATGACTAACGAGATTGAGCACCTTTTCACAAGTTTATGGTCGTTTGGATATTGTATTTCATGAAGTGCCTGTTCAAGTCTTTAGCCCATTTTCTTTCTTTTTTGCCCATTTTCCTATTGGGCTGTTCCTCTTACTTATTGATGGATTGAGGTTCATTGTATATTCTGAATATCAGGGTTAGTGCAAATATCTTCTCCCACACATGGTTTTCCTGTTCAGTATCTTTCGGTGAACAGGAATTTTTCATTTTCATGAAAGTAAAATGAAAAGAGAAATCTCTTGATTATTTCTTTTATGGCTAGTGCTTTTTATATTTTGTTTAAGAAATCTTTGCCCCCAAGGTCATGAAGTTATTCTCATTATTCTCTCTTATTTTGTTCTCTAAAAGTTTTATTGTTTTATTGGCCCTGGTTAACTTGTGCAACCACCACTTTTTCTATTCTAGGTATTATCTTGTGTGCCCACATCAACAGCACCCAGTTATCATTCTAAATAGAAACACACTGTGAGCCTGAGGGCAGGCAGTTCCCTAGTGAAATAAGCTTGTATCTGTGGGCTATTGAATTTGTAAAAAAAAAAAAACAGCAAAATTTAAAACCAGCAAAAACACTGCATTAAACAAAGCAGGGCAATGGTTTTCACCATTTGCTGCACACTATAATCGTCTGAAAGCTTTAAAGTTGCTTTTTTGTTTGTTTTAAACTGCATGCCTGGACTATACTGCATATCAGTTACATCAGAATCTTTTGAAGTGAGATCCAGGAAGCAATAATTTTTAAATCTCTGGTGAGTCCAAAGGGCAGCCCTTTGGGAACCACTGATTAGGGGCAGTTTATTAGGTTCATTTCTTTTAAATGATATGAAATCTGAAGTTAGGCAATTCAAGGGAGGTTTGGCAGCTTCACTAAGTACTGGGGACCCAGATTCCACCTTGCTGTCAGCTCTCCTATCTCTGTGGATGAGGCCTTTGTCCTCATAAGTCATAAAAATAGCAACTAAAGCACCAGCCAGCAGGCTCACATTCCACACAACAGGAAGGAGGAAAAGCCAAAGGTAAAGCCTTACCTGACAACTTCTGCTGAACTGTCAGTGGCGGGAAACTCATCATATTGCTGGTCAGGGAGATTGGGGAATGTATTAATTTAGTTGTGCACATTGTCATTCCCAATAAAATTTAGGTCCCCTTAGCAAAGAAGAATGGAGGGCATAGAATAGGCAACTATGTGTTTCTGCCCCAAGAGTTCTTGTTAAACAAAACAAGAACTGCTGCCCATTAGAGAGAATTCCTTCATTCCTAGGATCCATTCAGTCTGTAGTGGGAGAAACCTCTATGCCATATAGTCTAATTATAAACCAAAGCATGTTTTCTAGAAAGATTCAGATATATTGTCTCATTTTTACATCTGTCTTATTGAAAAAGAGGCCTTCAACTTAAAGAGAGACATTTTTGTTATCAAACCTGACTTGGGTCCATTTGCCCATGTGTAGTAAAGCCAATCTACTTAAATCAGATTGTGATGAAGGAAAGTGACACAGTTTATTGTAGGCTCCAAACAAGGAGTCCAGGCAGCTGGTGCTTAAAAGATCTGAACTCCCTGATGCTTTTAGAGAATAGTTTTTAAAAATGGGGGTGGAGTTGACCAATCAACCAACCGATTGGTTGGTGATGAGATAACCAGCAGTTAACACTCTCAACCTTCTGGTTCAACCGGTTTGGGGTGTATGTGCTTGTGGGAGCATAGGGTTAGCTTCCACCCTGTGGGGTTTCAATATTTGCAAAACAGCTCAAAGGACATGGCTCAGAATATTATCTATAGTCCTTGAGGAGGAAACAAAGGTTCTTGACTTTCTTTAATGGTTAAACTATTACTATTTCATCTTGACTGTTTTCCTTTCTTTCTGCATTTTCTCACTTCTCTGATTACGATTATTCTTCACAACTCCGGGAAGACCTAGGAGTCTAAAGTTTTCTTACAGACAAGAGGCAAAGGACATTGGGGGTGAGGGAGGGGTCCAAGAAGACCCTATACGGCCCTTACATTTCTTTTTTGAGACATTTTTACTGCATTAGATCCCTGCTAAACAATAAAAATTCAACTGAGTAAATTTAAAGATCAAATTGGCTTTATTACATAATTCATGAATTGGACAACATCCCACCTGGCAATATAGGAAGGCGTTCAGGTGAGCTGTGGAAACAGGAAGTTTTTAAAGGCATAAATGGGGCAGAAAAAGCAAATTATTAGCAAAGAATGCATTGTTTCAGGCAAGGTTTCCTAAGGAAGATGGAAGGGCCCGTCAGGTGGATTGCCTCACCGGTGCTGACCAGTTAACTCCGAATGGATTGGTTAGTTTGTATTCCTGAGTGGTTGACACTGCAGTTAGCTTAGGTGTCAAGTCTTATATTGTTGACTTGGGGTTTAGCACAGTGACTTCATTTCAGGCCTGCTGTTTCCTTCTAACAATTCCCCTCTTTGGTTTCCCAGGTGGCTCAGTGGTAAAGACAGCACCTGCCAATGCAGAAGACACGAGTTTGGTCCCTGGGTTGGGAAGATGCCCTGGAGTAGGAAATGGCAACCCGCTCCAGTATTCTTGCCTGGAGAATTCCATGGACAGAGGAAGCTGGTGGGCTACAGTCCATGGGGTCGCAAAAAGAGTAGGACACGACTTAGTGACTAAACAATGATTATCTTCTCTTTCTTTCAGACACTCAGCTTAGCTGAGAGATAGAATCAAAATTTAAAGCTTCAGCAGCATTCTTATCTGCTGTTTTGTAGTTCTCACAGGTTTTGGTGATCCTCTGTGTGTATTCGTAGATCCGTCCTTTTTCTTCTGAGTCTCTGTGATATTTACAAGCCATGACTTCAGGTTTACCGTGTTTAAGTTGGTTGTTGTCTTCATTCATTTACTGATGTTCCATTCTTAGGGAGGTCATTGCTTGGTGCTCGGCAGCTGCAAACGTGCATTTAAAGATTTTGAGGGACTATGGTGCACCAAAGATTGCTATAGTTATTATAAGCAGAAGAATTTCCAGTGTCTGGAGTGCACTTCAGAGCCACGGTCCTTAAGACCCAAACTGACCAAAGTCACATAAGTCAAAGAAAGGCTCCAATGAAAGTCACCTTTAAAGCCAAGGGGCTTGCTTGGTGATCTTATGAAACTGAGTTTCTGGCTCCCCAGAAATGTTCATCCAGGTGGAGAAAGTGGTGTTGGTCATGCCAGGAGGAGCCAGACATGGACAGAGGAGCCTGGCCGACTATTGTCCACAGGATCACAGAGAGTCAGACACTACTGAAGCAACTTAGCATCACGCATGGGGGCACAGTTAGAGAACCTCAAGGTCATTGCCTGACCGTGCACAGCGTCTGGACATTCATAGGTTCAAGGAGAGTGATAAGCACCACAGACAAAGATAAATCCTGTCAGGGCACAAACCACTTCCGCTCAGGTGACACTGTGAATGGATTCACCCAGGGATTATTGCATTTTCCCTTTCAAGCCACAGTTCAGTTAGGTTTTCTTCTGGCCTGAAATCAAAAGTTCTAAATTCTGGAGGTTCCGCCCCTCCCTCACTGGCAGTGGTCTGAGAGATACAGGTAGTGTTATCTTTCTAAGCCCATGCCAGTGTAAAGGGAAAAAGGAGAAGAATAAAGTGTTTCATGTTTAGTTAGAGAATGAAGTCGATTCAGCATCTTGGGACGAAGCAGTCTACATCGATGCCAGTTATTTCTCTCCCCCATCTATTTGATTCAGAGGTCTCTAGGGTCTGCACAGGACAGAAGTCAAAGTGTGTATCCAAAGTTCAAATCCCTGAAGTTTGGCTGCCATCTGGGGATGAGGAGGACCTGGTCTAGCCTCTTCCGAGGAAAGTCAAGGGCCGTCTTTGTGTGTGTGTGTGCGTGCTAATTCGCTTCATTTGTGTTTGACTCTCTGTGACCCCATGGACTGCAACATGGCAGGCTCCTCTGTCCGTGGAATTTTCCAGGGGTGGGTTGCTATGCCCTCCTCTAGGAGAACTTCCCAACTCAGGGATCGAGCCCATGTCCTGTATCTCCTGCATGGGCGGGTTCTTTACCGCTTGTGCCACCTGGGAAGCCCATCTTTGCTCTTACTGATTCCAAATCAAGAGTGGGAGAACACTGAAAAAGTTAGTTTGGAGACTTCTGGCTAGATATTTGAAGAAACTAGAATTTAGGATCCATTCCAATTTACAGGTATATATCAAAACCTCAAAGAAAGTTATCAGGCCTAGAATCTAATGTAGACAAAGGTACAAATATAATTTTTCTGTTTATGATTACCCCCATTTCTTTATCAAAGATAATCACCATAAAACCAATTTGTTTGCATTAAACTTGGTCTGATTACATAAGTGTGGCAAGAAAAGCGACTGGCCATATAGATTCTCTTTATGATTACTTTGCCAGAACCTTGTACGCAAGGTATCAGGTCAATTTTTCCAAGGGTTCTTATTAGCTCCAAAAAGTCAATCTTAGCTTCTTAAAGGTCATAACTGAGTCTCTGTGTATCTTTCTCAAATATGACAATTCTGTGAAAGCCTTGGTAATATAACCAGTTTTTCCAATTGTGTCTTGTTACAAGGAGAACAGATTTTTAAACTGAATTTATACAAATAACTATGTTGCCCTGAAAAGAGCTTCCAAATTCTGAAGGTGTCAGGGAGGGACAAAGGTGACTGTTTCAGCTTTGCTTGCAAAGGTATGGGCTTCCCTGGTGACTGAGATGGTAAAGAATCTGCCTGCAATGCAGCAGACCCATTTTTGATCCCTGGGCTGGAAAGATCCCCTGGAGAAGGGAATGGCAATCCACTCCAGTATTCTTGCCTGGAGAATTACATGGACAGAGGAGCCTGGTGGGCTACAGTCCATGGGATCACAAAAAGTTGAACTTGACTGAGTGATTTTCACTTTACAAAGATATATTTTATCAAATTGTTGTAAATCATACATAGCATGAGAGAAGGAGTTTCCCTAAATCCAGAAAAGCAAAACATTAAGGAACCAGCAATATATTAAAACAAAAAGTCATAGAAGTTATAGTCATATTCCTCAGTTCATTCAGTTCCATGTTACCAGTTTTTGTTCTGCTTTAATCCAGTTTGTCTATTAGTTCTGGAAATTCTTACCCAGTTCAGTTTTTTTATCTTCCATTTATGATAAACCTGTAGTTGTCAAAAGTTCTTACCATGAATCCTCATGAAGATGAAGCACTTTTGCAAAAACATCAGAGTAAAACAATAACTCTTTATAAATGACAAAAGACTTCTTAAAAATGGCCATTGTTAAAGATTTGATGAAAGTTCATTGTAGTGGAATTGACAGAAAATTTGGTTATTTCTATAGCACAGCATTTTAAGATGATAACTAGAATTATGACAATAGCATTATACCAGGACATACCAGAATTTTAGAAATTTCATATAATTTCTGAAACATTTATAATAATAGCGTATATCCCCACAAATATAATATAAGAAGGTTTACCATTACTTGTCTGATAAAGCTTTCATATAATTTAACAAATCAAATAAGCCTAATTGTTTTAGTATCCTTCTTTTTATAAAAGAGAGAGAACAAATCTTCTGAGATGTTCCGGGGTCCTTCTGAAAATCAAAAGGTCAAAAAAGATTTCATTTAGAATTTGAATTTGGGCAATTTTCTCAAAATTATAAAAAAAGATTTGGACATTGGACTAAATAGGATCACAGATCATTATGAAATAACACTTAATTAGCTACTTAACCAAAATAGCAACAAAAGATTTCAAAGATATATGTGGGAAAGTACATAGCTGTGAGTAAAACTTAGCTCTTTTAATATCAAGAAGACTCAATTTTTTAAATTAATCAAAGACCTGGTGAAGACACTTGGTAAAACACAAAATCTTTGTTTTCTAAGTAAGCTATCCAGAAGGTGAAGGAAAACCTTTCATGATCTCTTATCAAGAGCTGATCAGTAGTCCAAGAAGCATTTGTCCTTTCAGCAAACAAGGGAAACTTAAGCTTTAGCTTTCTATAAGTACACTACTGATATTAAGGTTTAATTTTTAAACTCTTGTCATAACAATTCAGTTTTTAGCCAACTTGACCACCTGAGATTTCCTCTTTTCTCCCCCTCTCTTTTTTTCTTTTTCTCTTTCCTCTCAACTTTCTGTTTATAGTTTTTCCTTCATTTTCTTCCTTCACATTCTGAAATAACCAACTTTGTTGTAGGACAAAATTATTTTCATTTTCCTTAACAAGACACACCTCCATATTTTATATCTTCTTTTGGCCAAACACACATTCTACTTCTTTGCATACAGAGCTATTGCTCTTATTATTTCTAATAACTAGAAATAATTAAATTTTTTCAAGATTTTTTAACCCTCATAAACCTTAATATCTAGTGAAAATAAAATAGTAAACAATTTTGAACTGTTTCTTACCTGTAGCATTCTGTGACTTGACAAATTCAGAAATAATTTTAATAATTTCTACAAATACATCTCTTCATAGTACAATTTTCATAGAACATGCTTACTAATAATCCCGAATGTCTTTACTTTTTCTATAAAAGGAAGCCAAAAATGAATAAACCTGGGTTCAGTAATTAATATTTCATTATTTTATCTTACTTGGAAATAATCCAAGTGTTCAGTGAATTTCCATCATTTAATTTAACTCTGAAAACACTAATGGTGTAAGTTACCAAAGAGATTTGGGAAATTATGTAAATAGACATATGAAACAATTATCACTAAAGAGTTCATCTAAAAACTTTTGTCTCATCTATATCTATTGTTCTTAATGAACATACTTAGATTACTCATGAAAATTTCATGAGACATTAAAGCAGTTAGCCATCATTTCAAGTTATATGTATTTTTTTCTGAAAAATTTTATACTCTCCCGGCAAGAATATTGGAGTGGATTGCCATTTCCTTCTCCAGGGGAACCTTCCCAACCCAGGGTGTTGAACCCAGGTCACCTGCATCGCAGGCAGATTCTTTACCACAGAGCCATCAGGGAAGCCCCTATAGCAGAGATAATATGGGCTTATTTGACTTTTAGTAAACCTAGGTAGAATAAAATCATTATACTTAATGCTGATAACTCCAAAGACATATCTGTATTAATCAAACCAGCAAATAGAAACTTGCTTTTATGTATTGAAAATCATCCTGGATCATGTGAACTTGAAAAATATTTGGATTCGTTTCTATTATATTTTTGAAAGTTTTTATGACTAGTAAATTTATATAGGTGCTTGCTTATTTAAGCCAATTAAATAGAGTTCTTTTACAAATTAATTGTAGTAACCATTCAGAAGTAGAAAAATGCCATATTGAAAACATTTGTTGTTACTCAGTCACTAAGTTGTGGCCAGCTCTTTGCAACCCTATGGACAGCTGCACTCCAAGGGCGCCCTGTCCTTCACTCTCCCAGAGTTTGCTCAGATTCATGTCCACTGAGTCTGTGATACTATTTAACCATCTTATCCGCTGATTCCCCCTTCTCCTTTTGCCTTCAATCTTTCCCAGCATCAGGGTCTTTTCCAATGAGTCCCCTCTTTTACATCAGGTGGTCAGAGTATTAGAGTTTCAGCATCAGCCCTTCCAATAAATATTCAGGGTTGATGGCCTTTAGAATTGACTGGTTTGATCTCCATGTAGTCGAAGGGACTCTCAAGAGTCTTTTCCAGCACCACAGTTTGAAAGAATCAGTTCTTTGGTGCTCAGCTTTCTTTATGGTCTGCTTCTCACATCCGTACATGACTACTGGAAAAACCATGGAAAAACATACATCATAAATGTACAAACAGAGATCTTATAATGCTCATTCAAAAATTTTAGCCATGAATCAAGTATAACAATGAAAAAACTCACTGGTTTATAAATAGCAGTTGGGATCAGCTAAGTTTATCCACTCAGATGGCTAATGTTTTTTTGCTATTCATGAAGAAGACTTAAGATATATATTTGCTGTAGACAAGTCATCTTATGGAGGATGTGGCAGGGGAACATTTACAGCAGTTGGTATTTTTAAAATGCCTCTTTCCCTTTTTATTTTTCCTTCAGTCTCCAGAGATCATGGACTGTGTTTACATTTCAAAGACATGATAAGATTTACAAGTTCAGGGAACAGAGAAAGAATGCAAGATTTTTCTTTCAGAGTTTTGGAGTGTATATATATCTATCATTAGAAATCTAGGATAATTATAGTTAACATTTTTCTTCCTTTTCATAAATACAGGACAATTTCGTTTCCAATATCCTGATCTTTTATAATGTGTACAGGCATTTTGAGAAGAATAGATGAGGTTCAGTGGATTGTAAAGATAAATGAGCTGTGAATTGCTTCTAGAGTTGCATTTATGGTTTTGTGGAAGCTTTGCTTCTAATGCCTCATGGAATTGGATTGTAACTTAAATGATACCATAAATGATCTACTGGTTTAATTACATTAACCCCAGTTAGTTTCTTTCCCTCTAGGTAGATTGTTTTATTTTAGTTTAGGGAAAAAGGCCTGAAAACAAAAATTCCTATCAGGGTCTTAGTTCAGTCAGATCAATGGCCTGCCTCCCATCTTATTGTATTTTTAAAAAATCTATCCATTAATCTCAGGAAGTAATCCATTTACAAATACTTTTAAAGATCCTGCCTGAGTTTAAGAAATTTTTAAACTCTGGCCCTTGGTTTGGCCTTTGACCAACGAGTAAAAGATGAAGAAGAAATGTCCTATAGCTTCAGATGGTATTATTTTAAAGGGAGGGGACACATGTATATGTATGGCCGATTCATGTTGATATTTGTCAAAAAACCACCACAATATTATAAAATAGTTATCCTCCAATTAAAAAATAAATACAATTTTAAAAATAAATAAAGATAACTGTTTAAATAGTCTCTTTCTGGTGGAAAGGCAGTTTAGACCACAATTACTATTAATAAAATGAGTGCTAAAATTAGGAGGCTAGCAGTGAACAATAGGAGTTACTTCAGTCTTGCAGCCTTTCTTTTTAGGTGTCTCATATACCTTGAATTTATCAACAGCTTTTTTTTTTCCTGAGAAATTAGGAACTGAGTTTTATTATTTATTTACTCTATTGTAGAAATTTTGGCGGTGCTGGGTCTCGGTTGCAGCATGCAGTCTTCTTCTAGTGGTGTGCAGACTCAGCCTCCCCACAGCATGCGGGAAGTCCGTGTCCCCAACCAGGGATTGAACCTATGTCCCCCGCACTGGAGGGGAGACGCTTTGTTTTTTTTAATTTTATTAATTTTACTTATTTTGGGCTGTGCTGGGTTTTCATTGCTGCACACAGGCTTGCTCCAGCTGCGGAAAGCAGGGTCTACTCTTTAGTCATGGTGCACAGGCTTCTCATTGCAGTGGCTTCTCTTGTTGTGGAGCGAGGGCTCTAGGCACACAGACCTCAGTAGTTGCAGTACATGAGCTCAGTAGTTGCAGCTCCTGGGTTCTAGAGCACAGACTCAGTAGTTGTAATGCAAGGGGTGAGCTGCTCTGTAGCATGTGGGATCTTCGGAGACCAGGGATGAAACTCATGTCTCCTGCATTGGCAGGCAGATTCTTTATCCCTGAACCACCAGGAAAGTCCCATTCAGCCTTTTACTATGAATCTTTCGATGCAGCTATTTTGGAATCTTGAAGCCTGTTGGAAGCTTTTGCATACCAATTAAAAAAGTAGCTCATTCTGTTCATTTAATTCGGAAACTCTTATTTTTAAATGCACTTCTTAAATGATCTCACCTAATTGGAACATTCCTCCTGTTGGCCATTATAATTCTAGGGTGTAATTCCCCTGAGAGCTGGTAAGTAGCTTCTTAGGGCCCTTAGCCACAAATGGGGTGCAACCCACATCTCTGTCTGGTCATAATTTTGGGTCCCCAACCTGACGGTTACCAAGCTAAGTTCTCAGGACACAAAAAACTGTCTTTAGTAAGTGTGGGGCCATTATTGAAGCTGTTTGTAGCTTCTGGGACCACAGTTTTTAGACGTAAAATAAGCAGGAGTGCCAGAAGTGGGGGCGCTTGAGGGTCCCATTAACTAAGTCTTTGGGTTATTCAGAGAGAAACTAATCCCTCAAAGGGTTGTGTGATCAGGGGATGGTGTGGTGTTTTACAGCACACATTATCACACACACATTTTCTTGAGGTTGGCAGGTGACCCAGTGTCTAACCTGTTCTGTGAACAGCGTATCCTGACACAGGCATCTTTGGGCTTGGTGTCAAAGTCTCCAACGATTTTTAAGTGTTTGATCTATGCCCACCGATGTTTGTGGCTTTCTGGCCTCTGAGATCCTTCTTAACACAACAAACTAGTGGTGGCTCAGAGGTAAAGAATCTGCCTGCAGCGCAGGAGACACGGAAGATGTGGGTTTCATCCCTGTGTCAGGAAGATTCCCTGGAGAAGGAAATGACAGTCCACTCCAGGATTCTTGCCTGGGAAATCCCATGGACGGAGGAACCTAGCAGGCTACAGTCCATGGGGTCGCAAAGAGTTGGACACGACTGAGCAAATGAGCATACATTCTTATTAATGATGGCCTTTATCCACACAAAACAAGACAAATGTGCCCTTTAACACACCAGCAGTAACCACAAGATGTTCCTACAGCCTGGCCAACAGAAGGCCAGGCACATCACCAGTAATTCCCAGTGTGGACTAACCCAGGAGACACCAGTAAGCAGGCTAGAACTGGGAAAGAGTCTGCAAACACATGGGGAATTGCAGACTGAACCAAGGCTAGCAACTAAGGTCCCAGATGGAGCTCCCTGCTACCTCCAGCTGACCTGCTAAGCCCTGGGCTGGGAAACCAATTCAATGGGAGAACTTGATGCAAAGGGAGCAGAACTCAGAATGGAGAGGGAGCTTAACCATGGCCCCGGAAACAGTGAGAGAGAGAGAGTGAGCCCACAAGGGGTGTGTTTCTCTCTGTGTTTCTTACTGTCCCCAAAGCCCTTGGAAATCTTCTTTGGTCCCACTGCTGCTGCCAGATCTGTTAAAGAACAGAATTTCAACTGAGTAATTTAAAGACCAAATTGGATTTGGTGTCTTTGGTGTGTGTGTTTGTGTATCTGTATATATATAAATGCTGTACTGGGTCTTGATTGCGGTGTGCAGGCTTTCTCTGGTTGCAGAGCACAGGGTCTCGAGTGTGTGGCCTCAGTACGTTGTGACACGTGGGCTTAGTTGCCCCACGGTGTGTGGGGATCTCCCTGCACCAGGGATTGAACACTTGTTCCCTGCTTTGGAAGGTGGATTCTTAACCACCGGACCACCAGGGAAGTCCTTGGATTTTTAAATAATTTGTGCATCTGTCAGCATCCCATTTGAAAATAGGAAGGAACTCCATCAAACACTGGAAAAGGAAGCGTTTTCAAAGGTAGAAAGAGGGCAGAAAAAAGAAATCATTATCGAAGAAGGCAATGTTTCCAGCAAGGTCTCCATCCTATGGGGACCAAAGGGCCTACTGGGAAGATTATCTCAGTAGTACTAACCAGGTAATTCCAGGGGGACTGGTTAAAGGTTACATTCCGAGGGGAGTTGAGACTGCAATAAGTTACTAAGTTTGCTGACACGGGGCTGAGAACAAGTGACTCCATCTGGGCCTGCTCTCTCTTGTTAACAACTCTTATGATTTAAAATCATAATTTTCTGACTAGTACTAGGAAGGAGAAGCAGGAATGCTCATGATACATGTTTTTTTGTTTTTTTTTTAATTTGCTTTTTTACTTGACTGTTTCAGGTCTTAATCGCAGCATGTGGGACCTTTTGTTGTGGTGTGCGGGCTTTCCGGACATGGAGTAGCTCCTCTCGGTCGCCACCCCTGACCTTGGGCGAGGGGTAGCTCCTCACCGCCGCGCTTCTGCATGGTCCATTGCAGCCAGTGTGCTTCTGAGGTCAGGGGCGGCGGCCGAGAGGAGCTACCACATCTTCAAAGAGCGGCGGATCACGGGCGCAGGAGGGCTGAGAGGAGCTACTCCACGTTCAAGGTCAGGAGGGGCGGCCGTGAGAACATACCCCTCGTCCAAGGTAAGAGAAACCCAAGGAAGACGGTAGGTGTTGCGAGAGGGCATCAGAGGGCAGACACGCTAAAACCACAATCTCAGAAAACTAGCCAATCTCATCACAGGACCACAGTCTTGTCTAACTCAATGAAACTAAGCCATGCCATGTGGGGCCACCCAAGACGGTCGGGTCATGGTGGAGAGGTCTGACAGAATGTGGTCCACTGGAGAAGGGAATGGCAAACCACTTCAGTATTCTTGCCTTGAAAACCCCACAAACAGCATGAAAAGACAAAATGATAGGATACTGAAAGAGGAACTCCCCAGGTCTGTAGGTGCCCAATATGCTACTGGAAATCAGTGGAGAAATAACTCCAGAAAGAATGAAGGGATGGAGTCAAAGCAAAAACAATAGCCAGTTGTGGATGTGACTGGTGATAGAAGCAAGGTCTGATGCTGTAAAGAGCAATATTGCATAGGAACCTGGAATGTTAGGTCCATGAATCAAGGCAAATTGGAAGTGGTCAAAAAGGAGATGGCAAGAGTGAATGTCAACATTCTAGGAATCAGTGAACTAAAATGGACTGGAATGGGTGAATTTAACTCAGTTGACCATTATATCCACTGTGGGCAGGAATCCCTTAGAAGAAATGGAGTAGCCATCATGGTCAACAAAAGAGTTAGAAATGCAGTACTTGGATGCAATCTTAAAAATGACAGAATGATCTCTGTTCCTTTCCAAGGCAAACCATTCAATATCACGGTAATCCAAGCCTATGCCCCAACCAGTAACGCTAAAGAAGTTGAAGTTGAATGGTTCTATGAAGACCTACAAGACCTTCTGGAACTGACACCCAAAAAAGATGTCCTTTGCATTATAGGGGACTGGAATGCAAAAGTAGGAAGTCAAGAAACACCTGGAGTAACAGGCAAATTTGGCCTTGTAGTACGGCAAGCAGGGCAAAGGCTAATAGAATTTTTCCAAGAGAACGCACTGGTCATAGCAAACACCCTCTTCCAACAACACAAGAGAAGATTCTACACGTGGACAACACCAGATGGTCAACACCAAAATTAGACTGATTATATTCTTTGCAGCCAAAGATGGAGAAGCTCTATAGAGTCAGCAAAAACAAGACTGGGAGCTGACTGTGGCTCAGATCATGAACTCCTTATTGCCAAATTCAGACTTAAACTGAAGAAAGTAAGGAAAACCACTAGACCATTCAGGTATGACCTGAATCAAATCCCTTATGACTATGCAGTGGAAGTGAGAAATAGATTTAAGGAACCAGATCTGATAGACTGCCTGATGAACTATGAATGGAGGTTTGTGACATTGTACAGGAGACAGGGATCAAGACCATCCCCATGGAAAAGAAATGCAAAAAGGCAAAATGGTTGTCTGAGGAGGGCTTACAAATAGCTGTGAAAAGAAGAGAAGGGAAAAGCAAAGGAGAAAAGAAAAGATATTCCCATTTGAATGCAGAGTTCCAAAGAATAGCCAGGAGAGATAAGAAAGACTTCCTCAGTGATCAATGCAAAGAAATAGAGGAAAACAACAGAAAGGGAAAGACTAGAGATCTCTTCAAGAAAATTAGAGATATCAAGGGAACATTTCAGGCAAAGATGGGTGCGATAAAGGACAGAAATGGTATGGACCTAACAGAAACAGAAGATATTAAGAAGCGGTGGCAAGAATATACAGAAGAACTGTACAAAAAAAGATCTTCACGATGCAGATAATCACGATGGTGTGATCACTCACCTAGAGCCAGACATTCTGGAATGTGAAGTCAAGTGGGCCTTAGGAAGCATCACTAGGAACAAAGCTAGTGGAGGTGATGGAATTCCAGTTGAGCTATTTCAAATCCTGAAAGATGATGCTGTGAAAGTGCTGCACTCAATATGCCAGCAAATTTGGAAAACTCAGCAGTGGTCACAGGACTGGAAAAGGTCCGTTTTCATTCCAATCCCAATGAAAGGCAATCCCAAAGAATGCTCAAACTACCACACAATTGCATTCATCTCACACGCTAGTAAAGTAATGCTCAAAATTCTCCAAGCCAGGCTTCAGCAATACGTGAACCGTAAACTTCCAGATATTCAAGCTGGTTTTAGAAAAGGCCGAGGAACCAGAGATCAAATTGCCAACATCTGCTGGATCATCAAAATAGCAAGAGAGTTCCAGAAAAACATCTATTTCTGCTTTATTGACTACACCAAAGCCTTCGACTATGGGGATCACAATAAAATATGGAAAATTCTGAAAGAGATGGGAATACCAGATCACCTGAGCTGCCTCTTGAGAAATCTATATGCAGGTCAGGAAGCAACAGTTAGAACTGGACATGGAACAACAGCCTGGTTCCAAATAGGAAAAGGAGTATGTCAAGGCTGTATATTGTCACCCTGCTTATTTAATTTATATGCAGAGTATATCATGAGAAACGCTGGACTGGAAGAAACACAAGCTGGAATCAAGATTGCTGGGAGAAATATCAATAACCTCAAATATGCAGATGACACCACCCTCATGGCAGAAAGTGAAGAGGAACTGAAAAGACTCTTGATGAAAGTGAAAGAGGAGAGTGAAAAAGTTGGCTTAAAGCTCAACATTCAGAAAACTAAGATCATGGCATCTGATCCCATCACTTCATGGGAAAGAGATGGGGAGACAGTGGAAACGGTGTCAGACTTTATCTTTTTGGGCTCCAAAATCCCTGCAGATTGTGATTGCAGCCATGAAATTAAAAGACACTTACTCCTTGGAAGGAAAGTTATGACCAACCTAAATAGCATATTGAAAAGCAGAGACACTACTTTGTCAACAAAGGTCCATCTAGTCAAGGCTATGATTTTTCCAGTAGTCATGTATGGATGTGAGAGTTGGACTGTGAAGAAAGCTGAGCGCCGAAGAATTGATGCTTTTGAACTGTGGTGTTGGAGAAGACTCTTCAGAGTCCCTTGGACTGCAAGGAGATCCAACCAGTCCATCCTAAAGGAGATCAGTCCTGGGTGTTCATTGGAAGGACTGATGCTGAAGCTGAAACTCCAATACTTTGGCCACCTGATACGAAGAGTTGACTCATTGGAAAAGACCCTGATGCTGGGAGGGATTGGGGGCAGGAGGAGAAGGGGACAACAGAGGATGAGATGACTGGATGGCATCACCAACTCAATGGGCGTTGAGTTTGAGTAAACTCCGGGAGCTGGTGATGGACAGGGAGGCCTGGCGTGCTGCGATTCATGGGGTCGCAAAGAGTCGGACACGACTGAGCGACTAAACTGAGCTGAACTGTGGGCTTCCCTCTAGCTGTGGTGCATGGGCTCGGTATCCCTGAGTCACATGCAATCTTAGTTCCCAACCAGGGATGGAACCCACATCCTCCGCATTGGAAGGCAGAGTCTTAAACACTGCACTACCAGGGAAGTTCCTGTTGATGGCGCTTTTGAGGGAAAGTACCCTGAGGTGATGTAGTGAGGCAGAAGCTGCAGATGGGGGCAGGTGTGAGGGCCAGGCTACAGCGTTTGGGGTTCACCCCTTACGGTAGATGGAGCACTCCACACGCCCTCCACTCCCCAGTCCTCCTCTCCTATAAAGACTAATTTCTTATTTCTGGATGTACCTCAGTTATCGGTTCTAGTTCTTGGTTTCAGTCCCTCACAAAGCCCAGATACTGTCCTCTTTTTACATTTGTTTTCCATTGCAGAGGTTTCTGTAACACTTTGCCAGAGGCTGAGGTCCCCAGGGCTGGTCCTAATGAGGAGACAGGAGAAATGAGACAAAACACCTGGAGCGTTTGTGAAAGGCAGAGAGCCAGGAGTGGGCAGCGGACCCCAAGTGCAGGGGAGACACGGGGAGGGGGGAGGGACCATGGCTGAGTCTGAGATTCCAGCCTCAGGCCCTGAGAGCAAGAGGGTACCATCTCCTCCACAACCCCCGCCGTCAATGGAGACGGAGATGGAGATGTATTTTGGGGAGGATGGAGGAGATGTATTTTTGGAGAAAGATGATGACCTTGGTTTGAGAAAGGCCAAGGACAGGAACCAGTTTGTAACACAGAGAGCCCTGGTGTACAGTCAGGGGACAGTCAGGTGAAGACGTGGCCAGCTGGCCCACGTCAGGGTCCCGGCTCACCAAATGCTCTGCGGGGCGCAAGCACAGATGGAGGAGGCGCTGGTGGAAAGGGTGAGGGCGTGCAGGGAGGCGGGGAGGAGGGACCGAGGGCCGAGGACCAGACCTTGGGTCCCTTGACACGACGGGCGGGGCGCGGTATAAAGTCCAAGAGGGAACAAGGAAGGCGCAACAGGCTCCAAGGAGGAAAGGCGCAGAATCGTGAGGTGCTGTGCACAGCAGAGGGATTCAGAAAGGGCGGGCAGAGCTGAGTGCTGCTGAGAGGGGCTGGAAATCACACAGGAAAGACTTGTCAGACTTGGGAGTCTGTGGTCCTGGGGAAAACTGTCCATTCAGCAAACGTAAAGATAAAAGTGGGAACACTCCCCTCCACACTTCGGTGTATCCCACAGAAGATGGTTTTCAAACTCGCGTACATATGTATACCCTTTCTTTCTTTTTAATAGAGCATTATATATATGTGTGTGCATGTGTATATATATGTGTGTATATATATATACATATATATATATATATATGGACTTACCTGTTGGCTCAGACAGGAAAGGTCCACCTGCAATGTGGGAGACCTGGGTTCAATCCCTAGGTTGGGAAGATCCCCTGGATCTTGGGCATGGCAACTCACTCCAGTATTTTTGCCTCAAGAATCCCTTAGATGGAGGAGCCTGGTGGGCTACAGTCCATGGGGTTGCAAAGAGTCGGACATGACTGAGCAATATAGTGCATGTAGATGCATTTGTAATATATATAGAATATATAAGACATACATTCTAATATGTAGCATGCACATTATTAAAATATATACCACAAATTCATGTATAACACATATACTGAATGGAAACCCTAAGTCCAAAGACCACAATCACTTGTTCACATCAAGGCAATGATGACTAAGAGGGTGTCACAGAGGTTGGAAGCCAAGGTCCACAAACCAGATATGGCTAGAAAATGTGTCTTGTTTGGTCCTCCTGCTAGTTTAAAATAGGATCATTAACATGAGAATCAGAATTTCAACTTCTTGTGAAAAGGTGGGTCCCCAGGAGACAACAATTGGCCAGACTGTGCGGTGACCGCCCCTTCAGACACCCTGGGTGCCCTCCTGTTCGCCAAGCCCCATCACCCCCCCCTGCCTTCCTGCATCAGGGCCTGAGACCAACTGTCATGCAGAACGGTGACTGAGTGGGACACGTTCTCAGCTCAGCTCTTGTCACGTGTTTGGATGCCTGTCTGGGTCCACAGACCTGTGTCAGTCTTGATACAAGGCAGGGTCCTTGCTAGGATCATTCACGTTAAAAGAACAAACAAAAAATTTGTTGAGGAATGATTGACAAATATAATTGTATATATTTAAAATGTATAGGAACTTCTCTAGCAGTCCAGTGGTTAAAACTCAGCTTCCAGAGCAGGGGTCACAGGTTTGATCCCTGGTCAGGGAGCTAACAACCCACATGCTAT
The DNA here is from genome assembly GCF_963930625.1 of Muntiacus reevesi. Classification (NCBI taxonomy): domain Eukaryota; kingdom Metazoa; phylum Chordata; class Mammalia; order Artiodactyla; family Cervidae; genus Muntiacus; species Muntiacus reevesi. Next base: position 97,481,191 of record NC_089251.1, read on the forward strand.
GCAGCATGACCAAAAAAACTCCCAAATAAACAGTTTAAAAGAAAAATCCAGTTTAAACAAATATAAAAATACAATGTATAATGTGATTTGACACACATATACATTGTAGAATGATTATCATTGTAGAATCACTGTAGAGTGGTTATACATTGTAGAATGATTGTAGATCAAGATAATAAACAAAGGGAAAAACCTTAAACTGAGTGATATGCCATAACAAAGTACTAATCATCAAGAAAAATATCTTTGTCCCCCAGTGTCCATAAAATCAAACCCATATAAATAAGGGCCTATTCTATAGAGTCTCAAATTCAAGCTGGAAACAAGTGACATTTTTGTAATGTGAAAAGTAAGGTTTTTTTATATTTTCTTTTTTTAAAAATATTTTTTCTATAAGTCATTTAATTTAATCATACAGAAGAGTGGCCTCGACATAAAATCCGTCTCCAAGCTGAATGCCAAAGATGATCTTGAGTAGTGATAACTTCGCCCTCTCCTACTTCAGATTTAACGCCACCCAAAAACCTGTACCAGTTTGGGGAGAGGCCGTTATTTTGCAAAATGTGCTTGTTGTTTCTCAGCCTGCGGGTGGGGCCATTTAGGGAACAGCCATGTTTGCACAGTCAGGTTTTTGGTGGAAAGTTGTTTTTGCAAGAGACACTCATGTAGTGTGTTCGTAGGACTGCTTCCCTGTTGGCAGTGAGATGAAATGCCGTTAGAAGGTGAAAGGTAGCATCTGGAGCTCAGATACTCAGAGCCTCAATGTTGAAAAGAAGTAGACAAATCCTAAAGAGAACCAGGACCAACATGACACAGTTCAAGTCACGTGTTTTTGTCCTGTTGGATCCAAGAGGATTCTGTTGAGGTTATTTTCTTTCTTCCCTAGTAGATCTAGAGGAGATCCATGAAACTACTTTCCCTCTGCATGTTTCTCCTCTGATTGTTTAGTTATCTATAGATCAATTAAATAATATTTATATTGAAGTATAATTGATTTACAATGTATTGGTTTTTGAGGTACAGCAAAGAGATTCAGTTTTATATGTGTATATTCTTTTTTTCATGGGCTTCCCTGGTGGCTCAGCAGTGCAGAATCCACCTGCTAAGGCAGGAGACTTGGGTTCAATTCCTGGGTTGGGAAAATTCCCTGGAGAAGGAAATGGCAGTCAACCCCAACATTCTTGTTTGGAGAATCCCATGTACAGAGGAACCTGGTGGGCTGCGGTCCATGGAGTCACAAAAGAGCTGGACACGCTTAGGAACTAAACAACAGCAGTTCTTTCTCATTGTAGTTTATTAGAAAATACTGATACAGTTTCCTGTGCTGCACGATAGGTCCTTGTTATACATTTAATATATAACAGTATGTGTCTGTTAATCTCAACTCCTCATTTATCCCTCCCCCACTCCCTTTCCCCTTTGGTAACCATGAGTTTGATTTCTATATGAGTCTATTTCTGTTTTATAAATAAGTTCATTAGTATCATATTTTAGATTCCACATATAAGTGATATCATAGCGGTATTTGTCTTTGTCTGGGTTACTTCACTTCCTACAATAATCTCTAGGTCCATCCATGTTGCTGCAAATGGCATTATTTCATTCTTTTTTGTGCCTGAGTAATATTACATTGTATATATGCACCACAGCTGCTTGATCCAATCATCTTTCAATGAACGCTTAGGTTGCTTCCATGCCTAGGCTATTGTAGATAGTACTGCTATGAACATAGAGGTGCATGTTTCATTAATTAACTAATTTAAAGTCAGTCTTAAAGCATTCGTGTGCCGGGGCCTCACCAACATCTGGGTGCAGATTGTGGGACCCAGAGGTAGGGAGTGGAAGTGGGACCGGGGGTGGGAGTTTTGGAGAGAAGAAGAGAAAGAGTCAGGCCAAATGGCTGAAAGGAACATACAAACTCAAGGAAAGGCCTGAGGGGTGCTGCAGCCTGTGGACAAGTCAGTACCAGTCACCCTCACTCTGAGCTGGGTTCTGGGATGCAGATTTGCTGCACTTCCTGCCACTTCTTCCTCTCTCACCGAACCCTTCTCCCCATCTCCCCCAGGTAACCTCCTCTGGGTGCATGGAAAGACTCAGAATATGGAGATCCAGTCTTAGTTGGCCCTTAGCGGTATATGACCTTGACCCAGATGCTCTGCTGCTCTGGATGGTGGTATCTTTTTATGTACAAGTAAAAAGAATGATCAGAGGTGACTTAGGGCTCCTCCTAGTTCCAAGAGCCCTCAGTTCTGGGCTTATGATATTCGCATATTTTTCAGTTCACCTGCATAGCTGTTTGCCTTGAAACAAGTGGTGCCAAACTTAGCCTGTGCATTTGCTAAGATAAACAAAATGACAAAATGTTTTCTACAATTGTGTTTAGTTTTTGCACAATTCCTAGGACTCCTTTAAGTGGTTTTGCAGTGGTTGGTGGAGGTCAACGTCATGAACAAGGGCACAGATGCCTGCAGGCTGTCAGGACTGAGTCCTAGCCCAGTTACTTCCCGTTGTTGTTGTTTATTTGCTAAGTTGTGTCTGAATTTTTTGACCCCATGGACTGTAGCCCTCCAGTCTTCTCTGTCTATGGGATTTCCCAGGCAAGAATACTGGAGCAGGTTGCCATTCCTTTTCCAGGGTATGTTCCCAACCCAGGAATCGAACATGCATCTCCTGCATTGGCAGGTGGATTCTTCACCACTGAGTCACCAGGGAAACCCAGTTACTTCCTAGTTTTGTGAATTTAAGCAACTTAATTAAATTCTCTTGCCTCAGTTTCCTCCTGTGTAAAGAAGTAAAATCAGTGTCTCAACCTTTTAGGGTCGTCATGAAGATTAAATTAATTAATATGTATGAATCTCTTCTTGGGATGCCTGACAGAACATGAATGTTCCGGGGGTGCTAGCTATATTTACTATTATTTCAATTTTATTTGCAATTATAGAAAAATAGCAGAGGCCTGGAGAATGGTTTTAAAATGCCGGGCTGGCAAATCCAGAAGGGGATGTTCAGTAGGAGGTAGCCTGTGACAGGGGGCGATCGTGATTTACCATTTAGATCCCCTTCTTGCTCTCCAGATGTTTCTGATCTTAGAAATAAAACCAGAATTACTTCACACCATGCTGCAAAACACAGTCCAGACTGTCTTCACTTCCTTACCACCCACTCATCCTTGGCAAATGGCCATGTTGCCTTTGCTGACGCCACTCCTCTAAAATGTTCCTGTGAAGGTGGCTGGTGACCCAGCTGGTAAACCCCAATAGCTTCTACTTACCCCTCATCCCTCCTGATCTTGCTGATGTCACCTGATCTTTCTCTTATATTCTAACATTCGTGTTCCCTTCCTGCAATAGAGCACGACCTCTGTGTTTCTTAACAGCTCTCGTCCAGTAGGGTCAAGTCATCTTACTCCTAAATATCTCCTTCCCTGTGCTTTCTGCTTTGGTTTGGAGAACTGCCATCAGCCCCACCTCTGGCCTCAAAATCTCAGTGCAACTTTTGCCTTCCTCCAATCACCTCTCCCTGTGTGTGTGTGCTAAGTTGCTTCCGTTGTGTCCAAATCTTTGCAACCCTATGGACTGTAGCCCGCCAGGCTCCTCAGTCCATGGGGTTCTCCAGGCAAGGATACTAGGGTGGGTTGCCATGCCCTCCTCCAGGGAATCTTCCAGACCCAGGAATTGAACCCAGGTCTCCTTTATTGCCAGCAGATTCTTTTCCCATCTGAGCCACCAGCGAAACCCCACCTGTCCCTGTAACAGCCCTAAATTGGGACCAATTAGTTCTCACTTGGAGGAACCAACCTCCCTCCCCTGCCACCCACTGCCCTGGCTGCCACCAGGAAGATCTCCTGACCCTTAGCTCTGACCAGTCATTTTCAAAAATGTCCAGTGACTTCACATTATCTACTGAATTAAGTCCAAACTCTTTATTTAAGAAATTTTTTAAAAATGTTTTTGATTGGAGGATCATCGCTTTACAATGTTGTGTTGGTTTCTGCTGTATAGCAACTCAAATCAACCATAAGTATATATATAAATATCCTCTTGACCCTCCCTCCCACCCCCATCCCAAAGTCCTTATGCGAGTGCCAAATCCTCCCCCTGGGATCACCCTGCAAAAAAGGGGACCCCAAGCCCCAGTCTTTCTATGCAGCCTCATTTCTTGTTCTAGCCCCTCACCCCAGACAAACGGAAGTGCTGAATTCAGTCTGGGCCAGATGGTGCCCGGTGCCAGAACACAGTAAGCCCTCCGCAAATATTTGTCCAGCAGGAAGGAAATACGATCCATTGTCAGATAGCAACTATGGCAAATGCCAAAATTCACGAGGAAGGAGCTTCCTAAATATTTGTTCTTTTCTGTAGAGGCCAAGATGATGATAACTTTTTTCCCTAGAGCTTGGAAGAGGAAGAAACTGGCACGTACTTTCCCCACTAAGTGGAGGCTTTCACTTGAAAGGAGAAATTATTTCAGGTTTCTGGGCAGAAGGTACCTTCACAATTACAATAACATTTGACAGACACTAAAATGTAATGTGCCTTTAGAGGAGGGCAATGAAACGGTGAATTATAAGGACCATTAGATGATGGGAAGGGAGTTTTTTTCCTCCCTCTTTATCAGATTTTTCTAATAAAGACTCAATTCTCATTTGAGGCAAGTTCTTTTGGGCACTTTCCCAATACAATTCCAATTTATTTTTCCATTATCTGGGAGCAGTTCTTAGATTTTTTTTTTTTCATTAGAAACCCACAGTGCCACATCCTGCTAGAAGTGTCAGGGTTCCATTCTCCAACACTGCTGAGCATCACCCTCCCTGCCTCTCTGTTGTTGCTGAATGGCAACATAAATGTGGCCAGTAAGATAGGATTCAGGGTGGAAAATTAGAAAACTGATACACACACACACACACACACACACACACATATATATATATCCCATAGGGAGTTCTATAAATGCTGAAATGCAAGAGGATTTATCCATGTAATCTCATGTCCTGGGTTTGGGGAGGATTAACAGAATGGGGAAACTGTGATCATCACGATTAGAAATAGGTCATTTTTGTCCTCTCTAAGATGGTTTAAGATATGTATGTCTGTAAGTCACACATTGATTGAAACTTTACCTTTCTTGCATCTTGGGCCACCTTGATGAGGTTTGGCATCTTGGTCTCTTTACTCCATCAATTCATGCTCAATTGTCTTAAATTCAGGTTTCAAAGTGAAAATAAGTATAGCTACCTACTTTTTTCGGGCTTCCCTGGTGGCTCAGTGGTAAAGAATCTGCCTGCCGGAGAAATGGGTTCGATCCCTGAGTTGGGAACATCCCATGGAGAAGGGAATGGCAAACTACTCCAATATTCTTGGCTGGAAAATTCCATGGCCAGTCCATGGGGTCGCAAAGAGTTGGAAACAACTAAGTGACTAACAGTAGCAAACTACTTTTTTCAGCTAGTAGGTGACAGGAGTATGGCGTAACGGAGAGCAAAAGACACTGGATAATCTAAAGAGTCTGTTTATGTCTTTGATTCCAGAATGTTTTAGCTTTCCCATTTGAATGGGCATATGTTATTTTTTGAGAGCTCAGTTTTCATGAAAACAATGGAGTCCTGGGGACTTCCCTGGCAGCACAGAGGTTAAGACTCTGTACTTTCACTGAAGGGGCATGGGTTCCATCCCTGATCGGGAAACTAGATCCCTCATCGCCCACAGCACATGGCCACAAAACATTTAAAAAGTGACAACAACAATGATCAAGTCCTATTTATGAAGGCCTGAGCTGCCTTCCCCAAACGCCTGACCCCTCTGCTCTGCCCTTTGTACAAAGTCATGTGATGGAAAGTTCTGAGAAGAGCAGGAACTCAAACCTGTAGCCTCATGGACAAGTTCAAGTCTGTTTGTCCCTGACCTGTCAGCAGCAGGCACCCCCTCCCCGCAGCCGCTGGGTCCCAAAGGCAGCTCCTGCCCCTGCCTCAGCCTCTGCTCCTCCCCCACCTGCTGCTCTGACCCTTTTCTGGACTCACTTCTGTGTTGTTGTCTAGTCTCTCAGTCATGTCCAATTCTTTGCAGCCCCGTGGATTACAGCCCACCAGTCTTCTCTGTCCATGGAATTCTCCAGGCAGGAATACTGCAATGGATAGCCATTCCCTTCTCCAGGGATTCTTTCCAAACCAGAGATCGAAACCGTGTCTCCTGCACTGGTAGGCGGATTCTTTACCACTGAGCCACCTGGGGAGCCCCCACTTCTGTTTACTTTTTATCTTTCGGCTTCTTCCTCTCTGCTCATGGCTTCTGCCTACCTCATCTCCTGTCTCCACTTCTGCCCTGACAGCAAATGAGACTACATGTCTTTGTTTCAAAGATGTTTGAAGAAGAGATTTGATGAGTCCCCTTGGTCTCAGCTCTGTTTAAGTCACACCCACAGAGAGGTCCGTGTGTCAGGGCCCTATGTCCTGGGACATCGACTAGTCTGTAAAACAGCTGGACCATCTATCTCACTGTTATGACTCACTACTTTTGATTTTTTGCCTACTTCTGTATCACTTGATTAATAATAGGATCATGAGTACTCAATACTCATTTAGCTGGTTTGGTGTGTGGAAGGAAGCCTTGTTGTTTAGTTGCTCAGCTGTGTCCGATTTTTTGTGACCCCATAGACAGTAGCCCGCAAGTCTCCTCTGTCCATGAGATTCTCCAGGCAAGAAGACTGGAGTGGGTAGCCAGTCCCTCCTCCAGGGATCTTCCCCACCCAGGGATCCAACGTGCGTCTCTTGCATCTCCTGCATTGGGAGGCAGATTCTTTACCACAGAGCCACCTGGGAAGCTTTAGATAAGCTGGAGTCTTTAGGAGGAAAACCAACAGGAATAGAAGGTTCTCAATGATAAAAGGATGGGGCAAGTATTCAGCTGGTGAAAGAAGTCAGCATCTAGGGAAAGGAAGATGGTTCAAGGCTGAGAACCAGGCCTGCCCCACCTCCCCACAACAAAAAGGAACAGGAACCCAGTGGGCACAAGGCTTGAGCTCCTCTAGAAGGAGGCCTCTGTGTTTGCACTCATGCATGTTCAGGCACCTCTTTTAAAACTGTTCTCTTGTCCCTTAGCCTGGGAAGAATTTGCTTACTTCTCCATTATCTCTAGGATAAGATACATGCTGCGGCCCCTCCATGGCTTCCCATGCAGAGCCAGAGGCGGGTCAGTCTATGATGTGTCACTTCAATAAGCACTTTTAAATTCACAAAGCAAATTGCTATCCAAAAGCGTTGTAGAGAGTTCTGACAGAATTAATTTTACGAAACACTCTGTGGAGGCTGTCTTGGAATGTTTCATTGACAATTCCGTGCACCAAGATTTTCTATTCCAAGGACATTCCTGATTTCTTACACCATTTCTACTTTCCCGAATGCCTTCTATAGAGACCAACTTGAGCAAGGCTATTGAGTGGAGTGTTCAGAATTCTGGAAGATTCTTTTCCCTGAAGAGACACCTTAGCTCTCACTCTCTTACATTTTTGAAGCGATGGGACACTTTCAGTAGCATCTGAGACACTGAAGTTAGCTTGTCCACTGATTGATGTGTTTCTCTACTCTCCATCTTATGTGAAGCTTTGTGATTTTAAAAATAATCTACAATTTTTGTTTACTAATTATGGCTGTGCTGGGTCTTCATTGTTGCATGTGGCCTCTTCTCTGCTTGTGGCGGGCAGGGGCTGCTCTCCAGCCGCAGTGCACAGGCTGCTCACTGCAGTGGCTTCTCTTGTCGCAGAGCGCGGGCTGTAGTGAGCAGGCTGCAGTAGCGTGTGTGGCCTCAGTAGTTGTGGAGCACGGGTTTAGTTGCTCCATGGCATGTGGGAATTTTAGTTCCTGGACCAGGAATTGAACCCATGTCACCTGCATTGGCAGGCAGATTCTTAACCACTGGCCCACCAGGGAAGTCCCAAGCCTTGTGATTTTGATCCTAGGCCAGTGTGAAATTTAAAATAGGAAGCAAAATCAAAGCAGTGAGCAAATATTTACTGGGAGCCTCTAGTGAAAGTATGTAGACAGGGCAGACATAGCAGCCTAGCAAATATTTGTTGGCTGATCATAAGACACATTGTTTTCTCACTCAGGTAAAAATACCACAGCAACTTTGTAGCTGGGGCCAATGACATACGGATTGGCCTTGAGGATTTTTGTGACCATGTTGCTTTTATATTTCGCAGTCCTCAGTGTCTTCCTCTCACCAAAGCCTGAGATTCTGTACAGTTTTCTGCTCTTGCCTTGTGCCCCCTGATATCTCTGTTCACCCCCCTGCCCAGGTGCCATGAAGACTGGCACATCGCTCTCTGTGTGTGTCCCCCTCTTTCTCATTTAATGCTTATTTCCTTTCCCCCCCTTTTTTTGTTGTTCAGTCATCGTGTCCAGCTCTTTGTGACCCCATGGACTGCAGCACGTCAGGCTTCCCTGTCCCTCCTCATCTCCCTGAGTTTGCCCAGGTTCATGTCCATTGAGTTGGTGATGCCATCCAACCATCTCATCCTCTGTCCCCCTTGTCCTCCTGCTCTCAATCTTTCCCAGCATCAGGATCTTTTCCAATGAAAAGACCTGTTCACATCAGGTGGCCAAAGTATTGGAGCTTCAGCATTAGTCCTTCCAATGAGTATTCAGGGTTGATTTCCTTTAAGATTGACTGTTTTGATCTCCTTTTCCCCCTACATCTGTGCAAATCCGACACCCTTTCTCAAGGCTCAGAGCAAGTGTGTTCTCTCCCACAAAGTCTTCCTTCATTCTGTCAGAGAATGCTGGCAGTGGCTCCCATGTGCCTGCCATACAGTGATGAATAAGATGGTCCCTAACCTCGAGCAGTGTAACAGCTGAATGAATGAGGCAGATAAGTCAGCAGATGATTATATCTGGTGCTGCCCAGCTTTTTTTTTTTTTTTTTTCTTTCACTAAATAAAACACAGAGATAACGATATTTGCCATGACTCCCAGGCTGCTTATAACTGGAAGGTTCCAGCTGCCCAGATCTGAACCAAACACTTCCAAGGCTGAGAAGCACTGAAGCGTGTCCTTCCTCTAACTAACACCAGCTTGGGAACTCAGGGTGATACTCCAGTGTGATAAACCCACTGGTAGGAGTAGGAACAGACTACAGTGCATCCCTCTCCCAGTCTTGGCGGAAAGGGAAATCCTCCTGCAGAATTGGCATCAAGCTGAATTTTGAGGAACGTTAGCCGTATCTGCGACAACGTAGTGGGGTAGGAGGGGGATTCAAGAGGAAGGAGACATGTGTCTACCTACGGCCGATTGACGTTGATGTGTGGCAGAAGCCAACACAACCCTGTAAAGCAATTATCCTCCAATTAAAAATAAAGATATTAGAAGAAAAAAGAATGTTAGCCATAGAGGGCCGTGTGGTGGGGCTGTGGAGTGAGTTGCTAGAAAAAAATAGGATATGGTGCAGGCAGAGAATGGTACAGGATGGTGTCCCTGGGCTCATGGGACAGAGACTAGAATGTGGTTCTTGTGGCAAGCAGGCATGAGATGAGGAGAGTTGTGTGTGTTCCTGCAACCAGACTGTGAATTCCTAGAGAGTCAAGACCACATTTTACAAGTCTGTGTCTTCTAAACCCTTGATCACAGAAGGGCTCAATACAGCATCCCCGATTGATAGAAAAGTCTCCCGTTCCTGGTGACAGTATCAAGATGGCTGCCACGAGACATGTGGACAAGTCTTGCAGAAGACTGTTGTGAATGGGAAAGGTGTTTTCTAGAGTTCCTAAAAGTCCCACTGGGGCGGAAAGACCTGCCAGGCTCCATTCCCTCTTGTTTCCAGGACAAGCTCTGGTTTCGTTTTAAAGAATGCCTGACGCGGTGTTTTACCCTGAAAACCGATTCGCTTGTTTACCCATTGTCTTCAGTCTCCGTGTGGCTGCCACTCTGTCCTCTGCTGTGTGATGCTGGAGCTGCCAGTGAGCGGGCTACAGTTGCTGGGCTTCCTGGAATGGGCTTTCTGTTAGTATAATAGCTGCCCATAGAAGGCAGTGGCTGGAGGTTAGAAGGCAGAGGAAGGAGAGAAGCTTCCTGCTTCTGCCTGCAACACTGTGGCAGCTGTTGGAAGTTGTTGCCAATAGTTGCAGAAACAGTGGGTTGTGGAGTGATTCTTGCATCCAGTCACCTAGGTTAAGACAGCATCTTTCAGGGTTCCAGAACAATAGCAACAGTTCTTCAATAATGCATCAGTAGACGCAATCTCCTAGTGTCCACCCAGGGGCACTAGCAGCCTCTGATCCTTGTGTATCAGTCCTGCATTCCATTTGCTCTTTGTGACCCTTCTTTCTTCGTTCAACCCTTCCAACACCTTTGCAAGCAATTTCCCTTGTAATTCAATGTAATATTCCCTCCATCCAAAAAAACCTAGAATAGTTCCTTCCTTCCCTTTCTCCTTCCTTTCTTTCTTTCTCGTTCTTTCTTTCCTGTCTGGTCCATGGCTGATGACACTTGCAGAGTTGTGTTCAGTTGCTACTGCTGCTGTTGTTGTTGTTCCGTCACCAAGTCGTGTCCGACTCTTTGTGACCCCATGGACTGCAGCATGCCAGGCCTCCCCGTCCCTCACCATCTCCCGGAGTTTGTCCAAGTTCATTTCCATTGAATCGGTGATGCCATCCAACCATCTCATCCTCTGCTGCCTTCTTCTCCTTCTGCCTTCAGTCTTTCCTAGTATCAGGGTCTTTTCCAATGAGTTGGCTGTTCACATCAGGTGACCAAAGTATTGGTGCTTCAACTTCAGCAACAGTCCTTCCAGTGAATATTCAGAGTTGATTTCCTTTAGGAAATCAGTTGATATTAAAAAGGGTAAAGAAGCACTAGATCTATGAAAAAGATGACATAGATTATGTTGTCCTGTTATCCAGAACTCCAAATAGCCTAATACTGGACAGTCATGGTCCTGAGTGTATTATTCAAGTAAAGGTTTTTATTCCCTTTGAAACGTATTGATGAAGTAAGCATAGTTGAGCTGCTCAATTGGTTTCATGTATGAATGGATTTCAGATGCAGGGCTGTTGATCCAGCATCTTTTCCAAGTACCAAATTCACAGAGGAAGAGTGAAAAAAGAAAAAAATCCCCAAGGCTCTGCAATCCTCTGTCACACAATATTTTCCATCCGACCTTTGGAATATACATCAAATACAATGAAACCAGTGAGTCAGCTTTAACGGTGTGGCCAAGTCACTTAGAAGGAAAGAGAGATCTCTCTAAGCCTTCTAAACTTCCTGCCACGTGGCATGCTGAGGGCATCAGTTCCCAGTAAGATAGTTGGATTCCCTTTTGTTTGGGGATTTTCTCGAAAAAAGTGTCTTGCAGTGCCCTGTCAGTTCAGTTCAGTCCAGTCACTCAGTCGTGTCCAACTCTTTGCGACCCCATGAACTGCAGCACGCCAGGCCTCCCTGTCTAGCACCAACTCCTGGAGTCCACCCAAACCCGTGTCCATCGAGTCAGTGATGCCGTCCAGTATGTGTGGAAACACCATTGGCCACAACACTTCAGTATGGCTTGGTGCGCACTCAGTCGCTTCAGTCGTGTCCAACTCTGTGACCCCATGGACTGTAGCCCGCCAGGCTCCTCTGTCCATGGGATTCTCCAGGCAAGAACACTGTAGTGGGTTGCTGTGCCCTCTCCCAGGGGACCTTCCTGACCCAGGGATTGAACCCACATCTCTTAAGTCTCTTACATTGGCAGGTGGGTTCTTTACCACTAGGGCCACCTGGGAAGCCCGTTCAGTATGGCACGGGCTTATAATTCCACAATCCTATAGCCACACAGCCTGGCTTTTGTTGAACAACCTTATAGGTACATCTACCCCGAGGCGGTGAATGTGGACAGACAGGAAAGGGATCATTCAGGGGTTCTCCCACAAAGAGATGAGCAAAGGTGTGGGGAGAACATGTAGAAATGAAAAAAAAATTTAAATCTAGCTCTCTGCTGTCTTTCATCTGGATAAACCTTAATGACCACCTAGAGTTGAATATTAAATATGGTGGTTAGTTCTGTTTGAATTCTCCCATTAATTTCTTGGATCTTATGTGCCCTGTCTGATTATACAGCAGAAATACTTTCTGCACTCTGCCTGAAACACTCTGTGGCTAAGAAAGAGTTAATGAACTCTTACTGCCCGGCCAGGTCCTAGTTCCCCTACAGCTTCTAGACTAAAGGATAAAACACACAATTTATGAGGAAAAACGGGAGGGCTCCTGTCACCTGTACATGTTGTTCAGTCGCTCAGTTGTATCCGACTCTTTGTGACCCTGTGGACTGCAGCATGCCAGGCTTCTCTCCTTCACTATCTCCCGGAGCCTGCCTCAAACTCATCCATTGAGTCAGTGATGCCATCCAACCATCTCATCCTCTGTCGCCGCCTTCTTCTCCTGCCTTCAATGTTTCCCAGTATCAGGGTCTTTATAAAAGTAAAGACTATCAGAGTCTTTACACCTCTGCATGAGCCATTTACAAAAAAGTCAAAACAAAACCGCGAAGACCCTCCAATGTGATTCTCATGAAGGTTTTACAATTGCAAAAAAAAAAAAAAGAAGAAAAGAAAAAGATCCCATTTGACCCAGTAGCCAAGAAACCAGGATCACAACATTCACCACCGTTCATAAAATGATGCAAGTTTTATTGTTCATGCACGGAGGGGACCGGAGCAGAAAAGAACTAAAGATCCTGTGTTTGATTTCCTAGAAGCTGATTGCTTTAGGCACGGCCCCACCAAAACTACTCACCATCAAAGCGATGAAAGATCAGCTTCCTGTGTGTACTCTGCTTTTAGGTCAGGTATCGCCTCCAGGAAGCCTTCCCCACCCTGAGAATCTGGTAGAGGGCCCTGGTCTGTCTTCTGTCCCAGTTACCTGACTTTTGGCACTGCTTGTGGTCTAATTCCTTCTGCACCTGTCTCACCAGTCTGGGAGCACCTATGGGTAGGCACCAGCTGCCTCCACACATCCGAGGAACTCAGCCACCACATCACAGTTTTGTTGGAGACAGAGTGTAGAATGGTGAAGTTACAGGCAGAACTTTTAGCCTAGATACCTCCCCAGCTTCCACTGATTGTGTGGACTTAAAGGCCAGGAGAAGGCAAAAAGAGAACATGCAGAATAATGGAACTAGTGAAACATCACAGGGACTTCGCTGGTGGTCCGGGGGTAAGACTTTGACCTCCAAAGCAGGGTGATCTGGTTCGATCACTGGTCTGGTCGGGGAACTGAGGTCCCACATGCCTCGGGGCCAAAAAACCAAAATGTAAAATGGGAACAATATTGTACTAAATTTGGTAAAGACTTTCAAAATGGTCCACACAAAAAAATATCTTAAAGAATCTTTGCAGAAAAGATGAAGAAAAGAACTAGATGAGACTCAGTGGAGTTTGTGTGAAAGGGTCCGTTGCTCAGTCGTGTCTGACTCTTTGCGGCCCCATACACTGTAGCCCACCAGGCTCCTCTGTCCATGGGATTTCCCCAGGCAAGAATACTGAAGTGGGTTGCCTTTCCCTTCTCCAGAGGATCTTCTCAACCCAGGGACTTAACCCGAGTCTCCCACACTGCAGCTGGATTCTTTACCATCTGAGCTACTTGGGACAGAAGTGATTGGAAAATCCAGGATCACGTACTCTGCAAAGTGAAGGTGAATGACAAATCCATTCTAACCCATGCCTTGGCGTATATCCTGTGATGTTCTCATTTCTTAGGACAACAAACTGAAATCCAGACTTTGTGGAGCTAAAGGTGATTGGTTTACGGTAAGTTTAACTGTGACATCAGATTTCTCCTGAAACCTGTCCTGCTGCCAGATGGAGTAGCAATAAGCTATCAAGAAGGGCCCCAAAGGAAGGTGGTTCTATTTGTCCTGCTTTTTGTCTTTTGATGTCAGTTCTCCACTAACCTTTGTCCAGGGGGAATTCTGCTGTCTTCCTGGATAAGCCCATTGAGTCCATCGTTGAAGCTTGCCCTTTGCAGCTGTCCTTTCTCTGTGACATATGCCTCTGCTTCTAGAATGTTTCTGAATGCTTTCATTTCCTTCCTGAGAGAGAAAAAGATGGGGAAAACGGAATGAAATGTATCTTTTTAATATTCATCCACTCAACAAGATTTTGTCAGCTGTTGAAGATATAAGCAGAGGGGTACAGGAATGCTGCAGGGACTCAAACCCAGTCAAACAGATCTGGGTTTGAATTCTGGTTGGATCACTTACTAGAGCCTCCATCACTGTTTGTATCAGTTTGTATTGGGTTATTTATTTATTTTTGCCTATGCTGGGTCTTTGTTGCTGCCCACGGGCTTTCTCTAATTGCGGTGCTGGGGCTTCTTATTGCAGTGTTTTCTCTCGCTGCAGATCACAGTGCTCTAGATAAGTGGGCCTCAGCAGCTGTGGCCCTGGGGCTCAGTAGTTTTGGCGCATGGGCTTAGTTGCCCTGCAGCATGTGGGATCTTAGCTCCCAGATCAGGGATCAAACCCGTGTCCCTTGCATTGGCAGGTGGATTCTTAACCTTTGGATCACCGGGGAAGTCCTGTATTGTATTATTACTTGTACTATTGATCTCTCAGGGCCTCCAGTTTCCTTCCCATAGAATGGGGAGCTCCCTGTGCTATTTAATCTTTTGGCCAGTCTTGTGGACATGGTTTAGTTAAATGCTACTGCTTTCTTCTGCATGGAAATTGCCTGTCATTGAGCATTGTACAACAAGGCTTTGGGCTTTCCATTCCCAAGAGATATGTCAGACAAGATATATCAAACAATGTATCAGAGGTTGTATACGAGTAGGTTTCAGCCTTTATTACTTACATCAGGTCATGAGATTTTTGCCAGCTTGCTACTAGGAATTGTCTTTGTCATAGACTATAAGAAATCTGGCCCTCAAGCCAGTTACTAACCCAAGTCCTAGTACCAAACGATACTAAGAAAAACAGGCAGAACACAGACCTCTCAATAGATGATTATCTATTTGGTTCTCAAGTTAACCTCCAACGTTACAGCAATGGTGATAGATTAGGACATGGAGCTCCTGAGAAAGGGACAGGATAGCTTGGTGTAGTGGAAAAATCAGAAGCTTTAGCACTCAAATGATCTGCATTTAAACCCAAGTTTATTTATCTTCTTGCTAGTTGCTAAAGCTAGTCCTGGTCTCTTCGTCGGTAAACTGAGGATAACGATGCCCATTAGTGGGGATGTCGCGAGGGCCAGAGACAGTGGCTGAGGCGCCTGGACCCGCGGAGCCTCGGAAGCTTGCTGGATTAGGGCGGGAGCTGGCCCGGGACCGGCCACCGGGAATGCTGCCCAGGGGGGTACGGCGGGCTGGGGACCGCAGCTGGGGGAAGGCGCTCAGGCCGCGGCAGCCCGGGTGGTCGGGTCGCGCGCCAGGCGGAGGCCGGGGGCTCCCCGGGGCCTTTTGTTGGCAGCCTGAGCGGCCTCCGCGCACACGCCCGAGAGGATTAAAGCCAGATGTGGCGGCCCGGCGCCGCCGAGCGCTCAGAGCCTGGGCCGGAGACCCAGACGCTGGTCCAGACCCGGCGGTGACAGTGAGTGAAGCGGGGAGATCTCACGAGAACGGTACAGGCTGCGAGGCGGCGCCCCTAAATGACAACCGGGCGGGCCTCCGGCCGGCGGCTGGGCCGCGCGGGGGCGCCCGGGGGACGGCACAGGCGGCCAATGGCTGGCGGGGTCCCGGGCGGGGCCGGGCGCGGGGGCCGCGGCGCTCCAGCGGCGGGGCGGAGCCGCGCGGGGAGGCGGGGGCGCCCGGCGGCTGCTCGGTGGCGGCTCGTCGGCGGCCGCGGCAGGACTGGCAGCGCCGGCGGCGGGTGAGGGGTTCGCGGCGGCGGCGTGCGGGCAGCTTCGGGGGGTGGCGCAGGGCGGCTGCGCGGAGGGCGCGGGATGGAGGGGCGGCGCCGGGTCGCGGGAGATCCACCTGCTGGTAACGGAGCCGCGGGCGCCGCGGCCGGGCCCGGAGCTCGTGCGCCTCCGGCTGTGCGGGGCCGTCTCGGGGCGCGGGCGGGCTGGGCCTCGGGGGCGGGCGCGGGCCGGGCCGCCCTGGGCGTGCCGTCAGCCCCGCTCCGCAGCCGCCGCAGCCCCTCGGTGCCGCGCGCTCTCTCGGTGGCCGGCGGGGCGCATGGTGCGCTCTCGGCGCTCCGTGGCGCGGCGGGGTTCGCCGACTTTGGGGCAAAGTGAAGGAAAGTGGGGGTTTGGGGGGTGAGGCAGAGTTGCTCGCGGGACTGCCCCAAGGCTCACGCCCGTCCCGGAATCGGCGGCGTCCCGGGGCCGCGGGGCAGGTGGGGCGGGGGCGAGGCGGGCCGGGGTTGCTCCCGAGGCGTGCACCGTTCTGGCGAATTTTCCTACGAAGTCAAGACCTGCGGGTCCTATGTGTAAGCGCACCCCCATCCCCAGGCCTCAGGTCCCCCGCTATCGAGGAGGCTGCGAGTGGGATCCTCGGGTCGGGGCCAGGTGATCCCCCCGAGGGTAGCACCAGGTGGCAGCGGGAAGGCGTGTTTTATGAGCTGGCAGGCAGACCACTCGCGCGCCCGCTCTTTATTTCTCGCAGCGAGTGTTTCCCTGGAGCCCGTTCATTGCTTACAGTCCGGATTGCGAAATAGAAGCAGGCGCCGTGTCTGTTGTCAGTGCGCTCCGTATATTTTGCTGTTGTGCTTTTGCTGCCGGACGACTTCTGGCCAAAGAAAATGGCAACGTCATTCGTTTGAATTTAGAAGCTAAATTTAGAAGTGAATAATATGCTTTTAATGGTTTATCTTTCTTTTTCTGAATGTTAAAAAACAGCAACACTGTCATTAACAGGTTATCCTAACAAAGGTTTCTTTAGCACGGACCGTGTACATCTGAAAACGCACAGGATGATGAAGTTATGTAAGCTGTATTAAGGAAAAATAGAAATCCCATTATAAATATAAAACCAATGGATTTTAACAAAACCGCGATGAATAAAGTTACAGGGCTTACATCATGGTATTCATAAGGGTGCCTTTCCTTCAGGCACCCCTGTTCTGTCTGGAATGGCAGTGAAATATGTCAAGCATTTTTAGCCATGGAACATACTATTTCGGAGAACACTTTAAAATCAAAGGTTATGTATCTAATAATAACATACGACTGCAGCCCTTAAAAGACGGTTAATAAAGCAGGTTTTTTTTCCAGTCTGAGATCTGGAGTTGAAAGTTCCAAACATCTTTGTCAGGATGAGTAAGATGACCAGTAACTTTAGCCACTGCCTCTTTGTTGTTAAGGATTCCGATGTGTTAAGTGATAGTCTCAGAGAGCGTCAAGGTGTTAGATTGAAATTTCTGTGAGTGTGGACGCTGACAACAAATATGGGTCACTTCTCCTACCTTAGGTAGTCAGTCAACCCACAGGGCTCTTGGCTGTCTGAATTACCTCCCCTGGTTTGAGAACATAGGGATCGCTGGTTTTGCTCTTTTATGGTGCAACTAAACTTCATTAGTGTGGAAACCCTGATTAAAAATGTATGACAATATTCTGAGTAAAATGCCCTCGTATTTCTCTTGCCGAATTTCAGGTCCTATTTGTTGGTAGAGTTAATTATAAGCATTTTCTTCAAACCAGAGATGAATAACTTCCTGGATCCAATATTTAATACTCCTTATGTTTTTCATTGTTACCAATACTGTATCTATAATCTACTTTCATTATAGAGTTCATTCACTTTTACTTGTCTGTCTATCCGTTTATACTGACTTTCATACAAATAAGTATTTAATTAAACTGTGCTTCAAAAATCCTTCATTTTCTACTTCTTCACTTCCCCTTCCCTGTGATTACTGATTGAATGTTTATTCTAATAATCTGTATACTTCTGGATCTCTTATCAGGACAGTATCTTTTTTGAAGTAAAGTGGGGCTCAGGTGGGCTATAGCAACAGAAAGTTATATGCATCTTCAAATAATGCCATGAAAAAATTAAAATTCCAAGTTACATAATTCACTGAGTTAGCCCTTCTTTTTTTTTATAATCAGAATCATTATCAAGTGCTTAAAAAAAATTTATCTGGGTTTGCTGAGTCTTAGTTACAGCATGTGGGATCTTGTTCCCTGACCAGGGATCAAACCCCGGCCCCCTGCATTGGGATTACAGAGTCAGCTCCTGGGCCACCAGGGAAGTCCCTTGAGTGCTTATTGACAGCATATTAGACACTTATGGAATTGAGTTGAAATTCTGGGATTTCACCAGTGAAGACTGTTGACATGGATATGTTAGGTGACTAACTTTGGTTTTAGAAAATAATCATAACTTGAATGTGAGAGTATCTTTGGAAATTCTTGATTGCAGAGAGTAAGGGGAAGCAAGGAAGTAGAAAAGTTCAGTGTCTCTAGATTATTATATCAATAACGCAGAGCTGCTGGTCAAGGAGGGTTCACAGGCTGCTTGGGTGTGAGTCAGGGAGAGGAGGGCCCAGCCCAGGGTACAGGAAGTGAGAAATTCATTCAGGTTTTTAAGTTGAAACTTTGAAGTTTCCTGCGAATTTTGCAGTTTATTCCATAATAGATCCATATTCGTTGTAGAGTCTATTTTTTTTTTTTTAATTCACACTTTAAACTGTTGGGTAAAGGTAACACCTTGGGAAGATTCTCCAGTGTAACCTGAGGCTTAGAGTACTACCCCTGGAGCTTCTTTTCAGAGGACTGCAGTGCCGAGATGCAGAGGGTGGGAGATGAGAACTTGGACTTTGGAGTCATGCAAATTAGGGTTCCTTCTCTGGGTTCATTTCATTATGTGTAAAGTAGGGCTCGCAGTGCCTGCCTCAAGGGAGTTTCTGAAGATTCAGAGCACCTGAGGAAATGCTCAGTGAGTTGTAGTGTCTGTCATCATTGTTATTAATCCAGATGATCTTTTCTCACTAGTGGAGGTTTCTAGCAACGGTCTGTTTTACAAACCAGCTGAGATGGTCATTTCTGAATTGCCTACAGATGGCTGCTTTAGGCAGAGAGAATTGTTCCTCGGGCTTCCCAGGCCTTTTTGGAGTCGCCTTAACTCATCCTACTGGAGTGACACTGAG
This sequence comes from Muntiacus reevesi, assembly GCF_963930625.1. NCBI lineage: Eukaryota > Metazoa > Chordata > Mammalia > Artiodactyla > Cervidae > Muntiacus > Muntiacus reevesi. The sequence goes on from NC_089251.1 coordinate 97,500,234, forward strand.
TGGATTGCCAAGCGCATCTCGTGGTCCCCTGGGGCCACCAGGAATCTACGCACTTCTTGTCTGGCCTGACATGCCCCGAGGGGATGAAACTGGTTCTGTGCAGAGAGGCCTAAACCAGTGACTGGCTGCAGGTTTTTGGTTTTGTTTGATTTGTTTTTATTAATACAGTTAACATTTATTGAGAACCTAGAATTGTACTAGGTGACTATGCTTAAGTACTTCCAGGGACATGATTTCATTCGATTTCCTTTTTAAAAGGTTTATTTATTATTTTTGATTTTGCTGGGTTTCTGTTGCTTCGAGTGGGCTTTCTCTAGTTGTGGCCAGTGGGGGCTACTCTCTCTAGTTGTGGTGTGCGAGCTTCTCGTTTCCGTGGCTTCTGTTGTGGGGAGTTTGGGCTCCAGGGCTCGCAGGCTTCAGTAGTTGGAGTGTGTGGCCTCAGCAGTTGTGGTGCGTTGACTCAGTTGCTTTGCGGAACGTGGATTCTCCCAGACCAGGGATCCAACCTGTGACCCAGATTCTTGACCACTAGACCACCTCATTCCATTTTCTGAACAGCTTTGCTAGATGGAGGGGATCTCCAGATTTCCTGAGTTAAAGCAATGCTCAGTGGTTAATCCTGGGTCCTGTGGTATCCTGGTTGGATTGCCATGTTTTCAAAATGCCAAAATAATCCCAGTTTACACCTGGGGAGCAGGTTAATTGTTGGAAAAATGACATTTATCTTATGATGATGATCAGTAGCAGTCATCACTGTAACCTTTTTATTATTTAAGAGAACAGGAGGAACCGAGACAGGTAGCTTTCTCAGTTCCTGGATGAACCGAGAAAATTGACATGCCTGAAGTCATGCAAGTAATGGTGGGGCTGGATCTAGGACCCAGGGCTTTTGACCCTTGTAAGTTGTAGTCTGTTTTCTTTAGAAATTTTGAACCATTAACTATCATTGTGCAATAGGAGGATTGTAGAGAGTGAAGATTGTTACTTAGGAGCCATTGTGTGATCACTAGAGTTCTCATGGGCCCCACCTCGCCTGCCTTTACACGAGTAACCATGACTCTCCACAGACACAGCAGAACCAAGGAGCAGGGAGTAGAGTTGAAAGCTTTTTTCCCCTGGAGGAGAGGAACCACATCACTCTGGGCTATCACATGAGTCATTTGGATGTGGGGAGGTAATCTACAGATACAGTGTAGCCCAGCAAAGCATCTGTTTGTAACAGTGACAAATGAAGAAACCAGTATTGTGCATCCTTGAGCAAGTTTTTCTTTCTCTTTTCCCCTTGAATAGGGAGAAAGAAGCATCCACCTATGAAGACGGTGCAGACAGTCCTGAATAGTAATTGTGGATGGTGTGGCTGCCAGATTAGTTCTGCTGAGCATCTGAAATGAACCTCTCCTATTGATTGTTTCAACTGGCCCCGAGCCAGGAGTACTGGGTTTGCTTGACTTCAGGATAAAAAGAAACGGTCTTGGTTATCATCGTAAACATATGAACCAGTGTGATGGTGAAATGAGATGAGGCTCCGAAATGGAACTGTAGCCACTGTTTTAGCATTTATCACCTCGTTCCTCACTTTATCTTGGTATACGACATGGCAAAATGGGAAAGGTAAGGAAAACGTCTCCAGAAAACGTTCATGGAATGAGGTTGGTTTTTTGCTTTGTCAACGGTGCATAAACGCTCTGAGTTAAATGCCCCTACAGTCTGCTTGTTTCATGCTATCTGCTGGCGGCCTGCCAGTTTCTTTCTGACACCGAAATGAAACAGTTTTCTTGGACAGAGGAGACAAAATTTCTCATTTGAATGGGGTTTGCTTTGTTTCTTGATTTCTTGTAATTGCTCTTGTAGAAACATGCTCATCAGCGGTTTGTATTATAAATGACAGCCAAGTTCAGTAATGAAGACTTTCATTTTGGCGTTTTATTTTTTATTATTAAACATCATCAATGTTTAATAAGCTTCCTAGTACCGGATGTTGTATGAAACACTTAAAAGGACACAGCAACTTCATGAAATTTATATGCTGATTATTCTAATGATTTGGTGCTGTGTAGTTAATGATTTAAATTGTATGTGTTGATAGGTTGCTCTTTAGGCAAAAGTTTTTTTGAAAAGTGGGTGAGGAGAAATTCCGATCTGAAATTTTAAAAATTAATTCTGTTGAGACTATTGAACTGTGTTTTTAAGGAAGGTTATCTGTTTAGAGATTGGAACTGTATTAAAGGATAATGCATGTCTTTGCTTTTCTTGGAAAATGTTTACAGTAAATTCCTACCCCTATTTTTATTATTTGTAGACTTTTAAATAAATAATTTGTTTGTATATGGCTGCCCTAGTTGCAGCCACATAGATTGCAGCCTGTGGGCTTTCTCTGGTTGCATTGAGCAGGGGCTACCCTAGATGCAGCGCATGACCTTCTCTTGCAGTGGCTTGTTGCAGAGGACGGGCTGCAGGCAGGTGCACAGGCTTAGCTGTGCAACCACATATGGGGTCTTCCCAGACCAGAGAGCGAGCCCGTGTCCCCTGCACTGGCGGGTGAATTCCTAACTACTGGACCGCCAGGGAAGTCTCCTACCTCTTCTTTTTACATATCTCTTTCCCTCATATTAGTCTAGGAAATATTAATGGCAAGAAGAATGGACATTTGTTTGAGTCAGGGTGTAGTAGTAGTTATCACCTGGTTATCAAAAGGTGCTGCTGTTGGCGTCATTGACTTGCATGAAGGAAACTTTATTCCTTGTTACTTTTTCTCTGGTGTGTGTGTAAATATGTATGTATCTGTGTCGGTGTGTATGTATTCATGAAATAAGCTGATATAAGCGGGCAAATGTACTCTATGCTTTGAGCAAGTTTAGTATTGTTTTTCTCTTTCTCTGAGTTGGGCTCTAATTTTGGAAGGCATTCTTTGGGGGGGGGAAATGAATGAAACACTTACTGAAGATCTTTCTTCGCAGACAAATATATACATTTTAGATTTCATTTTTTAATCATACCAAAAGGAGAAGACTTACTTAGGAAGAACGTACAGTAGTTAGTCAAGCTATTGCTTGGCCCTGATGAGAGCAGAACAGATGACTGGCTTTAAATAAAGATGACTTAGAAAATAAGAGAGTTAATCATAAGAGTATATGAAGTTTTTTCTTATCAGGAAACTTATCTACCCAGAAAGTTATAGTACCAGAAACTTGACCCTTTTAACTGTGTCTTATTTAAAGCGTTAACACTTTTGGAATCTCCATTCCGTCTATCTTATTTCTTATGTAAAGCCATTAATAAGCATTATTTTTGTGTGTGTTAGGTTGTCTTTAGAATCAGTATTAATTAAAAAGAATATACAGATTCTGTCACCAGAATGTGGAAGAATGTGGCATTAGAGACCAGAATGTGGTACTAGAAACACACACACAACGTCTCTTTTCTTTGGTTATCACTCTGAGCGGTTCTGCAATCCTCCTGTGCATGTTTTTCTGCTCTGTTTTTCTCTGTGGTGTTTCGTCTGAACTCTTTCAGGTATCAGCAGAGGTCTCCTGTCGTGCTTATGTAAAATCCCCTGTGCTTTAATGACATCGTTTATGTAACCACTCTAACTGCTGAGCATTTGGATTCTTTCTAGATGGTTCTGGCAGTCAGCCTGGATTTTCCAGAGCCGGCCTCATTTCAGATGTTTAGTTCTGTATACTCATAAGCCACATGCTCTGCTTTTTATATTGAGAGCGTGGTTTCCGTAATCGCTGGATGTTGCTGGACTCAGAGTTTTCATTTTTCCTGCATGCATCACTGCCTTTTCCCGCACCCACCTTGTGCCTGTCTCTGTATTATGTGCTGTAAGTATGAAGGGGAAGAAGAAACTACACAGCTTGGAAATCTCAGGGACCAGTGGGGGAAGGTGCAAGTAAAAAAATGTGATACCATCCGATAGACGGAGATAGAAGCAGCAGCAGAGTGCATATTATATGTTAATCCTCATAACAACCCTAGGAAGTATGATTACTCACTTGCTATAGATGAGGAAACCAAGGCTGAGTGTAAGAAACTTGGCTAGGTCATACATTAAGTGGAAGAGTGAAGTTTAAACTCGGTCAAGCTGGCTCCAGAGATGATGCTCTTAGCTGTTTGTCTGCTGCCCAGAAGAGCAGAGACCAGGCAGATTAGGGGAGAGGGGGCATGGCAGGTAGAGGGAGCTGCCTTTACTTTCATGAAGCTCTGAGACAGTGTGGCGTATTTGTGCTTTGGAATTAGATTTATTGTGGTTGGCAGATTGGGTTCCAGGACTGTCCAAGGGTTTAGCTGGTAATCCCAGAGTGGTCCCTATCATATTTATCCTAGGTCTTCACTGACCACTCGAAAGAATAAATGAGCTGGTCCATGGGATTGTCATAATTTGGGGAAGATATCAGTAACTCCACTGGGAAAGCTGGAGTTCAGGCCAGGGTACGAGTTTCTGCAGGGTATCCTGGATTCTCACATAAAAAAATGAGACAGAATTCCAAGTATGTGGAAAGCAGTGGGAAAGTTGTAAGCAGGTGTGAGAGTGGGATGAGAGGAATTGCATGTCTTACTCGTGTGTGTGTGTATTGAGGGGGGTTGGTTCTCCTAATGAATTTCCTGTTTTGGTCAGGCACAATCCAGTAACTGGACATCTTAGACCCCTGTCCTTAGGGATACCTAACATTCATGTACGTGTTTCTGTGTGGACATGTATTTTCATTTCTCTTTATCTAGAAGTAGAATTGCTGGGTTGTGTGGTAACTCTATATTTAATCACTTGAGGAGCTGCCAGATTTTTTTCCCAAAGAAGCTGGGCCATTGTGCATTTCCTCCAACAGGATATGAGTGTTACCATTTCTTTACATTCTTGATGATACATGTTTCCTGGGTTTTGGAGTCTACTTGTCCTAGTGGTAGCGAAGTAGTATATCATTATGGTTTTTATTTGCATTTCTAATAATATATAGCATCTTTTTATGTACTTATTAGCTATTTATATATCTTCTTCAGAAAAAAAAAGTCTATTCAGGGTCTCTGCCTATTTAAAAATTCAAAAAAAAATTTAAACTTTAAGAATTCTTTATTCTAAGGCAAAAATACAGTAAGGGTAGTGGATCAACCACCTATATAGCTAATTAAAAGACAAAGCTAGTAAAATCATAAAACTATCAATAAAAATATATACACACAATAATTAGGGAGTGGACAAAGTAAAAATATATAAAAGATGAGATCAAAAATGTAAAATGAGGGGGTGGAATTAAAAAAAAAAGTATGCTAAGTCATTTCAGTCACATCCAACTCTCTATGACCCTATGGACTGTAGCCTGCCAGACTCCTCTGTCCATGGGGTGCCCAACATAGGAACACCTAAATACATAAAGCAGTTATTAATAGACATAAAGGGAGTAATTAACAATATAGTGAGTAGGGAGCTTTAACATCCCACTTAAATCAATGTGAATAGATCATCTAGACAATCAATAAGGAAACTTTGGCATTAAATGGCACATTAGGTCAGATAGATTAAATATATATAGGACTTTCAACTCCAAAAGAGCAGAATACTCATTCTTCTTAAGTGTGCATGTAATCAGTATTCTCCAGGATAGATCACATGCTAGGCCACAAAGCAAGTCTCAGAAGATTTAAGAAGATTTAAATCATATCTAGCACCTTTTCTGACCACTGCAGTATGAGACTAGGAATCAACTACTGGAAAGAAAAATATGTGGAGTCTAACCAATATGCTACTAAACAATCAGTGGATCATTGAAGATATCGAAGAGAAACTAAAAATATACCTTGAGACAAATGAAGATTGAAACACAGCATTCCAAGATTTATGGGACACAGAGAAGACATTTCTAAGAGGGAAGTGTGTAGCAATACAGGCTTACCTTGGGAAACAGTAACAATCTCAAACACTCTAACCTTACACATAAAGGAATGAGAAAAAGATTAACAAAGCCCCAAGTTAGTACAAGTAAGGAAATAATAAAGATCAGAGTGGGAGTGAATGAAATAGAGATGAAAAAAGCAGCAGCAGAGATGAATGAAAGAAACTAAGATCTGGTCCTTTGAAAAGATAAACAAAATCAATAAACTTTAGCTGAACTCCTCAAGAATAAAAGAAGGCCCAAATAAAAAATGAAAGAGAAGTTACAACTGATACTACAGAAATACAAAATGTAAGAGATTACTATGAAAATTTGTACGTTAGCAAATTGCACAACCTAGAAATAATGGATGAATTCCTAGAAACATAGAGTCTTCCAAGATTGAATTAGTAAGAAATAGAAAATATGAGCAAACTGATTACCTTAATGAAGTTAAATCAGTAATTAAAAAAAAAAACTCCCAAAGAACAAATGTCCAGGATCAGATAGCTTCACAGGTGAGTTCTATCAAACATTTAAAGAAACATTTAAATACTTCTCAAAGTATTCCAAAAAGTTGAAGAGGAAGGAACATCTTCAAATTTAGTCTATGAAGCTAGCACTACCCTGGTACCCAAACCAGGCAAAAGTATCACACACACAAAATTATAGGCCAATATCCTGTATGAACATAGATGTAAAAATCCTCAACAAATTATTAGCAAACTGAATCAACAATACATTAAAGTTTCATACATCATAATCAAGTGGGGTTTATCCCAGGGGTGCAAAGATGGTTTAATATTCACCAATCAATATGATACGTCACATTAGAAACATTAAGGATAAAAGTCATGTGATCATCTCAACATATACAGAAAAATATTTTGATAAAGTTCAATATCCATTTATGATAAAAATTCTCAACAGAGTGGGCATAGAGGGAACATACATCAGTATAATAAAGGCTGTATATGACATACAGTTAGCATCATACTCAACAATGATACAGGCTTACAGTTAAGTCATAGGAATGTAACATAGCATAAGGAAAATAGTCAATAATACTGTACTGATTTTGTATGGTAATGTCATAGACTTGTCATGATTATTTCATAATGTATTTGATTGTCAGATCCCTATGTTGTACACCTGAAACTAACATATTGTACATCAGCTATATTTCAGTATTTAAAAAGGGGAAAAAGGAAAAGTTCTTTCTAGATACAAGCTCCTTGTGAGGAATGTGATTTGCAAATATTTTCTGTCATTCTGTGAGTCGTCTTTTCATATTCTTGATGGTGTTCTGTGAAGTGCCGAAGTTTTAAATTTTTATGAAGTCCAGTCTATTTTTTGTTGTTGTTGCTTGTCCCTTTGGCATCATGTTTAAGAATCTACTGCCAAATCTAAGATCATGAAAATTCTCCTATGTTTTGTTTTGCTCTTCAGTTCAGTTCAGTTGCTCAGTCATGTCCGACTCTCTGCGACCCCATGGACTGCATGTTTTGCTCTTACATTAGGTCTTTAATCAATTTTAAGTTAATTTTTGTATGTGGTGTAAAGGACCCATTCCATTCTTCTGCATGTGACTGTCCAGTTGCCCCATAATATTTGTTGTGTCTACTGTAAATAACATATAATTGGATCATGCTTTTTTAAAAATCCAGCCTAATAGTGCCTACCTTTTGACTGGACCTTATTCATCTACATTTATATGATACTGATGCAGTTTGATTTACAGATGCCGTCTTACTCTTTAGTTTTCACATGTCTCATGTCTTTTTTGTTTCTATATTTCCGCTTTACTTTTTTTTTCGCATTGATTGAATATTTTCTAAGGTAGCATTTTCATTTCGTTAGTGACATTTTTCACTATTTTTTGAATATTTTTAGTGATTATTCCAGAGTTCACCGTGTACCTTTCAGCTTATTGTATTCAAATTCGAGTTTATACTAGTTAATTCTAGTAATATATAGAAAGTTACTCCTGTTTAGCTCTATTCCTTTTCTCCTTTGTTTTGTGACACTGTTGTTACACACATTACATCTGTTAATGTTATAAACCCAGCAATACATTGTTACAATTATTAATCATTACACCACCTGTTATTCTTTCCTTAGGGCATAGCAGCTTCCCCCCCCCCCCTCTACCTTTTTTTGTGCTGTTTTTAGCAACTTTTTTACATTCCCATGTGTTACAGATTCAACAATGCATTATATACATATCGTTTTATGAAGTTTATAAATCAGTTGAGGGAAAGGAGAAAATGCACATCAGCAATTATATAATTGCTGATGCTGTTTGTGTGGATTTGAATCACTCGTATCAGTTGTTTTCAACCTGGTGGAATTCCCTTAGTATTTCTTATGAAGCAAGTCTGCTAGGAGTGAATTCTTGTCAATTTTTGTTTATCTTGTAATGTGTGAATTTTATTTTCATTTTCTAAAAAAATAGCTCTCCTGGGTGTGGGGATCTTGGTTGACAGGGTTATTTTGTGTGTGTGTGTTTTAGTACTTTGTGTTATCCACTGCCTCTAGCTTCTGTTATTTTTGCTGAGAGGTCAGCTATTAATCTTCTTGGAGTCCCCCTTGTAAGTGATAAATCATTTTCTCTTGATGCTTTCAGGATCCTCTTGTGTTTGACTGTCATCCTTTTTACCACGATGTATCTGTTTATGGGTCTTGCCTCTTAGATGGGTAGGTTATTGTTTTCTCAGTCATTTATTTCTTTGAATTTTTTTCAACTTTTCGCCTCCTTTTGGTATTCCCATTCCATTTAGGATGATATGTTTAATGGTATCAGTGTTTCTCTGAGGCTCTGTTCTTTTTTTCCCTCTTTCTTCATCTCATATAATGTCTGTTGATCTGTCTTCAGGTTTGCTGGTTTGTTCTTTTGCTGGTTCCAATCTGTTGAAGCCCTCCGGTGACTTTCTCCTTTCTGTCATTCACCTTTTCAACTCCAGAATTTTCATTTGGTTCTTTCTTAAAGTTGCTGTTTCTTAATATTCTTTATTTGATGTAACATTGTCATACCTTCCTTTATTTCTTTAGTGGAGCTTTTTTTTTTTTTTAGATCTGAGTATAATTTTAATGACTGCTTTGAGATATTTATCTGGAATCCTATATCTAGTTATGCTCACAGGCAGTTTTTGCAGCCTGATTTTTTTCTGCTGTATGGGTCCTACTTTCCTATATTTTTGCACATCATAATTTTTTGACACTGCACATTTTTTAGGTAATATATTTTAGTAACACCGGGTACTTCCTCCTCACCTCAGGGCTTGTTTATTAATATTTGTCTATTTCTTTAATGACTGGCTGGATTATTTTAGTGAAATCTGTCCTTCTCACCCCCTCAAGGTTAAGTCTCTGTTGGTGCTCCCCTGGGGATGGGGGTGCATGATTTGGGTGCACCCACAGTCATCCTGGGATGACTCCTTAGTGACCACTATACTAATTACTGGCTAATTGTTTATAACAGGGCACTGTAACGTACACTCTGCTACAAACTGATCCATTTGTGACTCCCTTGGAGAAACTTCCCGAGTTCAGTGTTCCATATTTGTTCTGACCACAGGGAGGCTCCTAGCTGTCACTTTCCTTGGTTCTCTTTAGCCAATTAGCCACAGATTCCTACAGCACAGGCTGCCTCTTCATTAAATCCACGATTCTCTCCACTCCCTTCACCCTAACCTCTGTCTTTCAGAGGACTCTTAGTGTGGACAGCTCTGTGCTCTGCTGCAAATGAAGCTGATTTCCTTGGGAAAAATTAGGAACTATTTGTTTTAGGGCCCACTCTTCCTCCTGGCAGAATTTCTGAGCCAGGGCTCTGGAGGTGGGGTGGGGACAAAAGACAGACTTCTGTCTGTGTGGCATCCCCACCTTATGAGCTGAGCCCTAGTTAAGGAGAAGGGGCTGGTAGCCTTGGGTCTGCCTCACTAGGTGGAGGAAGGTCTGTGGGGACCCCAGTGTTCTCAGCACACTGCACTGAAGGTGGAGCCTTGGAGCCTGAGAAGGTCAGAGGTCATATCTTGTTTGCTGTATCTGGTGTCTGTATTTTTATATCATTTTATTTAAAATTGTGATTCTCATTGGACACAAAACAGTGAACCAGAGCTTGTAGATTTATTAGTTTTTCTTTATGGAATAAGCAAAGTGAAAGTTGCTCGGTTGTGTCTGACCCTTTGCGACCCCATGTATTATACAGCCCATGGAATTCTCCAGGCCAGAATACTGGAGTGGGCAGCTGTTTGCTTCTCCAGGGGATCTTCCCAGCCCAGGAATCAAAGCGGAGTCTCCTGCATTGCAGGCAGATTCTTTACCAGCTGAGCTACCAGGGACACCTAGTAGCTTCTTTCAAATAGAAATCTTTCAAATAGAATATAAAGAAAATTAATGGAAAATCTGGGATTTGGAGTATGCTTTCATGGTTCTGTGTGTGTTGTGTGTTAGACTCTCAGTTGTGTCCACCTCTTTGCCACCCCAGGGACTGTAGGCCCTCCAGGCTCTGTCCATGGAATTCTCCAGGCAAGAATACTGGAGCGGGGGTCTTCCCTGGTGGTCCAATGGCTAAGATTCTATGTTCAATGCAGAGGTTTGGGGTTTGATTTCTGGTCAGGAAACTAGATCTCACATACTGCAACCAAGACCCTTTGCAGTCAAATAAATTAAAAAAAAAAAAAAAAAAGGATACTGGAGTGGGTTGCCATCTCCTTCTCCAAGGAATCTTCCCAACCCAGGAATCGAACCTGGGTCTCCTGCATTGCAGGCAGATTCTTTACCGTCTGAGCTATCAGGGAAGCCCTTTCATGGTTCCGGCTCACCAAAACTGTGTAATTGTGCTTCTTGAGTGCTTTCTGTGTATCAGGCATGGTTAGAAGTTTGGGTTACTTTAGTGAGTATATCAGAAATATTCCTGCTCTAGTGTAAGGGAGGAGAGGTTGTTGTTCAGTCATTTCCAACTCTTTGTGAACCCATGGACTGGGAGGAGAGGGGAGACAGCTAAAAAAAAAAAATAAATACGCTAAAGAATAATGTGTATTTTAAACTTTCTTATTCTGAAATCTAGATTATCCAAAAATGTGCACAGTAGTATGCAGAGTTCCCTTATGCCCTCCAATATGAACAGCTTACATAAACACAGAGTACAATTTTCTAAGCCAAAAAATTCACTTTGATACAAGACTGTTAACTAATTTACAAACCTCATTTTGACTTCACCAGTTTTTTTCCCATTAATGTCCTTCTTCTGTTCTGAGATCCAAAGTAGGACCCCACAATGCATTTAGTTGTCATCTTCCTAGAAGCCTCCTCCTCCATGGAAAATTTCCTTATTTTGTTCTCAGCATTTTTGAAGTGATTTGGTCAGTTACCTTGTAGAACATTCCCTAATTGGAGTTCGTCTGATAATTCCTCACGATTAGACCGAGGTAATGCGTTTTTGGTGAGAATACCAGAGAAATGACGCTGTGTTCTTCTTAGTGCCTCATATCAGGAGGTGCCTGAAGCTGACAGATCTTATCACTGATTATGTTAACCCTGCTCACTTGGTTAAAGCAAAGTCTGCCAAGCTTCTCCCCTGTAAAGTTACTGTTTTTTCCTTTGTAATTAATAAGTGTTTTGCGAAAGCATCTTTAAAACTAAGCAGACGTCCTGCTTCTCAGCATACGTTTGCTCACAGGTTTGAACAAGTATTGATGATTTTTGTCTGCGACAGTTACTGCTGTGCCCTCTGCCAATTATGATTTTCTGTTTCCATCACTCCTGTGTTTATTAACTGAAACTTGACTGAACTGAAAGGAAGAGATGTTTATTCTCTCTCATTTGTTTATTTATTATTGTATGGGTGTGAACTCATGAGTATATATTTTGTCCTATGGGTTATAATCCTTAACAGTTGTTAATTATTTTATCGTTAGATTGTCCAGAGGTGGCCATTGGGAGCTCTTTGAGATGGCTTCTGTGACTTAAGCATTGCTTCAAATTTGTTGAGGTGAAATTCACAAAACAAAATTAACCTTATTAAAGTGAATAATACATTCATAATGTGCAACCATCATCTTTATCTAGTCTCCATTCATTTTCTGAGCAATTTTTAATTTTCTGTTGCCATAATGTGGTCCAGGATCACCTTGTATTTTCTCTGCTCCAGCCCTGGAAGTCATCATTTGTTAAGGAATCTCTAGTTTCTTGAGGAGTGGAGTCTTGGTGGACTCGTTCCTTTGTGGTACCAGCACTCCTTGTCCCTCTTAGTGGACAGTGCAAGGCTATTTCTGTATGCATGTGTGCATGCTAAGTTGCTTCAGTAGGGTCTGACTGTTTGTGATCCTGTGGACTGTAGCCTGCCAGGGTCCTCTGTCCATGGGATTCTCCAGGCAAGAATATTGGAGTGGGTTGCTATGGCCTCCTCCAGGGGATCTTCCTGACCCAGGGATCGAACCTGAGTCTCCTGTGGCTCCTGCATTGCAGTTGGATTCTTTACCACTGAGCCACCAGGGAAACCTATATATGTATATATAGAGAGGCTATATATATATATATATGTATAAAACCACCACGAGTTCATATTGGTCCCTCTGACTTTGATCCAGTGCTATAGTATTCATTCTTGTCTCCACATTTCCCTATATCCATAAAAAACGTGGCTGTTAATATCCCAATATAATAATTATTAGCTAAATCTCAGGGTGTGTGTGTAGTTTCAAGGGCTTCCCCGGTAGCTCAACTGGTAAAGAATCTGCCCGCAATGCAGGGGACCCCAGTTCCATTCCTGGGTCGGGAAGATCTGCTGGAGAAGGGATAGGCTACGAATTCCAATATTCTTGGTCTCCCCTGGTGGCTCAGATGGTAAAGAATCTGCCAACAATACAGGAGACCTGGGTTGGGAAGATCCCCTGGAGAAAGGAATGGCTACCCACTTCAGTATTCTGGCCTAGAGAATTTCATGGACAGAGGAACCTGGCGGGCTACAGTCCATGAGGTCGCAAAGAGTCAGACCCAATTGAGCGTCTTACACTTTCTTTTCTTAGTAGTTTCAGAATTGCTAACCCATACCCAAGTGAAAAGTAACATTATTTGTACATGGTTCTTTTTGTATTTACTTTCGCAGTTACATAGTCAAATATTTTGCAGAGTTCCTTATTCCTTGTTTTAGTCACTTCCTCCTCAGTGTGGTTATACTGTTTATTTATAACACACATAGGTCCATTTATTACTGTGAATATTCTATTTTGGGTTTCCCCTATATCCTGTGTAATTGCAGTCATGTACATTTTGGATATGTGAAACATTTTCTTGGTTCTGAGACTCACCAGTTGAGGAAAAAAATGTGTCCTGAGAGAAATGTTCTCATTCCCTCCGCCCCATTTCCATCCCTTCTTTTTTTTCTCCACTGCTCCCAACTGTCCTTTGCAGGTAAATAATCCCATGATTTTCTGGCTTTTTCCTTCTTATATTTCTTGGGGCACCCATGAGCAGATACACAGACATTTCCCATATCCTTTGCTTTCTTCCATGAGGGATAGCACACCATAGATAACGCTTGCTTTTTCACTTAGCAGTGTATGCTGGGAATCATTCTATGTCACTTCATTTCATAGAAATAATCTTCATTGCTTTTTTTTTTTTTTTTTTAACAATTTCATAATACTCCATTGTGTGGATGAACTGTAAGTTTTCCAACTACTCTCCTCTCCAGGGACATATACATATGGTTTTTATACATCTCCCATTCATTCAGTATTTGTGTGTGTACATGTTTTCTGTCAGGCATTGTGCAGGGCCTTGAGTAGTGGAAATCTAGCTTACAGAGGCTTTTATTTGTTGGTTTAATTTTAGCCTTAATTTTTTATCCAGATCATTGGAAATCAAGATCTTAATTTTTTGGAAGAAAAATGGAGTTGTCATCTGTTGTAAACTTGAAAGTCTGAGGGTAGAATGGTTTTGATTAACATTTGATTAAGATTTAAATACCTTATTCAGGCAGGAAATTTTTTTTTTTTTTTTTTGCTGAAGTATTTTTTGTTTGCCTGTCTAACTTAATACTTAGTTTTCAAAACCAGAAGACAGAAGGTAGGCCAGTTTTTTTAGAGGCTCTATTCCATACTTTTTTAACAGGAACCTAAAAGGTGATTTACCACATTATTGACCAGAGACTTATCACAGCCACAGGCATTAATTTCTGCAAAATCCCCCAGTCAATAACATGTTAAAGCAGATTGTAATCATTGTTCATTTTTTACAGTTTATTTCTGCAGTTTAAAAAGTAGTAAATATTCATGTCAGACATTTTACTTTCTCCCCAATTGAGATGACGAGATACTTTCTAGCCACGAGGAAGGAGAGGTGGCATGTGAATCCCATCTTCATTTCAGCAGATTGCAGTATTTATTATCTTCAGAGCAGTTTCCTATCAAATAGGAGTTCGGTAACTGGAGGATTGGATTCCCTGCAGTGGTGGAGAGGAGGGTGGATGTTGTGTTGAACCAAGGTGTGTGCAAGTGGCAGAGAAGCCTTGGATGGCAGTAGCATTTGACCTGATGGATCAGAGGCCCAGATGCATAAAGGATGGAAGGCAAGCAGGAAGAGATGGAGGGAGTAGGAGAGTCTAGAGACTGGAAGCTTCTGATAGATCAGAAGCAGATATGCTAAGAGCCAGTGTGGTAGCAGGAAAGGTGGTGAGAGATCTGAAGGGCCAGGGAGGAGTTCATGATGAAGAGTGTCATTGTTCTATTACTTTCTCTAAATTTTACTTCCAGTAAAATATCCTGTTTCTTTAGTGTGCGTGTGCTCAGTCACTTCAGCCCTGTCTCACTCTTTACGACCCGATGGACTGTAGCCCGCCAGGCCCCCCTGTCCATGGGATTCTCCAGGCAAGAATACTGGAGTGGGTTGCCATTTCCTCTTCCAAGGGATCGTCCTGACCCAGGAATTGAACCTACGTCTCTTGCACTGGCAGGCCTGCTTGCCTCTCTGAGGATGCTTTATTTACACCTGAGATGCTTATCATCCTCTTGGGTATTTTTTGCAATGAAATATACCTTGTTAGGTTAATAAGGCCTTTTAAACACCCTTTGTTTGTTGTGTTAGTTTTTTCCATGCTGGTATTTTCCCTCTGCAATATGATTCTTGATTGTCCTCCTAGTAGACATGTTTGTAAACTTAAACATGTTTTATTAGCATCTTCTGATTATAAGGCCAGTTAGAGTTTTTTCCTCTGAGATGGGGGAATCTAGTCTGGAGGCATTTTAGGACATTCTAGTCTGTGATCACTTTAGGACAAATCATTCTTCTCTTTTTTGTGTGACCATTGTTCTGATCATCCCTTCCCCTCCCATTCTTGTTACACTTCTTAATGTTGACTGAAGACTCTTGTGCTTGCACAAAATCTCCCCTTGCTGCATTTCTTGGTATACAGAGATAGATACAAAATTATATACATACTTTATAAGGAGATATGCTTTATTAGAAAAAGCACATACTCAGCTTTATTTGACAGTCTCCTACTTATTTACATTAACAGAAAATTAACCATATATTCTTTACCTCTTTTTTCATCATATTAACCTTTTTCTGAAGATTTTTCTTTTTTAGTACTATTTACAAAATGAGTTTACATCTACTTAATATTTTTTTCCCTTCTGCTGTCGCAACTTGTCTACTGAAGGTCCTTTTAAAAAGGTTGTTTGTCTTAAAACTTCTCTGGTGTCCAGTGGTTAAGACTAGGCCTTCTAGTGCAGGGGGTGTGAGTTTGATCCCTGGTCAGGAAACTAAGATCCATGTGCCATGCAGCAAGGCCAAAAGATTTAAAAAAAAAAAAAAAAAAAAAAAAAAAGAAGAGGAGAAGAAGCTGATGTCTTTATCTCTTTAAAACTCTGACAACTTTGGAAGCATGCTTGCTTTCTTAATCCAATTTCCATGCTTGCAGACAATCCTAATATTTTTCTGAAATAGAAAGTGTGGAATAAGTTGTGCCTTAAGCGTGCTAATTTCTTTCAGGAGGGATCATACTAGAGACCAATATTTGGGTCTCCTTAAGACTTCATGAAGAAATGGCCACCCACTCCAGTATTCTTGCCTGGAGAATCCCGTGGACTGGGGAGCCTGTCAGGGTACAGTCTCCTCCCCGTGCAGGACTCCCATGATGAAGAAAAGTGTTGCTGCTGTTCTTAGGAGATGGTCATTGCTCCGTTTTTCCAGCTTAACCCATTGTGGTGCTGTCCTCTGCTTTCTTTATGAGGTTTTATTGATATCTAAGACTTTGTTCTATGTTCATGAACTCCAGCTCTCAAAAGAGGCATTCTGATAGGATTGGAGTTTTGTAGGGCACGCAGGCAGCCTGGGACTTGTTACTTAAAGGAGAATGTGAAAAGTCGTGTGTGGGATAGGAAAAGCGGGTGCGTGCGCTCCGTCACTTCAGTCATGTCCGGCTCTTTGGTGACCCCATGGACTAGCCTGCCAGGCTCCTCCGCCTCTCTCGTGCCTCCTGCATTGGCAGCTGGATTCTTTACCACTGCGCCACCTGGAAGCCCCCTGGGAAAAGTTTGCGCACTGTCAACAGTTCCTCTCTTTCCTCACGTGGTGGTTACTTGAATTTACTTCTCTGTTAATCCTGGGCATCTTCAGTGTAAAGAAACTTCTGTTGATGCCTTGATTACTATTTCAAAGTACTTTAAAAAAGAAAAAAAAAATTAGAGACAAGTTTCTTCACAAATCCTGTGTATGTGTTATGGAAAAAGAACCTAAATGTTCCAGGAAATATATCCCTAAACTGAATGTCTGGTACTTTACAACCATGATAGAGTTTTCCCTGGTACCATGTGGTTGATTAATTAAGTCAGTGGAGGTTAAGTTTAAAAACCTGACCTTCAAGATTTGAAAGTAAACTTTACAACAAGATTTGTTGTAAAGGTTTTTTGTTGTTGTTGTTGCCTCTCATAATTTGAATTTATCTCAGATTGTCTCATAACTGCAACATTCCTCCAGATCTTTTATGTTTCTATTTTTCCTCCTCTTAATCAGTGGGCTTCCCTGATGGTTTAAATGGTAAAGAATCCACCTGCAAAGCAGGAGACCTGGGTTCAATTCCTGGGTCAGGAAGATCCCCTGGAGAAGGAAATGGCTACCCACTCCAGTATTCTTGCCTGGAGAATCCCATGGACAGAAGAGCCTTGTGGGTTACAGTCCATGGGGTCACAAAGATACATGACTGAGCAACTAACACAAACCCAAGGTTCTGTTAATTTGTAAGCAGTTTGCAGAGAGATAATAATACTGATTAGATCTCTGTTACTGCTATTTCCTGGGCTTTCCAGGTGGCTCAGTGATAAAGAATCCACCTGCAATGCAGGAGATGTGGGTCTGATCCCTGGGTTGGGAAGATCCCCTGGAGAAGGAAATGGCAATCTACTTCTATATTCTTGCCTGGAAAATCCCATGGACAGAGGAACCTGATGGGCTACAGTCCCTGGGGTTGCAAAAGTGTCAGACATTACTTTATAGCTAAACAACAATTGCTATTTACTGTTGCTGTTTCAGGAGAAATAAGCCTGTAGTTTCAAAACTGAAGATAAGCATAGAGTTGTCATTTGGGAATGGTAAAGAATGCCATTTGATGGGCTCATTCAGTCCTCACCACAGTTCTAGGGAAATAAGTGAGTATGAAATCCATGTTTGACATGAAGACACTCAGGCAATTAGTAAATTACTTCATCCCATTCTGTTATGTGATTGGGGAATGATAGCATCCAAGCCCAGGTGTCTGATGCCGTGGCTTGTACCACCTGAAGCCGACTGCCCACGGCAGCAGAGAACAGTCTCCACAGAGGAGCTTCTGGAAGTCCCGTTTTGTTGGCCACCTAATATGGTTCTTTCATATGGTTTTTCTAAAATACTACGTTCTTTGGTATTTAATCATGTTCTAGCCCTATTCACTTAATGTTGGAATTTTCTTTGAGAGTATGAGATTTCAATTTTAAGAAATTTAGGAAAAACTCAAGTTTAATTTGATTGTTTTTCAGCTAAAAAGTCAGTTCACTCTGCCTTTAGTTAAAGGGTACTTAGGTCATGCAGATAATCTGTTGCAAATTCCCTTTAAATTGTAGTGTCTATGTTATTGCTTGCTGAAGAAGTGTGTGTTCATTTGACTGATGATGTTGGGGTTTTCTTTTGGTATATTAAAGTCTTCCTAGCAACATGTTGCTGTAGTTTAGGATGGTTATAACCTTTTCTTTTCCCCCAGATATAATTATACAGAATCTTAAACGTTCAGACTTTAGGTTTATTGGTCTGATGCAGAGGACACATAAATCTGGGGAATTTTGATGAAAATAAAACACATAGTCAATGTGTTTTATCAAACATCAAATTTAGTATGTTTCCTTTTATTATGGACCTAAAAAGCAGGCTATTGCAGTTATGCTAACTGAAAGGACCTTGACATTGAGTAAATCACAGAGGAGAATGTCCTAGACTTGACTTACATAGTTTGGTTTATAATAGAGTTGATTAAGGTAAACCTAAGGCAGCTGGCAAAAAGATTTATGGGTATTTAGAAAATGTAAGTTTGCACGGTTTAACTTGTTACTTTGAAACCATTTTCAGAGAGTGAGTTATAATGAAGGTCAGGTGTATCATGGAATGTGTGAAATTTTTGACTTGTAACAAATGTTTAAATATTTGGATTAACAGAAGGTCCAGAAAGAACTCTGGAGATGACAAATGACCAGCCTTCCTCTGGCAGAGCAGGACTTGATTCCTTTTTAGAAGTGAAAGGCAAGGTGAATGTAAGAATATTTAAAAAGTCTTAAGATGCTGTTGATAGTATTTTCTTTTCCTAAGGAGCGATGGTAGTATTATCATTGGATAAAAACAAGAGCCTGGAGCCTTTGGTTCTCTTAGAGCTTGCTCTCGGATTTTGGAAAAGTCACATTAACTTTCTGGCTTTGTTTTGGGTTTGATTTTTGTTTTTCTTTTTGCCTTTCATTTTCCTGTTAACGTCATGGAGGAATTCTGAAGACTGGGTGAAGTGCTTGAAGGTAAAATGTAAGCAAACAGGTTTTTTTGTTTTTCCCCCTCCGAGGACAAAAAGGTGGATTCTGTAAATTACGGAGCTTGCCATTTGGGGACAGACGTTAATTGGGTAGTTTCAGAGCATGAATATTTATCAAAAGAAGCAGTGACTGCTGGCAGCCAGCAAAAATGAACTAGGATTGCGTCTAGACAGTGACCATGTCGCTACCCTGCCTGACCCCATTTTTGAAAATTTCAAAGTATACAGAAAAAATACAATGAATGATACAGAAGTATCCTCCCTAGATTTCTGTATTTACTTCCAATCTTTTAACTTTTAATAATTAATGCGTAGCAGACTTCTCTAAAATCTTTCACCCATTTTTTTACTCTGCCCCCTACCTTGACCCAGGCAAACTATATCATGTCTATGTGCTTTTCTCGTCCATACATTTTCTAGTCCATACATTAACTTATGTATGTTAATATCCATAAATTATATGTATGTATAGACATAACTTTTTTGTGTTTTATAACATTTACACAAATTGTATAGTGACCTGTGTAACAGTACTACACAAGTCGTGTATAATAGCATCTTGTCTTTTCTTTAATCACATCATTTCAGTGTTTCTGAGGTCCATAAACACCTGGAGCTCCCTACGCCATCATTTTTGCAGATGTTACTCTACAGTCATTTTTTACACTGTTCTGTTCTTAGTAAGATTGGTCCAAGTTCTTCTGAACTAGCTGTGTAACATTTCCATCCTTGTTCATTCAGCAGCTTGCCTGAGCTCTTTTGTCCCTGTATACACCGTAGATAACGTTTACCACATGATAACAAAACCTCTGAATTATTCATCTGATTGATGTCTTCAACATACACATTGTAGTCCTCATATCAGTGCTTGCATACACTTTATTCTTGGTGTTGAGTCATAGGAGTTTTATTGCTAGTTGATTTTCGTTAAGGTCAGAGTGTTCCAAGATTACATATCAGTTGTTCAACTGTAGATAATATTTTTAATGGGCATCATTTATTTCCTCAACAGTTAGGGTGATCATATAATTTATTGTCCAGATCGATGAACTAGAGAGTAATTATTATTACTAGTAGCAGGCTGGGATAAGAGTTGCAACCCACCCCAGTATTCTTGCCTGGAGAAACCTGTGGACAGAGGAGCCTGGCGGGCTGCAGTCCATAGGGTCGCAGAGAGTCAGACTTGACTGAAGTGACTTAGCACGCACAAAGAAAATGACTGGCCACGTTCGAGCAAAACGGAAACTGATTTGCTCATGATGGGAAGTGAAGTTCTCAGTGGTTCTCAGAATCACTATGAACCTGTGTACCTGAGAGCCTGTGATCCGGTGCACTCATTAAACCCTACGTGGAACCAACCCAGGGTTGCAGTTCATTCCTAAAGAAGGAAGTATAACCAGCAAGAAGGGGAAATTGTTCCCTGGGTGGTGGCAAGCTTGTGCTGACGCAGTCATGAAAGGAAGTTACTTTTTAGTGTGTTGATTGCAATTTAGAAGGTTAATCAACTCTCTTCTCAAGGGAAATAAGCTGTACCCTTTCTCACCTGATTGATAAAAAGAGTAAAGATCACTGGAGTTTCCTTATCAGAAAACTTAAGATAGGTAAGGTAGAAATAGAACACTGCAGATGACCTTGTCACCTTCTGTAAGGGACGTTTCTTCCTGCATGTGAACTATGCCTCGTGTCTTCTTTTGATACACTGGCCAGAAGTTAATGTGCAAACTGTCCCTGAGTAATTGAACAGTGCACCCATGAGTGTTACGGCTTTCACTGCTTGGTGATGAATTCAATCTTGAAGGCCATGTACTAACCCCAGTTACAGGATAATGGTGCTTTATTGCCACAGTGCTCTTTGGTTTGAAAGTAGCTTTTGAAAGTGGCTTTCTTCAGATTGCTCATTTTTGTCTCTTTAGCTCAGTTAATTTATTATTCACTTTGTGTTTGTTGAATGTGGACAAGGCAGTGTTTCACCAGGTACTGGCAGTGTGGTGGTCAGCAAGGTGTGGTCATCAGGGTCCACATCCTTGCTGCCATAGTGCCTGTGGATAACAGAGATGCTCAGTGGGGAGAGGTTGCACAGTGATAGCGGAGCAGCTGAGCAGATTTGATGACTTAATGCTGGCAGTGAAACACGCGAACGGGTCGGACAGTGACAGACGTGGGCCCGAGGGCCCACCTGTTTGCATACAGGTAGTCAGACAAGGCCTCTCTGTGGAGGTGGATCGAGGCCTGAGTGATAAGAGGCCAGAGAAGCAGGCAGAGGGGAGTCCCAGCAGGAGAATCAAGATGTGAACAAGTCAACAACGAGCTTGGCATGTTGAAAGAGCATCAGGGAAAGCGAGCACGGGTGAGGCATAGTGAGAGAATGGGGGCGTAGGGAGTAGGGTAGAGATGCCATTGTGAGTTCTGTGATAAACATGAGGTGCTTAGGCCAGAGATAGAAATTTGGGTGTTACTGGCAGCTGCGATGGTGTGGCCAAAAAAAAAAAATGTATAGATACCAAGAGGGATGAGTTGGGAAAGTGAGACTGACGCATGTATGCTGTTGATACTATGTGTGGAACTAATGAGAACCTGCATACAGCACAGGGGACTCTGTTCAGTGCTCTGTGGGGACCTAGATGGGAAGGAAGTCCACAGAAGAGGGGACCTCCCAGGTAGCTCTAGAATCCACCTGCCTCTTCAGGAGACCCCAGAGACGCAGGTTGGATCCTGGGTCGGGAAGATCCCCTGGAGGAGGAAATGGCAACCCACTCCAGTGTTCTTGCCTGGAGAAGCCCATGGACAGAGGAGCCTACAGACAGAGGCGGGCTGCAGCCCATGGGTGCTGCAGTGACTTAGCACACACATGTATACCTATGGCTGGTTCACAGAAACTAACACAGCATTGCAAAGCCACTTTGTGATGTGTGCTAAGTCGTTTCAGTCGCTTCCAGCTCTTTGCAACCCCATGGACTGCAGCCCACCAGGCTCCTCTGTCCATGGGATTCTCCAGGCAAGAATACTGGAGTGGGCTGCCATTTCCTCCTTCAGGGGATCTTCCCAACCTGTGTCTCTGGAGTCTCCTGCATTTGTAAGCGAGTTCAAGCGCCACCTGGGAAGCCCTGTACACCTATACACCTATTTAAAAAAACAAAAACCCAAACCCCAAAATCAACTGTACTCCTATACAAAAACTGAAAACAAAGAAGTTTGAGTGTTATTGGCATGTGGACAAACTGAGAGTCGTGGGGATGGACGAGAAAACTGAGAGGGTTGAGTCCTGGCACACTCCATCATTGAGGTCAAGTGGAGCAGGAAAAGCGGTGAAGTAGGAAGAATGTTAGGGGATTGTGGTGTGAAAGATTCCCTTGAGGGGAGTGATTTCAGGTGGAGAAAAGTCATCAGCCATTTGGAATGCTGCTGAGAGGTTGTACAAGATGAGGACAGACCCATTTTATATGCGGGTAGGAGTTTTTCATCTTGACATGTCAGAGGTCTCCAGGATCTAGTTCATCTTCATCTTCCATCCTGGGTACTTAATATTAACCCTGGGTTGTTGACCTTCACTCCTGTGACTGTCCCTCCCCTAGCCCCCTTTGCCTGTATCTGCTCTGGGTTCTGGCGGCAGTGGCTCAGCAGTCCCGTACTCTCTGGCTGCCCATCCTCATGGCACCTTCCAGCCAGTATGTCAGCTCGTGACCTGATCTTAGAAATTGGTACACAGATGCCCTCAGCCTCCTAGCAGCTCTCCCAAGGTGTGGCCTTCTGATCCTCGTCATGCTCCTCTTCTCGGCGGGCTCTGCTCCGAGTTCTACCATCTGGCGACTTTCTCTGGTTTTTGCTTCTTCTCATCCTCCTGTAATGCAGAGTGGGTCTTCCCAGTCGTGTTTTCTAGGTCCTTCAGTGAAAGCAGTATTTTTGCTGCATGTTTATGTGTTGTGTGCTTTTAAATTAAGTCAAATTTTTTATGAAAGTAAAATATGCCCATAGTTTAAAAAATTTTTTGATAACTCTGTATGGTCAGTTAACATCAAGTTAACTGATGGAAGACTAACATCAAGTTTCATTCCTTTTTAGTCTCTTAGTTTCCTAAATCTCCTAAATCTTAAAAAGAACCTATTATATATTCAGTTCTTTTGGCTGTTCTTTTGGCAGTTCCATATTTATAAATTATGTGTGTGTGTGTATAATACTACTTTAATTTTTTTAGACATCTTTTAGGCATGATCTATGGACTTCCTATTATAGATGAAAATTTAGCTCTGATCTCCTCTTTCCTTCTCATTCTTCAGTGTAATGACATCACAGTTTTTAGCTAAATCATGACACCATATTTACATTATTGTGACTGAATACATATATCTTCCTTCTGAGCTATGTATTGTTTGTGTTCCTTTCCTTTAGTGTACAACTTTTTGCTTCCCTGGTGATAAACAGTTTTGATTCTGGTATCATTTTCTGAGTGCTATTTTATTCCAGTTGGTTCTCTGTGCCATATGTCTGTCAGTAGTTCTCTCCAAATCTTTTCGTACACCAGATAAGTTATCAATTTTATTTTCTTCCCAGTTACTTCCTTCCTGAGACTCCCTGTCCTTCTCCAGTCTGGACTGCTCACACACCAGGCCTCTGCAGAACTGGCTTTTGGGTTTGCAGTCACCGTTATCCCTTTGTCTCCCTCCTGGGAAGGGCTTCCCTTGTGGCTCAGTGGTAAAGAATCCGCCTGCCGTCCAGGAGACCTGGGTTCAATGCCTGGGTTGGGAAGATCCCCTGGAGAAGAAAATGGCCACCTCCTCCAGGATTCTTACCTGGAGAATCCCATGGACAGAGGAGCCTGGTGGGATACAGTCTGCAGGGTTGCAAAAGAGTTGGGCACGATTGAGGGAATAAAGCATCACCACCTCCACCCTCTGGGGAGAGTTTTGCAGATCCTGAGTGCTTCTTTTTCTTGGCTTTTTTCCTTTGCATGTTCTCCAGAAGCTTCCTGAATAGGTCCGTGTTTGAATATTTTAAAATCCTAGTTTCACACTTCATTGATGACTGGGTAAAGAATTTTAGGTCGAAAATTATGTTTCTTCTGAATTAAAAGAAAAATGTTCTTACTATCTTCTAGCAGCCAGTAAGGCTATGGAGTCCTATATTCTTGTATATTACCTGTTGCCTTTATCCCTTTAGAAACATTTAAAATGTATTTTATCTTTCTTTTTCTCTTTCTTCCTTCCCCTTTCCCCCAACCCTCCCTTTTTCTGTGTTGTAGTGGCTAGATAATCCAGTACAACATTGAATAAAAATGGCATGTTCCCATTAAATATGATGTGAATTATAGTTTTTAAAATCATAAGTGTTGGATTTTTAAAAAATATTTTATGTTTCTGTTCTAGATCTTAGTTGCAATGTGCAGGGTCTTTTGTTGCAGCATGCAAACTCTTACTCTTAGCTGTGGCAAGTTGGATCTAGTTCCCCAACCAAGGATTGAACCCCCAGCTTTCCTAATTTGGGAGTGTGGGAGTCTTAGTCACTGGATCACAAGGGAAGTACTGATCGTTGAATTTTGTCAATTGCTTTTTAATGCATCTATTGAAAATCATGTTCTTCTATCTTTTATTCTGTTAATATGATATATTAATTGATTTATGATATTGAACCAGTCATGCATTCATTACCATCTGAGCCTGGGTTTTTTTCCTTTGGGAGAATTTTTACCGAAGAACTAACTTTTGGCTTTATTGATTTTTCTTTGTAGATTAAGTTGAGGAGAACAGATATCTTACTGTATAGATTAAATTTGGAAGAACTGATATCAAGAAATATCTATTTAGATCTCCTTTGATTTCTTTCAGCAAAGTTTTGTAGTTCTCTCTGTAGAGATCATGGACATAGTTTGTTAGATCTCTGCATTTTGGGGACTGCTATGTACATGGTACTGTGTTTTGAATTTCAAATTCCAATTGTTGATGGTCTATAAGAATGCAGTTGGTTTTTGTATATTAGTCTTGTAACCTGAAACCTTGCTATGACTGCTTATTATTTCCAGGAGGTTTTTTTTGGTTGATGTTTGCGATTTTCTGTACAATTACCTTTATTTATTTTTTAAAAAAATAATCATTTTTATTTATTTGGCTGTGCCAAGTCTTGGTTGCAGTGTGTGAGATCTTGGAACTTAGTTGTGTCAGGCGATATCTTAGCTGTGACATGCAGGGTCTAGTTCTCTGACCAGGGATTGAACCCAGGCCCCCTGCATTGGGAGCGTGGAGTCTTAGCCACTAGACCGCCAGAGAAGTCCTTGTACATGTGCTTTTAATTTCCTTTTCCTGTTTCATTCCAATATAATCTTAGATGGGAGTAGTGAGAGCAGACATCCTTCCCTTTTTCCTGACCATGGTGGTAAAGCATCCAGTTGATCACCATTAAGTGCAGTGTTAGCTGTAGAATTTTTATGTAGATGTTCTTAAGTTGAGGAAGTACCCCTGTGTTCCTCAGTTTGTGGGAAAGCCATTGATTTTCTACATATTTTCTCTCTCTGTCTGGGTGTACTTGGTGATATCTCATAAGGCTTTCTTCAGTTTTCTTTAATCTTTTTTTCCCTCTCTGTTCTTCAGATTGGTTAATTTCTCTTGCTCTAACTTCAAATTCACTCTCTTTTGCCACCAGAAATCTGCTGTTGAGGCCCTACCATGAATTTTTCATCCTAGCTACTGTTCAACTCCAGAATTTCCATTTTGTTCTATAATTTCTTCCTCTATGTTTTCTCTATTCATAGCATCAATTTTGTCACACTCCCCTTTAATCCTTCAGATGTGGTTTTGTTTAGTTCTTTGATAGTAGCTGTTTTGAAATCTTCATCTGCTAAATCCAACATCTGGGAATACTCAGAGACATTGCCGTTGACTGCTGTTTAATTCCACCCAGGCTTCCATGGTGGCTCAGACAGTAAAAAAAATCTGCTGGCAATGCAGGAGACCCAGGTTTGACCCGTGAGTCGGAAAGATCTCCTAGAGAAGGCAATGGCTACTCACGCCAGTATTCTTGCCTAGAATTCCATGGACAGAGGAGCCTGACAGGCTACAGTCCATAGGGTTGCAAAGAGTTGGATACTGCTGAGCAACTAACATTTTCACTTTCCCTGTGGGTCACCCTTCCTTTCTTCTTTGCTTTTCTTGCATATATTTGTTGACTACTGTGTACTTAACTTGGGCTTCCCATGTGGCTCAGTAGTAAATTATGTGCCTGCCATTGTGGGAGACACAGGAGTTGTGGGTTTGGTCCCTGGGTTGGGAAGATCCCCTAAAGGAGGAAATGGCAGCCCACTCCAGTATTCTTGCCTGGGAAATGTCATGGACAGAGGAGCCTGGCGGGCTACAGTCCATGGGGTCACAAAAGAGTCGGACATGACTGAGCAACTGAGCATGCTTTTTTTTTTTTTAAGTATATTGCTACAGGTCTAGATTCCTCTTTACCCTTGACAGTGGTGGTAGTGGTTTTGTTTGCCCATTTGTTCAGTACTTTGACTGGACTAAATCTCTCAAGTCTGTCTCTCCACAGTGTGAGTACTGATGCTCTATACTTTTGTCTTGGTGTGTTTTTATTTTTAAGCCTGGTTTCCTTGAGGGATTGCACGTATGTCTGCATAGTACTGCGCCCAGCCGCAGGCAGCCCAGAGGTTGTGCTCAAGCGCTTGGAGCAGTAAGCTCCCTGCCCTGCTGGTGGTGCGTGTGGATGCTGGGGCAGTCAGACCTGAGGCTCTCCTCTCCTCCTCTGGCCTCTTTCTGTTCTTCTGTGTGCAGGTGTGTGTGGGCGGCCAGGCCCCTCTCTGGTCTCTGCTGTGCATGCTTATAGTTCCCCGTCAGCCTGGGAGATGTGAAGAGCCCCCATAGCTGTCTCAGTGCCCAGCGCTCCCCGCCCCATCTCTGGCTGGTCTGCAGTGCCCAGCTCCAGTGCTCCCCCACACAGAACAGCATCTCAGGTTTGCATGGCCTCCGGCCCTCCTTGTGCATCTGCCTCTAGATGACACTTGGACCAACACCACTCCGAATCGAATGAGTCGCTCTCCCACACCCACCCCCCACTCCTCAGGGAACCTGCGCGTGTCCAGACCTACCTCTGCCCTGTTGAACCTCTGAAGTCATATAGCTGGGGAGGCAAGAGGGCAACTGCTGCCAAGACAGTCAGAGACTTACTCTGTTCTTCCCCCGAAGTGCTGTGATCTTCATGAATAAGTTCTTCTCAGCTTGCTCTGTCTTTGGTTGATTTCCCATAGCACTGAAATGGTGGGATTCCCCCTCAACCCCTTTTAGCTTTATAGTTGCTTTATGGAGAAAGCATTGAATTTGTGGGCCCCCTCAGTCTTTTATGCCATAAGTTAAAAATCCCCTGAGCATTTAAGAAAAAAAATTTTTTAATTTAATTTTTAATTTTTTTTTTTTTTTTTTTTTTTACTTTTTGGCCACACCCAGTGGCACGTGGGAGCTTAGTTCCCTGACCAGGGGTTGAACCTGGGCCCCCTGCAATAGAAGCAGAGTCTTAGCTACTTGGCCATCAGAGAAGTTCCACCCTGAGCATTTGTTAAATGTTCCCTCAGGTAATTCTGATACTCAGCCAGCATAGAGAACCACCATACCTGCGATTCTTCAAGTTCTAAGTTGTTGGTATTGTCTAGTCGCTCAGTCATGTCCAACTCCTTTGCAACCCCTTGTTTTGTAGCCCACCAGGCCCCTCTGTCCATGGGATCCTCCAGGCAAGAATATTGGAACCAGTTGCCATTTTCTTCTCCAGGGGATCTTCCCGACCCAGGGGTGGAATCTGGCTCTCCTGCATTGCAGGCGAATTCTTTACCATCTGAGCCACCAGGGAAGCCCTCAAGCTCTAAATACATACACATAAAATTGTGAAGTTTTTTGCCATATTGAACTTCTTTTTTTAAAGAAGTCTTTAACATCTGAGATTTTACAAATAAGGACCTAATTTTAAAATAGGAACTAAAGAGGGCTACAGTGTAGTGGCCCAGTTGGCCAGTAGCCTCTCTTGTTTGTATATTAAAGTTGGCAGCTTTGGCCCTGGGACTTGCCTGGGGCAGTTATTCTATGTTCAGGGCAGCTATTCTATGTTCAGCGCAGTTGACCAGCATCCATTTTCTAAAACAGTTTCCTAATCTCATTTTTCCAGGTTGGAAAGCAGGAAATGTATTCTGCTCAGAGGTTGTCTGTAATCTGTGCTTGAGGTGTTCTTAACTCTGAAAGGATATTATTCATGGCTGGCATGTTAGTGGAGACTAGACTGAGAACGTTGGGTCATTACAGGACATTAGCTGACTGACTTTTTTGCGTGTGTGTGCTGCTTTAGAAATACTGCCAGTCAGACTTTAAGGATGTGAGTAATTGTCCAGCTCCAGACTTGATTGTTTAATGAAGTACACAGATAAAGGTGCCCTGGGCCCTTTTGCCAGTAGTGGAAAAGAATAGCTTTAAAAAAAGGAGATTAATAGATCAGTCTTACTTAATAGAATGTCGCTGCATGAAAATCTTAAATAAAGTGCTAATCAATGGAATCTAGCCAGTTAGAGCAATGTTAACTTTTTGGGTACATAAGCTTTCATGTTTCTGAACTAGTGGTTCTCAAAGTTTGGTTCAAGGACCCATGAGGGTAACTGAGACCCTTCCAGGAGTTTTATGAAGTTAAGACTGTTTTTCTAATAACACTGATGTGTTATTTGGTTACATCTCTTTTTCACTCTCATAAGAAATAGCAGAAACAGATACAAGAATTCAGCTGTATTTTAAGCTAAATATTAAAGAGATTTGAGCAGATTTCACTCTACCAAATTTTTTATTTTGGAAAACAGTTATTTTTATTGTTTTTTTTTCTCACACATACGTATATACTTACATACCTATATTCATGTCTGACTGTACATATTTTTTTAATATTTTTTTCATTTATTTTAATTAGTTGGAGGCTAATTACTTTACAATATTGTAGTGGTTTTTGTCATACATTGACATGAATCAGCCATGGATTTACATGTATTCCCCATCCCGATCCCCCCTCCCACCTCCCTCTCTACCCGATTCCTCTGGGTCTTCCCAGTGCACCAGGCCCGAGCACTTGTCTCATGCATCCAGCCTGGGCTGGTGATCTCTTTCACCCTAGATAATATACATGTTTCGATGCTATTCTCTCAAAACATCCCACCCTCGCCTTCTCCCACAGAGTCCAAAATTCTGTTCTGTACATCTGTGTCTCTTTTTCTGTTTTGCATATAGGGTTATTGTTACCATCTTTCTAAATTCCATATATATGTGTTAGTATAATAATGGTCTTTATCTTTCTAGCTTACTTCACTCTGTATAATGGGCTCCAGTTTCATTCATCTCATTAGAACTGATTCAAATGAATTCTTTTTAACAGCTGAGTAATATTCCATGGTGTAAATGTACCACAGCTTCCCTATCCATTCGTCTGCTGATGGGCATCTAAGTTGCTCCCATGTCCTGGCTATTATAAATAGTGCTGCGATGAACATTGGGGTGCACGTGTCTCTTTCAGATCTGGTTTCCTCAGTGTGTATGCCCAGGAGTGGGATTGCTGGGTCATATGGCAGTTCTATTTCCAGCTTTTTAAGAAATCTCCACACTGTTCTCCATAGTGGCTGTACTAGTTTGCATTCCCACCAACAGTGTAAGAGGGTTCCCTTTTCTCCACACCCTCTCCAGCATTTATTGCTTGTAGACTTTTGGATAGCAGCCATCCTGACTGATGTGTAATGGTACCTCATTGTGGTTTTGATTTGCATTTCTCTGATAATGAGTGATGTTGAGCATCTTTTCATGTGTTTGTTAGCCATCTGTATGTCTTCTTTGGAGAAATGTCTGTTTAGTTCTTTGGCCCGTTTTTTGATTGGGTCATTTATTTTTCTGGAGTTGAGCTTCAGGAGTTGCTTGTATATTTTTGAGATTAATCCTTTGTCTGTTTCTTCATTTGCTATTGTTTTCTCCCAATCTGAGGGCTGTCTTTTCACCTTGCTTATAGTTTCCTTTGTTGTGCAAAAGCTTTTAAGTTTCATTAGGTCCCATTTGTTTATTTTTGCTTTTATTTCCAATATTCTGGGAGGTGGGTCATAGAGGATCCTGCTGTGATTTATGTTGGAGAGTGTTTTACCTATGTTCTCCTCTAGGAGTTTTATGGTTTCTGGTCTTACATTTAGATCTTTAATCCATTTTGAGTTTATTTTTGTGTATGATGTTAGAAGGTGTTCTAGTTTCATTCCTTTACAAGTGGTTGATCAGTTTTCCTAGCACCACTTGTTAAAGAGGTTGTCTTTTTTCCATTGTATATCCTTGCCTCCTTTGTTGAAGATAAGGTGTCCATAGGTTCGTGGATTTATCTCTGGGCTTTCTATTCTGTTCCATTGATCTATATTTCTGTCTTTGTGCCAGTACCATACTGTCTTGATGACTGTGGCTTTGTAGTATAGCCTGAAGTCAGGCAGGTTGATTCCTCCAGTTCCATTCTTCTTTCTCAATATTACCTTGGCTATTCGAGGTTTTTTGTATTTCCATACATACAAATTGTGAAATTATTTGTTCTAATTCTGTGAAAAATACCATTGGTAGCTTGATAGGGATTGCATTGAATCTATAGATTGGTTTGGGTAGTATAGCCAT
Source organism: Muntiacus reevesi (assembly GCF_963930625.1). Taxonomy (NCBI): domain Eukaryota; kingdom Metazoa; phylum Chordata; class Mammalia; order Artiodactyla; family Cervidae; genus Muntiacus; species Muntiacus reevesi. Next base: position 97,530,791 of record NC_089251.1, read on the forward strand.
TTTGACAGTATTGATTCTTCCAATCCATGAACACGGTATGTTTCTCCATCTGTTTGTGTCCTCTTTGATTTCTTCCATCAGTGTTTTATAGTTTTCTATGTTTAGGTCTTTTGTTTCTTTAGGTAGATGTACTCCTAAGTATTTTATTCTTTTTGTTGCAATGGTGAATGGTATTGTTTCCTTAATTTCTCTTTCTGTTTTCTCATTGTTAGTGTATAGGAATACAAGGGATTTCTGTGTTAATTTTATATCCTGCAACTTTACTATATTCGTTGATTAGCTCTAGTAATTTTCTGGAAGAGTCTTTAGGGTTTTCTATGTAGAGGATCATGTCATCTGCAAACAGCGAGAGTTTCACTTCTTCTTTTCCTATCTGGATTCCTTTTACGTCTTTTTCTGCTCTGATTGCTGTGCCCAAAACTTCCAAAACTATGTTGAATAGTAGTGGTGAGAGTGGGCACCCTTGTCTTGTTCCTGATTTCAGGGGAAATGCTTTCAATTTTTCACCATTGAGGGTAATGCTTGCTGTGGGTTTGTCATATATAGCTTTTATTATGTTGAGGTATGTTCCTTCTATTCCTGCTTTCTGGAGAGTTTTAATCATAAAAGGATGTTGAATTTTGTCAAAGACTTTTTCTGCATTTATTGAGATAATCATATGGTTTTTATCTTTCAGTTTGTTAATGTGGTGTATTACATTGATTGATTTGTGGATATTAAAGAATCCTTGCATTCCTGGGATAAAGCCCACTTGGTCATGATGTATGATTTTTTAAATATGTTGTTGGATTCTGTTTGCTAGAATTTTGTTAAGGATTTTTGCATCTATGTTCATCAGTGATATTGGCCTGTAGTTTTCTTTTTTTGTGGCATCTTTGTCTGGTTTTGAAATTAGGGTGATGGTGGCCTCATAGAATGAGTTTGGAAGTTTACCTTCTTCTGCAATTTTCTGGAAGAGTTTGAATAAGATAGGTGTTAGCTCTTCTCTAAATTTTTGGTAGAATTCAGCTGTGAAGCCATCTGGTCCTGGGCTTTTGTTTCCTGGAAGATTTCTGATTACAGTTTCGATTTCCTTGCTTGTGATGGGTCTGTTAAAGTCTATTTCTTTCTGATTCAGTTTTGGAAAGTTATACTTTTCTAAGAATTAGTCCATTTCTTCCAAGTTGTCCATTTTATTGGCATAGAGCTGCTGGTAGTAGTCTCTTATGATCCTTTGTATTTCAGTGTTGTCTATTGTGATCTCTCTATTTTCATTTCTAATTTTGTTAATTTGGTTCTTCTCCCTTTATTTCTTAATGAGTCTTGCTAACGGTTTGTCAGTTTTTTGTTTTTTTTTTTCAAAAAACCAGCTTTTAGCTTTGTTGATTTTTGCTATGGTCTCTTTAGTTTGTTTTGCATTTATTTCTGCCCTAATTTTTAAGATTTCTTTCCTTCTACTAACCCTTGGGTTCTTCATTTCTTCCTTCTCTAGTTGCTTTAGGTGCTTTAGGTTTTTCACTCTCATAAGAAATAGCAGAAACAGATACAAGAATTCAACTGTATTTTAAGCCAAATATTAAAGAGATTTGAGCAGATTTCACTCTACCAAATTTTTTATTTTGGAAAATATAGTTATTTTTGATAGATGTGTTTTTTATGTTAACATGCAGTGGGTTATAATTCATTAAAAAGAAAAAAAAAAAAGGTCTTTAGGGGCTTCCCTGGTGGCTCAACAATAATCCTTCTGCCATTGCAGGAGATGCGGGTTTGATTCCTGGGTTGAGAAAATTCCTTGGAGAAGGAAATGGCAACTTATTTAAGTATTCTTACCTAGGAAATCCAATGGACAGAGCATTCTGGTGGGCTGCAGTCCATGGGGTCACAAAGAGTTGGACACAACTTGGCGACTAAACAACAACAATAAAGTGTTGAGGTTCTGAGACCAAATAGTTTGGAAGCTAACTGAACTAAGTATAAATAAAATGTAATTGATATACTGTGAATGTTGTATAATGTACATTTTTCCTTAATATATCACCAGTGTTTCCCATGTCATGATTTTTAGTAGGTCCATAATATTCCATTATATAATAACCATCTTTAGCTCAATCTTAATACTATGATAGATTTTGTGCATATCATTGATCAGTTTCTTATGAATTTTTTTTTTAATTTTAGAGTATTTGCCTTAGTTCACTGGCATTCTACTAAATACCTTCCTGGGGTTGACAAGATTTCCTAGAGTGGAAATGGCAAACCTCTCCAGTATTTTTGCCTGGAGAATCTTATGGACAGAGAAGCCTGGTGGGCTACAGCCCATGGGATTGCTGAAGAGAGAGCTTCAAGGAGAAGATAACTGAGGGTATTTTGAAGGATGAATGGAATTTTATCAAATGAAGAAAGAGTCGGGTGGGTCTGTTCAGCCTGAGCTATAAGAGATAAAACTCTTAGTGTGTTTGGAGAACTCCAGGCAGTATGAGAACGATGACACAATACATGATTTTGGGCAAGAGTAGGAGAGACTGTTAGAGAGTTAAGCAGAGAGCCATTTAAGGATTTTCATTTTAGAAAATATGCTTATGGCTGATTCATATCAATGTATGACAAAACCCACTGAAAAATTAAAAAAAAAAAAAATTTAAAAAGAAAAGAAAAGAAAATATGCTACATGATAGTCCAGGGATGCAAGAAGGCATGGGGAGCAGTTGTGTTCTGATCCAGATGGGGGATAACATGAGGGCTTACGATGGCATCTGGGTGAAGATGAGGATAGGTACGTGCCTTACACTAACGTAAGCAAAGCTGATGACATTTCAGAGCCTATGAAGAGCCTCAGCATTCAGAAGGGTGGATGAGTGGGGCCCAGGGCATTGTCGAGAGGTATATTCAGCCTGTAAGTGAGAACTTCAGGATGTGGGTGTTTTTCTTAGGACCTGCAGCCGCTGCAGTTTCTCCAAGGATGGCCGTCCTCTCCATCCCCTTTACCTTCCCAGATGTAGGAGGTGTCATTCTGGCCTCACCGTGTGGATGACCTTGTGGAAACTGTCAGAGCGGGGGGATCGTGGGAAACTGGTGAGCTCTCTGGTCCTTTCTGTGTTGCCCAGTGCGATTCTGAAGACTCCATCCCCCGTCCATCGAGGTTTGCTCTAGATATCGTGGGAAGGGTTGAACTGTGAATGGAGGGAAGTGGTCGTTTTCTTAAACGCAGTTTAAAAGTCCTCATTCTGCCAGGAAAAATAGACATCAGTGTTTGCCATCTGGGTCCTCTGAACATTGTTCCTTTACTTTTATTGGAAGTGATTTTGTAAATAATACATAAATAAGAATAAAAGGACAGTGAAAAAAACCTCTGTTGTAAATTTTAACAAGAAATCAAGCATAGCAAAGCCAAATTTTTATTCTCCTGTTTCTACTTTGCTAGGTGTATAAACTAAAATGGACGATATCCTTTGAATACAGGATGTGAACCTGGTACACATCTTGCTAGTAAATTCTAATTCCAGATTTCATACACATCTAATGGTTTCTAGTTCATCATTAATGGCTTCTAGTTCTTCTGGACCTCTATTATCAAAACACAAAAATTTTGAAAACATTTGTAGCTCGTTATTTTGTTGAGGAGAATATGGCCATCTTCTTTGCACCTTTTTGTAAAACATTTTCATTATTAAATTTAGAATGGTTAGTCCAGTGAAGTTTTTCATTTCTATATCCTCTCTTTCTGATCACTCTAGTATGCCAACAGGTTTTTATCATTTATCTGCTTGTGAACCTATTCAGTAAATCCCATTGTACAATCACATCATAGACAAAGTAATTCTGTTACCCATACTTTTAGCAAAACAGGATGTTCTGGGTTCTTATGGTTCATTGTGAAGAAGTCCTCTGAGATGAATGACTAACTTGATGAAAATGCTGTGCTTCCTTTTAGTCTTCAGAAATGATTATTCATTCATTGATTCTTTTTTGTTTTGCTTTTAAAAAACTAAAAGAATTATAGAAATACAGGCACCTGTAAAGACAGTCCAGAGAGATGCAAGGTAACTTTCACCCATTTTCTTCTATTGGTTACTTCTTGTGACAGTTATATAGAATAAGGTACAGATTCAGAATCAGGAAGCTGACATTGGTACTATGGGTGTGTATAATTCTATGTCACATTATCGCATGTGCAGATTCTTATAACCACTGCTGCTAACACGATGAACAAGTTTTATTATCCCAAAGATCTCCCTTGGTGCCAGCCCTTTATAGTCGCACCTGCTTCTCCATCCCCCACCATCCCTGACTCTTGGCAGCAACTAATCTCTTATCTATCACTATTATTTTGTCATTTTGGAAATGTTATATAAATGGAATCATACTGTATGTAACCTGTTGAAAGTGACATATTTCATTCAGCATAATTGAGGTCCATCCAAGTTGTTGGCTATTTCAGTAGTTCATTCCTTTTTATTGTTGAATAAGATTCCATGCTATGGATGTCAACTTTGTAGACTGCATATAATGGGATCATGTATTTTAATTCACTATTCCAATCCCTCTTTTAATTGGTATATTTAGAATATTTACATACTATGTGATTAGTGATGTTAGGCTTAAAGTCTGTCATTTTATTTTGTTCTCTGTCCTCTCTTTTTGTTTTTGTTGTCTTTTTCCTGACTTCTTATGGGCTACTTGAACATTAAAAGAAAATCCCATTAATTTTTTTAATAGGTTTTCTGAATGTGTCCCTTTTGTGTAGATATTTTAGTGGTTGCTTTAGGTATACAATGCACATATGTGACATCATAGTCTACTGCTATTGGCATTTTATCAGTTTATGTGAAATGTAGGAACCTTATCTCCTTTAAAACTCCTTTTGTCTCCCAAGTTTATAATTGGTTTAACAATTTCTTCCACATTGAGAACCAGATCAGATGTTTTTGCTTCAGTCATCAAACATAATTAAGAAAAACTCAAAAACAGAAGAAACATCTATTGTGTTTACCTGTATTTTTGCTCTTTTTGGTCCTTCTTCTTGATATTCCAAGATTTCCTCTATCATTTACTTTCTCTTTCAAGATTCTCCAGCAATCATGTCAGGGTAGGTTTGCTGATGACAAATTCCACTAGTTTTTCTTTGTCTAAGATATCTCCTTCATTGCTTAAGGATAACTTTTCCAGAAAGGGAAATTGGAGTTGATATTCTTTTTTTTTTTCCAGTAAAGATGGCCCCCAACTTATGATGGTTCTACTTAATGATTTTTTGATGTTGCTGTTGATCAGTTGCCCACTCATGTCTGACTCTTTTCGACCCCATGGACTGTAGCTGGCCAGGTCTTCCTATCCCTCACTATCTCTGAAGTTTGCCCAAATTCATGTCCGTTGCATCTGTGATGCCATCCAGCCATCTCATCCTCTAATGCCTTCTTCTCCTTCTGCCCTCAGTCTTTCTCAGCATCAGGGACTTTTCCAGTGAGTTGGCTGTTTGCATCAGATGCTAAAGCATCAGTCCTTCCAACAAGTATTCAGGGTTGATTTCCCTTAAGATTGACTGGTTTGATCTCCTGTCCAAGGGACTTTCAGGAATCTTCTTTTTGATGTTATGATGGTGCAAATGCTATATGCATTCAGTAGAAGTCATACTTTGAATTTTGATCTTTCCTGGGCTAGGAATATGCAGTATAATACTTTCACGTGATGCTGGGCCGTGGCAGAAGAGTGAGCCCCAGCTCCCAATCAGCCATGAGATCATGAGGGTAAATAACCAATACACCTGCAACCATGCTGTATCCATGCGAACATCTTGTTTTTCACTGTTAGTACAACATTCAACAAATTACCTGAAATATTCAACACTCTGAAAAAATAGGCCTGTGTTAGATGATTTTGTCCAGTTGTAGGCTAATGTGTTTTGAGTACATTTAAGGTAGGCTAGACTAAGCTCCGGGAGTTGGTGATGGACAGGGAGGCCTGGCATGCTGCGATTCATGGGGTCGCAAAGAGTCGGACACGACTGAGCGACTGAACTGAACTGAGACTACGCTATGATGTTCAGTAGGTTAGTTGTATTAAATGCATTTTCTACTAATGATGTTTACAGCTTACACTGGCTTTATTAGGATGTAATTCCATTATAATTCGAGGAAGGTCTGCCATGGTTTTTGATGAGAAGTCTGCAGTCATTGAATTTTTTTTTTTCCTAGTGTCATTTCTCTCTGACTGCTTTCAAGATGTTTTTGTTTGTTCCTAGTTTTTTGATGTTTATTTGTGGCATTTTTTTGACATGGGTTTCTTTGGCTTTATCCTGTTTGATATTTTCTCAGCTTTTTGAATCTTTATGAAGGTTTGTCTCTTGCCAAATTTGGATTCTAACCATAATTTCTTCTAATATTTTTCCCACTCTGCCCTCTCTCTTTTCCTTCTGGGACTCTGATGATAGGAATGTTAGATTTTAGATCTTTTGTTTTAGTTCCAAAGGTTTCTGAGGCTCTGTTAATTTTTTTTTTCCCAGTCTGTTTTCTCTTTGTTGTTCAGATTGGGTTATATTGATTATTTTTCTCAAGATTCACCAATATTTTGGGGGGCCCTCTCTGTTCTTCTATTGAGCTCATCCATTAAGATTTTTGTTTCAACTCTTGTATTTTCTGTTCTAAAATTTTCATTTGTGTTCTATAATTTATATCTTCTATTTCTCTGCTTAAAGTTTCTATTTTTTTCCATTTATTTAGTTTGCCTGTTGAAACATTTATATGATGGCTACTTTAAGATCCTTATCAGATAATTCCAACATCTGTGTCATCTTAGTGTTGGCATATATTGATTGTCCTTCTTCATTCAAGTTGAGCTTTGTCTGTTTACTAACATGATAAGTGACTTCAGTTGTATCCAGGGCATTTGCGTATTATGAGAATCTGGGTCTTATTTAATTTGTCCGTCTTCACTGACCCCCTTCTGACACTATTCTGGGAGGGAAAAAGGGAATGTTACCTTGTTACCACCAGTTGAGGATGGAAGTTCAGTCTTCTTACTTGGCCTCCTCTGATAACCACTCTAGCTGTCAGTGGGAGAGGTCCCACTAACACCTCAAGCGGGTATTCATCACTGCGCAGGTCATGGAAGTCCTGGCCTCTCACTCAGTCCTCTCTGCTACCACCTGCGTGTGTGTGTGTGCGTGCGTGTGTGTGTGTGTGTGTGTATGTCCATGTCCTTGTTACAGTTAGGCAGGGGTGGACATCTAGGCTCCCTTCATGGCTTTTGCCTAAAGGGCAGAGATGGGACCCCTTTTTTTTTTTTCTCCTAGTCTTTGACTGAAATAGAACAGTTGTTGTAGAAAATTTTTCCTGTCTTGCTAGGTCATCCTTGGACTTTGGCTAGACAGAGTGAGATCTTCTTGGGGCATTTCTGTGCCCTCCAGTTGGTGTTTCCAGGATGCCGGCTTCTCTGACACCAGTCTGGAATGTAAGAAGCAAAAAGAAAACTCCGCGTACTCACTGTTATGTAATTCCTTGGGTCCCAAGATCTCTTCTGTCTGCTGTCTTCTTCCTACTGTGTAGAGTTTTCTGTATGCTTAATATATAATGTACAGGGTTTTCATTGTACTTAGTGTGAAGGATAGGGAGAAATATGTCTACTCTGTTTTGGTCTGTAATTGGAAATCCTCATCTTGAACCTGAGAAAAGTCATTTAGGATATTGTCATCTGAAGATTTGTAGTAGGATATTTCACTTTTAGGACTGAATTGACCAACATTGTTAGAGTTTAGAGTTCCACATTCATGTTCTGATTTATCTTAATCATTATGAAACATTTTCCTCTGGCAGTTTTCTTCGCTTTGCCATGATGAGTACAAGAAGGAAAAATCCTAAATTTTCATTTGTATTCATTAAAAATTATAAAAGATTTCAAAGTTAGGGTCTCCAGGCAAGTGGACTATTTACATCAATTGGAGAATAAAGTCCTTGGTAATTTGAAACAGACAACAGAAGATATCGTGGGGTGCATGGTGGAGCATAAATATGTGAAAGGAGAAATGAGAGGTATGAAGTTTGTGGTTGAAAATGAAAAGTCCAAAAAGACACAAAGAAGAAGAATTTGAAAATAGTTTTACAGAAGAATAGGAAGGGGGAAAGGTGGAAAATGAGGAAAAGAGGAAAGTGAGGAGATGAAAGAAAAAATCATGAAATTGGGCATAAAAGGAGTAGTCATGTGCAGCTAGCATGTTCATTAGGAGAGCCAGTCCACTGAGTAGAATTGATTAATTACCAGTATTCTCTTTTTTAAGTAAAGATGATTCTAATGAATAAAATGCTCTGTCTTGAAAGATTCTTCGTAGAAAAATATATACCATTATATATTTCATTCGGCTGTGTCTGACTCTACGAATTCTCCAGGCCAGAATACTGTTGTGGGTAGCCTATCCCTTCTCCAGAGGATATTCCTGACCCAGGAATCAAATCAGGGTCTCCTGCATTGCAGGTGGATTCTTTACCAACTGAGCTATCAGGGAAGCCCCTATATTTTAGAATACAATTTTTTTTTTTCCTTTTGGGAGCAAAGTGACACCTTTATGGAAAATGTCGCCAGTAAGTTTAAGATCTTAAGGAAAATAGTTAATAACCATCTGGTGATTTTTACCCTGAGTTCCTTATGGCTTATTGAATTTGAAAAAATCAGGTTGCATAAAATCATTTATGTTTTTTAGAAGTAAAGAACTGTTGTTATGGCTAAGTACCTTTATCCTAGGTTATGCAAATTACTTTTTTTCTTCTCATTTCACAATGATAATGGAATTTGGGACTTGATATAAAATTACTAAAAAGAGACTACCCTGTCTTCAAGGGAAATCAGAGGAAGTGATTGCAACTATTTAGATGAAGTTAATATTTCTAAGAAAGTGTGGGTTATAGGTATGTGCAACATTATTTTATATCTTAAGGTTTTGTGCTTTACAAGGTCAGTGGATAGATTTTTACTTGTTAAACCTCTACTTGGAAGTTTGTTTTGTTTTGAATGACATCATTAATAATTGTATTACTTTAGGGGACAACTTACAAATAGTGATCATGTTCCAGAAGACTTTTCAACTGTAGCATATCTGTTATTCACTACTTAGGGTTCTGTTGTATAAGCATAGTGAAAGCATCATGTAAGGGAACAAATTGAATTATATTCTTTGTTTTAATGTAAATAAAATATATGATTCTATATATTTGTGAGCCCCATTTTCCCTTTTGAGTTTTGAAGGGTACAAGTTATCTTCACAGTTCATGTTTATATCATGGGTTCTGACTGAAAGACTCCAAAAGTAGGCAGTGATCTTTTTCATTCCTGTAACTCTTAAGAGAGACCTTGGAAATAGGTGTTGGCTGAATATTTCAAAATCCTTTCTGTCCCCAGTGTAACTTCAGAATTTTTTTTAAAAACTATGTATTTATTAAGCTGCGTCGATATTGGTTGCAGCACATGGGATCTTCGTTGCGGCCTGTGGACTCTTTAAGTTGTGCTCAGGCTCTTTAGTTGCTCCCCAGCATGGGGGATCTTAGTTCCCTGACCAGGGATCAAACCTGTGTCCCCTGCATTGCAAGGTGAATTCTTAACCACTGGATCACTAGGGAAATCCCTGAATTGAGGATCATGGACCTAAAATTTTTGATGAACCCCTTTTCTCCTCAGAGCTCTTAACATCTCATCCAGAGGAGAGAAGGGAGTAGGGGAGCAGAGCAGCATTGATTTCCAGGCTGCTGGAGTCTAGACCTACGTTGAGGACAGTGGATCCCTCAGTGCTGCTCACCCAGGGGCTCAACATCAACCTGAACATGTTAGAAGTTCTCAGGCCCCTTGTCAGACTGGAGAAGGAAATAGCAACCCTCTCCAGTATTCTTGCCTGGAAAATCTCATGGACCGAGGAGCCTGGCAGGCTACAGTTCATAGCATCACAAAGAGTCGGACACAACTGAGCATATACATGTCAGACCTACTGAATCAGAATCTTTGGAGGATGGGGCCAGAATTTTATGTTTGACAGGCTCTTTCTGGTGGTTCTTATGCCCAAAAAAGTTAGAGAAACAGTGAGACAAATCTTGTTTGTAATTTTTAGCTATCCATTCTCCTTAGAAATGTCTTCAGATTCTGTTCTTTTAGCCCGTTTCATTCGGTCTCCTGTCTTTGACTTTTCTAGGCTTTTAGTCTCCTAAACTATCTTCTGAATCCAGTTCTTTATTTTTTTTCTTTAAGAGATCTGTTCATGGGAAAGTGTCCATAATTTCATGTAGGCCTTCTCCTATCTGTTTTAAAATGGTTGTATAAGAATGGTGAATGTGGAATAAAATGTTTTCAAAAGCAATGGCTTCCTGAAGTGTGTAGCTTGTTAAATTTTAGAATCTGTTACAGGGAGTTTTTCATATATTTAAGAAAAATTTTTTCTGTATGAAGTAGTTCAGTGTGGTACCATAGAACAGAGGGATGGATCAGATGGTTTGTCAGCCTTCTTTCCAGTGCCAGAATTTTATTATTTAATAAATACTAAAATTAAGTAATTTAAAAGTATGTTAATTTTTGATAATTTTAATTTCAACATAAAAAGCCAGTTTTTAAATGTTAGCTCATAGCATTAAGTAGTACCACCCAACATCTTGCTGATAACAATGAAAAAAATGTTTTGTTTGACTTTTATGTACTACATATTGGGTATTACTTATTAGTGCTTCTTTGTGTTAAGTTTTCATCTTTACTATTTATAAATTTTTAAATTGTTGAGTCTGAAGCTATTATTGTTGAACTGTATGAAATTACCATTTTTTTGGTCAAAAATGTTCAAATACCAGCAATTTCATATGGTTCAGCTAGTAATTTGAAAACCTAAAGTTACTCTCTTCATTGGAGAACTGACTTGTGTACTGATTTGAAGAAATAAAAGTGGTTTCTTTAGAAATTTTGTATGTTTCAGATTCTTAGGTTCACAGAATGTGATTTATAGTTTTAATGTCTAATGTGGGTATGTGCTTTTCTACAATTAAGAAAAAAAAAAAAAGCTAGATTCAGTCTTCAATAAAAACAAACCAGTGACCAAAACCAGGTATTTTCAGTAAGGTTGTGTGAAAAAATTCTCTCATGGTTTCCTGCCAGGTTCTCCTATAGAAACTGATGGAAATGATTCAAAGAAATACAAAAATAAAAATTTTGTCAGTAACATTAAAAATAGGACATTGTCAAATACATATCACTAATTTGATGGAGTTTTTCGCCTATTATGATAGAATTTGAACTTTTTCTGAGAGCTGGTAAGCCACTCTTCCCAAGAGAGTAAGGTGGTACTATGGAAAATACACATGGAGAAAATACTGGAAGTCCCTGGTCATGCTATGTTTGGGTGGACAGTGAGGATACGCTGGGAGGGATGATTGTAGGAAAACCATGTGTAACGTTCCTGATTACGAGAGTCAGTGGTGTCCCTTGGAATTCCAAGCAGGACTAGCTGAGAGCTTTACTGCACAAAGTCTTGACCTGGGTAGTGTAGACTTGCTCTAATGTCATGGAGAGAACACTTTTTAAATTTTATTTTATTAAAGTGTAGCGATTTACAATGTTGTGTTTCAGTGTACAGCAAACTGATTTAGTTATACATATATATATACACATTCCTGTTTAATATTCTTTTTCATTATGGTTTATCACAGGATATTGAATAGAAGTCCCTCTGCTCTACAGTAGGACCTTATTTATCCATTCTCTATAATAGTTTGTATCGGCTAATCCCAAACTCCCAAGAGAGAACACTTTTAATATGAAAAGGTGGAGTTAGAAGCAAAGAACAGATGGGAATGAGATGGGAAATGACCCATTTTGAGCACTTTCATAGCCATATGCTGTGGAGTGACAGTAGCCGTAGCATCTGAATCTGAAAGAAAATATGTGTGACTCTCAACCCAAGACATCTTTTCAAAAGCATGGCCACTTCACCTCAAAGTAGGGGAGGCAGATTGGAATTTGGAGTGGGGGTTTTTCCTCTGCTGGTACTGGCTGGTCTGCCAGCCAGTGAGGCTGACCTCTGGGAAGGTAGTTTCCAAAAGTACCAAGACAGGCATGTAGGGCAGAGACTGGCCTCAGGCCCACATCCCTCCTACCACAAAAGAGCTGCTGAAAGACCAAACCTGTGTGCCATCCCATCCTCCTGCTTACTTTTAAAAAACTTCCTACTTTTTAAAAAGTTTCAACTAAGAGGAAGTTATAACTTCTCTATGCATTTTATGTATTGTGAACATGTTGCCTTTTATTGTTTTATCTATCTGTAGAAACTTGTTTCTTTTCAGAACCAGGTTAAAGTACATTACAGAAATTATGCCTTTTTACTCCTGAATAATTCTCTTACTTTACGACAGTCAGGTGTCAAGTTTTAAAAATGTATGCACCATGTTGCATACTCTGTAGTCTTCTTTTAAAAAAAAAAAAAATCTTTTCGCCACACCATGACACGTGTGGGATCTTAGTTCCCTAACCAGAGATGGAACCTGTTTCCCCTGCATTGCAAGGTGAAGTCTTAAGTCACTGGTCTGCTGGGGAAGTCCCTGTAGTCTGTCTTCTGTTAGTTTGTCCCAGTAATGTTCTTTACAGCATTTTTTTTTTTCCCTGTTCCAGACCCCATCCAGGATTGTCATTTGTATTTAGTTGTATCATACAGTGTTTGTCTTTCTCTGTCTTGCATCCATGTTTGATTGTCACTCAAATCTGTTATTGCTTGGACAGTTGCAAAGGGGTGATTTTCTAACATTCATCCTTTTTTCATAATTTGTAAGCTGGCATTCCACTGTAAGAAACACTTTTCTGTCATCTGTTAATTGTTATTTATTAAAATGGACTTACAGATTCTTACTTTATTTAGTAAACTAAAAGTGATTACCATCAGTGTTTGTTTTGATACTTAAATTGCCCTGAATTTGGCCAGTGAGAGCCCCTCAGGGAGCTTCCTGTGTCCTTTTGACGTATCCTGTCTTGTTTTTTAAATTGAAGTATATCCTTTATTTATTTATTTGGCCATGTTGCAGAGCATGTGAGATCCGAGTTCCCCAACCAAGGATCAAACCTCCTGCATTGAAAGCGCAGAGTCTTAACCACTGCACCACGAGGGAAGTCCCTTGGCCTGCTTTTTAAAAAAAATAACATTTTCTTACTTGACCCAAGGGTGCTCCAAGTTCATCTTAAAGTTATTTCTTCCACGGGTTCTAATGCTTTATTAGTGGCGGGTGTCTAGAAGCCACTGTCTTGGCGCCTTGTGGGGTAAGAAGTAAAGAGGGAAGAGCTCACAGGATAGTTGGCGCCTGCTGATTTTGGACCCAGCCTGCTTGGTGTGGTCAGCCTTTGTCCCCACCGTCTGCACCTGCCAGTCACCATGGTTTTAATTTCTAGAGCCATATAGTCCATTCTGATCTCAGAGTAAGTTCCCTGTTACTGCTTCTAGATTTTTTTGAACTTTTAAAAACATTCTTTTACTTAATTGACGTGTCAAAAGTGAAGTTCCAAATTTCTTTTGCTATTTTGAAAGGCGTTGCATTTTTTATTTAGCTTAGGTTAGAGTTTATCTTTTTTATTTTTTGCAGGATTGAGTTTTCCCATTTAGAATTAATAACTGAGTTAATTTTTTTTTCTTTGATTACAGGCTCTAGGGAAAGGCTTATAGATTTTTTAAATTTAATATTTTAGGCATGTAGTTTTTTATCACATAACTCTTGAGTGCCTCTTACAATATAATTGTTAATAGTTTTGTGTTTGTGAATAGTATTTGTATAACATTTCTTTTGTTGTGAATGTACATGTATGGAAAAGTACCTAGACCATGAATGTTTAGTAATGAATTTTATATAACCGCTAGCCAAGCCAATGACTAGGACCTTGTTGGCACCTTGAGACTCCCCATATACCCTTTCCTAATCACAACTCCTGCCTCCTTCCTTCCCTCCCACAGCCAGCAGGTTAAGGAAAGTAAAGCTGTTTACATTGTTCAATACAAGGAAACATGACGGTTAAGCAGGGAGACCTTATTATCTGCCCCAGATTCTTAGGCGATATTTACTGTGTGGTCCTTTATGTAGGGGACAGGGAATAAGGCAACTGACTGTTTTTAAGACTAGCTTTATGAAACAGGCAGATTTCTGTTCCTTAATTCTGTTCTTACTGAGTCCATCCTCAAGTAAAACTGAGATTACAATATTAATTAAAAGTAGTCTTTCCAAGATTTGTTTCATTTAGATGTCAAATTAGTAGTAGCCTTAGATTATCTAAGATTATCTATTAGCTTGATAGAGATGCCAAAACCGTTCTGATTTCTCTTGTTTAATGAGGTTGTGGAAATTGCTTCACCAGCCTCAGCTCCCTTTCAGCGCTGCTGATCAAGATAAATGCATGGTTTCCTTTCTGCAGTCTCTCAGATTTTGGTGTCCAGTTCTGTCCTGGGGCCTCTGTACATGGGGTACATCATATTTGAGCTGTCTTGTTCTATTATTTCAGTGTCTACATTTATCCCCTTGTATTTCCCAGAGTAGGCTTTCCTGGTATGGGATTGTCTCAAGTTCAAGTAATTGACTTTTTAAAAAATTGTATTTATGTTTTTGGCTACGCCTCTTAGTTGCAGCATGTGGGATCTAGTTCCCTGACCAGTGATCAAACCCAGGCCCCCTGCATTAGGAGAGCAGAATCTTAACCACTGGACCACCAGGGAAGCCCCTGAGATAATTGACTCTGTTGTCCTCTTATATCTACCTGAGTGATTTGTTAGGCATTAGGAATTTGACCCAAGTCTGGCCTGGGGGAATTTTTGCAGAATAGAAAGTACAGAAGAAACAGCCTATGGAAATGGATGGTTATGCTATAAATGTTATATTCATTATATTATTAGATATATTATCATCAGTTTCAATGATTCATCTCTACTTTCATACAAATAGGGTCTTTACGGTTGTCTGTACCTTTTAAAAAATGATGTTGGTATCATGCTTGAAGTATTAGTTCCAAAAACGTTGTCTTTTTCTCCCTATTTTTAACTTTCCAAAGTGCTAATTAGAAAGTGCTCACATTCTTACAGATATTGATAGCACTATGTATACTGGTGGCTTTGTCACCACTTTCTTAGTTCAAACTCTTTTATTTTCAGTTCTGTCTCAGTGAATTAAAAAATGAGTTATCTGTTTCTGAAAAATGCAGCTTTAGAATTTCTGATGTTACGGTTCAGTTTTGATTATAATGGTGTTTTTATGTCTTTTTAAGAAATGCACTATTAACAACTAGTTTTGTTTTTAGAAAAAGTGATTGCTTATCAACGAGAATTTCTTGCTCTGAAAGAACGTCTCCGAATAGCTGAACATAGAATCTCTCAGCGCTCTTCTGAGCTCAGCGCCATTGTACAGCAGTTCAAGCGCGTAGAAGCAGAAACAAACAGAAGTAAGGACACAGTGAATAAGTTTTCAGGTACAGGCACTGTCTTCTGTTTTATGGAAAGATTGTATTTTCAGAGAGTTATGTGAACTATTCTCTTTGAAAGCTGTCTACGGTTGCTTGTCAGCCAGCATTTGTTAACCTCTACACAGAAAAATCACCATGCCAAGCTCTTTCTGTTGTTGCTAATTATAAAACAATTTTATTAATTGCTATATTTGATTTAAAGAGAGTAATATTCAGTTAAATTTCAGTTATATACTGTTCATTGACAATAGTGAAGAAACAGCATCTTTTTAAAAACATACAATATGAGGCTAAAATTTAACTTGGTGTTTATGATTGTTTCTCTTGTGGCTTGTATGGACTTCAGATGAACTCTGGGGAGTCATTGTGCTATTTAAAGCAATTAGTGCTCTTAAATATGACTTACAAGAAATAAAAAAGACATAGTTTTGCAATGGGTGCTTTGAATGCATAAAAGTTAAATTCCTAAAAGGGAAATCACTGAACAATAGGATGAAATGTTTTAGGGTTTTTGATGCTGTTCTGAATAGCTGAAAAATTTATTATATTATCACCACAATATATTATTTAACCTGCTAATTTAATTTGAAGGTGAATATTGTTGTCTTATAATTTGTAGGTTGTTGCTTTAACATAAGATTAAACTTGAATTTCATGTATGATAGTCCTTTTGTGTTTCTTCTATGAATTTTCGGTTCTGAATTTTTGGAATATTTTAATGGAGTTTTCTTTTTTTCTCTTTTTTTTAATGGAGTTTTCATATTGTTCTATATGAAATTATTGTCGAGGTTACCAGTCCTTACTGCTTACTCCCTTCTGTCAAAAGTTTAGTTCTAGTTCAGTGAAATTTGAAAACGATATTCCTTATCCTGTCAAGGTTTTATTTTTATATTATATTAAATGGTTCATTGGTTCCTCTCATAAAAACTGAAAAATGATTTGAAAGTTATGAACTGTACCAAAGATACTCAACTTGTGTTGTTTAAATTATTGTACTTGAATTAAAAGAAAAATCTATGTGAAATTTTGGGCAAATGTAGTAGCATAAAAAAGTGGAAGCTACTAGTGGTTGTTGTATTTGTTGTTATTACATTTTCATGAATGGGTCACTTGTTTAAAGTCTGTCCCCTTGTGCTCGAGTTCTGACATATTACAAAGATGAGGAGTTCGTGTCCTACCTTCTCATAGTACTTTAGCTCACATATTTAGCTTTATTTAGACTGTTCTCAACATCATGACTCTGTGAGACTCTGGTTGCAAGTGTCCATGGAAATCTCACTCACCACAGTATGAGAGAAAAATTTAGAAAATTCTTTTAGTTTTCATACATTTTTACTGCTCTCTTGGTAGCATCCATAACATCTAAAGGTATTACCATGGAATGATTATCCTTCTGTGTTTCAGATGATACTCTAAAGATATTAAAGGAGTTAACAAGCAGAAAGTCTCTTCAAGTGCCAAGTGTTTATCATCATTTGCCTCATTTACTGCAAAATGAAGGAAGCCTTCAACCTGCCGTACAGATTGGAAATGGACGAACAGGAGGTGTGTTTGTTTTGTTTCTTATTGTAGTTGCATTGCTGGTCTGAATTGTGTCTTGGGGTATTATGTGGTATTAACTTTACGAGGCTTTCAGTGGCTAAGTCAAATATCTCTTTGTGAATGTCACATTGCACTTGAAAATATGCAGGTTATTTTCAAATATCTTTTGATACTGATTTCACAGTGATAAGAACACACTCTGTATGATTTCAATACCTTTAGACCAAAAAATTGTGTTTTATCCCTGGATATGTTCCAGTGTCTCCTAGTTTATAGTCTATGGGAACTTGAATTTGTATCCTACTGTTGTGTGAAAATTGTATAAATCTTAATTATGTTCAGTTGATTCATGGTGCTTTTCAGGTCTACTATATCCTTCTACATTTCTGTCTCTTCATTCTATTAATTTCTGAGAGTTTGATATTTCAACTCCAACTAAAAATCTTGATTTATCTACTTAAAAAATAATTTAAAAACAAGAGGAAAAAAATGCACATTAGTACTCTTAGTTGAATAGTCTCAATTTAAATAGTTACAAGCAAATTAAGTATTTGTATATTATATAAATAAAATTAATTTATACCAGCCTCATGCAAAAGAGCCATTTGTGAATCTTGTAGCATTCAATATGCTTACTAATAGAACTTTAATAAAAGTTTTAGTTTATTTAAAAAAAATCACCATCTGGGTAAGATTCTGTAGCCATTTCATGCATTTGTTGTTTTAGACTATTTATTTATTAATAAGAATCAAATCAAAAGAAAGTAGAAGTATTTTTAAAGTCATTTAAAACCTCCAAGATCTCGTATAGGTTCTTTTATAGTCAGTTCTTCTTGTTTCATGAATGTGACTTTTGAAGTTGCTTTTTCTATCCCATTTGTTAAAGATTTTTTTCATCATAAATATAATAAAATCTTAGTCAACCAGCCTCTCAGTAGTTAACATTCTTATTAAGCTAAAACTGTTTTCTAAAGATAGAAAAAGTAGACAACGTGGGGAAAAACAACCAAGAAAACCTGCAGATTTTCTTTAAAAATCTTTCTTCCTAAATCTTTAGGCAATGGTTCTTAATATTTTTAAAGTAATAGAACCCTTTAGTTATTTTAGGAAATCTATTAACCTTCTACTTAGAAACATGCTCCTAGAAAAGTAATTTTATATGTAATTTTTGGGGTTTTGTGGAGCCCGAAAATCTATCTAGGCACTGTACATAAAGAACTTCAGTTTATTTATTTATTTTTATTAATTATTTTTTTGGTGGACTTCCCAGTGAGCCCTTTTTTTTAATTTTTAAATTTTTTGGCCACTCCACTTGGCATATGGGACTGAACCTTCTACCCATGCTTTTTTTGAAAGCACAGAGTCTTAACCACTAGACTGCCAGAGAAGTTCCCAGGAGCGTCAGTTGTTTCAGATCAAAGAAAACTGCTTTTTGCTTACAATTCTGTTCTTCCCAGGTCAGGCTGATTAAGGAACACTACTCAGACCAGCTCATCCTTCTAAGGGTAAGGAGGGAGAAGAGTGGTCAAGGCAGCTACTGACCTCCTCAAGAAAGGAATTCTCACATCCACCAATTCTCCCGCAGATTTACAAAGGCAGACTGCAATAAACTGGCACAGCAAGCACAGATGGGTCAAAGGCCATCTTGTATAACTAGGGTTCCCAGATATTTAAGAAAACCAACATCATGAATGACTTAATGACTCACAGAGCAAGCAGACTATAATATTAAGACATATTTTCAGAGGGATTGGAAGTGACAGCTCATAAGTGACTATTTATAAAAGGATCAGTTAGACATCTTTGTGTTTTTATTTTGATATTTGTGTTTTAGGTTTCCATGTTTTAAGGATGGATATAGCTAAAGATCAATTTAGTGATCAGAAAGATTGAGCTGGCTGTGGCGTTCTTCTGGAATGCAACATAAAGGATACGAAGAGTTCAGACAGACAAACATTCTGACATTTATCTAATAGGAATTTGAGAAAGAGAACAGAGAGAGTAAGTGGGAGAAATAAGCAAATAAATAGTAGAAGAAGATTTCTTTGATTGAAGAATCACACGTGTCTTCAGAAGAAGGACTCATTCAGTGCTGGGCAAGGTGGTTGAAAAAAGACCCTCCACAGGTTACCTATCAGAAGGGCATTACTGATTTGGTAGAGGCCAGTGGGTAATCTTTAAATATTTGCTAACATTAAAAGAAAAAATGGGGAGACTCCTCTGGTGGTCCAGTGGCTGAGATTTTGTGCTCCCAGGGGGCCTGGGTTAGAACTAGATCCCACATGCCTCAACCAAGAGTAAGCATGCCGCAACTAAAGGTCCCACATGCTGCAACCAGGACCCAGTGCAGCCAAAAAAAATCCATGCGCGCTTGTGTGAGTTTTGTTACACAAAATCAGATGTGATCCCTAGTCTTGTGATCCTCATTCTACTAAAGGAAGAATGTTTTAGTCAAATAACCAATTATGTAAACCATTGTACAGTTGAACAATGCTAATGATGTAAAGGATGGTTTGAGAATAAATAGAAAGAGTTTTAATTAAAGAGTTTAGTCTTGAAAAATACATTTGACCTGAGATCAGAGGATAAGGTAGTTTACTGGTAAAGATGGGTGAATTAGTTTCCTGTTGCTGTGTAGCAACTTGAGACCCCACAAATTTATGATCTTATAGTTCAGGAGGTCAGAAGTCCTAAAACCAGTGTGTAAATGGGAGTGTGTTTCCTTTGGAAGCTCTGGAGGAAAGTCCATTTCTTTGCCTTTTCCAGCTTATAGAGACACCTACATTCTTTAGTCTGTGGGCCCTTCTTTTATCTTCAGAGCATAGCATCTTCAAATTTCCCCCTGAATCTGACCCTTTAGCTTCATTGCCATACCTTAGAGCAGTACAGATCACTGGGACATGCCAATACCCAAGGTAATTAGTGTTTGTTGGGTTTTTCATAGTTTACTTGGCAGCTTGGTCGTGTAGTTTTTCCCACAGATCTAACAGGTCTATGAGTAAAGGGAACCACACACTTGCTCTGTGATGTGTTTCCAATGAGTAATTTATTTTTAACAAAGATAAACTGAGTAATTGAAGAAATGCCAAATTAAGGTTGTTCTTGATTTTTAAAGGAAATAAGTACTCGATTGAAAACTTCCTGAAAAGTGGAAGAAAACTGATACAACTGTTGATATCTCTGTCAATTTATAAACTCCATGAAGCAGTGGCCTTAGCTAGCTTATGACTGTGTTTTATTTTATTTTTTTAGATGTTTTACTTTGTATTTCAGTTCAGTTCAGTCGTTCAGTCATGTCCTACTCTGTGACCCCATGGACTGCAGCATGCCAGGCCTCTTTGTCCATCACCAACTCCTGCAGTTTACTCAAACTCATGTCCATTGAGTCAGTGATGCCACCCAACCATCTCATCCTCTGTCGTCCCCTTCTCCCCCTGCCTTCAATGTTTCCCAGCATCAGGGTCTTTTCAGATGAGTCAGTTCTTCACATCAGGTGGCCAAAGTATTGGAGATTCAGCTTCAGCATCTGTCCTTTCAATGAATATTCAGGACTGATTTCCTTTTAGGATTGACTGGTTGGATCTCCTTGCGGTCCAAGGGACTCTGAAGAGTCTTCTCCAACACCACAGTTTAGCAGCATCAGTTCTTCGGCTCTCAGCTTTCTTCACAGTCCAACTCTCACATCCATACATGTCTACTAGAAAAACCATAGCCTTGACTAGATGGACCTTTGTTGGCAAAGTAATGTCTCTGCTTTTTAATATACTGTCTAGGTTGGTCATAACTTTTCTCCCAAGGAGTAAGCGTCTTTTAATTTCATGGCTGCAGTCACCATCTGCAGTGGTTTTGGAGCCAAAAAAAAATAAAGTCTTCCACTGTTTCTCCATCTATTTCCCATGAAGTGATGGGACTGGATGCCATGATGTTAGTTTTCTGAGTGTTGAGCTTTAAGCCAACTTTTTCACTCTCCTCTTTCACTTTCATCAAGAGGCTCTTTAGTTCTTCTTCACTTTCTGCCTTAAGGGTGGTGTTATCTGCATATCTGGGGTTATTGCTGTTTCTCCCAGCAATCTTGATTCCAGCTTGTGCTTTATCCAGTCCACCATTTCTCATGATGTACTCTGCATATAAGTTAAATAAGCAGGGTGACAATATACAGCCTTGATGTACTCCTTTCTTGATTTGAAACCAGTCTGTTGTTCCATGTCCAGTTCTAACTGTTGCTTCCTGACCTGCATACAGATTTCTCCAGACGCAGGTCAGGTGGTCTGGTATTCCCATCTCTTTCAGAAGTTTCCACAGTTTGTTGTGATCCACATAGTCAAAGGCTTTGGCATAGTCAATAAAGCAGAAATAGATATTTTTCTGGAACTCTCTTGCTTTTTTGGTGATCTAGCAGATGTTGGCAATTTGATCACTGGTTCCTCTGCCTTTTCTAAAACCAGCTTGAACATCTGGAAGTTCACGGTTCACTTACTGTTGAAGCCTGGCTTGGAGAATTTTGAGCATTACTTTGCTAGCATGTGAGATGAGTGCAATTGTGTGGTAGTTCTTTGACACTGCCTTTCTTAGGGACTGGAATGAAAACTGACCTTTTCCAGTCCTGTGGCCACTGCTGAGTTTTGCAGATTTGCTGGCATATTGAGTGCAACACTTTCACAGCATCATCTTTTAGGATTTGAAATAGCTCAACTGGAATTCCATCCCTTCCACTAGCTTTGTTCGTAGCGATGCTTCCTAAGACCCACTTGGCTTCACATTCCAGGATGTCTGGCTCTAGGTGAGTGATCACACCATCATGATTATCTGGGTCATGAAGATCTTTTTTTGTACAGTCTTTCTGTGTATTCTTGCCACCTCTTCTTAATATCTTCTGCTTCTGTTAGGTCTATACCATTTCTGTTGTTTATTGTGCCCATCTTTGAATGAAATGTTCCCTTGGTATCCCTAGTTTTCTTGAAGAAATCTCTAGTCTTTCCCGTTCTATTGTTTTCCTCTATTTCTTTGCATTGATCGCTGAGGAAGACTTTTTTATCTCTCCTTGCTATTCTTTGGAACTCTGCATTCAAATGGGAATATCTTTCCTTTTCTCCTTTGTCTTTCACTTCTCTTCTTTTCACAGCTATTTGTAAGGCCTCCTCAGACACCCATTTTGCTTTTTTGCGTTTCTTTTTCTTGGGGATAGTCTTGTTCCCTGTCTCCTGTACAGTGTCATGAACCTCTGTCCATAGTTCATCAGGCACTCTGTCTATCAAATATGGTCCCTTAAATCTATTTCTCACTTCCACTGTATAATCGCTAGGGATTTGATTTAGGTCATATCTGAATGGTCTAGTGGTTTTCCCTACTTTCTTCAGTTTAAGTCTAAATTTGGCAATAAGGAGTTCATGATCTGAGCCACAGTCAGCTTCCAGTCTTGTTTTTGCTGACTATATAGAGCTTCTCCATCTTTGGCTGCAAAGAATATAATCACTCTGATTTTGATGTTGACCATCTGGTGATGTCCTTGTGTAGAGTCTTCTCTTGTGTTGTTGGAAGAGGGTGTTTGCTATGACCAGTGTGTTCTCT
Organism: Muntiacus reevesi; assembly: GCF_963930625.1. Classification (NCBI taxonomy): domain Eukaryota; kingdom Metazoa; phylum Chordata; class Mammalia; order Artiodactyla; family Cervidae; genus Muntiacus; species Muntiacus reevesi. Next base: position 97,553,315 of record NC_089251.1, read on the forward strand.
TGGCAAAACTCCAGTAGCCTTTGTCGTGGTTCATTCTGTACTCCAAGACCAAATTTGTCTGTTACTCCAGGTGTTTCTTGACTTCCTACTTTTGCATTCCAGTCCCCTATAATGAAAAGGACATCTTTTTAGGGTGTTAGTTCTAGAAGGTCTTGTAGGTCTTCATGGAACTGTTCAACTTCAGCCTCTTCAGCATTACTGGTCAGGGCATAGACTTGGGATTACTGTGATATTGAATGGTTTGCCTTGGAAACGAACAGAGATTATTCTGTTGTTTTTGAGATTACATCCAAGTACTGCATTTTGCACTCTTTTGTGATGGCTACTCCATTTCTTCTAAGGGATTCTTGCCCACAGTAGTAGATATAATAGTGTTATGTGGCAGCCTGGATGGGAGCGGAGTTTTCAGGAGAATGGATACATATGTATATATCACTGAGTCCCTTCCCTTTTCACCTGAAATTATCGCACCATTGTTAATTCCTATACCCAAATACAAAATGAAACTATGAGCCATGCCATGTAGGGCCACCCAAGACGGATGAGTCATGGTGGAGAGTTCTGACAAAATGTGGTCCACTGGAGAAGGGAATGGCAAACCACTTGAGTATTCTTGCCTTGAGAACCCCATGAACAGTATTTTGTATTTGGGTGTAGCCAGTTAATAGTGTGATAGCTTCAGGTGGACAGTGAGGGGACTCAGCGATGCCTGTATATGTATCCATTCTCCCCCAGACTCCCCTCCCATCAGGCTGCCACATGACACTGTGCAGAGTACTCAGAGTACCACACAGTAGGTCCTTGTTCCTTATCCATTGTGAACATCGCAGTGTGTACACGTTCATCCCAAACTCCCTAACTCTCTTTTCCTCATCCCTCCCCCCAGCAACCATGAGCTCCTTCTCTGAGAGTTTCTTTCTGTGTTGTAAGTTGCAGCTGTGGTTTTAGATTGTCTAGTGCACTACGGATGTATCACAGACGCACAGTTCATCCTTGAATGGAAACACTGGACAGACATTCAGTGGGATAGTACCTAGGCTGGCTCTGGGGCTCTGTGTTGGGCTGCTCGATTCACCTTGCTCCTTACGTCACGTCCAACTCCTTGTGACTCCAGGGATTGTAGCCCACCAGGCTCCTCTTGTCCATGGAATTCTCCAGGCAAGAATACTGGAGTGGGTAGCTATTACCTTCTCCAGATCTTTCCATCCTAGGGCTTGAAACCAAGTCTCCTGAGTCGCAGGAGGATTCTTTACCGTCTGAGCCATGAGGGAAGCCCCCATTAGGAGGATGATACGGCCTTATTGTTCATGTTGCTGACGTTTTTCTTCCAAACTCTGACCCCTTAGAATACATTCATTTTCTACCTTGTAAACCGTAGAAGAAGGATTGTAGCAAACAGGACAGGCTGGGTTATGCGGTGGTAACTAACAACCCCCCAAATTTAAGTAATTGAAGGTTTATTTATTTCTGCTCAAAGTACATGATCATTAGGGTTAGTAGGGGACTTCAGGCATCACTGACCACTCCGGATCCAGGCTGATGGAGCAGTTGCCATGTTGAATGTGACTGGCTGCTCTGCTGAGCACAAAAGATTTCACACTGCAGTTCCAGGTACCCAGGACGTGAGTTACACATGGTGGTGACGCATCGTCATTAGTCAGATCCTCTCCCCCCAGGTTCTCCAGCCAGTCAGGTGGCTCTAGTGGTGAAGAACCCTCCTGCCAGTGCCAGAGACAGAGAGGCATGGATTGGATCCTTGGGTTGGGAGGATCCCCTGGAGGAGGGTGTGATACTCCAGTGTTCTTGCCTGGAGAATCCCATGGACAGAGGACCCTGGTGGGCTACAGTCCATGGGGTCGCAACGAGTTGGACACGACTGAAGTGACTTAGCACACAGCATGCACGAAGAGGACCTTACCACATGTCCAGAAGGCAGGAAAGAGCTGTCCTTTTTTAATGGTATTTTGTGAATTACCACTGGCACGGATACTCTTAATTCTGTAGATTTAGCTGAAATTAGTACTTTCCTTTTTAGTGCTTTTGGAGACCTTGAGTGCCTTGGTTTAAACTAAAGAATTTCTATTTCATCTCCAAAATAGTCTATATTGGGGGAAAATGGCTTCTTCTCTAAACATGCCATCTAAACTTTCGTGTCTATTCTCCACAAAGTTTGGTAACCTTTTAAGCTTGCAAATTGGATACTGTCACTTCCCCACTTACCACCTTACAATGGCTTTCGTTTGTACAAAACTAAAACTAAATTTAAAGTTATATGTGATCTGATCCTGAACTGATGCCTCTGAATCTAATCTCATTCTGCTTTGGATACGTTCTGTTCTTGCTCTTGCATGACTACCTTAAGACCATTCTCTCTTCAGCACCCAGCTGTTTCCTCGTCTTCGTCATCTTCTCTTTCTCGTCATTAATTACCAGCTCAGTTGATATTAGAGTGTCTGTCTGTGACTGTACTATCTGCAGAGGTACCTTTCCTTCCCCCGTCCTCTGCACAGTCTTTCTAATATTGCCACGTTTTAAGATTATTGTTATTGTTGTTCAGGTGCTCAGTCATGTCCAACTCTTTGTGACCCATGGACTGAAGCACAACAGGCTTCCCTGTTCTCCTCTCTCTCCTGGTATTTTCTTAGATTCCTGTCCATTGAGTTGGTGATGCTATCTAACCATCTCATCCTCTGCCGCCCCCGTCTCCTTTTGCCTTCATTCTTTCCCAGCATCAGGGTCTTTTCCAATGACTTGGCTCTTCATATCAAGATTATTAACAATTATTTATCTTTTTCCATCCTCTAGAATGTGTTCAGTAAGAAAGGTCCCATGAAGGCAAGGACCTTATCTGTGTTGTTTACTCTTATATCCCTAACACCTAGAATAATGCCTTGAATTTAACGTGTTCAATATGTATGTGCAAAACAAATATAGCACGTCTTTTTTGAGTCCTTGAAAACTCTTCAGCCCAGAATGAGAGAGACGATTATGGTATTCAAACTTGGGGGTTTCCCTTAAGCTATTTGGACCTTAGTATTCTGAACTGCACAATCCTTGTAGTAACATCATGGATCCATAAGCTTTAAGCCTCCTTCTAGCTTTAAAAGTCTATGACCTCTAAGTATTGGGTTGGCCAAAAGTTCATTTGGATTATGGAAAAAGTTGATCTTTTGTAGTATAGTATCTCTAATAAATTGTGACATAATTAAACTTCATTTTAAATTTTTCAAGCTACTTCTCTACTGATATATAACACTTAGGATACTAAGACTTTGAAAGATGTTATTTTTAAAAACATTGTGAAATACTGTAATGTATGTGTTCCTAAATATTACTGTGCTATGCAGAATTGTGTCATAAAATGCTAAAAATGGGGTTAGGATCACAACACTCAAAAACCACTGTCAGTTGCACACGAAGAAAAGATAAGCTAATAAAAGCAGTGGCACAATTTTGCACATATTGAATGAAGGAGAAGTGCATAAATACTACAATAAATATGATATTCTATCAATATCTTGTGAAAAAGACTTGAGGTTTGCTTATTAAAGTGGGCTTCAGGGGGACTGCCGCTTGGAAGGTTTTGGTGAAGTGGTGCAAAGTGGGTGAACTGAATTCTGGTGGAAAGTTGTAGCACCAGAAATAGATGGGTGTGGTTCTCAGCGTGCAGTGACTGGGACAGCTGTGCATTATTTTTACCCGGCTTGGGTCACTTTTCTGAACTCAGTCCGCATGGGTACAGTTTTCTGTGCTCACCTAGTAAGTGTTTGTCCTGGGGGGAAATTGCATAAAAGCCAACATAAAATCCATATCATGCCCAAATTGTTCTCTAGTGTATTCATCATGTCAGAAGAATGCTTCAAAACAAGAGTTATGGTAGACTTGACTGTAATTTTAGACTTACAGTTGCACAAATAGTACACAGTTTCCGTATTACCTCACTTAGTTTCTGTAAATATTCACACCTATGTAGCTGTAGTATGATGATGAAAACCAGGAAATTAGCGTTAATGCTGTTACCCTTGGCTCTGACTCGGCTTTTGTCATTTTATTGTTGCTGTTATTCTGTCCCAGGATCTAACTCAGGATCCTGTATTTCATGTGATGGTCAGGTCCCCTTAGTCTTCTCCAGTCAAGGACAGTTCCTCACCCTTTCTTGCCTGCTCTTGGTGGAGTATCCCCTGAGTTTGTATTTGTCTGACGTTTCTTCATGGTTAGATTGAGATTATGAATTTGGGAAAAAAAGCCGCAGAAGGGATGTTGTGTCCTCCTTAGGGCACCTCATACATAACGTGTGAGACATTAATTTTTAGGATGTGTTTAATATTTCTGAGTTTTACTTGTATCATAAAATCTGTTGTTTACACTTTACTGTCCATTTTTACTGTGTGGTTTAATGTCTTTCATCTTTATCAGTTCTTTGACATTATTGCTTTTCTTATGAAGAAGCCATATGGAAAAGAATTATTGTGTAATAGGTATGCCCCATATCTTTGACTATTTTTCTTTCTGAAATGTGGTATATTTTGATCACCAATTCTTTCTATCAGTTTGAGAGAGTATAATTTTGAAATAATGTAGTTTTTCTGCATTGTCTTTGTGATGTCTTTTAATATAATTATCATTTTTTTGTTTCAGTTTCAATAGTAATGGGAATTCCTACAGTGAAGAGAGAAGTTAAATCTTACCTCATAGAAACTCTTCATTCCCTTATTGATAATCTGTATCCTGAAGAGAAGTTGGACTGTGTTATAGTAGTCTTCATAGGAGAGGTAATTATTTGTTATATATATATATTTTACCACGTATAATCTGTAAGAATTGAGGCCATATTTTGAATATGCTCTTATAAACTTTTTGTATAAAATGTGATGAGTAAAGGTTAGGTGGTCTATTCCATCTGACAGTTAAATATAAATCTAACTTGTAATGTTTGCATTCACTTCCTTTCTGTATTCACAATCCAGGAATGGTAATATCTGTTGTCAGTTGGATGATGTTATATATATAGGTCTTTACAAACGAGTCTCCATTTTTAGCTCCAGGACCTGAACTTGGAGATGTGCATTGATGTTTTTTGGGAGTTTTGAACCCTGAGAAAGGTTTAGCCTCGGCTGGGGTTTTCATCATTTCTGTCCTCTCTGCCTCTTCTCTGTACTCCCAAGGTGCAGCCACATTATTGTGAACCTATGGCTGATTCATGTTGATGTTTGGTAGAAGCCACCACAGTTCTGTAAAGCAATTGTCCTTCATTTAAAAACAAATAAGTTTTAAAAAGTCAAAAAATGAAAAGTCAAACATCATGTTAATGATAAATACTAGGTTTCTTTTATTTTAGTCTCCTCCAAAGATATGGGGAAAGAATAAATCTTGAACAAGTTTTTTTAATGAGGAAGAAGCACCCTGGAATAAATATTTCCTTAGCTATTATATAGAATTTCAGAACATAAGAAGGTTTTATAACGTCATCTGATTCTGGCCCACTGATTCCCAACTTTTCAGTGTTTCCTGTCTCTTTTTAAATGAAAATGTTCTTGTTTATATATAAAGAATAGACACATGTATATTGTTCAAAATATTACAGAAATGTATATTGAAAAATTGCCTGTAATTCCTCCATATAGATATAACAACTGTCACTATTTTGAAATACATACATCTTGAGATATGAAATATGAAATACATATATCTTAAGAAATTTTTCCTGAGTGTATACATATATATAAATGGAATTGTTCTGTATATTTCTTAGTATCATGGACATTTTCCCAAGCTAAAACAGATAGCTATCGCACCATCATTGTTATGGCTTCATAACATTCCACTGTATGGTTTTTAATATTCTTGATTTAATTTCTGATTGACAGATTTAGACTGTTTCATACCTTTGCTATTTTCACACTGCCCTGAACATTACTGTAAATAAACAGTTGTGCACTTGGCTGGTACTGATGGAGGATCAATTCCTAACTGTGGAATTACTGGGTTGAGTCCACATACATTAAATGTTCACACCGGGGCAAGATGCCCTGCAGAAGCTGAGCTGCTCATGTCCCTTTTCAGAAGTTTGGGAGAGAGCTTGGTACCCTGTCCCCAGGTTCTGTGAGATAACATTATTATTCTTTAAGTTTATTTTGGCTAATTTGATGGGTAATGATATACATTGCTTTTGTTTCATTTGTGTATTTGGATTTGTCTATTGGATTAAATGATTTATATATATTTGGGCCATTTGTATTTATAATATTATTATTTTTTAGCTTATTTATTTTAGTTGAAGGCTAATTAATTTACAATATTGTGGTGGTTTTTGCCGTACACTGACATGAATCAGCCACGGGTGTACATGTGTCCCCCGTCCTGAACCCCCCACCTCCTTCCCCATCCCATCCCTCAGGGCCATCCCAGTGCACCAGCTTTGAGTGCCCTCTTTCATGCATCGAACTTGGATTGGTCATCTGTTTCACATATGGTAATTTATGTTTCGGTGCTGTTCTTTCAGATCATCCCACCCTCGCCTTCTCACACAGAGGCCAAAAGTCTGTTCTTTACATCTGTGTCTCTTTTGCTGTCTTGTATATAGAGTCGTCGTTACCATTTTTCTAAATTCCATATGCATGCGTTACTATACTGTATTGGTGTTTTTCTTTCTGACTTTCTTTCTTACTCTATATAATAGGCTCCAGTTTCATCCACCTCATTAGAACTGACTCAAATGTGTTCTTTTTTATAGCTGAGTAATATTCCATTGTGTATGTCTACCACAACTCTCTTATCCATTTGTCTACCAATGGACATCTAGGTTGCTTCCATGTCCTGGCTATTGTAAACAGTGCTGCAATGAAAATTGGGGTACACGTGTCTCTTTCATTTCTGATTTCCTCAGTGTGTATGCCCAGCAGTGGGATTGCTGGGTTGCTTTCTATTGCTAGTTTTTTAAGGAATCTCCACACTGTTCTCCATAGTGGCTGTACCAGTTTGCATTCCCACCAACAGTGTAAGAGGGTTACTTTTTCTCCACACCCTCTCCAGCATTTATTGTTTATAGACTTTTCGATAGCAGCCCTTCTCACGGGTGTGAGATGGTTCCTCACTGTGGTTTTGACTTGCAGTTCTCCAATAATGAGTGATGTTGAGTAGCCTTTGCTCATTCTTTTCATTTGTAAGTTTTGATTTATAAGAAATTTTCATATAAGTGAACTCTGACTGTCTAATTACCTCTGTTGTCCAGTTTTTTGCATGAGCTTTGTTTATGATGTTTTTGTCTGTTATAGAAATTTTACATTTTAATCAATCAAATTTGTCAATCACAGATTATATATTGGTAGAAATTGGTACAACCTCTTTAGAAAGCAGTTTGTCAATAGCTGTTAAAATGTCAGGTTTCCTCTGTGAGCTAACATCCTGCTTCTAAAAATTGATCCAGTAGAAACATTTGTGGGTGTTTAAATATATTCCAGCACTTGACGCATCCGTACAGCTCTTACTGTGCGTTGATAAAGTGAAGAGAGAAAACGGTCTCATGAAACAGACTGGAAACCATTTTTTAGATTAATTTTCATTGAAGCCTGCTTGCTTTCCAGTGCTGTGTTCGTTTCTGCTGCACGGTAAAGCGAGTCAGTTTTACACGTGTGTGTGCGTGTGTGCACACACATATATCCCCTCTTTTTAGATTTTCTTGGACTTGAAACTGTTAGTAGCAGATATCTTGAGGATGGGGGTTATGGGAAGAAACCACTTTATATTCCATGTAGTTTTGTAAATTTAAAACTGAAGAAGATGACTGTTTGTTTATTTTGACCGTGCTGGGTCTGTGTTGCTGCGTGGGAGCTTCTCCCTGCCGTAGCCTGTCTTGTGGGGAGCGTGGGCTCTGGCGCGTGCGGGCTCAGTGGTTGCGAGGCATGGCGTAGTTGCCCCACGGCGGGTGGGGTCTTCCCCGGCCGAGGGTCAAGTCTGTGCGCCCTGCACTGGCAGGTGGATTCTTATCCACTATCCCACCAGGGAGGACCTAAGGTTGGAACTTTTTTGCAACGAGCTTGTATTGATTTTTATCAGGGAAAGAGCCTTAAAATTTAAAAACTATAGAATAAAAAACTATCCTTACTCATTTGAAAAGTTGTACTCAGCTTATAGACAGAGAGAAATGCTTGCTGTTGTTCAGTCACTGAGTCGTGTCCAACTCTTTGCGACCCCATGGACTGCGGCACACCAGGCTTTCCTGTCCTTCACTGTCTCCCGGAATTTGCTCAAGTTCATGTTCATTGAATTGGTAATGCCATCTCATCCTCTGTCTCCCCCATCAATCTTTCCCAGCACCAGGGTCTTTTCCAGTGAGTCAGCTCTTTGCATCAAGTGACCAAAATATTAGAGCTTCAGCTTCAGAATCAGTTCTTCCAATGAATATTCAGGGTTGAGTTCCTTTAGGATTGACTGGTTTGATCTCCTTGCTGTCCAAGGGACTCTGAAAAGTCTTCTCTAGCACCACAGTTCAAAAGCATCAATACTTTGGCACTCAGCCTTCTTTCTGGTCACCTTTCACGTCTGTACATGACTACTAGAAAAAACATAACTTTGACTGTATGGACCTTTGTTGGCAAAATGATGTCTCTGCTTTTTAATGTGCTATCTAGGTTTGTTATTGCTTTTGAACACTATGAAGATTCAGGACCGTCTTGCTGTAGCTGTTTCTCTGATCACTAAGATATAATAATGCTGGGTTTGGAGTCACATGACCTGTGTTCAGGGTCTGGATTCTGCCACTGGAGCAGGTAGTTTTTTTGGGCAGCCTCAGTTTCTTCATCTTTAAAAGGGAAGTAATGCCTTAGAGGTCAACACTGTTGCAGGGAGGTGCAATGAGATCACACTTTTGGAAGATACTCTACCACCAGGAAAGTCCCAGTATAAAATTATTAATCGCCACATTTGGTTCAACATTGGTTAAGAGTTTTCACCTAAGTGTCTGGTAGCCTGGGACTCATTTAATACTATTCCCAAATGTGTGTTCTGTGGTTCTGACCATGATCTTCTTGTAGGATGGCTCCTAATCTAGATCTCTAGCTTCTTCTCGAGTCTCTACTTTCAAATGCTGACTTGATAACATCATTTGAAGTATTTTATGGGCAGCTCTTAATCTGTCCATAACTAAATTAATCTCATTTCTCCAAACTGCCTCTCTTCCAGGATTCTGGCCTGATTATTAAAGGTTCTTTACATCATAGTGTGGGATTCCCTTGTGGCTCAATTGGTAATGAATCCACCTGCAGTGTGGGAGACCTGGGTTCAATCCCTGGGTTGGGAAGATCCCCTGGAGAAGGGGAAAGGCTCCCACTCCAGTATTCTGGCCTGGAGAATTCCGTGTACTGTATAGTCCATGGGGTCGCAGAGAGTCGGACACGACTGAGCAACCTTCACTTCACACCATGGTGTTAGCAGGTCTGGGCTGTAGTCATTCTGCCGTCAGTTTATTACACAGACCTTGCATGGCCTTGGTTGCCTTGTGATACTCCTCACCCTAAACCTTGCTTCTTCCTTTTTCTTTCTTATTCCTCCTTCAGCTCCCAGCTCATCCCTTTTATGAAACTGTCCCCTACTCTCCCATTTGAAATTAACCTAGAGTAAATTGGCCAAAGTAAATTTGTATTTTGCTAACATTTTCAGCTTTTATAAAAATGTGAATTACCATGGGTGTACTTTAACATGTGAGGAGAAAATTAGAAATGAAAAAACTAGACAAGAATATGCAAAGACAGTGAAGGAGATCATAGTCTCTTCATCCTCGTTGGACTTTCTGTTCTTCGTGCTTTTTCCTTGAAGTGGGGAATCGTAAGATGCCCCTTGGGGAAGAAAGGAGAGACAGAAAAGTAATCATTTGCTGTGTTTCTATTTTGTTCCTCTCTGATGGTTTTTCCTTAAATGTCCATTGGTTTAACTTGATGAGACATTTATAGAAAATTCAAGGTTTCGAACAGTTGGCTCTTGGTGCGTTACTGAGAGCTCACTAACTGAGTTCTGAAATTTCAGAAAGAGTAGAGCGGAATGAATTCCACGTGCTCTGAAGGATCTGTGATACCAACCAAGGGTGGCATTTCTATTTCATTCTTTCATTCTTGTGTTTACTTTTACTTAGAATATAATTCTTATTTTTGTATCCCAATGATCCTTAGTTGTCTATATGCCTCCTATTTTTATGTATATGTTTATTATTGATTTATAATATTTCTTCTTATTTCACAATCATTTCTATAATATTTCTGTCATGATCATGTCTGACAGAATATTTTCCTACAGTATACTCTGAATTTTAGCAAAAATTATTTTTTTACACTCCTTTCTTATCTTTGGAAAATTCCCCATTTAATGAATCTTGTTGAGAGAAAGTATCTTCCTCCCACTATGGAAACAAAAATGCCAGATGTTTGCTTGAACCGTTCAGTCATGTGGCTCAGCCACGTGGCTATTCTTTTCCCGGACTTTGCGTGGAGCTTCATTTTTTTCAGATGACATGGAAAACCCCTCCAAAACAGGCAGATTGCTTTAAGTAAGAGGGGAATTTATTAAGGTGGCTGGATACAGGATCAGTTTATACTTATAAATGCCAATAGCAAAAAATTAGAAGATATATTTAGCAGTATTTTTCTAAAGAAGCAGAGATTGTGGACAGTGCATTCTGGTGATGCAGTGGTGGTGTTGGGGTCTCCGGGGACTACGGGGCAGAGTCCAGAGCATCGACTGTTGATGGATGGTGAGGAGCAGAAAGCTCTGGCATTGTGACCATTCTGTGATTTTTGGCTCTGGCCCTGCTTTATTTCTGCCACCTTCCTAGCCTGGTTCCTCAACCTCACTGGAGGTTCTGTGAATTCTAACCAGTCATCTTCAGTAAATTGTTTTTCTAACTATTCTACCTGAGTCAATTTCTGTTGGTTCCAACTTAGATCCTGTTTGCCTAGAAATAATCCAAAAGCCATATTTAATTTTTAAGTTCCTAAACAATAGATTTCAAGTTGTGATTCTACAATGAGATAACAAATTCATCATGTTGGGAAAATACCTAAAAGTAGTCTCTGAAAAGGTGAGTTTAGAGAATTTCTGGCTTTTTGGAGTGTTTAATGTTTGACGTGAGAACAGTTTTGCTTTTTATTCAGTTTCCAGTTTTACTGTTGTATACATCCTAGTGTGTGTTTTACAGTCAGAGTGCCAGAGACCTTTAGTATGCTTTCTTTAAATTCTTTGATTTAAATTGAGTTGATAGTGCTAGTTGGTTAGCAGGCCTATGGGAAGGATTTGCAGAGCAGGTAAATTTGTAAATGAGAACAAATTGAATAGTAACCAGAGAGAATTGATCCAGTTGCTATGGATTTTTATTTTTTGTTCTATATTTTACTTGCAAGGGAAAATTATTTGCTACTTAGTTAATTTTTTGGTCAGGTAATAGGATCACATGGTTTAAAAATTATAAATGTGTGTTTATATACCTCAAAAAGTCTCTCCTCTAAGGCTATTCCCCTTGCCTGTTGTTTTTCTTTAAGCTTTTATATTGGACATTAGCCAGTTAACCATGTTGTGCTAGTTTCAGGTGGACTGCGCCGGGGCTCAGCCATACATGTGCGTGTATCCGCTCTCCCCACACTCCCCCCATCCAGGCTGCCACATAACATTGAGCGGGGTGCCCTGTGCTGTGCGGCAGGTCCCTGCTGGTGACCGATTTTAGATATAGCAGTGTGTGCATGTCCATCCCAAACTCCATGACTATCCCTTCCCGCCTCCATCTCCCTTACCCTACCCGGGTGACGGTAAGTTCATTCTCTTAAGTCTGTGAGTATGTTTCTGTTTTGTAAATAAATTCATTTATATCATTTCTCTTTAGATTCTGCATGTAAGGGATGTCGTGTGTTATGTGCCCTTCTCTGACTCACATCACTCAGGTTGCAGTCTCCACGTCTCCCTCACCTGTGATGGTTGTTTACCTGTTCAGAGGTACTTCATGAGTGTAGGCGTAGATGTATTATTTTTCTCCCCGTTTCTACATAGATGATATAATACTAGCAGATTTTCATATTAGAACAGTAAGAGCTACTTAGGTTTCTTGTCAGTTTTGATAAAATGCCTTCCTAGAAAGTGGTTCATTTTATAAAAGTTTAAAAATTTGCATTGTATAGAGTGGAGCAAAGTAACTTCTGTTCTTTTTGTGATAATTTCTCCTTAATTTCTTAGTTTACGCATTTGTATTTGTATGCCCTTCCCCTTTAATGGGTTAGCTAGTGGATCTGGTTTTATTTATTATCCTCTAAACCATCTTTTAGGTTTATTATTTCTCTCTTTTGTTTTCTAATTTATTAATGTCTGCTTTTAACACTATTAATTTTTTTGCTTTTGTTGGTTCCATTTTATACTTTGCAAACATCTTGACCCAGATGCTACACTGATTTATTATTTGCTATTTATTATTTCCTTTTGCTAATATAAGAACTAATATAAATTTTCTTTTGAGTACTGTGTTAGCTGTATCCCATAGGTTCTAATGTGAAATGTTTCAATTCTTAAGTCCATGATTTTTTTAAATTGAAGTATAGTTTATCTATAGTGTTAGAGTTTCATGTGTACAACATAATGATTCAATGTTTTTACAGATTACAGTCCATTTAAAGTTATTATAAATGGTTATATTCCTTGTATCTATTAATTTCCTACCCCTACCCTGCACCATCTGTGATTTTGGTTTGTGTTTCCTCTTGGACCAAGGAGATGACCAAGAGTGTTCTTAAATTTTCTTGTTGGTAGGGGCTTTTTGTTTTTTGCATTGGTTATTTGGGGGGGAAGTTTCACATTTCATTTTTAAAAGCTATTTTGAAATAATCTTCAACTTGTAGGAAAATTACAGAAGTTATACTGAGTTCCCAGATATCCTGTAGCCAGTCTCCCCAAATGTCAGCACCTTAAGTGGCCATAATGGACGAAAAAATCTGAATGAACTTTTGGCCAACACATTACATCCCCAAGAAAGCTGGTTCCTTTTTTTTTTTTTTTTTTGGAGAATGGTAATAGAAACCAAGACCTGGGTTCCAGATATTCTCCTTGTTCCTGAGGAATCGTTGCTTCTGGTCTTTCCAGTGGCCAGAGCTAGGAAGTATGTGTATGCACACCTACACAGGCATTCACACATATGTACCTCTGTGTACATCCTGTGTGCATCTATTTGTAGGTACAGCCCAGTACCACAGGGTTTATTCTAGCCTCTGAAATCGTTCCTTAATTTTATCTCTTTTTCTCCAACGATGAGAAGTTTGGTCCTCATGATTCATAGTGTATCTACTTACCTGGTATGTGTGGTCAGTTGTGTCCGACTTGCAGCCCCAGGGACTGTAGCCCACCAGGCTTCTCTGTCCATGGAATTTTTCGAACAATACTGGAGCAGGTTGCCATTTCCTACTCCAGGGATCTTTCCAACCTGGGGATTGACCCCATGTCCCTTACATCTTCTGCATTGGCAGACGGGTTCTTTGCCACTAGCTCCGCCTAGAAACCCCATCTACCTATTTGTGTAGCCTACCTAAACCTGTTGGTTAAAGTTCATTTTCTCGTTTTCCTCAAGAAAGATTCGTGTAAGGAGTTTTTTTCTTTCCTTAGAAGGTTAGGGGAGTAGTATAGTGCTGTTGCTGAAACTAGACAGATGTTATTCCAGCTTTCTTATTTTTTGCTACAAGTAATCCATATTTAGTCTGATTGCCCAAAAGATTCTTTTTCAGTTTTAAAGCCTACTAATTTTGCTATAATATGTCTTGATTTTAACCACTATGTGTGGATCATTTTCCCTGGCACATGATATATTCTTTAGGTATATAGAGTCAGGTCTTCTTTAATTTCCAGAAAGAACTTTTGAATGGTACTTCTTATTATGAAAACTTTAAGACATACAAAAAAATTGATAGAATTTTACAGTAAATACCTATTTATATATTACCTAAATTCTACTAATGTCTTAGTGTTTTTATTTATCACATCTCTATTTATCCATCACTATTTGAACCTTGCCCATTAAGACATTTGGATGGTGGTGCTGAGTTTTTCAGAGTTCTTTGTATATAATGGATGCCATTCCTTTGTAAATATGTGATTCTGTGAGTGTTTCTCCCAATCTGTGGGAGTCTGTGCATCTTTTTGCCTTGTCTGAGTGAGCACAACTGTTTCATTTTGTTGAAGTTTAATTTATCAATGTTTTTTGTTATGATTGTTGCTCTCCATGACTTAAGGAACCCTTGCTTCCCCCTAAATCATAACGATTTTCTTTTCTGAAAAATTCACACTTCAACTTGTGCTTTAGGTCTATAGTCCATCTAGTGGTAATTTTTTGGTCATGTTAAAGTTCATTGTTTTTTATATAGATGTCATTTACTCTTGTACCAGGTTTTGAAACACTTTCCTTTCCCCATTGGATTTCTTTGGTGCTTTGGATGAAAATCCAGTGATCCTATAAGTGTGGGTCTTTTTTTGTTTTATTCCATTGATCTGTGGGTTGATCCTTATACAAACTCCTCACTCGCTTAATGACTATAACTTTGAAGTATTGAAGTCAGGTAAGTTAAGTCCTCCAATTCTCTTCTTTTCAAGATTATTTTAGATACTTTAGGTCTTTTGCATTTCTGTGTATATTTTAGAATCATTCCAATCATTTTTGCTATCTTCAGTTGCTTCACAACAGCTTCAACTGGGTGTGTTTTTCTTTTAAATTAATGAGGAAGTATTTGGTCCTCATTTCTCGCCTGTTTTGTGGCTATTGACGTAGTTACTTTTGTTCACAGGTTTTGTTGAAGCTCTTCTTTCTTTCTGTTATTTTTCCGTAGTTGCTGTGTTGGTTCCTTCTTTGTGAATCATCATTGAAGGAAACGGCTTTTTTCTCTAGACTTCTGATTTATAGGAGGAGGAAGAACAGGCCTTTGTAACTGCCACAGAGTCTGGCTGCTTCCTGCAAATATAGCTAGTCTTCATGATTCTGCATGGAACCAAACTGGGTTCCTTTAGAGTTTGAGTATGTTGGTTGTTAGTTTTGGTTTACCGAAAACGGAGCTTGCAGTCATGCCTGTCTCTCCTTGGTGAGTGTGTGATGTCAGCACCGTGTTCCTGCGTGAGCTCTGCGTGAGTGGTTCAGTCTTTGCTGGTTAGACCCTTCAGTGTGATTTCAGCCAGGGCTTCTGACCCGAATGCTTCAGAACCTCCTTCCACCCCAAAGCACCCGATGCATGCAGTGGCCTCAGAAACAGTGGCCATCGCTAGACTTAACATTTTCTCACACTTGCATCGTTACCTGTTTGTTATCTTTTTCTATAGAGGCAAAAGAATAGATTTCACTCTAAGTCATCTTTCACTCGCTGAACTAGTATTTATTGAAGTACTAAAATGAGGAAGGTACTGGAGGAGATTAAAAAAATCCATTAGGCAGTAGATTGTGCCCTCAACTTGCAGTCTGGCATTACACCAGAAAAACTTTTTCTGTACCCTTTTCTTTTTTTGACAAATTTGTTTTAGTTACATATGCACAAAGCTAAGTGCATTTAAGGTATATACGCACAAGAGTCCAAAAGTTCCTCAAGGTTTATTATACTAAACAGCAATCTCCTATCTTCATTCTTCCTACCCCACCCCCATTTCTCTTCCTTTCTGTTCCCCACTTCCTCCTGCTCTGAGATCTCCAGTTCACTGGCCATCAGGTAAAGAAGAAATACTACTTGTTATGCTGTTCAGTTGATTGTCAGTTCTTCGAAAAGATCCAAGATAACTCTTAGTTTTATTGCCTTTATCATTTCTATATTTTCATTTTATTTTTATTTAATTACTTTTAACTGAAGTATAGTTGAATTATGTTACTGACTGCTGTATAGCAAAGTGACTCAGTGATACATATATATATATATATATATGTTCTTTTTCACAATCTTTTCCATTATTGAATATAGTGCTCATGCCTTTTGCAGACTTGCTGATGATCTGCCTAGTTATTAGTTGTTTCTATTCTTGAATTTAAATCACAGGTAACTGTCTTGGTACTTCAGAAGTATTTTTGGCCTGTAATGTTTTTAGCAGCTAGATTTTAAGATGTTGGGCTTCCAAGGTAACTCAAACAGTAAAGAATCTTCCTGCAGTGTGGGAGACCTGGGTTTGATCCCTGGGTCAGGAAGATCCCCTGGAGAAGGGCATGGCATCCCACTCCATTATTCTTGCCCAGAGAATTCCATGGACAGAGGAGCCCAGTGGACTAAGTCCATGGGGTCGCAAAGGGTCAGACACGCCTGAGTGACTAACACACACACAAGACAAATACTTATGCATTGATTATAAATCACACAAATGCTGGTCAGGAAGAAACTCTGTGTGTGTGTGTGTGTGTGTGTGTGTGTGTGTGTGTGTGTGTGTGTGTGTGTGTGTGTGTGTGTGTGTGTGTGTGTGTGTGTGTATCTATATGTCCTATAAAAGTTGCTTGTAGTTATTTACCGAAACAGTGGTGTTAGACATATCATTGAATGAAACAAAGCATCTGCCCAATGAAACTTATATTGTCAAGGACAGATAAAAAAGCAAATACATATCAATAATATGTTAGATGGTAGTGAATGCTGTGGAGAATAAATCAGAGTGAATAATAAAGGAAGTGCCAGGCTGCCAAAGGATGGTTTATTTGAGTGATCGGGACCTTTGGGCAGAGACCTGAGGGTGCAGCAGCTGAGCAGTCCAAGTGGACTGACCGTGTGTGCAAAGGCCCTGAGGTGAGAGTGCTGCTTGGCGTATTTTGTGGACCAGCCTGTGTGGAGAGGCCTCTGTGACTGGAGCAGAGAAGGTAAGGGGCTCAGCGGTGGGCAGCCGTGGAGGAGTGGGTTGGCCCAGATCGCTTAGGACTCTCCAGGCCATCACGAGAATGTGACTTTTACCCTCAGGCAGAGAACTGACAAAAAGTTTTTATTTTTGGTAAAGAGCCACATGACAACTGTTTTAGGCTTTGAAGGACATTCAGTCTCTGTTGCAACTGCTCTGCTCTGCTATTGTAGCCCCCCAAATAGCCAGAAACAATATGTAAATAAAAGGGTGGGGTTGTGTTCCAGTCAAGTTTTAGTTTATGAAAACAAAGAGTGGGTCTGTTCTGCAAACTGCTGATGTAGAAAGTCATTTGAGAGCTTTAAGTAGAAAAGACGCCTGACTGGCTTTTTTTTCTTTGAAGGCACTTTTGTTGTTATTCAGTTTCTCAGCTGTGTCCGACTCTTTGCCACCCCATGGACTGCAGCATGCCAGGCTTTCCTGTCCTTTACCATCTCCCAGAGTTTGCTTAAACTCATATCCATTGAGTCAGTGATACCATCCAACCATCTCATCCTCTGTCACCCCTCTTCTCCTCTTGCCCTCAATCTTTCCCAGCATCAGAGTCTTTTCCAATAAGTCACTTTAAAATACTTTATTTGGAAATAATTTTAGAATTACAGAAAAGTTGGAAAAGTGATGCAGAATATCCCCTTCACTGCACTGACTCTTATGTTAATAACTCACGTAGCCACATTCGAATGATTAAGACCAAGAAATTAACCTTGACATAATGTTATTAGCCAAACTGTAGACATTATTCAGATTCCATGTTTTTCCACCTAAGGTCATTTGTCTATTACAGCATACAAGCCAAAATATCGCATTGCATTTAGTTATTCTGTTTCCTTAATTTCCTTCTGTCTGTGACAGTTCTTGATGCTTTTGAACTGTGGTGTTGGAGAAGACTCTTGAGAGTCCCTTGGACTGCAGGGAGATCAGTCTTGGGTGTTTATTGGAACGACTGATGCTGAAGCTGAAACTCCAGTACTTTGGCCACCTCATGCAAAGAGTTGACTCATTGGAAAAGACCCTAATGCTGGGAGTGATTGGGGGCAGGAGGAGAAGGGGACGACAGAGGATGAGATGGCTGGATGGCATCACTGACACAATGGACATGAGTTTGGGTAAACTCCGGGAGTTGGTGATGGACAGAGAGGCCTGGCATGCTGAGATTCATGGGGTCACAAAGAGTCAGACATGACCGAGCGACTGAACTGAACTGATGACAGTTCTTCAGTCTTTTCTTGTGTTTCATGAACTCGGAGACTTTTACTGAGTTGCTCAGTTGTGTCCAACTCTTTGTGACCCCATATACTGTAGCACGCCAGGTTACATGTCCTCCACTATCTCCCAGAGTTTGCTCAAATTCATGTCCGTTGAGTCAGTGATGCTATCTAACCATCTAATCCTCTGCCGCCCCCTTCTTCTTCGATCTTTCCCAGCATCAGAATCTTTTCCAGTGAGTCAACTCTTCACATCAGGTTGCCAAAGTATTGGAGCTTCAGCTTCAGCAACAGTCCTTCCAATGAATATTCAGGACTGATTTCCTTTAGGTTGACAGCTTGACTATTTTAGAAACTACAAGCTAACTGTGGTACTTGTTACCTTCATTGGTAGATCTGCAGTTTATTATGAGCTGCCTACCCATTGTGGCACATGCCTGTCATTTTAATCCTTCTGTCACTTGTACACATTATCTTTCTGGAATTCTCACTGGGTCCCCACCCAACACACACGCAAGGGCACCGTCATTTTCTGTGCAGCAGTCAGCCTCCTTTTGGCAAGTCTGTTCTGCACTCTCCAGCTGCTGTCTTCAGATTTCCCTTCCTGCAACATGATCTGGAAATGTCTCCAGGTAGAAGTCGGGACAATCCTGATGCTCAGTTCTCTCTCGGAGAATCCCATCCTGCACAGTCTGCTGTCCACTGTCTGAGAACAACTGGATCATATATTTTGGCCAGCTTTTTAGTTGTTGCTCAGTCACTAAATCGTGTCTGACTCTTTATGACCCCATGGACTGCAGCACGCCAGGCTTCCCTGTCCTTCACTATCTACTGGAGTTTGCTCAGACTCCTGTCTGTTGAGTCAGTGATACTATCCAGCATCTCATCCTCTGTTGCCCTCTTCTTTTGCTGTCAATCTCTCCCAGAATTAGGGTCTTTTCTAATGAGTCAGCTCTTCATATCAGGTGGCCAAAGCATTGGAGCTCCGGTATCCGTCCTTCCAATGAATATTCAGGGTTGATTTCCCCTAAGATTGACTGATTTGATTTCCCAGACTTCCCAGGCAAGAATACTGGAGTGGGTGGCCAGTTCCTTCTTTAGCTGATCTTCCCAACTCAGGGATTGAACCCACGTCTTCTGCATTGGCAGGCAGATTTTTTTTTTTTTTTTTTTTTACCACTTAGCCACCAGGGATGCCCTGTCCATTTGTGATGTCCACTATCAAATAAGAATAATTTATTGTTATCCTGCATGCCAAGGAGCCAAAAAAAGTGACCCATAACTGGAAGAAAATGTAGCCACTAGGAGCAAGGATAGAGGCCTTCAGCAAAGCTATCAAGGGAATGATGGAAAGCCAGCAGGAGTTATTTAGAAGGTAACCATAAAAGGTGGCTGATAGCATTCTTATTTCTGTGGCCTATTTTCATTACCACCTGGTGGCCTGTTTGGCTAGTTCAACCTTTCTATCTCACCAGGACTCACCCAGTATAGCATTGCGAGCCCAGCCTTCCTGCTCAGCGTCTCATTGATCCCATACTCCCAGACTATACATGTGTATACTAATAATAGTATATTATACCCTCTAAAATGTATCCAAAATAGAAAAATTCACACTGTGACGTATTCCAGTGGATTATCTTACACATACCCTGTCTAAGGGTTTCCCTTGTGGCTCAGAATTTGCCTGTAATGCAGGAGACCTGGGTTTGATACCTGGGTCAGGAAGATTCCCTGGAGAAGGGAATGGCTACCTACTCCAGTATTCTTGCCTGGAAAATCCCATGGACAGAGGAGCTTGGCGGGCTATGGTCCATGGTGTTGCAGAGTCAGATGCGACTTAGCACTTTAGCATGCATGCACTCAGAGTTTGACAATACGGATATGCTGTGGATATAAATATCTCTGCTTATGGTGTAGACACTAAGTAAATATTTGTGGAATAAAATGAGTAGAAGGTAGTAAATTTACATATGTGTGTGTGTACTAAGTTGTTTTAGTCGTGTCCAGCTCTTTGCACCCTGATGGACCGTAGCCTGCCAGGCTCCTCTGTCCATATATAAAGGACATTTAAAAAATGTTCTTTAAACATAAAATTAGTTTTTTAGAGACAGTTTTTACCTTCAAGTGATTTAAAATTCAGTTTTTAATTTTATGTTCTTTTTGATCTAGTGCTTAGAATTTCTTCTTTTCATCTGAGTAACTGTTTTACAGCTGGTACCTGTTAAAATTTTCTGACATTTGCAATGTTTATTTTTTCATAGGAGGTTGCCTCTAACATTCCGTTTTATTCATTAGACCATTATAAATAAGTTTCTATAATTTATTTGTAGAAGTATCTTTTTACTCAGACTTCTGTTTCACATATTCTTTGCAGTATTACAGAACACAAGAGCTATAGCATATTCAAAAGTGATATATTTTATATATTAATTGAGTTTTATCAAAAGTTTCTGTGAAGTATTTTGACTCTGTCACAATTTCCTTACTGCCATGACATTTGGCAAAGAATAATTTATAAATTATTGATTTAAGATAAAGATTGGAATTTGTTACTTTCATTTCATCTAATTTATACACTACTGGTAAAATTGATTCTTAAGCCAAGCATATATGTTGATGAATTATTATGTATATGTGACTTTACAGTGGTGAATTGTCAGTATTAGTGACTTATTTGAACCTGCTTCTATGCTTCTTAAACTCTTCCTTATATATCGCTAAGAGAAGCTGACCCACAGTTCAGTATGCACAGTCTGAAATCCTTCTTTTTCTACATTGAACTTTTTTCTTGGTTTTGTGTTTTTGATTTTTATCTGGAATTCACCTAACATACAGTTCACCTATTTAAAATCAGAGTTCTATAGCCATCATCTCAATCAATTTTAGAAGATTTTTTATCACCTAAAAAAGAAATTTTGGCATCCTTTAGCCATTACTCATTAATACTGCTTTCCCTCTAGGCTTAGACACTAATTAATAGACCACTAATCTACTTTCTGTCTCTGTAGATTTTTTTTTTTTAATTCTGGACAGTTTGTAAAAGTACAGTTATAAACTGTATGTGGTCCTTTGTGACTGGCTTCTCTCACTTAGCCTAGTGTTTTCAGGGTTCATCCATGTTTCAGTATGTATTTATACATCTTTTGGCTTTAATTAAAATAATTTTGCTTAACCATAAAATAAAAAAGACTTGATATTCCAAGAGGGGGAAATGCTGTTTCTTCTTTTCAATGTATGTCTACTCTTTTCCGCCACCTATCTCAATCATATCATATTGCTTACATACCCTTGGAATAAACATATTTCAGTGATAGATTCAGAGATGCATTCTGATAATTGGGTAACAGTATTACCTTTTGAAAAATCTTCATGTGGGACTTCCCTGGCAGTACACTGATTAAGACTTTACCTTCTGCTGTAGGAAGGGTGGGTTCCATCCCTGGTCAGGGAGCTAGATTCCACAAAGCCTCTCAACTTAAAATAAAACAACAAAACAGAAGCTGTATGTAACAAATTCAATAAAGACTTTAAA
Source organism: Muntiacus reevesi (assembly GCF_963930625.1). NCBI lineage: Eukaryota > Metazoa > Chordata > Mammalia > Artiodactyla > Cervidae > Muntiacus > Muntiacus reevesi. Next base: position 97,574,912 of record NC_089251.1, read on the forward strand.
GTGGTTCACATAAAAAAAAATCTTAAAGAATCTCCACAGACCTTTATAAAAAAGATTTCAGGAAAAAGGTTCTTTAAATTTAAAGCAATGAAGTCTCCAAAATCTCAAAGACTATATAGTCCTTTAAATGAATCTTTTGCTACTTAATGTCAGTTAATGTGCAACATAAGGGTTATGTGTACTGTTAGATATGGATCACTTGCATTTTGTGTTTTATTATACATTATATGATAGATCTGTGTTCACATAAGCCTATTCTTCTTGGCCAGCCTCTTGGACGGCCTCCTGGGATAGGGAGCTGCTCTTCTTTGTCTTGTATTCCCATTTCCTTGGATAGGCAAATCACTGGCTCTTAATAAATGCTTATCAAATAGAATTTCAGGTATTAGTAAACTCACTAAAGGTTATACAAACCAGAATTGATTGTGTTCTCCAAAATCATAGCCTGATGAGTGGTGAGGTGTGTTTGGGTTTGTGTAGGGGAAGGACGGAGGGTTTTGAGTTGTGTGTTGGTTGTATTCCCATAATTCTTTGTTAAGAATTTGAGGGCTATGTTCTTAATACGTTGCCTCATTCTTATGTCTTTAGCAATAAAATAGGAGTTACTTTCAATGAATAGAAATTACAGTTGAAATACTTTTCCAAAAAGACTTCCCCTAAAACAGGTTTGTTTTTTTTTTTTTTTAATTCAGTGGTTTTGTAATATCCAGGCTTAAAGCTTTATCTTTTCAGGTGTGTTTTGTTTTCCTCAAGTATGAAGTGTTTTGGCAGTCTTTGTAACATAGATCATACTGTATATATCATTGATTCCTTTTAACAGTTGAGCATTTTAAGCTGTCACTGTAGTTAAAAGTGTTTGGGAGTATTGGCTGTCCACTTGTATATACTTTAGAAGTTGACAGGTTTGTTAAACATTTTTTCTGATTTGTTAACACGCTCTTGACTTGGATTCTCATTATCAACCTAGAAATAAAATAATAACGGTAATAAATAACACAGCTTTTTATTACCTAGCTTTATCATTTAATGTCATAGTCTCTGAGATATTATCTCCTCCCACTCTTTTTTTCTTTTAAATAGGGTAGGAAACTGAGGCTCAGCATAGTGACTTTAGATTACATAGACCGGTAGCTCGGGAGACAAATCTTGAACCTAGATTTTATGATTCCAAGTGGAAATTCTTTCCCTATTGCGTGCTGTGTCTGGTATTTATTCACTACTTATAGTTTGGATGTTGCAGAAGTAGAAATAGTTTCTGTACTCACTTTTTTCTACTGAATTGAACGGAGACACAGACAATTGAAAGCAATAAAAACTTAAGAATCTGCTTATTGTATTGGTAAGTACTCAGTGATATATAGCAGGGCCATAAAGTAGAGGACAACTTATGCAAATCCCATAAGTTGTCTGAAAATTTCATGTTTCCAATGAATGTTTTAATCGTTTATTTAACTTTAAGTTCAGATTTAAAAGTTAAATCAAATGTGAAATAAAGATATAAAAACATAGAAACATGAATGTTGGTGTAATTTTTTTTTTCTCTCCCAGACAGATACTGATTATGTAAATGGTGTTGTAACCAACCTGGAGAAAGAGTAAGTTTTTAATTATGGAATTGAAAATATTTTAGTTACTATGATCTCTTGCTTTTTGTGAAAAGAAAATACCTTCTTTTATAGTTTATTTTTCTGTGGAGTTCAGTGTTCATTAGACCACCTACCACTGGTCTTTTAGATATAAATTATCATACAGTATATGTATGTATATCAGGTTACTTGATGGGATACATTGGTGTATTTCATTATAGAAAAGACTTGAATGTCATATATAACACTATCAAATAACAGTGTTTAACCTCAAAGACAGTGAGTAGAGAGAGAGGCAACTTTTTAAAAAAACTAAGATCATGGCACTTGGTCCTTCCACTTTATGGCAAATAGAAGGGGAAAAAGTGGGAGCAGTGACAGATGTTATTTTCTTGGGCTCCAAAATCACTGCAGATGGTAACTGCAGCCTTGAAATTAAAAGATACTTGCTCCTTGGAAAAAAAGCTATGACAAACCTAGGCAGCATATTAGAAAGCTGGGACATCACTTTGCCAACAAAGGTCTATCCAGTCAAAGCTGTGGTTTTCCCAGTAGTCATGTGTGGATGTGAGAGTTGGACCATAAAGAAGGCTGAGTGCTAAAGAATTCATGCCTTGAAACTGTGGTGCTGGAGAAGACTCTTGAGAGTCCCTTGGACTGAAAGAAAATCAAACCAGTCAATCTGAAAAGAAATCAACCCCAAATATTCATTGGAAGGACTGTTGCTGAAGCTCCAATACTTTGGCCACCTGATGCAAAGAGCCAGCTTATTGGAAAAGACTTTGATGCTGGAAAAGATGAAAGGCAAAAGGAGAAGGAGGTGGCAGAGGATGAGATGGTTAGATAGCATCACTGACTTAATGCACATGAATTTGAGCAAACTTTGAGAGATAATGGAGGATAGAGGAGCCTGTTGTGCTACAGTTCATGGAGTCACAAAGAGTTGGACACGACTTAGCGACTGAATAATAATGGCACAAAATGATATCACTTAAATCTTTCACTCTCTATTTACCAAGAGAAAAATTTTCTGCTGTCAGGGCAGCTAGTCAGGGAGCAGTTTCAAACCTCAAGGCTAAATAATGTTTAAAAATATGCAAAGGTTTATTAATAGTTTATTGTGAATGGAGCACATAGCAGGTAATAGGTGGACAGCTTAGTAAGTTGCAGATACCATTGTTCTTGTTCAATTGCTGAGTCGTGTCTGACTCTTTGCAACTCCATGGACTGCAGCACACCAGGCTTTCCTGTCCTCCACTGTCTCCCTGAGTTTACTCAAAGTCCTGTCCATTGAGTCGGTGATGCTATCTGACTCATCATCACTGATACCGTTAGTTTTCATAATACTGCCCTGGTAGATTTCATAGTGATATCATAAAATTAGTCCTGCCACGGGTTTCTTGATTAAAATGTATCTGTTGTCGCCCCCAAAAGACATATTCTTTTATGTAACTTAGGCAAGACAAAAGAGAAGCCAAAGAGTTTGCCAAATCTAGGCTAATGTGGCTCTATCAGTATGCTAAAACCAGAGATTTTTTACAAATATATGCATAGTTCAGGATTAAATTGTGCTTTTGTTAGATTTTCCCTCAGTTGCTCAATTTCTTGGCAGCCTTTATACAGTCACAAATTAGTGTAGGATCCTTAAATATAGGTACCAGGCGGTCATTGGTCCCCCTTCCCACAGACCACGTGGGCCTGTCTGAGGGGCTTTTGCAAGGATTCTGTTGGCTCAGCATGCAAGAAAACCAAGCCCAGGACAAAGGGTGGTGAAGCATCAGGAACCTTTGTGTAGAGGCAGGTAGTTGTATTTTGTGGAGATTTGCAAACCTGAAGTAAGGAAGAAGGCAGATGCAAAGCAAATTACATTTGAATCAGTGAAGATGGATTTTAAAAATGTTAGAACAAATTTTCCTATCTTTGCACAACCTGCAGACATTGAGACATAGTTTGATGTACCCTCACAGGACAAGATCACCCCCAGGTGAGAAATACTAGTTTAAAATGACATACAGTCTGTATTCCACAACTAAGCCTTCCTGAAAATGGAAAAAAACTGGTTTTGCTAATTTATGTGTATATTGGTATACATACACATTCATTAGGTTGCTTTTCTTTCTTCTTTTCTGTGGCATCTTGATTGCTTTTTAAGAATTAAGTTTTTTTTTAGGACTTCAGTCCCTGCAGTTGGCCTGGAATTTCTCTGCTACTCTAAGGATATTAGTATTTTTACTCTGTTTGAAGCATTATTTAAAAGACAAAACAAAACAAAACTCTACTATTGGAAAAATCTATGTTTTCTAGAAATGAATCAATGATGAGCTGCTTCACTTAACACATTGTGACTGTAGCAGTATACTTTACTGGTGTATTTTTCTGCTAAATACCTAAGTTGATCATTAAGATATAAAATCCCACAAAATTTCTATAACTCAGCCAACCTTTCTCATGACAGATTTTCTAAAGAAATCAGTTCTGGCTTGGTGGAAATAATATCACCTCCTGAAAGCTATTATCCTGACCTGACAAACTTAAAGGAGACATTTGGAGATTCTAAAGAAAGAGTAAGGTGAGCCTGTGGTTTTTAAAATCTCCCACCTTTGTGAGTATAATATGTAATAAATGTCATCCTTGTTTATCAAAACTTTACTCACTTTGAAAGTGAAAGTCACTCAGTTGTGTCCAGACTCTCTGCAGCCCCATGGACTGTAACCTGGCTCCTCTGTCCTTGGCATTCTCAGGGCAAGAATACTGGAGTGGGTAGCCATTCCCTTCTCCAGGGGATCTTCCCAATCGAGGGATCGAACCCAGGCCTCCCACATTGCAGGCAGATTCTTGACCATCTGAGCCACCAGGGAAGCTGGTGGCTTCATTTTAGGGTTGAACTAATTAGTGAGAGCTAATGCCTTTTTGATTACTTGGTTGGAATTTCTGTGGAGTTCCTGATGAGAGGTTGAATTTGGTCAACCTAATGAATTTTATAACTGTGCTGCTCTGTGCTGTTACAACTTTTCTTAAGAGTATATTCAGCATAACTCAAAAGTTAGTCCAGATACCTCATGTCTGTATGAATCATAAAGGAGAACTGATTCAATAAAACTGATAAAAACAGTAATAGTCTTCTGCAGAATCATATTGCAATAAATAAAATAGTCCATTAATTAATTTATCTCTAAATCTCTAACATTGAAGGAGTTAGAAGCTTTCCTTGTGTTGTTGTTAAAAACAAAGTAAGAGAGATTAGCATCATTTTTGGATTGTCTTTAACCAGAAAAAAGGACAAAAATAGTGTTTCTGGAAGAGATTTATTGTATTTCTTGAGTTGTTAATTTGTCACAAAGACAGATATGTCTCTATAATTGGTTAATTGTCTCTCAATAAATATGTTACTTAAAACATTTAGGATTGAGTTTGTTTAAAAAAAGAAAACCCAGTGAATAGACTCTTTAAATTCAGAACAGCTGATAAGGTATTTTCTGGATCAGTGGTTCAGAACTTTAGTTCTATTGTGTGTGTGTGTGTTTTTAACTGGCTTTTAAAAAACCACTTCTCTTTATTCAGCATTGATCAGTCTGTTTCTGTAGGCTACCAAGAATTCACCAAAAGGACCTAATACTGTAAATTTTAATACAATGTTTTAGATTTTTTTAAAAAACATTTTTACCTATATCTGAAGCACTAGTTCTTGGCGACATTAAGATATTACTGAAAAAGGGGCCTGTGGTCAAGAAAAATTGGAAAATATTGAATTAAAAGCTTTTTTCAACAGATGCTATTTATTGCTGAATGTTTCAATGCTTCTAATATATTCATGTGTCTCTAGAAAAGAAATATATGTCCTTCCCAAACTTACTAGACATTAGACTCCTTTTTCCCTCAGGACATCTTGAGGATTAGTGTTTTTGAGAATGTATTTTGATAAAGCCTTCTTAAAGAAAAGTGAATTCTCTTCAAGTCTCTCCTAAGTGGATATACCATGTATGTGTCATTCCATCCATTTATTTATCTGTCTACCTATCTATCTAATGTATGATTATTGTTGTTTAGCTGCTAAGTCATGTCTGACTCTGTGACCTTATGGACCCCCCAGGCTCCTCTGTCCGTGGGATTCTCCAGGCAAGAGTACTGGAGCAGGTTGCTATTTCCTTCTCCAAGGGGTCTTCCTAATCCAGGGATCGAACCCATGTCCTGCATTGCCAAGCAGATTCTTTACCACTGAGCCACCAGGGAAGCCAATATATAACTGCACATTTTGTATAATATCATATTATCATATACACAATATATGTGATATATATATTGCATAAGTTATAACATTGTTATATATTATAAAATATACGTCTAACTTTATTTTGTTAACTTTGAGTCTGATTCTTAACTTATTTTTGATTATTTTTATTTCAGATGGAGAACAAAGCAAAACCTAGATTATTGTTTTCTAATGATGTATGCTCAGGAAAAAGGCACATACTACATCCAGGTAAGTTTTTCCTTTAGGTTTTTTTTTTTTCACACTTTTTAAAGAAAAAGCAATATCAAGGGTATATTTTCATTAAAATGAAGTTTCCAAAGCATGAGCCCTCTAAAATATTTAAGATGATAACAGTGTACCAGAGCAGAAGGGTCAGTCACATCACTAAGAGCATGGGCTCTGTAGCTGCACACCCTGGTTTATCTCTGGATGATTTAGTGGTCTTAAGGCAGATAGTTGTTTTGTGCAGTAATATATTTACATATGAGTTTAGGATTATAAAGGCAACATCTATTGTAATGTTCTTGGCTGTAGAATCCTATGGACAGCAGGGCCTGGTGGGCTACAGTCCATGGGGCCGCAAAGAGTTGGACATGACTGAGCGACTAACGCAGACACACACGCGCACACAGGTGCAACTTTCAGTAGCATGGCTAAAACAGTAAGTCCATCGTGATGCAGGTTTTAAGTGAGCCAGGTGGGCAACAGCTTAAGTAATTCTAGGAAGCTCTTATTTCTTTCAAGTGTTCTTCAGTTAATACTTAAGCTTAAATTTCTGCATTGGGATTTCACTTCTTTAGTCAAATATCTTTATCCCTGTTCAAAGTGCAGATACCCCTGAGAGATATATAGCACATGAAGTGTGTCAGGTTTGTTTTTTTTTTTTTTTCAGTATAAAAAGTTTATTAGGTGCTGGGAGGATGTGTGGATAAGAGTGGCAAGAAGCAGCCCTGAGTCCCTGAATTAGGAAGGAAGTGGTTAGGTGGCTGCTGGCACGGACTGGATAGGGAAACAAAGATGGAAGGGATGGGGCTGGCATCACGTGGAAAGGTGGACTTCTTGAGGGCAGACTTTTGTCTCTAGTGGTGCTGTACCTTGGGCCAGCTGTATTCAAGTGGGCATGAACCAACCCTTCCTTGAGTCACAGGATGAAAAATAGAAATGGTGATAGGGTATGACACGTCTATTACAGGATGCAACAGCTGTGTGTATAAAAACACGGTATCCTAGATGTAGGTAGTGCGTTTCCTCCAAATGCTTAAGAGAGGTCTGATTTTAAAATAATAACAATAATTTTGAAGCATTTTAACATACCCTCGATATTATTGTGGGCTTCCCTGGAGGCTCAGACAGTAAAGAAGTTGCCTGCAATGCAGGTAACCCGGACTCAATCTCTGGGTGGGAAGATCCCCTGGAGAAGGAAATGGCAACCCACTCCAGTATTCTTGCCTGGGGGAAGTCTCATGGACAGAGGAGCCTGAAGAGCTATGGTCCATGGGGTCTCAAAGAGTAGGACACGACTGAACAAATAACACACACACACACACACACACACACACACACACACAATATTATTGTGGTTGAACCTTGCTGTTTGTCCCAGGCCCAGTATATAAATATTTACATTATGGTCAAGAACTTTATATACAGCATTAAAAAGTGCAGCTGTATTACTTTTGAAACTTGTTTTCAATTTTCTTCCAGGGGAAGAATTCATGGAACCAGTAAAGCTCTTGGGAGGGAATGTAGGAAAAATTCATGTTTAAGAAATTGAGGAAAGGACAGAGTTAAGAAAGAGGGTGGTAAGGAAAATTTCCCCTAAGCAAGGTCAATATATGAGATATTACAGTATTATATGAGATATAATAACAACAACTGCTATGAACTAACATTTCTTGCACACTTATTCTGTCAGGCATTATTTTTTATACTTTATGCTTTCCACATATTAACTCATTTAATATAACCCTTTTTATAACAGGAATGTGCTGTACATACTGTGTCAAAGTGTGTTTTGCTGTCACTTAATGTACAATTGTTGTTGTTTAGTCGCTGAGTCAGGTCCGACTTTTTAGTGACCCTGTGGACTGCAGCCCACTGACAGGCCCCTCTGTCCATGGGATTTTCCAGGCTGGAGTGGGTTGCCATTTCCTTCTCCAGGGGATCTTCCTGACCCAGGTATCCAACCTGTGTCTTCTGCATTGGCAGGCTGATTCTTTACCTCTGAGCCACCAGGGAAGTTAACATGCTATTGACACCTTTTCTGAGGCATAATTTTTGGACAAATAGGTTAATTTGAAGAATGTCCAGTGGATCTGTCTTAGACTCAGTGGTTTCTCTGTGGTCATCACAGATGTACATCTAAAGGGAAAAGAAAATGCCACCTGCCTTACTGTTTTGCTTGTGGCTTGTAACGAAGTTTTCCGTGACAGCAGCAAACCCAAATTCATAAAGCGCTCTATTGCAAATGACTTGGACTTGAAGACAGTCTTCTGGAAAACTGTCTGGTGATGCAGACACTTCGTAGGTGGTACTGCATCGTTCTTCCTGTATCACATCATGATGCACACTGTGTCAGCTTGTCCCACTTTTAGTGATGCTGAGATTTAATCCATGGGTGTAGGGGTGTCAGTCTCATCTCTTCTTTATTAAAAAGCTACCCAGCAGCCATTTCTTACATGGTTTGAGCTTCTGTAATTATTTTCCCCCAGATTGCTGTTTTTTGTTAGAGGTTGCCAACTGATAATTTTCTAATTCTATAAATTGTAATGTTCTTAAAAGTAGAGCTCTTCTGTAAAAGGACTCTCCTTTCTTAACTGTTTGGTGATGTTGAAAAATAGTTTACAAAGGAAAAGAAGATTAAGTGCTTGATTCTTTCTCTTTATTAATTTTTAAGTTGACACCTTAGCAGTCTGCAGTGGTGACCATTTTTAAAGTATTGTTGTGAACTCATATTTTTTAAAACTAGATTTGGTTTGCCTCAGTCTTTGCAATCATTACTTCTATATGTTCATTTATTTATTTATTTGGCTCCACCAGTCTTAGCTGTGGCACATGACAACTCTTAGTTGTGGGCATGCAGGATCTAGTTTCCTGACCAGAGGTCAGACCCGAGCCTGCTGCGTTGAAAGATCACAAAGAGTTAGCCACTGGACTGCCAGGGAAGTCACTGCAATCATTATTGGTATTGATGCTTGTATTGGCCCATCCTAAGCCAGTGAGAATTTCTTCAAATGGGCCCTTGTATTCTTTTCTTGTAAGCCCAGTAATCACGTGGATCACTTCCTCATTGACTGGCACACCTTGCACATTTCCTGTCCCAGATGTAGAAGCAGTCATTTCTTAAAGGAGTCCTGTTTGTTTTAGAGGTGTACAGTATTTAGAACCACAGTCTGTGCACTGGAGATGCTCACGGCCATTGTGGTGTCTTTGCTTCTGGGTGTTTTAGTAAGGAAAGGAACATCTTATTGCTCAGAGGACAAAAAATCACATTGATACTGATAATCCCAGTTCAAGTGTAAGATCATAATATTTTTATTTAACTTTTTTGAATTTTATGTATATTCTTTTCTCTTATATTCAGAGCCTTGGTTTTAGTAAAATTATCTAAATAACATAATTCTTTTATTCTGTAGTATACCTAGAATGGGCTTTTCTGGTGGCTCTGTGGTAAAGAACCTGCCTGCAATGCAGGAGACGTGGGTTCAAGCCCTGGGTCGGGAGGATCCCCTGGAGAGGGAAGTGGCCACCCACTCCAGTATTCTTGCCTGGGAAAGCCCATAGACAGAGGAGCTGGTGGGCTACAGTCCAAGGGGTCACAGGGTCAGACACAACTCACTGACTCAACGACAACAATAATACCTAGAATAGTTTCAAAATAACAGTATCAATTAAACTACTAAATGCAATTAAAAATCTTTTATTCTTGTTTCCCTCCTGAAGAGTATATCCTAATATGGATATATAGTCAAAATTCCATGTTTGAAAGTCAGTTGATAAAATTCTTCATATTATGTGACCACATTAATAACAACCTGATGTGAAAGTAGGTTCATTTATTTCCATTTGTATTCAGTGGTTAGCATTTTTTTTCTTTTTTAGTTGTAAAAAGTATAATATTCCCAAATCAAAACTTATATGAAACAAGATATGTTTTCAGAGGTCTCCTTTTTATCCCTGTTGTCTTCCCGTGTCTCCTCCCTCCCCCATGGGCAACCACCATGAGTTTTTGGTTTCTCCTTGTACATTTTAAATATTGGAACAAAAATGTAATATTCCACCTCTTTCAGACTCTGCAGGTACATAGTGCAAAAGCAGTGTTTTACATCTTGTGTTTTCACTTCCCTGTATAAACTAGTGATCACTAATGAGGTATATGTTAGACTTTCCAAGAGTGGATCTTGCTGTGATTTGGTTTGCCAAATCAAATCAAATTTGGATCTCAGGGGAATGACGTTCAGTTTAAAAGCCCAGGTTTTGGGCTTCCCTGGTGGCTCGGTGGTAAAGAATCTGCCCGCCAGTGCAGGATACACAAGTTTGGTCCCTGGTCTGGGCGGATCCCACCTGCTGCAGAGCGACCAAGCCCGCGTGCCGCAACTGCCGAGCCTGTGCCCTAGAGCTGGAGAGCCGCTGCTCCTGAGCCAGGGTGCCACAACTCCTGAAGCCCGTGCTCTGCCCCAGGAGAAGCCACTGCAATGAGAGACCCGTGCACCACAACTAGAGAGGAGTCCCACGGCTGGAGAAAAGCTTGCACAACAGCAAAGACCCAGCACAGCCAAAAATAAATTAATAAAAACCCAGTCTGTATAAAAAAAACCTTATTTATTTAAAAAAATATGTTTGGCTGCACCCTGTGGGGTGTGGGATCTTAGTTCCCCATCCAGGGATCAAACCCACACCCCCTGCACTGGAAGGCAGAGTCTTAGCCACTGAACCACCAGGAAAGTCCTTATATAGCTTTCTTGAAATGACAAACTTATGGAGATGGAGAACAGACTCTTGGTCTGCAGAGGCTTGGAAGGGGGGAAAGGAGGGAGGTGGATGTGAATATAAAGAGTAGCGTGAGAATCCCTGTGATGGAACTGTCCTATACCCTAGCTCTAGTGCTGCTCCTGCAAACGGACACATGTTCAGATTGCATGGAACTAAACACAGAGACACACAAACCACACACACACACAACTAAGTCTGTGTAAAACTGGTGAGATTTGAATAAGTTGGATGAGTTGTGTCAGAGTTGATTTACTGATGGTGATATCATGCTGTAGTTAGATCAGAAGATGTATATTGGGATTGTTTGGGGTCTCTCTATTATTTTTTCATAACTGTATATGATCTACAATTATCTTTAAAAGTCTTTTTAGAAAGCAAAGTTGTTTGCTGAGAGTGGAACAAAGCAATATTTCTAATTTAATAGAAAAGTGAGTTTTTTTGTGATAGCCAAGTTTAGTGTACTAAATTTAAATAGGCATTTAATTATTTCATCTACACTTCTTGTCTTTGTGTTTACTGATGAGTTCACAGACTTTAGGGTTGTGCCTGGAACATAATCAAAGCTCTGTAAATACTGGTGAGTCAAAATTGTATGTGTGCGTGCTAAGTCACTTCAGTCATGTCCAGGCTCCTCTGTTCATGGGATTCTCCGGGCATGAATACTGGAGTCAATTGCCATGCCCTCCTCCAGGGATCTTCCCGACCCAGAGATGGAACCCACATCTCTTATATCTCCTGCATTGGCAGGCAGGTTCTTTACCACTGTGCCACCTGGGAAGCCCCAGTCAAAATCGTGCCTTTCCAAATACGGCTACTCTTTCTTCACAGACAGGAAGACAGCTTACAGGATTCAAATCTATGAAAAACCCAAATACTTAAATAAGTAAAAATTACTTAGCAGATAACTGGAAATGATAACATGTCATTAGGAAAAGGAAGAGTTTTCCTGGGATATTAAAATCATCAGTGGTAAAGAATATTTTTAAAAGAATGTATGCATAGGTTAAAAAAAATCATCTTGTGACTTTAAAATTCTCTGAACATTTGGGGGAGGAAGTCTTTGCAGACACTCATGATCCTCGATCTCTGTCAACTCGCTGTTGAACTGATAAACTTGCCAGTAACGCACGTGGTGATGGCAGAGCACGTGGGGTTAATGGCTACACTGAGTTGCTACAGCTATTTAATTATTTTGAGGATGTCTTTTAAAATATAGAAAGAGAACTTTTAGGAACCAGTCCTACAGAAATGAATAGCATTGATGTGAGTGTAAGCAGTGTTTGCATTGACAAAGAATGAGAAACAGCCTGAGTGTCTGCTTGTGAACAAACAGATGACTTGCCCATGGATCCCTGGGAATAGTATAAATCTATTGAGGAGACTGCTTTGAATATATACTTATTAACCTGGAAAGATATTCATGATCCATTAGGAGGAAAAAGGCCAGTTTAATAAAAATCTCAAGGTGGGCGGGAACCTTAAGGTAGGCTTGCCTCTCTTGGCTCCCTGCGTTGTATGTGCGTTCTAAAGGTGTGCGGTGGGTGCACACCCAACCTTGATCGGTAGTCGCCTCCACTAGAAGGGTGGAGGGTAAAGAAGGAAAACTAGGTTGTTTTTTTCTTTTTAAATGACTTGTTACATGTATTTATGTTAAAAAAAAAATGAAAAGGTCTTTAAAATTCTTTTCCTTTGAAAAGAAAACAGGTTAGTGTGAAATCCTGTTGGATCCATAAAAGGGCCAAAATGAGTAAATCAGGGAATGTTTTGTAATTTCTCATAGTGAGGGAGTGGTTTTATTGATTTGCTGTATGCATCAGCCATTTTAATTTCTTCATTTTTCCTTTAATAGAATTTCTTTTTATTTTTTAGGTTTTTCCTTTTATTATTATTAAAAATTATTATTATTATTTTGGCTACACTACAAGGCATGTGGGATCTTCCCTGACCAGGGATACAATCTGGGCCCCCTAAATTGGGAACTCAGAGTCTTAACCACTGGACCGCCAGGGAAGTCCTGAAATTTATTTTTATTTTCATCATTTTTGACCATTGTTTTCTTGATTGTTATTATAAAAGTGTACTTGAGTTTTTCCAGAGTGTCACATCTAAATCTTCCCTTTTCTTTCTGATTCATTAATATGATTATTCAACTTTCTTTAGCTTGAAGATGATATTATCGTCAAACAGAATTACTTTAACACCATAAAAAATTTTGCACTTCAACTTTCTTCTGAGGAATGGATGATACTTGAGTTCTCCCAGCTGGGATTCATTGGTAAGAAAAGTGGCAGATTTATTTACTTTGAAATAACTGTGACTCTTAGAATCTTGGACTGTTTTTTTACCTTACAAAGGTTATCTCTTTTTTTTTCTCTGGAAATGGATTGCTTTTAAAGAAATTTACTAATAGCTTAAGTAGTTATTAATAACTACCTAATAAGTTAGGTAGACTTCCATGTATAAAACATTGAAGTCAGCTCGGAGTAGTATTTGGAGAGGTCTCACATGGTAGTATTTACTCTGGAGTTTTGCAAGGCAGCCCTGCTGTCTTTCTTTCCCTGCTGACAGAACCAGCCATGGTCCTTGGGAGTACATCTGGTTCCTTCTCTGACACCTCTAGTTCCTGTTTTAAAGCCCAGAGCTTTTGCAAGATTGAGGTCCTTTTAAAAAGAATGCTTCATTAATGACTTTTTAATAGGAATTCCTGGTATTCAGTGTAGTACATGAAGTTCTTGTTCAGTCATTAATTTGTATTCATGGATGCTTTCAATGGACTAGTCAGGGTGCTTATTTTAAAAGTTTTTTTTTTTTAAGTTTTTTTTCATTAAAATTCCTAAATCATCCAACTAAAGAGAATATGTTTAAAGTTGAAGATTGAAGGAAATTTATAGGTTTTTAGAAAACACCCCAGAGAATAATATTTCACTTCCTATAATGCTTTAGATCTGTAAATATTAGAGGCTGAGGCTTTGACCTTGTTGATCATTTATCTCAAAACTCAAGACTCAAAACTCAAAAAATATTTGTGAAGGTTTCAGTGAAGACTGAATTAGGAGTCCTTGTGTTTTGCTTTTATTAATTTAGTTAAAATTTCATTTAAACTTAAACTTAAGTTCCTTTTTTATGAGAGGCAGTTTAATGAGACATGAAGGAAACATCTCCAATCTTTTCTTGAATCCTTTGAGCCGGTAGTGGTATGATAGATTTTGTAGTAGAGAAAATCAAGAGTTCCATTTATATCAGGTGACAACTAAGCTAAAGCAAATTTGTTTTTGACAAGAGAGATGGGACAATTATTCATAATGATTTATAGTTGAAAGCACAAGCTTCAGTGTATTTGTTGCATGGACTTCACTCATTGAAGTCATTCTGATGGTTGGCTTCTTATTACAGTTACTGATTGGAAGTATCTTTTCAGGTAAAATGTTTCAAGCACCCGACCTCACTCTGATTGTGGAATTCATATTTATGTTCTATAAGGAGAAACCCATTGACTGGCTCTTGGACCATATTCTGTGGGTGAAAGTTTGCAACCCTGAAAAAGATGCAGTAAGTCTTATCTCTTAGGAGAATGGAACAGACTTATTTTATGTATTTAGTGAAAGTGATGACTCCTAGGGAACCAGATTTTGTAAACGAACAGTTAAATAGGTAGCTGAAAACAAACAGTGTTTATAAGCTATTGTTGAATTCTCTGTCTTTAAAAAAAAAAATAACCACTTTCTTAGAGCAACTCATAGAATGTAGCAAAATAGCAGAGTGCCTACTTTCCAACAATGACTGAACATAGAAATTGATTCAGTCAACTCATTTTTATGATGTAAGCCCTTACCTGTATTTTCCTTGTGGGTTTACAGAACCGTTAATGTCATCTTTACATTTGTACAACATACTTGCATTTAATTGCTTCCATGCAGTTTTATCTAATACATGGTTATGTTCTAAAATGAGCTTGTGAGGTGAAAGTCTTTGAAAATAAAAATTAAAACCATGAAGACCCATTCTTTCACTCTTCTTTCTATGGCCCATAATATTTCAGTTGCTTCCACTAGGATGTCAAGGGAACTGTCAACCATGTGCTTGCTTGCTCCAGAATCACATCCCTTTGAGGGCGGTCTAGGAGACTCTTCCAAGCATTACCTTTTCACTAAGCATAATACACTCAAGGGCCATCCTTGTTGTTGCAAATGAGAAGATTTCATCTTTTCTATGTCTGAGTAGTATTCCATTTGTGTGTGTGTGTATACACAGCACATCTTTACCCATTCATCCATCGATGGGTACTTAGGTTACTTCCAT
Source organism: Muntiacus reevesi (assembly GCF_963930625.1). Lineage (NCBI taxonomy): Eukaryota > Metazoa > Chordata > Mammalia > Artiodactyla > Cervidae > Muntiacus > Muntiacus reevesi. Next base: position 97,590,041 of record NC_089251.1, read on the forward strand.
ATCACGCCTGTTGTAAATAATGTTGTGGTGAACATACCGCTGCCTCTGCTTTTGCTGATGAGTGTTTTTGGGTTCTTTGGATAAATACCCAGAAATGGGATAGCTGGGTCACATGGAACTATTATTGTTAATTTTTTGAGCAGTTTCCATGCTGTTTCCATAGTTTGTGCACCAATTTACATTCCCACCAGTAGTAACCAAATAAAAGCATGTACATATAGAAAGGAGGGTAGTGGTTACCAGAGGGGCAAGTGCAGGGGTAAAGGGAGTGGAAATAGTGGAAATATAATGTTCACACATGAAACTGGTATTATAAACTAGTGTCACCGTAAAAAAAGAGATAAAAACAATTCACACATTCTTCCCAAGGTTTATGGACCTGCTCTGAGTCTGCAGCCCCAAACGTGTTATCTGTTTGCCTGTGTGTTGAGTGATGGGGTTGGCCTCAGACCCTGCTGCCTCCACCTGCCCCCACCATCCCTCCTCTCCTCGCTCCTCCCCGTCCTCTCCTCCCTCCCTTCCTTTTCCTCTCCTTCATTGTGACTGCTGTGTTTGTGTAAAAAAATTTTTTTAATGTTTCTGTAAATAAAATTTATCTTTATAATTTATAAAATTGTTTTATAATTTTAAAATAAAAATTTATTAATTTTAATCAAGAATACATTTTATTTATTTTTATTAATAATTTATAAAATTAAAATATGTAAGTAAAAATTTATAAAATTTTATCTTATAAAATGTTTGTATATATAAAATTTCACCTCTACTGTCCCGTTAGCAATAATGCTAATGAAGTAAAGCTCTTGAGAAAAATTAGGAGAAAATTAGTGGAGGTTTTTCACAATGAAATGCCTTCTACATTTGTCTTCTTCACTGTGTTCTTGACCCAAAACCTATAAAAGTCACTGAAAATGGAAAGAGTTTATGAAAGTCTTCAGGACATACCTGTCCTGAAGCGCTGAGCTGGTGAACACGGGAGCCTGGCCAGCTCTGGGTCCGCCAGGTGTGATCACGCCCGAGGGCAGCTTATGATCTGAAGTCTGGGCCACGGGACACTTGGAGCTGAAGTTTAGGTGTCCCTCCACGGTGTCGAGGTGGATTTGTCTGTTTGACTGTTTCCTTGCTTGTAGTCTACTTACTGTCTCCCGTTTTCACATTGCTTTGATGCAGCAAAATGGGCCTTATCTGCAAATTCTTCACTGTATTATTTTGTGCAGCTATTTTGTGTATTTGAACCAAACCTCTAGGATGGGTGCATTTTAATATTAAAAGCCAAATTGATATTGACACTTTGTAAAAGGTGGTTGAAATTAAATTCTTATCTCTTCCCTCAGAAGTGCTTATGTTAAATTTCTGCATCATGTCTATTTATCAAGTTGGTAGAAAATCTATTGATTTCTCCAAAAGGACCCTAAAAAATAACACATGACTTGAAATTATGAGATGAAATTGGATTTTTTTTTAATATTTACTCTTCTAAAGGAAGTTTCGGCTTTCAGAGGAGGACAAGATGTCACTTTCTAATGTAACACTAACATTCCTCTTTAATATTTAGAAACACTGTGATCGACAGAAGGCAAATCTGCGAATCCGTTTCAGACCGTCCCTTTTCCAACACGTTGGTCTGCATTCTTCACTCACAGGAAAAATTCAGAAGCTCACGGTTAGTGATTTAATTTTATTTTTCTCATGCACAGACAATTTGCTATTTAATGTGTAGTCATTGTTTTCCTTAAATATAAATAAGCTGTATGTTATAGCTGATTCACTGTTCTACAGCAGAAACTAACACACATTGTAAAGCAGTTATACTCCAATTAAAAAAACACAACAAAGCAGGTAACTAATAAGGGCCTACTGTATGGCATAGGGAGCTCTAGCCAATATTCCGTAATGGCTTAGATAGGAAAAGACTCTAAAAAGAAGTGGATATATGTATATGCATAATTGACTTACTTTGCTGTACGCCTGAAACTAACACGACATTGCAAATCAACTACACTCCAATAAAAATTAAATGAAGAGAAGCGATTCTGAGCAAATAAAAAAAATAAGCTGTATGTTGTTTGATAGCATATATGTCTTTCCTCCTAGGATAAAGATTACATGAAACCATTACTACTCAAAATCCATGTAAACCCCCCTGCAGAGGTATCTACTTCTTTGAAGGTCTACCAAGGTCACACACTGGAGAAGACTTACATGGGCGAAGACTTCTTCTGGGCTATAACCCCAGTAGCTGGAGACTATATCCTGTTTAAATTCGACAAGCCAGTCAATGTGGAAAGGTAGGTCCTTATGGAGATAAAATTTGGCCTTAAAAAAAAAAAAAAAAAATTTGGCCTTACAATTTAGACCTTTTCTTCACAATGTGATTTATGGTAGAATTTTTTTTTTTGTATGTGTAACACATATAAGGACCCAATGAGTCCTAAATGTTAGATTATAAAATATGTGGAGTTTCCCGGGTGGCACAGTTAGTAATTGTCCTGCCAAGGTGGGAGATGTAAAAGATGAAGATTCGATCCCTGGGTCAGGAAGATCCTCTGGAGAAGGAAATGGCAACCCACCCCAGTAATCTTGCCTGGAGAATCCCGTGGCCAGAGGAGCCTGGCGGGCTGCAGTCCGTGGAACATGACTAAGTGAGCACTCAGGCGTGTAAAATACATTTCCTGCAACTCAGTAACATCACGGGTGGGTTGCTTCCAGGTAGAACACCGGCATTTAGTATGTTAGATAAATTCTATTGGTATTTCTGAAAGCATATTTAGTATAGATTTTTAAAAATATACTTGTTTTTATCTATTAACTTACTTGGTCGCACCCGGTCTTAGTTGCAGCATGCAGGATCTTTTAGTTGTGGCCCGCGGGATTGTAGGGAGCGTGCAGTCTTAACTGTTGGACCACCAGGAAAGTCCCTAGTAGAGATTTCTAATACTTGCATGTAGAACTCATCCTCAGAATCTCCAATTAATTTTCCTGCCCTTATCTTAGAATATCCCTTAAGATTTGACTGTGAGCTGGTGGACGGCCCAGCAATTGACTGAAAGGATAAATTTAACAGTATGACTATTCCTAGGTAGTGATTTTGCAAGTGCTGGATGGCTTTTAGTATATGCCATGGAGGAAGTTACAACCCTTTCTTTTTCCTTTTTTTTAAATTAGAAGATAATTGCTTTACGATGTTGTAATAGTTGTTGCCATGCATCAGCATGAAGAGCGTTAGGTATACACATGTCCCCTCGCTCTTGAACACCCCTCTCCCCACCCCACCCCTCTAGGTGGGTTCCCTGCATCATACATTGAACTCCCACTGGCTATCTGTTTTACATATGGTAATGTATATGTTTCAATGCTATTTCTCTCACTTTATCCCACTGTCTCCTTCCCCACTGTGTCCAAAATGTCTCTGTCTCCTTTGCTGGCTTGCAAGTAGAATTGAGTACTGTCTTATTAGATTCATATGTATGCATTAATATACGATATTTGTCTTTTACTTTCTGACTTATTTCACTCTGTATAACAGGCTCTGGGCTCATCTGCCTCATTAGAACTGACTCAGACGTGTTCCTTTTTATGGCTGAGTAATAATAATCCATTGTGTATATGTGCCACAGCTTCCTTATCCGTTCATCTGTTGGTGGACATCTAGGTTGCAACCATGTCCTACCTGTTGTAAATTGTGCTGCAGTGAACAGTGGGGTACATGTGTCTTACAACCCTTTTCTGTGATTTGGGGTTTATGTTCACTTTGAAAAAGTTGGGGCTTTTTCCTTCCCATTTTTCACCTGACAGTCACAGTTCCTTCCATCTTTCCCCTGTTTTGGGTGTGTTCCCCAGACTGTCTGTGACATACTTACATATAATCCCCAGAATAGAATATAATTTCCTAGCCTGTGGCATATGATGTTATGTTTTCCTGTGAGGGCCATTTGATTTTTAGAATTTGTCAAATATTTGACCACTTTAATAATTCTTTTTAAGGTGGTCAGTAACAATGCATAGCTACATGTAATGCTATTAATTTTCTTTTCTTACTCTAAGCTGCTTCTAAAGAGAAATTTAAGCATAAAAATGTTATAAGCAATGGGAAGATCACTGGTAAAACATATTAAACTTATGAATAATATTTTTCACTTATATGAGTATTTTCACTTATATGAGTATTCACTTATGAGTATTATGAATAATATTTTTCACTTATATGAGTATTTAATATTGGTTTTATTGTTATTTAATATTCATTTTATACTGTATAGTGAAACTCTGCCCTGAGAGGTATTGTTCACCACATTTTCATGAGTCATCCTAGAATTAGAAACAACAGTTTTCACTTCAACAAGAATAGCCTGAAACCAATTTATGGGTTTATTTTTAGCACATAAAAACAGTTCCATCAAAGAATCTGCTAAAGAGCTCATATATTGGAGATCAAACTTAGTAACAACAAATATATTTACAGTAAACCTCTGTGAAGTAATATTTATGATGACTCTATTGTGGGCACTTTTCTACTGAAACATAAGTCTTCTAAAATAACAGTATATAAGAATTTTCTTGACCTTCCTAGGATAGAAGAAAGGGATTACTTGATTTTTGCCATAATTTACTCACTGAGAGGGGAAGTAGCAAAATTTATTAATACAGAAATAAAGTGTTAAAAATATTCTTTCTGTAATGTGCGTGCATTATACAAAAATTTTAAAGTGTGAAAATGAGGAAAGGGACTTCCCTGGGGGCCCGCTGGTTAAGGCTTCGCCTTATAATGCAGAGGATGTGGGTTGGATCCCTGGTCAGGCAGCTAAGATCCCAAAAGCCCTATGACCAAAAAACATAAAACAGAGGCAATATTGTAACAAACTCAATAAAAACTAGAAATGGTTCACATTAAAAAAAAATCTTAAAAAATACTGAGGAAAAAATCATAACCCAAGGAAACCATTATGACCATATTGGCACCTTTTTTTCTTGATAATTTTGTGTATTTTCGACCTTAAGACTGTGGTCTACATGTAGTTTCATATCTTACATTTTCCATTATACTCTGTTGTGACTCACAAGTATTGAGTTGGTCCAAAAGTTCATTCAGGTTTTCCCATACCATCTTACAGGAGAACCTGAACAAACTTTTGGGCCAATGCAGTTTTTTGATGACTGCACAATATCTCATTGTGTGGTTCTACCATCATGTACATCTTCCAATGTTAAACTTTTTAGGTGGTATGGAGTTTTTCACTATAAATAATTGCATAGTGAACACCTCTGAATTAGTCTGTCTTAACACTAGATTACATACATGGGCTCTTTTCTAAGAAGTGGCTTCCCCGTCCCATGATTTGGCATCTATAGCTAAGTTATTGAATGGCCTGTGGTTATATGACATTCTGGGCCAAAGATGCTTTAAAAAAATGTACCTCATCTGGAAACTCTGGGAGTTAGTTTTGGTATATTTAGCTTACAAGCAGCTTCTTATTAGGGTCCCCTGGTCGGTGTGACATTTGAAAACCAAATTCTTGCCCACAAATACCATACTATAAGGGTATCGTAACTATTCTGTGACTGTTACTCACTATTTTTAACATATAAGGTAGTTTTAGTCAATTCTCAGGAACTTTCTGGTACAACCGTGTGAGGTAGATGGAAATAGTTGATTATATTGAGGAAACACGGGCTCAGAAAGCTTAACGAAACTTGCACAAGGTGAGAATTCTAGGAAACGAGAGATCCAGGGAGGAGCCTCTGACTCCTTGGCATGAGCTTTTAACCACTGAACTTCACTAAACTCAAGTTTTAGGTTTAGACTTAGATATGCTTGGCGCCCTATCCAGCTTCCACCCTCTCTCACACACTTTGCACGTACACACTAGTTTTCAAAGTATCAAAACACTAGAACATTATACCCAGAGAGTATTTGATATTATCATCAACTCAACGGACATGAGTTTGAAGAAACTCCAGGAGATACTGAAGGACAGGGAAACCTTTTGTGCTGCAGTCCGTGGGGTCACAAAGAGTTGGACAGGACTTAGCAATTGAACATCAATGTCATGTCATCAGTCATGCTATTCAAAGATTTGTTAATGTTGACAAATGGAGTGATTCTGGTATTTGGAATTGGTTAATTCACTTTATCTGTTCATACCAAAATTATTTATATTGGCTAAAACTCGTCTCTGAACTTGCCACAACTCCTTGCTGTCCAGTGAACGTTTTGTCTGATACAAGATCCAGTAGTGGGACTTCCCTGGTAGTCCAGTGGTTTCAGAGTTCGTCTTGCAAGGCAGGGGACACAGGTTCAAACCCTGGTCAGGGAGCTAAGATCTCACGTGCTGTGGGGCAACTGAGCCTGCATACGACAACTACTGAGCCCGCGTGCCACGACGAAAGATCCTCCGTGCTGTAGCCAAGACCCAATGCAGCCAAATAAGTAAATAAACAAATAAATATAGGAAAAAAAGATACAGTAGTATTCTATAGCAGCTACAATTGTCATTTTCCATCAAAAAGTTTATATATTTAAAGCAGTATAAACAGCAACAAAAAACTGTCATCATTTTTTTTTTTTGGTCTGTTAAGTGCATTATTATGTTAGCAGCAAGCCTGCCCCTCTGACAGAGGAGTTGATGTATCCTCCTTAGCTTTTTAATATCCATGCAGCTATTCAGAACACGTGATGTGTAATTACAAACTCCAGTGTCAACCTTATGCTAAGGTAAAGGCCATCTTCCTGAATCTTTGTCAAGTCTGATTCATATTCTTATTTTTATGTTTGTCTTTCCAGTTATTTGTTTCATAGTGGCAACCAGGAACATCCAGGGGATATTCTGCTCAACACAACTGTGGAAGTTTTGCCTTTGAAGGTATGACTATGTTTCCCCTTCAGCTTCCTTTGAGAACTAATACTAATAGACTTAATTTGAGGCTCTTCTTATGAAAGAAAATTCTTATGATTGCAGGACCTTGGTGGTGAGGCATACCGACTCTTTTTGGAAATATGAAACACCTAGTATATTGTCCTATTTGCCTTATTCATAGAAACAGCCTTTGTTTTGTTTCCTGTTGGAAGATTTCTTGGACATTTGTACTGGGAAAATAGATGAATCATTATTTTATGTTAATACTTACTTGCTGTTTGTATTTTGAATCCCAAAATGCCATGTAGTTTCAACGCCTGTTGAATAGTACAGAAAATTAATTTATTGGGTTTTTAGGAGTGCTTTGGAGAAGGAGATAGCAATTCACTCCAGTAGTCCTGCCTGGAGAATCCCATGAACAGAGAAGCCTGGCGGGCTACCAGTCCATGGGGTCACAGAGTCAGACACGACTGAGTGACTTTCACAAGGGATGCTTAATATCTTTCTAGTTAACACACCGTTCTTTACTTCTGTCTGTTTTTAATAGAAAACTGCATTCTATTAAATTGATCTAAATTGGGAAATAATTAAAATTTAAAATTCCTAGCCAACAGTGTATTATATACAGAGTCAGATGATGGTTTAAGAAAAGAGCACTTAACACTGATAAGCCTTTTGAGGTTCAAGACTGAAAGGGCATTTTCTCTTCAGAGGTAGCTGTGCCACAGATGTCACTTTTATGTTTATAAAATGGATTAATGACTTAGATTTATTTTAAATGGAAGTAATTATTCATGTTTTTGTTCTGTTTTAGAGTGAAGGTTTGGAAATCAGCAAAGAAACCAAAGACAAACGATTAGAAGATGGCTATTTCAGAATAGGTAAGACTCACTTTACACTAGGAAAATGTCCTTTCCTTTTCTGAACCTAGTCCTAAAGTAATTTTAAGTTCTTTTCAGATGTTAAGCAGGTTTAGGATTATATATACCAGTGTACTCTTTTATTGTTCTCGTGTTCTAGTACATTCTTTTATTATTATCTTGACCCAACTAGGATTTCTGAGCAATGGTTCATTTCCTGGTTCCTCTCTCTCTCTGCTGTTTCATTGTTGTCACTGGCAGATAATCCATCTTTAGCAGGCTCCTCTCGTGGGGTCAACAATACCCGAGTGCCAGAATTCGTGTCTTTAGCCCTGCCTCCCTCCTGAGCTGTGCGTCTCTACTGAATACCCACTGAAAAACCTCCTGGAGGCCACGTGGCCGTCTACCCTGGGCGTCTGCAGTGGGGACATTTCTTTATTGGTTACATGGTCTGTGCCATTGGTGCTCATCTAGCTGCCTGGTCCAACCCTGGGAGACACCCTGAAGTCCCACACCCCTTTACTGTCCATTAGCAGAAAACATCTGCATTAAGTCCCCCACATGTGCATGAGTTCTGTTCTGAGAGTGCGTTCCTAAGTCCTGTTTGTTCGTTAAGTCCCACAAGGTTAGCCTTGGTGTCTAACACAATCAGCTATATAGTTGTTGTTCACTTGCTCAGTTGTGTCCGACTCTTGTGACCCCATGGACTGTAGCCTGCCAGGCTCTTCTGTCCATGAGATCTCCTAGGCAAGAATACTGGAGTGGGTATCCATTTCCTTTCCAGCGGATCTTCCCCACCCAGAGATCAAACCCGGGTCTCCTGCATTGCAGGCAGATTCTTTATCACCTGAGCTACCCGGTATTTAATAATAGAGCCTGTTCCTTGATAGATATCAACTCAGTGAATGATTGGATATTTTCTTTTACTTAAATAATTTTTTCTTTTCCTAGTGGTATGCAGAAGAGACTATATTGGTCAATTACTATTGTAGGTATACAGAACAGATATATTCTTATAACTCTCTCCAGCAGTTTTGTTTTGTTTTGTTAAAATTATTTTATTTCTTTATTTTTGGCTGTCTGGGTCTTTGTTGCTGTGTGGGCTTTCCTCTAGTTGTAGAGAGTGGATGTCCCTCTCTAGTTGTAGAGAGTGGAGGTCCCTCTCTAGTTGTAGAGAGTGGGGCTCCTCTCTAATTGTAGAGAGTGGGGGTCCCTCTCTAGTTGGAGAGAGTGGGGGCTCCTATCTAGTTGTAGAGAGTGGGGGTCCCTCTCTAGTTGTAGAGAGTGGGGGTCCCTCTCTAGTTGTAGAGAGTGGGGCCCCTCTCTAGTTGTAGAGAGTGGGGGCTCCTCTCTAGTTGTAGAGAGTGGGGGCTCCTCTCTAGCTGCAGAGAGTGGGGGCTCCTCTCTAGTTGTAGAGAGTGGGGGCTCATCTCTAGCTGCAGAGAGTGGGGCTCCTCTCTAGTTGCAGAGAGTGGGGCTCCTCTCTAGTTGTAGAGAGTGGGGGTCCCTCTCTAGTTGTAGAGAGTGGGGGCTCCTCTCTAGTTGTAGAGAGTGGGCCTCCCTCTAGTTGCAGTGTGTGGGCTTCTCATTGCGGGGGCTTCTCTTGTGGAACGCAGGCTCTTGGGTGCGTGGACTTCGGTGGTTGTGGCCTGTGGGCTCAGCAGTTGCAGTTACGGGTCTGGAGAACACAGGCCCAAGAGTTGTGGCAACGGGCTTAGTTGCTCTGGGGCACGTGGGATTTTCCTGGACTGGGAATCAAACCCACATCTCCCGCACTGACAGGTGAATTCTTTACCACTGAGCCACCAGGGAAGGCCTCCAGCAGCTTTATGTTCGGCAAACATCATTCAGTTTTTGCTACGAGGCTTGTGCAAACACCCTGACTAATTTCTATGTCATTTTAGTAGATTGATGAGTTTAATTATTTTTATATTTGGGTTATATTTTAGCCCACTCTATAAATGTTCATAAAATTAGCTGTGTATATGAGACATTTATTAATCCTATTACCTGTCAATTATTTAATTTCTGAGAATGTTCTAGGTTATGAAAGTAGCATAGAAAATAGAGACATTTATGATTAAATGTCTCTCCAGTAATTTGAAGATAATGGCCATCTAAAATATCAACTCATACATATTTAGAACCAGAAGAGAACTGTTGGGCGATGAGACCTAGAAACTTGTGGAACAAAAGCATGCATGAGAAGCAAAAGCAACTGATTTTTTTTTTTCAACCGAATATGAAATAATCTGCTCCCTTAAGAAGCATGCTTTAGTGGAATAACGTGTGAGGGGCTTCACAGACCTTCTCCTAGTGAGTCTACTATAACTGGTAACAGTTGTTTTTCATAAAAGTACAGCAAATGGGGAACTATTTACTTATAACATCTGAATCTCAGTAAAAACATTAAGGGTCTGTGGCATTAGAGGGACTTCCTTGGTGTCCAGCAGTTACGACTTCACCTTCCATTGCAGGGGAATACAGGTTCGATCCTTGGTCTGGAAGCTAAGATTCCACATGCCTTTTGGCTAAAAAATGGAAACATGAAACAGAAGCAGTATTGTTACAGACTTCAATAAAGACTTTATTTAAAAAATGGTCCACATCAAAAATTTTATGGCATTGGAGCTCTGACCATTGCCTACTCTGGCCAAGCTCAGTGACACAGAAGCCCCTCTCTGCTTGTCCAGCCGTGACTGCTGAGTCTGCCTCCTGCCAGTTCCTGCCGCAGGGCGAAGGCATCTCACTAGGAAAGGCAGGCCACCAGCACCTGTCTCCCTGTGCCCAACCCCAGCTCCCTGTTGCAGAAGCTCTATCCAGACCCTTAGAGACCTGAGGCTGCCTTCCTCCACCCCTCCTCCATTCCTAGGGTAAAGTTTCGCTGCAGGCATGGCAGGGCATGAATTCTCGGTCCCCGTTGCCTCTCCCTGCCCACTGGTCCCCTCTTGCTGGGAGAAGTCAGCAGGACATGAAGGGCTACTGCTCCAACCCAGAGGTTGTACACCTCTGCTTGAACATCAGGAATGTCACTTCCCCCCAGCTGCTGTCCTTGCCAGGGACCCTGAGCAGTGGTGCAGAGGTGTGCTGCAGGGGAGAGGCAGCCCATCAGAACAGGGGGCTCTGCAGCTCGCCCGAAGGGGACTGACTTGGAACAGAGCTTGGGGGAGTTCACGCCCAAGGGTGCTGTGGAATATGCTGGAGATTTATGGTGAACAGTTGGGAAACTGGCAGCTACATTCAAGCTAAGCTGTAGCCCATACAGTACCCCGTGACGGAGAGAACCAGAGAAAGAGAGAGGTCGTAAGAATCCTCTTGGGACTTTCCTGGCCATCCAGTGGCTAAAACTCCGCCTTCCAGTGCAATGGGAACAGGTTTGTTCCCTGGCCAGGGAACTAAGATCCATACACCCCAGGGTACAGCCAAAAAGTTAAAACAAAAAAAAAGGTAACTACTATCCTTAATTTTATGGTTACTGTTTCCATCTGTGCTTTTAATACATATGTAATATACCCCTGAATAATGCATAGTCTTATTTTGTTTATTTTGAAATATAAATGATTGTCATTCTGTAATCTACAATTTTTTGTCTCTCACCATTGTGAGATTCAACCATGTGGATCTGTGCATCTGGATCATTCATTTTCACTGGATAGAACTGCAGAGATGATACTGTCTGTTCTTCTGTTTGGTCATAAAGTTTGTCTTCATCTTTTTGCTGGTATAAAAACATATGCACATGTACTAGAGTTTCTCTCCAGTGTATGCTTAGAAATGGAAGTAACTCACAACTGCATTATCTGCAACTTTACTTCATTCTCTTTATCCTTTCTTCATTCTTTTAATTGACTGCCTAATATTCCCTTGTATTAGCATGTCCTAATTTAATTAGTCAGTCTGCTAATCATTGCTACTAAAATCATTTGCAATTTTTACTGCAGTCTGTATATGCCTTCTGCACATGCAAGAGTATTTCTTCAGCATAAAATTGCTGGGTGAGAGGGTTTTAATGAGGCCAGTCTTATAATTTACTAATTATTTTTTCTAATTAAATGATCTCATCAGATGAGGTCAGATATCTCATAAGTTAAAATGTTTCAAGTTCCACAGTGTTTTTCAACCCTGACTCTACTTCCTAATTAAATGTTAAATAGTACTGTTTTTGTAGCATACAGTCCCTACCCCAGTCCAAATATGGACATACTTTTATGAAACAAGTATTAATAATTTTTTAATAAAAAGATTACTTAGGAAGTCCACATGTTGAATATTTCCTGTGCAAATGATACATGTAGATGTAGAACCAAATCACGGTGCTGTGCGCCTGAACACTGTAAGTCAACGGTTCTCGCGTGCCAAGTTGCTTTAGTCGTGTCTGGCTCTGCAACCCTGCGGACTTCAGCCCGCCAGGCTCCTCTGTCTGTGGTATTCTCCAGGCAAGAATGCTGGAGTGGATTGCCATGCTGTCCTCCAAGGGATCTTCCCAGCCCAGGGATCGAACCCTCATCTTTTACATCTCCTGCATTCGTAGGTGGGTTCTTTACCACTAGCGCCACCTGGGAAGCCCAAAAACTACACTCCAGTATAAAATAAAAATTAAATTAAAAACAAGAATATACATGGTTATTCAAGAAAATGAGTGTAAACTTTACCAGTATGGTTTTCAACTTGAGTGTGTCTTATCTAATTCTGAGCCTGGTCATTGTATTTTAAGACTTTAGAATTGACACATAATTTAACAGCGCAAGGGTTAGCTGCTTGTTTGAATGGCCTGTGAGCAAAGAATGTTGAAATGTTTTTCATTGTTTATGTTCATTGTTAAGTGGTTGAGAAAAGAATAGTCCTATGTCGTGGTATGTAAAAATGAGAAAATATCCCAGCTTCGGTGCCCACGAATGGTTTGCTTGGAGCACGGCTGTGCTCATTTGTTCCGGGTTGTGTGTGTCTTTTTGCTATGACAGCGGAGATAAGCGAGCAGTTGCCAGAGATGGAGGTGGTGCTCCTGTTGCTTTGAATTGCTCCTCAGGGTACCACCAGTGGCACTGATGCATTATAATTTGACAGTGTTTGATGTGCCACACACATCACTCTATTGTGACATTTAAAAAAAAATTACCAGTGATTACCCTTCAGGTAGAAATAAGAAGAGAGTGGACTTTGAATGTTGTGCTTTTTAACACAGTGGAATGTGGGTTCTTCTTACAAAGTCAGATGGCAGATCATTGTGTTTACTATGTAAAGGAACTGTACTAAAGAATATGTTACCAAACTAACCACTTACAACAACATCCCCAGCTCACAGGCAAGCAATGGTCAGAAAAACTAGAAAATTTAAAATATATCTCCTCCCTGAGAGTTTCTTCACAAAAATAAAAGATTGTAATGAGGCTGTAACCAAAGTGGCTCCCATGTTAGCAAGCGAGAAAACCATCCACCAGTGTGTAGCTATAACAGCCAGAGATATGTGTGCAGAGAAAATAATCTTATTTCAGACCATTAGACTTCCAGTAATAACTTTTGATTGAGGAGTTGGGGACCTTGAGAGCAATGTCAGTTAATCAAAAGGCAAGCAAATTATTTGGGTAGTTTTTTTTTGGCTTGAGTTGACAGACACTACTGCCTTATCTGTTAACAACTACTGCCTTGTTATTTGGAGTCAGTGCCAGGTTTGAAGTGACTGAAGAATCGGCCTCTGCGAATAGTCTGTAGAGAACAAGTGCAGGCAAGAATGTTTTCAAACAAGTTGCTGCTGCTGCTCCTAAGTCGCTTCAGTCGTGTCCGACTCTGCGACCCCATAGACGGCAGCCCACCAGGCTCCCCCGTCCCTGGGATTCTCCAGGCAAGAACACTGGAGTGGGTTGCCATCTCCTTCTCCAATGCAGGAAAGTGAAAAGTGAAAGTGAATTCGCTCAGTCATGTCCAACTCTTCGAAACCCCATGGACTGCAGCCTACCAGGCTCCTCCATCCATGGGATTTTCCAGGCAAGAGTACTGGAGTGCCATTGCCTTCTCCATCAAACAAGTTGAGAAGACACAAAATTTGTACAACCTGAAGCAGAATCTGCTAGGATGTGTTACAGTGAATGGTGGTAAAAATAATACCCCTGTAGGAGAAGGGTTTGATGGACAGAGTTACGAAGCTTGCAAAACTAAGTGTTTACTGATGTGTTTAAAATGGATAACCAACAAGGGCTCACTGTGTCGCACATGGAACTCTGCTCAATGTTACCTGGCGGCCTGGATGGGAGGGGAGTTTGGGAGAGAATGGATACATGTATATGTATGGCTGAGTTGTTCTGCTATGCACCTGAAACTATCATAACATGGTTAATCAGCTGTATTCTAATATAAAATAAAAAATTTAAAAAAACCGTAAGGTGTTTCAAGCCTACGGTTATCTTATTATGCGTCAATAGATGCTTTACAGAGTGTTTGAATCTGTCGTGTATGATTAATCTATTGAACTAGTGGTATTGCCAATGAATTTTACTCACTCTCATTGACTTCATCAACAACAGTTCTGTGAATTTTTGTCAGAAATAAGAACTGAATATTCTGACTTGCCCTACCAAGCAGCAGTTCTGGGACTTAGCAGTGATAAAATGTTATTTATTTATTTTTAAGCTCTGGAATGAGAATTGAAAATTTTCCAAGTGAGAAAGTTTTTGAGTGCTTTCAACTACTGTTATCTTTTTGAAAATTAGTTTTTGCTTCAGACCTGATCATGTTTCTTAGTGAATTCAACCTAAAATTATTAAAACAGTGCTTATGTGCAAAACTTATATTACATTCAAGTCACCTTGGTGACACCAAACTACAAGAAATATCAAGCTAATTGACGAGGTTCCACTTAACCTTTGATTGAAAGTGATTCATCTGTAATGTTACGATAAGGTAGATATCTTTTGAAGAAAAGACTCTTAATAGAATTTGATGCAGATACTTTCCAAGTCATGGATATGCTCCATTAAATCTTGCGCTTATGGATTAATAACATCATTTGGCAGTATCTTATCTAGGCTGTGTGAAAGGAAACCTTCAAGATATATCAAAATCTCCTATGTTACGTGGCAGTTTGGGGGAGAGTGGATACGTGTGTATGTATGACTGGGTCCCTTTGCTCTGCACCTGAAGATATCACAACATTGTTTATCCCCTATGCTCTAAAGTAAAAGTTTTTTAAAAAGTCAGGGGATAAGCCATATCTTTTAATGCTAGACAAATTATTTCAGGACTTTTTTTTACTTTACCAAAGTGTTGCACAAATGTTTAATAGTAAATAAATATGGATTGAGAAAAATATTTTAAATTGAAAAATAAATTTCTTCATAAAAAGAAGCCTCATTATAGATCCACATTAACAGATTAATATTTGTGATCAGTTTTGATAAGGAACATTGAATTTGAGTCCCAGGTAATTTGGATTCCTCCAAAAGGAATTACATTCTCCTTAGTACACCTGTATTAGCAAAAAAAAAAAAAGGTGCTGAGTTATTTTGAATTTCAAAATAAATAAAGATAAAATACTTAGTTGAAATTTTGAATTTCATCAATAAAAATTTTATGGGAACTAGTTTTTCTCTTTTCCTATACAAGTACCTGTGTGATATTCTCAAATGCCCTCTTGAGCCATGAAGCCTAAAATATTTACTATCTGCTGTTTTTAGGAAGTTTGCCAATCGCTGGCTTAGAGCAGTGTGACTCAGAACAACCATTTTTCTGACACTTTTTCAACAGTGTTTTTGTTTTGTTTCCTTGCTGTTTCCTCACAGCAAGAAAAGTAGAGTGGAGAGCTTATTATCTTTTCTAGAAGGTCTTGGTCCTTATCCTTACAGGAGAGCTTTATGAACTTGTCATTTATAATGGAGTTTTGTATTAGACCTGCCTTGAAGATGTATCATATCTTAATTCCTCCTAGATTTGACCTTGGAAATCACTCAAAGCCAACCATTGTGTGTATGTCTAATTAAAGCAGTGAAATTTGTTACTATTGACTCAATCCTCAAAGCAGACTGAGAGATGGTGAGGAGTATGTTTTGTAAGGCTTCTAAGTCATATTTTACTAAAAACTTGTGTTAGTTTATGTCAGAATATATTTACTTTTTATAGCTCTGCCTGTTAAATAGGTTGCTGCTCATGTTTTAAGGCATGTACTACTTCATGAAAAATTTAAACTTGGAATAAAGATAGTAGGAAGAAAAAAAAATTCATCCATCCTTTGTGTAGAAACATCTACTGGAAACATTTTGGTGTTTTCCTTCCCTGCTTTAAGTCACTGATAGTTTATGTGTGCTTGTTTTGGTCTTACTCCAACAAGTGTTGATTTTTCCTTTGCAGGGAAATTTGTAAACGGTGTTGCGGAAGGGATGGTGGATCCCAACCTAAACCCCATTTCAGCCTTCCGACTTTCAGTTATTCAGAATTCTGCTGTTTGGGCCATTCTTAATGAGGTAAGACAATACATGAAATCAGTGAAACAGCTTAGATTCTACATTTTTTTTTTTTTTACAACATTTGGATTTCATACTTAAGATCTTTTTCGAATTGAAAATTGATTGCCATATCATGCTGTTCACTATCTTGTATTTCAGATCCATATTAAAAAAGTCACAAACTGACCATCTCCTAAGAAACCAACACATTTTTTTCCCTGTGAATTTGTTGATTAAAGACAGCTGAGCACGTACGTGTTTTCGGTAACTTGAATTCTACCTCTCGTGAAATCTACTGTAGATAAAATGATTGTCATATTTCCACTTGGAAAATGAATCTCCCACGGATAGTTGTATTCATTTGAATCTAAGCTGTCCTCCAGTTTTAACTCAACTCAAATGTTTTACAGTTATGACAGCCTGTTAATATGACTTGTACTATTTTGGTATTATACTAATACATAAGAGTTGTACATATTGTTACATTCATTAAATTTGAGAAAAATTAATGTTAAATACATTTTATGAAGGGGGTACTTTTGAAGTTCATTTATTTTAGTATTATAGACCCTCTTTTATAGATGATCAGGGATTATATATATATATAAATATATAAATATACCTAAAATGTTATGGAGTTAATTTATTAGAAACACTTAAGAAGTACATATTTTTGTGCAGTAAATTTTTGAATCAATACTTTTTTTGAAAACCAGTTACCTTGCTTTTTTAAGTTCTTTCTATATTTTTCTTTGGAAATGCAAACATTACAAGTTAATGCCATTTTTCAAATGCACTGCCATTTAAGAATGATTCTAGATTGATTTCCTAACTGAAGTACTTTTATAATCACAGTGATTCTGAGCAAAATATTTTCAAAGCCGTCTGTCATTCCTTAAAGCCAAGATTTTAAAGACCAATGTCCTTCTTGAGGGTTATTTTACTATACTATGTATGGTGTATAGCCACAAAAAATCAGTCTGATAAGTTTTAATGTGCAAGGGTGTTGCATTTCAACCCAAATTACCATACATTGAAGTCATTACATTTCCTCTGATATGTAAAATGACAAACTCTTCTTTCTGTATTAATCTTTGTCTAAAATCCATGAATTAGATGCATTTTCTCTTGATGCTTTTATATCTGCACTCATTCTGAGTTCTGACAAAATGTTTTCTAGGTAATACTGTTGTATGAGTCACAGTTGGTTTAATTTTAAAGAAAAATGTAATTGTAATGGTGGGGTTTTGGTGAAAGGTGTTGTAACAGGTGTATGTTTTTCAAAATAATTTATTCTGTTCCAATATGAACTTGTAAGTAAATTCACATCCAAAGAGTATTTATTACTCTTAAACCTGTAATTCCACATGATGTCATTACTGTAGACAAAAATATTATCAGCCTTGGCAGTCAGTGATCTTAACGGAAGTCTTTTACAAAATTATGAATTATCAACATCAGTTCCCAATCACTGTGGTGTCCTCAGGTGGGTTGCAGGCAGTTACAGGTGTGCTGAGGTTAAATCCTCTGGGCTTTCAGAATCGCCCATGGCTAAGGCCTTGGGCATTGGAGGTTCTAGCTGGTTGCCTTTAGCTTGGAGAAGTGTCACCTGTACCCAGTAGGCTGAACAAATAGCTTTCAAACAGCCTTATTTTCTGTACAGAGTCATGCAGTGAAAAAGGATGGAAAACAGATAGGGTACAATTTTTTCCATTACTTGAATGGTTCTTGATTTAAAAGTTAAACGTTGCCAACAATAATTATTTTTATGTCAAAGTCCAGTTAAACATTTTCCTCAAGGTTTTTAAAATTTACTTTGTATTTTCTTTAATTTACCTTTTCTTCCCAACTCTCCTTGGCCCAGTGCCTGGCAGGGAAACTTCACTGGAAAAGCATAGCCTCTCATTATAAAACATTGGAACCAGCTTCATATACTAAATTGCTGCTCTAACAACTCAGTGTCAGGAGGTGAAAAACCGGGGGTGGGTTTAGAACCCCCTTGTTTCTCTGCTTCCCAAGTAGCTGACTCTGACTTGAGGAAGAAAGGCCATGCTCTGAGAGTCCAAGGAGGTGACAGTAACAGCCGTTCCTGGCCCTTTGTCAGGGTGTATGTCTTGAGACTGAGCCTTATCCAGGCAGCTCTGCAGAGCTGAGGGTGAAAACTTACTAGCTCATCCCTCCTGTTCCTGACAAGAGTTTTAGCCACATCTTATCTTTCAAGGACTCCCTTGTGCGCCCCTTCCTTCCTGTGAATTTGTTACCAGCGCCTCCTTGAGCCCAGAACACTGCCTGACACGTGGCAGGTATCCAGGCAGGATCTGGGGGAGCGGACCAACTCTTCCAGCCCACACTCCTCTTCCTTTTCCTGAACTCTCTTCAGCTGCTGTGCTTGCCACACACTTGCACACACACACACACACAGCCTCAACTGTCTAGTTTCTCTCTGTGGGGTGTGTGTGTGCACAGACATGTACTCACTCTGACCAAACGTCAAGCGCCTGTGGGCAAGCGTGTCCGTCGTGCTTCCTGTCCGTCCCCTGCTGTACAGGTGTCCATGGAGCCTCTCGTTTGCTGAGCTCTCCTCCCCTGATTTCCTCTAGACAATTAGCAGCGTGCCAAGAACAGGCAATTCTAGTGGTTGCCCTTAAGAATCATGTTAGCGACTGAAGTATTGCGACAGAAGATTAGGGAACCTGGAACAGAGAGAAAGTAAATACTTGCCCTTGAATGGACGCTGAACCACTTTTTTCCAAAGAGTGAGTGGGGAAAAGTGTCAAGTGGTGGGACTAGTTTTACTTTTCTGTGTGTCTATGGCATGATGTCTCTGGAGCTCTGCTGTCCTCTGCAGTAGCCACTGGACACCAGGCAGCTACTTAAATTAAGAAAACATTCAGCTCTGTAGTCACACTGGCTCTCCCTTGGCTAGTGGCCACTGGATCAAACAGCACAGATATAGAACATCTCCATCATCCCAGAAAATTCTATAGGACAGCACTGTGTCAAGAGTGCTAATATGAACAGTTTAGAATCCTTTTTAGAATCATTTTAGAATAATGAGTTGCAATCATGAAGCTAAAAGCAGACATGCAGAATATATCATAGTGTAAATGATGATGAGTTTTTGCGGGGAGAAGAGAAAGTTGAGGACCTATTTCCAGGTTTCTGAGATCAAGTTCTAAATTCTTTGCTCTCAGTCTCACGCATTCTTTACGGCAGTCACTATCTCTGCTATTGGAGTCCAGTAAGATCTCCAACTTGAGGTTGAGGTTCCAAAGCTTGTGATAGGACAAGCTTTGGAAAACATGAATGCACGTGGATTATTTAGCATGCAGGCTGTAGACATGTATGTATAGGTTAATTCAACTGTTGGAGATGTCTTTTATAGCTTTTTAGATCAACAATTGCATAGTAAATAATTAGAAAAACTTCAGCAATGCTGTGAAGTCTTCTCTTAAATGTGTCCTAGTAATGAAAAAATTGTCTGCCAACAGTGCTGTCCTCGAAGCCAAGTGTGATTATATGCAAACAGCATGTTTGGAAAGATTGCTCTAATTAATAGCAGTGTGTATTTGTAGCAGCCAGACTTCTGTGGATGACCCCCAGTGACTTTGTAGATTTTGAGTGTATGTGAACCTGTATTATCCATAATTATGTTGTACAGCAAAAGGGAGATTATCTGGGAACAGCTAACCAAATCATGTGGGCCCTGAGTTTTCTCAGGCTGTCAGCAGAAGTCAGAGATTCAAAGCAGGAGGACTTGAGACACCATGGCTGGTTTCAGACGGGGGCAGCCACATGAGGAGAAATGCCTCTTGAGCTGAGAGGCCCCAGCTGGCAGCCAAGGGAATGGAAACTGCTGTCCTGCAGCCACAGGAATTGAACTCAGCTAGCAATCTGAAGGAGTCTGCAGATGGACTCTACTTCAGCAGACAAGAGCCTGGTCCCCGCCAGCACCTGGATTCCAGCCTTGTGAGACCTTGAGCAGAGAGTGCAGTCCTGTCTGCCTGGACTTCTGGCCTACAGAGCTGTGAGATAATAAATGGGTGTTGTCTTAAGCATTTAAATTTGCCATGATTTAATGCAGCAATAGAAAATGAATATGATGTTTAAAAGAGGTGAAGCAGAAAAGTCTTCCTACTTGATTCCTTCTGGTGTGTTATTTCATTTTCATTTTTTAAATTGGAGGATAACCGCTTTACAATATTGTGTTGGTTTCTGCCTTACGTCACATGAATCAGCCACAGGTATACACATGTCCCCGCCCTTCTGAAACCCCTCCCACTGTATCCCACCCGCTAGGTTGTCACAGAGCACTGGGTTGAGTTTCCTGAGTCCTGTAGCAGATTCTCACTTGATGTTTACGTATGGTATGTTTCCATGCTACTCTCTGAATCGGTCCCACCTCTCCTTCCCCAGCTGTGTCCACTGATCTGTTCTCTGTGTCTGCATCTCCACTGCTGCCCTGCAAATAGGTTCATCAGTACCATCTTTGTAGATTCCATATGCACACGTTAATGTACACTATTTGTCTTTCTCTTTGACTTACTTCACTCTGTATAATAGGCTCTAGGTTCATCCATCTCTAGGACTGACTCAGATGCGTCCTTTTTTATTTAATAGCTGAGTAGTATTCCACTGTATATATGTACCACAATTTCTTTATCCATTCATCTGTTGATGGACATCTAAGTTGCTTCCATGTCCTAGCTATTGTAAAAAGTGCTGCAATGAACATTGGGATTACATGTGTCTCTTTCATTTATGGTTTTCTCAGGCTATATGCCTGGTAGTGGGATTGTTGGGCCATGTGGTAGTTCTATTCCTAGTTTTTTAAGGAATTGTCATACTAGATGTATCAATTTACATTCCCACCAACAGTGCAAGAGGGTTCCCTTTTCTCCAGATCTTCTCCAGCATGCATTGTTTGTAGGTTTTTTACTGATGACCATTCTGACTGGCATGAGGTGATACTTCCTTGTAGTTCTGATTTACATTAATAATGAGCTATATTGAGCATCTTTTCATGTTTGTTGGCCATCTATATGTCTTCTGAGAAATGTCTGTTTAGGTCATCCATCCATTTTTTGATTGGGTTGTTTTTCTGGTTTTGAGCTGCATGAGCTGCCTGTATATTTTGGAGATTAATCCTTTGTCAGTTGTTTCGTTTGCTTGGTTTTTTCCTTCCATTCTGAGGGTTGCCTTTTAATCTTGTTTATTGTTTCCTTTGCCATGCAAAAGCTTTTAATTAAGTCCCATTTGTTTACTTTTGTTTTTATTTCTATTACTCTAGGAGGTTGGTCATGGAGAATCTTGCTGTGATGTATGTCAAAGAGTGTACCACGTATGTTTTCCTGTAAAAGTTTTATGGTTTCTGGCCTTACATTTAAATCTTTAATCCATTTTGAGTTTATTTCTTGTGTATGGTGTTAGTAAGTGTTGTAGTTTCCTTTTTTTTTTTTCACACATAGTTGGGTTATTTCTTGATAAACACATGAATAAAGTCTTGTCCTACCAGATTATATAACCAAGTCTCATCTGGGATTCTCTCCCGAAGACCTCAGTTAATTTTCATTGGAAGGTTGTTGGCAAAAACTTGGAGCAGCTTGGAGTAGCAAACACTTGGAGTAGCACGTTTCATAAAGGAACTGCTAGCGTGACATCACAGGAGCAGAATCTAGTGAGGCATATTTTTCCTGGAATCAGTGTCACTTTATGTTGATTTTTATTGTTCTGAGCCTGTCAGTTATTAAGAATGAACAGTGGTATTTTAAATAAGCTATTAAGAGGAAAAAAAAAGTATGCCTTTGTGTAGAGATCAAATAATCTATTCTGTATTACTAAGCACAGAGCAAATCCTATATGTGCTAAACAAAGTTTTGTAATTCACATGTTTTCAAAAATACTTCTGCTCTCAAACTGTTAATTGCTGTTTTAATTTTGTATCCATATTTTTTGTGCTTCTTTTACTATATTGCCATAGCCCTGATTTAAGAAAAGTTGAATGAAAGAAAATGAGAGGCTAAAGTTATCAAAAAGTTGAAGATCTGAGTCGTAATCATATCTGAAGTCCTAAAGAGAAGGAAACATTTCTAAGCTATGGAGCAGTGTTTATAGTGTGTGAGATTTAGTTTGAGAATTGTATATCTTTAATTATTAATCTTAACATATATATGGCTTAACTAATATGCTTCCTTTATTTCTTCAATGCATGTGAAACTACAGTGCTGAAGAGACCACTACAAGAGTATTACTGGGAAAAAAAAAAAAAAGCCTTTTTTTTATATTTATTTACCCGTATCATCAATATCTATACAGAAACTTGACTCTTCTTACCTGAAACACTCGCTTCACCTGTTAGGGTGCTAGCTAGAGCATTTCCAGAGGAACAAACCAGAAGGGGCTGGAGCTTCAGAGTATGTGAGTGGAGAATTTAGATGTCATTCAAAAAAATGTAAACTGAGTGTTGGACTGGAAACACTTTGTGTGGAAAAACGTTAGGAACTGTGGTGCTAAAACTGTTCTAGAATAAGGATGGTCTGTTGTGGGGAACATTCCATACTCTTGGACACGAGGAAGGCTATTTTGTTCAGAGCATTAGTGATTAGCAAATTGCCCTGGAATCAAAAGATTTGGTACTTGAGTTTGATAAGCATTCCATTGTTTGTTCAAAATGCTGTTTGCTGAAATTTGGGTGAAAATACCTTTTGAAGACATAGTCTCAGAGCCTTAATGATGGCCGGTATCGACAGTACTGTAAGATGCACTGCCAGCAGATTTGACATTTTCCGTGTAGTCGGTCGTGTTTTCTAAGAAAGATTTTAGAAATCAGCTGATTAAATGTAACCATTGTTTCATTTATGGGATGAAAGACTAAAGCATTTCTCCTTGAGAACAAACTCCGTTTGGAAAGGCTGTCTTGGGGGTTGGGGTGTCTCTGGAAGCACCCCTGGGAGATGCTGCCTGAAGGACTGCTTTTCCAGCTTGTACCAAGGTTTTTTCTCCCCTGAAATATACTGTACATATTTTCCTTATAACATCTTCATTGGTCGGATTGGTAATAACTGTAGTAATATTTTAGGTCCTGTTGGATTTTCAAAGGCAGATTATTTATTTTCTAATTTGCTGCTAAAACTGAAAAGCTGATAACTGGTCCCGTTGACTGTGCCTTCATCACTGTTTCTCTGTGCCACAACCGTTCATGTGTATTTGAAATAAAGAAGTTTAAAAAGCCATGTTGAATTCAAGACTCCTTCTAATAAAAAACAGGTAAAACTTCATGAGTACCAAGCTTTTTTATTATTTTAGTTTTAACACTGATATATAATAATAGCTTACCGGGACTATTTTCAGTTAGAAAACAGTAGTAGATTGGTGTGTTTTGGAAAGTCTTTAAAGAAAGAAAGAAAAAAAAAAAAAGCCTTAGTTGTTAAGACCATGATTATCAGTGTTACAACAGAGGTTCACTCATACCTTATGTGGCTATACAGTTCCCGGAGTAAGAACAGCTTCTGGGGGCCTCGTCAATCTGCTACATTTTGTTGGTTGGGGTTTTTTTGTTTTTTGTTTTTTTCCATAAATAATGGCTACTAGTGACATTTACTGCCTGTAGTTCAGTGATTCCTAAGGAGACTTTTAAAGCTTAAACTAGGACCCTGTGGCTTATATAAAAGTTTAAAATGTGGCCTGTTAGAATTGGGGGTGGCTCTGTACCTTGTCAGTAACAGTTGGGGAGGGGATGGGACACATTTGACTATTGTCATGTGGACAGGCATTCAAAAATAATTTATGTTAAAAAGTTTTACCTTTTTATTTTCCTCATAGCCTTAGTACTTTGTGTATCATTCTGTGTGCAAATATTTATGAATAAAAGGTAACACTTTAGTTTAAAAAATATTTATTGTAGAAATGTACATTTAATTAGTTTTAAGGAATGTACTAAGTATAACATTTACACTTCTTCAAATTTGCAAACTTCATACCTTTATGATATCTACAGTGATAGTTTATTTACAGGTTTCATGAGACATCACCACCTCACCAACACTGTTGCTGCTGCTCAGACGTCGGGGCCCCCGGCTCACTTCACTCTGTACTTGTAGAAGGAGCACAGTGCGTGGGTGAAGTTCCAGCCCAGTGCTAGAGACAGTCCGTAGAGCAGGATGAGCGGTGCGAACGGGTAGAGAAGTGTCACCGTGTTTTTCAAAAACGGCAGTGCTGGAGAAGGACCAGGATTCAGGTTAGGGTGAGAGTCAACATCGCCAGTTAGTAATGGATGAAGTGCTGAATTTAAACCTGTGATGCTTCAGAAGCTTCCCATCTTAATGTACCAGCAGAGATGGATGACGTTATAGGAAAAAACCAACTTTCAGCTGTTCGAGATTTCCCAACTAAGGGAGTGTCACACCTCCACTTTGAGAAGGTGAGATCTCAACTAGTAATCCAGACTTTAGGAAAGAAATGAAGCTGTCAAATATAAAACCCACCCCCAGATATCTGTGTTTCTTTCTCTCTCACTTGTGGTTTCCTATTAGTGGGTTCATAGCCCATGCATTCAAAGCTGAGTATTTCTCATACAAGTACTCCCCAAACAGAAACTGAGCATGCCCAAACATTCTAAACTGTTGGGAGTTACCAGGACAGTGATCCAAATCCACTTCCATCTCCCCCGAACTAGAGACAGAACCTCCCCAATGCCCAAAACAAGAAGGTGTTACAATTTGGGTGTGGGGGGTTCCTGACAAAGTCAAGGGGACTCTCTGACCAGTGGAATCAGTCACATGTGAGTCCAAGTGACTTAGGTTTACAGTAAGATCCTAATCATCTAGAGGGACAATAAAGGAAAGGGCCAAAATACATGACACTGACAAGTCATAAGATCTCTAAATTTAACTCTTAAGAGCAGTCATTTCTTAACATATGTGAAGAAAAATAAATATGGTTCTCATTCATACTATGAAAGATGAGCCGATAACAGGATTGAATAATGAATTTATAAACATATCCTGAGCTCAGCAGAAGCTGGGCTTGATCTTATGTGATTATCCACAGTACCTCTCACCCCTAGGCTTCTCCAGTCCAGCAGGTGGCCTGGGACCAACACAGATGTTTACAAAATGAAGAATCAGAATCGTCCCCGAATCATAAAACAGAAAATATGGCAAAGGTTTTAAACATGCCCATACGCTGGACCCAACCCTTTCCTCATCTGACTGACTGCTGGTAACCCAGAACCCAAAAGCCTGGGAGAAAAGAAACTTGTCATGGGTTCCTGTAAGAAACCTGGAGAGCATCAGTATGGTTTAACATGGTTCCTTGAAATTACAAAGTTTGTTATATACCAGCTATGCCACTTTGGAGAGACGGGACCATGGATAAATTACTTAATCTCTCTGGGCTTGTCTCCTCATTTGAAAAATGGGGAAGAGTAAACCTGTATCATATAACTAAAGATTAACTGGGAGAATTTATGTAAAACACCAGGGACAGTGCCAGCTCCATAAAAGCTCATTGTATTACTGTTACAACTTCTCCCCTCCCTGTAGTGTTGTCAACCAAAAAAATCAATTACTTACCACTGTATCCTAAGAAAGTTACATAGATATAGTAGCCAACAGCAACCAACCATAAGGTATTTCCAACTAAATATCCAATAAATGTGTCTGTTAGGATGACATCTGCCGAAGAGACATGGACAATGAATCTTTTTTCAGTGGGTACAATGAAGACTTTCTGATAACAAGTTTAGAAGTAACTGCTACTTACGGTTGATGAAAAAAAGCTGTATAAAATGCAGAATGACCAGGAGAGGATAAAAAGCATTCAGATGCACATCGAAGGCATAGCCCCACTCCACATCATAGTCTCTGCTCTGCCGTTTCACTAAATACTTATTGGAGATAAACCTGAAGAAAAAGATAACATTTCTTTCATAATACAATAAAATTAACCCCATGCGTATTTACTGACTATCTCCTATAGCTCAAACATTATTCCAGACACTGGAGATATGGTGGTAAACAAATTTCTGCCTTCAATCTAGTGGGAGTGGACTGATAACAATACAGTCAGATGACCCTATGTAGAAAAACTGAACAGGTGGAATGTTAACTATGACGAGAGTCATGAGAGAGTGACATCTGGGCAAAGAACCAGGGGCAGTGATGGGAACCCCTGGGGCAGAGCCTTCCAAGCGGAGAGGAGTCTTGAGCACAGAGGTGGGGGAGGGCCTGGCCTGCTTGAGGAATGGGGTAGGGGCTCAGAGCGCCTGCAACTGGTGAGAAGACAGCAGGGAATGAAATGGGAAAAGAATAAGGAGCATCTTATAGACCCTGTGGCTGCTGTCAGACATTTGGCTTTTACTCTTGGTGGAATAAATCACTGTGGAGTTCCCAAAAGGACGTTTGACTTACTGTTTTGACGGGGTTCTTCTGGCTGCGGTCTGAGAACAGACCCTGGGGACAAGAATGGAAGCAAAGAAGCAAGAGGGAGGTTACTGTGAGGAGGAGATGAAGAGGGTGGCAGCAGCGGAGGCTGGCCTGGGGACGACTGGAGCTGGAGGCGGGAACAAGAGCTGAGTACTAGACAGCGGGAACCAGAGGAAAAGATTAGTCAAGGACAACTGAGACTTCTGCCCTAAAACAAGTGAAAGACAGAGGTGCCACTGAGGTAGGAGTGGCTGCACCAGGAGTGATCTGGGTGCAGGAAGGGGCAAGTACAGGAGTTTGGACCTGGCCCTGTTATGGTGAAGAAGTAGGAAATATAGAGAGAAGGTCTAGAAGCTTAGAGGAGCAGTCCACACAGGGGATATACAGATTCATGTCTGCAGATGGTATTAAAAGCCATGAACTTGAATGAGATCACCCAGAGAGTGAACACAAATAGAGAACAGGTCTGAGGCCTAAGACTGGGGTCACATACACCCCGCCAACCCCCGCCCCACTGTGGAAAGTTCAGTACTGGAGGAACCAGTAAGGAAAGAGTGGCCAGCGACATCTCCAGCCACAAGAACAATTACTCAAGCTCATGCCTCTGTTCCACAGCATGGTTGCATGGTTCCTTTAAATGATGAATAAATGAAAAGACAGATGTCCAGGTAACAGAAAGACAGGTCTTCAAAGGAAAAGAAGAAAAAGGATTGTAAAACAGTTACAGAAATTCGATGATTGCTTCTACATATGATTTCAAAGATACTGTTAAGAAAAATGCTATGCCTACAGTGGAAATAGAAAAAGAAACAAGAGGTGTTATAGTACTAATAAAACAGTCCAATACTCAATTGTCTGAAAATGTCAAGATCCGAGTGCTTTGCTGGAACAAACTGGAACTTACCAAAACATCTTCCACTTGAGCCAAGACTGTGCTATAGAATGAATGGAGTAAGAAGCGTTTAGCTCACCATCCAAGGGCTCCCATTCAATAGTCCTGCTGCTGCCCCCACCCCTCTGCTTAGCCCTTAAACAGGTACTTCCCAGGCTTCTGGCCTTCATCCAGGTCTCATCTCTAGAACACTGACACTCCTCCCGGGAGAGCTCAAAGACAGGTGAGTCCTCCTCTCCCACCTTCAGATTAAGAATGCCAGTCACATCCTCATGTTGGCCAGACTGCTGCACCTTCCAAGTTCCCTCCCCCAGTGTCTAATGAACCTTTATTTCATTATCAACAAGTCTCCTGAACTCAGCACAAACCACATGGAATGCACCTGCATCCGAAGCCCACATGGGCACTCCTAAGCCTACAGCCTGCAGGCCACCCTAGAGGCCCTGGGCTCCCCCTCTTCCCCACCATCCTCTACTTCTGGAATCACCACACTAGTCTGGGCTTCCTCTGCTCAAACGCAGACCACACAATTGCACCCAGCTTCACCACTCTTTCCAGCTTCTCCTCCTCCAGTCAGAAGATTTTTCATTAGTTCAGTTGTTCAGTTGTATCCAACTCTTCGTGGCCCCATGAACTGCAGCACACCAGGCCTCCCTGTCCATCACCAACTCCCGGAGTCCACCCAAACTCATGTCCATTGAGTCAGTGATGCCATCCAACCATCTCATCCTCTGTCGTCCCCTCCTCCTCCTGCCCTCAATCTTTCCCAGCATCAGGGTCTTTTCAAATGAGTCAGCTCTTTGCATCAAGTGGCCAAAATATTGGAGTTTCAGCTTCAACATCAGTCCTTCCAATGAATACCCAGGATTGATCTCCTTTAGGATGGACTGGTTGGATCTCCTTGTAGTCCAAGGGACTCTGAAGAGCCTTCTCCAACACCCACAGTTCAAAAGCATCAATTCTTCGGCACTCAGCTTTCTTTATAGTCCAACTCTCACATCCATACATGACTACTGGAAAAACCATAGCCTTGACTAGATGGACCTTTGTTGGCAAAGTAATATCTCTGCTTTTTAGTATGCTGTCTAGGTTGGTCATAACTTTCAAGGAGTAAGCGTCTTTTAATTTCATGGCTACAATCACCATCTGCAGTGATTTTGGAACCCCCAGAATAAAGTCAGCCACTGTTTCCACTGTTTCCCTATCTATCTGTCATCTTAGTTAGTAGTATCCTTTTTAGGCCAGATTTTAGAATTTTAGGGGCTTCCCTTGTGGCTCAGCTGGTAAAGAATCCGCCTGCAATCCAGGAGACCTGGGTTCAATCCCTGGGTTGGAAAGATCCCCTGGAGAAGGAAAAGGCTACCCACTCCCATATTCTGGCCTGGAGAATTCACAGATTGTGAGGTCGCAAAGAGTCAGACATGACTGTGTGATTTTCACTTAGAATTTTAGATTACGGGTGCATTGCATTTTCTGACTACGCAGAACATACAAAACCTATTGGACTGGTCAGAAATTACAAAGCAAAATAACAGGTTGGTATCATCAGAAGTTAGCATCTCACAATCTTGCTCAAAATGTTAACAGCTATCATTTATTGAGCACAGATTGTATGCCAGGTGCTTTTCACAGCACAAGTTTTTCAAATACCTCACAAATAGATAATTAACTTCCATCTCCCAAGAAGGACAGGGTAAATGGCTGAGCTGGCATCTGAACCCAGGTCTCTCTGCAACTCAGGTTCCAGTGTTTTCTCTGATACACAACAGCAACCACCAGCCCCCTGCTGAGCTCACCTGCATGTCCACCTCTTCCGCTAACCACACAAGAGCACCCATGAAAAAATCAAATGCCAAATTGCTACTCAGCACACTATTGCTGGTACAGGAACCCAGAGAGAGTCAGACTGAGAACTCAGTCAAATAAAACCCGCTCGTGTGTCTCAGCAGGAAGGAAGCTTAACCAAAACTATCCTTTTTCATGTGCTTCATCTCATGTCAAAGATTCAAAGTAAGATGTCATGACATAACCCTCCACATTTCACCCATCGAGAAGTGACCTGCTGACCAAGGCAGCAGAATACTGTGCTATCATCCGGACAACTTCAGCAGAATTGGCTGTGAAACATTTTTGCAAAATCAGGGATTTTGTTAATACAACATAATCATGACGTCAGTTCACTTATTTGGTGCAGTTTGACAAAGCGGACCATCCCCTGAAGAGTATTTTCTGCTCTAGGTGCCAACACAGGAGAATGAGTTACGGTAATCCTGGCGGACACAATCAGTGCTTTCAATTCATATAGTTTCCATCAGCTACTCTCTGAAGCAAACAGAGGGAGGCTCTACAGTAGTATCTGAAAAACCAAAGCTTCCGTACTTACCACATTAAGGTTGATATGAGAAGACCGACGCCTACACAGTCTATGAATACCACCCAAAGGAGCAGCTTTATCGTCTCAAAAAACCCCATGTCCAGTACAAAGCCAAATCCTATCGTGGACACTGCAAGAAAGATTTACAAGATGCATTCAGACACTTTGCTAGATTCTAGGCATATAGGTCAGTTTCTGCCTTTCAGATGCCCACTCCAGAATGGGATGCAGGTATGCAAACAAAACCCCTAAGCTATCTTATTAATGGATGTAATTGATTAAGAAATACAGCTCGCCCTGAAACACACAACTACCACTGAGATACCTGATGTTTACTGAGGAGGCCCCTGTGTATCTGTGATTCACCCGGGTAGCCCCAGCATTCAGAATACAACCACTACTGAGAAGGCACTCAGATGTTTAAACTCAGTTAAAGGTGGCCTTCCCTGGTGGCTTAGATTGTAAAGAATCTGCCTGCAATGCAGGAGACCCAGGTTCGACTCCTGGCTCAGGAAGATCCTCTGGAGAAGGAAATGGCTACCCACTCCCGTATTCTTGCCTGGTGAATTTCACGGACAGAGAAGACTGGAAGGCTACAGTCCAAGGGGTCACAAAAAGTCAGACACGACTGAGACACTACAAGTGGTCCAGACCCTTTCAGTGCACTATTGGAGAACTTAAAGCAGTTTCTCAAGATCGCATTAGTACTTTCAGAACCCTCACTCTGGATCGGCCTGATGAAAGTGAGAAATGAAAGTGTTAGTCCCTCAGTCATGTCTGACTCTTTGCGATCCCATGGACTGTAGCCCACCAGGCTCCTCTGTCCATGGAATTCTCCAGGCAAGAATACTGGAGTGGGTTGCCATTCCCTTCTCCAAGGGATCTTCCTGACCCAGGGATCAAACATGGCTCTCCGGCATTGCAGGCAGGTTATTTACCAACTGAGTCTCCAGGAAAGCCCTGCATCAGACTGAGGGTGAAATGTAATTTCCAATCTCAGCAGTCCTTTTTCATAGTAAGTTTGCATTTGGGTATCAGTGAATTTATGAAAAATGTGAAAGTGATAATCGCTTGGTTGCATCTGATTCTTTTGCGACCCCGTGGACTGTAGCCCACCAGGCTCCTCTGTCCATGGGATTCTCCAGGCAAGAATACTGGAGTGGGTAGCCATTTCCTTCTCCAGGGGATCTTCCTGACCCAGGGATCGAACTCCGGTCTCCACATTGCAGGCAGATTCTTATACTGTCCGAACCACGAGGGAAGCCCCATGTATTTATCACGGCAGTTGAAAGACACGGAGTGACTCTGTCCTGTGCTTTTCAAAGTTCCAAGGAACCAGTTTACTCTGGCATCTGCTTGGGACCTTTAAAGTCAGAAAGAATACCACTCTCTTTCCTGTGAGATTTTGGAGACTTCAGAAAGGAAGACAACAGCTTCAGAGAACCCCAAATTATGACCCATAGCATGCTGACAACAGGATTCTCCAAATGACAAGTCCAACCTGAAACACTCAACTGATTTCTCAACTCTCCTGCAGATGAACACTTACCACAGAGCCAGATACTTAACAGGACCAAGAAAGCCGGGTCATCCCTGGCCCACTGATCTTTCGTCTGCTTCCTATAGTGAAAGTTTCTATAAACTCTCTGTGGGGAAGTGAATAGGTAGAACATCTGCCAGGCAGCAAACTCAAAGTCCATCTGCCGGAAACGGAAAAGCCTCCTCAGGTATTTGTAGCGTTTTGCTCCGGCTGTGTGTCTGGCTGCATCCCTGGAACTCAACACTCCGTTCCCCTGCCCTGGGGAATTCACCGAAGTACTTGGTAACATCTTCCTAGATAGAAGGGGGGGGGGGGGGATTATATTATTAATACAAATCACCAGAAGAAACTGCCAGCCTCTACCACCCCTCTTGTGAGCTTTTTAGGAGAGAAGTCACCTTACATTTTGGCCCCAATCCCTGAGAAGAGGCAGGACTCTAAAGAGAGTAAAGTTAGTTTTGAGGCTGATTTGGGAGCTGGAGAGCTGCCCACTGCACTTCAGGAGAGGGCTGCCCCGTGGCCTTCTGAACCTTCATAATAACGCTTTCACAAGGTCCACCCATTCTCTGCACTTCACATCTGTCAATCCTCAGACCTGCTCCACCTCTCCCCACCCCCTCCCACCCCTTCTCCAGAAGCAGAGATAGTGATGGAACCAAAATTTGAACTCAGGCAGTCTGAATCAAAAGTCCACCTGTCATCTGTGCTAACAATCAAGACTTGAAGGAAAAGCCTTTGCTGAAGCCAAACAGAAATGATGTTCCCGACGAGGTAAAGTAAATGGCTTATCATACAAGTCCATCAGCGCCTCCCCAACAAGCAACTCGTTCATTAGCATGGGATGTAAAAACAAGGCAAAACTCAAACGCATAGTGTTTTACTTCCTGAATAGTTCATCAGGGCAACGACAGCGTGGGAGTCCAGTTCAACCAGTCTGAAGCCAGGGAGGCGGTGGTCATCGTCCGGCCTCCATGTCCCGCCCCGGCAGCCCAGTGTCGGGCTCCACTGCCTAGGCCTCCAGGACGCCAACTGCTCCCCGCCGGCTCGGGGCCTCCGGTAAGGCGGCCAGATTGAGCATAAAAACACAGGACGTCCAGTTACAACTGCATCGCAGATACAACAGTAATTTGTAATACAAGCAGGTCCGAAACACTGCGTGAGACCCACACCTATGCAGACATCATTCGCTGTTATCTGAAATTCGGCTGTAACCAGCCTCCGCGATGGTGTCTGGCAGCCCCACCGCAGACCGAGCAGCCGGACCCGGGCGCGGTCATTCCAGGGCCGGGTGATGTGGGGCCGCAAGTTGCCGGAGGAAACTTGCCAGCGAGCCCGAGTAGCGCGCAGACGGGACCGTCGGCAGGCCTCACCTGGAGACCCGCGGCGGCGTCCACTGGATTCACACACGCCCGCCACCACAGCCCAGCAGCCGACCCAGCAGCCGACCCAGCAGCCGACCCAGCACCCGCTGGGCCAACTTCCCTCCCCGCTACGTTAACCGCGTAGGGGGCGCGTAGCGTCACGTGACCCACAAACGCCGCGAGCGATACCTCTCGCGTTACGTCTCTCGCAGCACGCCCACCGGAAGTGGTTGCTACCGGTCTTTTTCCGGTTCCGCCCGCCGCGGCGTCACTGGCATCCCGAGTCTGGGCCGTCTCGGAAGGAGAGGGTGGAGGCCGCGGCCAGCTGGAGGCGCAGTCATGCCCCGGTATTACGAGGACAAACCGGAGGGCGGCGCGTGCGCGGGCGTGAAGGAGGATCTGGGCGTGTGCCTGCTGCAGTCTGATTGCGTGCTTAAGGTAGCGCGGCCGGGCGCTCGGAAGACCGATGCCCGAAGCGGGGAGGCGAGGCTGGCGGAGAGTCCCTGGCGGGCCCCAGTGGTGGCTGAGTCGTGCCTCCGAGTTCGCGGTCCTAGGTGTCCACCAACTTAATGAACTTGGGCGAGTCAACTGTCGGAACCTGACTTCCCAATGGTGAAATTGGAGAAAACGGTGCTGCCCCGTTGGGTTTTTGTAAAGTTTAAACCATCTCAGGTCCTGAAACACGGAATGCTGCTGCTCTGCTGGGTTCTGGAGGCTTATAGGAGAGTATCACAGGTCTCTGGAGCCCTGGAAAATGAGAACCAGTAAATTAGCAGATAATTATATGAACCTGGCATAATGTGTTGGCTCGTGAAAGCTCCTTATTCAGTTCAGTTGTGGCTGAATAGATAGATGCTTTATTTACTTTGTGCTGGTCTGAACTTGTTGGCTGAGTTCTGTATGTTGCAGGATCTGCTGTAGAAGAGACAGCTTTTTTATTTTCACCACTTTGTATCTTGCGCCCCCTACCGTTGAACTTGTGGTTTTAGGTGCTGTGATGGGAGACAAGAATTTGCTGTCTTTCCCTCAATACAGCCACAGGTCTTCTCTGGAGCCAATCTGATAGCATGCATACCGTAAGTCGTTTCCTACTTTTTGGGACCCCCGTAGACCCTAGCCCTCTAGGCTTCTCTGTCCGTGGGGTGGTCCAGGCAAGAATACTGAAGTGGCTTGTCGTGCCCGCCTCCAGGGGATCTTCCCGACCTGGGATCGAACCCATGTCTTTTGTGTCTCCTGCGTTGGCAAGTGGGTTCTTTACCACTAGCGCCACCTGGGAAGCATAGTGAGGTTCAAAGTCGACTGGCAAACCTGGATTATGCCGTTCAGTTCAGTTCAGTCGCTCAGTCTGTCCAACTCTTTGCGATCCCATGGACTGAAGCCCTTCAGGCCTCCCTGTCCGTCACCAGCTGCTGGAGTTTACTCAAACCCATGTCCATTGAATCGGTGATGCCATCCAACCATCTCAACCACTGTCATCCCCTTCTCCTCCTGCCTTCAATCATTCCCAGCATCAGGGTCTTTTCCAGTGAGCCAGTTCTTCGCATCAGGTGGCCAAAGTATTGGATTATAAGCTTCAGCATCAGTCCTTCCAATGAATATTCAGGGCTGATCTCCTTTAGGATGGACTGGTTGGATATCCTTGCTGTACAAAGGACTCTCAAGAGTCTTCTCCAACACCACACTTCAAAAGCATCAATTCTTCAGCGCTCAGCTTTCTTTATAGTCCAACTCTCACATCCATACATGACTACTGGAAAAACCAAAGCTATTGACTAGATAGACCTTTGTTGGCAAATTTAATATGCCGCCTAATTTGGTCATAATTTTACTTCCAAGGAGCAAGCGTATTTTAATTTCATGGCTGCAGTCACCATCTACAGTGATTTTGGAGCCCCTCCAAGATAAAGTCTGTCACTGTTTCCATTGTTTCCCCATCTATTTGCCATGAAGTGATGGGACTAGATGCCGTGATCTTAGTTTTCTGACTATTGAACTTTAAGCCAACTTTTTCACTCTCCTCTTTCACTTTCATCAAGAGGCTCATTGGTTCTTTGCTTTCTTCCCTAAGTGTGGTGTCATCTGCATATCTAAGGTTATTGCTGTTTCTCCCAGCAATCTTGATTCCAGATTGTGCTTCATCCAGTCCAGCATTTCTCCTGATATACTGTGCATATAAGTTAAATAAGCAGGGTGACAATATACAGCCTTGATGTACTCCTTTCTTGATTTGAAACCAGTCTGTCGTTCCATGTCCAGTTCTAACTGTTGCTTCTTGACCTACGTACAGATTTCTCAAGAGACAGGTCAGGTGGTCTGGTATTCCCATCTCTTTAGAATTTTCCACAGTTCATTGTGATCCACACAGTCAAAGGCTTTGGCATAGTCAATAAAGCGGAAGTAGATGTTTTTCTGGAACGCTCATTTTTCTATGATTGAACAGATGTTGGCAATTTGACCTCTGGTTCTTCTGCATTTTCTAAATCCAGCTTGAACATCAGGAAATTCACGGTTCTAGTACTGTTGAAGCCTGGCTTGGAGAATTTTGAGCATTACTTTGCTAGCATGTGAGATGAGTATAATTGTGTGGAAATTGATTATAATTTCAGCATTCTTTGGCATTGTCTTTCTATGGGATTGGAATAAAATCTGACCTTTTCCAGTCCTATGGCCACTGTTGAGTTTTCCAAATTTGCTGGCATATTGAGTGCAGCACTTTATCACAGCATCATCTTTTAGGATTTGAAATAGCTCAACTGGAATTCCATCACCTCCACTAACTTTGTTCGTAGTGATGCTTCGTAAGGCCCACTTGACTTCACATTTTAGGATGTCTGGCTCTAGGTGAGGGATCACACCATCGTGATTATCTGGATTGTGAAGATCTTTTTTGTATAGTTCTTCTGTGTATTCTTGCCACCTCTTCTTAATATCTTCTGCTTCTCTTAGATCCATACCATTTCTGTCCTTT
The DNA here is from genome assembly GCF_963930625.1 of Muntiacus reevesi. Lineage (NCBI taxonomy): Eukaryota > Metazoa > Chordata > Mammalia > Artiodactyla > Cervidae > Muntiacus > Muntiacus reevesi. The sequence continues at coordinate 97,625,746 of NC_089251.1, forward strand.
ATTGTGCCCATCTTTGCTTGAAATGTTTCCTTGGAATCTCTAAGTTTCTTGAAGAGATCTCTAGTCTTTCCTTTTCTGTTGTTTTCTTCTATTTCTTTGCATTGATCACTGAGGAAGGCTTTCTTATTTCTCCTTGATATTCTTTGGAACTCTGCATTCAAATGTATATGTCTTTCCTTTTCTCCTTTGCCTTTCACTTCTCTTCTTTTCACAGCTAATTTTAAGCCCTCCTCAGACAACCATTTTGCCTTTTTGCATTTCTTTTTCTTGGGGATGGTCTTGATCACTGCCTTCTGTACAGTGTCACGAACCTCCATCCATAGTTCTTCAGGCACTCTATCAGATCAAATCCCTTGAATCTATATGTCACTTCCACTGTATAATCGTAGGGATTTGATTAAGGTCATACCTGAATGGTCTAGTGGTTTTCCCTACTTTCAATTTAAGTCTGAATTTGGCAATAAGGAGTTCATGATCTGACCTGCAGTCAGCTCCCGTCTTGTTTTTACTGACTGTGTAGAGCTTCTCCATTTTTGGCTGCAAAGAAGATAATCAATCTGATTTTGGTGTTGACCATCTGGTGATGTCCATGTGTAGAGTCTTGTCTTGTGTTGTTGGAAGAGGGTGTTTGCTATGACCAGTGAGTTCTCTTGGCAAAACTCTATTAGCCTTTGCCTTCTTCATTCTGTACTCCAAGGCCAAATTTGCCTGTTACTCCAGGTGCTTGACTTCCTACTTTTGCATTCCAATCCCCTTTAATGAAAAGGACATCTTTTTTGGCTGTTAGTTCTAGAAGGTCTTGTAGGTCTTCATAGAACCGTTCAACTTCAGCTTTTTCAGCTGAAGGCAGCTGGTCAGGGCATTGGATTTGGACTTGGATTACTGTGATATTGAATGATTTGCCTTGGAAATGAACAGAGATCATTCTTTCGTTTTTGACATTGCATCCTAGTACTGCGTTTTGGACTCTTGTTGACTATGATGGCTACTCCATTTCTTCTAAGGGATTCTTGCCTGCAGTAATATATATATAATGGTCATCTGAGTTAAATTCAACCATCCCAGTCCATTTTAGTTTGCTGATTCCTAAAATGTCAGTGTTCACTCTTGCCATCTCCTGTTTAACCACTTCCAATTTGCCTTGATTCATGGACCTAACATTCCAGTTCCTATGCAGTATTGCTCTTTACAGCATCAGACCTTGCTTCTGTCACCAGTCTCATCAACAACTGGGGGGTGTTTTTGCTTTGGCTCTGTCTCTTCATTCTTTCTGGGTTTATTTCTCCACTGATCTCCAGTAGCATATTGGGCACCTGCTGACCTGGGAAGTTCATCTTTCAGTATCCTATCTTTTTGCCTTTTCCTACTGTTCATGCGGTTCTCAAGGCAAGAACACTGAAGTGGTTTGCCATTCCCTTCTCCAGTGGACCACATTTTGTCAGAACTCTCCACCATGACCCATCCGTATTGGGTGATCCTACAAAGCATGGCTCATAGTTTCATTGAGTTAGACAAGGCTGTGGTCCATGTGATCAGATTGGTTAGTTTTCTGTGATTGTGGTTTTCATTCTGTCTGCCCTCTGATAGAGAAGGATAAAAGGCTTATGGAAGCTTCCTGATGGGAGAGACTGACTGAGGGGGAAACCAGGTCTTGTTCTGATGGGCGGAGCCTTGCTCAGTAAATCTTTAATCCGATTTTCTGTTGCTGATGGGGTCTGTGTTCCCTCCCTGCTGTTTGACCTGAGGCCAAACTATGGTGGAGGCAATGAAGATGATGGAGACGCCTTCAGAAGGTCCCATGCACTGCTGCACTCAGTGCCTCCATCATGCAGCAGGTTGCTTGCGGTTATTTTTGCATTTGGAGATGTAATTTCAGAAACTTGCCTTTATTTCAAAGGAAAGACAACTACCCAAATTTGGACATCAATGATATTGGTGTTTCTGCTGATTCATGATTTACATTTGGTTCACTGGTGTTGGCAGGGTCTGTGTGAAGTGAAAGTCACTGAGTCGTCTGACTATATAGTCCATGGAATTCTCCAGGCTGGAAAACCGGAACCTTTCCCTTCTCCAGGGGGCATTCCCAACCCAGGGATCAAACCCAGGACTCATGTTGCAGGCAGATTCTTTACCAGCTGAGCTACAAGGGAAGGGCTGTGTAAGCTTCGGTAAATACTTGTTTAATGAGTAGAGGAGCAAAGTGCCTTAGGTGCCCAAGGGAGAGCAGCTTATTTTGCTTGAGAGTTTGGAAACTTCTTACCAGAGGAGGTGACCTTTGCTGTGAGTCTTAAAGGTTGAGTAGTAGTTGATGGAGTAAAGGAGTGGAGGCTTTGGTGGTTGTTGGGAGACTCTGAAAGAACAGCATGTGCAGAAAAATCAGGGAGATGTGGGAGGGCCACCCAGAATCTGGGCTGGAGGAGGGGAGAAAGGTTACCATGAATGATGGCCCTGGTGTGTCAGAGTGAGGAGCTTGGGCACAGAGTAGGACTGAGGAAAGAAACTCTGGAAATGGAAGAGGACACTAGTGATAAGGAGAACACTGAATTGGTTTTTTTTTTTTTTTTTTTTACAGTGGTGGGTTGATTTAGGAAACAGTTGAGTGCCAAGTCTGATTGCAAGGATGTCAAGATAAATGATCTCTGGGAAGCTGGAAAACTGAAGGCAGAGATAATGACCAGGACATGAGGGACAGACGTTCCTTGGCCCCATTGAGTACATGGCCTTTTTGTTGCTGAATGTGGTCAACTAGGAGAATGTGGTATTATGTTTATAAACAGTCTCTTAAATGGAAGTGCATTTATAGTTTGCGTTAAATTCATCCTGAATGGTCACTTCAACTGGACTGTAAAGGGGCAGTAGTGAGGCAAAATGTTGAGTTATGCAAATCCAGGAGGTTATCCTCCCTTCTCCCATGGGGTCACTGGCAGCTCCAGTCCACCCCTCCCCATGGGACTCAGAACCAAGGGAAATTCTGCCGAGTCTGTGCCTGCTCTCTGTGGTAACCACATTCATGATAAGGTTCTTGATTTCTCTGCTCCTTGAGTAAGGAAGTTAACCCAGTCTTTTGACAGATAGTGAGCCCACCTGAAAAGCTGCTGGACCTCACTTTAGGGAAGAATTCAGCATGAAATATTTAGTTTGGGGGCTGCAGTGAGAGTCCAGCAACTGTAGGGGCTCAGAGAAATGCCAGGTGATGGTGATAAGGATGTAAACTCCAGTGGGGCTGGACAAGAGACACAAGGAAAAAGCAGATTCAAAAGGCATCTTTCAGATAAACTTCTTAAGATTTTATGATTCCTGGGAGATCAAAAAGGTTGAAGACCATGCCCAGGAAACTCAACTACAAGTTCTCTCCCTTGTGTCTTTGTTAACAGCTTCCTGATTGATGGCTTTTTATCAGAATCATCTGGCGTTGGGGATGGAGCCCTTAAAAGTACAGATTCCACTGCTCTCCTGTCTCCCTTATAAATTAAAAGGGTCCCAGCTTGGCTTTTGGACACAGCCATGTTTGGGAGTCACCAATCTTGACCTCAGAAGGCAAATAAGCGGGGGAGTGTATTAATTAGTTTATAGATTCAGGTAAATGTTACAGAGGTGGGAATAACACTGGCTTAAAATACCATTGAGAATTCTCTCTTTTGCACTTGAGCCTGTAATTGGGATCTAGCTTGAGCCTGTCTTTCATGGCTCTGAACACTGTTGATCTGTGGGGTTAGGTGCTATGATCAGAGAGAGGATGTTACTCACACTCATGGTGTGAGAATGCCATGCTGCCACGTCGTCGAGCCTGGTAACGTGGTGGAGGGAGTGGGAGAGTGGGCAGGCCACTTTCCCTGAAGGACCAACTTGGAAGTTTTACTTTCCAGTGCCCTACATATTTCATTGGCTAGAACTTAGTCACATGACACTGCCCAGCTGCAAAATGGCTGGTTAATCCAGCTCAGCCATAAAAGAGTGATTGTTAAGGGGTTGGAGGAAGATGAAGTAACATTTCTCTAGATGTGTTTTATCTAGATGGATCTTCCCACTAGGCAGTTGGCAGTATGGGTTGAAAGCTTGTGAAAAAGATGGCATCTTAAATACATTTTAAGGCAGCATCAGTTTACAGATTACAGTCTTCTGTGTAATTGTGGTCCTTTATCTCTCTCCACGCTGTTCATGTTGGCAGCCCCATTACAGAGGAGTAGTGTAGGGAAGCTTTCTACTCTGTTTTGGTTCGCTTTTGAGGGTCACTGTGGTATTTATTGAGTTGGCCAAGAGCTTGGTCCAGGTTTTTCCATATCATTGCAATGCAAAACAACCCAGTAAATGACCATTCAAATCTAGGGCCCAAGCAGACATGAAGACTGGAATGTGGCCAGGACTCCTGGGATCAGGAATGCTGTAGATGTACCCTGTAACTTTTTTCACAGAGAAAACTAGAAGTGTGACTGGCGCTTGCAAAGTAAAGGCTTTGGGGAGCGACTGTACTGGTGGGGTTGTGGTGCAAGAGCTGCTAGAGGGGAGGTCCCCGATGATGGACGAGCAGGCACAATTTAAACACCAGGCGTTTCTTCTTCAGTAGTACTCCAGCCAGCCTCATCAACATTTTTCTCAAGTGTTGAGAACTGGCACTAAAGCTGTTCAGATTTTAGAGCACCTAATTGTAGCTGTTTGGGCTTTTAAAGTTAACATAGAACAGAATCATTTTTATTCTCAGACACATATGCTTAATTCATTTTGTATTGGAACTCTCTTTGATTAGGAAGATTCCATGATCTTCCTTTATATTGTCAAGTGATTCGTGAAGCTAATGTTTATAAGCAGTATATGTTTTATTTATTTGTTATTTCTTTAATAGTAACAAGATGTAAGGTTTTGGTTTTTTTCCCCTCATGTATTGACAGTTTAATGTCATTAAACCTTGTGATTCAGAGAATCCAAGTTCAGTCTCCTTTTTCCAGGTGGTGGTGTGTACATTCACGTTCCTGGGAAATGGAGCCCCTCAGCACCACTCCCGGCCCCCCTCTGTCACCCCCCACCACGTGGTGTGACTTGCTCACAGGCCCAGGGAACACTGGCATGGGCACACCTCCTGCCGGCTATTGGAGGCTCGTGTAGACAGGACTGTCTTGTTTGAAAGTCATTTTGTGTATTCATTTTTGGCCGTGCTGAGCCTTCGCTGCCACGCGGGCTTCTCTCTGGCTGTGGCGAGCAGGGCTGCTCTCTAGACCCAGCAGCTTTAGAGCGTCTGGGCCTCAGAAACTGTGACGCGCGGGCCTCAGAAGCTGCACACGGCTTAGCTGCCTCTCGGCATGTGGGCTCTTCCTGGACTAGGGGTGGAACCCTTGTCTCCTACACTGACACCAGGGAAACCCTGGCAGGAATATCTTATGTTTACTTTTAACCTCCTGATAAACTGATCTGGGGCAGTTCTGATTTTTTTTTTTTAAATAGAGTAGTCCTTATGGGTGTTTAGTTACTAGACAAATTAGAGGGTATGACATTCAAAAAGAAATTTTAAAGTAGTTAAATTTTAGTCTTGCCTCTCTAAATTATAAAATATACTTTCTGTAGGTGCTTCCATGCGTCCCATTTGTTTTAAGTGCCTTTGTGGTAAGTTCAGTGGCTGTATATTTGTTCAAAATACTTTAAGATAATTAGCATGTAGTATTAGAATTTATGACCCACATTTCTTGCTGTTCAGTCTCTGAGTCCTTTCTGACCCGATGGATTGCAGCATGCCAGGCTCTACTCTCTTCCCATCTCGCAGATTTTGCTCAGATTCATGTCCATTGAGTTGGTGATGCCATCCAAACATCTCATCCTCTGCTGTTCCCTTCTCCTTTTGCCTTCGGTCTTTCCCAGCATCAGGGTCCTTTCCAGTGAATTGGCTGTTCACATCAGGTGGCCAAAGTATTAGAGCTTCAGCTTCAGCACCAGTCCTTCCAGTGAATATTCAGGGTTGATTTTCTTTAGGATTGACTGGTTTGATCTTGCAGTCCAGGGGCTGTCAAGAGTCCCTCTAGCATCACAGTTTGAAAGGATCAGTTCTTTGGTGCTCAGCCTTTTATTGTCTAACTCTCACATCTGTACATTACTAGAAAAACCATAGCTTTGGCTATATGGACCTTTGTCGGCAAAGTGATATCTCTGCTCTTTAATCTAGGTTTGGCATAGCTTTTCTTCCAAGGAGCAAGCATCTTCGTGGCAGCAGTCACTGTCCACAGTGATTTTGGAGCCCAAGAAAATAAAGTCTGTCACTGTTTCCACTTTTCCCCCTTCTATTTGCCTTGAAGTAATGGGACTGGATGCCATGATCTTAGTTTTTTGAACGCTGAGTTTTAAGCCATCATTTTCATTCTCCTCTTTCACCCTCATCAAAAGACTCTTTAGTTCCTCTTCACTTTCTGTCATTAGAGTGGTATCATCTGTATATCTGAGATCGTTGATATTTCTCCTAGCAGTCTTGATTCCAGCTTGTGCTTCATTCTGCCTGGCATTTTGCATGATATACTGTGCATAGAAGTTAAATAAGCAGGGTGACAATATACAGCCTTGTTGTATTCCTTAACCAATTTTGAACCAGTGTGTTGTTCCGTGTCTGGTTCTGTTTTGTTTTGTTTTTAATTATTTTTTTAATTGAAGTATAGTTGCTTTACAGAATTTTGTTGTTTTCTGCCAAGTATCAAAATGAATCAGCCATAGGTATACATATGTCCCCTCCCTCTTGAACCTTCCTCCCATCTCCCTCCCCATCCCACCCCTCTAGGTTGTTACAGAACCCCTGTTTGAGTTCCCTGAGTCATATAGCAAATTCCTGTTGGCATTCTGTTGTACATATGGTACTGTAAGTTTCCATGGTACTCTGTCCATACATCTCACTCTCTCCTTCCTCTCCCCACCCCTTGTTTCCATAAGTCTGTTCTCTATGTCTGTTTCTCCATTGCTGCCCTGTAAATAAATTAATCGGTACCATCTTTCTAGATTCCATATCTATGCGTTAGTATACAATATTTATCTTTGTGTTTCTGACTTAACTTCACTCTGTATAACAGGCTGTAGTTTCATCTACCTCAGAACTGACTCAGATGTGTTAGTTTTTATGGCTGAGTAATATTCCATTGTATATATGTGCCACAGCTTCTTTACCCATTAATCTGTCTATGGACATCTAGGTTGCTTCCATGTTCTAACTTTGGTGCTGCAGGGAACATTGGGTACACACACATGTCTTTTTCAGTTTTGGTTTCGTCAGAGTATATGCCTAGAAGTGGGGTTGCTGGGTCATACATTGGTTCTATTCCTAGTTTTTTAAGGACTCTATACCATCTTGGATAGTGGCTGTATCAATTTACATTCCCACCAACAGTGCAAGAGGGTTCCCTTTTCTCCACACCGTCTCCAGCATTTATTGTTTACAGACTTTTGGATAATGGCCATTTGGACTAGTGTCAGGTCATATCTTATTGTAGTTTTGATTTGCATTTCTCTAATAATGAATGATGTTGAGCATCTTTTCATGTGTTTGTTAGTCATCTGTATGTCTTTGGAGAAATGTCTGTTCAGGTCTTTTTCCCACTTTTTGATTGGGTTGTTTGTTTTTCTGGCATTAGGTTGTATGAGCTGCTTGTATATTTTGGAAATTAATCCTTTGTCAGTTGTTTCATTTGCTATTGTTTTCTCCCTTTCTAAGGGTTGTCTTTTCACCTTGTTTATAGTTTCCTTTGCTGTGCAAAAGCTTTTAAGTTTAATTAGATCCCACTTGTTTGTTTTGGTTTTTATTACGCTAGGAGGTGGGTCAGAGGATCTTGTTTTGGTTTATGTCATTGAGTGTTCTGCCTATGTTTTCTTCTAAGAGATTTAATGTAATGGTCTTACATTTAGGTCTTTAATCCATTTTGAGTTTATCTTTGTGTTTGGGTTAGGAAGTGTTCTAATTTCATTCTTTTACATGTAGCTGTCCAGTTTTCCCAGCACCATTTATTGAAGAGGCTGTCTTTGCCCCATTGTATATTCTTGCCTCCTTTGTCAAAAATAAGGTACCCATAGGTGCATGGGTTTAATCTCTAGGCTCTCTGTCTTGTTTCATTTGCCTATATTTCTGTTTTTGTGCTGGTACCATACTGTCTTGATGACTGTAGCTTTGTAGTATATTCTGAAGTCAGGAAGGTTGATTCCTCCAGCTCCTTTCATCTTTCTTAAGACCGCTTTGACTATTTGGGGTCTTTTGTGTTTCCACATGAATTGTGAAATTTTTTGTTCTAGTTCTGTGAAAAATGCCATTGGTAATTTGATAGGGATCACATTGAATCTGTAGATTGCATTTGGTAGTATAATCATTTTCACAGTATTGATTTCTAACCTAGGAACATGGAATATCTCTCCATCTGTTTATGTCATCTCATTTCTTTCATCAGTGTCTTATAATTTTCTGTATGCAGTTCTTTTGTCTGTTTAGGTAGGTTTATTCCTAGATATTTTATTCTTTTTATTGTAGTGGTGAATGAGATTGGTTCCTTAATTTCTCTTTCTGATTTTTTTGTTGTTGTTGTTAGTATAGGGGAATGCAAGTGATTTCTGTGTATTGATTTTGTATCCTGTGACTCTGCTAAATTCACTGATTAGCTCTAGTAATTTTCTGATAGTATCTTCAGGGTTTTCTATGTATAGTATCATGTCATCTGCAAACAGTGAATTTTATTTCTTCTCTTCTGGTCTGGATTCCCTTTATTTCTTTTTTTTTTTTCTCTGATTGTCATAGCACAGACTTCTAAAACTATATTGAATAACAGTGGTAAGAGTGGAACCCCTTGTCTTGTTTCTTATCTTAGAGGGAATGCTTTCTGTGTTTCACCATTGAGAATAATGTTTGCTGTGGGCTTATCATATATGGCCTTTACTAAGTTGAGGTAGATTCTTCTCTGCCCATTTTTTGAAGAGTTTTTATCATAAATGGGTGCTGAATTTTATCAAAGACCTTTTCTGCATCTATTGAGATTATCATATGGTTTTTATCTTTCAGTTTGTTAGTGTGGTGTATGTATCACATTGGTTGATTTGTATATATCGAAGAATCCTTACATCCCTGGAATAAACCCAACTTGATCATGGTGTATGAGCTCTTAATGTGTTATTGAATTCTGTTTCCTAGAGATTTGTTGAGGATTTTTGCATCTATGTTTGTCAGTTATATTGGCCTGTAATTTTCTTTTTTTATGTTGTCTGCCTGGTTTTAGTATCAGGGTGATGGTGGCTTTGTAGAATGTATTTGGATGTGTTCCTTCCTCTGCAATTTTTGAAAGAGTTTTAGAAGGATAGGCATTAGCTCTTGTTTAAATGTTTGATAGAATTCACCTGTGAAGCCATCTGGCCGTGGGTTTTGTTTTTTGAGAGGTTTTTGATCACAGTTTTTATTTCAGTGCTTGTAATTGGGTGGTTCATAATTTCTATTTCTTCCTGGTTCAGTCTTGTAAGCTTAAACTTTTTAAAAATCCTATCCATTTCTTCCACGTTGTCCATTTTATTGCCATATAGTTATTCATAATAGTGTCTTATAATCCTTTGTATTTCTGCATTATCTGTTGTAACCTCTCCTTTTTCCTTTCTGATTTTGTTGGTTTGATTCTTCTCTTTTTTTCTTGATGAGTCTGCCGGAAGGTTTGTCAATTTTGTTTGTCTTCTCAAAGAACCAGCTTTTAGTTTTAATAATCTTTACTATTGCTTCTTAAATTTCTTTTTCATTTATTTCTGCTCTGATCTTTATGATTTCTTTCCTTCTGCTAACTTTGTTTTTTTTTGTTGTTGTTGTTGTTGTTCTTTTTCCAGTTGTTTTAGGTGTAAAGTTAAGTTGTCTATTCAATGTTTTTTTTGTTTCTTGAGGTAGGGGTGTATTGTATAAACTTCCCTCTTAGAACTGCTTTTGCTGCATCCCATAGGTTTTGAGAGAAGACAGTGGCACCCCACTCCAGTACTCTTGCCTGGAAAATCCCATGGATGGAGGAGCCTGGTAGGCTGCAGTCCATGGGACCGTGAAGAATCAGACACTGAGCGACTTCACTTTCACTTTCATGCATTGGAGAAGGAGATGGCAACCCACTCCAGTGTTCTTGCCTGGAGAATCCCAGGGACAGCAGAGCCTGGTGGGCTGCCGTCTATGTGGTCGCACAGAGTCGGACACAACTGAAGCGACTTAGCAGCAGCAGCAGCAGCAGCATAGGTTTTGAGTTACCATGTTTTCATTGTCATTTGTTTCTAGGAATTTTTTATTTCCCTTTGTTTTCTTCAGTAACCTGTTCATGATTTAGAAACATTGTTTCATCTCCATGTGTTTGTGTTTTTAGTTTTTTTCTTGTAATTGATATCTAATCTTAAATTTCCTGAGGTTTGACTTGTGACCCAAGATGTGGTCTATCCTGGAGAATGTTCCATGTGCACTTGAGAAGAAAGTGTATTCTCATGCATTTGAATGGAATGTCCTGAAGATTATCAATGAGATCCATCTGGTCTAATATGTCATTTAAGGCTGGTGTTTCCTTTTTAATTTTCTGTTTTAATGATCTGTCCATTGATGTAAGTGGGGTGTTAAAGTCTCCTCCTATTATTGTGTTACTGTCAGTTTCTTCTGTTATGTCTGTTAGTGTTTGTCTTATGGATTGAGGTGCTCCTATATTGGGTGCATAGATATTTACAATTGTTATGTCTTCCTCTTGGATTGATCCCTTGATGGTTATGTAGTGTCCTTTCTTATCCCTTATAATATTCTTTGCTTTTAGGTCTATTTTGTCTGACATGAGGATTGCTTCCCTAGCTTTCTTTTGATTTCCATTTGCATGGAATATATTTTTCCATTCTCTTACTTTCAGTGTGTATGTGTGTTTAGGTCTGAAATGGGTTTCTTGTAGACAGCATATATATGGGTCTTGAATGTATCCATTCAGCCAGTCTGTGCCTTTTGGTAGGAGCACTTAATCCATTTACATTCAAAGTAATTATTGATATATATATTCCTTTTGACATTTTCTTGATTCTTTGGGGTTTATCACTTCTGGACTGCAGATTTTCTGCTGAAGGATCAGGTGTTAAATGTGGGATTTCCTTTGTATGTTACTTGTTGCTTTTCCCTTGCTGCTTTAAACATTTTTTCTTTGTGTTTAATCTTTGTTAGTTTGATTAGTATGTGTCTTGGTGTGTTTCTCCTTGGGTTTATCCTGTGTGGAACTCTTTGCATTTCTTGGACTTGATTGACTATTTTGTTTTCCATGTTGGGGAAATTTTCAACTAGACGCTGTCAGAAATTTTCTCATACCCTTCCTTTTTCTTTTCTTCTTCTGGAATCCCTATAATTTGAATGTTGGTGTGTTTAATATTGTCCCAGAGGTCTCTGAGACTATCCTCAATTATTTTCATTCCTTTTACTTTATTCTGCTCTTTGGCAATTATTTCCACCATTCTGTCTTCCAGGTCACTTGGCTCTCCTTCTGGCTCAGGTATTCTGCTGTTGATTCCTTCTGAGTATTTTTGATTTCAGTAATTGTGTTGTTTGTCTCTGTATGTTCATTCTTTATTTCTTCTAGGTCTTTGTTAATTGATTCTTGCATTTTCTCCATTGTACTTTTGAGGTTTTGGATCATCTCTACTGCCATTATCCTGGATTCTTTTTCAGGTAGTTGCCTACTTCCTCTTCATTTATTTGGGCTTGTGTGTTTCTAGGTTGTTTCTTCATTTGTGCAGTATTTCTCTTTCTTTTCTTTTAACTTATTGTGTTTGAGGTATCTGTTTCTGAGACTTGAGGTTGAATTCTTTCTTCCTTTTGGTTTCTGCCCTCCTGAGGTTGGTCCAGTGGTTTATAAGTTTTGTGTAGGGTGTGACATGTGCTTGTGTTCTGGTAGGGGGAGGTAAGTTGTTACCCCACCCCAATGGCAGGGCTGAGTGAGGTGATAATTCTGTCTGCTGATGATTGGGTTTGTATTTTTGTCTTGTTTGTTGTTTGGATGAGGCGTCTTGCACAGGGTTCTATTGGCAGTTGGGTGATGCTGGGTCTTGTATACACGTGGTTGGCTTTGTGAGAGTTCTCACTATTTGATACTCCCTAGGGTCATGAGTTCTCCGGTAGTCTAGGGTATTGGAGTCAGTGCTCCCACTCCAAAGGCTCAGGGCTTGATCATTTGCTGGGAATGGAGATTCCACAGGTAGTATGACATTTAATGGGATTAAAACAAATAACACACAAAAAAAGAGAAACAAAAGACACACCACAGACAAATGTCAGTTACAAAATCAGGCAATTGATAACTAAAATAATGGAATATACATACATAAATATACACCCATAAGCAAAACCAAACGGTCCAAAAAAAAAAATAAAGTACAATGGATTGACCCGTGAACAAAGGAAACCAAAAATAATATACACCAGTTAAGAACAAAACTAACCTAAAGCACAAACTGGAAAACAAAACTAAAGCAAGGTGCCAACTGGGGAATAAAGCAACAAAAACAAAACAAACTAACAAATATGGTGAGAAAAAGAAAGAGAATAGAAATGCAGTGTTAAATAGAGACAGACAGAGAAGACATATTAAAGATTAACTGAAGTGCGAAAAGAAGAGTAGGAAAAGCAAGCAAAGTAATAAGTGTAGAAAGAAATAGTAATATTTTAAATTTTAAAAGCTGAAATTAAAGAAAGGAAAAGGATAGAAAAAAAAATGAAGAAGAGAAAGAAAACCCCACAGAACCATGAAAGGCCAATGTAGAGGCAGAAGTATGTAACAGAAATAAAAAGTGTGATTAAGGAAAGTTCTAAAAAGCTTAAATAGATTTAATAGTGCTAATAAAGTCAAAAGCTACAACAGCAGATGAAAAAGAAAAAAAAAATCTGGAAGCAGCCACAGAACAGTCAACATATAAGAATAATAAATGTCTTTCTTGAGTCTCTGCTTTCAGCATCCATTCCCTCGTTGGGAGTCACAGTCCACCTTGCCTCCCTAGGATGCACTCCAGCACTGGGCTGGTGTCTGGATCTGCTATGGGGGCAGCTTAGACTCTAATCTGGTCCTACTCCTGTGTGTTCTTACCTCCAGTGTTCACAGCTGTCAGAACTAGTGCATTTTCTCTTGTGAGAATTCTCAAACATCCTTTTATATACTCCACAGATACAGAGTCTGTGCAGTCGATGGTATGGATTTAGTCCACAGTTTGTACAGCTAGTGGGAAGGTTTTGGGTCTTCCTGCTTAGCCACAGTGCCCTGGGTGTCAGTTGGGTCTACATGTGGGTCGTCTTAGAGGGCTCTCTGACTTGGGTCCTTTTCTGTAGCTCCTCAAGTCAAACACATAAAGGGACCCCCCTGGCTGGAGTCCTCCTCCTCTTTCCTGAGCCAAGAGCTTGAAGGGCCAGTCTCTCTACTCTTCAGCTCCTGGTGTCAGCATGTGGTGAGAGAGATGCTCCGGTGATGGTTCCATCCCCTACACATGACTGAGCTTATTGCTTCCCCTCAGTGGCTGGTTTTCCACCACAATCTCCTCACTTCCCCTCGGGCTGTCTCCCCACAGTCAACAGAAATCCTAGCCCTGGGATTGCTCTACAATCCCTGCACTCCAGCTTACAGCCACTGTGCCTTCTAGGGGACCTGTCTGGGGTATGTATGGCTGCAGCCAGGATTGTCTGTGTGATTCTCATTCCATTTAGACTGTCACAGATCAGCTGCTTCACTGTCAGCATCAGATGTTTCTCCTCTCACCCAAAGAGTTGCCCCGATGTGGGGATCAGACCCTTGCTTCAGTTCCCCCACCCACTGAGGGCAGGTCCAGTGCTACTAGCTCTCCTAACTCTCCTGTTTTTCCCCATACTTCCTTCATCCTACCGAATTTTGCATGGTTCTATATATTCTTTCCCAGTGGTCAGGTACTCCTGCCCGCTCTCAGCTGGTGTTCTGCGAGCACTTCTGTGTCTGAAGGTGTATTCCTGATGTATCCGTGGAGAGAGATGTACTTCCACATCCACTTACTCCTCTGCCGTCTTTTTCTCCCCTTGTCTGCTTCTAACTGTTGCTTCCTGACCTGCATACAGGTTTCTTAGGAGACAGCAGAAGACAGGTAAGGGGATTTGGTATTCCCATCTCTGTAATAATTTTCCACAGTTTGTTGTGAGCCACACAGTCAAAGGTTTATCAGGGCAAATCACAGGGCAAAAAAGTAGATGTTTTTCTGAAATCCCCTTGTTTTATGATCCAGTGAATGTTGGCAATTTGATCTCTGATTCCTTTTCTAAACCCAGCTAGTATATCTTGAAGTTCTCGGTTCATGTAGTGCTGAAGCCTTGCTTGAAGGATTTTGAGCATAACTTTACTAGCTAGTGAATTGAGTGCAATTGTTTGGTAGTTTGAACATTTTTTGGCATTGCCTTTCTTTGGGATTGGAATGAAAACTGATCTTTTTGGTCCTTTGTCCATTGCTGAGTTTTCCACGTTTGCTGACATATTGAGTGCAGCACTTTAATAGCGTCATCTTTTAAGATTTTAAATAGCTCAGCTGGAATTCCACCATCTTCTCTAGCTTTTGTTTGTTTGTTTTTTCTTTGCTTATGTTTTTATTTTTATTTTTAAAAATTAATTTATTTTAATTGGAGGATAATTACAGTATTGTGATGGTTTTTGCCATACATCAACATGAATCGGCCATAGACATATATGTGTCCCCCCCATCCTTAATCCCCTTCCCACCTCCCTCCCCACCCTATCCCTCTAGGTTGTCCCAGAGTGCCAGCTTTGGGTGCTTTTGCTTCTTGCATCAAACTTGCACAAGTCATCTATTTTACATATGGTAATATATATGTTTCAATGCGATTCTCTCAAGTTATCCCATCCTTGCCTTCTCCCACTGAGTCCAAAAGTCTGTTTTTACATCTGTGTCTCCTTTGTTGCCCTGCATGTAGGATTGTTGGTACCATCTTTCTAAATTCCATATGTATGTGTTAATATACAGTATTTGTCCTTCTCTTTCTGATATACTTCACTCTGTATAATCAACTCCAGGTTCATCCACCTCATTAGAACTGACTAAAATGCATTAGTTTTTAATAACTTGAGTAATATTCCATTGTGTATATATACTACAGCTTCCTTATCCATTCATCTGCCAATGGACATCTAGGTTGCTTCCATGTCTTAGCTATTGTAAGTAGTGCTGCAATGAACATTGACGTACTTGTGTCTCTTTCATTTCTGGTTTCCTTGGGGTTTATGCCCAGCAGTGAGATTGCTGGGTTGCATGGCAATTCTATTCCTGGTTTTTTGAGGAATCTCCACACTGTTCTCCACCAACAGTGTAAGAGGGTCCCCTTTTCTCCATATCCTCTACATCATTTATTGTTTGTAGACTTTTTGATGCTGACCATTCCAGCCTGTGTGAGATAATACCTCATTGTGGTTTTGATTTGCAATTCTGTAATAATGAGAAATGTCAAGCATCTTTTCATGTGTTTACTAGCCATCTGTATGTCTTCTTGGAGAAATGTCTGTTTAGGTCTTTTGCCCACTTTTTGATTGGGTTGTTCATTTTTCTCAAATTGAGCTGCTAAATATATTTTGTAGATTAGTCCTGTGTCAGTTGTTTCATTTGCTATTGCTTTCTCCCATTCTGAGGGCTGTCTTTTCACCTTGTTTATAGTTTCCTTCATTGTGCAAAAGGTTTACATTTAATTAGGTCCCATTTGTTTATTTTTTTATTTCCGTCACTCTGGGAGGTGAGTAAGAGAGTATTCTGTCTGTTTTTGTCTGAGAGTTTTATAGTTTTTGGTCTTACATCTAGGTCTTTAATCCATTTTGAGTTTATTTTTGTGTGTGGTGTTAGCAACTGTCCTAGTTTCATTCTTTTAAACATAGCTGACCAATTTTCCCAGTATCACTTGTTGAAGAGACTGTCTTTCCTCCATTGTATATTTTTGCTTCCTTTGTCAAAAGATAAGGTGTCCATAGGTGTGGATTTATCTCCAAACTTTCTAGTTTGTTCCATTGATCTGTATTTCTGTCTTTGTGCCAGTACTGTCTTGATGACTGTAGTTTTATAGTATAAAGTTGGGGAAGTTGATTCTAGTTCCATTCTTCTTTCTCAAGATTGCTTTGGCTATTTTGGATCTTTTGTAGCTCATACATATTGTGAAATTATTGGTTTTAATTCTGTGAAAAATACCATTGGTAGTTTGATAGGGATTGTGTTGAATCTATAGATTGCTTTGGGTAGTATATTCATTTTCACTATATTGAGTCTTCCAATCCAAGAACATGGTATTTCTCCATCTATTTGTGTTATCTTTGATTTTTTTCATCAGTGTTTTACAGTGTCTGTATGTCTAAATATTTTATTCTTTTCATTGCAATGGTGAATGGGATTGTTTCCTTACTTTCTCTCTCTCTTTTCATTGATGGTGTATAGGAATGCAAGGGATTTCTGTGTATTCATTTTATATCCTTTGAATTTACTACTTTCATTGATTAGCTCTAGTTATTTTCTGCTGGCATCTTTAGGGTTTTCTATGTAGAGAATCACGTCATCTGCAAACTGTGAGAGATTTACTTCTATTTTTCCATCCTGGATTCCTTTTTCTTCTTTGATTGCTGTGGCTAGGATTTCCAAAACTATGTTGAGTAGCAGTAGTGAGAGTGGGCACCCTTGTGTTGTTCCTAATTTTCAAGGAAATGCTTTTAAGTTTTAGCCATTGAGGATAATGTTTGCTGTGGGTTTGTTGTATATGGCTTTTATTATCTTGAGGTATGTCCCTTCTGTGCCTACTTTCTGGAGAATATTTATCATAATGAGTTTTGAATTTTGTTAAAGGCTTTCTCTGCATCTATGGAAATAATCATATGGTTTTTATCTTTCAATTTGTTGATATGGTGTATCACATTGATTGATTAGTGAATATTGAAGAGTTCTTACTTTCTTGGACTAAAGCCCACTTGATCTTTTTAATATGTCATTGGATTCTGTTTGCCAGAACTTGTTGAGAATTTTTGCATCTATGTTCATCAGTGATATTGACCTGTAGTTTACTTTTTGTGTGTGTGGCATCTTCATCTGGTTTTGCTATCAGAGTGATTATGGCCTTGTTGGATGAGTTTGGAAGGTTTCCTTCCTCTGTGATTTTCTGGAAGAGTTTGAGTAGGAAAGGTATTAGCTCTTCTTGAAATTTTTGGTAAAGTTCACCTGTGAAGCCATTTGGTCCTGGGCTTTTGTTGGTTGGAAGATTTTTTATTATAGTTCTGTTTTCCATGCTTGTGAATTTCTACTTCTTCCTGGTTCAGTTTTGAAAGGTTATACTTTTCTAAGAATTTGTCCATTTCTTCCAAGTTGTCCATATTATTGGCATATGGTTGCTCATAGTAGTTTATGTTTGTTTGTATTTGTGTGTTATCTGTTGTAATTTCTCCATTTTCATTTCTAATTTTATTGATTTGAGTAATCTCCCTCTTTTTTATCTTGAGTTTGGCTAACAGTTTGTTTGGTTTATCTTCTCGATATCTTTTTCATTTATTTCTGCTGATTTTTATGATTTCTTTCCTTCTACTAGCTTTGGGTTTTTATTGTTCTTTTTCTAGTTGCTTTAGGTATAAGGCTAGGTTGTTTATTTGATTTTTCTTTTGTTTCTTGAGGTAGGCTTATATTGCTGTGAACTTGCCTCTTACACTGCTTCACTGAATTCCGTAGGTTTTGGGTTGTCATGTTTTCAGTATCATTTGTCCCTCTGCATGCTTTGATTTCCTTTTCTCTCTTCAGTGGTCTGCTGGTCACTCAGAGGCGTGTTGTTTGGCCTCCATGTGTTTGTGTGTCCTTACGGTTTCCTCTTCCTGTAGTTATCTAATCTTACAGTATTATGATCAGAAAAAACTCTTGAAATGATTTCAGTTTTTTAAAACTCACCAAGGCTTGATTTGTGGCCCAAGATGTGATCTATCCTGGAGAATGTTCCATGCACATTTGAGAAAAAAGTGAAATCCATTGTTTTGGGATGAAATGCCCTGCAGATATCGATTAGGTCTGTGTGTTCCAATGTATCATTTAAAGCTTGTTAATTTTCTGTCTGAATGATCTGTCTGTTGATGTGAGTGGGATATTAAACTCCCCCAATATTTTTGTGTTACTATCAGTTTCCCCTTTAATAGTTGTTAGAATTTGCCTTATGTATTGAGATGTTCCTATGTTGGGTGCATATATATTTATAATTGTTACATCTTTTTCTTGGATTAACCCCTTGATCATTATGTAGTATCCTTCTTTGTCTCTTATAACAGTTCTTTTTTTTAATGTATTTTATCTGATATGAGTATTGCTACTCCAGCTTTCTTTTGGTCTCCATTTGCATGAAATATCTTTTCCATCTTGACAGTAACACAAAAATATTGGGGGACTTTAATATCGCACTCATACCAACGGACAGATCATCCAGACAGAAAATTAACAAGCTTTAAGTGATACATTGGACCACACACACCTAATCGATATCTGCAGGGCATTTCACCCCAAAACAATGGTTTTCACTTTTTTCTCACTTTTTTCCATCCTCACTTTCAGTTTGTATGTGTCCCTTGGTTTGAGGCGGGTCTCTTGTAGGCAGCATTATATAGGGGTTTTGTTTTTTTAGTATCCATTCAACCAGTCTTTGTCTTTGGTTGGAGCATTTAACCTACTTATGTTTAAGGTAATTATTGATAAGTATGATCCCATTACCATTTACTTTATTGTTTTATAAACCTTTTCTGTGTTTCCTGTCAAGAGAAAATCCTTTAGCATTTATTGAAGTGCTGATTTGGTGGTGCTGAATTCGGCTAGCTCTTGCTTGTCTGTAAAGCTTTTGATTTCTTCTTTAAATCTGACTGAGATCTTTGTTGGGTTGAGTAATCTTGGTTGCTTTTTCCTTTCATCACTTAAATATATCCTGCCAATTGTTTCTGGCCTGCAGAGTTTCTGTTGAAAGATTAACTGTTATCCTTATGAGGAGCCCCTTGTGTGTTAGTTGTTGCTTTTCCCTTGCTGCTTTTAATATTTATTCTTTGTGTTTAATTTTTGTTAGTTTGATTAATATGTGTCTTGTTGTGTTTCTCCTTGGGTTTATCCTGTATAAGACTCTCTTCTTGGACTTGGGTGGCTATTTCCTTCCCCGTTGTAGGTAAGTTTTCGGCTGTTATCTCCAGTACTTTATCACGTCCTTTCCTTTTATTGACTTCTGGGACGCCTGTGATTCGGATGTTGGGGCACTTAACACTGTCCCAGAGGTCTCTGAGGCTGTCCTCATTTCTCTCTGTTCTTTGTTCTTTTTTGCGCTCTGTTTCACTTCTTTATACCACTCTATCATCCAGCTCAGTTATCCTTTCTTCTGCCTCAATTACTTTACTGTTCCCTCCAGAGTATTTTTCATCTCAGTTATTACATTGCTCATTACTGATTGGCTGTTCTTTATTCCTTCTAGGTCCTTGTTAAACATTTCTTATGTCTTCTCAATCTGTGTCTCTAGTCTACATTTCTGTATCTCCATTTTGTTTTCAAGATTTTGTATCATCTTTACTATCATCATTCTGAATTCTTTTTCAGGTAGACTCCCTATTTCTTCATCTTTGGTTTGGTTTGGTGGTATTTTTCATATTCTTTCACCTGCTGGGTATTTCTTTGCCTTTTCATTTTATTTAATGTTCTGTGTTTACGGTCTGCTTTCTGCAGGCTGGAGGGTCATAGATCTTAATTGTGGAGTCTGCTCCCTGTGGGTTGGGTTGGCCCAGTGACTTGTGAAGGTTTTCTGGTTGGGGAACTTGTGTCTGTTTCCTGGTGAATGGAGCTGGATTTTGTCTCTCTGGAGGGCAATGCAGTGTCCAGTAGTGAGTTTATGGTTTTGGTATACCTTTGGGCAGCCTTTTTTTTTCTTAATGTTCAGTGTCATGTTCCTGCTTTGCTGGAGGATTAGTGTGGGGTGTCTTGCACTGGAGGTGGCTGGTTTTGGGGTGGACCTTGATCTCAGTGTAGTATGGAGGTTTTGGGGTAGGCCCTTATCTAATAATGTTCCCTGGGGTCAGGAGTTTTGTTCTGGTCCAAAGTTCTGGAGTTGAGCCTCCTGCCTCTGGGTTTTGGTCCCCACCTTTTACAGTAGCATCAAGACTTCAGCCACACAGCACGGAAGACAAAACCACTAGGTTAATGATGAAACAACTCTCCACATCCAGAAACAAAGAGATTCACAGAGTTATACAGGAAAGAGAAGAGGGAGAAAGGAGATACAGGTGATCAGAAGGAGAAAAGGGGGAGTCAAAAGGGAAGGGACCAATCAAGCCAGTAATGAAATCCCTAAGTGAAATTGCATATTGAAAATTAGACTCTCAAAGATACAAAATTAATAACAAAAGCTCAAAAAGCAGAAGTTAAAAACCTAAAGTAAAAATTAGGCTCCCAAAAGTACAATATACAAAAAGCCAGAGTCAAACATAAAAATAGAGAATGTGGAATTTATTTAAAAAATAAGTTTTTTTAAAGAAAGATATAAGTAGGCTATTTTAAAAAAAGTTAAAGGAGTACTAAAGAAGCATATTAGGGCAGTATGAGAGAAAAAAGAAAAAGCAAAGGAACGGGGAAAAAGAGGGGAAAAAAGATAAAATAATAATAAAAAAAGGAATTTAAAAATAATAAAAACTTTAAAAGTAATAACAAGAAAAACATATCTAGAAATGTCTCTGGAGCTGTTGTGGGTAGTGTGGGGTCAGTTCAGTGTCACATATTCCCTCGTTTCTGCTTGTACTTGTTCTCAAAGTCTGTGGTTGCCCCTCAGATGTACCGTCACAGCTTAGCTGCAGGATTTTAATCTGTTGCACCTGCCAGCTCTGGAGCGGTGCCCCCTGCTTTTCATTGCTTAGGCTGGCCTCTGTTTGCAGGTCCCTCTTCGGTGCCCAATTTCTGCCCTGACGAGAGGGTGAAAGTGGCCACTGATATGGGCTCACTTGCTCAGCTGTGCTCTGGAGGGGGAGGGACGCTGCAAACAAAGCACACTGGCCTGCGTGGGGAGCACCTGCAGGGGATGGGCCACACGGGGGTCGCCACAGCCCCAGGCAGCGTGCACCTCCCACGTCCAAGCTGCTCAGGCTCCCGGGGGCACCGCGAGGGCACAGTCCCTGGTGGGCTGTGCATTTCCTCAGGGGAGCTGGTCTCAGGCTGTGACACCGCCGGCAGATGTGAACCATCCAGGACCCCGGGAAGACGTGGTGAGCGGTTGGCAGCCTGCTCGGTGCTTGGTGGGAAGTATGGTCCCTGGGGCTGAGACTGCAGTGGCCCTTTGCCTTTCGCCTCTGGCTGTCCTGCACCTGTCTCTCTGCCTCCAGGGAGAGCCACAAACAGCAGCTCTCCTTTGCTGTTTGTGAGGGTGTGACCCTTTGTTCTGTGAGTGCCCCCGGGGTTACGGTGCGGCCCTAGAGCCTTCCCGAGGGAAAGGTCCTGTTTTTCTTTGTCCCTCTGTTTGGGGTTCCCCATTCTGTCTGTGCTGTGTCACGCTGGTCCCCTCACTGAGTCCTCATGGCGTTCAACCCCGGTCTTTTCCCCAAGGCCCGACCGTGCAGCACGCACCTCTGCACCCAGCCCCACTCACTGCGGGGTTGCAAGCATGGGAGCTGCTTCTTGGCTGGTAATTGCCTTTCGGCAGGATTTCTGTGGTGATTTTTTTATGCTGCCTCTGAGATTCCAAAGCTCCCCACTGATTCCACCTATGAGACGTCTTCCTATTGTGTGGAAACTTCTCGAATTCCTCCCCAGGACAAGTCTCCATCCTGAAATCCTTCGCCTCCCTTTTTGTCTTTATCCTTTGTGCCACGTGATTTCAGAGAAATTGGTATCTGGGGTCCTCTGCCAGCGTTTAGAAGTTGTTTTGTGGAGGTTGCTCCACACGCAGGTGATCTTTTAATGTGTCTGTCGGGGAGAGAGTGGTCTCCCCGTCCTGTTCCTCTGCCATCTTGGAACCACTCCCCCCCAGCTTTGTTTGTAGTGATGCTCCCTAAGGCCCAATGACTTCGCACTCGAGGATATCTGGCTCTTAGTGAGTGACTACACCACCATGGTTTTCTGGGTCTCTGGCACCTTTTTGGTAAAGTTCTGCTGTGTATTCTTGCTACCTCCTCTTAATCTCTTCTGCTTCTGTTAGGTCTTTAGCATTTCTGTCCTTTATTGTGCCCATCCTTGCATGAAATCTTCTCTCAATATCTCCAATTTCATCAGTGAGATCCCTAGTCTTTCCCATTCTGTTATTTCCTCTCTTTCTTTGCATCATTCATTTAAGAATCAAGTAGGCAGATCTAATTAATCCCTTGAATCTATTTGTCACCTCCACTGTATAATCATAAGGGATTTGATTTAGGTAATACCTGAATGGTCTAGTGTTTTTCCCTACTTTCTTTAGTTTAAGCCTGAATTTTCCAGTAAGGAGCTTATGATGTGAGCTAGGTAAGAGCTAAAATTTAGTAGTATTTCAGTAGGTAAACATTCTGTTACCTCCACTAACTTTGTTCATAGTAATGCTTCTTAAGACCCACTTCACACTCCAAGATGTCTGGCTCTAAGTGAGTGGTCACACCACTGTGGTTATCTGGGTCATAAAGAGCTTTTTTGTATAGTTCTTCCACATGTTCTTTCTACCCTTTCTTAATCTCTTCTGCTTCTGTTAAGTTGTTACTGTAACATTTTATAGGAGGCAGTGACCAAAACCATGCAAAAGAAAAAATAATGCCAGAAAGGAAAAGTTCAGTTCAGTTCAGTCGCTCAGTTGTGTCCAACTCTGCGACTCCATGGACTGCAGCATGCCAGGCCTCCCTGTCCATCACCAACTCCTGGGGTTTCCTCAAACTCATGTCCATCGAGTCGGTGATGCCATCCAGCCATCTCATCCTCTGTCGTCCCGTTTTCCCCCTGCCTACAATCTTTCCCAGCATTAGGGTCTTTTCAAATGAGTTAGCTCTGCATCAGATGGCCAAAGGATTGGATTATCAGTTTCAGCATCGGTCCTTCCAATGAACACTCAGGACTGATCTTTAGGATGGACTGGTTGGATCTCCTTGTAGTCCAAGGGACTCTCAAGAGCCTTCTCCAACACCACAGTTCAAGAGCATCAGTTCTTCGGCACTCAGCTTTCTTTATAGTCCAACTCTCACATCCATACATGACCACTGGAAAAACCGTAGCCTTCACTAGACGGACCTTCGTTGGCAAAGTAATGTCTCTGCTTTTTAATGTGGTATCTAGGTTGGTCATAACTTTTCTTCTAAGGAGCAAGCGTCTTTTAATTTCATGGCTGCAGTCACCATCTGCAGTGATTTTGGAGCCCCCAAAAATAAAGTCAGCCACTGTTTCCCCATCTATTTCCCATGAAGTGATGAGACCGGATGCCATGATCTTAGTTTTCTGAATGTTGAGCTTTAAGCCAACTTTTTCACTCTGCTGTCACTTTTAAGAGGCTGTTTAGTTCATCTTCACTTTCTGCCATCAGGGTGGTGTCATCTGCATATCTGAGGTTATTGATATTTCTCCCAGCAATCTTGATTCCAGCTTGTGCTTCATTCAGCCCAGCGTTTCTCATGATGTACTCTGCATATAAGTTAAATAAGCTGGGTGACAATATACAGCCTTGATGTACTCCTTTCCCGATTTGAACCAGTCTGTTGTTCCATGTCTAGTTCTAACTGTTGCTTCCTGACCTGCATACAGGTTTCTCAAGAGGCAGGTCAGGTGGTCTGGTATTCCCATCTCTTTCAGAATTTTCCACAGTTTATGGTGATCCACACAGTCAAAGGCTTTGGCATAGTCAATAAAGCAGAAATAGATGTTTTTCTGGAACACTCTTGCTTTTTCAATGATCCAATGGATGTTGGCAATTTGATCTCTGGTTCCTCTGCCTTTCCTAAAACCAGCTTGAACATCTGGAATTTCACGGTTCACATGTTGCTGAAGCCTGGCTTGGAGAATTTTGAGCATTGCTTTACTAGCGTGTGAGATAAGTGCAGTTGTGCAGTAGTTTGAGCATTCTTTGCATTGCCTTTTTTCAATTTAAGTCTGAATTTGGCAATAAGGAGTTCATGATCTGACCCACAGTCAGCTCCATCTTGGGTGGCCCTACACGGCATGGCTTAGTTTCAGTGAGTTAGACAAGACTGTGGTCCATGTGATCAGATTGGCTAGTTGTCTGTGGTCGTGGTTTCAGTTTCTCTACTCTCTGATGCCCTCTCTCAGCGCCTGCCGTCTTACTGGGGTTTCTCTTACCTTGGACGTGGGATAGCTCCTCACGGCTACTCCAGCTCTGCGCAGCCACCACTTGCTGCAAGTGGTTGTCTGAAAAACCAATGGTTGTCTGGGATTTACCTACTAAAATACTACTAAATTTTAGCTGTTATCTGCTTTCACAGTTACTTTATCAAGTGTGATTTTTAAAGTCTTATTATTTGTTAAGAGTCAGAAATAGCACTAATCTTATAGCAGTACCAGCTAGTGAACTTCAACAATATCCTGTCTTGTTGGCAGAAAGGGAATGGTTCAATCCAATTTTCTTAAGCTCTTATGAGCTTTCACTGCTTAAAGACAAGTTAATTACACATTGAGCCCAAGAAGATCTTTCCTCACCAGTATATATAAATTCTGTTAAAAACTTCACTTTCCTTTTCCAATTCTTACTCAGTGAGCTTCTCAGAATAGAGAACTTGACTGTGTGAAGGTAAGGGGTGGGAAAATGCAAAGATGTGTTCCAGGTAGACTTGCTTGTGTAAAAGGATAATGTAATTGGAGACTTTCAAGCAAGCTGATCCTGGCTTCTAGGACAAAGCCCTCCCCTTCGCTCCCAGTGCTCCTGAACTCTCACCTGCATGCCCTCTCTCTCCCGCCTCTGTCGCCGTGTCTCACACACCATCTCCCCTGTCTTTAGGACTCCTTGAGTGTGTAAGTTTGAAAAACACTGAAGAAACCCCAGTACTGCTTTCACCTCCACTCTTTTCCTTTCTTACACATAAGGAGCTAGAGATTTCAGTTTCTAGATCTTTATATAAACATTTTAAAGAAAAGTGCCGCATGGAAACCAGTGTTTTCAAGAATTCAAGGGTATCCTTAAAGTGCCCCCAAATTATTTTACACATTTTTTATTTTATCCTTTTCTCCTTAGGTACCGAGAGTTAAAATGATTTATGAATTATTTCTTTTTTTTATGAATTATTTCTTATATAAATTACTGTTTTCTCCTTTTGCTTAGCTTAAAAAAAAAAAACAAAACTGGACAGTTACTTTGGTACTTTGTGAGAGAATTTTCCATATATTTATATTGTTTTTGTGTCATAGGAAGGAAAATCCCCTCGGCAGTGTCTGAAGGAAGGAAACTGCAAAGCTTTGAAATACTCATTTTTTGAGTGTAAGAGATCAATGGTAAGTGGCTAAAGATTTTTAAAAGCTTATGCTCAAAATTAGCTCTGTGGATTTAAATATGTGAGTGACTTAGTAATTATAAATAGATTGCAGTGATGTCACTTGGGAAAAAAAATGTATTTTTTCTCACCCAGTGAATTAATGTGAGGTTCATGGAAACCCACTGCTGATTGCTCTGTTATGCTGACCACAGCAGCTGAACTTCATAAATTTCTAAAAAAGAGTTAAGACCACGGTCTTGGCAAGTACAAATGGAAAAAAGTTGATGTTGATCCCTGTGTATTTGGGTCATTTGGCAGTTACACAGCCACAATGTGGGAGTCTAGAGTGTGTGCCCCGTGCCTTACATGTGGGTGTGACTAGAAGAAATGTTGGCACCTGTGTTTGAGTCTGTAGTGATGAACTGTGGAGAAACAGCCTCAAGGACATCACAAATCTCATGGTTTCTACTCTAGTGTTCTTTGATTCAAAGATCTACAAAGGTCTTTGGAATAGAAACCAGGAGCTTTGTCTTTGTGAAAAGAAAATAAGAAATCACAAAAATGAACATTGCTTTAAAAACAGCAGCAACTTTAACTTGAACATGTTCTTGATTGGTCAGCAGCACTTAAATCCCTTTCCTTTTGT
Source organism: Muntiacus reevesi (assembly GCF_963930625.1). NCBI lineage: Eukaryota > Metazoa > Chordata > Mammalia > Artiodactyla > Cervidae > Muntiacus > Muntiacus reevesi. The sequence goes on from NC_089251.1 coordinate 97,651,771, forward strand.
TGATAGGAGAAGCAGAGCACATAGGATATTATAATCTGGGAGGCTGGAGAAAAACTTTGCTAACTAATCAGATCCAGGGAGGTGTAAAGTGAGATTAAATTTGGCAATGCTTTCTCAAGTGATACAGTTCTTTGCCCTATTTTCCTGTCATTTAATGTAGTAAAAGAGGATTTTCTTGCCTTCTCCCACACAGTTTTGTTACCCTTGTAAAATGCAAGCCTTTAGACCTTTCAAGAATGTTAAATCATGTTTATATAATTGAGAAGTCATAAAGAACAGTTAGTGTAGGAGGCGATGAGGTGTCCTTGTTAATCACAATGACTGGATTTGTAATAAACTCCGTGTTAATTCCCATCCTGAAGCTCAGGCTTTGATCTCCAAAGAACATTAAGAAATCAGAACATGTAAAACTTTTCCACAGTTTATCTGCCTTCTGCAGACATTTGTAATAATCTTGAGTAAAAAGTAAACATGCTTCTGACCATTTCTAAATATCAGTACAAGGCAGAACTTCATTCACACTTTGACTTCAGAAAGAGCAGTATTGGGAACTTTTTAGCAGATTTAAGAGATCTTGCCACCTTTCTTCAAGACTAGGACTTACTGTTAGTCCTCCAGTGTAAGGAACTAACTGTTGCAACTTCAGTTGGCAAAAACCTGAAATAAAATGATTTAAATTGTGCTGGTAATTTTGCTTAATATTTCAAACAATGGGTATGTAACTCAGAGTGAAGGTGAGATGGTAGGTTTGAATTGGCTGTGCCCTCTTAATAAATAGCATCTCATCATCCTGATCATGATTCCCCTGTTTGAAGAGTACTTACTTTTTGAAAATGTGGCTCTTAGCTACTGTATCTAGTGCTCAGATGAAGAAATAGTGGTCTGTCCCACGCTGGCTGTGTTGTCCTTATTAATAGAGTTTAGCTCTAAACTAATTCATTCCTCTGGGATTTCTGTGAAATGGTATTGACTGTGCAGTTTTGCCTTCTGTACTGACTAGGACCCTCCATCCTGAGGCACCACTTAAGAAGTGGCTGTACTGTGAGGCCTAAGTCAGAGAATATGCAGTTGACCGATGAGTAGCAATTTAAGGATTTGTAATCTCAAAATGGCTGTGTGTTGCATATATTTCATGGCTCTTTCCTCAGTTACTACATAAAGACTCTAAAAACACTTGAATATTAACCGAAATAAAGCTTAATTAGAAAGTCAGCTTTGTTAGAAGAATAATGTATATTGAGTGTACTCCAGAAAAAAAGATAAATGTAAGTTGGACTCAAGAAGAAAATTCTTCCTGTGACCGTAAATGGAATTTTTGTTTTTAATGCCATCTTTCCCTCTGTTATTTTTTTTCCTGCCCTGAGCTGTGACAGTTGCCTTTTTGATTTGCTGGAAGCTGGTTTACTCCTCTCATGTAGTAACACCTGTTACCAAAACTGTGTTTGATTATGGTGTCCAAATTATGATTTACTTGTGTATTTATTTTCAGTTGGATGCCAGATCAAGATTCAGGGGAAGAAAAGGATATTGATACTACTATGTTGAAACCAAGATGAAAACAACAAAGGACTCTGGTCATTAAACCAGAGAAGCCAAAATAAGAAACATACTTTTTGTTACATCTGTTCAGGTGGACCAGTTTTTTTCTCCATGAAACAAGAAAATGGATGAGTTCTGGTTTTCAGTAGGTATAAACGATTCTCTTGCTCTGAGTTATTCTTAGAATAAAAATTTAATTGAATAGTTGTGAGCTGAGAACATAATAGATGTGTTTTAAGAACTGTTCTGAAGCACACGGAATGGAAAGATTGTAGTTTCCACTGACTTCTCAACCAGATGACACAATTTGTGCATCCTTTGTCAGTACTGTGGAGGCCAGGGGTGGGACCGTGAGAATCAGCATGCAGCCTGATGATAAAATATCCATCTGGAAGGTGTAGGCTAAAACTTTCTTTTATTCAGATTGTACTATTTAGTTCCAAAATAAATTGTGTTTGACTGCTTGGTGAAGAAATGCTTCCCCTGCACTGATTCATTCAGTAACAACCTCGAAACGTTAATGTCACTCATTAGGCAAAGCTGGGACTGTGCAGCCAGGCCTTCTGGCCTCCCTCTCCTGAGTTTTTTTTCTGTTTCCTGACCTCATTTTCAGGCTGGCCCTCTCTCCATAATGGGGAAGTGGCCAGTGTCCCGTCCCCCGCCCTCCAGCCGCCAAAGCACAAATCCTTAAAGTCTCCGATCCAAAAAGAAGAAAGATCACCTCCTTTTCTGGGGTCCACTAATCAGATCCCACAAAAGGACTCTTGTCTTCTCTGGAACACCTGCCCTTGAATTCGACCAGTCCCTGTGGGAAAAGGGGCAGGACCCCATGGTCTTGGCCAGGGCTGGGTCTTATGCACTGTATTTGGTGATTCATGCCAGAATCACCTTAGTTGAGTGGTGGGCCTTATCCTAAAAGGAAAGGATTCAGAGCAAACTGAAACAGTAGGTGTTGACTTCAGAAGGCAAGACTGAAAATTATGAAATACTTGAAAAAGTTTAGAATCACAGTGATTTTATTCCAGTCACATAATACAGTAGAGCCAGATATGAATACAAGTTTCCAGTTTTATTTTCAGGATTGAAGAATGATGGAAGAGCCATTGCTTCTTCATAGGTCTGCAGTTCACTGGAGTTAGAGCAATCAAGGTATTCTGTAGCCCTTTGCTTTCTTAAAGGTTCACCTAAAGTGAAAATTCTACATCTGCACTGGTCCTTGTTGCAGAACATCACTGAGGTCTATTTTATATATTATTCATTGGGAAAGAGAAAATGATAGATTTTTTTCAATAACTTGTATATTAAGTGCCACAGCTTTTATTAAAAGTTAAGTTTGTTAAGAACCTCAAATTATGTTATAGAGCCCTATCTTTTTTTAGTTACAGCTTTTTTGAGAGCTTCATTGGGAGAAATTCAAATACCTTAAAATTCACTCTTAAAGTAAAAATTCAGTTTTTTTCTCTTAGTAGTCACAGAGTCATGAAGCCATCACCACTGTCCAATTCCAGAGCATTTATATCACTCCAGAGAGAAGCCCTATCTCCATTAGCAGGTATTCCCTTCTCTCCTTGGGTACCCCAGTTCCTAGCAATCACTTATACATTTTCTGTCTATAGATTCACTTATTCTAGACATTTCATAAACTTAGAATTATGTAATATGTGACCTTTTGTGACTGGATTCTTTCTCCATGTTTTCAAGGTTCATCTACATGTAGCATCCATCTGTACTTATTTCTTTTTATTGCTGAATAATATTCCATAGTATAAATATACCACATTTTATTTAACCATTTATCAGTTGATGAATTTTTGGGTTGTTTGTACTTTGGGGCTATTATGACTAATGATATGAACATTCATGAATGAATTTTACGTGGACATGTTTTATTTCTGTGTCATATGGTAACTCCAGCTTTAACTGATGAACTGCCAAACTTTCCACCACAATGGCTACATCATTTTACATCCCCACCAGCAGTGTATGAGGATTGCAGCTTCTCCATATCACCAACAGTTGTTATTTTTCATATTTTTGTTTGTTTTTTATATTATAACTATTTTTAAGTCATTTTTGTTTTTTGAAAATTGTTTTGGAGTATAGTTGATTTACAATGTGGTGTTAGTTTCAGGTGTGCAATAAAATGAATCAGCTGTGAGTGTGTGTGTATATTTCCCTTTTGTAGGTTTCTTTTTTCATACATGTCATTACAGAGTATTGAGTTCCCTGTGCTGTGCAGTAGGTCCTTCTTATCTGCTTTATTATAGTAGTGTGTATATGTGCATCCTCATCTCCCAGTTTCTCCCCTCCCCACTTACTCCCTGCTAACCTTAAATTTGTTTTCTACATCTACAACTTTCTTTTTTTAAAGATAAGTTCATTTGTATCATTTAAGATACCACATGTAAGTGTTACAGCACTGTTTGTCTGTCACACTTCACTCAGTATGACAATTTCTAGGACCATCCATGTTGCTGCAAATGGCATAATTCTGTTCTTTTTCTTTGGCTGAGTAATATTCTATTGTATATATGTATCGCATCTTTATACACTCTCTGTTGCTGGACATTTAGGACACTTCCATGTCTTGCCTATTGTAAATAGCATTGCAGTGAATATTGGGGTGCTTGTATATTTTTGAATTATGATTTTCTCCAGATATATGCCCAGGAGTGGGATTGCTAGGTTATATGGTTGCTGGTGGTGGTTTAGTTCCTAAGTCGTGTCCAACTCTTGCTTACCCTCTGTCCATGGGATTCTCCAGGCAAGAATACTGGAGTGGGTTGCCATTTCCTTCTCCAGGGGTTCTTCCTGACCCAGAAATAGAACCCAGGTCTCCTGCATCACAGGCAGATTCTTTACCAACTGAGCTATGAGGGAAGCCCTGCTATTTTCAGTTTTTTAAGGAATCGCCAAAAAAAAAAAAAAAAAAAAAAAGGAATCGCCATAGTAGCTGTACCAATTTACTTTCCCATCAACAGTGTAGGAGGGTTCCCTTTTTTTCACACCTCCTCCGGGCATTTATTGTTTCTGGATGGTCATTTTGACTGGTATTAAATGATACCTCTTTGTAGTTTTGATTTCATTTCTCTAATAATTAGTGATGTGTTAAGCATCTTTTCATGTGCTTTTTAGCCATCTGTCTTCTTTAAAGAAATGTTTATTTAGATCTTATGTGCTTTTTTTTTTTTTAACTGAATTACTTGCTTTTTTGATATTGAGCTGTCTGTACATTTTGGAGATTAATCTCTTGTTGGTTCCTTCATTTGCAAATATTTTCTTCCATTTCGAGGGTTATCTTTTCATTTTGTTTATGGTTTCATTTGCTATACAAAAACTTTTAATTAGGTCCCTTTTCTTTATTTTTATTTTCATTACTCTAGGAGGTAGATTGAAAAAGATCTTACTGTAATTAATGTCAGAGTGTTCTGCCTATGTTTTTCTCTAGGAGTTTTTTAGTATCTGGCCTTGCATTTAGGTGTTTAACCCATTTTGAGTATTTTTGTCTATGGTGTTCATTCTTTTACATTTGCTATCCAGTTTTCCCAGAACCACTTTGTGAAGAGACTGTCTTTTCTCCATTATATATTGTTGCCTCCTTTGTCATAGATAAGGTAGCCATAGGTATATGGGTTTATCTCTGGACTTTCTACCTGTCCATTGACCTATACTCTGTTGTTGTGCCAGTACCATACTATTTTGACTGCTCTAGCTTTGTAATCCTGTCAGGGGCCTGATTGCTCCAGCTCCGTTTTTCTTTCTCAAGATTACTTTGGTTATTCATGGTCTTTCATGTTTCCATACAAATTGTAAAATATTTTGTAATTCTGTGGAAAATGCCATTGTTAATTTGATAGGGTTTACATGGAATCTGTAGATTGCTTTGGGTAGTGTCATCATTTTCATAATATTGATTCTTCCAGTCCAAGAACATGGTATATCTCTCCATCTGTTTGTATCATCTTTCATTTCTTTCATCAGTATCTTATAGTTTTCTGAGTACAGATCCTCTGCCTCCTTACGTAGGTGTTTTATTCTTTTTGATGTGATGGTAAATGGGATTGTTTCCTTGAATTCACTTTCAGGTCTTTTGTTACTAGTGTATGGGGATGCCAGATATTTCTGTTAATTAATCTTGTATCCTCCCAGTTTACCAAATTCACTGAAGAGTTCTAGTGGTTTTCTGGTAGCATCTTTAGGATTTTCTGTGTATAGTATCATGTTATCTGGAAAGAGTGAATTTTACTTCCTCTTTTCCAATTTGGATTCCTTTTATTTCTTTTTCTTCTCTGATTGCCATGGCTAGGACTTCCAAAATTATGTTGAATAAAAGTGTTGAGAGTGGACATCCTTGTCTTGTTCCTGATCATAGAAGAGATGCTTTCAGTTTTTCACTGTTGAGAATGATGTTTGCTGTGGGTTTGTTGTATATGGCCTTTATTATGTTGCGGTAGGTTCCCTCTATCGGAGAAGGCAATGGCAACCCACTCCAGTACTCTTGCCTGGAAAATCCCATGGATGGAGGAGCCTGGTAGGCTGCAGTCCATGGGGTCGTGAAGAGTTGGACATGACTGAGTGACTTCACTTTCCCTTTTCCCTTTCATGCCTTGGAGAAGGAAATGGCAACCCACTCCAGTGTTCTTGCCTGGAGAATCCCAGGGATGGGGAAGCCTGGTGGGCTGCCATCTGTGGGGTCGCACAGAGTTGGACACAACTGAAGTGACTTAGCAGCAGCAGCAGGTTCCCTCTATTCCCCCTTTCTAGAGAATTTTTATCATAAATAGGTGTTGAATTCTGTCAAAAGCTTTTTCTGAACCTATTGAGATGACCATATGGTTTTTATTTTTCAATTTCTTGATGTTGTATCTCACTGATTGATTTCCAGATATTGAAAACTCTTTGCATCACTGGTGTAAATTCCACTTGATCATAGTGTCTGATCCTTTTAATGTGTTTTTAGATTCAATATGATCATGTTCTGTTGAGGACTTTTGCTTCTATGTTCATCAGTGATATTGGCCTATAATTTTTTTGTGTGATATCTTGGTCTGATTTTGATTTCAGTATGATGGTGGCCTTGTATTGGTAGAATGAGCTTGGGAATGTTCCTTTCTCTGAAATTTTTTTGGAAGAGTTTCAGAAGGGTAGCTGTTAACTCTTCTCTGCATGTTTGATAGAATTTGCCTGTGAAGTCACCTGATCCTGGATTATTTGTTTGTTGGAAGATTTCTAATCAGTTTCAATTTCAGTACTTGTGATTGGTCTGTTTGTATTTTCTATTTTTTCCTTGGTTTAGTCTTTAAAGGTTGTAACTTTATAAGAATTTGTCCATTTCTTCTAGGTTTTCAATTTTATTGGCATGTAGTTGCTTGTATTCTCCTTAAAATGCTTTGTATTTATGTGGTATCTGTTGTAACTTCTTTTTCATTTCTAATTTTATTGATTTGAATCCTCTCCTTTTATTCTTGTTGAGTCTTGCTGCAGTTGTTCAGTCACTAAGTTGTATCTCTTTGTGACACCTTGGACCCACAGCATGCCAGGCTCCCCTGTCCACTATCTCCTGGAATTTGCTCAGATTCATGTCCATCGAGTCAGTGATGCTATCTAACCATCTCATCCTTTGCTGTCTCCTTCTCCTTTTGCCTTGTCTTTTCCAGCATCAGGGTCTTTTCCAGTGAGTTAGCTTTTCACGTCCAGTGACCAAAGTAGTGGAGCTTCAGCTTCAGTCCTTTCAATGAATATTCAGGATGGTTTCCTTTAGGATTGATTGTTTTGATCTCCTTGCAGTCCAAGGGATTCTCCAACACCACAACTTGAAAGCATCAATTTTTTAGCACTCAGGCTTCTTTATGGTCCAACTCTCACATCTGTACGTGTCTACTGGAAAAACCATAGCTTTGACAGACCTTTGTTGGCCAAGTGATGCCTCTGGTTTTTAATACACTGTCAAGGTTTATCATAGCTTTCCTTCCAAGGAGCAAGCATCTTTTCTTTTTTCAAGTGTCTTTTAATTTCATGGCTGCAGTCACCATCCACAGTGATTTTGAAGCCCAAGAAAATAAAAGTCTGTCACTGTTTCCACTTTTTCCTCTTCTCTTTGCCATGAAGTGATGGGACCTGATGCCACGATCTTATTAGTTTTTTGAATGTTGAGTTTGAAGCCAACTTTTTTACTCTCCTCTTTCACCCTCATCAAGAAGCTCTTTAGTTGCTCTTCACTATCTGCCATTACAGTGGTATCATCTGCATATCTAAGATTGTTGATATTTCTGGCAATCTTGATTCCAGCTTGTGCTTCTTCCAGCCTGGCATTTTGCATGATGTACTCTGCGTGGAAGTTAAATAAGCAGGGTGACAACTCCTTTCCCAATTTTGAACCAGTCTGTTGTTCTGCATCTGGTTCTAACTGTTATTTCTAGACTTGCATACAGGCTTCTCAGGAGACAGGTAAGGTGGTCTAGTATTCCCATCTCTTTTAAGAATTTTCCACAGTTTGTTGTGATCCACACAGTAGAAGTCCATTAAGCAGAGGTAGATGTTTTTCTGGAATTTTTTTGTGTGATCCAGTGGATGTTGGCAATTTGATCTTTAGTTCTTCTGCCTTTTCTAAACCCAGCTGAAGGTTTATCAATTTTCTGGCTGAAGGTTTAATTTCATCTTCTCAGAGAACTAGCTTTTAGTTTCATTGACCTTTACTGTTTTCTTTATCTCTGTTTAATTTATTTCTGCTCTGGTCTTTATGATTTCTTTCCTTCTACTAATTTGGGATTTTGTTTGTTCTTTCTCTGGTTGCTTTAGGCATAAGTTTAGGTTGTTTATTTGAGGTTTTTCTTTTTTCTTGAGTAACATTATATTGCTGTAAACTCTCAAACCTGGTTTTGCTGTGTCCTCTGGGTTTTGGATCATAATGTTTTGTTGTCACTTGTCTCTACATTCTTTATTCCCTCTTTGACTTCTTCAGTGATCCATTGGTTATTTTGTTTAGCCTCTATGACTTTGTGTTTTTTAGTTTTTTTTTTTCCTGTAACTGATTCCTAATCTCATAGCGTTGTGATCAGAAAAGATGCCTGATATGATTTCAGTTTCCTTAAATGTACCAAGACTTGATTTGTGACCCAAGATGTGATCTGTCCTGGAGAATGTCCTATGTGCACCTGAGAAAAAGTGTATTCTGCTGCTTTCGGATGGAATGTTCCATAAGATAGCAGTTAAGTCTCTCTGGTCTAGTGTGTCATTTAAGGGTTGCATTTTTTTATTAATGTTCTAGCTGGATGATCTGTCCATTGGTGTAAGTGGGGTGTTAAAGTCTCCCATTATTAATGTGTTACTGTTGATTTCGCCTTTATGGCTGTTAGTATTTGCCTTGTATATTGAGGTGCTCCTGTGTTGAGTACAAGAAAAAGACCCGTGTATGCTGTCTACAAGAGACCCACTTTAGACCTGGGGACACATATAGACTGAAAGTGAAGGGATAGAAAAAGATATTGCATGCAAATGAATCAAAAGAAAGCTGGAGTAGCAATACTCACATTGAGACAAAATAGACTTTAAAATAAAGACTGTTATAAGAGATAAGAGTTTCCCTAGTGGCTCAGACTCTGGTAAGGAGTCTGCCTGCAATGCAGGAGACCTGGGTTCGATCCCTGGGTTGAGAAGATCCCCTGGAGGAGGGCATGGCAGTCCACTCTAGTATTCTTGCCTGAAGAATTCCATAAACAGAGGAGCCTGGTGGACTGCGGTCCATGGGGTCACAAAGTTGGACATAACTGAGCGGCTAATAAGAGGAAATAACAATTGTAAATATATACATGCACCCAACATAGCAGTAACTCATTGTATTTTTCATCCTTTTGATTGCGGTCATTCTACTAGATATGAAGTGGTATCTAACTGGGATTTTGGCTGCCATTTCCCAAATGGTTAATGATATTCATCATGTTTTTGTGTGCTTATTGGCCATTTGTATATCTTTGGGAGAATGTCTGTTCAAATCCTCTGCCCATTTTTCTTTCAAGTGAGTCTTTTTATTGTTGAATTATAAGAGGTTATTTGATACATTATGTATACAAGTTACTTAAAGACAAATGATTGGCCTTTGAAAAACATGTTTTCTCCCAGTTTGTGGTCTATCTTTTTTAATGCTGTCTTTTGGAGAACAGTTATTAATTTTTATGAATTCCAATTTTTCTTTTTGGTGTATCTAAAGGAAGCCTCTGCCTATTCCAGACTTGTGAAAAGTTATTCCTGTTTTCATCTGAGTGATTCATAGTTTTGGGGTACATATGGTGATGTGATGCGTTTAAATAATACCTAATACCTATATTTTAAATTTCTAGTTGTGATAAAACCTACATGATGGGAAGTTTACCATCTTAATCTCTTTTTTAATGATTTTATTTATTTTTGGCTGTCCAGGGTCTTCACTGCTGCTTGGGCTTTTCTCTAGTTGCAGCAAGCACGGTCTGCTCTCTAGCTGTGGCACATGGGCTTCTCGTTGCAGTGGTTTTTCTTGCGGAGCACAGGCTCTAGGGTGCACGGGCTTCAGTAGTTGCGGCTCCCAGGCTCTAGAGCACAGGGTCAGTGAGTGTGGCGTGCTGGCTTAGGTTCCCGAGGCATGTGGGATCTTCCCTGACCAGGGATCGGACTCACAGCTCCTGCACTGGCACTCGGGTTCCCCACCACTGATCCCCCGGGGAAGCCCTCGGGCATATTTTAGATTCTCGTTTTCTATACACATGCCTAGTGAGAGAGGCCAGGATCAAGAAGCCTGAGAGCTGGGAGTCCTGGGCCACAGTTCTGGCTCTGCTGTCAAAAGCTCTGGGGCCTCTGGCAAGTGCCTCCTGCTGCCTCAGTGGTGTCCAACTCTTGCGACCCCGTGGACTGTAGCCCACCAGGCTCTTCTGTCCATGGGATTCCCCAGGCAAGAGCACTGGAGTGGACTGCCATTTCCTTCTCCAAACCGTTTTTAGGGATACAGATCAGCAGTGTTAAGTAGCTCACCTTGTTATGCAGCCATTCTCTGGAGCTCTTCTCATCTTGGAAAACAGAGACTCTTTACCAATTAAACTGTCCCCCATCTCCCTGTCCTCCAGTTCTGCTATGTAGAGCACTGTTTTCTCGTTTCAAGTGTTTGTTAGCTGTTTGTAGATCTTCTCTGGAGAAATGTCTATTCAAGGTCTTTGCCCACTTTTATATAAAAGGCATTGCTTGATCTTTTTTTTTCAATTAAATTCTGGTTCTTTTCATTTTCTAGATATTAACTTGTTACCACATATATGATTTGAATATATTTTCTCCCATTTCATTTCACTCTGTTGGTTGTGTTCTTTTGATGTGTAGTTTTTTTTTTTTAATAATAGTCCAGTTTATCTGTTTATACTTTTGTTGCCTGTGCCAAGAAATAATTCCAGTCCAAGAAAGCTCTTCCCCTAAATTTTCTCCTAGGAGTTGTATCATCTTCTTATGTTTAGCTCTCTGTTCCAGTTTGAGTTGATATGTGTAAGGTTAGGGTCCGGTCTCAGTCTTTTGCACATGGATGTCCAGTTTTCCAAACACCGTTGACAAGACTGTTGTTTCCTCATTGAATGGTCTTCTTCCTTGTTGAAAGTTATTTGCCCATCAACACTAGGGTTTATTTCTGGGCTCTTTATTCCTTTGCACTATGTGTCTGTCTTTATGCCATTGCCACACTGATTTGATTACTGTAGTTTTCTGTTAAGTTTTGAAATCAAGAAGTACAGACTTCCAACTTTGTTATTTGTCAAAACTGTTTTGGCTGTTCAGAGTCCCTTGAGATTCCATGTGAATTTTAGAATGGACTTTTCTATTTCTTAATGAATACCAGTGGGATTTTGATGGGGAATATTTTGAATCTCTACACTTTGAATAGTATTGGTGTCTTAACAATACAGAGTTTTCCAATCCATTCATATAGGATGTCTTCTCATTTACTTCTGTCTTTAATTTCAGCAACATTTTATAGTTTTCAGAGTTATAAGACTTTTATGTCCTTGGTTAGGTTTATTCCTAATTATTTTACTCTTTTTGATGCTGTTGTAAGTGGAATTTAAAAAATTTTTCTTTTCAGAGTTTTCATGAAGTGATGGATTAACAGGTAATTTTTACTGTTAAGTATATCAGAAAAGTCAATAGGATGTTGATTTCTTCACTAAGGTGTAGTTGATTTACAATGTTTTATAAGTTTCAAGTGTAAAACACAGGGATCAGAATTTTTATAGATTATAATCCATTTCAAGTTTTTATAAAATATTGGCTCTGTTCTCTGTGCTGGATAATATATCCTTGTAATGTATTTATTTTTTACATAGTAGTTTGTACTTTTTAATCCACTACCCATCTTGCTCCTCCTCCTTCTGTCTCCCTAGGGATAACCACTAGTTTGTTCTCTATTATATCTGTAAGTCTGGTTTTTATTCTGTTAATTCATTTTATTTTTTAGATTCCACATATAAATTATATAGTATTTCTCTGTCTTATTTCATTAAGATTAATAGTCTCCAGGTTGATCTACCTTGTTACAGATAGCAGAGTGTCATTGTTTTTTATGGCTGAGTAGTAGTCTATCGTGTCTTTATGATGCCTTTATCTATCTGTTGAAGAACACTTAACGTTCCTTCCATAGTTTGGCTATTGTAAATAATGCTGCTAAGAACATGAGGGTACATGTATCTTTTCAGATTAGTGTTTTCATTTTCTTTGGCTATATACTCAGAAGTGGAATTGCTGAGTTATATGGTAGATCTGTTTTTAGTTTTTTAAGCAGTCTCCATACTGTTTTCCATAGTGACTGCACCAGTTTACATTCCCACCAACAGTGTACAGGAGTTCCCCTTTTTTCCACATCCTCACCAACATTTGTTACTTGTGTTCTTTTTGATGATGCCAATTCTATCTTAAGGTTTTGATTTGCCTTTCTCTGATGATTACTGATATTGAGCACATTTTCATGTGCCCATTGGCCACCTGTATGTTGTCTTTGGAAAAATATCTATTCAGGTTTTCTGCCCATTTTTAAATCAGGTTATTTGTTTGTTTGATGTTGAGTTGTAGGAGCTGTTTATATATTTTGGATATCAACCCCTGCTTGGTCACATCTTTTTCAAGTATTTTCTCTTGTTCAGAAGGTTGTCTTTTCATTTTGTCGATACTTTCCTTTGCTCTGCAAAAGTTTATTTAATTGGGTCCCATTTGTTTATTCTTGTATTTGTTTCCTTTGCTTTCAAAGGCAGATCTAGAAAAGTATTGCTACAGTTTGTCAAAGAGTGTTCTATGTTCTAGGATTTTTTTTTTTATGGTTTCCAGTCTTACACTTGGGTCTTTAATCTATTTTGATTTTATCTTCGTATGCAGTGAGAGAAAGTGTGCTGATTTCATTCTTTTGCATGTAGCTGTCTGGTGTTCCTAGCACCACTTATTAAAGAGACTATCTTTTCCCCGTTGTATGTTCTTGCTTCCTCTGTCATAGGTTAACTGGCCATGTGTGTGGGGGATTATTTCTGGGCTCTCTTTTCTGCTCCATCGTGCTGTGTATGTTTTTTGCCAGCACCGTAACGTTTTGATGACTGAATCTTTGTAGTATAGTCTGAAGTCAGGGAGTAGTGTAACTCCAGCTCTGTTACTCTTTCTCAAGATTGGTTTGGCTATTTGGGGTCTTTTGTTTCCATACAAGGTTTAGATTTAATTGTCCTAGTTCACGAAAAGTGCCATTGGTATTTTGATAAAGGCTTCACTTGTGGCTCAACTGGTAAAGCATCTGCCTGCAGTGTGGGAGACCTGGGTTCGATCCCTGGTTTGGGAAGATCTCCTGGAGAAGGGAAAGGCTACCCACTCCAGTATTCTGGCCTGGAGAATTCCAGTACCAAAAATGCCATTGGTATTTTGATAAGGAATGCACTGAATATGTAGATTGCCTTGGGTAGTGTGGTCACTTTAACAGTATTCTTCCAGTCCATGAACACAGTATATTGTTCCATCTATTTGTGTCATCTTCAGTTTTTTCCCTCACTGTCTCACAGTTTTCTGAGTAATGGCCTTTTATCTCCTTAGTTAGATTTAGTGCTAGGTATCTTATTCTTTTTGATGCAGTGGTAAATGGAATTCTTAAGTTCTTATTCTGAAAGTTCATTGTTAGTGTAGAGAAATATATTTCTGTATATTTTTGTCTTGCAGTTTTACTGAATTCATTGGTAAGCTCTAGTAGTTTTTTGGTGGTGTCTTTAGAATTTTCTATATATAGTGTCTGTAGTCTGCAAAGAGGGATAGTTTTACTTCTTCCTTTCCAGTTTAATCTCTTTTTATTTTCTGTTTCTTATCTGGTTGCTGTGGGTAAGACTTTGAATAGTATTTTGAATAATAGTTGTGCATTTTCCTATTCCTGATCTTAGAGGAAATACTTTTAGCTTTTCACTGTCAAGTGTGATGTTAGCTATAGGCTTATTATATATGGCCTTTATTACACTGAGGTTATTCCCTCTGTAGCTACTTTCCAGAGAGTACCATGAATGATGTTGAATTTTGTTAAAACCTTTTTCTGTGTGTATTGAGATGATCATATGAGTTTTTGTTTTTTGGTCATGTAATTTTTATTTTTCAGTCTGTTAATGGGGTATGTTACATTGAATGATTTGCAGATAGTGGACCATCCTTCCTCCCAGAGATAAACTCCATATGATCATGGTGTATGATCTTTTTAATGTGTTGTTGAATTCAGTTTGCTGTTTTGTTGAGGATTTTTACATGGTTTCATGATTTTGACTTGTAATTTTCGTTTCTGTGATATCTTTGTCTACTTTTAGTATCAGGGTGATGCTGCTGGCTAGAATGATTCTGGAAGCATTCATTCCTCTGCAATTTTTTGGAACAGTTTGAGAAAGATGGGTGTTAACACTCTTCTAAATGTTTAGTAGAATTCACCTGTAAAGCCATTTGGTCCTGGACTTTTGTTTTTTGGGAGTTTTTATTATTGATTCAACCTAATTACTGGTAATTGGTCTATTCATACTTTTTTTTTTTTTTAAGTTCTACCCTTTATTGCTACCAACCCATCTCCCTCCACCCTCGTGCACACATGCTCAGCCATGCAACCCTATGGACTGTAGCCCGCCAGGCTCCTGTGTCCATGGACTTTTCCAGGCAAGAATACTGGAGTGGGTTGCCATTTCCTTCTCCATATTCGTACTTTTTATTTATTCCTGGTTCAGTCTTGGGAGATTGTACATTTCTAGGAAATTTTCCATTTCTTTTAGGTTGTCCATTTTATTGGCATGTACTTTGTGATATAGTCTTATGACCCTATGTATTTCTGTGGTGTCAGTTGTAATGTCTTTTTCACTTGTAATTTTATTGATTTGGGTCTTCTGTCTAGATGAGTCTGGCTAAAGGCTTATATATTTTATCTTTTCAAAGAACCAGATCTTAGTTTTATTGATAATTTCTATTTTTTTCTTAGTCTCAATTTCATTTATTTCTTCTCTGATCTTTATGATTTCTTCCTTTCTACTAACTTTGGGTTTTGTTTTTTCTCTGGTTCCTTTAGGTGTAAGGATAGATTGCTTATTTCAGATTTTTCTTATTTCCTGAGATAAGCTATTGCTATAAACTTCCCTCTTTAGAACTCCTTTTGCAGTATCCCACAGATTTTGGATCATTGTGCTTTTTGTTTTCCACTTATGTTTTGATTTCCTCTTTGATTTCTTTAGTGATCCATTGCTTGAATAGTAGCATATGGTTTTGCCCCTACATGTTTGTGTTGTTTGGCAGTCTTCTTCGTGTAGTTTATTTCTAGTCTCATAGAATTGTGGTCAGAAAAGATGTTTAGGGATTTTAATTTTCTTAAATTTGTCAAGGCTTGCTTTATTGCCTAGCATGTCATCTGTCCTGAAAAATGTTCCATGTTCTCTTGAAAAGAATGCATTCTCCTTCTCTTGGCTAGAATGTTCCATATATATTAAGTCCATCTGGTTTAATGTCATTTAAGGCCAGTGTTTCCTTATTGATTTTCTTTCTGGATGATCTCTTGATGGAGTTGAGATATAAAAGTCCCTACTGTTATTATGTTACTGATTGATGATGATTTGCACCTTTTTGTAAAAGCCTTTGACTGTGTGGATCACAATAAACTGTGAAAAATTCTGAAAGAGATGGGAATACCAGACCACCTGACCTGCCTCTTGAGAAACCTATATGCAGGTCAGGAAGCAACAGTTAGAACTGGTCATGGAACAACAGACTGGTTCCAAATAGGAAAAGGAGTACGTCAAGGCTGTATATTGTCACCCTGCTTATTTAACTTAAATAAAGAGTACATCATGAGAAACGCTGGGCTGGAAGAAGCACAAGCCAGAATCAAGATTGCTGGGAGAAATATCAATAACCTCAGATATGCAGATGACACCACCCTTATGGCAGAAAGTGAAAAACTAAAAAGCCTCTTGAAAGTAAAATAGGAGAGTGAAAAAGTTGGCTTAAAGCTCAACATTCAGAAAACTAAGATCATGGCATCTGGTCCCGTCACTTCATGGGAAATAGATGGGGAAACAGTGTCAGACTTTATTTTTCTGGGTTCCAAAATCACTGCAGATGGTGATTGCAGCCATGAAATTAAAAGACGCTTACTTCTTGGAAGGAACGTTATGACCAACCTAGATAGCATATTAAAAAGCAAAGACATTACTTTGCCAACAAAGGTCCGTCTAGTCAAGGCTGTGGTTTTTCCAGTGGTCATGTATGGATGTGAGAATTGGACTGTGAAGAAAGCTGAGCACTGAAAAATTGATGCTTTTGAAGTGTGGTGTTGGAGAAGACTCTTGAGAGTCCCTTGGACTGCAAGGAGATCCAACCAGTCCATCCTAAAGGAGATCAGTCCTGGGTGTTCATTGGAAGGACTGACGCTGAAGCTGAAACTCCAATACTTTGGCCACCTCATGCGAAGAGTTGACGCATTGGAAAAGACCCTGATGCTGGGAGGGTTGGGGGCAGGAGGAGAAGGGGGCGACAGAGGATGAGATGGCTGGATGGCATCACCGACTCAATGGACATGAGTGTTGAGTAAACTCTCGGAGTTTGTGATGGACAGGGAGGCCTGGCGTGCTGCAATTCATGGGGTCGCAAAGAGTCGGACACGACTGAATGACTGAACTGAACTGAGGTACTTCTATCTTGGGTGAAAAGTGAAAGTGTTAGTCACTCAGTCGTGTCCAACTCTTTGCAATTCCATGGACTATAGAGCACCAGACTCCTGTCCATGAGATTCTCCAGGCCAGAATACTGGAGTGGGTTGCCATTCCCTTCTCCAGGGGATCTTTCCAACCCAGGGATCAAACCTGGGTCTCCCGCATTGCTCCCACATTGCAGGCAGATTCTTTACCATCTGAGCCACCAGGGAAGCCCCTCTTATCCTGAGTGCATATATAACAGTTGTCATATCTTCTTGGTCTCTTTGTCATTATAAATGTCCTTCTTTGTCTCTTGTTAGTCTTCATTTTAAAGGTTTTTGTGGGCCTGGCCTAAGTATTGCTACCCCATCTTTGTTTTGATTACCATTTGCATGAAATACCTTTTCCCATTTCCTTTCTGTGTGTCTAAAGTCGGAAGTGTGTGTGTTATAGTCAATGTATATATATATTGGGTCTTGTTTTTCTGTTCCTCAGCCACTCTTGTCCTTTTAAATTGGAGGATAATTGCATTACCGTGCTGTGTTGGTTTCTGCCCTGTAGCAGTCATGAATCAGCCATGAGTATATACATGTCCCCTCCTGTTAAGCCTCCCTCCCCCTCCACCCCATCTCACCCCTCCTGGTTGTCACCGAGCACCAGGCTGAGCGCCCCGCGTTGTGCAGCTTCCCACCCGCCGTCTGTTTCACACGCGGTGACACAGGCCCCCAGCGCATCCCGCCTCTCTGCCTCTGCTGCGCCCACGAGTCTCAGCACCCAGCATCCTGTTCTGCACGCGGGCATGTCAGTACCATCCTTCTGGATTTCCATATACATACGTGTGCACTGATATGTTTCTTCCTTTCTGATTTACTTCTCTGTACAGCAGGCTCTAGGTTTATACACCTCACTAGGACTGACTCAAATGTGTTCATCTTTATGGCTGAGTTTCCATTGTATATATGTACCACATCTTTATTCATATGTTAATGGGCATCTGGGTTGCTTCCATGTCCTATTGTAAATAGTCCTGCAGTGGACATTGGGGTACATTTATCTTTTTGAATTATGATTTTCTCAGGGCATATGCCCAGTAGTGGGATTGCTGGGTCATACGGCAGTTTTAGTTCTAGATTTTAAAGAAATATCCATCACTGTCTTTTAATTGGAGCATTTAGCTCATTAGTTGTTTGGGATTGTTTTCGTAGTTCTTTTTTGTTCCTCTTCCTTCTTTTGTTTTCTTCCTTTGTGATTTGACAACTGTCTTCAGAGTTATGATTCCTCTTTTTTTGTGTGTATGTACATTATTTTTTCGTGTATGTACATTATTTCATATATAAGTTGCTAATCTCATAACTTCTAATGCATTGTAACTAACCCTGCATTTTTGCTCCTCTCCCTCAACAACTACTGGTTTTCATATTTTAAATATTTATGTAACCAGTAACTACTTATTGAGGATATAGATGATTTTACTACTTTAACCTCCTACTAGCTTTGTACATGGTTAATACATTATTGACTAGAGACACATTAACATGTCTTTTGTTACCCAAAGGTTTCGGACTGACCAGAGACATTTCAACATTTACTTACATAACAAATCACCAGCCACAGGCATTAGTTTCTGCAAAATTTCCCTGGTCAGTAAGGTATTAATTTACTGACTTTAGCAGTGAGCTTTTTCCTTTCGTGATTCTCATTTTTCTCCTCCTAGCTTTTTCTTTCTCACTTAGAGAAGTTCTTTTAAAGCTGGTTTTGTGGTGCTTGAAGTCTTTAAATAGCTTTTGCTTGTCTGTAAAACATTTGCTCTCTCCATCAAACCAGAATGAAAGCTTTGCTGGGTGGATTATTATTAGTTTGTAGGCTTTTCCCTTTTATCACTTTAAATATATTGTGCCACTGCCTTTTTTCTTGCAGAATTTTGGGGCCTGCCCACTGGGTGTGTGAGGCTAATCCCAATAAGGGTATTTTTATAATTTATCAATTAACTATAAAGGCAATCATGCATAAGTAGCATCCAGATCAGTGGAATATTGTCTGAACCCTCGGTATTGCCTGACATTCTTCAGAGACCCTCTTGCTCACCCCCAGAGAAAACTACTGTCCTGGTGTTTGTCATGCATGCTGTTAAGCTTGCCTTCTCCCTTGAGCCTGTTGAATTTGATTCCTTATAATGTATTTAGCTGATTATACAGAGAAAATCAATAGTCTAGTAATAGGTAAGATTTCAGTTGATCAAAAACATCTTTCCCTTGAGTAAACGTTTTTGAGTAGCTCCTGTGTGAGGCATTATACTTGCTGTTGTAACTCAAAGTAACATACTGGACAAAGTAAAAGGTAAGTAACATGATGAACGAGATATACATAATATAATAGGTATATATTCAAGACTGAGTAGGGGAACTTTTTTTTTAAGGATCAGCTCATTTTGTGGATAAAAATTACCTTAAAAGAGGGCAATCTGTCTGAAATGGGCCTTGAAAAGAGGAATAAGAGAGCTGAAGGGAAGTGGTCTAGATCAGAATGAACTCAACACATGGACCAGGGCTGTGATTATGTGGATGGAAATTATGGGATGTATTGAAGAGACAGGATCTTAGTGGCTGATGGGCTGTGGAGGGACAGGGAGGAAGGTGACCCAGGGTGGAAGGGGAGATCGTTTTCCTAGGAGCTCAGCTAGTCTGGAGGACAGAATGGGAGTTTGGTGTTGAAATGCTGTGTTTGGGATACCAATGAGACACTCAGGTAGAATGGCTGGCATGTGGTTGATGTTCAGATGAGTCTGGACAGAGTCTAGGATGGATCTGGAAATTTGAGGGTCATTAGCAAATTATTCAGTAACTGCTTACCAAATAATTGGTAATTTATTCTATATGAATGACTAACAAGATTTTTCAGGAGGAGCATATGAAGTGTGATAGAAGAAACCTAGGGACCGCCACAGTGTTGGTGATTGGTGGGGCCAACAGCCAATGGAAGTGAGGAGGGATGGTCAGCGGCAGAGGAGGATCAGGAGAGGGAGCCACAGAGGCCAAGAGCGAGGTGAGCACCGGGGAGGCAGGGATGCAGTGCCACACCCCTGCCTCCACCTCTCCTCACTGAGAACAGGCACCGTTCCTCTTCTCTTCAGCCTGGCTTGTGTGTCAAAAGGGTACAACAGAGAGTAATTAATTGTAGACCTGCCTGGACTGGCCAAAAAGGCCCACTGGAAATCTGACGCAGGAAGGAGTCAGTGCAAAGTAGTGCGGAGCCCAAAGGGGGTCCGAGGTGGGGACTTGGGAGTGTGGAATCTGTGTCAGAGCCTACGTAGTGAGGGCGGTAAGAAGACGACAAAGTTCTTACCCATCTGCCCAACCTCAGACTGGGGAGAGGCCTCTCCCCCGAGGGGCAAAGGCTAGGCTGTGGGCGCGGGAAGCGTCTCTGTAGCCCCCTCACGGGGCCCTGCTGCAGTTCAGGACACAGCAGGGCCCCACCTGCGCTCCCCACTGGACCCCCACCTGACGTCCCGACACTGTGGGCTGACCCTTGGGCCTACCTGTGGGTGTCAGCAGCCACAGTCGGTATAAACAAAGCACTGGATGGTCTGTTCTGGCCGGTGCTCTTTTGCGTCCAGGACCCTGTTGGGAGCACGGAGTGTGCTAAATAGAAGTTTCCATCTCTCCAGTCACTCCCCGCCTCCAGTGCCTGCGCTGCTGGGTGCTCATGGGAATTAAAGGCAGATCTTACCTCTGAGAGACTTAATTTTCATTTCTGTTTTCCTTACTCAAATTCTCGATTTGATCCACTGTAAATGTAATTACTTCCTACTTTTGGAAAGGTTCTCTGAGAGGAGGGTACATTTAAAAGTATATAAAGAGCCATCACCACCTGTAGGGCAGCCCCCCTGAGCAGTGTGGGGCAGGTCAGCACCCTGAGCTGTGCTGTCTCAGGGAGCTTTGTGCTCCTGGCCTAGGGTTCGTATACTGCAGAGCAGTACCCGCAGTAAAAACTTCAGAGAGGCTTGTAAAGGAAGACATTTGGGGGAAGGAAGAGTTGGTTCACTTCCACATGGAGAGTTTCACAAGGGCTTCTTGCCAGAAGGTGCTGGCCCCCTAAAGGATGTCCAGACGTGAGGCCCGGCCCTTCTGCTGGCCCAGAACAGAAGGCAGTGCTGGGACTCTGCCACCTGATGGGGGACGGGGGTCACCCTGTGCAGGAAGTGCAACCTCAGGACTACAGCACAGGAGTGCCTGAGGCTGTGGGTGGATACTGCAAGGAGCCGTCAAAAATGGTTCCAACGCACTGGTTGATATTTCAGCAAAGAACATAGAATGTAAATTGGTGCAGCCACTACTGAAAGCAGTGCGCAGCTTCCTTAAACCAAAAATAGAGTTACCATATGATGCAGCAATCCCACTCCTGGGCATGTATCTGGAGAAAACTAACTCAGAGATACATGCATCCCAGTGTTCACGGCAGCGCTGTTTACAATAGCCAAGGCATGGAAGCAACCTAAATGTCCATCAGCAGATGAATGGATAAATATGTGATGTGTGTGTATGTGTACACAATGGAATACTACTCAGAATAAAAAAAGAATGAAATAATGCCATTTGCAGCAACATGGGTGGACCTTGAGATTATCAAAGTCAGACAGAAACATATCACCTACATGTGGAATCTAAAATATGGTACAAATGAACTTACAGAACAGAAGTAGGAACTTCCCGGATGGTCCAGTGGTTAAGGCTCCATGCTCCCAAAGCAAGTGGCTCCATGCTCCCAAAGCAGGCGGCCCAGGGTTTGATCCCTGGTCAAGGAACTAGATTCCACGTGCTGCAGTACAGCCATAATTTTAAAAAGCGCACACACAGAAACACTCTGACGTATAAAACCTGTGGCTACTGTAGGAGAAGTGGGCAGAGGGGCAGGAGTTTGGGGTGAACATATACACATTACTATATATAGTACAGGGAACTATATTCAGTACCTTGTGAAGGCCTCTAGTGGAAAATACGAAAGACCATATATACACAGAAACATGACTGAGTCACTGCTGTATAGGAGAAAATAGCACAACATTGTAAATCAACTGTGTCAAAACAGTTTTTTAAAAAAGGAGACTGGTTAGAACAGCCTTCAAGAAAGTTATAAAAGGAAGGGCCTTTTCAAAAGCACCCTTTCAACAGGATTGTTTTTGTCCTCAGCAAAATGACAAACAGGAACTCCTAACAGCCAGTTCCTCTTAGCTTCCTCAGATCAGAACCTCCCTGGTCACTGCCCCTAGAACCAAGCAGCCCAGCTGAGCCAAGTCACCCACTACAGGCGGGAATGGAAGCCCCAGGGTGGCATCGAGGAGGGGCAGCAGGAAGTGCCTGGTGACCACGGCCAGGGTCTTAAAACTTCTCACCTTCTCTTTAAAGAAGCAACACTCGGGCTGGCTTAGAGGAGGGAGTCGTGCTGACTGCCGCAAATACAACTCATGCCTTATGCCAAAAATAATTCCAGATGAATTGCTCTAGATGTAAAGCAAACCATCAAAGTTCTAGAGTAAGAACAGGTGAGTATTTTTTACATAACCTCAGTATCAGAGCAAAGGCAGGAACCACAGATGGATTTAAACTGTGGGTGTGCAAGGAGACGAGCACAGTGCTCTGCAGTGAGGACCCAGTATGACAGCCTCTTTGTGGACAAGGATGGGGCCAGTCACCTCCACTGGGGAAGCCAGGACTCATTTCAGAATAAGCAGCAAAATGAAGACGGGTGTACATCATCACATAGGATGTTTTCACTTCTGTAGACCCCTGCCTGGGCTTCCCCAGTACCTCAGCAGTAATGAATCCACCTGCAGTGCAGGAGACGTAAGAGCTGGGGCTTCGATCCCTAAGTCAGGAAGAGCCCCTGGAGGAGGGCACGGCAACCCACTCCAGTATTGTCTGGAGAATTCCATGGACAGAGGAGCCTGGCAGGGTATGGTTCATAGGGTCACAGAGAGTCAGACACACCTGAAGCAGCTTAGCACGCAGCCCCATACCTACCGTCAATGAAACCAAGACAACTGACAAATAGGTTTTTTAAAAAACTGCAAAATATGACAAGAATATAGTATGTATTAAAAACAGTCATGTGAAAAAGACCAACAGTCGAAGTTATAAAAGTAGAAGTGTGAATATAGTATAAAAGCTGTTCAGTTTCAGAGTAATCAGAGGAACAGAAGTGAAACAAGGGGCCATCTCCAGCTCTGATGAGAAGGAAAGGCTGGTGTTCCAGGCGGCAGGTTAACGTTCTGTGAGTACTGTGGTAATATCAAAAGTCCAAAAACTTGAGACCGTCTGTCCTTTAGCTGCACGTTTCTGCTGCCAGGAGTCTGTCCGAGGGGGACCCCGGTCAGCTGTGCCAGGCACAAGGTGCAACGCAGCGAGCAACCAGCCCGCGGGCGGCGCTCCAGCAAGTCACGGCCGCCGGCCACACTCGTGGACGCGGGCGGACACGTGCAGAGCGAGCTACCACCCAGCAAGGCGTGACGCCAGCCCCCTCCCCTCTGCCCGCCGCGTCCACACTGAACACAGAGCTGAGGCGTCCTGCTGTCTCCTGCTGGAGGCATGAGGGGCTTTTTCTCTGGTACTCACTGTGCACACGTGGTCCATTGGTGGAGGGCACAGTGACCTCGGTTCCTGGGACAGGAAGGCAGGGCAGCAGGGCCTTGAGCTCACCTCTTCTCACGAGCACGCCCAGACCACAGCTGCCTGCTGAACACCATCGATGAGACCAGAACCAGAAGACACTCCACGGCCACAGACAGAGGAGCCGCAACAAGATGGGAAGGGAGGGACACTGGCAGCACAATTAAATCGCACGTCCCCGGTGGTCAGCCCGCAGCTCACACACTGCAGAGGTTCCCCATAAGAGTGAGTTCTGACCCCCAGGTCAGGCTCCCCAGCCTGGGGCTCCAGCTTTGGGAAGAGGAGCCCCCA
The DNA here is from genome assembly GCF_963930625.1 of Muntiacus reevesi. Lineage (NCBI taxonomy): Eukaryota > Metazoa > Chordata > Mammalia > Artiodactyla > Cervidae > Muntiacus > Muntiacus reevesi. The sequence goes on from NC_089251.1 coordinate 97,675,436, forward strand.
GAGCATCTGGCTTTGAAAGCCAGCAGGCCTTAATTGCAGGAACTCCACTCAGGGTGCACACAAAATCTGGCACGCAGACAGGGCTATAAACAAGAATCTGTTTACAGACACCACACACTCAATGCAGTGCCCATCAGGGATGGTCCAGCCAGGTGCTGGCCCCAGGACCATCCTCGGGTGACAATGACTCAGGCCAGGTGTCATGTTGTCAGTTGTTTATTGTCATTCTAAAGACTCGCACATTTATAGCATACATGGCTTTGAATGAGCTAAGAATATATAAAACAGTAACTATATGTTTATTAATACTGTCCAAAACAAATAAATAAAAGTATCTTAATGCACTAAGCTTGGCAAATACAATTGTGTAGGGACAAAACTACTGTACAATGTTTGTACATGTTTTAAAGGAAACCAAAGGCAGCTGTGCTGCAGACGCTTTGACAGAACCCGAGTTTTCAGTACATCTCAACATTTCTAGGTGGGAGCCTTATAAGGAACACTGGATGGAACCCTTGTTTTACAGAAACCTGGACCACTGCCTGTCCTCTGCAGTGGGAAACCCAAAAGCGCCCATGTGACCCGAGGCGCTGCGGCTGTTGCGGTGGGCAGCGTGGCCCCCCTCAGCGAGCATGCCCAGCGCTGCTGGGAGGCCCACTGTCACGCTAGAGCCAGGGAGCCACGCTCGTGGAATACTGCGGACAGAGTATCTCCTATGTGATTAGCCAAGGCTTAGACTCTTCTGGTGACCCTAATGTGTAGACAAAATTAGGAGAATGTTCACAGAAAGGTGCCACATGCAAAACTGAACAGATGACACAGCATTTGCTGTATTCCCTTTTGATAAATGCAGGTAATGCTCTTCAGACAAAAATCTGAAAGTTGTATGAATAACATTAAAAACTCAAGGGAATTTTTTAAAAGGTAGTGATGTTAAAGTGAGTACAGATGGAAATGTAGAGATAACTAGACAATGAATGGTGGAGGTGAAAGACTCAACCTGCCATCATGAAGCCATCTTTGGACAGGGGTGGACACAGCGGGAGAAGCCGACACCAGCGGTACAGTGGGCTTGCTGGGCAAGTTTCTCTGCCTCCACACACCTCACTGACTTGCCCTCCACGCCAGTTCACACTCACCAGTGGGCGTCGGGGAACAGCAGGCTCTGTGTGTGAACAGGCCTCTGAGGAGAAGGGGGTCTGTGAGGTCATCTGGTCTCACCCGTACCTGATGCCCACCCTCCATCCCTGCATGGGGTGGTCCTGCCTGTGCTCCCAGGCCCAAGTCTCTTACTTGTTGCCCGGTGGCATTTCTAAAGGAGCCCAAAGAATAACATTTAGAATTTCAGACACAGGAACTTCTTAAGGGTTCACAAATCTTTAGGATCAGTATGATGAATATGTGCCACATGTATTTCTTTTACAGCCTTTTAAATAACATGTAAACATAATGATAAAAAACAATTGAGAAAATGTATAAACCAAGAAAAAACTCTGCTCTGTGCAGATGACTCATCATCTTAGAATAGATGACCAAACATAATTTTCTATGAAATTCCTAAGTCTTATGGCCCATTAATCCCTTTCAAAATCTCATTTCAGGAGACAGTTCAACTTTCTCAACAGCCATCTTACATAATAGAATTGAGTAGAGGATAGTAACAATTATTGCAAACCTAAAGACACTTTCATCAGACATTCAAACATGATTGTATTATCTTCTCAAAGGCCAAAAAAATTTGAGAAACCCACCAGAGACCTACTTGTAAAATATTTAGGTGTCCACTGTCTCTATGCATCAGACATACCACATGAGCGGTCCTGCGCCCTGGGGCCAGGGCAAGAGACAGCTGGCCTCACCACCTCCCCAGACACCTTGTTTCCTAAGGGACTGCGGTGACCCCACCATGGGTGGCTTTGCAGGTGTTGTCTTCTGACAAATCTTACCTCAGGCCGATTTGTCAGCCTTTCCTTCAACTGCTGGTTCCACCTGTGAGGCACTGGCGGGCTGATGCATCAGACGCACTTGCCCTGCCTACATGAGACAGCAAGATTCTTTCCCCAAAACTTCCCTTTAACATTTCACATTTATAGTGTTCTGCCCAGGATCCAATCATTTAAACTACTGTTTACTATTTTCCATGGGGATTTTTAAAAAGTAGGTTGTAAATAAATGTTCAAGTTTGAGTTTACTCAGTAGAAAAATAAGGTGAGCAGCTGCCTAAGTGGGCATTTTTAAAAGTTTCAGCATTTCAGATGCACCTGGCTTGGTTCATACAGGTAACTACTGATATCCGTGTGGTGACGGCTGAAGGCTACTTGAAGGGGCAGTTGTTACTATCCACGGTAGTGAGCCCGACAATACCTGCTATGGATTCCAACGCAAAAAAACACATGCTCCATAGACTCTTTAGTGAAATATTTTAAAAACACAAAAGTAAAAACCAATCCTTCAGGTCTTCTTGAAGAATTCATGTACGACACTAGAGGGTACCCACATTTATTACGTAACAGCTAATTAGAGGAAACCGTGTGTTCATGTTTCAACTTTTCCGTAAGTCCCTTCAGGAGGCCTGTAATGCTTGGGGAAAGCCTTCAGCTGCAGGGAATTAAATGCATATTTGCGACTTCCAACATTCTTCATTGTATTTTCTCTTCGACAACCCTCACTGGGGAAAAAAACAAGCACAAGAAATGACAGCAGGAAAAAAGGAAAAAAGAAAAGACTTAAACTCAGATGAAATGATTATTTTCATAGCATTAAAAAAAAAGTTGATTAGTTTAAGTGGGTGCCAGACTCATTTACGACAATACATGCAAGATGGCAGGTTTCTGAACAAGGTAGTTAAGAAGCAGAGAGATGGACATGGCCTGTCTGGGACTGCGAGGTTGCCCTTCCAAAAGCAGCATGTATCCAAGTGGAGAATGGCTTTTTTTTTTTCCTTTTAAGATAATGGTTTCATGTATTTCACATTTGGTTTATCTGAGAAGTCGATCCTAACCAGTGGTTCACAGGGTCTGTCACACAGAAAATTCAGTGGGAACAGTGCTACTGCTGAAAGACTTTATAAAAAGCTGCATTTTTCTCTGTGGGCAAAGGCTGTTAACGGTCTCAAATTCAAAAAGCTGATTTTCCTTCCTTTTAACATGTAGTGAAACCATCTGGCTCAGAAGGTGGCTCTGACATGCGGCCGCCACCTAGGAGATGCGTCCTGGGCACACAGCCATGCCATGGGCCTGGGCGGCGGCCGCACAGCTCTTGGTGCTGGGGCGTCCTGAAGAAGTGACCCCACCAAAGTCACCTCTTTGAAGAGCTCCACTGAGCCAGTGAGAGCCTGCGGGGGCCCTTCCCTGGAGAACCTGCCACCAGCCTCTCCTGCTGCACTGATCACAGGTTGTCATGGCAACCCAGTGGGCAGAGCAGATGCTCTGCAGGAGGATGAGCCTCCGACAGGCCTCACGTCCCCAGTGGAACCTCAGGGGAGCTCTCTGGGGGATGTTCTGGTTAACAGCAGATCCAAAGGCAAAAGCAATTCCAAACAGGAATGACTTCCTGTAGCACAGTAGGAGGAGTTGATAGTTTTCTATTATCCTAAGACTAACAGTTAAATCAACTAGTTATCAAATTTAGTACAAAATCCCCTTATGAGATGCAAAATTTGCAGTTACCAAGAAACAGTGATTTTTTTAAAAAAGTATTTCAAGTTGTATGAAGACCATTATGTCATGCATTTAAAAAAAATATCAGTGGCAATTGCTCAAGCCTTTTAAGGTGAAAATGACAATCTCATTATCAAGAACATGTAAAATAATTTTGGTAAGACAGCAATTTTATTCAAAAGATAAATGCAGGTAGTTTAGAAAAATATCCACCTGTTTGTTACGAAGCAATTTAGTAGCTCAGATATGCTTCATCACAAAGCCTCCAAGCCTTCAGCCAGGTGTGTCTCATCTGTGCTGAGTGCCAGGGCCGTATGAGCAGGGAGCCCCCAGTGGAAGTAAAGATTATGTTGGTTTAACATCCAGTAGTCGGATAAAAATATTCTATTTGAAGCAGAAGCTATAGAGGTTCTTCTTTAATCTTTGGAAACTTTCATTATCAGACTATTTCAGATATGGCTTCTCCATTTACAAAGAAATATACACACTTTTTGGAAACCACCTATCACTAATAAATGTCAAACTGCTGTGAGGAACAAAGAATAATTTGTGAACTTCAACATTACCTTTTATTTACATGTTAAAGAGGCTAATTACTGGTTTAGCTGGCTGAATACACTTGAAATTACAGGCAAGGTTACACTTCAATTTGTAAGTCGTGTTTACTTTACTGTTTGAATTTGGTGTGAATTTACAAAATCTGACTGACAAGGCTGACTGCACACCAGCTCTATCACCCAGTGTTTAGACAAGCTCGGCCAGGCGCCGGGCACTCAGGTGTGGACGGGTGGCTCTGTGCAGTGGTAGCTGGCACTTCCAGCCTACCCTGTCCTAAGGTAGAACCACTTAAACCCATCACAATGGCTGCATAATTTTTAGGAATCCATAGTGCACACTGAGAAGGTCTTGGAAAGATTTTTAGAAAGAGGGCTTTAATTATTTCAAAGCTTCATGATTTTTTAAGTATATTGACAAATTATTTCAAGAACATCTACTTTTTTAAATAAAAACTTAGCATTGAAACCTCACATGGCAACTCATTTTAATGATGGCTCTGGGTTTTCTTTTCTGGAGGGGATCTTCCCCTTTAGAATTTAGAACTTATCTGGACACGTCAGTGTCTTGGTGATTCTGAACACCTAGAGTCACCTGTGCTGAAACTGCCTTGGAGCTAGCATTAAGCGTAGTGTCAACCTAAAACCATCAACGAGTGTATCAGTGACTCCCCTTTCCTGAACCATTTCCCCATCTTATATGATCTTGCCTGTTTCTCACTAAAGCAGAGAGGATTTCACATATGTATTTAGCCTGATGTCACAAGGCCTTCATGACATTAAAAAATTCAGCCCCAACGCACACTGGGCTTCTGTCCTCAGATGTTCTAAACTACCACCACCACCCAGAGCCTCAGCTGATCTTGTGGTTCCTCTCTCCATCTGGCCTCATGACTGCAGTGAGAATGTACTCCTTCTGACTGGCCCCTGAAGAGAAAGATTATGAATCTTAGCCTCTGGCTTTCCATTGTTTCTCTTATCTTAGCAGCCAAGTCTACAGTGGGCAGGAAGGCCTAGCAGGCCACACCGCATCCAGAGGCGGCCACGGTGTCCATGAGGCTCCTGTGGGGGCCTCGTCTAGGCCCCGGGCCGCAGCCCACCTTGGCGAGGCAGTGGACCCGCCTGGGAAGGGGAAGGGAGGCCGTGTGGTCAGAAGGGCCTCCCTCATCCACACACGGCCTCTGCTGGCCTGGACTCCAGGGGCAGCAGGAGAGCGTCGCCCAGCACAGGGCTGGGAGCCAGGTACGTGACTGTGGGCGCCGCCTGCCCTCTTCAGGAAAGCAAAGGGGGCCTCAGAGCGCGCCCCTCCGCGTGGAGGGGACAGGCGGAGGACACAGCTCTCCCAGGGTCACAGGCTGGCCATGTTGCTACAGTTCAGCAGAGTGGCTCTGTCCTGAAGGAGGGCGGGAGCTGTGTCACGGGGCCGCTGCCGCCCTCACTCTGGAGAGGCAGGGGGGAGGGGGCCTCCCGCCCCGTGTGCGAGGAGGGCACCCCGTCACCCTAGAATCTAAAGCCTGTGTCTGCCATGTTGTCCCCTGCTTCTCCAGTCACACCTGCCTCTGCTGTTCCCAGAACCCAGACTCAGATCTGAGGCCAAACCAGAGAAACCTCAGAGTAACGTCTAGAAGTCTGGGGGAGGCAGTGGAGAGGACAGATTTTCTGGTGGACAGGCTATGTGTATGCCTATGGAAAGCTTCTGGAAAAGCCAGCTTCTCTGAATTCCCTCGTGTTTCTAGGGTGGTGAAGAGAAACCCACTCCCGCAGAATGCAGTGCAGGGAGAAGCCGGCTGGAGGCCGAAACAGAAGCACAACATGGCCTGAGCTGGGAAGGTGAGAAGCCACGGCCCATTCCTCACACAGGCTCTGTGGGGCTCCCCTCGCAGCCCTCTGCTGCCCTCAGAGGCGTCCAGCCACCTTTCTCCACATGGGAATGTCAGGGCTACAAGCTTTACAGACACCGCCGTGTTAGAGAGTGACGACGTCCCAACCAGGCCAGTGCTTAGGACTCAGCACTTTCACTCATGAGGCCCAGGTTTGATCCCTGCTCAGGAAATTAAGGTTCTGTAAGTTTTGAGGTGCATCCCCCATGCAAAATTTAGGAGTAATGAAAACAGAAACCAAAGCAGCCTTCTCTCTCTCACCTCTATCTGGCACAGCTGCCCAAAACCTAGGTCTCATGCTTTGGTAAAGTTTGATTTTGTTGTTGTTATTAACCATGTTTGATTTGTAACAGAGAAACAATATCAGGACTTGAAACTGAAATTAAAAATACTAAAAATGAAGTTTTTTTTAAATGAAAATTGCTACTTTAGGAAATATAAATATATCCAACTTTTAAATGAAAACTGCTACTTCAGGAAAAATAAATATATCTAACTTTAAAAGCCTTTTGTTACTATATGCATTAATTCCCAGAACAGTTCAGTGACCATTAAAGATTTAAAAGAGTAATTTTAAAGCCACGTGCAACATGGTATCTTTATGTGCCTATATGTGCCTGACTGGATACAATGAGCTACTGTACTCACAGCTTTTGAGTCATCCCAACTTGAAAGGAATAACATAAGGGAATGTGATGATTCTGCAAACTGTTTGCTACTGTAATTTTAGGGACTATGCTTTGAAATGAAAGCAGAAAGTACATGTCCTATTGAATAGGTGTATCTAGATGAGCCAGTGAGAAAGCATCTACCCTTTTCATTTCTCTTCAGAAGGAAAGGAAAGGTTAGCAGTACATTTAAAGAATAGTATCAAATATACAAATTCTCTTCTGACAGAATTCCTCTCTAGGAAACAGGGCACACGAGATACACAGGTAATAAAGAGTTTTACATCAGAAGGTAAGAGGTTTGATACAAGTAATTCCACGCCAGCTAAACAAAGCAGTAACAAGGCTCTACAAGAACATGTTACAAGCACTGAAAACTACAGAACTGAAACGGACACGTCCTCCTGGTGAAATAAACTGGCAGGTATTTACAGTTCATAACAACAAAAGGTCAAACTGTAAGGCATGAAATATTTCTTGGCGGACCGTGCTCTGACACATTCCTTCTGTCCTGCTAGGTACATGGCGGCGGGACAAGTTCTGGCACTTTTGTTTTTCTTGTGACTTACTAATTTTTCATCAAGACACTCATTTGCAACGTAATTTGGCCACCAGGTACGCTATGCTCAGAAAGAGCCACACAATCAGTAAATTGGGGCTCAGAGCAAGTAAAGGGATGGAACAGAGGAGGCTGGGGTCTAGTCTTAAGTCTCGGACGGGCACCAGGCCGCTCAAGTTCTTCTGCGTGACTACCTCCCGAGTTCCAATGCTGTGAAAAGGAAGAAGGTTGGGAGAAAGGAAAAGAAAAAGGGAAAATAAAGAAAAAAGAGACACATGCAATGGATTTTTTCCAAAAGTATGGGGGAATAAAAAGAGGATAACAGAAAAATAAGATTTTTTAAAAAAATGGAATGAAGCCACAATAAAAAGAAAAGATGGTATGCAGAAACGGGTGTGAGAGGGATACCGAAACAAAACGAGCACAGTTACAAGAAAAAAGAGAGAAAGAGAAGTGAAAATAAGAAAAAAATACCGCAATCTACTGGAAACACACACGTGCAGTCTGACTACATGGTTTTCCATGTTCGCCCCCGGGGCTGCCCAGCACACGCCATGCTGCCCGGCCATGCTCGACATGCGGATGGACATGGACTCCAGAAAGCAGGCTGAACATGAAGAACCATTGGGGCGTTTGACCTTCTCACAGATGCCAAGTGGCAGGATGCAACTGATTCTGCCACGGCTGCCTCCTGATGAAGCACCCAGATGACACCCGCTTCCCTCGAGCTGCCCTGGAGGCAGAGCCCACAGGGACCCGCCGTGGCTTTCAGGCTGAGCAGCGGCAGTGCGCCTTGTCCTATCAGACAGCATCTACCAAGCGCCCAGCTCACGGGAAGCTCGGTGTGACCCCCTTTGGAGCTACAGAAGGAGTGCTCGGAGGGCAGCTTCCTGGAGGAGCCCGGATGCCACGGGACGGCAGACACTTCTCAGGCTGTGAGCACTGGTGGCCACATCCCCAGCCAGGGCAGTCTCGGGGGTCGCTGGGCTACCTAGAAAGGCCGATCCTGGACTCCAGCCCCTGTGCTGGGGACAGCGGGGCACTGCCGGTGGTGAGCTGGAATTGGCTCCGCCGGCGAGAGCCAAGCAGGCCCATCTCTCCCCAGCTCTCCCGGCCCTGGTGTCGCTCGGCAGCCTGAAACAGGCCCCAGTGAGAGTGTTTATGCCACAGAAACGGAAAGACCAGACAGGTCACTGGGGGTAGTTGGTTTTGTTTCGGGAGAGAGCTGGTTGTCAAACACTTAGCACAGCGCTGGCCACTGCTCACCCTGGGTCTCCAGGACACAGCCTGGGTGTCCGCCAGCCCAGCTCCATCCGCCCCACCCCCGCTGCATGCATCGCCACCCCCGCTGCTTGCATCGCGTAAGATGCAAGCGGGAAAGCAAGGGGACCGCTGACGGGCACAGACACAGCTCCTGCCACCTCCTTAGGGTGCCGGGCTGACCCCGGGTCCCAGCCACGCCACAGCCAGAAACACCGGCCACGGGCCCGCCACCATGGACCTGCAGTCTATGAACAGGCACGTCTCCCGATGTGGGATAACCCAGAAAACGGGAGGCAGGGTCACTGTGACATGGAAACATGCACGTGCCCAGGGCCCACAGGTCAGGCAGACGGGGGGCGGCGAGCACGGCGCCGGGGGCTGGAGCTGTGAGGGTCCCGGGGGCGGCAGAGGCGGGCTGTTCTCACTAACTTCTTAGACAAGTGTGACGGTAACACGCTCACCATGGAGACTGTATAAAATTCAGAAAAGCACAAATAAGAAACATAGGAGGACATTCATAACTGGAGCCAGGTGGGGCTTTCAAGAAGCAGAGGCAGGCAAGGCAAGGAGGCCTGCCCGCAGGAGGAAGCCCCCTCCCCGCAGAGCCTCAGGGTCCCTGCCCATAACGCAGGGCATGGCCGGCTCCCCAGACCCGGGCGCTCTCACAACAGTGCCAGGAGAGACAGCACAGAGGGCGGGGCGGCTGCCTGTCTGGGGGCTCTGTCAGTCTGTATGAACAGCCTTACAGAGGTGTGTACTTCCTAACCACGAGACTCAACAGGGCAGACGTGGGCAGGGGAAAACAAGGGTGCTCACTGCACCCCTGTTCAAAGTGCTGACACTGTACCATTATGAACAAGTCAACGACAGTAAGCTGGATAAATTATAGTGTGCTAAAAACGGTAAGACTTCCACTTAAAGTGAAAGTGACAGTCACTCAGTCGTGTCCAACTCTCTGTCACCCCATGGACTATACAGTTCAAGGAATTCTCCAGGCCAGAATACTGGAGTGGGTAGCCCATCCTTTCTCTCAGGGGATCTTCCCGACCCAGGAATCAAACCAGGGTCTCCTGCATTGCAGGCAGATTCCTTACAAACTGAGCTATGAGGAAAGCCCCTGTGAGGAAAGCCCCAAAATGCTCACAAGACAGTCAAGTGAAAAAGGCAGGCTGAGACCAAGGGCAGAATCGCACCTGTAACTGCATGTGTTCCCTGCTACTCAGGGACTAGCTGAGTTAGCCAGTGCTGGACTAACCGTGCTCACAGCCATATGTATGTATGTAACTGGCTCTAAGCTATGTGTCAAGGTGTTATTAGCACTGTTCCTTGCAACAGCAAGAACATGGAGAGTTCAGTGGGGTGTGGGGCGGGTGTGGGAGCCACAGGAGCAGGGCCTTATTTGTATTCTCCAGTTTTCCCTCAAGGGCTATCAGTCACTCACGTGATAGACGGTGTGAAAGTGCTCTGCGTGTCAGAAGCTGTCCCAGGTCACCTGTGCTGGGCAGGCAGTGCATACTTAGGAGCCACGCGCCCCCTGGCCTCCTGAGACCCCTGTGCTCAGACGCTGTCAGGATCAACTACTGTTTCCTCAGACATGTTCTAGAAACCAGACTGTGTGGAGGCCTGGACCGCGCGGTATCAATGGAACTCCCGCCTCAGGCCTGGTCTCTCTGGTGGAGCAGACGCTCTGACAGGGACAGGGGAGCCCCCTCCGTCTTCCTTGCTGCCGGGGCCTACGTCTCCCCAGAGGAGTCCTTCCCACCACCTCGCAGCTGGCAGCGAGGCAGGGACAGTGTGAACTTTCTAAAGTGCGTTGGTAAGCGGCCCTGAAGTCCCGAGGTGTGGGGGAACGGGGAAAGACCACCGGGACAAAACGGTTGCCTTTTTGCTAAACGCTCCTGTCAGGAGGCAGGCGCTCGGCCTCGCTCTTGCGCAGGGCTGTGAGAAGGTCAAACGGCAGAGACATACAGAAAGGATAAGAGAATCAAATGCTCTGAGAGTCTGGTGAGAGGACAAATGGTAGAGAACACTCAGTAGAAGTGACTGGGAGGAACGAGACTGAACAGCATTGGTGGCTACACGGAAGAAGACGGGAAAGCAGGTTTCTTATCCTTTCTTTAGGTATGTGAGGCGAGGGGCTCCCCGCAGGGCTGGAGACAAGGCATCGCTGACAGCGGACAGTTTTGGTCCCTGGGGCTCCCTCTGCAAACGCGCCTGCGGCCTCGGAATCAGAACACGATTAAGGCCGGGGACAGCGGAGACGGCGGGCGGCCGCCAGGAAAGGCTCACTGGACGCTGGCTCAGGAAAGCAAACCCAGCCCGCGGCCGGGAGAAGCGGGGCCCTGCAGCTTGCGGACACCGCCCCCCGCGACGGGGACAGCAGGGGCCAGGGGACGCTCAGGACGGGTGGCTGGGGACACGGGGCAGGCGGCCGCCTCGGAGCAGCCGCCTCCCCCCCGCAGCCCCGCCCCCTGACCGGCGGGACCGCCCAGGGGCGTGGCCTTGCAGACCGCGGCAGGGGCAGCGGCCGGGACCCACCTGCGCATGCACTCCAGGGCCTGCGTGAACACCTGCGGGGCCATGCCGTGTTCGTGCTGCAGGATCAGGCACTGCTCCAGCGTCACCGACATCGCCGTGCGGTCCTTGGCGCTCTTGCAGCTGGTGAACCGGACCCCGTTGAGGCGGCGGCACACCTGCCGACGGGAAAGCAGGCGCAGCTTGGAGCGAAACGGGAGGGCCCGACCCAGCGACAAGGCGTGGCGACCTCTCCACACCAGGCCCAGCCTTGGCTCCAAGGAGCGGGTTGCAAGACAGGCCACGGCCTGGGTGGCCATGGGCTGGGGGCTCTCCCCACAAAAGGCGGCTTCCTCCCGGAGGCCCCGCCGTCCATGCACCCAGCTGACCAGCTGCCCCCTTCCCAACTCCGCCAGGACGGGCCCTTTGCTGCTGATCCCGACCCTCAGCGGAGGTCAGCGCAGCTCCCAGGATACCCGGCCCCACCGGGTTTCCAGGCCTTTCTGGAAGTCAAAGCACAGACCGCTAGTCTTGATGCACCTCCTCATCCACACAGGTGGGGCCGGCACAGCAGACCCACTTCCCTGCGGCCACCTCCTACCCACAGGCTCCCCCAGCGAGATGGAGGCCCCGCGCAGGGTGAGGCGCCAGCCCCTCCTAAACAGGGGCACACACGGCGGGCAGCCCCTCGCCCTGGGGCACCTCCGCTCCCCGTGGGAAGAGCGCCCAGCAGCACGAGCTCTGCACCGCTGGGCACAACCCCAGATACACAGCGCTCAGGTCCAGAAAGCCCTAGAACAAAAGACTTTCTGGGGTAAGTTTGTGGCGGCCATACTTAGCAATATGACGAGATCTGAGGGAATGTCAAATTACTTATAATTTTTATTTATCCCACTTTGTATAAATATTCATAGTTTGCTAAGTCACTTCAGTCTTGTCCAACTCTTTTCAACCCCATGGACTACAGCCCACCAGGCTCCTCTGTCCAAGGGATTCTCCAGGCAAGAATACTGGAGTGGGTTGCCATGGCCTCCTCCAGGGGATCTTCCCGACCCAGGGGTCGAACCCACGTCTCTGACATCTCCTGCATTGGCAGGAAGGTTCTTTTCCACTAGTGCCAGCTGGGAAACTCCCTAATTCATACTTTGCAATAAGGCAATGTTCAGTGGGTTGATTCCAGACCCCAGACTCCTCAGGACTGTGAAACCATCCACATGTACCACGTTCCACACAGATGACTCTGTCACATACCTGTGCACACACTGTAGACTATACACCCATCACCTTTCTGAAGCATGGAGCCCTATGAATTCTAAAGTATCTGGCCACGGGAGCCTCAGATAAACACCTCCAGATCTATACAAGAGGCTGCACTGTGAGAACAAGATGAGTGTCTCATGAGAGGCCGCTCCTCTACCAGAAGCCATGTGCCAGTGGGCTCCAGGACGTGCTGCTCTCAGAGAAACACCAGAGGCGCTGCGGGTAGACGGCACCATGGTAGACGGCACCACGCCTGCTTCTCAGGGGAGACCAGGCAGCTACTAGCAGAGGTGCCATCGGCAGAGGGCAGAGTGCAGGCCAACACACGTCTCAGTTCAGCTCAGTTCAGTCGCTCAGTCGTCTCCGATTCTTTGCGACCCCATGAACTGCAGCATGCCAGGCCTCCCTGTCCATCACCAACTCCTGGAGTCCACCCAAACTCATGTCCATTGAGTCGGTGATGCCATCCAACCATCTCATCCTCTGTCGTCCCCTTCTCCTCCTGCCCTCAATCTTTCCCAGCATCAGGGTCTTTTCAAATGAGTCAGCTCTTTGCACCAGGTGGCCAAAGTACTGGAGTTTCAGCTTCAACATCAGTCCTTCCAATGAACACCCAGGAATAATCTCCTTTAGGATGGACTGGTTGGATCCCCTTGCAGTCCAAGGGACTCTCAAGCGTCTTCTCCAACACCACACTTCGAAAGCATCAATTCTTTGGCACTCAGCTTTCTTCACCATCCAATTCTCATATCCATACATGACTACTGGAAAAACCATAGCCTCGACTAGACGGATCTTTGTTGACAAAGTAATGTCTCTGCTTTTTAATATGCTATCTAGGTTGGTCATAACTTTCCTTCCAAGGAGTAAGCTTCTTTTAATTTCATGGCTGCAATCACCATCTGCAGTGATTTTGGAGCCCAGAAAAAACACTGTTTCCCCATCTATTTGCCAGGAAGTGATGAGACCGGATGCTATGATCTTAGTTTTCTGTCTAGAGGACAAAACAGAGAAGACCCAAGCAAGTTTGGCCAAAACCATCAGGAGGAAGATGGGTGTCTTAAGAGAGCAGACAAGAAATTAAAAAATTTTTAAAAAAGACTCTAAGACTGAGCAGCCCCTGAGTTAGGGAAAGAGTGAATTAACCCAAATTCATAAAATCGTAACTGATGAGGTGAGGGTGAACATGGACAAGATCACTGAATTCCAGAGGCTGGAAAGTTCACGACTGAAATGCAGGGCACAAGCGAGAACTACAAACAGGTCAAAGAGAGTTACACTCACAGGTGGTGGAGCTGAGCACCAAAGGTTCTGGAGGGCAGCCAGAGTGGCCAGAGGTGTGAGGTGCATCCTTGCCCACGTCTGGCTGCAGGCTCCAGTCCTGGGTAGGCTAACAGCCACTGTGGAGCACTGTAGGGTCTCCCCATGTGTGAAATGAGGGGGTTCAGTTCAGTTCAGTTTAGTTGCGACCAGCTCTTTGTTACCCCATTGGACTGCAGCACGTCAGGCTTTCCTGTCCATCACCAACTCCAAAAGCTCACTCAAACTCATGTCTATAGTCAGTGATGCCATCCAACCATCTCATCCTCCATCATCCCCTTCTCCTCCTGCCTTCAATCCTTCCCAGCATCAGGGTCTTTTCCAATGAGTCAACTCTTCGTACCAGGTGGCCAAAGTATTGGAGTTTCAGCTTCAGCATCAGTCCTTCCAATGAATATTCAGGACTGATTTCCTTTAGGATGGACTGGTTGGATCTCCTTGCAGTCCAAGGGACTCTCAAGAGTCTTCTCCAACACCACACTTCAAAAGCATCAATTCTTCGGTGCTCAGCTTTCTTTATAGTCCAACGTTCACATCCATACATGACCACTGGAAAAACCATAGCCTTGACTAGATGGAGCTTTATTGGCAAAGTAATATCTCTGCTTTTTAATATGCTGTCTAGGTTGGTCATAGCTTTTCTTCCAAGGAGCAAGCATTTTTTAATTTCATGGCTGCAGTCACCATCTGCAGTGATTTTGGAGCCCCCAAAATAAAGTCTCTCACTGTTTCCATTGTTTCCCCAACTATCTGCCATGAAGTGATGGGACCAGATGTCATGATCTTAGTTTTCTGACGGTTGAGTTTTAAGCCAACTTTTTCACTCTCCTCTTTCACTTTCATCAAGAGGCTCTTTAGTTCTTCTTCACTTTCTGCCATAAGAATGGTGTCATCTGCATATCAGAGGTTACTGCTATTTCTCCCAGTAATCTTGATTCCAGCTTGTGCTTCATCCAGCCCAGTATTTCACATGATGTACTCTGCATATAAGTTAAATAAGCAGGGTGACAACATACAGCCTTGCTGTATTTCTTTCCCGATTTGGAAACAGCCTGTTGTTCCATGTCCAGTTCTAACTGTTGCTTCTTGACCTGCATACAGATTTCTCATGAGGGGTTAGACCTAATATTTCAGCTCTGCATGTGAGAACCAGTGTGGACATGTCCCCTTGTCAGGGGTGAGTGAATGACGAGCTCTGAAATGGCCCTGGTACCCAGGGCTCAGACAGGGACTTGGAGCTCCACAAACAAATTCCTGAGAAAACATCTGACATATAAGGACTTCCCTTCAGGAGAAATGAGGAGATTGGAACAGCAGTGTACCGGAAACATCGTTGAAAGAGAGACACAGGTCCTGGCGGTCTCCCTTTGAACCTATTTAAAGGCGCAGCGAGCCGTGAGTTTTAACACATGTGGACTGTGCAGGCTGCAGACGGGGACAGCCTGCTCATAAGCCTGGTCACCACACGCCCGGGGGGAGACTGAGTCACGCTCATCAGCCCTCAGGCAGTCCCAGAGTAAGCAGTTCACGGGCAACTCTCAGTGTCTCCTGGAGCCTGGGCACGCATCCAGGGATTCTCCTGTGTTCTTGTGGAGAAATCTGTCCCCACTCCTGGTTGAGACTTTAATTTGTTGCTGCTGTTTTAGCATTATTATTATTATTGTGAACATCCCCCCCCCCAACGGCATGTACCTCAGCGGCTTGCCACAGGATGTCAACGTTCTTGTTCTTCCTGGCGTGCACGTTCTGACCTAGGAACCGCAGAAGCTCCGGCAGGCATGTCTGGCTCCGGGATCGAGGTAGACCTGGAACAGGGAAGGGGTCGTGGAGCTGGGCCACCCCAGGGGACAAAAGACAGCAGGTGAAACCTGCTGTGAGTGAAAAGAAAAGAAAAAAAAAAACTTACAGTCCTCAGGCAGAACTTCCTTAAACTGCTCGAAGTAGGAATTTAACCGCACCAAGCTCTCCACGTTAATAACTTCTTGTAAAGACGTGTCGCCGAACCTTTGGAGTCACAAGGGGACACCATCAGTTTGCTAACATGACTTGCTTCTAGTACCAGGTGACTGCATTACAGGCAACAGCACTGATTCTCTCAATCCTTATGTGTAAATTTGAAGCCACATTCCTTCCCCTAAGCTTACGGTCATCTGTCCATATTGGTGACAAGTATGAACATGTTTTATCAGCAGGAGGCATAACCTGGGACAGGCGTGCCTCAGAGGCAGCCAGGCGCCCGGGCAGCCCTGCCCCGCCCCCTGCTCTGCTGAGGTGCTCCCATCCCCGAGGTGCTCCCATCCCCACGGTGCTCGGAGCAGGACAGCAGCGGGGCTGTGGGTGGGGAGTCACGACAGTCCTGTCTTCGAATCTGCCACTGCGGGACCAGACCCAACCAGCTGTATCTGTTGGACAGAGTCCACCTCTCTCCACGCAGGCACCAGGCCCGCAGGGAGTGGGAGGAAGCCACCCACGAGGGAGCCGCGGGTGCTATCGGACACACCGCTCTGGAGCCCCAGGCCTGGACGCCCATTCCCCCCCCCCCCCCGCCCAGTACTTCCTGCCCAGGGCCCTCCGTGCACATCAGCCTTGTCCCGGTCCCAGGTCATCCTCACGAACCTGGGACAGGACGCTCTCCGGTGGGTCCACCACGACCTGCCCACCCACATGCCCATGATGGCCTTTTCTCCAGTCCCCAGCTCCCTTGGGGTCACCCAGGGACACGGGGGGGCTGTGCTGGTTTAGACCCTGCTCCCACCTCCTCTGTGCATGCCATGTCGTCCCATCTGGCCTGGCCTCAATCCTTTGCAGAAACCTTTCCAGACATACCCCTTCTAGAAACCACTATCGCTTCAGGAACAGTAATTGCAGATGCCAGCATGCTGTCTCCTCCCTGCTGGGAGCCCTGAGGCTGCCCACGCTCCCTGAGGTGGACACCACAGCGCTGCCCACACCCTCCAGGTCTCTGCTTCCGGGGCCAATGTGCCCTGTGCCCCCAGCAGACCCTCCTTCTGGCTTCAGAAAACCAGCCACTTGCCACCCACAGGGAGGCCTGGCTCTCGCACCCACTCTGCTGGGGACCACGGCTCAGCTCCATCGGGTCCTCCCGTCTGCACTCCTGGCCTGACCCAGCCTCTGGCCTGGACTCTTCTGAACAACCTCATCACATCAGACCTCATGTCTTTCCATCATGTGGCCAGCAGGTAATCGCCTTCAAATGTGAACTGGCTCCTGTTCTGTCCCACTAAAAGATCTCTGACCATGGGGGGAGGACCCTTTACCTGGGGGTCAGTGGACACTGACCACTGGGCTCACGAGGCCCGAGAGGAATTATCATCCTGGAGACCAGATGTGCTTATCAGTAGGTGCTTTATGATAGCTCTTAATTCTAAACCACATGCATCACATGCATGTACTGATGGAACAGGAAAGGTGTTCATGTACCAGCAGAGGTCATCAGCAGCTACACACACCCAACCCTCTCCTCTCCAACCAGATGCACACATGCTTGCATGCATGGGCATGTGCAAGTCCTCCCTGCCAGGTGACCCTGAAGGAATTTACAAGGCACAGGATTTAGGATCAAGGCATGGCTCTCCACCTGGCATACAGGCCTCATGTGGTGTCTCCCCACCTGCCTCTGCTCAGGCTTCTCGGCCTGAGACCCCAGGTCTCTCCTCCACCTCCTCATATGAACAACTCCTACTTACTCTTCAAAACCCACTTCCAGGAAGCGCCCCCAGACACTCTCAGACCTCACGAGCACACTACTCCCTGCTGCCAGCCCACCTCTAGGGTCATGGACCATCGTCTCTGTGTCCCGGCACCACCAGACAGGCCTGGTGTGAACCTGAAGGCGGGTGACAAGGTCCACAGAGCCCTGAAGAGGACTGAGAACACGCTCTGTGCCAGCGCCAGCGCCCACACCCCGGCCCGCACCTCTCGGCCAGCGTCTGCTGCTCGTTGATGCCTACGTTGAAGAGCACGGGCTGCACCCGCAGCAGCATCCCGCTCTGGATCTCCCGGGGCAGTGCATCGAACAGGGGGCCCGGCAGCGGGATCCGCACGTTAAAGCCGTCCCTGCAACAGAGAGGAAGGGGGGCCTGTGACCGGGAGACGGGTGAGCAAGAAAAGGAAGGGCAGGCCAGGCTCGGGGACCTCCGAGTGGCTGGGCACCGACCGGCCCGGGGCTGTGAAACGAGTGTGGCGGGCTGTGAGCAGCTGAATGATACAGAAGAAAGCAAAAACGAAGAGCATGTCACGTGTGATGAACACAAATGAAAACACTGTGCTGGTTCTGAGAATCTGAAAACTCAGCCTACCGATTTCCTGTGATGACGGGCAGCATGTCAGTGGATGCGTTAGAAGTGGCCTGAGTGACTTTGAAGGTCACGTTCCTCAAGTCCATGATCCCAAGGCTCATGTCCTCCAGCATGGCCAGCTCCTCCCCTGGAGGCCAGAAAGGGAGGGGGCTGTCAAGCAGAGGGGCCCTGCGCTCAGATCAGCCACGGAAGGCAGGTGCTGGGCTTAGGGCGCTGAGACGCAGGCTGAGGCTAGGTGAGCCGGAGGAGGTTTCCCAAGTGCCTGCCAGCTTCTCCGCGAGCAAACCCCACTATGCGAGTCCCATGGCCACATTACGAAGGGCAGCTGGCACAACTCCGTATTCCTGGCCCTCTCCTGGTGAAGGAAGCAGGGACATAGACGCATATGTGGGGAACTTCAAGAACAAGTCATCTCTTTGGATGTTTTAATCTTTCCACATTCTTTAGATTTCCTATCTAAAGGATTTCTTTAGGTATTTCTTCAATGGCTTATAACTCCAAAGATAAACAGATACATTAATAAAAAAACTTGTCTACTTTTACTATCTAAGAAGAAATAAACAGAAAATGAAGGTAAGGGGAAGAAAGTCTTTTTACGACAATTTGGAAATATCAGATTTTTAAAGTACTCCTATCTGTTGACCCACCAACTTTCCTTCCAAATGATTTAGTGGGTGCGAAAATGGGCTAAAACTGCACAAAAATATGCAAAGATGTTTTAATAGGAACAATTCTGAAATGGCCCAAATGTTCCACAGGAAGTTATTGCTTTAAAAATTGTCATCTATCCTCAACTAGAAAAACTTTCAAGATGCATGACAGAGGCAACAGAGGGGTGTGTGTGTTCGGGGGAGTGTGTGTGTGTGTGTGTGTGTGTGTACAACTATATAGGGCTGTTTCTAGTCCTCTGTTATACATTTCGGAGCTTTCTGGATACGTTTTACTCAGCATGCATTACCCGTGCTTCAGAAAGCCACCGAGGGGGCCAGGAGGGGTCCCACAGGAGGGCCCCCACCCCCGGCTCACCATAGGTGCTCAGCAGGCTCTCAAACTGCGCCAGCAGCCCGATGGTGTAGAGCTGCCGCAGGAAGCCGTCGTCGTGAAGGCAGTTCCTCAGCTTGATGATGAAGCCGCAGATGAGTGCCGTCAGCTGCGGGGACAGACACCGCCTCGCCTCGCTCCTGGCCCGGCCGCGTCCTGCACCCATACCACTCTGCCTGCAGCAGCCCCATGCCCTCGGGGCCCGGGGCCAGGAGCGCAGAGGCCACGGGGGATGGAGGCTGCAGGGAAGGCGCTCCAGGCTTGCTGCTTCTAGAGGTCAGTCTAGTTTTGCTTCAGCTCCTGACCCGACCTTGGGGTTACTCCTGGGCCAGAACCTTCTGGAACCCCAGAACAATTTCCCCACGGTGCGGGAAAGGCCCTCTATGCCCACAGATCCAGTCCGGTGCTGAATGGAAACTGGGGTGCTCATGACGAGGAGCACAAGCAGAGAACTGGGCCCTCAAGAGTTTCCTAGGCAGGGGCTCCCATCACACACTCGACCCTCGCAGGCACCCCAGGCCCTGAGGGGATAGGAACCGCATAAACCCACCCAGCTTCTGCCACTGTTCCCGCTACTGACTACATCACTGGCATCTGTAAACTGGGGGTGCTCACTGAAGCCTCCTCTGCAGGGAAATCACCAGGATAGAGCAGAGCGGTGCGTGGGCAGGTGTAACCCTGCTGTTTTACAAACAGATTGTGTGCCTTCTTTGCAGGGAGAAACAAGCTGACCCCATGCCTGTGTGACCCCAGGCCCCTGGGGGCAGGTTTGGGGGAGCAGGGGTGGCGTCCCCTGAGCACCCATGAGCCTCCAGCTCCCCTCCCCTGCCCTCCACTCCCACATCCGGGCCGCGGGCCACACGGGCAAAGCCACACGCAGGAGGGCACGGCCCCGCTGGCTTCCTCCAGGGTGCAGGAGGGCCAGGCGGGGGTCTGGGCTCGCTGCGGCACGTACCGTCTGGCAGAAGACCACATCGCGGCGGTACTGCAGGCTCAGGAAGCTGGCGATGGTGGGCGCGCTGTCCTGCATGAGCAGGAAGACCATTGCCTTCTTGGCCTTGTCGCTCATCATGGCCACGCAGTCGGTGAGGGTCGTCAGCAGTGGGTACAGGGCCTCGCTCCACTCACCTGGCACAAGGGAGGGGCGGCTGAGAAGGCGGTGCTCAGGAGGCCCCAGCCCAGCCCTGCCACCCTGTCCACGCCTCCCCACTCCAGGAGACCCACAGCTGGCGCCCCGTGCAGCCCGTCTCCGCCCTTCTAGCCTGAGGCGTCTCCGGGGGGCCTGCCCGCCCACTCTCCTAAACTGCTGGGGACTCTGCAGGCAAACACTCCTGACTGTTCCCTCCCAGGAGGATGACAGAAAGGCTCCAAGAGCACGTGGTGTCTGCTGAGGCCAGTGCCTCCCAGGGTGCCACCGGCCCTCCCCCAGGGGACCTGTTACCTGGTTCTCTTGATCCAGGCAGCAGGGCGGGGAGCCCTGTGCTTCTGGAGCAAGGTCAACCCACCCGCGCTGAGCCTTTGCTCAGCGGGCTCAGGCCCTTGGCCCATGTCTCGGGACAGACCCTTCCCAAGGCATCCCACGTTTTCAGCCCTCAGCGTCCCTGCTCCCCCATCCTCATCTTCCTGTCATCTATTCCTAGCGTACTGGTTTTTTTTTTTTTTTTCTTTTTTTGGAATGTAAGAAAACTTTGACCCTGTACCAAAACAATTTTTTATAAATAGATGCTCAGGGGAAAAAGAACAGAGTGAAAGGTATTTTGGCCTTGGCTCTTTTTGTCTTTTCTATTTAGAAGACATTTGGCAGACAGAAGCCATGCCCCCATCAGTTACTTTTTTAACAGGCCACCAAGCCCAGAAACAGGTGCTGGCTCATTACCACTGGGTAAGCCCCCCAGAATCCAGCATGTGGCCCAGGCAGGGTGCCCTCCTGGGAAGGGGTGTGGGTCACTGGGTGCCCATGGCCATCATCCTGCTCAGGACAGGCCCCAGGACTCGTGAGCAGGGCAGCTGCCAGGATGGTCAACTCTGTCTCAGATAAACAGAATCTAAAAGGGAAAAAAGGGGGCCACAGCTCTGCCCTGCGTGTGCGTCACACTGTGTTGAGAAACAAACTGAGAGAAACGCCTAAAACCTACAAAAGGACTTCCCTGTGTGGTCAACACAGATTTTCAAGTCTACACAGCAATTCAGAATTTGGAAATGATCTAAGTGTGCATGCAAGGCACACTGTACATGCATGCGGATTTATATCTGTCATGGAAAACAAGCAGGTTTAAATTTAGAAAGTGTACAGCAGAAAGGTCTTAGTAAGTAAAGCATGGTGAGGAGGAGCCCTGGAAGGAGGAGTGGAAAGCCTGAGTCCCGGGCCCGGCTGCTGCCGAGCGGTAGTGGGTGCGCCGGGGGCAGGCGCCCCACCACTCAGCCACAGGGCCTTTGCAGCAAAATGGGACGACTGCAGTAAATGACATCCACATCTCTTCCTTCCTCTAAAATTCTCCAAGGCCGTGCTTTTGTTTCTTTGAACAACTCTGTTGAATCCATGTCAATTATATTCAACAACTATCAAAAAAGACCAACAGTCATTAAGTTTTAACAGTCAAGTCCCGTGGGGAGACGCAGGCAGGCATTCAGACCATCCTTCATCTAAGAAGTAAATGCTCTGAGAGCAAATGCTGCCAACTTTGCTTGACTTTTCCACTTAATGTGAATATATATGTGTAATATGCAAATTTATGATCAGTTTAACCTGAAAATGAGCAGAATATACAAGTGGTCTTATTTGACTGAACAAGCTGTCTGCATACAATTTTTTGACTTTGCCTTACTTCTGTTTAAACAAAATTCATATAAGAATGGCTCAGTTTTGCTACATTAGAAGGGAAAAAAATCACTGGAAAAATCTGTAGTATTGGATGAATGGTTTAAAAATAGAAAGCACCCAGAATTTGTCAAAGAAAAGAGGCATAGCCCCAAATGGGAGATAAGCCTGACGTCGCCCAGAGAAGGGCTCGGTGTGTCTGGTAGGCTCCAGGGTTCACGTAGAGTGTCGACCAGCCCTTAGTGAACACCTGTGAGACCTCACTTTTTAACTGTTTTCTCATCTGCTCCACAGAGGGGCTGACTACGGGTCCTACGGGTAAGGAAACAGCGGCTAAGTCTTTTCCCAGACACACAAAAAGAACTGCCATTTGTATACACGTCTGACTACGTAAGTGAGCAGAGGCTACTTGGCCTCCTTCATCGAGAAAGTCTGGCCATGAAAAAAACACCAGTGACGAAGGAGCCTCCTTTGTGGGACAAGCCCCCGCCTCCCTGCTCACCCGCGACACCCACTGAGGGGCCCAGCCCGGGACCACGCGGCTTCAGACAGCTGAGCTTTTGCGTGTTCTCACTGACAGGGGCGGGAAGGGAGGAAGTAGGGAGATAAGAGAATGTGCGTGTTCTAACTCAGACTCAATACAGCTCTGTGAGCAAGGCTGAGGGAACTCTTGGCGGGGGACCGTCTGCGTTCGTCTGATGTCATCTGCGGACGGGCCACCTGCGCGTCAGGGCAGTGGTGGAGCTGAC
Organism: Muntiacus reevesi; assembly: GCF_963930625.1. NCBI lineage: Eukaryota > Metazoa > Chordata > Mammalia > Artiodactyla > Cervidae > Muntiacus > Muntiacus reevesi. The sequence goes on from NC_089251.1 coordinate 97,698,040, forward strand.
AGGAGACAAGGAGTGCGTAGGAGCCCGGCTGTTTGCTGCCTGGGGCACACAGGGCTGCCCGTCAGCTCCGCAAACTGCAGGGCGCGCGGAGCAGAGGCGAGCCCGAGCTGCTCCAGGACCACCGCCGCCTCCCCTGGCCTTGATCTCCGGGGCCGTCTCTGCCACAGAGCCTGGGGAGACAGCGCCGCCTGACGGCACCGACCTGCCGAGCAGGTGAGCCCGGCGGGGCTGGGAGTCTGGGGCCAGGCTGGGGAGGGAGCGCCGAGGTGACCGCCCAAGCAGCTGCCAGGCCTCCGAGAGCCCAGGGGACTGGTGCTCGAGACCTGCCCACGGCCAGACCAAACTTGGGCAGGAGAGGGGGAGACAGACTGAGGGGCTGAGGGCCGACTGGTGCATTACTTACCAGGCGCCCGACCAGAGTACCCACTGCGGAGCCAACAGCGCACGGGGCACTGGGGGAGCCGCTGTGAGCAGAGCCGAGTACCCGGTGCCCACGGGAACAGGGTGGTAAGCCCCACGGTCCTGGCTGGCTGCACTCGAGGTAAGAAGTGCATGTCTCGCCATGTTTACATGTGCAGTCAGAGGTATATAATCCTCAAACTGACCGGGTGGCTGTCTTTTGTAAGGGAAACAAATCAAAACAAACATCGTATGTGGGGGTCTCATGCTCCCTCTGGGAAAACCACAAGCCACATTCAGGAAACTCAGTATGCACTAGAGCAGGGGTCGGCACGTTTCCCTGTAAAGCACTGGTCAGTCCGTATTTGGGGCTCTGAAGGCCCGGGGTCTCTGTTGCCACTGCTGGACTCTGGCGCTGCCCCAGGGCCGCCGTGGACACTGTGTGAACCAGCGGATGTGACTCATTTCAGGAGAATGGTATCTAGCTGACAGGGTTCCCTCAGAGCTGTGGCTGGCCGACCCCTGAACTAGAGTCATAAGCACTGATTCCCCCATGCAGATGAAGCAGAAAGGACTCCATTTCTAGCACTAACTCCACCTGAGGCCCCAGCAGTGTCTGACAGGAAGTCTGAGGCTGCAGCCAGACTCAAGAGAGGATGCTGCAAGATAGAGAGATCACAGCACCTGGGCAGCTACACCACACCTGCCTCCCTGCCTCCATGGGATGCTTGCAGGGTCAGCTACAATCACAGGAAGCATCATTTATAAACATGAACTTGCCTGAACCAGGCCCCCGACTTCAGGACCCCCAGAGCACTCAGACACGAACTGTCTGAAAGGGTGCACGGTGCCACAGGGCCCAGCCCGCCTGGCCCCTCCCCACACCAAAGAACGGCTGCTACATCCCTTACAAGGAAGAAACCCCTAGAGTATTTTCCCAACTCTGAGAGCACATGTAATCTGACAGTGAAGCTACACACGTGACCTGGATATTAAGAAGAGATCTGCAGAGCCTTGAACGGAAACCACGTACCTGGGCTGGACTCTTCAGGAGGGGGGCTGCAATCTGCACAGAAATGGAGGTGACATGGATGATTAAGGCACGCACACAGTTCAAACACCAACAACTCAACGCTTAGAGCAACTGCAACAGCAGCTAGCAGTAAGCTGGCTAAACTGGGCGGAGAAGAGGCCGGGGGCCTGCCCGCCTCTTCCTGGGGGGTACCGCGGTAGCGGTGGGGCCGCTGGGAGTGCAGCGCCCAACACACCGGCGTCAGCACTCACGTTGCTGACGCTTCAACATGACACGCTCTTCAGGAAGAGCAGCTTAACGTGTCACAATGCGATAACGCCCCCACGTCCATCGCATGGCACGTGCCAGAGCCCATGCTGACTCACGACATCTGGAAGCAGACGTGTAGAGAGACTGACCAGTAAATAAGCGTCCAGTTCAAAGCCCACTGCCCTCACGGGCCGTGGAGCCTGCGCTAGAGGTCAACTGCTGAGGTCCAAGAGGCTGGGGTCCGGTCAGGAAACCCATACACCAAACACGTCCGTGCCAATCTTTACCATGTAAGCCGAATACAAAACCGTTATGATTGAGGGAGGGCTACAATTGGAACGCCCCCTTGGGTCCCTTAAAGATACCAGGTTTAGCCTGATTTCACCCTCAGTGAGTAGCATTGGGAAGTACTCACTTCAATTTCACTTTTCCCTTAAAAACTCTTAAAATTTTCCTGGTTAACTGTGTGTGCCACTTATTAAGAAACAAGTTTGAAAAGGGATTGTTTGGGGGTAAAAGCTTATTTTCTGTCTGAACTTTTGGTTTCCAAGAATGTTTTCAGATTCTGAAATAGGCAGTTTCAGATCCCCAATAACAGACAGAACCAGCTGGATGGGGATTGACACCCTGGACTTTCCAGGAGGGCGGTGGCCAGGATCTTTGTCCATGACTTGTCCATGACTGTCTTTGGCCGTGACTTCTTAAACTGGCCAGCAGGACAGAAAACAGAGCAACATTAAAGAGCTGTGTGTGGTGAAGATTTCAGTGTCCTCACCAGAGCTCAGACCTCCCGAGACCATCTGCTTCCCAAGGAGGGAAACCGCCATGGGGTGTGTGACACAGAACGTCTGTCTGGTTAAAACCTTCCTCAGACCCAGGAAGAATGCCGACTCCTGCCTCCCCACAACCTCTGAGATCCCGGATCTCTGTGAGGAGAAGGCTCTAGGAGCCTGCTTTCAGGATCCGCACTGATCCCAAGCAGCTGGGCTGGAACTACACCTGAGAAGAGGTCAGGGGTTAAACCTGCTGGGAAGATTCATCTTCAGTAACTGGGAGAGGGAGGGACTTCCTCTGGTGGCCTTAAGGCTCTGAGTCCCTTGAGATCTGCTGACCACAGTGGACTGCTCCACACACATGCAGCACATAGTCTCAAGGGCACACGACCCGGGGTGTGACCCGTGGACCTCGGGTTAACAGAAAGCAGGTCCGAGGTTGAAGAACTCTCTGGGGACGAGGAGAGCAGGAGTGTGTGTGCATGGAATGTCGTGGAAGTCAGCAGATCCTGCCGCGTTGGTGGGGAGGGGTGAAGCCGGGTCACTTGGGGAGACCACCAGGAGGAGGAGGTGGCCCACAGAGCCTCTGTGGCTCCTGCCGGTGGGGACTGGTCAGTGGGTCCCACTGAGCCCTGGCCCCAGGTGAATCCCGCCCACCAGGCAAGGTTGAGGCAGGGCAACTTCCTGATGAAAGGTGAAAACCGAGGACCCAGCACGGGGTGGAGAACTGGAATGAAAAGGGATAATAAAGTCTTTCCAAGAAGCAGGAGTTGTCGTTCACAGGTAATAAATACACTGGTGTGAACCCAACCTGCTCATTAGGCCGAAACGACTGCCGTGGGAACTTGAAGGGGAATCAGGACGCTTGACAGAGCCCGGCTCTGGCCCCGGAGGACGAGAGACGGAGCAGGACAAACGCCTCCGTCTGCTTCTCCCTGACCCTCATCACACTGGGGTCTGATGGCTTCCCGGCTATGCTTAGGGTCATGGGCAGGTACTCTGGAGGCATGTGGTTTCACATGTTTCTCTGAACACTTCCTATTCCTGTGAACACAACAGAGCTGATCTGTCAGGCACACACAGGTACCATCAAGCCCTAGATATCACAAATCAATGCTCATTTAAATCACTTCAAAAATGCACTTAAATTTGTCTGTATGTTTGAACATTACGAGATATGCCTAGAAAAAGAGGACATTTAATAAGTTTTTAATATAACAGTATACCTGATCAAACAAACTAACTCCTGCATTTTTTTAAAACTCCAATCAGTAACTTGTACATCCAGAAAAATGTTTAAATTGCAAGCAGGACAATATTAAAGAGACATGAGCAATGAACTTTTGTAAGATTGTTAAAAGCAACACAATTTATGGTAAAAAATGAGAGCACGAACGACGACAAAACAGCTCCATGAACTAAACACAGGTCTAGGGAACTGAGAGTCAAAGCCCTCACAGATGGGCGAGTGGAGGACGCAGACACCGTGGAGATACACGCTCTTCAGAAGAGGAGACAGACTGCAGACAGAGTCTGGGGACAGACTGCAGGAGGGCTGGAGTGGGGAGGGCATCTGACAAACCAGGACGCTCAGACAGGAACCTGACTGTCTTAGAGGAACGCTGCCCAGTGTAGAAACAAGTCCTGCTGCAGGAGGCCCAACAGTGCCTCAGCTCCCACCGCGTGACACTCCCAAAGCGGAGCAAGGAGGCGACAGCGGCTGGTCTCAGTGGCCCGGCCCGCGGCCCTACCAGCTCTTAGGAAAGGCTGGAGCTGTAGGGATGAACCAAGCACCCGCGTGTTCAGAAAGCGCGTTACCCCAGCTTTAGGAGCCAGCAGGACCAAGGGCCTGGTTTAGGCTCCGTCTCCACAGACAGGGGGCTCTTTATGAAGCAGGCTGCTCCAGGCCACTGTCCTGCCATCCACGGAGACACCCAACCTGGAGGTGGCGCTGAACAGATAAACCTAGCTGGGCCCCAGGCGTGGGAGAGGGTCCCACCCTCTGAGTTACCAGCATGGTCCAGGGCAGCAGGCTGCGGCAGATAAAAGGGCTCCCAGCCCATGACCACCAGCCTCTACAGACAAGTGCGCTGGGCCTGCCCACCAGCTCTCTCTTCCCTGCATGCTGCGCCTGCTCTTTCATCCCTAATGCAACAGGCAATCTCATCAGAAAGGTGCCTACCATTCCGCCTCCTTCAGGTTCCCAGGTGGGTGGACAAACTACAGATGCTTAGGAGCCTGACCCTCCCAGAGGCGGCAGGGGGACCCGGGAGGGCTGAGGGCCAACCAGCCGTGAAGACGCGGAGAGCCCCCTGCCCGCTGCCTGCTGCTCCGGGCACTGTGGCACCCCCCTCTGCTGAGAGGCCTCCCTGCAGTCTGCGTGGGGTCATGGAGTTAGAGACACACGGACAGACGGACAGTATGCGTGGGACCCAGGATGCATACGCACGTGTGGGTGTGGTCGGGTGAGGGCAGCATGCAGCGGAGGGGCATGGCGAGGAGGGGGCGTCGCAGAGGGCGTCCTCCGGTCGGATCCAGTAGGCCCGGCTGCCCCGGTTACCTTTCCGGCTGCAGCCGCTGCCGGCGCCCGGGAGGCCATCTTCGCAGCCCTCACTCTGCAGGTGCTCGCGCTGCAGCAGCTTGTCCACCCGCTGGATGATGCACTCCAGGCTCTTGTCCACATTCAGCCACACCTTCTCCTTCCAGAGCAAGGGCACGGGGTCAGCGCCGCAGGTGGAACAGAACACAAGCCACGACACTCCCGACTTGGATCCCCACCTGGGCCCCAGGCTCCCTAAAGCCCACAATTTAGAAACAGGGAGATAATTCACAACTCCTTATTACAGGTGCATTTGCTTTTCCAAGGACAAATCAACGTCCTGTTTTGTGGAGAGTCTGCCAGTCACTATCCCAGAGGCCAAAGCAGGCAGAAGGGGCAGTCTCGTCCCCTCCACCGTCCACTGCAGACCTCACACGACCGTCCCAGGAGACCGAGGTCCTCTGGGGGGAGCTGCTGACCACGTAGGTTGGGGAGGGGGTGTCTGCAGGAACACAGACAGAACTCGGGACGCTGGGGCGGGGCTGGAGGAGCCCAGTACCTCTGAAGAGCAGACCCAACAAGGACAGAGCTGGCTTTGTGCTGTGTCACCACAAGAGGGACACACCCGCCCTTGGAGCCCACCCGTTGGGAGCAGCATGACACGATGTCATGGCACAGCTCCCAAGTCCTCGGTCCCTCAGTTCCAGGACGATGCAGCCTGGCAGGGCCGATGGCCAGCGAGAGAGCAATGCCTTGCGTTTTCCAAGCCAGCTCAGCGTGGGGGTGGGGGTGGGCGTGGGGGGAGTGCCGACTCACCCACTCCTCCTCGTGCCAGTCCACCTGCAGTGAAGACCGGCTGTTCCTGCCCGACCATCGAGCCATGAGGGTGTCCTGGTCATTCCGCAGCATCACCTGCTCCTCCTCGGTAGAGGTGGGCGAGGCCTTGGAGGCAATGTAGTCAGGTCGGGCGGCATTCAGCCCATGGATGGAGGTGGCCAGCAGCTTGCAGTCGCACACGGTGACCAGCTGCCGGGTCTGCAGGGACACATGCACACCCAGCCTTTGAGCACCCAAACCGTGCTGGGCAGGCCATTACTAAGAAGGCAGAGGAACCATCCCAGCTCCAACAAGCCCCCTGGCGCTCTCTGCGAAGTCAAGGGCGTGAGCCGTCACCGAGGATCCTGAGCCCTGGGCGTCACCACCTTGCCCCCCTCCAGCTCTGTGACCACAGGCCAGTCCCAGACCGCCACTCCAGGCTATGTGGGAAACAGACCTGAGGGCAGACAGACCTTCAAGGGCATCCCAACATCACCACCTGTGTGGACAGCTCTCAGCACGCGTGAGGTGTCCAGGGGTTTTCGGACGCCCGAGGGCCCCACCCCACCTGCAGCAGGGGAGTCCCTCTTACCTTGTCTGCCAAGATGGCAAGTGTTCTCTCCAGGCCCGTGGCAGACCTGTCCTTGGCCGCCCTCGAGAGCCGCTCAGCGTAGTAACTCACTTGGGTCTTGAGGGTGTTGATCTGGGCAATGATCTCCTTAGCTCTGATGATGTCCTGTGGTATGTAGATGATGGACTGGCAGCTGGATGATGTGCTAGGAAGGATTGAAACAGATTCAAAAGGGTTCTCCCAAGGTGACAAGGCTGGAGACACCCTCCCAACCCCAGCCCACACCCAACGCAGGGAGAAGCGTCCTGTTCCTCAGGGGTGTCTTACTAGGCTAGTGTAGTTGCTGATGGGCAAGAGTAAATCTCAGGAGATCCATCCTGTCTATATGGTAGAGGCTTGAAATGTTAAAATACAACTAAGTCTTTTATCTACGTTCCCACGTATCTGTGTTTCTGTGTTTACACACCCGTGTACAGATACTGAGCCCCGTGGTCGTCTGCACGCCCACCATCTTTCCCCTAAGAACCTTTTTCGCCAGTTTCTAAGTGTCACCTGAGTGGAGACTTGGGGTCGGCTAATACTGGAGGGGGTCATGCTGCAGTGCAAGGAGACGTCAGTGGGGGCTGGAGTTTGCCAAAAGGTCCCTGGTTTCTCATTTGGCCAGTGAGGACTTCAGACTTCCTACGCATAGACCCACATCCTCCTTCGTGACTTTACCTTGGCAAGTCCCCAGAAAATGGGGCTTCTGTCCCTTCTCTCCTGCTCTGGGACTGCCTGGCTTAAAAAGTACTGTCCCGAGGGATGAAGGGGGCCTGGAGAACGTGCCGAACCAGAGGCCAGGCCCGGCCACCTCAGCGACTTAGGAGACTGGCCCTTCCCCCTCTCTCTGCTGCCAAGCGACATGTGTGTGCCTCTTGGGATGTAACGTCAGAGCCACAGCTCAGGCACTGCCCCGCACAAACACCAGCCTCTGGTGGGACCTTCTAGATGGGGACTTAAACTGAATGTCTCTTGGCTAAAAAGCCAAATCAACCCTATATTACAAACTTATTTTTCAGACCACCTGAGGAAGCGAGGGAAGCAGGGGGAAACATATAAGGCACCCATCTTTCACGGAATGAGGGGCCTTGACTGAGGCCCTCAAAGAACTGCCCTTTCACTTTGGGGGAGGAGAGAGAAGGTGGAGGACCACACACTCCTTCGTTGCCCCGGGAGATGAGGGTCACGTGATCAGGGATGAGGCCTTTCCTTACCGGGCTCATCCCAGGCTAACCCAAAGCCGGGTCCCCAAGAAACGGCCCTGCCCTGCCCCCTGACAGACTACGGGGTCAGCATGCACACAGAAAACCACAGCACCCCAGAACAAACACCACCCCAAGCCCAGACGTCACAGTGAGAAACGATGGCAGCGTCAGAGCCCATGCAGCAGGCCGCAGTCAGGCCTGCGCGGCATGAGGTGTGCACGCTGCTCTCCAAGCTGCAGTCCCTCTGCCCAATGAATAGCTGCCTCTCAGCGGAGTCGAGTCTCAGGACGGAAGTTTTCAAATCTCTTCTTCCCAGGCCCCAGTCTTGAGAGAACACATGTGACTTGAGATGCACATTCGTGTGTGTGGAATGGTGTGTCCACTTCAGCAAATACAAAGCCTCCAGCCAGCCGGAGAGGAATCACCTCCCCACTCACCACAAGTCCTCACACACAGGTCCTATCGGTAACTGGGGCTCACAGAGGGGATACGTGGTGGGAGTGAGAAAGGACGTGCCTCAAACAGCGGCTGTTCGTGGACAACTGTGAACAGCAATCGTGTGAGCCCAACCAAAGACTAAAAATGGGGCAGCTGCAGAGCCTCAGCTGGGGAACAGGGCCATGTCCCCGCGGCACCCTGGCCCTCCCGGCCAGGGCCCTGGGCTGCTCCAGCTCCGTAAAGGCAGCTCTGAGAGGAGCAGAAGCCTCACGAGTCCTGGTGCAAAACCCCCTGTTCTGGACTGGGGCTGTGCTCTGGGTGAGCCTGGGGAGGCCTAGAGCAGCACCTGGGGACCCTGGTCAGCAGGCACCAAGATTCCGGCTGCCATCTCATTCTTTGGTGGAGAAAGTCATCTGGTTATATTAACCCCTGGTTTACCCTCCAGGGGTAAAACTGACCTAGTAATTTGTTTTGCAAATCTCCATTAACCATTAAATAGAAAAATGTAAGCTGGGGACTTCCCTGCTGGTCTACGGTTAAGACATTGCGCTTCATTGGCAGGGGCAGGGGTTCAATCCCTGGGCAGGGAACTAAGACCCTATGTGCCATGAGGCATGGCCAAAGAAAAAAAAGTAAGCTGGTTTCATTCCTGCGAGAGGTGAAGGGGAAGTAAAAACAGAAGAGCCTTAGATGGCAGTGAAAGAAGCCAGGAAGGGACTCCCAAACACACCACTGCACTGGCTTGAAGCCTCAGCACCTGGAACCTGCCTGGCCTAGGTTCCTCCTCATCATGGAGAAAGAGCTGGGTCTTTGCTCCCAGTGACGCAGCCAGACTGGGAGGGTTTGAAACAGCAGACTGGAGACGAGCTATTCATTATCACAGAACATTGCAGTTGGAAGGAGAGTTCTGTCTACTGGGCTACAGCGAGGAGCCTGTGGGGGCGCGGCAGGGGCAGCACCTCACGGAGGAGGGGACAGGCTTTCTCTGCACGAGAGCAAGACCCAAACGCACACTCTCCACAGACAGAGAACTCACCAACACTCCTCAAAACTGCTAAAGAAAAGAACCAAGACGAAATATTAGCAGCTTGTTAGCAAATGGCAAATGCAAAACAAAAACCGTAAAAACCAAGTTCTCTTTCATCAAAATTCTGGAGATAACTTGAGGAGGCCCGGACTACAGGGAGGATTCAGCTTAGGAGCCCAGCATGCTCCCTGGTCAGAGCAGCGTCTGCGCGTGCACCTGAGCCCCAGGGAGACGCCCCATGTGGCGGGTTGCACCTGCGCCGAGCAGAGCTCCCCCGGTGCAAACCATTCCTGCAGGTGGTTTTATGCCATTAGTAGGAAAATACATAAACATGTACATTATACATTTGAAAAATACTACAAAAGCCTTTGGGGAATAAGGGTCCTAAAGTTCACATGCAGGATAACTAGGCATCAACACCCCGACCTTCCTGGGACGGGGCCAGCCCCCTGACTGGCTTTCTCCGCCAGGGCCCCAGGCCAGCTGGAGTTGCACACTCACACCTCCACACGGCCACATGCAGTGCAGCGACACACATCGGCTGGCCGTGCAGAGCGGCGGTGGCACAGGAAGCTGTCTTTGCCCTAACTCCCAGGGGACCACCAGGCTGGCGAATCCGCATGTGGGTCTGGTGGCCTGGTTTGAGGAACCCTTGGTGGGGCCAGATCAGGGTCAAGGGGGCTGCAGGAAGGTGGGCAGGATGCCAGAGATGCTGCCCAGTCTGAGGCTCACCTCCCACCCTCTGCCCTGGGGACAGCTCTGAACCCTGACTCCCTGGGTGCTCTCTGCCTGCCTGCTCACCCCTCATCCCACAGCCCACTGCACCAGTCCTTTCTCCCCAGCCCGTGCAGTCCAAGGTCAACCTGCTCAAGCCCTGTCCTGACACCCACCCAGGACAGAGAGCCAGGCTCTGGCCTGAGGCTGCGGCCAGCACTGTGTGTGCACTCAGTCACTAGGCCTCCACGACTGCTCCACGGGTCCTCCTGAGGATTGTGGGCCTTGGTGTGGGGGCCCCTCAAAGTGCTCTGCTCTGGCCCCTCAACTCCACATTCTGCACAGGCTGCTCTGCTGTGGCCCCAGCTTCTTCTTTCTCTGAGACACCACCTTCTTCTCCTAGCCCTTCCAGGATCACTGCCCGGTCCTGCCTCCCCATCTTCTCTAGAACCTCGCTCCATCAGTGTCCTCCACCATCTCCCCTCGTGAGCCACATCTCTCCTACCAGCCTGAGACAAGCTTGTCTTGGTCCCACTCCTCCTCCACCTCTAGGTCCGAGTAGCCCATGGCATCACCTACAAGCATCCCGTCTACTTCCTACACCCGAGCCCTCTGGTCAAGGTAAGTCTAGCCAGGTGATGTTCGGGAAGATCACCAATGCCTCCCGGTGTCGGACACGACAGCTTGACTTAGTGCTCTCTCCCTGTCACCCCTGCCCTGCAGCAACCCCTGCGCCTTCTTTCCAGCAGGCTCCTAGCACCGGGGTCGACCTACCTGCTCAACCTGTCAGCTCTCGTGGCCCTGCCCCTCTCGCCGGAGCTCCGCCCCGAGGCCCCGCCCCTTATCACGTGCCCCTCCCACCTCGCTGTTTCCCCGCTCTGATTGGTCACTCCCTGCAGCCCTGGAGCATCTCTGACCCTGGGGACACTGACCACCAATGTCCTCCAGGAGAGGAAACCATCTTTCCCAGGCCTCACACCCTGTGACCTTCGACCAGGGTTTCTAAAGGGCAGTGGACCCCACCAAGTCCGCGAGGGCCGGAGGCACCATTCTCCAGGCGGATTTTTCAATCGGCTGCCGTTTTGCAGGGACAGGCCCTCGGGCACTCGTCACTACCCAGCTTGGACGTGCACAGGTCCTCAGGCAGCTCCCCCCACCCTGCAAAAGCAGATCGGACGGTGGACGCTTCTGCGGTCCCGTTGTGACCTTTTTCCTTAACCTGGGAAGCCTGACAGAGCAGAACCAGGAAGACAGACGCCCTCTGAGAACTTACTGTTTTTTAGTCTCTTCAAACTTGTGCAGCTTTTTGCGGAGGCCTCCCGACTTGAAGCCCTGGCAGTGTGCTGCTGGCGCCCCGATGGTGACGATGTCATAGTTCTGGTCTGAATGACAGAAAGCTCTCCTCCGTTACTCTGGCTCAGGCCTGTGGACAAGCTGGCTACGGGGATATGCACGAAGCTCTGGGGTCCCCTGCCAGCCCAGCTCCAAACAGCCTGTGGCAACCCTAGTCCCACCATCCAGGGTGCCCGAGGGCCTCTGGAGCCCAGGACCCTCATCTTGGCTTAGAGGGGCCCATGTGGGTCTCAGGGTGGGGCCACACAGCGACCCACAACACTCAGCCTCAGAAGGATGACCTGCGGGCCATTTTCTGCCCCAGAAACGCAAGGGAAGCTGGAGGAAGGACAAACGAGAGGAAGGTGCTAGAGGTCCTCACAAAGGCCTTGGAAGCCCCTGTGCTGTCCTCTCAGCCCAACGTCACAGCAGATATACAGGACAGACGTGGGACAGCTCAGGGACCAAGGGCCAGTGGGGGAAAGAAGCGACATGATTCATGGGACAGTTACCTGCTCCTCCATCATCCTGAACTCTCATCCTTTGTATGTGTAAGTTAGTGGGAACAAATTCTAGCTTTTTATCTGCTTTCAAACTGCTTGCTTTGAACGAGGGACCTAAGGATCAGAAGGAGAGAAGATAAAGATGGTCAGCCCGTACCCAGCATGCAAGAAAGGCATACACAGAAGGGATGTCGTGAGGATACTGCTGTGTGTGAGCAGGTGTGTGTCGGCAGAGGCCTCGGAGATTCCAAGCTGCCCACGAGCACACTGCCTTCCCTGATGGCGGGGGGTGTGAAACATTGAGGGACAGCGGCTCCTGGCCAGAAGACTGGTCTGGGGTCCCAGGGGTGAGTGGAGGCAGGTGGAGCCATCCTTGGAAGCTGCCTACACCAGCTCTCAGCCAAGAGGTCTGACTCAGGGATAGGACTGTGTGCGGCACGCTGTCAGCACCGCTATAAAAAGCAGGTGGGCCCATGCCAGAAAGTGCCTGTTCCCACTGCAGAGCTTTCCAGCATCTAAGAAGCTGCGTGACAGCAGCGACACATCTCAAGTCTGAAAAGTGATGAGAAGGTCTACTCGTCACCCCAGGTCGGTCAAGGTAAGCAGACGCCACAGGGCACCTAGTCTGGCCGTGGAACACACAGTCACACATCCTCACGTACACCCTGGGTGGCTCAGGAGTTTGGACCGTGTTTTCTAACAAGATATTCACAATCTTACTTCTATAACTGGAATACTTAACTAAGTGAAGAATTACATGCCGAGAAAAGAAAGGGATTATAAATTACAGTGACAATGAGGAGAAATAAACATTTCATTTAGTGAAAAATGGCACGTTTATTTTGCCAGTAATAGAAAATGAAGACTGGACACCATCTGCTCCGCGCTTTGCCCAGGAAACTGTTCCCCAGCTACTGATGGGGGGGCTCACGGACCAGCAACACCAGCTTCCTGGGAGCCTGTTAGAAATACCAAACCCCGGATCTGCTGTTAACAAGATTCTCAGGGGACATAGATGCACAATGGCATCTCAGAAGCTCTGCTCCAGAAACACCCAGATGTGTGGGTTTCAGACTCCCCCAGGTAACAAGCAACCAGCACCAGCAGGTCCCTATGTCCCTTTAGGAAAACACTGCCATTTCTCTCAGAAACACACTTAGATCTTTTCTTCAGACGCAAACCAAACCCAGGGCACCATCATCTTGTCATCATTCCTGTATCTGGCTTCTTCTCAATCAAGTTCATGGACAGGTTCCTATGTTCTGTGTCAGAATCACATTAAGGGCTTATGACTTTCCTGAAAACCTGAAATTCTAGTATTAAAAGGGAAAGAAGGGAAGAATCTGGAGAATAAAGTAATAGAAAACCAACATCATTCCATTGGAATCAAAAGGGAGTGAGTTTATCATCGTTTTCTAGATCTACCCAAACATGCTTTGAAAATCAAGTGGCACCTTTTAATAAAAGGTGTCTGTATTTCATTTTCTCTTCTAAGCCTTAAAATGGAGAGCTCCACTCAGACAATTTGTATGTCAATGTGTGTGTGTATACTCATGTTTTTTTCTGACTCTGTGACCCCATGGACTGTAGCCCACCAGGCTCCTCTGTCCATGGCATTTTCCAGGCAAGAATACATGTGTGGGTTGCCATTTCCTTCTCCAGGCGATCCTCCCGACCCAGGGATTAAACCTGCATCTTTTGCGTCTCTTATACCGGCAGGCGGATTGTTTACCACTGATGCCACCTGGGAAGCCCATATATCAACATAAGGACCACCAAACTGTTAAGCTAGGAAATCTAGAAAACCCTGCCTTGATTGGTCTCAAGGCAAAAGGCCTACATCCTTTTGGGCCCTGCACTGATGCAGGACCGAGATGAGGCAGTCACATGAACCAACAGCCTGGGACTGTCTTTCCTCACTTTCATCCTACAGTGGTTTGTCTTGGCAGGTGACTCCACGGAAGGAACTTTCGATGCAATTCACACATTTGCCTTAATTAAGATCTGAAAACTCCATATTTGAAAGAACCGACATCTATATGAGAATCTATTTTTAAAAATCCATTAGAGCGTCTGTCCATGGGCATATGTGAGCAATCCTGGATCCCAGGTTTTTAGCTGGGAAACGACAGTGGGCGCCCACCTTTGTACTGATGGAGGTCGGTCAGGTTCTCCTGGTAGGTGAGGATGATGGTCTGGTACTGTGTGACAATCTGGCGCCGGAGGCTCTCCCAGCATGGGGACAGCTCCCCCAGCTCCTCCAGTTCACACACTCTGCAAGCAACACACACACGTCAGGCCATGGTGCCCACTCCCTCACGGCAGAGGCCCAGGAGTCCTGAGCATCCAGGAGGACAGATGGCCGTGGACGTGTCACTGGTGCCCGGGGAAGGCCCCGTGGGTCTGCAGGGCCAGCAGCGGCCCAGCAGGGCAGATGGCTCCACATGCAGCTCTAAGAAAGGTGGCCAACCACGGGCCACGTGGAAACCGCACAGACAAGCTTTTCGTAGGAACCCAGATGCTCAGGGAAAACTCAGCGAAGGACTGGGGAGGCCAGTGGCTCTGCCACGGCCCTGGAGCCATGCACGTACCCGGAGGCCACACGAGCGTGAGTCCGGCCCTCCCAGACCACAAGAGGACTAGAGCCTGAGGGCAACCCTCTCCCCTCTCCTCACCCCCACCACGGCTGTCACTGCCCCCTGGGTTCTGGGAAGCACGGGCCTTTCTGCCCTCCCAGGCAGAGCTGCAGAACATAAGGCTGTCCAACGAGCCTGCAGTGGGCTGCTCAGCAGTGGGGGTCCACAGCCGCCAGGCCCTTCAGTCTCACTGGTATCCTTTCCAGGTCTGGGACAAGGACCCTGGGAAACTGGCAACTTCAGCCACCACTCCCGTCACTGTCTGTATAGGGATGAGCTGTCTGGATGTAAAAGGTGTGGGGGTGAGGGGAGAAGAGGACAAGAGGGGACTTAGGATCTCCACAAAAATGCAGCTGTTTAAGAACTGAAATGCATGAGATGTCCCTGGTGGTCCAGTGGCTAAGAACCTGCGATTCCGCTTCAGAGCCATGGGTTCAATCCCTGGCTCGGGAAGTAAGAGCCTGCCTGCCACGCAGCATGGCCGAAGAAACAGAAATGATATATAATCTCAGCTCAGCAAGAAATAACAGCTACATAACCAGAATAATGAACACACACAACAGATTTTTTAAAAAGGATAACCATTTTAGGAAACTGGGGAGAAAGTATAAAAGACCTAAAGGCCTCATCATTTATGAGGATTTTCCTTTCCTAATCAGGAGTTAATCCCTGAAATTGATTGACAGTGCTCTATGCATACACACAGAAATACAGTAGAAAACACTGACATGGCTGAAGTGGCTGTTTCTTGGGAAATAAACAAGAAAGTTGAGCATCTCAAGACTTATGTTTTTTGTAAAAAGCCTTTTTGCACTCTTTCACTTTTTACACTATGCACTTTTTCCTCTGGGGGGCTAATTTTATAAATGTTTTTAGGAATCTACTAAATTATCTGAAGTTAAAAGTCATACCATTTTATCATTATTAAATCAGCAAAAGGAATGCTGAAGGGGGGAACGGGTGCTTGGCGCTGGTACAGCTGGTCTGTCGGCTGCCCGACCTTGTGACTTCCTCGCACCCAAACGGGGGACAAAGTTGAGCAAACTGTTTCCTGAGCCCAGGCCGAGGAGCAGGCAGGCGGCAGGGCTGGGTGTGTGACCAGGCCCGTCTGAGGTCCGCGCTCACCCGCCCCGTCTGCGAACTCTCCTCTGGGAAGGGGCGGACGGCAGGAGCCCTGGGCCTCACCTGGCTGCGTCCTCCTCCAGCAGGAGCTTCACAAACTGCCGCGGCACGTGCAAGGACAGCACGCTCTCTGCCATCTGCTCCAGGATCCGCAGGTGGTTGCCCTCGGTGGTCGGGAAGCGGTACATGCGGCAGATGGCACCACCAAACACTGAGGTGGGAGAGACAGGCTGCAGTGAGTGGGTGCAGGCTGCCGTGGCCCCCTTCCCCAGCCTGCATGGTGCCGTCATCCCCAGGTCTCCTTACTGTTTATCTCCAGGGAATCAGAACACTTAAACCCACGCCCACCGAGGGACTGAGCCTCAATGCTCCTGCCCTGAGACATGCAGTCTTGTCATCCCAGACACTGGTCATCGAGTCATCAAGACAGGGCAAAAGGAAGGAGGAGTCCCTTCCCTGGAGGGTCACTAGTTCCCAATATGCTGAACCAAAGAACGGCATGCTGAGGTGCAGAGAGGTACCGCTGGTGGACACGCCCGTGACAATCAGAGCAGGTGGGGGAGGGGACGCGGGCTCAAGCGGACACTCGCGAGAGTGACAAGAGTACCCACGGAGGAAGCGGTTTACCCGATTTCAGTAAAGTGTCTTTTCGCAACGAAGCGTATTTGGATCGGATCCCCAGGGCCTCGGTCAAGCTCTCATCAACAGGCAGAACCATCTAAAAACACATACACACAAGCATGACGAAACTGACTTGGACGACGCCAGGGCGTATCACAGATCATAAGACTCCTAGAAACTAACATCCACAGTTAACGCTATGAGAAACAGCCAGCCCCAGCCCCAAACAAGAAAAGCCACTGCCGGGGACACTGAGCGCCCTCCGCCCACACAGTTTTCTAGAAATGCACTCTTCCGACCGAGCCACTTCCCTTTGTCTCTGAGTGTTTGCTGTGTGGGATGAAAGGGCGCTGATAGGCAGGCCCGGGAGTATTTCCATAGCTAACGTCTCAGTCTTATTTTGGGTACAATGAGCGATCTCTGTATTTTACAATGACTACTTATCAGTATTTAGGCTCTTACATGAGAACTCTTGTTTGAGAGTGTCTGTGTGAGCAGTTGTGCATGCGGGGAGCAGGGAGAGGTGGCGGTGGGGGGGAGGTGCGCGCAGGTGTGCAATGGGGCCCAGGCAGCCATGGGCAGGGAGTGTCTGGCAGAGAAAGACCTTAACCCACCCTCAGACACAACCTGGGTCTCAGTCCACACCCGCAAGCCACCTCTCCCTCCCGACTGCAGCTCCTGCTATTGAAGAGCCAGCTGTGACCTGGAACAGAGGCTGGGGACCCCTCCTCTCTACCGGATAAGCGCCTGGGGGCACAGGCATGTCCGGTAGCGGCCCCACTGTCCCCTCCCCTGATTTCAGAGGCCATGTCCATTAGGAGGGCCCACCAGTCCACCCAGAGAGACTCACCCTCCCGTTAACGGTGTCCAGAGACCGGGTCACTGGGGGCCGCTGATCTGACTTCTCCTCCATCTGCCAGCCCATCACAGTGATGTTGCCCACGCGGTCACTCTCTGCAGACCTGCAACGAGCAGTGCACTTCGGTATTGGTGCTGTGACTGTGCTTCAGCTTCTGCTAAATGCAAAGCTCAGCATCCTGGATGGTCGAGGGCCAGCTGGTTGGTCCAGCAGCAGTGACCACACGCAGGGGCTCTGAAGGCGGCAGGTGAGGAAAGCTGGGGCCACAAGGGAAGGCTGCGTCTGGGAGGGGGCGATGCCCCAGAGGGAAGCACAGTTGTGCCAGTAAAGCGGGAGGGGAGGAGCCACCGCCCGCCTGGGAGGCAGGGGCCCCTTAGCCCTGGGCTGCCCCTCCCCCGAGAGTGACAGGGGCACACCTCAGAGTTAGGACCCAGAGCATCTTCTTCTGGCATAGGACCCCTTTCTGCTCCATCCACTCCATCCTCAAGCTCTGATTAGCCTCAAGGCTTAGGCCTGGACCCCAGTTAGCAGAGGTCACCCGGGAATTCCCAAAGCCTCTGAATCCTTCCTGATACAGCTGAGGCCCATCTAGCCCTGGTCAGTTTCACCCCAAGACCCCTCAGGGTGGCTGCCGGCTGCCTGGGCCCATCTGATTCATCCAGGGAAGCTCTGGTGAGTCTCTGATTCATAAAGCAATACTGTGAAGCCTTGGGTTTTTTTATCTAGGTGTGGGACTTAGCCAGTTTCTAAATTTTTGCATGGTCACATCCATCCACCAACCGTGTCCTCTGTGACTCATGCTCATGCTTCTCATGCCTGGGAAAGTCAACCCCAGTCACACTGTTCAATGACCATCTCTAGCTCCTTTTAAAAAGGATGATGTCCAACCAGAATCGGCTCTGGCAATGGATGAACCTGAGTGTTTTCCTCTAACCATCCTTCCCCATTCTCCCATCCACCCATTCTCCCAAGACCCTTCCTGAGCCAGGCTCTCCACACACACAGGATCACTGCAGGGCAAGCCCTCCCCAACACCTGCAACGCTGTCATCTCCGCATCTTCAGAATGTCATACTACCGGCCAGGAATTCATCTCCTCCATGGAAACTATCTTTGCTATTTCAGAGTATTTTCCCAATTTTTACATTATTTTTGGGGGGGGGGGGGGAGGAGATGGAGAGAGAGAAAGAAAGAATACCACATCAGGGTGGGACCTGCCCCTAAAATGAATTTGGGAAGGACTGACATCTTGACCCCATCACAGTGGGGGCGGCCCCTCCCTCCCCTCATTTGTTCCTTCCACAAATATTTCCTGAGCAGCAGACACTGTTCTAAGTCTTGGGATACCTGCTCCCTGATAGATCACATCCTATTAAGGGGGAGACAGATGACAGCCAAATACATTTGGTATTATTAGACGTACACAAAGGTTTTCCTTTAGGTCTGCATACTTCCCATGAACACTGCACACTTCCGTTTCATGACAGGCCCTCTGACAGGCTGAGTTTTTTTCTTTCTCCTCAACGACAACCACCTTCCCCCAAGACTGGCTTCTGGGGACGGGGGTTGAGGGTAAGACAATCTCTCAATATAGGGTCGGACCTTCCCCATCCGTCCCTGGACCTCGTAATTCCAGATCCTTGCAGACAGACAAAATTAAATACCAACCTTAGTGTTAAATACAACCTATGGTGCCTGTCCTGGAGCAGATCTTTGACGACAAAAGTTCCAGACCCCAGCAAGTACATCTGAGGGAGAGGGGAGACAGCATTAGTATACACGCTGTGCCTCTGCCCCAGCTTTCAGGCCCAGGGGTGAGGGGTGGAGTGGGTCCAGCTGACTGGTTCTCTCAACACGTCTGACTTCATCTCAGGAGCCCAATGGGAGGCTCAGAAAGATGTTCCCAAAGACAGATACACCTGGACATTAATTCGCAAGCCAGGAGTAAAGCCAGTCTTATGTTCACGTCTCAGACAATTACGTAGCTTTAAAAAAAGAAGGGAAGAATATCCCACGAACTACAACATGGTACTTAACTGTTCCCTGAGATCTGTCCTTGACATCATACACGGACAGCTTGATCTGTGTCATCTGATTGATGAGCGAGTCTTGAAAGAAGGCAATGCTGCTTAGAAATATAGGATCATTGGTTCCCTACAATAGGAAAAAAACAATCAGAACACAGAGTTGCATTTTTCTTAAGGTTGCTTTTGAAATACACCAACATTCTCAGAAGGAGAAACTAACTAATATATTACCAGCTTGGATCAACACATTCTTACACCGATGCAGACAAGCCAAACTCTGCTTTCCAAGAAAGCCTGTAGGCCCAGATACCATGAATAGACCACCACACGCTGGGCCCACAAGCTCACCCTAAGGGCTCCTCCCCCAGTAGGAAAGACTTTCTGTAACTGAAATGAGTTAAATATCCCCATGTGTTCTTATTCTTATGACCTGAGATGTATTTGGATCTACTACTGTAGGCTATTCCTTTAAGCTGAGGCAGATGGAAAGATGAAAGAGGAAATGAATGGTAAGAGTTGTTTATTTCTAGAATCCTGGGTTTGGAATAATGGAGGTCTGGCTTTTTTAAGGCTGTCTTTTTCTGAGGATGAGCTGTGAGTCTCTAGATCATAGGTCACTATTTCTTGGCAGCCCAGCCCTGACCTCAAACGCCATTACATTAAACTCGCTTCCTCAGGTGGTGGTTAGTGATCTCAGTCAAACTGTTAGCGGTTCTTGTCTGTACCTGCAGTTCCAGATCTCATGTCTTGACACCTGCTGGACAGTCTTGTCCCGTTCCTCCCGACCCCCACGTCTGCCGTGACCTGTGGGGCCACAGCCCCACCCAACCACTCCATCTGCTGGTTCAGACTCCCTCCGACTCTCCTTCCAAGGAGGCTCCAGACCCAGGCACCGGCTTTGCTGCCCTCTCTGTTGTCTGAACCACCCAGGGACGATTCACCCCTGCAAATTCTGCCTGCAGAGCCTCCCTCTCACGCCCTCTTCTTTCCATCCCTCCCCGCTGCCGGTGAGGCCCCAGATCACTCCCGCAGGACCTGCCTTAAGCATACCTGTAGACCAGCAGCTACGGCAGGCCAAACCCCCTGCTCCCCTGCACCCCTGCGGTGCCTCGCGCACACACGATACAGTATGACCCGCACAGTGAGCGGCCAGGACCCCGTCCCCCAGGCACTGTCCTGGTCTCTGCTCTCACATGGCCCACTCCGCTCGTCTGCATGGAGCTACGCTCATTTCAGCCTCCTCACCCGCAGCTTGGTAGACTCCCTGAGGGCAGGGGCGGGGGCTCAAGGGTCACCGTGGCATCCACAGCTCCCAATGCTGTGCTTCGTGTGTAGGCAGTGCTAGACAAAAGCTTAGAAACCGGAACTGTTGGCTTCAACTTGAAATAAATTTCCAAGGGAATGAGAGGGTCTATCAGGCAAAATATAAAACTTGGAAAGAAGGAGAAATGCAGTTTGCTTGCTGGAGACTGCCAGGGAGGGCAACATTCACACAGAAACTCACATCACCAACAAAATCTTACAAGAGTTCACACCAGCCACCTCCTACACTTAGTTTCATAACTTACATAATGTGCTCAATTATCTAAAGAAATCTGGTAAAATTCCTGAGGTGACTGTGTATCATTTCATTTCATGTAAAGAGTAAATACATAACACACAACTGAAAAAAGGATATAAAAATACAAACCAATAAAAAGTATGGCCAGTAAGAGGGTTGGTTGATAGCTAACATTCTCTAAACTCTGATTAAAGACCACACGTGTCCAAAAGCAGCAGCCAACTAGAGATGAGAAGGGAGTATGAGGTCTCACCTCTTAAAAAGCAATCAACCTTAGAGGATCACTGCTCAAAAGCAGCCAGCCAGTAGATAATCAGCAACAGTAAAGGATATGGCAAACAAAGGGTTTCTCTGATGGCTCTGCGGTGAAGAGCCCCCTGCCAATGCAGTGTACTTGGGTTCAATCCCTGGGTCAGGAAGGTCCCTTGGAGGAGGAAATAGCAACCCACTCCAGTATTCTTGCCTGGAGAATCCCATGGACAGAGGAGCCTGGCGAGCTACAGCCCATGGGGCCATACAGAGTCAGACATGACTGAGCAACTATAAACAACATGGCAAATAAAAGTACCACCCAGATGAGTACGTGTGATGGAAGACACCAATGTGCTCAACATTCGTGAAAAAAGAGCGACGATCTGCAGGAATACAGCAGCAGCTGTGGTGCTCAGGCCACTGAGCAGACCTCCCACCAGGACCAAGAAGCAGTCTTGGAGCCGCCGGCGGCAAGAAGCACCCACCTCGATGATCTCCGTCTGTGCATGCTTCGTCCAGAAAGCCTGGGGCGGGGTGGTCACGCTCACTGCCACAAAGCTGTTTGGTTTCCGATCTAGTGACGGAGTATGCAGCTCACTACAGGCTACAAAATTAAAACAGAATAGAAATAAAATAAATAAAGTAGAAATGGATCTTAAAAATCAGACTTCAGTTATTTCTCTGTTCCAAACACAACCAAAGAAGGTAAAAGAAGTAAAACCCACACAATGGAATGAGATGATTGCTCTTGACTGTTACAGGGAGGAGACTTTTTAAGTTAGAAATGATCCCTTCTCATTTCTCCCAGCCTTCCCGGCCCTCAGGACAGCAATGCCATAACTGCCAATGGAAGGCTCTCTTCGTCCACGGAATGGATGACACAGGAAAGGTCTGACCCATGAAGTTTGACCTGAATAACTAACTGGAGCTACGCAGTCACAGAGTCTATGAAATCAAGACCCAGCGACACACACCCGCATCCAGGGCTGCTGCACTCCTAAGCTCACGGGATCCGTGGGTCTGTGTGTGACCTATGTTGGAAGCTAATTAAAATTCTATCACAAAATAAAGTTTTTTTTTCTTTTTAAGAAAATCATTGCTCATTTTCCTTATAAGACTCATATCAGATGTGAGATTACTAAACATGTGCCTTTTTAGAACTAAAGACACTTCATAGAACTGTTTCAGGTAGAAAATGTACTGCACTAAGCATTTTGAAATAGACGGTACGACTCAGATATGTCAATCATAGAAGGGACCCACAAGAAAAATGATATTTCTTTGAATCTAACGTGCTATCTATTGTATAATGCATTATGAAAGAAAAAAAGGCCCATTGCCATTAAGTAAGACACTTTCTGACTAAAGAGATACTAAAAGATGAGAAAGATATCCACCTTGTGACTGATGAAATATATGGTAAATCAAAGCCCAAAACTAATAACAAGAACTGGCTTTTCTGGAGAGGCAATGAACATGCCCCAGAGTACTGAAAGCCTTTGCTTAATTCCCAGAGTTCTGAAACAATTGATTATTTTAATTTTTAATTTTTTATAGAATTTTAAAAGTTACTTTCCATTTAGTTATTACAAAATAATGGCTCTATTTCCCATGCTGTACAATACATCCTTGACCCCATGTTATACCCAGTAGTTTGTGCCTCTCAATCCCCTAGCCCTATACGCCCTTTCATTGCCTTCTCCACTAGAAACCACTAGTTTGTTCTCTATATCTGTGAGTCTATTTTTCTGTTATATTCACTAGTTTGCTATATTTTTTAGATTCCATATATAAGTGATCAACTCAGTTCAGTTGCTCAGTCGTGTCCGACCCTTTGTGAACCCATTAACCGCAGCACGCCAGGCCTCCCTGTCCATCACCAACTACCAGCGTTTACTCAAACCCATGTCCATCGCATCGGTGACGTCATCCAGCCATCTCATCCCCTGTAGCCCCTTCTCCTCCAGCTCTCAATCTCTCCCAGCATCAGGGTCCTTTCCAATGAGTCAACTCTTCGCATCAGGTGGCCAAAGTATTGGAGTTTCAGCTTCAACATCAGTCCTTCCAATGAACACCCAGGACTGATCTCCTTTAGGATGGACTGGTTGGATCTCCTTGCCGTCCAAGGGACTCTCAAGAATCTTCTACAACACCACAATTCAAAAGCATCAATTCTTCGGCACTCAGCTTTCTTCACAGTCCAACTCTCACATCCATACATGACTTCTGGAAAAACCATAGCCTTGACTAGACGGACCTTTTTTGGCAAAGTAATGTCTCTGCTTTTTTAATATGCTGTCTAGGTTGGTCATAACTTTCTTTCCAAGGAGCAAGCGACTTTTAATTTCATGACTGCAATCACCATCTGCAATGATTTGGGAGCCCAGAAAAGTAAAGTCAGCCACTGTTTCCCCAACTATTTGCCATGAAATGATGGGACCATATGCCATGATCTCGGTTTTCTGAATGTTGAACTTTAAGCCAACTTTTTTCACTCTCCTCTTTCATCAAGAGGCTTTTTAGTTCTTCTTCACTTTCTGCCATAAGGGTGGTGTCATCTGCATATCTGAGGTTATGGATATTTCCCCTGGCAAACTTGATTCCAGCTTGTGCTTCCTCCAGCCCAGCATTTCTTATGATGTACTCTGCATATAAGTTAAACAAGCAGGGTGACAATATACAGCCTTGGTGTACTCCTTTTCCTATTTGGAACCAGTCTGTTGGTCCATGTCCAGTTCTAACTATTGCTTCCTGACCTGCATACAGGTTTCTCAAGAGGCAGGTCAGGTGGTATGATATGCCCATCTCTTTCAGATTTTTCCACAGTTTATTGTGATCCACACAGTCAAAGGCTTTGGCATAGTTAATAAAGCAGAAATAGATGTTCTTCTGGAACTCTCTTGCTTTTTCGATGATCCAGCAGATGTTGGCAATTTGATCTCTGGTTCCTCTGCCTTTTCTAAAACCAGCTTGAACATCTGGAAGTTCACGGTTCACATATTGCTAAAGCCTGGCTTGGAGAATTTTGAGCATTACTTTACTAGCGTGTGAGATGAGTGGAATTGTGTGGTAGTTTGAGCATTCGTTGGGATTGCTTTTCTTTGGGATTGGAATGAACACTGAACTTTTCCAGTCCTGTGGCCACTTCTGAGTTTTCCAAATTTGCTGGCATATTGAGTGCAGCACTTTCACAGCATCATCTTTTAGGATTTGAAATAGCTCAACTGGAATTCCATCACCTCTACTAGCTTTGTTCGTAGTGATGCTTCCTAAGGCACACTTGACTTCACATTCCAGGATGTCTGGCTCTAGGTGAGTGTGAGTGATCACACCTTCATGATTATCTGGGTCATGAAGATCTTTTTTGTACAGTTCTTCTGTGTATTCTTGCCACCTATTCTTAATATCTTCTGCTTCTGTTAGGTCCATACCAGTTCTGTCCTTTATTGTGCCCATCTTTGAATGAAATGTTCCCTTGGTATCCCTAATTTTCTTGAAGAGATCTCTAGTCTTTCCCATTCTATTGTTTTCCTCTATTTCTTTTCATTGATCTCTGAGGAAGACTTTCTTATCTCTCCTTGCTATTCTTTGGAACTCTGTATTCAAATGGGAATATCTCTACTTTTCTCCTTTGTCTTTCACTTCTCTTCTTTTCACAGCTATTTGTAAGGCCTCCTCAGACACCCATTTTGCTTTTTTGCATTCCTTTTTCTTGGGGATAGTCTTGTTCCCTGTCTTCCTGCACAGTGTCATGAACCTCTGTCCATAGTTCATCAGGCACTCTGTCTATCAAATATGGCCCCTTAAATCTATTTCTCACTTCCACTGTATAATCACTAGGGATTTGATTTAGGTCATACCTGAATGGTCTAGTGGTTTTCCCTACTTTCTTCAATTTAAGTCTAAATTTGGCAATAAGGAGTTCATGATCTGAGCCACAGTCAGCTTCCAGTCTTGTTTTTGCTGACTGTATAGAGCTTCTCCATCTTTGGCTGCAAAGAATATAATCACTCTGATTTATAATATGATTTATAATATGTACATATACACACATACAACAGATACATACACACACCCTCCACATCTTTATCCATTCATCTGTTGATGGGCACTTAGGTTGTTTCAGCATCTTGGCAACTGAAATAATTGATCTGCACCATTTTTTCACTGCCTTTATGGAGGAGAGGATTTTTAGAGGTCTTTACTCCTGTTCTCATCATTCTCATTTATTTTTCAAACGCTCACTGGTGATTTAAAATTCAGAAACTGATTTTTACTTCTGCAAATTAATTTACTTCTGAAAATTGATCTCTTTGTAATATGTTCTCATACATTTTTATGGATTTTCATTTATTACTGGATATAAGAAGATACAAAGAGCCTAGGTTTTCACTCAATGAGCTCTGACAATCATACACACTCACAAAACAAGATAACTTTCTCCATCAGACAAGAAAGTTCCCCCTCCCACTTCCCAGTCAGTTCCCCTACCTGTGCAACCACTTTCTGATTTTTACCATTTTTGTCTTTGAATTTCTTCAACATAAATGGAATGCTTTTAAGATTCATCTGTACTGTTTATATACTCAAAATTCATTCTTCTTTTTAAAAACTGATGAATTATATTCCATTGTATGAATATACCAAAATTTACTTACCAGTCAGTATGTTATTATATTGACAGTTGGGTTGTTTGCAGTTTTGAACCATTATAAATAAATGACATCTTTTTGTGAACATGTTTTCTTTTGCATAAGCACTTAGGAGTGGAACTTCTAGGTTATAGTAGAGAAGAATATGCTTAGCTTTGTAAGAAGCTGACAGATTTCTAAAGTGGCTGCATCATTTTATAATCTCACTGGCATACCAGAGTTCCAGTAGCTCTGAACCCCACCAACATTTGGTGGAGTTAGCCTTTATCTTAGTTGTTCTAAAGAACATGTTTTCATTTGCACTTCTGTGATGACTAATGATGTAAAGCATCTTTTCACCATGTGTTTATTGTTCATTTTTATAACTTCTTTTGTCAAGAGTCTGCTCAAGCCTTTTGCTCATTTTTAAACTGATTTTTTTACTGTCAATTTGTAAGCATTTTATCCTCGATCTGTCCTTTGTTAGGTATATGTGAATATTTTTCTCCAGTTTGTGGTTTATTTGTTCATTTTCTCAAAGATTTCTATAATTTTTTATTTTAGATTTTTAATTTTAGGGACTAGCAGGCAAAAAAACGTCCCTCTCCTCAAAAAGTACCCACATTCTCATCTCAGGAACTTTTGAAAATATTATAATACAGGTAAAAAGGACTTCATTGATGTAACTAAGGTCATGGAATCTTGACATGGAAAGATTACTACAGATTATCTGGATGAGCTTACGCTAATCATATGAGCTCCTAAAAGTACAAGAGGAAGATGGAAGGGTGAGTTACAAAGACGTGAATAAAAAAAAAAAAAAAGACTGGAGAGGTTCTAAGCATGAAAGGCACTCAACCTGCCGTTGCTGGCTGTGGAGAGAGAGGGAGCAGCCACAACCACGGAACGTGAGTGGCCTTCGTGAGCCGAGGACAGGCCTCGACTGGTAGCTAGCAAAGAAATAGGGACCTCAGTGCTCAAACCACAAGGAATTCATTCTGCCAACAATTTGAATGAATAAGGAGCCACCTTCCCCCCTAGAGTCCCCAGGAAGGACCGCAGCCATGCTGATACTTTGACTTTGGTGTTTATAAGATTAAGTAGAGACCTGGCTGAGCCCTTTGGTTTCTGACCTAAGGGAAGTAAGATAATCAATCTGGCTTGCTTGGAGGTGTTATATCGTGGCAATTGTTACAGCAGCAATAGAAAACTAAAACATGTAGTACTTTCTGCCAAGTAGTCAACCTCTGCCTAACCTGAAGCTGTGGCTGTGAGTTCTTCAGTTTCTTCTCTTCCGGACACTTTAAGGTCATCTCACCTTTTTGAAGCACAACTTCATTTATTTCTGTGTGGCTGAGCAGGGTCTCTGTGGCTGTGTGGGCATTTCTCTGGCTGCGGAGAGAGCAGGGGCCACTCTTCAGCTGTGGGGCACAGGCGTCTCACTGAGGGGGCTTCCCTTGTTGCAGAGCGGGGGCTCCAGGCATGTGGGCTTCAGCAGCCGCAGCTCCTGGCCCCCAGTGCACAGACCCAGTGGCCGTGGTGCACGCGCTTAGCTGCTCCGCCGTATGTGAGATCTTCCTGGACGAGGGGCTGAACCCATGTCTCTTGCACTGGCAGAGGGATTCTTCACCACTGAGACACCAGGGAAGCCCTGCTGTCTTTTTCAATTCTGTTCTACTTCTTCTATGATGTCTGCCTCCCTATCAGAGATATGACTGTTCCACTGTTCTCCCTCCTTTAAGCCACACCCCACGGAGACCCTGGCCTCGTCTCTCTCGGCCTGCCCCTCTCATCATGTGAGGCTAGAACACCTGGGGCTCTCAAAGCCCAGTGATGGCAGGCAGACTGAGATACAGCAAGTGGCCCAAGGCTGGAAAGACTGATGTCAGCTTAAGGGCTGATGGGCCAACTGCCACTCTCAGAAAATACCTCCCTACAAGTGACATGTTCTCCTGGCCTTGTCCCTATCCAACCTGTCTAAATCTCACCCAAGGTTTAATCACTAGCTCAGTTCCATGACTTCCATGAAGCTTCCTCTCAGTGGCCCACACTCACATCTCCTGTTTATCACTTACATAACTCCTCTGGTATATTTCCATAGAAACCATTAATCCCTGATGTGTATGCGGTGTCTTTCCAACCAGAGCATCTGTAGTCCCAGCTGAATAAATGCTATTGAGGTAAACTGGTAAAACACATTTCAGGTGCATATCATTTGACTCATATCCTTAGGATACTATATATCGTAAGGAAAGAATCAACAAAATATGTGAAAGACCCACGTACAAGTACATTCACTGTTTTGTGTTTACGATGGCAGACTGAAAGACCAAAGTGTCCAGCATTAGGAGACTGGTTAAAATAAATACAGGATAGCTACATAGCAGACTCTATGCAGGCATCTAAAATGATGAGGTGGCAGACCACATAGACTAAAATGAAAGGATGCCAGTGATGTCCTGCCACATGAAAAAACCACATTAAGAACACTAGGATGATGGAACTTCCTTAGCGGTACATGGTTGGGACTTTGCCTTCTAATGCAGGGTCAGGGACCTAAGATTCCCACATGCCTCACGGCCAGAAAACCAAAACAGATACAACAGAAGGAATTAACAAATTAAATAAAGATTTTTTTAAATGACTTTTAAAAAACACCAGGATGACAATTCTGTAAATAATTCTATCACCTCTGCAACCAGAAATCATAAAAAATTTCTGTATAGCACTCTGTGGGTGTAAAAAAATATTTGCAAGGATATCTACCAAAATGCTGTGAGTCTCTCCGATAGGGTTTTCTTTCCCTCTAACATTTTCTCTAATAAAGGTTTTTAAATGAGTGCTTTTCAGTTTTAAATTCTGTTTTTAAGACAAAATACCTGACCATTCAATTACCTGGCTCCTACTCCTCACCTTCTCTTTTGTGTGTGTGTGTGTAGTAAAATTCATTTAACATACAATTCTCCCTCACCTTTTTAAGCTGTTTCTTCCTCTGTCTGTCTAATTAATATGACTATATTATTGCCCTTGACTTGTCAGATTCAGAAACGTCCTGATTTCTAGATTTCTATTATAGTGTGAAGATTTTTATCTCCATTATATCAACTCCCATGTCTCTCTACGGTCAGATTAACTCAGCGTTTTCATTACATCCATGTCCTACACTATTAACGCTAAGCAAACACTATTCATTAAGGGTTTCTTTTACTTCTCTCCTGTGTTGGGCTCCGTTTCCTGGATCTTCCTTTTCCTCAGTTTACTCCCTCTTTTGTACAGATTTATTTATTTATTGCTGGCTGAGCTGGGTCTTCACTGCTGTGCAGGCTTTCTCTCTGGTTGCAGCGAGCCGGGGCTGCCCTCCAGGTGTGGTGTGTGGGCTTCTCATTGCGCAGCACGGGCGCTCGGGCACGCAGGCTTCAGCAGCTGTGACGCAGCTTAGTCACTCCACAACGCAGGCGTCCTTCCCAGACCAGCGATCGGACCTGTGTCCCCTGCACTGGCAGGGGGATTCTTAACCACCGGACGACCAGGGAAGCCCAAGTTCTATTGTTTCTAATCTTTTCTTTCTTTCATGCTGTGAGCCTTCCACAAAGGTCCAGCAATCTATTCTTTCATTTTGCTTTATATCACCTTTGAGGAATAATCTGTACGTAAAACACATCCACTTTAAGTGTAGCACTGAGTTCTGATCAGCGTACACACTCCTAGACCCACCACTATTGTCCAGACAGGGAGCACCTCCGTCGCCCCAAAGGGCTCGCTGTGCTCCCTGCCCCATCGGGCCTCACCTCCCTCCCAGGTAAGCATTAACCTGTGCGCTCACTACAGACTCGTCCTTCTGACTGTCACGTAAATGGAATTACACAACACCCGGCCTGTTACGGCTTCTTTCACTTTTCACAATCCTTCTGAGATGCACCCCGGGGTGTATCACGGATTTGGTCCTTTTCTCAGCTGAGCACCCATCCACTCTATGCACATAACATAGTTAATCTTCCAGCTGATGGACGCTGTTTCCAGTGCTGGTTATTATGAGTAAGACTGCAATCAACACACATGCACCCGTCCTTGTGAGCACAAGCAAACACACATTCGGTTCTAAGAAGGTGGTCTCGGAAGGCTGCAGGGCATGCTGGCCTGGGCAGGCTCCCCGACAGTAACCGGGTGGCCAGCTGCCTGCTTTAGCTGGGC
Source organism: Muntiacus reevesi (assembly GCF_963930625.1). Lineage (NCBI taxonomy): Eukaryota > Metazoa > Chordata > Mammalia > Artiodactyla > Cervidae > Muntiacus > Muntiacus reevesi. The sequence goes on from NC_089251.1 coordinate 97,727,577, forward strand.
TCCAAAGGCCAGCATTTCTGCATCTCTGTGGAGGAGTGAGTTCACTTTCACCAGAGACAGCCTCCAGCCTCGAGGAGTAGCCAGGCAGAATCTGGATGGGAAGAGGAGGGTGGGGAGGGCAAGGTGGGCACGCCTCGCCCAGCAGCCTTTCAGGGACGTGGCAAGGGGAGGAACACCAGCGAATGTTGGGCCCACGTTGAGCCATGCTGCCTGACTCGGGCACGTGCTCTCTGATGCTCAAGAAGGGGGAGCACATAGGCGGCAGCGCCTCTGCTTGTGGGGCAAGGGTCAGGGAAGGAGAACCATGCGGCCCTAAGTCTCATGTCCTCACCCGTCCTCCGCTCCCCAGGAGGCTGACTTTGCATCTCTGGGGGCCCCTCTCCTACCTGCTCCCCACCACTGGCCTGGATGGAGCACACGCAGAGGGGAGGGCGCCCCATGCCAGGCAGCCCGAGGTCCCTCCCACCCGCAGGAGGCTCCCCTGGCCTCTCGGCCTCCCCCTCTCAGCAGCACGTCAAGAGTCGTGGTGGCAGAGGCAAGATCTCTGTACAAACTCCTGCCAGTTGTGGTGCTTCTGTTTTTGTTCTCAAGCTACAAGTATATTAACACAAAAAATTAAAAAGACACCTACCTAAGCTGAATTCTAAAATGGGTTCATCTGGATCTTGTACATTTCCTGGATAAAAAAGAAATGACATAAAAAAATCAGCCTTAATCAACTTTTCCCTGCTTTCAGATTTGATGCAAAAAGCCCAATCACCAGTGGCGACACAGTATGCATACATCAAACCAGCAAGCTCTACATTTTGAACTTACAGTGATGTATTGATATGTCAATTACTCCTCAATAAAATGGGATGGGGGGGACCCAACACTCTGCCTTCCATTCCCTCCCAAACTGTTTTATGAGGTGATTTGCGATTCCTAAGAAGTCGCGGACCCTGAGACTAAACCCCCTCCCCCAGGCCTGTACATCCACAACGCGAAGGGCTTTTATTGTGGTCTGGACACCTGTCACACAGGCACTGCGGACACTCCCGCCTTACCTACTGGCCAGCGAGCCCTGGTGGTGCCCACGCAACCTGGAGAGCCCCCGGCGGGCAGGTTCCAGGGGACGCAGGTCCCAGGAAGAGGGTTGACTTTCCCTATTCCAGTCCAAACGGGGGACTGTCAGGCCCAGCACCCCAGCACTGCCACAGTGAGGGCCCGCAGGCAGCCTGCTGAGGCTCACCTGCCAGAGAGAGGCCCAGCATGTCGCCCGCCACGTCGATGGTGGAAGCCCGCTGCATCGCGCGGGCCCGGGCGCCATGGCGAGGGCTGTGCTCTCTTGCTGTCATGATGTCATTGGTGAGGATGACTTCCCGTTCCTGAGTCAGACCACGCCGGAGTCCCCAGAAGCCCCGTCACCACGCCCTCGTCCCCTAAGGCGGCAGCTGTCCTGAGAAACAGGAACAAACGCTGGTTTAAAACAAACACAGAAACTCAAAATACGAGGATGGGATGGTGACAGGGCACGTGACCTACCCAGGCAAGATCGGGGGAGCCAGGGTCCCTGGCAGGTGAGGAGGGGAGAGTCTGACGATCCAGGTCCTGTCTAGTCACCTCCTCCCCTGCTCTCACCCACGGGACTCCATACAGAGATCACGGTCTTTTCCACAGAGACGTACCACGTTAAATGATGGCTCAAACATAATCATAAACTACGGCTGGGGTTTGCTTTATTGTGATTTCCCACTGACAAATCTCAGAGGAGCTTTAAAATGATAAATCAGCTCACTACCATCCTGTCCGAAGGGTAAGAGGTGGGGGAAGAGGTCTGCCGCCCACTGGCTGAAACAGCACAGCAGAACAGCGGGGACAACGGCGCATCTCCAGCCTTGTTCCCCGTCCCTCGGAGCTACAGGAACATCATGAGGGTCCTTGGGCGCTCTTTTCCGTAATGCATGACAATCTGTGCCTCCGGGGACAGTGCTGGGCTGCGCGGACGGGGTCCCCGGGCAAAGAGCCGCCACCGGCTGAGCTGCCCAGACGCTCTGGCCAGCATGGAGCTCACACTCTGCTCTAAGGAGTGGCGTACTCGGCGAGGAATGAGTTTCAAATTCTTCCAACCCTTTATGCTGCCATTCCTGCTATATCTAAAAGGAACCAACCTTTAGAAGTTCAAACAGTCAGATCAAGCAATAAGGCTGGTTTACAACATCCCCTCGGAGAATGGAAGAAGATAGCAGAGGAGAAGGTCGGGGAGATTGCCTGCCTCCCCACAAATACATCAATAACTCATCAAAATATGGACCAGCTCCTACAGAGCAACCTCTAAACAATAGCAGAAGACTCCAGGCCTCAAAAAAGAAATCAAACCAAAATCGTAAACCAATCATCAATTAAAAATAAATAAATATAATTTTTTAAAAAATCCTGAAAGGTCCCCATATATCCAGACACCCCGTCTTCTCAAAGGGTGTGAACACCTTTGCATTTGCAGAGCCTGAGTTCCCGCTCTTGGGTTAATTCACCCGTCAACTTACTGGACATGTTTGTCCTTGGACCAGTGGAGACACGCGGCATCTCTTCACAGAAGCACATCCAAATCCATCATCTAAAAATAGAAAAGTGTAAACTTAACAAGCTGAGCAGACATGAAGTTCTTGGGAATGCTTATTATAAGATGTATGTTATTATCTTCATGCCTAAAAACGGGGGGAGCCCAGCACTACTATATGCTCCTTTGGGCTCCATACACCAGTCTAAATGTTTAACTCAAAAACAGATGTTCTGCTCAAAGCCCCAAAGAATGAGAAAGTCAGTGCTCATTCCTATGCCCCTCCTGTGGTGACAGAGGGGAAGGGGGGTGCCAGCCCTGGAGGGCCTGCTGGGGAGCTGGGGTGTGGCCCCCGGAAAGGAGGAGACAAGAGGCTGAGCCCCAGGCTTCCTGCTACAAACGTCAGGCTTTGGGAGAAGCTGGGCACCTCGGAGCCTCTGCTTCCTGTGACTAAGACGAGGGGGGCTGTACCCACCTTTCGGGGCGGCAGTGAGAACACATGTGCAAGGACGGGGGTGGGCACTGAAGAGGCGCTGCTGCCCGGCACGAGCCTCCCCCAGGGCACAACACTCGGGCCCCAGCCCAGCACAGCACCTCCAGGGCCATCGGGCAGACCTCAGGGTCCAGCGTGAGCATCTGAAACTGCCGGGGGCCTGGGGCGTGCAGCCCTCAGGCAAAACCAGTCTCCCCTGCGGGCTGCGTTCCTCCCCGACCCCCTCCACGGGGCACCCAGGGACCTTGGGCCTGGGCACACCAGGGAAGGGCAGTGGCCTGGCGGGGGACACCCCAGAGAAGTCACCAAGGGGAAGGCTCAACAGTGCGCTGACATCAAAAGGCATGAAGTCAAAACTACGCTTTGACAGTGGGGAGGTGCAGAAAGAGCCTGCAGTACTAAGACCTGAATTTTACAATAACGCTGACACAAACTGACCAAGAAAAAAAAAGTCACTGTAAATGCAAGTGGCAAAAGGTATGAATTCATAAAAGAGGGATACTCACAGAAAGTATTTTGGAAAAGTGACCAAACTCAATCATAATAATGAAAGAATGCTAAGTACACCTAGAGTTATCTAAAGTAGGCTCCTTACAGAGGTTTTGCTTGTTCTTCTAATGAGAATATCCTTTGCTTGCTGACCTAGGGGAACCTCGACAGGGTTCTCCTATACTACTGACAACATTCTGGAAAGGTCTGAATACTCTAGAAAGCAATCTGACATTATTTATCAAAATCTGTAAACAATACAAAATTCTCACCAAGGGTCCAGAGATGCCTATCATTTGTAATGATAAATACAGGGAGCAATCTAAATGCCCAGCTACAGGTAAGTGCATTTCGGACCATCTGTAAGACACACTACTATCTGACTGCTAAAGTGATTACAATAAAGGCAACATATACACAAAAAGTTCTTCAACCTCATCAGTCATCAGGAAAACACTAATGTAACCATGAGATACCTCTGTGCACCCACCAGAAGAGCTAGCCTGGGACAGACAGGCAGTGCCAAGTGCTGACAAGGATGCGGGATGAACGGGGCCCTGACACCCTACTGCTGAGGAGTAAGATGGTCCAGCCATACTGGGAAGCCCTCAGGGTCGCCCCACACTGAACACGCAACTCAGGTGCAACTGCTCACAGAAACGCACACTTAGGTTCACCACAACGTGTGTAAAGAACACTTAAAGCAGTGACATCTATAATACTCAAAAACTAGAGGGGCTTCCCCGGTGGTGCAGAGGTTAAGAATCCACTGGCCATTGCAGAGGATGCAGGCTCGATCCCCGGTCCGGGAATATTCCACATGCCTCGGAGCAACTACGCCTGCGCACCACAGCCAGAATTTGCGTGACACGATGAAGATCCCACACATCATGACTGAGACCTGACGCAAATAAACTAATTAAAAGTAGAGCATACGGATGTTTCTATATCAAAAAACCAGAAACAATCCAAGTGTCCATCAACAGCAGAACGGACAAAACAACCCAGACGACTCTAGGAACAACGTCAAGGGGAAAGCCAGGCCCACGCAAGCGCGTTCAAGGCAACCCTATCTCGATGAAGTTCAAGCACTGGCCGAGCGGGCGTGCGGTGGGCGAGGTCAGGACGGCGGCATCAGTATCTCTGAGCGGCAGAGCTGGCCGCAGAGGGCGTCAGAGGCTGCTGGGGGTGCCCTCTGGAGTGCCCTGGCTCCTGCTGGAGGTGATGGTTCTTGGAGTGGATTTACTGTGGGAAAATTCACCGAGCTGTACGTGAATGGTCTTTACACCCAATAAAAAGGCTGATTCTGTTAATGACTGTAATAAAAACAACACAGCATGGAGAAGTGTTTATGTCAGCTCTGCATCTTGTATGTTTTCATGGGATGTTCTACCTGTGCTCCGGCCAAAGACGTTTAAAAAGAAGGGCCCAGAGGGACAGAGCCAGTCAGGGACCACATCACAGCGATGGCCATGTCTGGGGGCGTGCCAGAAGCATTTTCTTTCTCAGCTTAGTTCCATCCTCCTGAATCACTGAGAACTGCACCCCACACTGGTCAGAGGCAGAGGAGGTACCCAGAAATCCCCTTACTCCGCCCGGCTGCCAGCGCAGCGCGTTAGCTGCGTCATCCCCTTCATTATCAGGACAGGGGAGACAGGCCACCAAACAGAGGACAACACCTGCATCCCGACGTCCTGCCACCCAGGAAGGTTCCTCAACCACCCTAGCCCGCCTCTTGCAGGGTGCCCACCCCACCCACCCTCCCGCCCCATCCCCTGGAGGGTGACAGATACCAGAGGCCCTGTGAGACTCTGGGGACAGCTTAAAGAGGAACATCTATAGGCTAATTTTACACTTGACAGAGTGAACGGATCAGAGAAGCTTTTAGGTCAAAGGGGTCTCAGAAGCCACTTCATGGTTTTGGGGGGGCATCTAATTAAGACCGGCAATTTAAGTCATCGAGACCCAGAACACAAAGCTAATTTGCACAGCTAAACTCGACTTCCCTTATTAATCTCATTAATTTAAGGTAATTCACCTAGGACCTGATATTCCCAAGGTCCCTGGTTTTCCTCCAAGCCCCATTTGAAGACCAGCACTCATTAGCAAGAAAAATGACTTTTAAAGAGGACAGCGAGGGCAGGGGAATTATTTAGAAGGACATGAATTTTTAGGAAAGAAGCAAGAACTCCTGAAACTAACTGTCTCGGCTCCTCACTCTGTGAGAGACGTGCAACCTCCTCCATCAAAGGTCCCTACACCACCAGGGGCGGGAGACGTGGCCAAGGATGGGGAGGACCCAGGGCTCACACAGCTTTGCTTCTGGGGGAGCTGATCTTGGAAAGGCCTCCCCGCACACCCCCGCTCCATAGAACAAGGCCTGGGAAGGGTCTGGAGGCCCCTCTGGCTCGGGAACTTCTGTTCAGCAGGAGCTGAGGGGGAGGACGACCCCAAGGCATCTGTCAGAACACCCGGTCAGAGGGCTGGGGGGTGGGGGGGGGAGGGTCTTCTCAAAATCATCTTAAAAATTTAGGAGTTGCATGGATGTGGTCAGAGAAACCCAGGCAGGGTGACTTCCTCAAGGTCACATGGAGGTAAAGGATGAATGACCAGCCTCAACCCAAAGCAAGAGGCCCAGAGACCACCTGGGGCCACACCCTCTCCCATCCCAACCCTCTGCACTCGATCGCTGTCGCCCAGGCAGCAAACCTCCCTGGCACTGTGCTCTCCAAGAGGGAAGCCCAGGGAAGGCCTGACCAGTCAGCACAGCCCGAGGCGGCGGCTGGCTCAGGAATCAGAAAGAGGAAGTGCTCTCTCTCACATCCCTGTCCAGGATGGATGAGGTGTCACACAGCTCACAGGTAGGAAAATTATTGCTTATAACCCAAGAAGGGACAGCTGCCCCTTCTGCATAAAGCCTCCCCTGCAGCCAAAAGCCTGTCTGCAGCAGAGCAGGACCCTGTGGGCCCCTCCCGGGTGAAAGTCCTTCCCGTGTCCCCTGTCTCTTGGTTGTAGGAAAATTGGCTTCATTCAGCTTCCGTGACCTTCCCTGAGTTCCAATGGACAGATTCAAAAGTTGCTCATCAGAGAGGGGATACAAAAAACGGGGTGGAGCAGTCAAGAAACAACAGTGTAGTGTTGGGGCAGGGTCCTGATCCCCCTCAAGGAATACATTTAACAAAATTTTCTTCTGTAGGAACCAGGGCCCTCACCCAAGGGGAGGACTTCAGGCTGAGCACCAGACTCCTGGAGCACTGCTCCAATATCTCACCAGCAGCCAATCAGAAGAAAGTCTGCACACAGTGGAAGATAATGAATGACCTCTTCCCCACCCCCTCAATGATTCTCGCTTTAAAAATGATCACAGTCAAGCAGAATCTTTGTAGTTAGGGTTTCCATTGTGGCTCAGCTGGTAAAGAATCCGCCTGCAATGCGGGAGACCTGGGTTTGATCCCTGAGTTGGGAAGATCCCCTGGAGAAGGGAAAGGCTACCCACCAGTATTCTGGCCTACAGAATACTGTATTTAGTCCATGGACTATAGGACTGTATAGTCCATGAGGTCGCAAAGAGTCGGACATGTCTGAGTGACTTTCACTTCGAACCTGAGTTTGCCATCTCCCCCCAGGTTGCCAGCCTGCTAAATAAAGCAGCCTTTCCATTCCCACTAGCACTTGTCTCTCAAGTATTGGCTTTCAGGTGTCAAGCAGCTGAACCTGGTGACGCTTCCTTCACAGAGGCTCCCTAATCCACCAGCCAGGCTGCACATCGGATGATCCACTTCCTATGTGATGGTGGGATGACCAGCTGGGCACCTGTATCCTGTGAAGGCCAGACCTCAAGTCCTTGCTTCCTCCATATCCTCCTGGGTGCGGAGTTCAAGCCTAAACACAGACCAGGGGTCTAACAAGCACCTGCTGAGTAAGAAAGCACCAAGGCCTGAGACGGACCTCACCCGCCCGCAGGTCCCTCCAGCCCCTTCGCAGGGGCAGAGAGAGCCGGGTGACACGCGCAGAAGGGACACGCACCAGCTCAGAGGCAGATGGGGAAGTGGTCATCGGATCCTCACCTCCCTGGACTCCCGGCTGCACAGAGGGGCCTGGTGGGCAGTTCTACACATAGGGAAGGGGGCTCACTGGATGGAAGGAAACTAGGTCCCCGCGACCGCGGAGCAGGAGCAGGGCCCTCCCCCTCCCCACCCCAAGCCTCACCTGAGTAAGGACCCTTAACACACAGGCAGTCTCCTGCGCTGCAGGCAGCTTCTTTACCTTCTGAGCCAAATGTGCGTCCTTCCCACAAAAGGCCAGGAAGGCCGCCTGAGGCAAAGGCTCGGGGAGTGACCGGGCAGGTAGGGCCGGAAGACCCAGGGACTGGGACCAGAGCGGGGGCCCCTGGGAGGCTCTAAGCAGGCACACAGGCAAGCCTGAGGCCTGGCCCCTGTCCTCTGGCCTTGACTCCGCCAGCCCCAGACACTGCGGCCCACCAGCCCTTCCAGGACCTGGAAGCCTGGGTCAACCGGCAGAGGCCCAGGGCCGGGCCATGCGCCCAAGCACCCGCTCGCTTAGTGTTACTCCAGACCCCTCCTCCTGCGAGAGTGACAGAGCTTCTCCCAGCCTCGCTTTCACCATCGGTAAATCAGGAACAGCAGCACCGAGGGACGCCCCGAGGAGCAGCACGTGTGTCAAGAATCCCGGGACAGCCCACAGAGCCCGAGCCTCCACGTGACACCTGCATTCCTCCCCCAGGCGTTCCCTCATCTTCCGCACCTCCGGTCTGCTCAGCTCTCGTCCTGGGGCATCTATGAGCCGAAAAGGCCTTCCCTCCAGCTGAGTCTCAACTCCCCAGCCTCCCTGGTTCTCCAGCCACAACTCTGCCCCTAAGTCCCTGACACTCTGCTGTGCTTCAGCTCAGAGCGATCACAGTTTCAAACGGTATCACACAAATTCAGGCCTAACAGCTGCTGTTGGGAAGGAATTGGTGAATGGAGGACTGTTTTCGGAGGTGGTGGGGCCTGGAGGGGGAGGCCTGGCTCTGCTGTCAGACCTGGTCAGCCACTGGGAGCCATGGCATCTCTACAAGCCACCTTCCTTTAAGATGAGGATATGACTGCTAGCGGGAGGAATCCATGCCCCTCTCCCCCATCAGAGAGGAGGGTTGAAGGAGACCCCACCCCAGCCCGAGGACCGGACAGCCTTGGATCCTATTCTCCAGGGCGTGGCCCTACGGTCCCTTTGTGCTGGAGAAAGCCTGTAGGGAGGCCGCATCCTCCTTCCCCTTCGGAGCAGGGACCCGGATCTCTCCTACTTTCTGCTCCAGCCTCTGTGCGGAGCAAGGGAGTGGGGAGGGGGTGGGCTCAGGCTTTGACTGGGGCCCTAAGAACAAGGCCGAGCACATGAGTGAGTATCAAAACAGTAGTTTGGGGCTGCTGGTATTTAAACGCTGGAAAGTGATGTGTCTCAGAAAGGCAAGCACAGGGAAAAAAGAATTGTGCTGTAGTTGGTGGACATTCTCACCTGCAGATCCAAACAAGCCGACCTGGGGCCCCATGGGGCCTGCACTCACTCAGCAGGGGACAGTTGATCCCCTCCTGCATCTGCCCATTTCCCCAAGGCCTGCTCACTGACAGTGACACTGAACAGAGAGCGTGGCAGTAAGTTCACCCGACTTAATTAACTGACCTGCCTCATTAGTTCAAGAACACGGCAGCTGACAGGATTCAGCGCCTTAACCTACATTCAAATGTGCATCTCTGGACTCCAGTGCGAAGACTGAGACTCTGGGTGGGCCGTGGATATCCCTCTAAATCAGGGGTCCCCAACCTCAGGAGTCTGATGCCTGATGATCTGCGGTGGAGTCGATGTAACAACAACAGAAATAAAGTGCACAGTAAGTGGAGCTCACCTGAATCATCCCAGAATCATCCCCTACCCCACACTGTTCCATGGAAAGTGTCTCCCATGGAACCAATCCCTGGTGCCAAACGGGCTGGTGACTGCTGCTCTGAAGGACTGGGTGTGTGTGTGGGTGTGTGTGGGTGTGTGGGGGGGGAGTGCCCTGAGCAGGACAAGCCCAGGCCCTTCCAGTCCCTGCTCCCCACCCCGCATCACCCGGCCCCTCATTCTCCCACCTCGGTCAGCACGGCTCCATCCTTCCACCAGCTCCAGCAAGACACAGATCAGTGTGGGCGCCTGGCCGCCTCTTCCTCTCACGCCTACACCCCGCCCATCAGTGACTCATGCCAGCTGCATCCTCCCCAGAGGTCCAGACGTCAACGCGCCTCAGCACATCTGCCCCGCGGCCCTGGCTTGACAGCCCCCTGCAGCCCCTTCTGTCCCCACGAGCACGTGGCCCCTCCCACCCTCTGCCTGTGGCCTGTGGCCTCCAGGCTCTATACGTCCTGGTCAGCTGTCCTCTGTAAGGCCGCTCTTTCTTGGGCAACAGGGCAGCTCCCTCGCCTCCTGTGAATCCTCCTACAAACCAGCTCCTGCAGGGGGGCTCGGGGACAGCCCGCGTTAAGGGTGCAGCTCAGCCCCAGCGACCCGCCTGCAAACCACGAGCCTCCAAGGGACTTTCTGCAGGAACTTACCTGAAACTAAGCTGCTGTGACTAAAGGGCTGACGCGTGCTTATGCTGAGCACCGCAGGCCTGGGTGCTCACATCTAGATGGGAGAGGAGACATGGTTTCACAACAAGCTCACAGCTCGTGGGGGCAGCGCCAGCAGCCACGGTGGCCCCTCTGCCCCGACGAGCGCCCCCTCCTCCGACCCTCACTCCAGCCGCATCCTTCAGGCACCACCCCGCTCCGGCTTCTCCACCTCACAGGGTTCCCTCTCTGTAAACCAACCATCTTGTCAGCAACACCACATGGGCCCGGTCTCGGGGACCCAGAGATGAAGAGGAGGCGCCCTCAGAAAACGAATCACAGAGAACACGAGTGGTGGACAATCTGAGGGCCACGCTGGTGGGACGTCTTCCAAGACCTTCCCTGGGTTGTTTCTCCGGTTCCAGCAGGGGCACCGTGGGTGCTGAACCAGGGATGAGCTGACCCTGTGTCTGTCACTCCCCTCACCCCACGCCCCAGGCTCCACATGCCCTCCGATTATACATCAGCTCCCCGAACCGAAGACAAAGACAGCGCGGCTCCGAGCACACAGGCCCCCGCGAGAGCCGCCGTCGGTGCTGGGGACAAGTCTCTCCTCTCTCCCGAGAAGGTCCCCGACTGCAACCAGCCTCACGGCCTGCTCCCGTCATCTGGGCCACTCAAAGCCCTCACGTAATTAAATGAAAGCCTGTCTCTGTGCTGGCCTCTCGGCAAGACCACAGAAATCCCCAAATACACATGTTCAGCATGGAAGAAATCATCCAGTATTTACTGATTCCCGTGTCTCTGAAGACACGTGTCTCCCAGGGGCCAGAGAGGGGCGGACCAGGGCTTCCCTGGGACCCTGCGCTCAGCCTGTCTGCAGCCAATGAAGGCAGGTGTCATCACAGATCCAAGGCCCCACCCCCAGGCACTCACTCAAAGCTTGGTTCTAGACACAGCCGGCAGGGAATCTGGCTCCCAGTGCTGGACTGCCCTGTTCTCTGCCTGAGACGCTTTCTCTTCTCTCTTTCCACCCAAACCCAAGGCTGCAGGGCCCGGCCTGTGCCTGTCTCTGCCTCCCCCCAGAACTGGCCACCTGGAAGCTGGGCCTGACTCCCTCCAGCCACCTCGGCGGAAGCCACCCCGACCCTGTTCCTGTGCTCCTCCCCTGCGGGACAGGTCGGTGCTCTCAGTAAAGAGCGCCAACGTGGGTGTGGTTGCAGCTGCTCAAGGCTCCTGGGGCCAGAGTGTGCAGAGCGGGTGCCCTCCCAGGGCGGGGGCCCACACCCCAGCTGCAGCAGCGCCCTCCCCCTGTCACTGGGGGGCTCAGTGACAGGGCTCCTACCCTGGCCCGAAAACCACACTTGACAGCAGGGCCTTGTGCTGCAAGTTGGAGGATCTCATGCCGGTGGGTTTAAGCAGAAAAGGCGCGTCTTCATAAAGGTTCTGGGCTGACTTACAAACCCTGGGCAGGAAAACGGCTGAGCTGGCCTGTGGGGCCCACGTCGGCAGGACGGACAACCCTTCTCAGCTCTCTCCTCCCCCACCTCGCCCCCCGTGTTATCCACCCCCGATGCTGACGACCCAGTGCACGTGGGGCGGCTGACAGTCCCCACTTGTTAATTCATCTTTAATTGGAGAATAACTGCTTTACAATATTGTGTTGGTTTCTGCCATACATCAACTTGAGTCAGCCACAGGTATACACATGTCTACACATGTATACCTCCCTCTGACAGCCCCCACCTTCAACTCTCCGGCTGGAGCCACCAAACGGGTCAAACGCAAGGACCCTCCCCGAGTCCCCAGCCCAGCTCTCTCCCAGGGCAGGTGACCCGAAGGCCTCACTGGGGGCTGTGCCCCCTGGCTGGAGGGGACAGGCTGCAGCACTGACACCTGAGCCTGCGGGGAGCTCCCACGCAGAGGCGGGGGGGGGGCTGGACCAAACGGTCTCAAGTCACAGCCGAACAGAAAGACCCTACAGCAAGTGCTTCTTCACCCTCAAAAGGAAAAGTCAAGGAGCTCACAGTGTTTGTTGGACAAGATAAATATGAATTAGGTATAAACGCTTTTCTTGGAACTCTTAAACTGAAGCTAAAAGGGATCCACAAGTTAATGACAGACAGAACCAACACAAACTCAAGTGCACCTTAATTTAACGTGATAGGTGGGGCTGCTATACAAAAACCATCACCCAGGCAAGACCTTAAGTGACTCCAGAAGGACTATCCAGCCACACCTTCCACCCCATCCCTGCCTGGCCGGAGGCCTGCAATGCCTGCAATGGCTACTGAGATTTTCCCAGCAGCTGGCTGGCCACAGTAACGGCGGCCCACAGCCATGGTCCCCCAAAAGGAAGCTGTCGATCTGGGCAGAGGGCAGGGATGGGGCCACACTCCCTGGACTGTGCGTGGGGACCCAGGGATGGCAGAGCACCCCAAGATACTGTTTCGCTCTCTTACATGAAATCAAGAGAGCTGCAGAGAAAAGTGCAACACACGGCTTGAGACTTCTATGTAAGAACGAGTGCCCAGCACCACCCTCGGGGCCCCGTGGTGGGCGCAAGCAGGGTGGCCGTGGGACGGGGCATATTTTGCGTCAGGCGGCCAACTGTCTGTCCCACCGGCCTCGCCCAAGTCAGGCTCCCCCGAGACTTGGTATCTGCTGCCCGATTCTCACAAAAGGCCAAGCTTCTCGTAACATTTTCAACACATGCGAGGATTCAAGAGAGGAGACGACCACGGCCTGCCAGCCCAGAGCGCACCCCCCACCAGCTGCTCAACCCGCCTCACCTGGGCTCCACGGGAAGAAAACCTCCTCAGGCAGAAAGCGCCTGTGCAGGCGGCCATGCTCGCTGCCCGGCGGCGTCTGACAGACAGGACCCAGGCCCCCGGGGCCGGGGGCTTGTCCGAGGCCACGAGCTACAGAGGGGAGTCAAGACCAGAAGGTGGGCCTTTCCCGTCCAGTCTCTCTCCCAAAAGCAACACAGGGCACCAGGACCACTAATTTAAGCTACAAACCAACGCTAACAAAAGGCATAAGCTTGTCCACTCACAGAGGCCCTCGATCTTTAAGCTCCTTCACAAGTTATCATTTTCATCTTCCAAGGTTTATTTGGAATATTACTTTCTCTACTCCATCCCTTTTCAGGCTCTCCTTTGAAGAAAATATTTCAGATTCAAGACACACTAAACAATTTCCTTCTCTGTCACCAGCCGCATTCTTTACAAGTGTCTTCTCTGGTTAACCAGTCCTGAGCCCGTGTCCGGCCGTCGGTCAGCACCACAGACACGAGTGACAAAACGGGTCTTCTTAGAGAAGGCAAGAGAGAACTTTGGGATGAGAACAGTGTCTTTTATTTTCGGGGGGGTGGGCAATAATTTCATGTTTGAGCTCCTTTTCCTAAGTTGAGATTAAGCTTCCTATTTTTGTCAAAATATTTCGAAATAAAGTACTTAATAAAACACAAAGTGAACAAGGATGAACAGACAAAACTAGCCAACAATACTGATACTGAAATTTAAAATATATATATATATGTGTGTGTGTGTATGTATACATATATATATAAAATGTTGCACATTTCTGATGGTGGAGACAGGGTTTGTAGAATACCATAAAGTCACATTATATTTCAGTGGGAAAGTAGGATGAAAAATACACTGACCCCGAAATCAGCAAGTCATCACTCCAGACCTCCCTTTGGTGCTGCCACATTAACATAATGAGCAGGGGTTCCTCTGCTCTTTGCAGGACTACTGTGGTTTCCTCCTCTGTACTGCCTCCAACAGGATTGATTCGTTCGCTACAGAATGTCCCAGTTTAGTCAGTGAAGAATGTGCCAAGGAGCTTGGAGAGATAGTCACCGGGCTGTCCCCAGCTCACACTGGTGGTACACACTCCACAATTGAAGAATAATACACATTCCTCCCCCTCCTTACAAAATGCCCACAACGTCCTTCGAGTTTTTCCCAGGAATGTGAACCAGCTTGTCACTCAGGCAGTGGCCTGACATATGAAAGCAGCGGACCCAACGTGGAGACACACACGCGTCTTGACCAGGTTAACCCACCCAGGAACACGACTGTCCCAAAGACCCACTGGTATTTCTCACAAACCTAACGGCCAAGCGTACTCCCAGCAGAGAGGCTGGATGCCCCCACCAGGCCCGACCCAATGGAGCTGGTGAGTGAGCAAGCAGAAAGCCAGTCTTTGGTTCCATTCTCTAGAAAACAAGTTGTAATGGAGCTTTGGGAAAACACAGGCGGGTCCAGCTCCCAGAGCTGACCCATCAGAAGGATTCAGGCTCTCCTCAGGTTCTGGGGTTTGTGTGCTGGCCTCAGACCACAGGGCGCTTCTGATCAGCCACACGCGCAGGCAGCCCGCTGCCGCCAGCTCCTGCTGGGCTCCGCACTCCAGCAGCTTCTGCAGGATGATGTGTGGGCCTGACGAGGCACGGCAGGTCCACACCACTATCACCCACATTTCCTTCTCAACCTCCACAGCTAAAGCAGGCCTGACCATAACTGGAAAGTCCCATGTGCTTCAGATGACACGAGCAGGGTGGGTTCAGCTCACTGCTTATTTTTTCAGTTTATTTTTATAATCACTAGGAGAGTTTGTTTTCTAAGCCAGAAGAATCAAAGTTGGCCTTCTGTTCATGAGAGAATTGAAAACTTTCTGAGCAGGAACATTATTCCATAAAGGGCTAGAAATGTGAAGCATCACCACAGATCAATGAAATGCCAGGAAGACAGAGTTATTTCTGGAACAAGGCAGTGAGCCAGGAGACTGGGACGGACGGCCGGCCCCAGGCCTTCCAGTGGGCAGCACCCAACCAGGCCGAGCTCACCTTCTGCGCCAACAAACCCAAATCGGAGGGAGACGTCCTGGGCTACACGCCGCGGAACGCACTGCAGGGCGCTCGTCCCTCGCGCTTCACTGCGTGTGGGTCTGGCAGGGGGTATCAGCTGCTCCTCCAGCTGCTTCCACGGACACTACTGCTTGGAGAGCACAGCGCGAGCTCCGACAGAACTGCAGGGCGCCAGTTCACACCGGGAAACACCGGGCGTGCAGTCCTTGGTGACAGGGGGCCTCTCCAGCCTCAGCTGCTCGGCTGCGAGGCGGTGCGACGGAGACAGGGTCTCGCGCTCTGGCTGACAGGCAGGGAGGCGGGCGTGGCCCACGGAGAGTCCTTTCTTGCCTGGAAATCGGGCAAGAATCGGACGTCTCCCTCTGATTTGGGTTTGTTGGCGCAGAAGGTGAGCTCGGCCTGGTTGGGTGCTGCCCACCGGAAGGCCTGGGGCCGGCCGGCCGTCCCAGTCTCCTGGCTCACTGCCTCGTCACCCCGGCACCTGGGCCAGGAGGAGGGGGCGCAGCCACAGAGAGGTCAGCAGCCCCCACCTCCCCGGGCTGCCCTCCCAGTCTCGCTTTCCCCACCCTTCCCTCCCAGAGCTGAGGGGGAGATGCGTGCGGGGAGAGGTCCCTTGGCTGCCCCACCAGTTGTGTTTCCCTTCACGGCCGCCCCTCAAACATGGCCCGGAACCCCCATCCTGACCAGGGCAAAGAGGAGCCTCACCGAGGCCTTCCAGGGGCCTCTCCCACGGCAGTCTGGCCATGGCTCTGAGTGCAAAGCCAACAGTGGCAGGGATGATGAGAACCCAAGGTGATTTAGAAAGAGAACGAGGGCAGTGACCGGAGACCCAGCTGTTCCTCAGGGTGGCGCAAGCTGCCCCAACCGAGCGCAGGTTGGAGGAGCCCCAGCAGGCAGGTCAGGCACCGTCCACACCCAGCTCACGCTCAGCAGCACACGGGCAAGCTGTGCCACCGCGCCCAACCTCCGGGGACAGACCGGGGCCGGGCAGACAGCAGCTCTGCCCTCCACTGGCGGGCCTGGCCCGCAGGCCCTAGACCGCCTCCGCCCCGCCACACCAAGCGGTCCTGGAGCCTGCAACCTGGAACAGCGGCCGTCCATCCATGTGTCCAACAGGTGCCGAGGCAGGCACTCTGAGGGGACACCAGGTGAGTCAGAAGTGCCCCTGCCTACAAGCACCCAGCATTGTAACAAAGGAGTAAGACATTCAGACAACACCCAGACAAAAGGAAATGCAGGCCCTGGGCTGTGGGGGTGGTGAGGAAGGGAGATGGCCCAGATGCAGCGTGGACAGTGCTGACTGCAAAGGCCCAGGCTCACTCAGGGACCATCCCTCCAGGGGGACAGGGAAGCCTTGTGCTGCCAGGCACGGACAGCGCGGGCTGCAGGGCCAGGACGGGGTCAGTGCTGGGGAGTCCCTGACACCAGACCCCAGTGCTGGGACCCAGACTGCAGGCGATGCAGAGCGCTCCTGTGCACTCCTGAACTCCCGTCTTGGGCTTCTGAAAACAAAGCCTTTGCTCCCTCGGTACAAACCATCTCAGGCCTCGTTAAGACTAGGCCAAGGTGGGGACCAACACATAAAGAACAGCTCTCTGTCCCGGCAGATCTCCAGGGGGTCCAAAGGTCATTTTGTCATCAGGACAACAAGAGTCAGGACAGGCTCCCCAGCTCTGAGGGAAGCACGATTCAATTCTGCAAACAAAAAGTGAAACCCAGCAAGGCAACAACCACAAAAGGAACTAAAACCACTTAGTAACTGAAGGGGCCAAGCAATTTCTGGTCTATTAGCAAATACCTTACACCAGAGCCATTTTCGCTTTTGAGAGCCCTCCTCCACGACCTCACCCTAGGCCATGAGGGATGTGACCCCTCGAGGAAGTTACCAGAACCATCTTTCCCTTCTCTCACTGTCCCCTTGTTCCAGAAAGATCCCTAGGGTGTTGTGCTTTTTGTTTAGAAAAACAATGCTAACAAGAAGAGCTGTGTAATAAGAAGAAAACAGTCCAGACATAACTTTTAGGGTTATTTCTTTGTCTCTGAAATTCACAGTTGGGTTCTATGGTGTAGAGAATGCATTGAGAACAAAGGCCCCCATAACGTGTCTCCCTGGCACATACTTCATGTAAAATTACCATCACCAAGAGCAGCGACAGTGAAAACTAATTAAAATCTCTACTTGTGCTTTCACTTTTTTTTTTTTCAACGTTCTTGGGAGTTGGATACTAGAGATCAGGGAAAATGTGCCTTCAAAATTCAAGATTTATTCCCATCTCCCACTAGAAGAAATGTGTAGAAAAACTAAAAACCCAAAGCTGGCCTAGAGCAAGGTACATCCTCCAAGACACCTAAGGCCCTGACGCCTGGGGAGCAGACAGGACTCTGGCAGAGAGCCGGGGCCTCCACCACATGGAATGTCCTCCTCCTCTGGGTGACTCGGCCAGACCCACACAGGCACCACCCGAACACCCCCAGGACCATCATCCCACCCACTCCCCAGGGTAAGGAGAGCAGCTCGGGAAGGGACCGGATGCACACCCATCGGGCAGGGATGGACCCGAAAGGGAGCGGGCACCAGGGCATCCATCTCAAGTCTGGGGTCCCTCAGACACCCTGCGTGGGGCCAAAGCTCACAGCAGCGGTGCGGCTGCCAGCACCACGCCTCTGAGCAGTGCGCGGAGCGTCAGACGCTCACCAACCACAAACAAGAGCAGAGAAACTCGGGGAAACACAAGGGACCCAGAGCAGGGTGTCGGCTGCTCTGGGTTTTGACTCAGCCATCAGACCTCAGGCAAATCACAAACTCTGGGCACCTGTGTGACCCGCCTGCTGGGTGAGGCCCCGGCCTCCCCACCCCTTCTTCCCCAAACTACTATCCCATACCGCTAGGCTGCCCCAAATTGCATAACTGTGTGTGTTCCGCTTGTCACGAGCTCCTCACAACAAAGTCTTCCCCAGCCCCGGGGAAATGACTACTCCTGCCTTGGCGAGGACATCACGGGGCAGAGAAGAGTGGCATCTTCCCCACCACCCTGAGGACAAGAAGCAAGTCTGGGCCACACAGCAGGACTCCGCCCCTCTCTGGTCCCCTCGCAGAGATGGCACGGGCCACAGCACCCCTTGAGCAGCAGGCCCTCAGGGCTGGGGCGGGGGTGACTTCTGTCATGACTGCACTACACTCACAGGCTTTTCTTTAAATAAGTGTTTTAACTTAAATTTCCCACACATAACATCTTGAATTAGCTACATATTCAAGTGTATAGAAATGAATTAATTCAGATTCAAGGCTGGCATCCAGGGGCAGACAGGCCCCTTTAGGAGACACAGGGCCTGGAGCTAGGCACCTCAGCCCCGCCCGCACCCGCTGCTGGGCTGTGGGCAGCTCCTCTCAGAGCCCCAGTCCTCGGACAGCAAGCTGGGGACACACCCCACCTCAGAGGCCTGCTGCAGATCTCAGTGAAGGAAGTGTGTGTGCCTTGAGCAGGCATTCTGCCATGTGTGGGACCTTCCCTTAAGTCCCACACTTAAGTAAATCACTTAAGTAAAACAAATATAAGACAGCTTGAACAGAATCTACCCCCACTGCCTACCTTGGATGAAAAGCAAAGAGAAAGATCCTCCAAGATGATGAAACTCAGGAAAGACAAGTCAGTGGACAAAGACATTTTCTCCACTATTAAGAAGCAGGTGGTAATGAGAGCTGTGTGAATCAGGTCTCTGGTTCTTCCACCTTTGAACTGGGAGCTTTTATTGTGGGTATCATGCCCAGTCTCCATCCATGTGAGAGAAGGTAACTTGTCATTTCCCTTCATGGTTCACAGTCTTGTCATGGCAAAGGGGCTTACATAACTATGTGAAGCTACGAGCCATGCTGTGCATAGAGAAAACAAGGGAATTCAAGAAAAACATCTACTTTTGCTTCACTGACTATGCTACAGCCTTTGACTATATGGATCACAATGAACTGTTGAAAATTCTTAACAAGACGGGAATATCAGACCACCTCACCTGTCTCCTGAGACACCTGTATGAAAGCCAAGAAACAACAGCTAGAAGAGGACATGGAACAACGGACTGGTTCAAAATTGGGAAACGAGCCCAACAAGACTGTATATTGTCACCCTGCTTATTTAACTTATGTGCAGAGTACATCATGTGAAATGCCAGGCTGAATGAGTCACAAGCTGGAATCAAGATTGCTGGGAGAAATACCAACCACCTCAAATATGCAGATGATACCACTCTAATGGCAGAAAATGAAGAGGAACTAAAGAGCCTCTCAATAAGGGTAAAAGAAGAGAGTGAAAATGTTGGCTTAAAACTCAACATTCAAAAAACTAAGATTACAGCATCCAGTCCCATCACCCCATGGCAGATAGAAGGGGGGAAAGTAGAAGCAGTGACAGATTTTATCTTCTTGGGCTCCCAAATCACTGTGGATGGTGACGGCAGCCACGAAATTAAAAGACTCTTGCTCCTTGGAAGGAAATCTATGACAAATCTAGACAGCGTATTAAAAAGCAGAGACATCACTTTGCTGACAAAGGTCTACATTGTCAAAGCTTTGATTTTTCCAGTAGCCATGTACGGATGTGAGAGACAGACCATAAAGATGACTGAGCACCAAAGAACTGATGCTTTTGGACTGTGGTGCTGGAGAAAACTCTGGAGAGTCCCTTTGGACTGCAAGGAGATCAAACCAATCAATCCTAAAGGAAATCAATCCTGAATATTCATTGGAAGGACACAATGCTAAAGCTGAAGCTTCAATACTTTGGCCACCTGATGTGAAGAGTAAACTCACTGGAAAAAACCCTGATGCTGGGGAAGACTGAAGGCAAAAGGAAAAGAAGGTGGCAGAGCATAAGGTGCTTGGAGAGCATCACTGACTCAATGGACATGAGTTTAAGAAAATTCTGGGAGATGGTGATGGACAGGGAAGCCTGGCGTGCTGCAGTCCATGGGGTCACAAAGAGTTAGACACGCTTAGCGACTGAACAACAATACCTTGTCATTTCATCTGTCAGATGTTAAGCAATCAATGACCGTATCTCTATTAAAAAAGAAAGAAACGGAACAGAAAGTGTGTGTAAAGGCTTTGCAGATCACGAGTTAGATGTAAGTGACCCTATGCCTTGCTAAGAGTCAAATGAGATACATAGGGAAAATGCACTGAAAAGGTAGGAGTTAAGATTTAAATCTTTAACTGACACCTTCTTTCTGGAGGATGACACAGCCTCGGTTGTGAGCAGTGGGGGAGGCTTCCCCAGGAATTAGATCTGGGCCGGCCAGTGACACCTCCTGTGGCTCCCTCGGGCCCATGGCAGTCGTGTTAAGATTCTGCTGGGCGTCAGGTCCAAGTTCACTCAAGCCACAGCCTGAGGGGGTGGTCTGACAGCCTCCACCTGATCACTGAAGGTCATGGATCTTGCCAAGAAAGACAATACTTCTCTACAAAGAAGAATCTGTTCCTCTTGTCCTTGAAAAGTTACAACTCTCTATGTGGGGACAGGGCATATATGGGAATGCTCTGTACTTTCTGCTACGAATCTAAAACTGCTCTAAAAAAAAAATGAAATTAATTTTTTTTAAAAAGATCTTCTGACATTAACTCCAAGGGAGTTTTTAATTTCCCTGCCCTAGATGGCCTAGAAAAAAGAGAGGGAGAAATAATCATGAGAAAATGTACACACGAATTAGCAGTTAAGCCTTTTAAAGGCATAAATTCTAGAGTTCCGTATTCATCCGATTTTCTTGGAGCAACATTCTGAAAAGCCCTGAAATTTCAAATAAAGTCAAATAAATATAGCACTCTGCAGATCTTAAACAAGGCTGGATGAGAGGATTAAATGATGTACCCAGAGAAAGGTTCACAAAGAGAAACTGCAAAGCAGCTCTAAAAATACTATGTGCCACAGTTTTAGAAAAACGGGATCAAAACGCAAGGCGAACCTGGCATTTCTGGGATAACTGCTGCCAGCCGACCTTGTTCTGGGTGCATTACCGTGCCCACTGCTCAGTCACGCAGATGGCTTCTGCCCCCAGGCTGATCATTACATAGATCTGAAGGAGGTCAGAGACAAGACTGTGTCCAAGCGGCCTCCTTCCTCGTAATTATCTTGCACGCCTGTATTTCTGAGTGGGACTACTTTCCCAGGTCCTCAGTGGGCCAATCTGGCAATAACACGGTGGGGTCGACAGAGAGCCCTGAGACTCCTCACCAGCCACGCATCAGTCTGCCCGGGTGGCCACAGCACAGTATCACAGAGCGGGGGACTTACACAACAGACAGTTTCCTCACTGCTCTGGAGACTGGATGTCCAAGATCAAGGCTGCTGGCAGGTTCTCCTGAGGCCCCCTCCTTGGTGCGCACGCGGCGTCTTCTCCCTGTGTCCTCACATGGACTTTTCTCTGTGTGCAGCTCCCAGGCGTCTCATCCTCTTCTTGTAAGGTGTGTGTGCGTGCTTAGTCATGTCCAACTCTTCACAACCCCATGGACTGTAGCCTGCCAGGCTCCGCTGTCCAGGGAATTTTCCAGGCAAGAAAACTGGAATGGGATGCTATTTCCTCCTCCACCAATCCAACTGGATTAGGGCCTATTCTTATGACCTCATTTAAACTTAATTAACTCTTTAGAGATGCTATCTCCAAATACCAGAAATGGCCCTCTCCCTGTCCTCCTTCAGCTCTACTTAAAGACCAGCCTGGTGGCAGAAGCCTCTGAGTGGCTGCGGGTCTGGTGTGCACAGTGATGGACCTAGAACAGGGTTACCTGGCAGCAGTTATTTTAGAAATGCCAGATTTGCCTTCCAAACCTTAGGAGTTAGGAATTCAACATGTGAACCTGGTGGGGGTGGGAGGGAGACACACAATTCAGTCTACAACAACATGCTTGCACACCACATGGTACCTGGCATTCTCCGATCTAATACACTGCAGGAACCCAGCAGCGAAGTTGGAGGATGCTGCCAGGAGGAGGTCAAGGACCAGACCGGGTAAAGCAACCCCCCTCCCCCTTTCTGCTCACAAAGGGTGCAGCCCTGACACTGATGCAGAGATCCTGAATCCCCACGTCAGACCTCTGGGAAGCGGGCAGCCGTGGTTAAGTACTTCCCAGTCATTATCTGAGTGCTCAAGGTGACCTTTCTAACATTTCAACCCACTGTCAGAGATGGAAAAGTGACCAATACTAGGTCACAAGGTCACACCAACCCCAGGTCACACCAACCCCAGGTCAAAACTCCAGGCCCCAAGCACCTCCCTCACTCCAGAGCTGCTCCTCTTATCTTCACAGCCTCCTGGTCAGGTGTGTACATGTTCTGAACACATTTGAAATACACTTTTGACCAAAAGACCCAGGATAAATGAGAGACAGATGAGGGCTCTATCCAGAGAAAGCTAATAAAATTTCTTTTCACGTAGAATTAAAGAAACACAGGCAAGCTCTAATATTTAGTTTATACCCTTATAATAAACACCATTTGAAGGTGGCAAGGGCATAGGTGTCTGGCTTTTTCATTCTTCTCTTCCTCATTTACTGCTTTCCTTCATATTAAGTGAATGTTCTCCAGTGTAACCTTTAATTCGTCTACCCACCTAATTCCAGTGAGATATGGAAACACTTTCTATACCGTCCTATTTCTTTTTCTTTCTGTTCAATTACTGTTATACATATTATTCTTATATATATTACAATCCCCTAAATAGATTGCTATCATTTCTTTATATAATTTCATGTTTTTAAAGAAGTGAGAGAAGGGAAGCAAGTATACATTTACAGAGTTTGTTACATTCACCTTATTATTCACTATTTCTGGTTCTCTTCCTATTGTCCTGTGGAAATTTCTTATACCAATGCAGTTTTGCTCTCATCTGCTGCTTTTATGCTATTACTATCAAATATATTACTTTTTTAAATGTCCTAGGCCCAAGAACAAAGTTATATACATTTTACTTTAAAAAAATGTTTTTTAAAATCAGTTAAGAAAGGAGAGATATATGCATTTACATTGTCTCATATAATTATATACTTTAGCACTCTTTGTCTTCCTCATATGGATTTGAATAATTATCTGTGGTCATTTGCTTTCAGCCCAAAGGAGTTCCTTTATATTTTCTGTAAGGTGGGTCTGCTGACCACAAATTCTCTGGGGGGTTTTTTGGTTTATTTTTCCACTGAAAATACCTTTATTTTACCTTCATTTCTGAGAGACATTTTTGCTGGAGATAAGATCCTTGGCTGGCTTCTGTTTTTTCTCTCAGGACTTTGAATATGCCATCCACAACTCTGTCTCTGGTCTGCACTGTTTCCAATGACAGGAGTCTGTTAACCTCCCTGAGATTCTCAGTACAGTTTAGTCATTCTTCTCCTGCTGCTCTTTGAGACATTTTCTTTGTCTTTCCAACATTTTTTTTTACTATGATGTGCCTGGGTATGGACTTCTTTACGTTCATGGTACTTGGAGTTCATTGTGTTTCTTGGATGTGGAGATTGTTTTTTCATCAAATTTGGGAAGTTTTCAACAAGATTTCTTCTCATATTTTTTTCTGTTCCTCTCTCTCCTCTCGCGAAACTCGTATTACATGCACTTTCTTGAGCTTCATGGTTTCCCACCTTTCTTGAGGTTCTGTTCATTTTCTTCACTTTTTTCTATCATTTGAACTACATAATCTCTATCACTCTATCTTCAAGTTCACTTATTCTATTTCCTTCTAGTTAACATCTACTGTTTGGTCTTCTGGTGGATTCTTCATCCTGGTTATTTTACATTTCAACTCCAGAATTTCCATTTAGTTCATTTTATACTTTTTTTTTTTTTTTTTTACTGGTACTCTCAAATTGATCAGACACTGTCATCAGACCTTTCTTTATCTCTTTAAGTGTGATTTCCCTTGGTGGTGGTTTAGTTGCTAAGTCGCATCCAACTCTTGTGACCCCACAGACTAGGCCACCAGGCTCCTCTGTCCATGGGATTTCCCAGGCAAGAATACTAGAGCAGGTTGCCGCTTCCTTCTCCAGGGGATCTTCCCAACCCAGGGATCGAACCCAGCTCTCCTGCATTTCAGGGGGATTCTGTTATATTTGCAACAGCTGCTTTAAGGTCTTTGTCCGTTAAAACCAACATCTGGGCCTTCTTTCAGGTAATTTCTCATGCTTTAAAAAAAAAATCACACTTACCTATTTTTTTGCAAGTTATCCTTTTCTCTTAAAAATTAGACCTTGCCTAATATTTACAAGGTAAGTATTACCTTGTAGGCAATATATAGCCGCAGTTCTGAATGCTGATCTTCTCCCTGCAGGGCTTGTTTCTGAGTGCTTATTTTTCCAGTGACTCAGCTGAACTATTAATAGTTAGTCAAGTCCATCCCCTCATGACTCCCTGCTTCCCCCAGTGTGCAGCCTCTGATGGTGCTCCTCAGGGGACACGGCCTTGGGTGTGCACAGTCTCCCTGGGACGACAACGGTTTCATGAGGCCGGCTTTTCTCTTCCCTGCTCTCTCTGTGAGGCTCCCTGCCTCTGAGGTTATTACACCCAGCTGTAAGGATCCACGAACTGCTGGCCAGTTATTATTTTTGACAACATTCTGGGACATCAACTGCTGTGCAGCCTGATGAGTTAAATGCAGGCCTTTTTGCAGGGATGACTCTGGATGTCAGTGTTTGCGGCTTGCTCTGACCTCGGGAAGACTCTTCTTGGTGCTCTCTCTGGTCTATGCTCAAGTTCTGGCTGTTGCTAACATGGAGTTACTGGCCTCTTGTTTCTACTGACAACCAAGATCTCCTTGTCATGTTCCTGACAGCATGCTTACATTTGAACTTCCCCATGCTCTGTTATACATAAATTCAGGGCCTCTGGGGACAGTCTCAGAGCTTTCTGTCCTTACAGCCAGCCTCTTTTCCTCAGCAAGTCTCTGAGTCCCTGCTCTAGGGCTGGGGTCAAGGGTGGCGGCTCACTTCTCTCAGTGACCCACACATTATGAACGGAGTGCTGGGTTGGGGCAGCAGCTTTTGACTTTTTTTTTTTTTTTTTTGGCTGCAGCACACAGCATGCAGGATCTTCCACAACTAGGGATCGAACCTGCATACCCTGCAACAGCCCTGGAGTTGCCATCCCGTCTGTGGTGCAGGGAAGAGGATGATCACCACTAAACACGCCCATGACTGGGCTCGAAGGGGCCTCCCACCTGGGGCCCAAGGGCTGCTTGCTTCCATCTGAAACGCACCCAGCTTGCTGCTCCTTTTCCGGCTACGTCTGCTTGTGATGCAGACTCTGCTCTTCTTCACCTACAGTCAGGTTGAGCAGCTTCCAGTGGTCTTGTTGACCGAAATCTGCTGCTTCTCCCTCAGTAGGGGGCTTGAAAACCAAACTGTCCAGAAGAGATCGTGTGTGTGTGTGAACATTCAAAGGAGAGCATCCCCTGGGTGAGGCCTTGGGGGCCCACGGCACTCGTCTACTGCTGTCCAGGCCCCACCCAGCACTGGGTCTGTGGCTGGGGGATCAGGAAACGCTCCTGTCAGGGAACCAGTTGTGAAAGCAGAGGCCTTACCTCAAATGTAAGAACCAGCTCTGCCATGCTGCTACAGCCATGTATGAAAAACCTCTGGAAGTGCACAAAGATCACCTCCCGTTTCCTTGTGGAAACACAACTTGTTTGTGATGAACTAGGTCTCAGCTTCAATTAGCTACGGATGGCACTCACCGTTCTTGCCATTGTCTATGGGGTCCAGTTTGGGCTTTGATTTTTTCTCCATCACATAAGGAAATGCAACTTCGTTTTTCACCACCATAGTTTTTTTTTTTTTTTTTAGTTAATAAGTTGGCATAAAAATGCTTCTCTTCTTTGGAAAGTTTTATTTTGTTCTAAGTAAGAGTACACAGTACTATAAAACAATAATTTTGGAAAACCAGCCCTCCATGAGCTGTTCTGTCACCCAAGGTACCAAATATTTCATGTCAATGTGTTCTTCAGCCATGGCAACACCCACTTTGCTGTTGCCCCCAACAGGGGCAGGAGGTGAAGCACCCTAGGTTCCCATCTCACTGGGGTCAAGGGTCAATGTTGATTCTAGGCCAAGAAGATGCGGAGTCCCAGTTTCAAATATGATGAGAGAAGGCACGCATCTCCATGAGGATGATAAAGAAGTCAGGACTGGACTGACCCCAAGTGCCTCTGGAAGCACCTCATGTCAGACCAGTGAGGTGTCCAACTCCCTTCCCCAAAACCCAAGCTCTTCCTCATATGTAACCGTGACGCCACGGGCCAGAGACGGGGGGCCTGCGTGAGGGCCAGCTGAGAGGACTGCTGTGGGAGGACCCGGGCCCCCCCACGCGGGCTGAGTTCTCCAGAGCAGGTACCATTCATTCCTGACTTCAAAACTGGTTCCCTGACACAGGGGGGTTTCATGTGCCCCCAGCCACAGACCCAAAGACAACACTCAGGCAAAACTCTCCTCTCTTTTTGCAGATTCCCGTGTGGTAAGTTGCCCAGTCTGACAAAGGGAGCCGGCCGGATAACCCAGCCCCCAGGAGGACGTCCTCCCCTCCCTGGGGCCATCGGCACCGCCCTGGCTTCCCTCTTGCTTCCCCCCAGTCTTCTCCATCCCAGCATCAGCACCCCATCCTCCACACGGCTCATGCCAGAAGCAGGGCACCTTCTCCGCTTTGAATCTCAGTCCCTCCCGCCCCGATCCCGCTCCAGCCCAGATCTGGAACACGTCTCACCGTCACCACAGCCCCTGCAGGGCCACATGAGTTCTGGGTAAGTTCCATCACCCTGGGCCTTGCTAGATGGTCCACGTCACCCCACAGGCACGTGGAGCCCACAAAGATGTTAATTCGACACAGGAGTGGAAAGGGCAGGCAGAACTAGGCGGCTGTGTGGAGCAATGATGGAAAAGCCCTACATGAAATACCATGTCATCCAAAGACAAAACTCAAATAGCTCAAGATGCCCCCACACCATCTCCCTCCCAGACACAAGTCACACGCGGAGCTGGGGTGGGGGGCACATTCTAGGCACTCTCTCAGCCTCAGCAAGGGGAGAAGCAGGGTTCGCTCTGCCAGGCAGAGAGCACTGGGGTTAAAGCCCCCTCAGGAGGAGACTGTCAGAGGAGTTCCAGCAGAGCACACAGAAGCCCCAGGAGAAAAGACCCTAAACCACCCAGTACTGACGTGGTGCCTGGGCGAGCCCGAGTCCCTCCGTCACTCAGCATGAGGGCAGAGCCCCGTGCCAACAGGCAGGACAAGACGGCAGGCTGGGCCACGTCCTCGGGGTGCGCCTGCATCCTTCTGCACCTCGACACTTTTAGCCACAGAGTCGGCCAGGACATGATGGCCAAATCCCTCCCCTCCTCTCTTGAGGCTAAATCCAGCATTTCTAAGTCAACAAGTCACCCGCTGCAGACTCCTGGCACCCGCTGAAACTTGAGCTCACATTCCCTTCAGAACTGGCTTCTCCTGCATCCTCTCCCTTTGAGGCCCACCATTCTCAGGAGCTCAGACATTTCTAGCACGGCTTCCAAACCGTCAAGCACGCTGCGCACTCACTGGGTTCTGACTGCTCTCCTTTCAAGATTTCTCTGCTTTCATAGCCCTCTTTTCTCTACTCCCACTGCCAGCCCACACAGGGCTAAGGCAACAAGCTGTGATCTGGCCTCCCAGGGGGGTTGAGAGCAAAGATGACAGGACTTACACACGCATGCACACTCTCACTTAAAGGCGAGGGTCCAGGGTCTTTAGGTCGGGGAGGACAGCTTCCGATTGGCCCCCTGCACCTGTAGCTGCCACAGTACGATTCCCACAACAACCCCCAACCCCCGCACCTAGCCCACCCACTCCACCTGCAGGACCAGCTCCAACCCCATCTCTTGATCGTCTCCCTGGACGCCAGCCTCAGTCTGGGGAGCTCCCTCTAAGGAGCTCGGCAGTACTTCCTGTCCACACAAACTTCTCTTCCCTCAGGTTCTTTTCTCAAATTTAAGATTTTATTCCTTTTGACCAAGAGCCCCTACAGGACTCAGAGAGCAGAAAGCATTCATTCAAGATCTGCTTACCGCATCTCCACCATGAAAGGGTCAGAGCGGATGGCTTCAGTCACAGTGAGAGAGCACGTAGAAGCATCACCGCTACAGAGACAGGATGCAGAATGAGGTGCACGTCAGGTTAACAACTGTGGAACGGGGTCTGGGCAGCCCTAGGAGGGGCAGAGCCGGTAATGCACATTCTCAGTTATTTCCTGACAGTATCACGACGTATGTGTTTTGCATTCATTGCTCAGTTGAGGACACAGACGCTGAAACAACAGTAATTTAACCACTTGGTGCCCAGGTCTTGGTTTCCAATTCAATTCTCCAATAAAAGGAGTGAGAGGTCTTTGGAGAAATGGCCAATTCTAGGACTGGGGCAGGAAAGGTACAAGAAGAGCCCAAGGCATCTTGCAGTGCCAAAAAAATAAACAAAACAAAGAACAGACATGCTAAAAAAAAAATTTTTTTTTAAACCCATAATAATGGGGGCATGTCAAAGGGACATAGGAGCCAACGGAAAGAGTGCCTGTGGCCAAAGCTGGAACAATGTGAACAACCAAATAAATAACACAGTACTGAATTATAACTCCAAGTAGAAAAATAGACATCTAAGAGTCCACTCTGGTATAAATAAGTGACTGAATAAATGGAGAAGAAACAAACCTCATTCCAAACAATTTATGTGAACAACCCTGTCACCTCAAAGGGGTGGAGCCCTACTCCCACCCCTTATCTGGGGGCTGCCGGTGACTGACTTCCAAACAGAGCATTCTAGGGAAGGTGGGAGTGAAACTTTAGAGTTTTCCTGACAGACAGCACCTCAGATCGAGTCATGCTGGAAGAGTGGACGCTACGAGGATATGGCCAGAATGCACTGCATCTCTGTGGTCCTCCTCCCCCAAACTGATCATCTCAGTACAATCATGAGAAAAACACGAGACAAACCCAAAGTGAGGGGCATTCTACAAATGCGGACCATTACTACATAAAACCATCAAGGTCACCACAGACAAGGAAGGATGCTCACAACCAAGAGGCCCCTAAGGAAATAAGACAAGTATAACTGAGTGTTCCAGGACAGAAAAACATTTGGTTAATAAAAGAAAAGAAAGAAAAAAATCAAGAGGAAAAAAATAGGAAAATCTAAAAGAATGGACTTAAGAGCAATGTATCAGCGTGGGCTCATCGGTTGTGACTGAAGCGCTGCCGTGTAGGACATGTTAACACGGGGCGGGGCGGGGGGCGCGCAGGCTGGGGGAGGGGGAGGGATGCAAGGGAACTCGCTCTGCTGTCTTTGTAAATCTCAAGCTATTCCAGAAGTTTAAAAATGACCTTAGCTATGAATCAATTAGCCTTTCCTTCTTGTTCTTTTTAAAAAGCACAAAAATGGTGAGCTACACTCTACATGCTCTCTCTCCCCAGAGAGAGAGCTTCCAGGCCCCCAGGCCTACTTCCTGCCACTGGCTGAGGTCACTGGCGCAGACTCTTGGCAGGACAGCACCCTCCAGGCAGAGGCCATCTGAGGCAGAGCAATGAGGCACCTGAGAAGAGCTGCCCCGCCTTCTAAGACCCGACTCCTAGTCCCAGGCTCTGACAGAGTTCGTTTGCAGGAACCCCCTGCTGTAAGAGCTCTGTGATCTGGGCCGGCTTCACCCGCCTGCAGCCTGCACCGCAGGGCCTCTGAACAACTCCCGGAACCCCGCCTGCCCGCATCTGGTCTCCCCTCCTCTGGCTCTCTGGCGGCTCCGAGGATCTCCAACTGCTTTAGGCCTTGGAGGCAGCACTGCCTTGTGGGGGAGGGATGAACAGGCTGATGAGAAAGGCAGGAGAAGCGGGAGGGTCTCCTCTTTCAGAAGATGACCAGGGGCAAGGAAAGGAGGAGATAAGGCGAAAGAAGGGAGACCAGCCTGGACACCGAGGAAGAGGCGTCACACCTCCCGGACTTTTAGGAACCTAGGAGATTCACGCTGCTTCCCAAACTTCACAGGGACACATATGATTCTTAACCATCTTATACAAGCACCCACAATGTATGTGCTTTTCCATTAAACTCAGACTAACTTACCAATGAGATTCTAGGAAACAACACAAACCATCAACATAATTATGGTAACCCAAGAACAGACCCAGAGGGAAAAAAGAGGAAAGGCTAGAAATTGAGCTTTCCATTAGAGGAGGCGATGAGGAAGAGGAACTGCCTGGTCAGGGACCCTGGGAATCAGCCGTGGTCCATGGAGGGAGACTACAGCACACCTCTCGCTGAAGGCTGAGACGGAAACCTTCTCAGAAGTCCTGTTTCTAACTTAACTTTCTCATCAAGATGCCTCCTCCCCTTGTTTTAGTAAGTAATAAACATTTTGATAGAACTGAAAACTTTATGAAGAGAAATATTTCATGGAGGCGGCTAGCAAACAGCGAGTTGAAGTACTTTAGACAAGGTGCTTCCGACAGACTTCTGTTTTCTCAGTTACATTACTCTGTGTGTGTGTGCTGAGTTCTGTTCAACTCTGCAACCCCGTGGACTGTGGCCCACCAGGGTCCTCTGTCCATGGGCTTTCCCAGGCGAGAATCCTGGAGTGGGCTGCCATGCCCTTCTCCACGGGCTCTTCCCGACCCAGGGATCAAACCCACGCCTCCTGCACTGGCAGGAGGATTCCTGACCACCACCAGTATTCTCCCCAGTGCCACCTGGGAAGCCCACCGATTTACCTCAGGAAAAGAGAATTCAATTCTTAACAAAAAACTCTGGATTAACTATTCAAAGGAAGATGAATGAAACAGTTGCCAAACTTCTCACTTAAAAGTCAAAATACATGGGAGGGATAAATTTGGATTGACAAGAACATACTGCTATATGTAAAGTAGAAAGCCAACAGGACCTACCACTGTGTCACCCGAGGAACTTTGCTCAGTACTCTAACGGCCTGCATGGGGGAGAATCTGAGAGTCAAGAGGAACTTTGCTCAGTACTCTAACGGCCTGCACGGGGAGAATCTGAGAGTCGACACGAGTCCGTGCGACTTTCACTCTGCTGCGTGCCCGAACTAACACAACGCTGTGAATCAACCACACTGCAACACAAACATTGACAATAAAACACTTTCAAGTTGCTAAGACGCTGACAACCCTGAAATCAACCAAAGAAAGGACCCCACAGTCGCAAGAGCTGCAGCAGGCGTCCCTAAGCCATGATTGGCCCAAAGTGCAGAGACAACCAGATACACTCTGCCTGCCTGGCAGCCAAGTCACCCCCGGGACCGTCCTGGGGGTTTTCAAGGAATCCGACTCAGTACTCGGCCAAGGAAAGACAGCAGAGAAATTTGAAAATTTACCACCACGGTTCCCTCACTGAAAGCCTGGAAAGTAAAGGGGAAACCCCACCCATAATCACACCTTAACTAAAGTCAGAGTTTTTTATTTGCATATTTTACATAGATGAGATCAGCGGGTACAGAAGTGTAGTATCCTGCTTTTTCACTTGACTGTTAAATTGTAAACATAGTTCATGCTTTTGCCGAGCTGGATGACTATCATATTTTCAAGACTACAGCAACTCTTCACACACATTTTAAAAAATTTTGACCTAACTATGCCTAACAAACAAGATAACATGTGGCAGCTGGCAGAGCACCCAGGACACTGTGGTTAGCAGTGGCCGGATGGTCTCCAATAGCAGGAAGGCGAGACCTCTTCGTGGAATGAGGTCACACCCATTCAGGCCTGGCCGTCCATCCACAAGACAGATGTGCAGCAGCTGGATTTACTCAGCCACTGGCAGGGGTGGGGGGTGGGAGAGGTAGGATGTTTGCTGAAAGGACGCCCGCCACAGCATTACCGTCACTGTATCGTGTCTCATGACATACACTGCAAGATTTAGTAGCAAACTAAATGCATGTCAGGAAAACAATAACTCATGGTTCATCATGTTGGCGGGGGGCGGGGGGGGGGGCGGGGCGGGTATACTATGTAGACATTCGAAACGGCAATCACTGGGTTCCTGAGCAGTATTAACGACAAGGTGTCTAGAGCAGAGACCACGGGGGTGCCCTAGGGTAGACTGCCTGGCCGCATGAAGCCAAGTCTGCAGCTCAGGTGGACGCAGCAGCCTGCGCTCTGCGCTGGGAACCAGGCCTGCCCGCCCACCACGGCACACGCCACAGCCAGGCAAAGGGGCAAGACGGGGACGGGGCACAGCCCTCAGGCCCCAGTCTCACAGCTGGCCCCATCCTGACCTTGACCATTCCCGTACCACTGCACAGCAGGGAGCAACAAGCCTAAATTCCAAAAACCAGCTGCTTCTGCCCATAAGCATCCCAAGCCTGAAACTGAGAATTAACTGCTTCCCATCCCCCAGCACAAAAATATGCAAAGACTGGGTCACAAAATACAGGGAGTTGAGCAGATGGAAATAATAAAATGCAAACTGAAGCTGATGGCAACCTCAGGGTGAAGGGGTATAGTTTCAACAGTGGAGGGATGCACTGGGATCACCTCACCACAGAGGGCTAGAGTCCCAGGATATCACACAGGGGTGATGCAATATCACACACAGACTTGCCTTTGATGTTGGAATTCCCCAGGCAGTCAAGGGCAAGAGCAGGACTCCAGGGAGGGCGTGTGCTTAGCCGCTCAGTCATGTCTGACTCTTTGCGACCCCATGGACTGTAGCCCGCCAGGCTCCTCTGTCCACGGGATTCTCCCAGCAAGAACACTGAAGCGGGTCACCATGCCCTCCCCCAGGGGATCTTCCCGACCCAGGGATCGAACCCAGGTCTCTCACATCGCAGGCAGATTCTTTACCATCTGAGCCACCAGGGAAGCCCAACACCAGGAAGCTTCAAAGCACTGGACGTGAAACCGTCAAAAAGCTGAGTGAGCATTCACTGTTATCACTCTTCCTGTGGCTTTTAATATGAAGTATCACCTCATTAAGCATTTTCACTGTAATAAAAATAAATTACATCAAAAAGTCACCATCTGTAATATAGTTTGACTCTTTCTTTTCAAAAAGCAAAGTAAGCGTAAGAAAAATATTTTTTACCGGTTAGATCAGAGGCCACCTATCATTTTCATCGCATCCCTGGATGCAGAGCACACCTTCCCGCCATCAGCATGGGCTGGCATCCATCCCCCGAGACAGGCCCCCTGGGGGACAACCCCATTCAGGCAGGGTGACACGCTGGGAGTGGGGGCCCTCACAGCTGCCCATAGCCTGCCCCGTCTATCTCCCAGGAGAGCTGGTTACCCCTGTCTAGAGGGGCCCACTTCTCATGCTTTGCCAACCACCAGCCTCCCCTCCTTGTAGGGTCCTCACCCCTGAACCGTGTGTGACCGACTCCCGACATCCATCAAGGCTCTCCCGTGACTTGTGTTAATGAGCCAACCACACCTGTCCAAGATGGTCCATGGAACAATTTAACCTGTGGTCCCTGGTGGGGACTTCGCCCAGACCTCTGAAGTCTTAGCCCTAAAATCTGCTCATGCAGTATCTGCGGGCATAAAGGCAGAGAGGAAAGGGACCAGAATACAGGGCCCCTCACATCACCTGCCACGCCGCTTTCTTTAACACCGCATCTGCCTGTTTAAACTTTTCAAATTTTGAAAGTTTAGGACATTTAAAGACAGTGTTGAGCTATTAACCCAGGGAAGGACATCACAACCTAACTAAACCGCGACAGAGTGCCGCTAAGGGAAAAGCAGCAGAAAGTACCGATGACGAGACCTTTCGCCACAGAACAGAGAGCCCAGCCCGGAGGAGGAGGAGGTGGGGGAGAGGTGCACCCTCAAGTCCAGCCAAGAGCCAGCCTGCAGGCTGGGGCGGTTCCCAAGTCTTCCTGGGCTCTATGAGGCCCCATGTGCCGGGGAACCGTCAAATGCTTACAGTCTGCCCCACACACAAGCCTGCCACATCACTTGGAAATACAACAAAGCCTCCCCGGAAGTCTGTTCATGAGGCTCAGTGCAGTAAGATCATCTCACACCAAGACCTGTGGCATTAAATCACATGGCGCACTGTGTCACTGGATCTTCACACCTAAACCCACATCCACCAGGTAGGGCACATGCCAGACACACGGCCAAACGCAGCTCCATAAAGAAGTCGGTACCCTCGCCAAGCCACCGGCTTATCCAGTAGCCACTGACAATTAGAAATGGTTCCAGCTGCCGAGAGTGGTCCACTTCAAACACAATAGGTGACTGAACCAGCTGCCAGGCTTTGGGGAAAGGCACGCACTTTTCCCCCTCCTGAGCAGGTCAGAGGAAGATGTCTTCCCCCAACTAAGAAGGTCCCACCAGGTCTCCAGAAAACCCTCCGACCCCTGCTGTTCACGACCTCCAACCTGTCCATGGGGTGAGAGCTCACACTGAGCGACACCCATGACCCTGCGATGCAGGAAAATTTCACTGGTTACATTCTGTTTGTGAGGACCCCTGCCTCCACAACACTCTGAGGCTGAAAGGTCACAAGCAGGTACCAAAGAGCAGACCTGTGAGACCAGCTAACCCTGCCGATTCCAGGGTTCTGCTCTCCTCTCCCAGGCCTCAGTCCCCTCATCTGCACCTGGGGAGGGGGTGTGCTGCAAAGGGCCCCCAGTGCAGCTCCGGACTCACTGGCACATAAGGATGGGGCTCAGAGCACACCTCTCCTTGTTCCCGTGGCTGGGGGCCCACAGGCCCTGCCCACCACTCACTCTCCATGTCCAGAGCAAGGGAGCTGAGCTGGGCAGACAGTCGGGGGCTTCCCAGGGCCGCAGCCGGCCAGGCAGGCTGGTTGAAGGCCCCGCGACGCCTGAGACTGCTGGGCACTCTAGGGGCTGCGTGAGAGGTCCATCCATCAGCCAGAGTGAGCGTTCAAGTCTGCACAGGAGCTGCCGGCCGCTGGGGCCGTCTACCCTCCAGTGCACAGCAAACCCACCAAGGCCGGGACACCAGAGAGGGCAGAGATCCCGGGTGAGCCGGCCTAGACGCCCCAGAACTGACAATGCTCCTCCCAGGCCAATCCGTGACCTGAGAGCCCCAGTGGGCCACAGGGCACACGACGGGACCCAGGGACTCTGGGCAAGCCCCTGCACCTCTCTCTGAGCTGCCCTTCCCTGTCCCCGCAACGGGAAATGAGTATAATTACCTCCTCGGGTGCTGTGGGTCAGACACTGGTCCCTGAAAACAAATGGCCTGTGAGCCCACCTCTGGGGTGAGACAGCAAGACAGCCACAACCCCGCCCCCAGGGGGCCCCACCGGGGCCTGCAGAAACGGGAGCAGGCTTCTCTGCTGGGGCAGAGGCTGGGCAGTCAGCCAAGGCGCTGCCTGTGGCCAGAGGACAGCACGGCAAGCAGGGGCGGGGAGGACAGCTCCTCAGCCAGACGCCCTGGGGGCAGCTCCGCCTGCACCGGGCTGTCTGGGGACAATGCCTAACACCTTGGGAAGCCCCACACTGGGGCAGTTTCAGACCCAGATACAGCCTGAGGAAGAAGGGGCCCAGTCTACGGTCAGGCTCAAGGGCTCCAAAGAGCATCACATGGGAACAGCACAAGCCAAGTGGCTAACCAGGAACCGAGGAGGTTGCACTGGACAGACAGGAGGACAAGTCTGTTATCCTCTGCCCCCAAAGTCCATTTGCAACGGTTATCTGTTTCAGAGAAGCTGGCCTTTGATGTTTTACACATCAGTCAAGGTAAGCCAACTGGAACCTTAGCTTCACACACTATCTGCCCACATGCTGTCCTGCCAATCAGCCACAAGGCCCGGTCACAGACACCGTGGCTGACAGGCCTCCTGACAGACCTGAGAAGATCCTAAGCCATAAACAGCAGGGTCACGGCTCTGGTCCCCGCAGTTGGGACAAGCTGGTTCAGACCAGGGATCCCCAAACCAATCAAACCATTCATTGATCTCCGAGGCTCCATAAACTAGGCTCTGGCATGTAATCATCATGGCGAAACATCGGGGCTCCTGGATTTTATAACATTTTGTTCAACTCACTGAGGGGGGACCTTGGGGCGCACACAGGGGCTCCTGGCAAAAGCACAGCAGATTCTGTTCCCCTCCCCTCCCATGAGAACTGCTGCCAATCACAGCAGGGACAGGAAGCCCTCCCCGCGGTCCTTGAATCAGGGCTGCTATCAATCAACACTAAAAGAAGTAGCCCAGTTTAGGGAAGGCGCTAAAAATAAGCCAGTATCTTGAGTGGGGGATGGGACAGAACCAGGACTCTAGGACAGCGTGAAGTAAGGTCCAGGGATGGTCAGCATCAGCGTTGCCGGGACCTATCACAGCTCGCTGAGGGCAGGGCCTGGAACAGGTCCTCCAGGTGACTGGGAGGAGCTGAAGCTGCAGGAAGCACATCCAGCCTGTTCTCGGAAAGAGGCGGAAGCGTCACACAACTGCCTCCAATTAACTCCTAATGCTCTATGAAAACTCAGGCCTCCCTCTCCAATAAACTGAAAACTGGTTCCAGGGCAGAAAGGCAGGGTGTGGGCCAGCAGTGACAGCAGGACTGCACACAGTGAGCAGGCAGACGAGCGCAGTCACGTGGCCTCCTCGGCAGTCCCGCCCAACCTCCCACCCCTACCAGCTCAACCTCCCGTACCGGCTCCCTCTT
Organism: Muntiacus reevesi; assembly: GCF_963930625.1. Classification (NCBI taxonomy): domain Eukaryota; kingdom Metazoa; phylum Chordata; class Mammalia; order Artiodactyla; family Cervidae; genus Muntiacus; species Muntiacus reevesi. Next base: position 97,764,179 of record NC_089251.1, read on the forward strand.
TACGGCTGCTGGGGACCACCAAAAAAAGCCAAGACAGGCACTTTCCTCGTGGTTCAGTGGTGGACAGCGCACCTGCCATGCAGGAGACACAGGTTCAATCCCTAGTCCTGGAAGATCCAGCACGCCGAGGGGCAAACAGCCCCGAGTGCCACAACTATGAAGCCCACGAACCTAGCGCCTACGCTCGGCAGCAAGAGGAGTCGCCTCGAGGAGAGGCCCGCACACGCTCACAGCAAGACGGCCAAGTGCAGCCAAAATGAACTGCATGAAAAGCCAAGCAAGGTGGGCGTGTGTACACGTGTGTGACACGTGACAGCTGTCCACAACGCACCCACAGTGGGGCCAGGGCCTGCCCACCCCGAGTGGACCCGCGCTGCAGCCCAGGCCGGGGGAAGCCACGGGCAGCTGGGCTGTGAGAGCGCCCTCGGCCCACCCACGCTCCTAAACAAACGACCTGGTGCTCCGGGCAGGGGCATGAAGGGCAGACACTGCGGAAGCCCCCCCTGACATGCAGGAGGGCCAAGGCCTGAGGGGGCAGTGCCTTCAGCAGCCAGGTCTGCGAGTTCAGGGTGGTCTGGGGCTGCCCGCTCAGGTGGGGGGAAGGACACGGTGACACCGAAGGACACGGTGACACCGTGACTTAGACACCGTGTGGCTGACACGGAAAAAGGAAACACCCACAAATTAAAAAACACAGCCTATTTTAGCTTTAAATACACATCCCTCTCACAGACAGCAACATCCAAAATAGCACACCTTATTTTAGGAAGATTAAAGGCAGCTCTTAAATGGGCCACAAAATAGCCCCCAGTCTGGACAATCAGGACTGGGGAATGAGAGGAGCAGCAGCAGGGCGTGGACGCCGCCGGACCGCCTCCAGGCAGCCCAGTCCCAGGCCCAGCGGACGGAGGCCCAGGGGCTGCAGGACCACCTGAGTCGTCCCCGCTCAGCCTGACCTCTCCTTCCGCTGTGAGGCCGGGTCGCCAAGTCAGGGGGCCCTCAGCCTCTCCCCTCCTCCAGCTGAGGTCCCAACAGGACGGGCACAGTGAAACAGAAGGGACAGGAGGGTGTGGGGGGCAGAGCCCCCACTGGGCTGGGAAGTCAACTCCCAAGGAGGGCGGGGACGACCGTTCCCCCGGGGCCCAGTGCCGTCCCCGGGCTCCAGCGTGGGCAGAGCCCCCTGACACGGGACAGAGGTGAGCCCTCGTCCGGGGGGCTAGGTCCTGGGCACCTCAGACAGAAGCCACAGCGACAACGCCCTCGATTCTGGAAATGGGGCCTGGAGCAGTCACCTGCTGAGAGTGGGGACGCTGTGGGCCTCGGCGCCTCCCATCCAGGATGTGCTTCCACACCGGCTCAGGACAAGGGCCGTCTGCGGGGGCGCGGGTGTGGCAGCTGGAGCGAGGCCTGCCCCACCCTGGAAGGGATCCCGCCTCACAGGCCCACAGCCAGGCCACCTGTGCTCCAGCCCCGGCTCTGCCTCTCGGTCAGAGGTAACTGGTTTAACCAGCTGCTCCTCAGTTCCCCTCTGACCCCGGGGTAACCAGCATTTCTGCCTCGGGCTGTCGTCTGTCGCCCAGAGATCCCAGACAACCAGCACAGCGGCAAGCCCGGCCCACGCCCTCGGGCCCGGGGACTCCTAGCCCTTCAGAAACAAGGTGCTGGGTGCGCTCAGGCCGAGCGACTGGATCCAGGACTACGGAGGGGCTCGGAGTACAGAGAACAGGAATGCCTGCAGCAGGAAGTGAGGCCTCGATGAAGGGCAACATTTCTATTCAAAGCCGGCACTGACAACCTGGCCCGGAGAGGAATGGCCCCGAGTCCCATGAGGACCTGCAGAAGGCAGGAAGTGGGGAGGCCAGGCGACCGTGACCAGGCCCGTGACAGGGAGCTCAGACGTGGTGGGCCCCACTCCCCTGGAACAGAGGAGTTCCCAGGGAAGCCCGCCCTCCCCAGGGTTCCTGCTGCAGCAGCCTCTCCCCCACCCCCTCCACCCGGAGTGGGGCCACCCGGACTCCAGGGCCGGGGACCGGACACCTGGCAGGGTTGGTGGTGATGGAGGAAGAGGCTCATCCCCAGGGCACAGAGGGCTCCCGCTCCAGGGCGCTCCCTCAGCATGGAGCCGCGCACACCACTGAGAGCAGGCAGTCAGCACTGGCACCTGTCCCAGCAAGACCCGACCTGGATCTCGGGGCTACCTATCTAACCAGGCCCCGAAGAAGCAAAAGTCAAGCTCCAGGAACTATCGAAACTCAAATACTTTTTAAAAAGCTTCTCCACTATGAATCCTCATTGTCCTGTGCGCCCATTCTAATTAACTTCTCTACAAAGTTCTGAGATTAAAAATGTTTCAAGTGGCAAGTGTGACTCATTACATTAAAGCAGAGAAACGTGGGCAAAATCTCATTGCAAAGAAGGCTGGTTACCACCAAGCTATTTAGGGTTGATTTTAGTAAGATTCTGCCTTCAAACCTTGACTACTGGTGGGTGGATTAAACATTTGTTGGACTAGCCTTGGTAAACAATGAGAAGATAGTGCATTTGTGTGGTGGGGGGCGGAGCGGGGAATACACTTGCGGGGGGCGGGGCGGGGGCCGGGGAATTACCATGGTAAGTGCACTCCATACTGTTATTTGGAATTACTGGCAACAAAGGGGGACATACAGGGCCCCCTACAGAGGGCCATCTCTGCCATGGCCACCCCAGCTGCAGGGGAAGTGGGGAGGAGGGGTGAAACAGGAGGGAAGGGGGCAGAGCACAACCTTTGAAAGAATGACGTGGCCTGAGGGCACAACATAAACTGAACAGAACCAAATGGGTCCAAGAACCCGGACAAGTCAACTTGCCTAGATCTTGATCCTTAGTACAAGCTCATTTCAGCAAGCTAAATGATACACCCAGAGGCGCCATGACAGTTCCAAGGCCAACCATCAAAGACCAAAAAGTGGGCAGTGGCCCAACCGCTGGAAATCTCTGCCCCTTCCCTAAAATAGCTGGAATAATCCTCCCCCTCATTAGCCTATGAAATTACCCAGCCCACAGTCGCTAACCACACCGCACAGGCTGCACTCACCCCTGCAACAGCCCACATGCTACCCGTGGAGTGTGTCTCTGAATAAATCCACTTCCCACCTATCACTTCGTCTCTCACTGAATTGTTCTGCAATGAGACATCAAGAACCTGAATTTCATTTGGTCCTGAAACCAGGTCTGTGATCTCAGTTGGAAGACTGTGGGTTTTGGCTGGGTTTGAGTCCTGGCCGTGTCGGTTCAAGTTCTAAGCAGGGTTCTGGCCGGGTTGGGCTCAAGTTCCAAACTGGGCTGTGGCTGGGTTCGAGTCCCAGTCTGAGGTAAATGGCTTCAGGGGTGGGCTGCTGAGTTCCTACCCCACAGCCAAGGACAGGCCACCAGGACCATTTTCGGTCACGTAATATAATATTGAGGCTTAAAGTACAAAACAATATATCTGTAAAACTTCAACATGCTGCTAAATTTTACACGTAATTTTACGCAGATTAAACTCAGTTTGTACCAAGTTTTGACTCCTTCCGTGTTATCTGTGATTTTGCTCTGTCCAAGGCCAGCCTCTCTCTCCCATCTCATCTACCATCCTGGATCACAGAGATAAGTTTACATACCTGGACTTTGGAGTTTGAACCAAGGGGTTTTAGCAGACTCTCTGTAACCTGGAAATCTGAGGGACTGACTCCCTGACTTAAATCCCTTCCTCCGCGTTCTCAGCACAAATAGGAAGCAGTCCAAGGTCCTTCAACCCAGAGGTGGGGCCTGCTGACCTACCTACCTTCCCCAGGGTTCTGAGAACCACGCCTACAGACTGCTTCTTTGAGGCTCTCAAGAAGGCCTCCTGGTCTTTGCTCAGGCTGTCCCCTCCTCTGATGCCCTTCTGTTCTTGTCCTGCAGGCAATTCATGCTTCTGCTTCAAGACAGGTTTAAACAGCAATTCCTCTGTGAAGTTTCTCAAGGACAGAAATAAACATTCTCTGCTCTTAATGATACAGTCCTCTGTATACCACAAAGAAAACACCTTTAACACACTGCAAATCCATTTCCCCCAGCTCCTTAAGGAAAGGCACTGCGTCATCTTCAACTCTAACCCTTCCATACTTAGCACAAAACTGATCCATTGAAAAAGCCCCAAACTAGCTTTCCTTAAAAGATTGCATGACAGAAAAGCTTACACAGTGCCCCCAAGAAAAATTCAGCACATTAGAAAAATTACTTGGAAATGCTTTTTATCAGTGAAAAAGATTACCTTAAAAAATAAAATGACTATGAAAAGAGGAAACTGGTTTTCCTGCACTTCACTTAGGATGATACTAATGGTGCTGGGGCTGCAACCTGTCGGAGAGATGGTGGTCTGGCTGACATGGGCTCTGCCGCCCCCCGGGGACTTGCCGTACACAAGAGGGCCGGGCCCTGAGCCACTCACCAGCCAGGAGACCCTCAGCAGACCACTGATTCACCCTGGCCCCCAAGGTGACCTCTGTGTCGAAGGGCTGGGCCGGACAGGTCAGGGCTCCCTGCTCCTGGGGCTCTTCAGAGGTGCTCAGATCTCTGCAGCACTTCCAGGTCACACAGAGCACAATGCCGCCACCACACCCCTCAACTCCAGCCCCCTTGGGAGTACACTCTTCTGTTCAGGCAACCTGCTTTAAAAATAAAAAATGTGCCACAGACCTCACCTACCCCCAGAAGGCTGGAGGCAGCCCTCCCCACTGCACGCGGACACCCAGCATCAGGCTGACCCGAAGTCTAACATGGTGATATCAGATACCATGAATACGAAGAGGGAAATAATAGGAGACTGAAATGAAAACCACAAGTGATTCATTACCCTGTGTACATGGCCTTCCAAACAAGCCTCGTTAACTGAATGCACGCTTCACAGACGTACGTCTAGAGGGGGCAGACGGTACACCCAGGATGTACCGCAGAAATGTCAGGCCTCCAGAGAGGAGAGCGGGCAGACCAGAGAGGACCATGGTTTTCTCTCCACACCCATGTGATGTCTGAGTGAGGCCACAGGTAGAAATGCCCTGACAGGGTGTAACTATGTCACGTATGTAACAGCCTTAGGAACCAAGGCTCCAGGTGCCACCACCTGTGATGTCCACACCCTTGACCTTTCCACTCTGGACACGCTTTGAAGGAGCTGTAGGAAGCGCTGGATTCAAGCCCAGCTGGGACCCCATATCCTCCTTCCTCACCAAGGCCAGCTGTGGATGCGGGCACGCTGCGGCTGTGAATTCAGAGACCCTCCCCTGTGGCTGTGGTTCTCCAGCCTCTTCCTACTGCACCGAGCAGCAGTCATAGCCAAGGCTGCGGTCGGACCCAGGGAGAGCCTGCAGGGAGAGCGGGCAAGGAGGCCCTCTGCCACCGGCCCTCTCACACCAGGCAGCCACTCCTGCCATGGAGCCCCTGGCACCCGACACATCACTCACCCCCCTCAGCAGCCTCTGAGACGTGGGGCGGTGGGGCTCGGCGCAGCTACGGCCCAGTTCGGAACCTCTGGGGCCCAGTCCTCCTGGCCCAGCAACAACTGAGAGTCATGGAGTGGAAAAGGTGACAGACACCGGTGCTGGCCCCACCCCGTGTTACTGGCTGGTAACCGTGGGCGGAGGCAAGAGAGTGGAAAGCAGGCCTCCTCCTCGAAAGCCCCAGGTGAGTGTAATGGGGCGGGGGGCGGGGGTGGGGGGGCTCACATCACTGCTCTGTTTCCCCCCCAATCCCCACCTCACCAGTTCCTTTTCCTGGGAATTCCCACGTCGGTGCTGCCACACCAGCTCCTCCTCTGCCATCTCACTGCAGGTCCCCGTGGCGATGCCTCCCGGACCCTCGAGGAGCTCTGTGTCCATCTCGGCTGAATTATGTACACTTGTGAACCTGTGAGGCTTCGATCCTGAACCATCCACCTGTGACATCCCACTGAAGTCTCACTGGGGTCAGGACTGAGACCATCAAAAGACAAACACCACAGGTCTGAGGAGCAGACAAGGGAGCAGCCAGCCTCTCCCCACACAGAACTGATTTGGTTTGGTTTTATTCTCCTTCCATCCTTACCCTTCCCTCGTGGCACCTTTAAATTTTCTGTTTTCTTTACTGAGATGTCAAAATGGAGGTATCTAAGGCTCTCACCTAAACCATGAAATTAAAAGACGCTTGCTTCTTGGAAGAAAAGCTATGACAGTATATTAAAAAGCAGAGACATTATTTTGCCAACAAAGGTCTGTCTAGTCAAAGCTATGGTTTTTCCAGTGGTCATGTATGGATGTGATAGTTGGACTGTGAGAAAAGCTGAACACTGAAAAATTGATGCTTTTGAACTGTGGTGTTGGAGAAGATTCTTGAGAGTCCCTTGGACTGCAAGTAGATCCAACCAGTCAATCCTAAAGGAAATCAGTCCTGAATATTCACTGGAAGGACTGATGCTGAAGCTGAAAACTCCAGTACTTTGGCCTCCTGACACAAAGAACTGACTCATTTGAAAAGACCCTGATTCTGGGAAAGACTGAGGGCAGGAGGAGAAGGGGACTACAAGGATGAGATAGTTAGACGGCATCACTGACTCAATGGACATGAGTCTGAGCAAGCTCCAGCTGTTGGTGATGGACAGGGAAGTCTGGCGTGCTGCAGTCCATGGGGTCGCAAAGAGTCAGACACGACTGAGCAACTGAACTGAATCGAATGAAGGTTCTTACCTCCTTTCTGTCCAGTCTCAAAATTGTACCATTTATCTCATTTACTTAGAATTATCACCTGTTAAATTAGTTCATGAGCTCACCGGATTAGAAAGCAAACAAAGTACTACCAGTGATGATGAATTTTAACCTCAGTTCTAGAATTCTACCAAGGTGAAAAATTTACAGGCAGTTCAACAGGTTGCTTCCCTAAAGCCCATTTATAAGTTAATTGGAACCTAGACAATATTTCTTTTCCTATAAAATCACCATTAAAATGAAACTTAAGTTTCCAAGCTAATAAGCAAATGCTTACTTAACACATTTGTTCTTTTACCAATTTAAAATAGGAAAAATGTAATAATCATACAAGAAAATCAAATGTGAGTTTTCATGTGGGGGGGTCTATGCAAAAATTCTGTTACCCAAGGAAGAGAAGTTTTACAACTAGCACTCTGCAGGGAGCCCACGAGGCTGAGAAGGGCCATTCTGCTCACCGCCAAGGGGGAGAGCCCGGGCCTCCCTCCGCCCAGCGCCCCTGTGGGCGCGTCACCAGCCCTGCTGGCAGGCCTCCGTCTCGACGGCTAGCACAGGGAAGGGCGAGGAGAAGAGAGGTGCAGAGATCCAGTTCCCGGAGTGGGAACGGTGAGCAGACGGGGTGTGTGTGTCTGGGCGGGGGCGGGAGTACCGCACAGGCTGCAGGTGTCCTCGGGGAATACACACGCGTAAGGGCTGTGGGACTGTGAGACAGGTTCAGGAGAGAGATGGGAGAGGGAACTAAAACCCTGAGTCCCCGTCAGGGAGAACGCAGATGACTGTCACCCGCTGGCGTCCCTGTGCCCTGTGAGTTCCGCGGCTGGCCCACCTGGTAAGCGAGCGGCTGTGTGGAGAGAGGGCCATGGACCCCGCTCTGCCACTGACCACTGGGGGGCTTCAGGGGCCTGCAAGGAAGAACTGAGGGCTCTGGGGACCCGTGACCAGCCACCAAGTGGGGGCGAGACGGACGATGAGCTGATGATACAGAACAGATCCAGGAACACAGACCCTCATGAATTTTCATCACATGACTTATGAAAATATAAATAAATACGTGTGAGAGACATTCCTACTCCTCCTCATTTCAGCCCACAACGTGGAAGTGACCGTTCACACGTCTGTCTGGCTCCCCTCCTCCACAGCAGGAGTGCTATGTGTGGTTGCCCTTCCTTCCCTTCCCCAGCCCAGCTTCCTGGCGCAGGCAGGCATTCGATAAATGCGTGTCGTACCAATGAGTCAATTATCTGCACACTTCTCAGTGCAGTTTCTCTTGGGTATTAACACACTCCATCCTCATGTCTCCTGACCTTGCTCATGTGACTTCTCCCTGTGGGGACCAGGAACTCACCCTGAATGAGAAACCCATGCACTGACCCTTGCTGGGCCAATTCACCCAGGTGACATCATCTAACCCACGAGCTGTTCTGTCTTCAACGTACAGATGAGGAGAATGAGGCTGCCCAGAGCCATCTGGCCACAGAAAAACAGTGAATCCAGGCATCAACACACATGCCCCCAGCAAGGTGCAGCAAGGGCCCTGATCCAAAGTTCATTCATTTCCAAACCAGCGTAACATCTCAGGAAGAGTACAGGTCTTATCTAAGCACCGAGTGCATCTCAGTGTCTAAATGACCCTCCTGCAGCTTCACGGGCTCAGGAGAAGGAAGAACCACGGCCGCCCAACAGCCTCAGCTGCCAAGCTGTCGTGGGCAGTGACGGCCTCAGCAGGTTGCTGTGGGATGTGGGAGGTCAAATAACGACTGCCTCCCCCCCCCGAAAGATGTCCCTGTTCTAGTCCCTGCAGCCTGTGAGTGCTACTTACACCCACGGACTCTGCAGGCATGACCAAGCTGAGGACCCTGCAGGAGGAAGCCATCCCGGACTATGTGGTGGGCACTAAGCCCAGTGTAAGCATCCTGAGAAGGCAGACACGAAGGGAGATTTCAGAAGAGGAGAGCCATGTGAGACAGCAGACGGAGGCCGAGCCACAGAGCCCGGCCCTGGATGGGACGGGGGGCCCCCGAGCCGAGGGGAGCCGGCAGCTGCCCTGGACGAGGCGCGAACTGGATCCTTCTCTGAGCCACACGGCCCTGCTGACACAGTGGTCTTGACCCTGTGATGCTGATTTGGACTCCTAACCTCTGGAGCTGTGAGAGAATGAAGTTCTGCTGTTTTCAGCCACCAAGCTGGTAGGAAGTTGTGAGAGCGAGCCTAGGACACTGATGTAAAGGACGACATGAGAAATACAGTGAGGTCACCAGGACGCTGCTGGGCATGCGGCAGGAAGTCAAGGACCTCGGTCAGTGAGGGCGTGTCTGCCCCCGCGCAGGACCACCAGCCAGCCTGTGAGCTGCGCACACAGCCGCATGCTGCCTCAATCCTGCCGACGCTCAAAACCCTCCTGCGCACATGCTGGCTCTCCTGACTATTCAAACGGAGCTTCCAAGGCTGCCCGAATCCTTAGCTCATCCTCCTTAAATACAAAACTGTGCCACAGACGGCGGCCTTAAACACGCAGTGCCACACCTCCGCTGTGTCACAGGAGACCCCTGCTGACCTCACCGAGGAGGACCCCGACCACTGGAACCATGAGCGGTGATCAGGCCCCTCACCTTCCACAAACGCAGCAGGAGCACCTGCCTCAGCCATGAGTCCTGCAGCTGCCAAAGCAGCGGGAGGCGGGTCCCTGGCGTGGGGCCTGCAACCCCCGCCCTGCGAGCCTGGAAGAAGGGCCAGCAGGGCCTCAGAGGATGCAGTGCTAACACCAGGCCCCTCCCCCTGCTCTCCGTCTCTGCAGCCTGGCTCCGTGGCGCCCGCTCCCGGTTTTCCTTCTTGGGAGCGGGGTGGGTCCCAGTTTTGAAATGCATCATGTGCAATCCTCCTACTTCCTCTCGCGTTGGCGGCCGCTCTCCGGGCTCTGCACGGACGAGGCCAGATCCCGGGGTGTTTCTGCCCTCCCTGCCCCCATTCAGGAGTCCCCCACCTTGACTCCAGCCTGCAAGGGACGTGAAGACCATCCCTCTCACAGGCCGAGCAGCCCACCACAGCGGGCTCAGGGCGGAGCCTCCAAACCTCAAGACTGTTCTAAAGAAAAAATGAACAGAAAGAGGAACCCCACTGGCTTCCTGAGCGCAGCCCTCCCAGCCCCCGAGCTGTCTTCTCTGCACCCCTCTTCTCTGACCTCTACAGGTACAAGGGTTGGGCTCCTGACCAGCCACCGCCAGGCCAGAAAGGGGACAGCGGCCTTGGGACTGAGCCGGCAGAAGGAGGGACCCTCAGCGCTCCTTGGCCTGGGGAGTCCCTGGGTGCCTGCGTCTAACACCTGCCCACCCTCGCTCCCAGGGGAGGTCCTGCAGTTTGGCCCGATCCTCTGAGGTCCCGCGGGGGCTTGTACGTAGGCTCCCATAACACACTCCTGGGACAACCCTGAGGGGGGCTTGTCCCCGCGTCCTTCTCCCTGGAGCATCCCCGGCCCACTGCATACCAGGAGGGAACGTGCGCAGGCAGGCAGGTGCCAGTAGCCTCCACCACCCCACCTCCTGGGACTGAATGGGGGCCCTGCAGATGCCCCTGCCTGTACACCGCTGCTCAGCGATGTCACCACATACCCACTGCAGTGCAAACCACCCGGGCCGGCTCGCAGACGGAGAAGCTGACGATGACCACCCACCACCCATGTGTGCAATGCCCCCGTCCAGGTTGTTCCCCTCCCTCCCAGACACAGCCTGATGGTGGGAGCGGCTGAAACCCTGGGAGGGCCCAGCCAGGGCCAGCCTCAGGCAGACAACATTACAACCGGAAATCGGCTCACTCCCCAGGCACAGTGCGGTCCCGGCTAACAGAAGAGACCCTGCAGATCCTTCTGAAGCTCCTGGTGCTCGGCCCTGTGGTGAGCCAGGCAGAGGAGAGCCCTTCAGAACCACTGTTCTAGAAGCTGGGTCCGGGTGGCCTTGACAAGCCTCATTCAGGATGCTACTGGTTAGTCTGAAAGATCTGTATGTAACTAGAGGGCAGTATTTTAAAGAAGCCTATCTTACAGGTGATAATATCTGACCAAGGAAAAGTTACAGGCCAAGTGAGAACTGCAGGAAATGGGGAGGAACGCCCAAACATCATCTAAGCCCCCGCTCTCCCTCCAGCCAGGATACTCCATCCACACTTCGGGGTAGGGCAGGGCATTTAACACGCGTGCCAAGCACGGGCTGGCAAAAGCCCGCCACCATCAACGGAGCCCTGCTTAAAGAATCCACAGTACAGCCTGGCAGGGGGACCCCATGCAGCTGGGCCAAACAAAGAGAAACTATGTCCCCGTGAGCGGAGAGCACCAGGGTACAGTCAGGGGAGGCGGGGAGGGCCAGCGTGCAAGGGCGGGACAGCAGCCGTGCGGGACTAGGGTCACCGTGACCATGTCTACACATAACACACATACACCCTTGCTGACTCGCACACGGAACACCTGCGGGGAAGACACGAGAAGCCCGTGGCGCTGGGGTCTCCAGGGAGGGGTCTGGGTGGCTGGAGAGGGGATAGGAGGCTGACTTTATCATATACCCCAACTGGCCTTATCATTTATCCAAAGTGAATACCTGCTGTGTAACATAGCAGGAAATGTTGTCATCAAATTTGACAAATCAAGCCAAGAACAGGGAGGTTTTAAAGACCCCCACCAAGTTGAGTTTGGACCATAAAGAAAGCTGAGTGCCAAAAAATTGATGCTTTCAAACTGTGGTGCTGGTGAAGACTCTTGAGAGTCCCTCGGAGAGCAAGGAGACCAAATCAGTCAATCCTAAAGGAAATCAGTCCTAAATATTCATTGGAAGGCCTGATGCTGAAGCTCCAATAGTTTGGTCACCTGATGCAAAGTGCCGACTCACTGGAAAAGACTCTGATGCTGGGAAAGATCAAAGGCACAAGGAGAAGGGAGTGATAAGAGGATGAGATGGTTGGATGGCATCACTGACTCAAAGGACATGAGTGTGAGCAAATTCCAGGAGACAGAGGACATGGAAGCCTGGCGTGCTGCAGTCCATGGTGGAGCAACTCCACCACCCCCAACCCCGCGTGCCACGAGAACAAGGATGGGGCCTGAAGGAGTCCTCCTCTGGGTGGCGTCCCCAGACAGGTGAGGGGAAGGAGGGCCGCGCCTGTCTCTGGCAACACACCCAGCCCCTCTCGCTCTGCCTTCCCTGCCCTTCCTCCAACTGGCCGCCTCTGGCGTGGCCTGACCACATCGCAACAGTGTACGGCACGGGGACACAGATGCTTCGGGTCCCAGAGCCCCAGGGCCTTACAGCATGCCTTCGCAGACGCAAACCAAACGCCTGCGCGGCCTCTGGCCAACAGGCTCAACCACGCTTCCTGGCGGCTCCGGGCCCCTGGTGCTGAAGCCACCACTCAGCTGTTCCACCACAGAGAGAGGGCTCGGAGACAACTGATCCACTTCTAGGAACACACATCTCTGGGTTCACACCCCAGTGCTTTCTCTTCCTCATGGCCGTCTTCACAGGCGGTTTATCACATTCTTCTCCAGGGCTGGTTTCGTTTCCATCATTTCAGGGACACGGCTTCGGTGCCACCACCGCAGGAACCCTGCCTGTGGCTGGGCACTCTGGCCACCAAGCGTCAAGCCACGCAGGGCTCAGGGCGCAGAGGTGCCCACAACTCCTGCCCAGCCCTGAGCGGAGACCAGGCCTCCAGCTTTGGCCCACCAAAGTAGTTAGCACACAGGGGTGGTTGTAACAACCGCTGCAATCTAAGAAAGGGCCTCCTCAGACCATTTAGAAGACTATGCTTTCATCGTTTAAAACAATAACAATGATTCAGCCAACCAACCAATCAGTAAGAGACAAGCAAAACAGAATTTTAAAGTCTGAAGAAACTCCAGTGTGCCGTGAATGCAGTCTCAAATCTTGGGTTGGCGAAGCCTCCCTCCCGGTGTGTTACCCCCACCCTGCCCACACTTCTCTCTGAACCCCACAGCCCGAGCCCCCACCCGCAGCCCTGACATCTAACTCATGGCTCCATGGAGCCCCGTGAGGCCCCTGAGGCCCAGGAGAGGCGGCGGACCCTGGCCTGTGCGCCCCAGCTGCCCAGCTCCTCCGAATCTTCTGGTCCCTAGCAGTCTACTCACAAGCCTGCAGACATGGAAACAGAATTCCTCTTGCAGGTTGATTAAATTCAGGGAGAAAACACCCAGGGTAACCAAGCCCTGAGGCGTGGCTCCTTCCTCCCAGAGGTGCAGAAGAAGCCCCAGGTTCGTCAGTGAGGGTGAGGGGCCAGGCGCTCGGGACACATCGGGTCGAGGGACAAGCTGAGGGGCCTGGCTTCACCTTGAGGACTTACTGAGGTGACCACGGGCTCTGCCCTTCCCTCCCTTTCCTAAGTTAGACTGAATCCCAACGTGACCTCCGGGAAACGGGTGTCTTCCTGCAACAGCCTGAGGCTTTCCCTTCCCTTCAGACAATGACGTAGTGACTTTCCCTTTCACTCATTCAACAAACATCAATTACACACTGGTGGTGTGCCAGGCACTGTAGGAGGCTTCTGGGGACACAAAGAAAGCTGAGCTGCTGGCCCTGCCCTGTGGAACAATGACGTCCCAGGACACCCCAGATCCATTATGGTTACTGGGCATGTGCCCTGAGAACAAGCGTCACACTGGTGAATGCCACGTGGAACGCAGCATCCCCACACAGGCATTAAGCAGCAGTGAACCTCTCAGCAATTCCTCCAGACCCTTAAGGAGCTACTCCTAAGGAACTACACCGAGGAGGCAGAGTGCAGCGGGGCAGGGCGTCCAGCCACCCGGCGCCCCCACGCAGCCCTTCAGGGTTCCTGCGGCAGACAGTGGCACTCTGACGCGGCTTCTCTTCATCGCCCCGCGCTCGCTCCCTTCCTCCTGACGAGGGCTGCCTGAGGTCACCAGAGTGACCAGACCACCTGCCCTCTCTCAACCTGAGGGGCAGGGGTGCCAGGCAATCCAAGTGCCTGGTCCCCCAGCCTCGGGGTGAAACGCTGAGCCAGCCCCACAGGTCAGCGGACTCCTGCCCCTGCACCGCCCACCCTGCCCCACGGGAGCACCATCCCAGTGGACGCAGCCCCGCCTGCGCGCGCGCCCCTGACTGAGGACCACACCCCGAGTCCTCTGGAGGCCCCCTTCACACCCGCGTGTCTCTGGGCCAGTGCTGGCGCCATCTTGGACTGGGATGTTCCCCAGTGCCCGCTATGTCGGGCAGGCATACGCCAGGGTCATGTCCCTGGCAAGGCTGCCCGGCCACCACCTTCCGCAGGCAGCACTGCTGTCGAGGGCTCCAGGTCTCTCCCCTCCCCCTCCCCCGCCCATACTCTAGGACAGGGCCTGCCCCTTTAAGAGTGGGAGCTGAAACCTGGAAATCAGGACCACTTCCCTGGGGCCAGGCCACACTTTCCATTCGCCCTGCAATACTCAGCACTCGGCGGTCTCAGCAGCCTTTGCTTCCCCTGAAACCCAGGCGCAGCGGCCGCTCACGGGGCACCTGTGGAATGGGAAGGCCGGCCCCAAAGCACACGGGGTGGACATGCCCACCCGTGCCCGCGGGAAAGGCGGCTCTGAGAAGTTCGACGGGCATCTCGAATGTTAAACTCTCAAACACAAAAAAAAGAATTATGTTTTCATTGAGAAAGAACCGGACGGCAAAACAATCTGGAAGATCAGCACCAGCTCACACAGCGACGATGCTGGGGTGCGAGGAAAGACGGTGAGTTCGTCCCCGGCCTGCAGGGTCGCCCAGGGAGAGAACGCAGGGAAGGGCTGTGGGAAAGGCCAAAGTCCTTCCCTTTTCAAAATGGGAAGTGAAGACGTTTTCAAAGGCGAGGAAAAGCTGTTACTACCCATGAGCAGATTCTCATCATGAGTTTTAGAAATGCAAAAGGAAGCTCCTGATTTCAGAAGCACGAACTCAGGGAATGTTTCTGGTAAAGATCCTTGAACATGTGCATGTCCAGACTCCTGGCTCCCAGGGGTTCCAATCAGCCAGAAAGCAACACACGGCCCCCCCAGGAGCACAGCTTCCGGGGACTACAGCCTCCCTGGTGGGGGGTGGTGAAGGGGTGAGGGCTGTGTACACACATGTGTGTATAAAGAGTGTGTATCCATGTGTGTAAGCGGCAGATGTAAGTGCAAGTGTGAGTGGTCTGTGCAAGTGCTGTGAGCACACGAGACGTGAGAGGCACTCACTGCACGCGGGGGTTGGGCGGGGCGGGGGAAGGTAACAGCAGCAGCGGGTCTGGCCAACACCAGACGTGCAGCAGGCGAAGGCTCATGCCCAGCAGTCTGCGGCACAAGGAGGGCCCCAGGCCTCTCCTACTCTGGGGTCTGCCACCTGACAAGCTTTGGGTGGAGGCAGTGCTAGTGTAGTTCCTGCCTCCCAGACGGCTCAGCAGTACAGAACCCACCTGCCAGTGCAGGAGATACAAGAGATGTAGGTTCAATCCCTGGGTCGGGAAGGTCCCCTGGAGGAGGCACGGCAACCCACTCCAGAATCCTTGCCTGGAGAATCCCATGGACAGAGGAGCCTGGCAGGCTACAGTCCATGGGGTCACAAAGAGTCAGACACGACTGAAGCAACTAAATAAGAACATATATCCTTCTTGAAATGCAAACACCTGTAAAAGCAGAACACAGTCAACTTCACTGTCACCGAGAGTAAACTGATTCTCAGACCCCTTTCACTGGACACTTGAGATTACCCTTCTGAAAGGAAAAGCAGGATGAGGCAGGAAGGAGGCAGGAAAGATGCAAACAGACGCAGGTACCTCTCAACTCTGCTGGTAAGGCCGGCCCCCCACACTCAGGGAGACGGCCCTGGCGGGAGAAGCAGTCTGCCCCACCTGGGCCCCTACTCCGGGCCCCTTCCCACCCAGGGCATCTCGCCCACTGGCCCTTGCTGGATCTCACTCTGCCTGAAGCCACCACGGGCAGCCCTTGCCTCTGGACACACCCAGGGGTTCAGAAACCCCGAGGGCCTAGTGGGGAAAGCAGATCCAGCCCGCAGCCTCCGCGTCCGGTGACCCAAGAACTCAGATGAGACCTCTACCATTTCTGTCCTTTAAAGGAGCAATTAAGGCCGAAGGATCCAGGACCCATTTCAGGCTCAAGTGTTAAGACCCACGTGAAAGAAAGGAAAGTCTCAGGCCCTTGAGTTTAGTTACAATAGCTGCCCACACCTCGTTTCCCCACAGAAATTTCCCCAACATTTTGTCAACACTTTCCCAATAAGCACAAAAACTTATCTTTTGAAGCAGATAACACTTGCAGGAAAGACACAGCGAGTTGCCTCCAGTGTCCATTCTCCCCTTCCTGCTTAGTAACAGGCCCAGGAGCCTGAACTTCGGTTGCATGGGGCCGCCTGCCTCCCTGAGTGTGGCCAAGGGTTCAGCTCTTGCCAACAAGACACCAGGACAGAGCTTGGTGCGGAGTTCTCAGGAAGCTCAGCCTCCTGCAGCCTGGAAGGCCCCACAGCTGGGTGCGCCTCTAGCTGCCTTCCTGGACAAGAGGGCTGGGTCCGGGGGCAGCAGGCACACGATCTGACTGCCCACCTCCAGTACAAGGAGAGAAATAAACACCGCTTTTGACTAAGCATCTCTCTCTTCGGATCTGCCGTTACACACAGCTAGACGCTAATCTTTTAACAACTTTACCATTTCCCACTTAAATCCAACGGTGGACAATGTCACCATCCTGGAGTGCTGAGAGCTGGGGATGAGGAAGGATACTATTTCAGATTTAAGTTGATTAACAGTCCCATTTTCCCAGAAAGAGAACTTTAGACAAAGCATTCTCAAATTTACCCTGGGCTCCAGGCTAGGGTGAGTACATTCTCACAAGAACTTATAAGTAGAAGAAGATTCATTTTGTTAGAATTATTTCATAGAACACTTTCTTCCCAACATAATCAACACTTACAATCCTAAAAAAGGTAACAAACTCTATTTCCAGGCCTGCTTGAGTGGCAAGCTTAAAAGCTTTAATGTACCGAATTCCTGTTTACTGCCCCAAACATTTAATAGCGTGGCTTGCATTTTCAGCACAGACAAATCTAGGTTATGAGTTAAAAATAGCCCTCGTTTTTATTCATTACAGTTCATCCATTAAATCAGGTTCGCAGTCTAGGCCATGGGCTGCTAGCTGCCGTGACAAACACTGGCACCACCCACAGTTTATGGTAGAGCCAATACACTGGTACCGCGGGTGTGTAACAGCGGTCAGATCCTGCCATGGCCAGTTCCAAGGAATGAGACCGCGCTTACATCCCAGGAATTTGATCACAGCTCATCCGACCCTGTTTGAAATGAACCGTATTGACGACAGCTGAGAACCCTCTTTGCCACAGAAGGGGCTGAGGCTGTGCTGGCTGCGAGGAGGACGGACCTGCACACCAGACAGTGTGGCCGGAGCCCCAGGAGCCTCGGGGCTGGGGCGCACTCAGGCTCACAGCCCAATCGGCAAGTCCCCAGTGTGAAAGGCCTACGTGGTCCCAGGTTAGAAACCGACGGGAAGTAATCTTAAAACCTGGGTCTCCTTAACCAAGATGGCAGTCCTGCTATCACGGAGCATCCCTTCTCTCTGAGTCACTGAGCCAACCCTGCAGAAGGCCCCTCGCTGCTTCCCAACCCATCTGCTGGCTCTTCCTCTGTCTTTGACCAACAAGGTGAATACCTAGTTCGGTAAAGATATTTGACTAATTAAAGAATGATTAAACAATTAAGTCGACTCAAAATCCAAAGATCTCCCTCCTTCTGCTGGGGTTATTCAAAACCCCGTACAGTTCAAAGGCACCTAAATGACAATCACGAAGTGCGTGCCCTAGACTGTTAGTGCTTTCAAGTGAGATGGAGTCCAGTCCTCATCGGCTCTGCAGGGTTTCAGGAAGACACACAAATGAAGAGTGTGACAGCTTTCACTAGCGCGCACAGCCCTGAAATAGGGGGACTCCTCCAGAAGGGACAGTCCTCCTACAGTTGTATCCACCTCAAGCTCTTTCTTTTCAACCAGCCTGTGCTCTGACTGGTAACTTTAAATCCATGTACCCTTTGAGTTAAAGGTCAAGAATGTCTACTAAGAAATAAAACAGCCCAAAAAGAGAGTAAAAGGAGGTCGGAGAAGTCAGAGAAGGATGTCACGTTGCCAGAGAGAATCCAGAGACGCATGAGACAGTAACTGTCCATAAATCATCAGAGAAAAGGAAACTATTAGGGAGTAGAGTGGTCTCCAAAGAGAACGACAAGGATCTGGGCTGCAACTCAGAGCGCAGTTGTGCTCGGTGTGGGGACAGGGCGCAGGGGAGGAGCCGGGGGGCACCAGACGCTCCGCATGGGCCAGGAGTCTGGTCTGCGTGGCGCACAGGGAGCACCCACCTCCACTAACACGCGTCTCTGACACGGAGCTTCTCCATTCCAGAAAGCTGCTGCTGAGTCACCGCAAGGGGTGGGAGAGTCAAAGAGCCCAAGGCCACAGACTCAAGACGCACTTCCCTAAACAGACTGCATGTATATGCGTGTCTGAGCCCCAGGCCAACCAAATCAAGCACACAGAAGACCTCGCCCACGCTGCCCGCAGGCACCATCACAGAACACATGCAAGACTGGGGCCAAGGGGCAGAAATGCTGGGAATGACCTTCACGATATGCACAAGGAAGGAGGAGACGAGATTCAGGCCCAGCTTCACCAAGTCACCTGCAAACTGAGGGCAAAACGCAACTGCCTGTTCAGGGCCCTGTGGGGCTCCTGAGCACAAGGCCTTCAGGCCCCACATCTCTAGGATTATAAGAAACAGCCTTCACTCAACTTCCATGACCTTCCCTGAGTTCCAATGGGAAGATTCAAGCAGTTATTAGGGAGAGGGAATGCAAGACCAGGGAGAAACAGGCAAGAGGAGCTTTGGGGCAAGGTCCTGGTTCCTCATCAAAGGATATCACAACCATACCTTGGAGCTGTTTTGTAAATACTGAACTTCATTCCAGGTGGAAAAAATTAACAATTAATGATGGTATGCGGCCCACAAGCATGTAGACCCAGACCAGCTGACCTTGAAGGCTGATGATGCTGACTCCTACTGACCTCACCACCAACCCATGAGAAGAAGGTCCACAAGCTGATCACACCCTCTTCACACAATTATGATAAAACTTCTCACTATCAGCCCCAAGTTGGGACACAGGGTTCTGGGGGCATTAGCCCGCTATAGCCCCCTTTGCCTGGCAAGGTAATAACACTATCCTTTTCTACTTCACCCAAAACTCTGTCTTTGCGATTCTAATCAGAACCAGTGCGCAGAGAAGCTGAACTTTCCACATCACGCCTCCACCCTAGGTGGGTGGTGACCAGTTCGGTGCTTCCCCAAGGCCAACCAGCTCAGCCACCTCTCCTCCTCCAAACCAGAGCAGTGACAATGTCTGGAAGAATCTGGGGCATCTTGATATTTCCTGGCACACAGTCCCATTCAAACTGGACTCTGTCAATGATTCCATTTTATAGGTCATTTGATTATCACCCAATTATGCAATGTGATCACTGTTTAACATGTGTTTATGCAGAACACAGTCAAAGTAATCAGTAAGAAACATGAAAATATTTAACATTCCACCGCACACAATCACAAGTTTCTATGTGCTTTAGGGAAAAAAAGGTGTCAGCAGAAGACAGCTGGGTCAGTGACCACCTGACTGAAGCTCTAGGAGTCCAGACCCCTCCCCCACTTCCCTCTTCCTCCTCCTGCCCACATCCTTCTCCTCTGACCTTTGCTGGCAGTCCCCTGCCTCTCAAAACCTCCTTCTTCTGCAACATTTCCCCTCAGAGGTGCCCTGAGCAGGACTCAGAGATGGGACACACTCCAGCCTTTTGAATACACGTTTTAGAACAGGGACATGGTAGGAAAAAGGGTTATCAAGACTGCAAAGATGCCAGGCCTCCCGCGAGAAGATACCTTCCCTGGTCGGGCGCTGGCCCGGAGCTGCAGCGCACAGACCTCTCCTGCCCGTACTATTTACTCCACTCCCCAGCCTATCCCCATCAGCCAGGCGCCTTCCCCATTTGACACATGAGAGTTGACTCAGGTTCTTGTCCAGCACTTTCTCTTCCCACATTCCAACTTGCCCTGCTCAAAAACCAGACACAGACAGCCCGAAGACATGAGTGCAGAGGCTGTGACAAAAACCAGATTCCCCCCTGCTGAAATAACCATGACGCTGTCAATGGCAGCCACAGTGACTTAGGCGTCGTCCCGTCACTGTCAAGCCACAAAGGTGAGGGGGTGTCACAGGCAAAGTGGGGCTGGCCTCAAAACAAGGCGGACACTAATACCTGTCCGCATCTACCTCTACCTCCATCCCCGTTTCCTCCCTCCCTCGGTAGGCCGCTGTATGCTGATCGCCCTGTTGGAAGGATGGTTCAGGCATCCAGAGTCAAATCCTGGTCCTCTGACAAGCTGACACGCTCCCTGCCACTACCTCTGCACACCCCACCCTGCTCTGGTCTCCGCGTGGCCCTGCTGATGACCCCCAGCACGTCAGGAGGGTCAAACACCACAAAAAATAAACCAGAGTAAGACCAGGAAGCTTAGGCCCTTGCCTAAGGCCCGTCCTCGGGCGGCCAGCTCCACAACCGCCCCCACACCACTGAAAGGCCCCTCTCGTTTCAGACTGGTGGCTTTTCAGCCAGGGGGAGCCATGGCCCCCGAGCCCCCTCCCCAGGAAGAGACCCCATGTGTGTGCACGTCCAGAGGCGCCCTCTGCTTTCTGTGCTTGACTCTTGGATTTATTTAAAAAAAAAAAACCCACAGGAAGAAACAATCACAATACCCACTCAAACACCACACGCAAATAACTAGGTGTTTTATTAAAAAAAAAAAGCTTCCCCTCCCTGTAGGAAATCTACTTGGATATTCTGTATTCTATTTCAAAAAACGTTTAAATCCTGGTGACACCCTCAGGCTGATTTCACCAACCACTGATCTGCAAACACATTCTGGTCCCTCAGCCGCTTTTCCGCCCTCGGCCATTAGCACCAAAGCAGTGGCACTTAACCTCAGACAGCTCCCGTACATCATTTTTACATGTTAGGATGGACCTTGAAAGCACTGTGAAGTCAAGAAAATCCAGAAGTACCTCAGCTCTCGAGCTCCAGGGGAAACCTGGAACCCCGTGGGGGAGACGGCTGTTCCACTCACACAGACGTGCAGTGGGGCTGTGCCTGCCCAAGGGGATGACAACACTGATCACATGCGGGGCGCCAGGGAGAGGACCTGCTACCATTCAGAGGGCCCCCGAGGTCACTGCCCCTGCAGGCCAGTTCCTCCGACAGTCCCCAAGCCCTTACGAATGGCACGGGTCTGCTTCTTCCTAATCGAGTGAGAAGTGGCAGTGAGTGCACACCCCACACACCTGAACGCGCCCCGGGACCTGCTTGGGGAAGTGAGTGAGCAGGGCCCCGGTCCCCACGCCCTCGGGGGCTGCTGTCATCAACACCATCCTGGAGGAAGGTCGGGTCTCGCTCAGAGAGGCTGGAGAGGCTGCCGGCAGGAGCTGGGCACTCAGCCAGGTCCATACACTGGGGCAGGGGGCAAGGAAGGCAAGGCTCCTTAGACACTTCGCACGCCCCTCGGCTGACACCACAGGCTGATCCCCAACTTTTCTCTGCTGCCCGCCTTTTCTGAGAACTTTTCTCTCTGGATTCTGGAAACAGCAGCCAGCCCCATTTCCAGTTGACGATTGGGAGGTGGCCTTGATCAGTCTGAGAGAGCAATTCTCATACTTGATCTTACAGGAGAATCACCTGGTGGGCTAGTCTACAAACAGACTGCAGGGCCCTGCCCGAGTTTCTGATTGGGTTGGCTGGTTGGGGCCTGGGACTGTACGTCAGACAAGTCTCGGGTGATGTTGGGGATGCCGGTCTGGAGACCAGGCTCAGAGAAGCACAGCTAGGACAGTCAGCCCGCAGCCCCGTGTTCCGGGTCTGGGGAGGCCGTGTGATCCTCACTGCTCCCACTGGCAGACGCCGGGGCTGGGGACCAGCTGGCAGGCCTCCTTCACACGGTCCCGCTGGCCCTAAGGATCATCTCATAACCGCTGGGAGGCTGACCATGGGATGTGGAATCTAGGTTCTCGATGAAACTGCTGCTAGAGAGGGCTCCGGCTGGGACACTCAACATCCTTACTGTCTATCTGGCAGTCGAAAGCACTCCAACCGACTCGGCCCATAATCCACAACCCCAGGGAGACTCCTGAACTGGGCATCCACATCTCCTAGCAGGGCCTGCTCTCCAGAAACACCCGCCCGCCCACATGCATTTCCTTCACACTCCCAGGATCTGCACACCAAGGTCATCCTACTTGAAAGCTCTAATTAATGGGCTAGAGAATGCACCGCTGAAATGCGAGCAGGGAAGGACAGGGAAGGAAAGAAGGGCCACGTTTGGGAGAGAGGGAGTTTTACCAGAGACTACTGTAATAGCCGCTCAAGGGCACTGGTGAGGTGCAGAGCAGCGGACAGGGAAGAGAGAGGCTTTCGGGAGACCCCAGCATCCTGCCTGCAAGTGGAACAGGTGGGGCGATGCAGGGTCTCAGGGTCTGGACAATGACCAGTTGCCTGAGGGAAAGGCTCTGAGAGGTTTCAGGAAGGAAGCTGGGAGGAGTGGATCTCTTGGCGCCTCCAGCGGTCCCCTCCCTTCCTCCTAGAGGCCAGAGGACACCCATCTGCTTTCCTGACCCTATTCCAGAAAATAGACACTCATCTTTATCCCCATAGCATGCCCCCCCACGCCAGACACTGCCTGCTTCTGGCACCTTCGCCAGGTGACCCCGACTGAGCAGACTCCAGTGGAAGGGCCTGCAGTGTCTCAGCTGCCCCAGGTGAGGGGCTGGGCTGGGGCACAGGCGAGGTCCACAGAGAGAGGAGGCAAGCATCCAGGAGACCTGGGCTCCCACTTCCCACCTGGGTTATGTTGAAAGTGATGGGTAAGCGATTAAACCCGAAGAGAGAGGCTGCTCTGATTTCCACTTCCACGTGGGCTCCCGCACATGCTCACCATATAACCCCGCCCTAAGGTTCAGTCCCGGGGAGCTCTGCCCGCATCAGGTGCCACTCCACACACCCGACGGGTCTTAACTAGTTCACCCCCACGACAAGCCTCTGGGGTTGCCACTGCCTTCAGCCCAGTTTTACAGATGAGAAAACCAGGCACAGAAAGATGACGCCACTTCCCCAAAGTCACACAGCCAACTGGAGGGTCCGCAACAGTTCCAGGAATAAAATAGTTGGTTTTGAGAGATGTGTATGCTCACCAAACAGGACTGAGTCAAAAAATCCTTCACTGACATACCAAAAACAGAAAATGCTGCTACTAGGGACTCCAGGTAGTTAATGTTCATCCCCACACTGACACACAGAGGCGTTCATTTCAAAGTCCTGTGAAGGAAGCTGTGTAATTTTGTGGAAATGGGGCTAGATCTAGGTAGACCTGGGTTCAAACCCCAGTTCAACCACTTATAACGACACCCAGGTGGTGCCTTACCCACACCTCACCTTAGCCTCCCCCTCAACACCATCTGCCTTCTCCCAGGACCTTGCCAGGGGCCTGGTACGTAGGGGTGCTCAGGAAATGTTAGTTTCCTTCTCCATTAAGGATGAAAACGGCATTACCCTTAAAGGAGATGTCGAAGGCTGCCATGAATAAGGTGCAAGCTTATCGTACGTTCCACAGTACAGTAGGATAAACAACCTAATGAGGAAAGGCAAAGGATGTGAACAGCTAACCCACAAAGGATGGAAAAAAGAGTCGCTCAGTCGTGTCCAACTCTTTGCAACCCCTTGGACTGCAGTCCACCAGGCTCCTCTGCCCATGGAATTCTCCAGGCAAGAATACTGGAGTGGCTTGCCATTTCCTTCTTCAAGGGATCTTCCCCACCCAGCAATCGAACCCAGGTCTCCAGCATTGCAGGCAGATACTTCACCATCTGAGCCCCCAGGGAAGTCCACAAAGGATATGACCAGGTAACTCACAGCTAAAATAAAAACTAGAAGGAAAAGATTTTCAATACTTTTGGTAATTTGGGAAATGTAATTTAAAAAGTAACATATTCTTAATCCACTAGTTTGGCAAAAATTAACAATATTTGTACCCTTCAGTTCAGTGCTGGGCAAATGAAAGGGAAAAGGCAATTTCACACATCATCTGTGCTCTGATGAAGAGAGAGATAAAGTCTCTTGGAAATGGGATGGGGTGAGGAGGGCAATTTGGCAAAGTTATGCATTTAATATTATGCGTTAACCCAGAAACAAAAAGATCTTAATGACCCAGGTAACCACAATGGTGTTATCACTTACCTAGAGCCAGACATCCTGGAATGTGAAGTCAAGTGGGCCTTAGGAAGTATCACTACAAACAAAGCTAATGGAAGTGATGGAATTCCAGCTGAGCTAGTTCAAATCCTAAAAGATGATGCTGTGAAAGTGCTGCACTCAATATGCCAGCAAATTTGGAAAACTCAGCAGTGGCCACAGGACTGGAAAAGGTCAGTTTTCATTCCAATCCCAAAGAAAGGCAATGCTGTAGAATGTTCAAGCTACCACACAACTGCACTCATCTCACACACTAGCAAAGTAATGCTCAAAATTCTCCAAGCAAGAGAGTTCCAGAAAAACATCTCCTTCTGTTTTATTGACTACACCAAAGCCTTTGTGCAGATCACAACAAACTGGAAAATTCTTAAAGAGATGGGAATACCAGATCACCTTACCTGCCTCCTGAGAAACCTGTATGCAGGTCAAGAAGCAACAGTTAGAAGTGGGCATGGAACAACAGACTGGTTCCAAGTTGGGAAAGGAGTACGATAAAGCTATATATTGTCACCCTGCTTAATTAACTTATATACAGAGTACATCATGCAAAGTGCCAGGCTGGATGAAGCACAAGTTGGAATCAAGATTTCAGGGAGAAACATCAATAACCTCAGATACATAGATGACACCACCCTAATGGCAGAAAGTGAAGAGGCACTAAAGAGCCTCTTGATGAAGGTGAAAGAGAGTGAAAAAGTTGGCTTCAAACTCAACACTCAAAAAAACGACAATCATGGCATCCAGTCCCATCACTTCATGACAACTAGATGGGGAAACAATGGAAACAGTGACAGACTATTTTCTTGGGCTCCAGAAAAAATCACTGCAGATGGTGACTACAGCCATGAAATTAAAAGACTCTTGCTCCTTGGAAGAAAAGTTATGACCAACCTAGACTGCATATTAAAAAGCAGAGATATTACCAACGAAGGTCCATATAGTCAAAGTCATTTCCAGTATGGATGTGAGAGCTGAACCATAAAGAAAGCTGAGCACTAAAGAACTGGTGCTTTTGAACTGTGGTGTTGGAGAAGACTCCTGAGAGTCCTTTGGACTGCAAGGAGATCAAACCAGTCCTCCTAAAGGAAATCAGTCCTGAATATTCATTGGAAGGACTGATGCTGAAGCTCCAATACTTTGGCCACCTGATGGGAAAAACTGACTTCTTAGAAAAGACCCTGATGCTGGGAAATATTGAAGGCAGGAGGAGAAGGGGACAACAGAGGATGAGATGGTTGGATGCAATCACCAACTCAATGGGCATGAGTCTGAGCAAACTCCAGGAGTTGGTGATGGACAGGGAAGCCTGGCGTGCTGCAGTCCATGGGGTCACAAAGAGTTGGACACAACTGAGTGACTGAACTGAACCCAGAAAATCTACTTCTGGAAATCTAGAAGACTGAAACATTTGTGTTGACAATGATGTTGTTCACAGATTCCCCACTATTTTTAGAGCAGAAAAATGGAAACAACCTAAATGTTGATCAAAAAAGATAGTTAGGTAAAGTACTCACACTCTGGAATACAGACCAAACATTTCATGTCAGTACATACAGGTCTCCAGGACATAGCATTAAAGCAAATCAAAGAAAATTTTGTATAATGTGTCTCCATTTATATTTACAGTGAGAACACCCGTCCACTAAGGAGGCCTAGAAGCAACAAGGAGCACACCTAGCACCCAGATCTGAGTTTTTAAATTCCATTCTCCAAAAAAAGGAACTTGAACTCTTAGGAAAAATGGCTGAATTCAGGACTAGAAAGTACAAGGTGACTCCTGGAGGTTTGGGGCCAGAAAGTAAAGAAGTTCCCAAAGAATGAAAAGGACATGTCAAAAGGATCTAGGAGCCAGCTGGAAGGGGCTCCTGCAGGCCAAGTCTGGGACAATTTAAGCAGAAAAATAAAGAAAGAGGGGACTTGTCTGGTGGTCTAGTAGATAAGAATAAGCCTTCCAATGCAGGGGACACAGGTTCAATCCCTGGTCAGGGAATTAAGATCCCACAAGCCAGGAGGCAGCTAAGCCTGCACACCACAATTACTAAGCCTGCACGCCACAATTACTAAGCCCACACACCACAACTAGAGCAGCTCCTGCATGATGCAGCTAGAGAAAGCCCACCAGCGCAATGAAGAGCCGGCACAGTCAGAAATTTTTAAAAAATGAATAATGAGAGTAACTATGTTGCATAAAACAGGTATTCATGAGTGCAGAGATGTAAATTAGAGTAAATGAGGGAGAAAGTAAAGATCTTCCTTTTAGTACAATTCCAACTAATAAGCATGGAAAGAAACATGGAATTAGAAAGTCACCATCTGTCAACTATCATAACTGATCTGGGTAAGAATCATCAATGAATTCTAAAACTGCATATTTACATAGTCGCAAGCGATCTTACTATGATATACATGCTAACAACAAAGGGAAAATGATAGCTTTTGGTGAGGAAAACAGGCAGACACCCTCTTAATCAGGTCATGAAAGTTAGGACTAGAGAAATGAAACTCATCAACAGCATCTGCCTCCCACCACCTAAGATGCCTGCAATATCACCCCTGTGCCGCATTGGCCAAAAGTGCATAAAGTGAATCTAAGTAGGAGGAAACCGCATGCAAACCCAAACTGAGGGACATTATCCAAAACACAGGTAACTGTCTCCAAAACTGTCAGAGTCAGGAAATACAAAGAAAGACTCGGGAACTGTTCCAGATTAAAGGAGACTAAAAAGGTGGTACAGTTTAACACAACACATAATCTTGGATTTCCTTTTGCTCTAAAGTGGCTACTGGCAAGATCTTGAAAAAGATCTGTAGATGATTAGTGTTGCGTCGACATTTAATCTCCTGATTTTTAATCATCATACTGTTGTCCTGTAAGAAAATGTCCTTATTTTTATGAAACACACAATAAAGTAAAAGCGTATCAAGTCTGCAACTTAGCATTAAACATTTCAGAGAAGACTGTGCATCGTGCTAAGTCACTTCAGTAGTGTCCAACTCTTTATGACCCCATGGACTATAGCCCACCAAGCTCCTCTGTCCATGGGATTCTCCAGGCAAGAATACTAGAGTGGGTTTCCATGCCCTCCTTCAGGGGATCTTCCCCACCCAGGGATTGAACCAGCATCTCCTGCATTACAGGCCGATTCTTTACCACTAGCGCCACCTGGGAAGTCCTGAGAGAGGAGTGATCCCACACAAACATGAGAGGATAAAGCAAATGTCAACATCAGGAGAATCTGGGTAAAGGATATTCGGGAACTCTGGATTATTTTCACAATTTTTCAGCGATTCAGAAGTAATACATTAAAAGATCTTAAGAGACCAACATGTGCATATGCACAGAAACACAGGTAAACTCCTAGGGGTTAAGTTCATGATGGTATTTTTCTTAAAAGTACAGAGAGACAAAATGAAGCCGGCCTGCATAGAGTTAATACTGGTCTCCCCAGAATCAGCTCTCCTCACAAAGCTTCTGCTCCAGGACATTAGAAAAAGCTGTGTTGAAGGATCTCTCAAGACTAGGACTAGCTCCTTAATCAAGTTCCACAGAAGCAGCAAAGACGTAATCAAGCCTTCTTCTCTGCAAATGTGTGCTACTTTTCCTCGGTGAAAGCCAAAGATTCCCAACGCTGTGAGCAGCTGATGATGCTACAGGGCCCTTCCTGGAATACATAATCTCTAAAGGAGTTTTTCATAAGAAACCAGGATAAAATAGCCTTGGTCCCATGTCTCCACCTCTACTTTCACTGAATTCTTGACATGTTACGCCATGGGCTGGGGGTGGGAGGCTCAGTCTGTCCCACAGGCTTTTTAGTTCCATTCCCTGGGCACATTTGTAGATTTGCTGGCTGAGGACAACGCTCCCAGGCAGGCAGCTGCCTAAAGGGACCTGAAGGGCCAGTAGTTCTATCAGATACAACCTGTCTCTTGAGTGCTTTACAGCTTACAACAACCTCTCATGTACATTATTTGATTTCATCCTTTCCCTAAATTGATTTTTTTAAATTAGTAATGGCTTAAAGTCTAACAGCAATACAACAAACTATCCAGTTTCCAAAAACAACAGGATATAATGTCTACTCTTAGCTTTGAGTTTAGGTGGGAGGCAGTACTTGCACCTGAGCAAATTAACATTCTGAGATGGCCTAAGCCTAATGAAAAAGTTAAATAAAAGAGCTAGTAGAACATGTACAAATGATTCTACCACTGAGCTCACTGGAAATACAGCCTTCCTTTCTATGAATTTTTCCAGCGTTTATTTCTTTAAGCCCTGTCTTCAGGGCAAACTCTCCTTATAACTGTAACTTTGGCTTGTTTATAAGACACCACAGAGAACAAGGCCTTGTGGACTCCACTCACATGCGATGCCACCCCTGGAACAGCACCTCGGCCTCCTGACACCAAACCTCTACACAACTACACGACGTCCCCAGGTGGGCACCATCACTTCAACTTTATTCCAAGAAACCAGTGAATTGACTCTTCCAGAAATAAGCATTTTCACAAAGAACCCTACCAAACAAAGGTCCTAGCCTAAATCCAAAGGCAAAAATTCCTGATAAAGAAAGTCTGTTTTCAAATAAAAATTAGGCTTCATTCTAGGACAACCTATAGCTAACCTATGCGCACTTACCAACGCCAACAGCACCTAGATTCCAAAACAAACTCAGCACAGTAGGTTTTGTTCTCACCTTCCAGAGATGAGAAAATTGAAAAACAGTTAGCAACTGGCAGATGCAGGACTGGCATACAAGACAGCTCGTTCCATCGCCAACCCTACTGCCCAGTCCATACCATCCACCGTGAATAGAGATGAATCAGTCAGAATCTCACTGCAACATTCAAACTGCTACCCCACCCCCTGCTCCCTCGGTTTAGATGTCCAAATGGGCAGGAGGCAAACCAAATTCCACTCTTTAGCAGTCTCCCAACACAAAACCTATTCAGTGGCAAAGCAAGAAGGCAAGATGGGCTTTACAACTGCCTATACTTTTTTCTTACCCAGAGAATTATTTTCAAGACCGGTCATTATGGATGAACTCGGGGCAGGAGGAATACATGATTATGTAATGTCAGAGGGCAGGCGACAAGGTGAGGGAGAGCGGAGCCCATCAGACCCCATCGCCGCTCCCTTAGCCCACAAAGACGTAAATTACCGTTGACGTTTTGAGTGTTTCAATCTCCTATGGCCTACACATTCAGGACTGGCTTTTCAACAGCCGGTCACAGAAACCCTGCGGGTCTTTCGGGCCTCAATTCATTGACTAGCAAAGCCATAAAGAAAGAAAATATCAAAAGCAAAGATGTCAGAAATGTTGTCGGGGGCTGTGGACCGGCAGAAAAGGTCAGAGTTTGGGAGGATGGGACCAGATTTCCTACATCGAGGGGCATGTTTATTTTAACCCGATTCTGTTTACACCCGAAACACCGCGAGGCCTCGGCATCTGGAGTTACTGGATCCAGACCTGGAGACGCACCAAG
This sequence comes from Muntiacus reevesi, assembly GCF_963930625.1. Taxonomy (NCBI): domain Eukaryota; kingdom Metazoa; phylum Chordata; class Mammalia; order Artiodactyla; family Cervidae; genus Muntiacus; species Muntiacus reevesi. The sequence continues at coordinate 97,793,768 of NC_089251.1, forward strand.
CAGGCGCCGCGACCTGCTTGGCCTCGGGGGCGCCGCGTCCCCGCATCCCGGCTCCCCACCACCCACTCCAGCGCCGCGCTCCCCTTAGCCCCAGGCGGCCCGAGGCGTCATCCGGCTGGGGGTCGCCGGGGTCGGATTGTTCTCCAAAGACGCCACCGCCCGGGAACCGCTAGGCTGTACGATTTCCATGACAACCGCGGGCGCCGTCCGCGTCCGGCGCGCCCGGCGTCGAGACGTGCGCCGCGCCCCCACTCCGCCCTGGGAGCATCCCGGTCTCCGGCGGCTCCCGGCCGCCGCGATGCTCCCGGTCCGGCCACCTACCTGGCGCGTCCGGGCCCGCGGCGCCCGCGCCCTGTCTCCCCGCCGTCCTCGGTCCCGCCGGGGCGCGCGCCCGAGCCCCGCAGTAGCAGCGCCGCCTCTGGGTCGCGAAGCCGCCTCTGCGCTGCGGTCTGGCTCCAGGTGTCGGTCCCCGTCCCGGCCCGCGGGGCGCACCCCAGCCGCGAACCCGCAGCCCGCGCTGCAGCTCCGAGCCCGCCTCCGCTGCAGCCGCCGCCGCCGCCGTCGCCGCTCCGGAGGCCACGCCGGCCCCGCCCCCTCGCCACGCATGCGCGCTCCCCAGCGCCTGCAGGCCCGCCCTCACCCGGCTGGTCCTCCTCCGCGGCGTTCCGAGTGGGTTCCTTTGAAACTCGCTCTCCGCTGTGACGAAATCGCCTGCAAGGAGCTCTTGAACTTCTGCACTTTAATTGGACGATGGCGTTTTCTTCCTCAAGTATACTGAGGCTTGGAGGCCCTGACGCATTCCCGAGGAAGAAAGCCCCGGAGAGAGCCGCGACCCCGGGAACCTCGCTGGCCCTTTGGGGAGGGAGCGCGCTTCCCGGGGTCCTTCGGCCTCATCTAGGAAACTGAACATTCAACCTAAAAATAAGCAAAATTTAAAATCATACTTTGATGATACAGATAAGCAAAAAGAAGACAGAAACTGCTAACACTCTTTCAGACTGTCCTGGCATACTGTTTAAATATACATTTATAGACTCTTAAGAAATATCAGCTCCTTACACCTCTCTCCCAAAGTTCTATTTTTTCGTAGAAGGGAAATATAGAAGAGTCAAAAGTTTTAAAAGAAGAATTTCACTTTAATAGGACTTTAAGACTTAACATTTCTGTTGAGGAAGGGAAATAATGGGCTATGAATATTTATCTTCGTCTTTATCAGAAAAAAAAATTCTTGAATGAAAACTAATTCAATAAACCAGAACACTTAGTCGCAGCTCACATCCCTCAGGTATAAACGCAGCAATGTACAATTTACTTTAAAAAGAGCAGGTGTTAACCTGTTAAAAATGAAAATTAAACAAAACTCCTCTAACATTTAGATCTGAGCTTCCCTATGTTGCCAAAAGCCAAACAAGGACAACAGTCTGGAATAAAAATAAGTAAATATGAAACTATTTTTGAAGTTTATTTTCTGACATTTTTGTCTTCCGAAAAGAAATTTACTCACAAAAAGCTTTCTATTATTTCTTTAGATAAATGGAAAGAAATATCAACAGAACCTTAACCCTAGTATAAAATTAAAGTCAAAAAAGAAATCAAACTTGTGGAGATACAAAAATATTTTTATACTCTATTTCCTAAAGTTAGGATGACCATTATAACCTGGTGTAGCTGGGACATTCTCAGTTTACACCTTTCATTCTAAAAAGTGTTCTCAAAAGTGTTGAGACAATACATTTTATGGCCTTGTTAACTTTAATCAGGGCTTCCCTGGTAAAGAACCCACCTGCAATGCGGGCTTCCTGGGTTCTATCCCTGGGTTGGGAAGATCCCCTGGAGGAGGGCATGGTAACCCACTCCAGTATTCTCGCCTGGAGAACCCCCATGGACACAGTCCCATGGGGTTGCAAAGAGTGGACAGGACTGAGCGACTAAGCAAAGCAAAGCAAAATTTTAATCAAGCCAAGAGACTGTTTAAATCACTGACTTAAAAAAGAAGAAAGCAACAAAAAAAATTAAAAAGTAACAAATTTAAATTCACAAACATCTAAAAATCTTCCAGCTTCCAATAACATTAGTCACTTGATTACTGTGTAATTCACTTTTTAATCTTATAAAGATTAATTGCATTTTCAATATGGCAAGGAATGGGACCACGATTTCAGTGTAGAGTGAACATTATCAAGAAAAAACGGAGCCAAGTTTGTTAGTAAATATGGTACTATGCATTCCCTAAGCATCACAACATAATAGAAGAAGGTATCCTAGAAGTGTGTCTGTGGGAAGATATCGCCATCCTTTAGAAACTCTCAACATGTGGTTCCCTAACAACATCTATGTTTTTCCCAGTAGTCATGTATGGATATGAGAGTTGGATAATAAAGACTGAGTGCCAAAGAATTGATACTTTCAAACTGTAGTGCTGGAGAAGACTCTTGAGAATCCCTTGGACTGCAAGGAGATTCAACCAGTCCATCCTAAAGGGAATCAGTCCTGAATATACATTGGAAGGACTGATGATGAAGCTGAAGCCCCAGTAGTTTTGCTGCCTGATATCAGTGAAGAGCTGACTCATTGGAAAAGGCCCTGATGCTGGCAAAGATTGAGGGCAGGAGGAGAAGGGGTCGACCGAGGATGAGATGGTTGGATGCATCATCAACTCAATGGACATAAGTTTGAGCAGACTCCAAGAGATGGTGAAGGACAGGGAAGCCTGATGTGCTGCAGTCCGTGGCGTTGCAGAGTCGGACACGACTGAGTCACTAAACAACAACAGCATTAACATCTTCTCAAAAGTTGCTAGAAACACAAGTTCCCAGGTTCCACACCAGACCCGAATCAGAAACTTGGAAAATGGGCCAAGAAATCTATATTTTAACAATCTGACCAAGGATTCTGATAAACATGTGCACTTAGATAATGTATAGTGCTATTTGGGGGACTAGAACCAACCTACATGAGAATTTCTCTGGGGGCCTTTAAGCATGATAAGAGGGCTTCCCTGGTGGCTCAGATGGTAAAGAATCCACCTGCAATGCAGGAGACCCAGTTTGATCCCTGAGTTTGGAAAATCCCTGGAGAAGGGAATGGCAACCCACTCCAGTATTCTTCCTGGAGAATTCCATGGACAGAGAAGCCTGGTGAGCTACAGTCCCTGGGGTCACAAAGAGTCAGAACTGTCTGACTAACACTTTCACTTTCAAGCAAGATATGTTTGTATTTCTATGTGTTTTCACTGGAGGATATACGTAGCCTAGAAAACCAACAGTCCTGCTGTCGTCGTAGCTGTGAAAGCCAGCAGCCTCCCAGCCATCAGAGGGGCAAAAAAGGATTTGGAGCACTTCATAAAGACCCATCCCCAGGGAGTCCTCACTGTTTGACTGACCTGACAACTCACCGGGAAAGCTCCATTCTCAGGGCTCGTGTTTTTTTTCTTTTTTTTAATTGGAGGATAATTGCTTTACAATATTGTGTTGCTTTCTGCCATACATTGACATGAATTCATGTGTCTCCTCGCCCTTGACCCTCCCTCCCTCCCTCCCGCCTCCCACCCAATCCCACCCCTAGGTTGTCACAGAGCACTGGGCTGGGCGCCCTGTGTCACAGAGAGAGTTCCCGCTGGCATCTGTTTCACGTGTGGTGATACATACGTGTTACTGCTACTCCCTCAGCTTGTCCCACTCTCTCCTCCCGCACTGTGTGCACAAGGCTGTTCTGTGTCTGCGTCTCCATTGCTGCCCTGTAAATAGGTTCATCGGTACCCTCTTTCTAGGTTCCATATGTAAGCGTTAATATGTGATATTTGTTTTTCTCTTTCTGACTTACTTCGCTCTGTATAATGTCTTTAACTGACCTGATTCAGGGTTTATTTGGTGCAACTGGCCCTATCCACAAAGCATTTACTGAAAGGAATCAGCAGTAATTATTTAATTACTTAGGCAGTGCAACTGCCTAAGGTGGTGATACCGGTGGAGCTAGCAAAAGGCTGACCAGTTAACCTAAAAGGAAAGAATGAGGAAGACTTACATGGGGGAACTTTGGAGAGACCTGAGATACTGCTCAATTATGTATGAAACATTCTCCAGGATAGGCTGTTTGACAGGCCATTAAAAAGTCTCAATAAATTAAAAAGGATTGATATCATACAAAGTATGTACTCTGACACCCATGGTATTAAAATAGAAATCAACGACAAACGGAAATTACAAGTAGGTAGAAATTTAAAAACACAGTACTCAATAACCAAGGGGTCAAAAAGAACTCAAAAGGGAAGTGAGAAAACATTTTCAGAAAAATTTCAGTGGAAACTCAATATATCAAAACTTTTGCAATGCAGTTAAAGCAGTGCTTAGAGGAAAATTTATGGCTGGAAACAGCTATATTTTTTAAAAGACTTAAAATTAGTAACCTAACCTTTCTCCTTAAGAAGCTAGAAAAACAAAACAAAACAAAACAAAAAAGCAGAAGGAAATAAAAATGATTAGAATTGAAATTAATGAAATGCAGAACAGAAAAAAAGAAAGATTAATAAAATTAAAAGTTGGTTCTTTGAAAAATTAACAATTTTGACAGACCTTTAGCTAGCTTGGCCATGAAACAAATTAAAGAGAAGATTCGAACTGCTAGAATTAGGAGTAAGAGAGGAGACATCACTACTAACCATTTATATCAATAATAAGGATTATAAAGGAACACTGAACAATTTAACAAGCTACAAAACTTAGATGAAATGAAGAAATCCCTGGACAGAAACAAATGAAATAAACTGAAAAGAAGTAGAAAATGTGTATAGACCTTTAATAAGAAAAAAATTTAATTAGTGACTTTATAGCATTCCATTAAAAAAAAATCCTCAGGCCCAGATATCTTCACTAATGAATTTTAACAAGCATTTAGAAAACTCTTTACAAACTCTCACAGAAACTAGAAGAGGAGGAAATACTTTCAAACTCTTTATATGAGGCCTGTACTACTCAGATACCCAGACACAGACACTAGAATAAAGGAAAACTCCAAATGTATATTCCTTATTATATTAAAAAAATCCTCCCTCCCCCCAAAAATACTAGCATACTGAACCTAGTAACATATGGAAAAGGTTATATGCCATGATCAAGTGGGATTTATCCCAGGAATGTAAGTTTAACATCTGAAAATCAATTAAGGAAATACATCATATTAATAAATGACAAAAAAAGTCACATGATTTGACAAAATTCAGAAAACTAGGAATTAAAGAGAACTTCCTCAAATTGACAAAGAATATTTTTGAAAACTCACAGCAAAGATTACACTTGATGAAAGATTGAATGTTTTACCTCTAAGACAATGAAGACAACGAAGATGTCTCCTCTTTCCACTTCCATGCAATATCATATTGAAAGGTATATCTAGGGCAAGTAGACAAGGAGAAAAGAAAAGACATCCAGACTGAAAAGGAAAGGGTAAAACTGTTTGCAGGGTTGACTCAGATGGTAAAGAATCTACCTTCAATGCAGGAGACCCAGGTTCAATCCCTGGGTCAGGAAGAGTCCCTGGAGAAGTGTATGGCTACCCACTCCAGTATTCTTGCCTGGAGAATCCCATAAACAGAGGAGCCTGGCAGGTTGCAGTCCATGGGGTCACAAAAAGTTGGACGGAACTGAGCAACTGACACTTCCACTTCTTCACATATATAGAAAAGTCTAAGGAATCATTTTCTTTTTTAATTAGAGTAAACCTGTTCAGCAAGGATGAAGACTATAACACCAATATTTTTTATAAATGACCAACAAGCAATCCAAACATGAAATTAATAAAACTCCCTTTGCAATAGCACCAAAATAATAAAATAGTCAGGAATATATTTAACAAAGTTCAAGATTTTGTATGCTGAAAACCCAAAACATGGTTCAATGAAACTAAAGAAAATATAAGTAAATGGAAAGATATCCCATGTTGATGGATCAGAAGACTTCACATTTATAAGATGGCAATATTCCCCCAAGTTGATCTTCAGTTCAACATAATCTCTATCAAAATCCCAGATAGCTTCTTTGCAGAAACTGACAAGCTGATCTAAAAATGTATATGGAAATAAGGAAAAAACCCAGATAGTCAAAACAATCATGAAAAAGGAAATAAAGTTGGAGGACTTACCCTGACTAATTTCAAAGCTTACTATAAAGCTACGTCATCAAGATAACATAAGGATAGGCATGAAGATCAATAGGATAGACTTGGGAGTCCAGACATAAAGACTTATATTTGAGTTATTGATGCCAAAACAGTTCAGCTGAGGGAAGAATAGCCTGGTAAACAGATTGTCTTAGGACAACTGGATATGTATAGTCAAAACTTACTTCATACTATATACAAAAATTAACTCGAAGTCAATCATAAACTTAGAAGTAAAAGCTAATACTGTAAAGCTATCAGAATAAAACATAGAAATAAATCTCTTCAGGCTTGGACTAGGGAATGATTCCTTAGATGTGACACCAAAAGTACAAGCAACAGCAATCAAAAATAGCTTGGACGTTACCAAAATCAACACCTTTTGTGATTCAAAGAGTGTCATCAAGAATGTGAAGACAACACACAGAATAAGAGAAAACACCTCGAAATCATATATATTTAAGGAACTTTTATCCACAATACACAGGACATTTGCAACTCAACAATAAAGACAGCCCAACTGAAAATGGGCAAAGGATCTAAAGACGTTTCTCCAGAAAAGATGTATAAATGACCAGTAAGTGCATGAAAAGATGCTCAACCTCATTAGTCATCAGAGAAATGCAAATCAAAACCACAAGGAGGCAACACTTCATAGCCTCTAAGATGATCAAGTCACATAGGAACAAGCACTGGCAAAATGTGGTGAACAGGAAACTCTACCCAATACTATCTAACGACCTATATAGAAAAAGAACCTAAAATATATATATATGTACTATGTTATATAGCAGAAACAATAATGTAAATCAAAAAAAGTCTCATACATTGCTGGTAGTTGAGACTTTTTATTTAGCTGAAACATGTGGCTTGCAGAATCTTAGTTTCCAGATTGAACCCCCAAGCCCACAGCAATGAAAGCACTTAATCCTAACCGCTGGACCCCCAGGGAATTCCCAAAATGTAGAGTTAGCATATGACCCATCAATTCCACTCCTAGATGTGTAATTAAGAGAACTTAAAATACATCCATAAAAAACTTTTAAAGGATTGTTCATGGCAGCATTATTTATAACAGTCAAAAAGTAGAAACAACCCAAAGAACATCAATTGAATGAATAGATAAATAAAATGTAGAATATTATTTACAATGATGTATTGATACATGCAATACATGGATAAACCTTTATAAGATGCTAAATGAAAGAAACTCGTCACAAAAAGGCCACACATTGTATGATTCCATTTCTATAGTATGTCCAGAATAGGCAGATCCATAGAAACAAAGGTAAATAGGTACTTTCCAGGAACTGGGAGGAGGGGACAATGGGGAGTGGCTGTTAGTATGTAAAGGAGTCTTTTGGGAGTGATTAAAATTTTCTGTATTTAGATAGTGGTGATGGCTGCACACTTCTGTGCATAGAGTAAAACCCATTGAATTGTACACTCCAAAAGGGTAGTTTTTATGGTTTGTGAATTTATACCTCAAAAAACCCTGATATTTAAACAAACAAATAGCATATTATTGTGTTGCTGCTGCTAAGTCATTTCAGTCGTGTCCGACTCTGTGTGACCACATAGACGGCAGCCCACCAGGCTCCCGTCCCTGGGATTCTCCAGGCAAGAACACTGGAGTGGGTTGCCATTTCCTTCTCCAATACATGAAAGTGAAAAGTGAAAGTGAAGTCACTCAGTCGTGTCCGACTCTTAGCAACCCAATGGACTGCAGCCTACCAGGCTCCTCCATCCATGGGATTTTCCAGGCAAGAGTACTGGAGTGGGATGCCATTGCCTTCTCCGTATTATTGTGTTAATAATATCTAAAATCATCCTGAAATTCAATAATTTGCTAGAAGGACCCACAGGACCCATAAGTTGTTTTGCTCAAGGTTACAGTTTATTGCAGTGAAAGGATGTATCAGTTAAGCCTGTAAGGAACCTGATTAATTTTTATTTAACTTTTTAATAATTTCTGTCTCTTGGACTTCCCCAGTGGTGCAGTGGATAAGAATCCACCTGCCAATGTAGGGGACATGGGTTCGATCCCAGATCCGGGAAGATCCTACATGCCCCAGAGCAACTAAACCTGTATGCCACAACTACTGAGCCTGTGCTCTAGGGCCGGGGACGACAACTCCTGAGCCCTCATACCCTCGGGCCCACGCTCTGCAGCAGGCGAGGCCCCACAATGAGAAGCCTTCGCACCGCAGCTACTGAAGCCCTCGCTCTAGAGCCCATGCTCCACAACAAGAGAAATCACCGCCATGAGAAGGCTCACGCTATAATGAGGAGTATCCCCTGCTCGCCACAACTAGAGAAAGCCCTTGCAACGCAGCGAAGACCCAGCACGGTCAAATAAATAAAAAATTTTAAAAACTTCTGTCTCTTTATTGATGCTCTTTGTTTTATGAAGCATTGTCATAATCTTTTTTTCACTTCTTTGAAGCATGTTTTTTCCATTCTCTGAATATGTTTATAATGACTTTGATGTCTTCTTCCACTAAGCACAAGCTAGGCCCTCTCCCAGGCAGTTTCTCTTGCCTGCTCTTTCGTTTGCTTCTGTCTTCCTATGTATGGGTCACACTTTCCTGCTTCATTGCGTATAGGAACTGAGAGGAACAGCTACATAAGAGGTAGGACATTCCAGTGTCTTGTTACTTCTTTTGAAACCTGAGGGTGGGAGAACTTCCGGTTTCATTTTGTCTTCCATTTTCAGGATTCTGTGAATGTGGGGTGGATTTTGATCATACTTCTCCTTTTTGGTGTTGGCTCCCTCCTTTGATGGCCTCTCTCCTGGCTGGTACAGCTGGAAGGGCCTGGAGCTGTCTCACCCTGGAGACCCTCAAGGCAGGCCTCTGCTCTAGAAGTTCCTTCTCTTCCTAAGTGTAGGCTTCCTCCCGTACCTTCCATCCTTTGCTTCTTCCCATGGCATTGCATCTCAGATATTTTTACTTCAGAGCACTCATTTATCCTGGATCCTGGGATGAATAAAAGAAAGCCTCTTGCAAGTGGAGGTGAATGCCTTAAGGATTCTGGCCTCCCCAGACCCCATCAGGAAAGTATCTCCAGCACATCAGTTGAGCATCTCTGCCCTAGGCCAAGATAAAGTGTTAGTTGTAGGAAAAAGGGACAAAGAGTCTTCTCAGTCTGATTTTGGTACAGACCTCAGACAAAAGTCCAGAATGTATCAATTAAGCCTGTTTTGTTGTTGCTCAGTTGCTAAGTCATGTCCAACTCTTTGAGACCCCACACACTGCAGCACTCCAGGCTTCCCTGTCCTTCACCATCTCCTGCAGTTCACTCAAACTCATGTCCATCGAATCAGTGATGCCATCCAACCGTCTCAACCTCTGTTGCCCCCTTTTCTTGCCCTCAATCTTTCCCAGGATCAGGATCTTTTTCAGTGAATCATCTTTTGAATCAGGTGGCCAAAGTATTGGAGCTTCAGCTCCAGCATAAGTCCTTCCAATGAATACTCAGACTGATTTCCTTTAGGATTGACTGATTTGATCTCCCTGCTGTCCAAGGGACTCTCAAGAGTCTTCTCCAGCACCACAATTTAAAAGCATCCATTCTTTGGCACTCAGACTTCTTTATGGTCCAGCCATCACATCCATACATGACGACTGTAAAAACCATAGCTTTGACTATATGGACCTTTGCAGCCTGTAAGGAATCAGGTTAATTTCCCACCTGCAGGGGCTGACCCCTGAAGACTACACCTGCTAAGCTCCTCTGCCAACTGACTCCTAGCTGGGTTTCCCAAATGTCATGCTCTGGGGAGCCTGGGGAACAGGAGGAAGGGGGAACCTAGGCATCCCCTCCCTCTGTGGTCAAGAGTTGGTGGTGTGTGCATCCTTGACTGCATCTCCTTGTTCAGCCCAGCCCCCTTTGAGCAATCCTTGCTGTGTTTCCAGCTCTCATTAGGCAACTCTGGCCTCTGGGTTCTGGTAATTCCACTGCCTCACAATCCTTCAGCTTTTGGGCTCTCTGCAAACCTCTGGGTTGTCTTATGTTTGGAGTTCCAGCAATTCAATCATGTAACTAGTTCCTTTACCAGATTCTCTCCACTGGGTATCTGCTGTAGGCTGTTTTCCTGACTGTTCCTTGCTGACAGCTTACATGTTATCTTTCTTCCAAATATCCCTAACTACTGAAAAGAAAGAGCACTCATTGACTGACCTTCTTCCCTGTGTAGAGATCTTTCTCATAAAGCTCATAAGCAGCAGTATGCAGATCCTGGGTCCTGGTCAAACGTCATCTCACTGTGGCTAATAATGAGTAAGCACAAAGCTTCCTTCCCTCGTCTGTCTGACAATTCCCTACTCATCCTTTGTTGTTGCTGTTCAGGAGCTTAGTCTGTCCCCACGGATGGCAGCATGCCAGGCCTCCCTGTCCTTCACCATCTCCTGGAGTTTACAGTTTACTCAAATCCATGTCCACCTAGTCAGTGATGCCATCCAACCATGTCATCGTCTGTCACCCGCTACTCCTCCTGCCCTCGATCTTCCCCAGCATCAGGGTCTTTTCCAGTGAATTGACTCTTCACGTCAAGTGGCCAAAGTATTGGAGTTTCAGCTTCAGCATCAGTCCCTCCTTTAAGGTTCAAATATCATTACCTCTGGGCAGTCTTCTTCCCTCCAACCTCCTCAAGAATGAATCAGTTAATCTCTCATCAGTATCCCCAAAGCAAGTATACATAAATGTACTACGGCACCTTTTTACATTATCGTCATACACCGATCTGTTTCTCCTGTTAGTCCACAGTTTCACAGAGGGCAGGGACCCTGTCTCACTCAGCTCTCTGTCAAGGCCTCACTCAGTGGGGCCCAACACCTGGTGTGTGTTCAACAATTTTCATTCTAGAAATTCTTTAACTTGGCTCCATGTTAGGATCATCTGGAGAGTTTGAAAAAAATTGTAGCTGTCCAGCCTCTACCCCCAAACCAGTTAAATCTGAATTGCCAAGGATGGGGCCCAAGCGTCAGGATTTTTAAAGGCCTCCCTGGGTGGTTTTAATGTGCAGTCAGGGTTGCACACCACTAGTTTAATTGATTGGTTCACCTTATCACACTTGCTCTTGCCACTGAGTCCTGCCATAAAACCAACTTCTCCTGAGATTTGATTCAATTTGGCAGATATTTTTGAGCACCCATTCTGTGCCAGCCATCGTGGAAACTGACTCTTGCTACACAAAGTGTGTTTTATGGACCAGCAGCTCTAACATCGTCAGGGAACATGTTAGCAACGCAGAGTCTCAGGCTCCATCCCAGATGCATTTCACAAGGTTCTCAGGGTGGTTTGCGTGCATATTGACTTCTGAGAAACAGTGCTGTCACCATCACACAATGTTAAAAATTAAAATGCTTGCTCACTGTAAATTTTATTTCACTTTTTAGTCACTCTGCTTTGCTTTCTTGTAAAGGAGTAAAGGAGTATCATAGGGTTTGCCAGGTGACTCAGTGGCAAAGAATACGCCTGCCACGCAGGAGACGTGGGTTCGATCCCTGCATCAGGAAGATCCCCTGGAGGAGGGAATGGCAACCCACTCCAGTAGTTTTCCTTGAGAATCCCACAGATAGAGGAGCCTGGTGGGCTACGGTCCATAGGGTCACAGTCGGACACAATTGAAGCAACTTAGCATGCATGCATGCAAAGGAACATCACACAGTCTGTTCTACTCTCCAGCTAAAATGGAACATCTCATCCAAAGCAGGCTGGGACTAGGCAGGGGAGAGATGAGCTGGTGGATTCCCTGAGTGTGGAGGAAAGAGGGAATGTGAGGCTGGCCTTTGGAGAGAGAGATGGAAGCATTCCTTGGCACACTGCAGATCAGTGTATCTGAGGCCCCTGTTGGAAGGGATGACTTCTGTCTGATGTCGCCAGTTCAGTGGGAATGATCCGGGTGTGCTGGAGGCCTGGAGAAGACCTAGTTACCTGGGAGCACGCTGGCATCGGTGCCTCTCTTGATAGGATAAATAAAGCAGCGTTGCTCATCTTGTGCTTTGGGGATCAAGGTGTAGTGGGGCTTACAGACACAGAAAACAAACATATGGTTATCAAAAGGGAAAGCAGGGGAGAGATAAACTGGGAATTTGGGACTAACAGATACACACTACTGCACATAAAATAGATTTACAACAACGACCTATTGTGTAGCAGAGGGAACTGTATTTAATATCTAGCCAGACTTCAGCAATACGTGAACCGTGAACTTCCAGATGTTCAAGCTAGTTTTAGAAAAGGCAGAGGAACTAGAGATCAAATTGCCAACATCTGCTGGATCATCGAAAAAGCAAGAGAGTTACAGAAAAACATCTATTTCTGCTTTATTGACTAAACCAAAGCCTTTGACTGTGTGGATCACAATAAACTGTGGAAAATTCTGAAAGAGATGGGCATACCAGACCACCTGACCTGCCTCTTGAGAAACCTATATGCAGGTCAGGAAGCAACAGCTAGAACTGAACATGGAACAACAGACTGGTTCCAAATAGGAAAAGGAGTACGTCAAGGTTGTATATTGTCACCCTGCTTATTTAACTTATATGCAGAGTACATCATGAGAAACGCTGGGCTGGAGGAAGCACAAGCGGGAATCAAGATTGCAGGGAGAAATATCAATAATCTCAGATATGCAGATGACACCACCCTTATGGCAGAAAGTGAAGAGGAACTAAAAAGCCTCTTGATGAGAGTGAAAGAGGAGAGTGAAAAGGTTGATTTAAAGCTCAACATTCAGAAAACTAATATCATGGCATCTGGTCCCATCACTTCCTGGCAAATAGATGAGGAAACAGTGTTTTTTCTGGGCTTCAAAATCACTGCAGACGGTGATTGCAGCCATGAAATTAAAAGACGCTTACTCCTTGGAAGGAAAGTTATGACCAACCTAGACAGCATATTAAAAAGCAGAGATATTACTTTATCAACAAAGGTCCATCTGGTCAAGGCTATGGTTTTTCCAGTAGTCACATATGGATGTGAGAATTGGACTGTGAAGATGTGAGAATTGGACTGTGAGGAAAGCTGAGTGCCAAAAAGTTGATGCTTTTGAACTGTGGTGTTGGAGAAGACTCTTGATAGTCCCTTGGACTGCAAGGAGAGCCAACCAGTCCATTCTAAAGGAGATCAGTCCTGGCTCTTCATTGAAAGGACTGATGCTGAAGCTGAAACTCCAATACTTTGGCCACCTGGTACGAAGAGTTGACTCATTGGAAAAGACCCTAATGCTGGGAGGGATTGAGGGGAGGAGGAGGAGGGGACGACAGAGGATGAGATGGTTGGATGGCATCACCGACACAATGGACATGGGTTTGTGTAAACTCTGGGGGGTTGGTGATGGACAGGGAGGCCTGGCGTGCTGAGATTCATGGGGTCGCAAAGAGTCGGACATGACTGAGTGACTGAACTGAACTGAACTGAATAACCCATATGGAAAAGAATCTGAGAAAGAATAGATATATGTATGTATGCATAACTGAATCACTTTGCTCTGTACCTGAAACTAATACAATGCTGTGAATCAACTACACTTCAATCTGTGATTAAAGGTATCGTGGGCTAGGCTTCCCTGGTGGAAGGGGGCACGGGTTCCATCCCTGGTTTGGAACGATTCCACATGCGGTGGGGCAGCTAAGCCGATGCACCACAACTACTGAAACCCTCTCACCTTAGAGCCTGTGCTCTGCGACAGGAGAGGCCACTGCAGCGAGAAGCCCATGCATCGCGACTAGAGAGCAGCCCTGCTCCCCGCAACCACAGAAAGCCTGTGTGCAGCAGTGAAGACCCAGCACGGCCCAGAGAAGGAATGCTACATTAAAAAAGTTTAGTGGGGCATTTTTGAGGGCTGGCAGGTTAGGAGTCACAGGTTATTCCCAATATAACATTTTTACCCATGAAACTCACAAAGAATTGAAACCTAATTTTTGTGGTGCTATCAGACTGCTAACTACATTCTGTAGCAAAAGACTGAATTTTATGTCCCAATCAAACACATGACGTGTGAGTATAGCAAACACAGTTTCCATGGAGCCATACTGCTGTGTATGGTGCCAATGCGGTCTATTATTTTTATTATATTCCCCCCAAATTTGTTATTAGATTTGGTTTCATGACCCGATCATGGATTGCAGTCCACAATTTGAAAAAATTAATAAATGCTTTTCACAGAATCACAGTAAATTTGCAGTGAAAGCATTAGACATTCTCTGAACTGGTCTCAAGCTGACCCAACTCCTAGGGTGTAGTTTTGCACAAGTGGTTAAAATATGGGCTTCCGGAAGCCTGCCTGGTTTCCAAGCTCTGTGCTCTAAACAAGTGATTTCATCTTGCTCAGCCTTGGTTCCCCATATGACAGTGGGAATGGTGACAGCCACTTCCCTCTCCCTAAATCTCTTCTAAAACTGAGTTCACTCTTAGCCATCCCAAAGATGGCAAGATAACAGATGTGCCTCTGGACCCACGGCTGCCTCTGTTACCACCAGCAGAACGGCACTGCAGGAATCCGGGGATGAAGACGGCACCCTCAGTAGCATCGTGGGCCAGGAGGTAGGTTTGGAAATGAGTTTTATAGAAAAAGAACCCTGACTTGCTGGCACAGGAAATGCAGGGCTTCCTTCCTGATTCAAAGGCAGACGTTATAAAATATTACACATAAACCCAAATGTCACTGGCTTCACACAGTGAAGGCCTATTTCTCACTTGTACCACAGTCTTGTGGGCTTGGAGGCGCAGGCTCTGCATCATGAGGCCTGCAGGTCACGGGCAGGAGAGGAGGAAAGCGTGGGGCAGCAGACACGCTCCTTCTGCTCACACGTCTCTGGCCACCTCTGGTTCCCTTGTCAGCCTGACTGCAAGGAAGGCAGAGTGAGGCCTTGGTGTCTGTCAGGGCACCCTCACCGAGACATCACCATAGAGACGAGGAAGCAGAGACGGTGACCATCATCAAAAGCCACCCACCCAGAGGGCCAAACACCTAGGAGTTTATTTATGATCAGTCATTGCGTCTTAAATTATGCAAATGGTCCCAACCACATTCTTGCTCTGGCATCTTGATTACTGCAGTGTGCTGAAAAGGCCAAGGCATACCTTGCTGCCAGCGCTGGAGGCTGACATTTGCACAGAAAAGAGCTGTTCCCTGCCACTCCTGCACTGCGGGCAGATTCTCCTACCGCTGAGCCACAGGGAAGCCCTGTCCCTCACTCTGAGGCATGGGTGGATCTCCTGGGTACAGGTTTGCACACTGTTCAGCCTAACCTCTCCTTGGAAAACCACTCCAAGTACTGACAGCCATGTCCTCTGGATTCCTCGCTTCCCTGATTAACCTAAACTCTATAATCACACACACACGACTTCTCCTCTAATGCACCTAGGAAAAAATACAGGCTGTACTTAAACCACAGAAGACATTGCCAAGTCTGTGAACTCTTACGTCTGTTAACAGCATGCACCTCGCATACCCACCTTAATTAAGTGGAAGAACGAAATAATTCTGCCAAAGCCGACTCTTCATCTGGGTCTAGGGTTGACCACTGCTGCCAGCAGCCATGATCGGCTCACTTCAGTAGCTTTACCAGTCCCATGGGGGAAATACCACCCAAATGATTTATAAAGTGTCATTTGTAACTGTCTAATCTTAAGCAATTTCATTGGTAATATGTCTATTAATGTATTGACCAAAGTTTAATCTTAATATTTGAAAGTATATCTGAAATTTCAAAAATTTCCGAAGACCATCTTGAAATTCCCATTTTAAGATCCTTGCCTTACTGACACAGAGCTCAGATTGTTTTGAAGGAATTGTCAAAAGAACTTTGAAGTTTTTGTAACCAACTCTTTCAAGAGATGCTCTTCAGCATCTGAAGTATCGTTTCCCAGGTTGGGGAGCCAATCACATGGTTATATTCAAGATCACTGACATTAGATTCTTCTGGATTGCAATTGCCACATTATAGCAATTGTTAGATTCAAAGTCTGGTTTCTGTATAACTGCTTTGTTTTGGGGACAGGCAACTTTTGAAGAATAATGCCATGGATGTGTGTTTTTTTCCTCCCAAAATTTTACTTTGTTGTGCTTCTGTGAAATCCATTCATCATGAAATTCTTCCATATAGAAAAAAATAATCCAAAAAAAGAAAAAAATAGTCCATCATTTTAATTTTAATGGTTTCATTCATGTTTCCCTACTTATTTAGTCTCTGTATTCCTGATGTGGTTTAGCAAATACAACCTTAGAGCAGAGTGCTAAAACAGAAGACTTGGAGGATTAAAGAATATGAGATATGTAGGGTCCTCTCTGCCCAAGACAGGGATTGAAATATGAAAACTGTTTACCTGGCCTGGGGATCTGCCTCTTTCATGTCTCTTTTGTTTTTTCCATAAATAATAACAAAAGTAATACATGCTTGTGGGTTGAAAAAAATTGGATGGTACAGATAAGCAAATAACAAAAGGATCTTTCCAATTCTACCAGGAGACAATGGCGTTAAGGATTTACGAGTGTATCTTTCCACCTCTGGCTGTCGTAGCTACTACCTCTTCTAGAATGAAAGACAGAATGAACTAGCAGAAGAAAACTTGCCAAGGTCACCAATGTCCTTCTTGTTACCAAGTTCAATGCACACGTCACCATTCTTCAGAATGTGACGTCATCAACCACACCCTCCTCCTTGAATCTCTATCTCTGACTTTTACCACATCCTGACTACTGACTTGCTTGCCTCAGTTCCCTGAAGGTTTCACAGGCAAGTCTTTCTCCTTCAAAAATGGTTATGCCTTCCAGGCTTTAAAATACCGCGGACTACTTGACCTCTTAAATGTTTCTTGATTCTGTCTCTGATTCTCCAGTGTTCAGCTTGCCATCCCCTTCCCCAGCCTAGGCCCCTCCCCAGCCTGGGCAACTGCCCTCTCTGGGCCTCCAAACCCAACTCCCACATAACAGGGGTTTATTTAGGAGGCAGCGCAACCCTCCAGTGTCTCTTTATTGCCGCAGGTAAAGTCTAGAACTCCTGAGCATATGAATCTTCAGGAGATAACACTGGCAGAGGGGGATGACTTCCTATCCCACAAGGAGCATCACCAGCTTTAACAGATGGGAGAAGGGAGATGTCTGAGAAATAAGGTGAGAAAGCCCTTGCCTGTCTATCCGACTTCATCTCAAGCCATTATAAACTTTTATGTTCTAGCATTATAGGATGTGGAATGAATGAATAAGTGAGGCTGGTGGCCTGAAACAAGTGTGACCTAGAGTTTTCACCCTTATTTCAGTAGTTCCAGCATCTCTATCCAGAGAGGAGGGGAGGGTCCAGAGGCCAAGCGCCAGGGAAATGCAGGCAGCCACTTCAGTTTGCGTCACTCAACTACAGACTGGTCCAGAAAGTGCACTGGAGGGCAGCGCTGAGTCCTGGTGTGGAGTGGTGCTGGCTTCTTATCCAGGGTGGAGGAGACGGTAAAGCGGGCAGAGGGGCACAGATCAATGACTTTCCCCTCCACATTTGTTGGCGGTTTGTTGCTACCTGCTTCTGAGCCCAAAGAACAAACTGAAAAAGCTGTAGACTCACCTAAGGAACTGAATGTGTGCATGTGAACTCCCAGGTCCTAAAAGTAGAACCATCCCATTCATTGAAGACTGTGTGAGCTGCTTCTGGGTACATTGAAAAATTCATTCCTGTACAAATTTCTCTGTCTAAGGGGAAGAAAATGAGAGTCATTCACTGCAGGCAGCTTCTTTTTCATTGCCCCACATATAAATAAAACCTATAAAGAGTTGCTGAAAAGAAAAGTTTGGAACGTTATTTAGAGCTAGGATTAGGTTTCTTTCACTAGAGAATCAGTGTTACAAATGGAGATAAAGCTTCCAGGGAGTCTATATATTTCTATTTCACTGATATTAAAAGTGTTTCTATTAGAAAATAAAACCAGAATTCCATCAGGATGACAAGAATCTTTCTCTCCTCTGCAGCAATCAGGATCTCTGCTCTCTACCCTCCACCCATCACCCATTGTCTGCCTTGGGAAGACATGCAACCCCAGCCTTGCCCCACTGGTGGTGGCAGGGGTGTTGTGGGTGAGAGCAGTTAGAAGGACGTGAAACTAAATGTGGCCAAGGAGGGGTCAGGGGTGGGGAAGGGAGGCCAAACAAGAGATGTGGGCTCCCTCTGCAACCTCTCCTCCTTCCTTCTCATGCCCCCGGAATCCTTTAGATTTGCCTTTTGCCCAAAACTAGTGGGCCTTGATCTTAAGGCGAGAAAATTTTCTAAACAGGGAGCTTTTCAATGAAAATGGTATTACTTGTGTGTTTGACCTGAATTACTGAATAGCTTGTAGAAAACAAAAGTCAATTTGTACAAGGACTGAACTCTGTATGAGACAACATGAATCTAACTTAAATGATAGTTAGCAAATACAACTTTCCACCAGAAAGAATTGTTAAAAATTTTCTGTAGTTCTTGACCAGCGCCCCCACCCCAGGGTGGGGATTGGGAGGTGTCTGGAAAGGGTATTGGCTTGTCACGGCAACTGCAGGTGCCAAGGGCATTCACTGTGCGGAGGGAGGAGGGCCAGATGTCCTTGGCATGATGCACAAGAAGGAGCTGTCCTGCCCCAGATGACAGTGATAACTTAGAGTCAACCACTTACAGTTCCTGTTTCCATCTGTGATGATTATGTTTTCATTGTTTTCTGGAAACATAAGGTCCATTTTAATCGTCATGGCAAGAGTAATCAAAGGATCGAGGCCACCTACAAAACAAGAGGGCCACAGTCTCCCTTTTTCCTACTGGCAGGATCAGAGAAGGGCAGAGATGGAGGGGCCTTGGAAACTGGCTGATCCCACCCCCTGGCTCTTGCCCCAGTGTGTGCTAAGCTGTTTCAGTCATGTCTGACTATTTGCCCACCCAGCTCCTCTGTCCATGGGATTCTCCAGGGAGGAATACTGGAGTGGGTTGCCATGCCCTTCTCCAGGAGATCTTCCTGACCCAGAAATCACACTTGCATCTCCTGTAGCGGATTCTTTACTGCCAAGCCACCGAGGAAGCCCAGGGCAGAGAGATGCAATAGCTGTGATGTCACCCTGTCGGCAGCAGCATCACCTGACCACTGCAGCACCTGGACCCTGAACACAGTAGCCTTTCTCAACAAAACATCCTGACACATGGAGCTGTAGCATTTGCTCATTAAACTTCTGCAAATCCAACTGAGTTTGGGGCTAAAGAGGAGAGAGGGGAGGAGGGGAGCACTCTGAATGGTGTGGGAAATTCTGCCTGTCCCTCTGCTGCTGAAGTGAGCAGGGATCCCAAGAGCATCTCAGAGTGTGAGCAGCTCAGCACATAGATGGCCGATGTGCCAGGACAAGGCAAACACTTTTTTCAGTTAATATATTTTTTCTTTCTCGGTCTCAACAATTTTAACAAACATAAGGCCATTATTGAAAACTATATGCCTGACCAAAGAGATGAAAGATTTACATGCTGAGAACGATAAAACATTGATTAAGGAAATTGAAGATGACTCAAAGAAATGGAAAGATACACCATGCTCTTGGATTGGAAGAATTAATATCCTTAAAATGACCATATTACCCAAAACAATCTACAGATTTAATGCAAGAAGAAAATGGCAAACCACTCCAGTATTCTTTCCTAGAAAATTCCATGGACAAAGGAGCCTGGCAGGCTACAGTCCATGGGGTTGCAAAGAATCAGACAGAACTGAGCACGTACACACGCACACACTATTAAATTACCCATGACATTTTTCACAGAACTGGAACAAATAACCATAAAATTTATATGGAACCACAAAAAAAATCCAGAATTGCCAAAGCATTCCTGAGAAAAAAGAACAAAGCAGGAGGCCTAACCCTCCCAGACATCAGACAATACTGCAAAGCCACAGTAATCAGAGCAGCATGGTATTAGCACAAAAGCAGACATAGGGATTAATGGGACAGAATAGAAAGTCCAGAGATAAATCCACACATCTACAGTCAATTAATCTTCAACAAAAGGGGCAAGAATATACAATGGAGAAGAGACAGTCTCTTCAGCAAGTGGTGTTGGGAAAATTGGATAGCTGCTTGTAAATCAGTGAAGTTAGAAAACACTCCCCCATATCACACACAAAAATAAGCTCAAAATGGCTTAAAGACTTTAATATGACACCATAACACTCATAGAAAAGAACATAGGCAAAATATTCTGATATAAATCGTAGCAATGTTTTCTTAGGTCGGTCTCCCAAGGCAAAAGAAATATAAGCAAAAATAAACAAATGGAACCTAATAAAACATAAGCTTTTGCACAACACAGAAAACCATTAACAAAACAAAAAGACAACCTATAGACTGGGAGAAAATATTTGCAAATGATGTGGGCTTAATTTCCAAAATATACAAACAGCTCAAACAACTCAATAATGACAACAAAAACCTACAAGCCTCCCCAAGTGTGCAGAAAACCTAAACAGACATTTCTCTAAAAAAGACATACAGATGGTCAACAGGCACATGAAAAGATGCCCTATACCACTATTTATTAGAGAAAGGAAAATCAAAACTACAAAGAGGTAACACCTCTCACTGGTCAGAATGGCACAAATACTAGATGCAGGAGAGGGTGTAGAGAAAAGGGAACCCTCCCACATTGTTGGTGGGGATGTAAAATGGTGCAGCTGCTGTGTGGAACACCATGAATGTTCCTTAAAAAACTAAAAATGAAGTTATCATATCATTCAGCAATCCTACTCCTAGGCGTACGTTTAATTCTAAAATCTCTAATTCGAAAAGGTCCATGTACCCCAATGTTCTTAACAACACTATTTACAACAGCCAAGACATGGAAGCAATCTAAGTGTCCACTGACAGGCGAGTGGAGAAGATGTGGCATGTGTACACGATGGACTACCGTAGTAACCAGAGAATGCAATAATGCCATTTGCAGCAACAGTGGGAGGTTGTTGCAACCATCCTAGAGATTATCAGACTAAGTGGAGTAAGTCAGACAGAGAAAGACAAGTAACATTTGGTATCCCTTATATGAGGAGTCTAAAATATGACACAAATGAACTTATTTACAAAACAGAAACAGACTCACACACATAGAAATCGAATACAAGGTTACCAAAGGGGAAAGATAGGGGGAGAAATAAACTAGAAGCTTGGGGTTAACAGATACGCAGTATGATGTATAAAATAGAAAAATAATAAGGTCCTACTGTGTGGCACAGGGAACTACATTCAGTATCTTAAAATAACCTAGATGGAAAAGAGTCGAAAAGAAGATGTTTATCCCTGTCTATATATATTTGAATCACTTTGCTGTACACCAGAACCACAACATTGTAACCAACTGTACTTCGGTAAAAAAATTGTAATTATTTTTTACAATTATTTACTTTGGATGGCATTGCTCTTTCTCGCTGCCTGAGGGCTGTCTCTAGTTGCGGAGAGCAGTGGGGCACTCTCTTGCTGTGGTGCGTGGGCTTCTCAATGCGGTGGTTTCTTTTGTTGGGAGCACGGGCTCCAGATGTGCAGGCTCAGTAGTTGTGGCCCACGGGCTTAGTTGCTCCGTGGCGTGTGGGATCTTCCTGGACCAGAGATTGAACCCGTGTCCCCTGTATTGACCGGTGAATTTTCAACCACAGGAACACCACAGAGTCCCAGTGAAATCTTTTTTTAAATAAAAATTATGTGAAGTTATCAAAGAAAATTTGAATTGTTAATGAGTTGGGAATTAAAAATCACTCAGATAAATTAATTTTGAAACAGATACACATACTGCTTTCATGGAAATAAAATGCCTTGTCAGTTTTAATGCTGGTGTGTCCTTTATCTCTTTTCTATAAAAACGATCACTCCTTTTGTCAGTTTTCTTGTGGTATTGTAAACCTTAAAGAGAAGCTTTCTACTGACAAGTAACATTGGCTAAGATTTTGTATATAAATATATACAAAACAACTCAGATATGAATCGGGTAAATCATTGCTGCAAGTATGCTGCAACACTCTTGTGGGAATCAAAAATGACTTAGGAGCTCACATATCTGTTACTAGGAAGGGAAAGACGCAGCTGCCCAGTCCAATGAAGACTCTTTAGCTCCCCCTTCTGGGGAATTGTCATACTGTACTTACTATATTAGAACAAGACCCTCTACTGCCATCTGCAGGAAACCCATCATAATAAAGAGAAAAATCTGTGATAACTAACAAGGCAAGACGCCTCTTTAGGGCAGTGGGGCTTCTCTGATAGTTCAGCTGGTAAAGAATCCGCCTGCAATCCAAGAGACTCCAGTTCGATTCCTGTGTCGGGAAGATTCGCTGGAGACGGGATAGGCTACCCACTTCAGTATTCTTGGGCCTCCCTGGTGGCTCAGATGGTAAAGAATCCGTCTGCAACGTGGGAGACCTGGGTTTGATCCCTGGGTTGGGAAGATCCCCTGGAGAAGGCGACAGCTACCCACTCCAGTATTCTGGCCTGGAGAATCCTGGACTGTATAGTCCATGGGGTTGCAAAGAGTGAACACGACTGAGCAACTTTCACTTTCACAACTAGAGCAACCATATGTGGCAGAGCCCTGAACATAATCAGTTAAAGTAAGCCAACTCTTTCCTCTGATTCTCAGCCAGAGTAAGCTGAGATACTGGTATGCGGGACCTAACACAATCCTAGCCTGCATACAGACAGCAGTTTGAGGGATAAAAAACGTATGGCCCATAAGTATATATGCCAAACAGAAGTGAGTGCGTACATCCACGCCAAGAACATTCATAGCAATTGTTACTCATTGTGGACAAGAAGAGAAACAGCCCCAATCCCCACGAATACAAGAACGGATAAGTAAACCATGCTGTGTTCACTCAATGAAATAATAGACAGCAAGGAGAATGTGGACTACAGCCACACATACACCATGGATGAGTTTTGATAACTTTGTGTTGAACAAGGGAAGTCAGCTACAAAAAGCAAATACGATGTGATTCCATTTATTTGAAGTCTGAGAACAGGCAAAACTAGTCTCTGGTGACAGAAGTCAAATGGTTATTTCTCAGGGGGTTCTGCTGACTGGGAAGGGGCACACGGGGGCCTCCATGATGCTGGAGCTGTTCTATGTATGAGTTCATGTCCACATCTAACTGTGTATCAAGCTCTACATTTAAGATACTTCCCATGCGTGTCTTATCCACAACAAAACATTTGTCTGGAACTTCCAGGTCTCAACCCCATTTAACTCCTTCTAAAATGAATTCTTTCTAAATGGATAAAACAATCAGATATAAGAAATGAAGCCACAAAAATCCTAGAGGTGTACATGAGTGAATATTTCTGAATGAATATATTCTGAATGAAAAGACTTAACAATGACATAAAGGCCAAAACGGATAAGACACTGATAACTTCAACAACATAAAAATATAGAAATCTTTGTGAACAAAAACTAACTAGAGGTAAATTGTATCACATGTTGACAAAGGAACACCAATCTGTTTTCCTAATATCTTCTCAAATGAATATGAAAGAAATGAAAAGCAGATATATAGGAAGAATTATAAACAGGGGTTTTAAAAGAATCATAAATAACCAATTATTATATAAACGCTCCAGTTATATTTACAGTGAACTAAATCACGTTAAAATAAGGCAATTTCCCAACTATTAGTCTGACAGAGAACAAAAATAATGATAATACACAGCTACTCTGTAATACACTGTAATACACTGTAAAAAGATATAAACTTTTGGGAGAGCAACTTAACGTGCATCAAAATCTTTTTGAGAATTCCTACACTTTGACTCACTGATTCTACCTCCAGGAATTTACCCTAAGGAGATTAATCCCTTAACCACTCAGCACATATTTAGAGAACACCTATTATTATGCTTGGTCCTTTGCTGGATATACACTGGTAAGAGAAAAAAAAAGAAGACCAGATATCTATCAGAATGGAATTTAGTGTAGGAGGTAATGAGATGAAACCTCAATAGAAAAAGGAACAAAGAGAATAAAAAATCATTCACCAAATAAGAAATGAAAGTGGAAACATGGGTGATTAAAGAGTGACCTCGCTCACCACCGGGAAGGCTGGGAAAATCAGCTCTTTCAGGCAGGAGGTGGGCACACACTGAGAGGGCTGTTCTGAGGGCACTCAGGCAGAATGAATGAAAATGCTAGGTATGTGAGACTCTTGAATAAGAATGGCATATTTTCTTGGTTTCCGATAACAAGTCATGTGACTTAGTGTTTTCCTTTCTATTTTCTTTGGGTGCTCAGAGCCCTATTTGATCTTCAACCTTTAACCATTTAAATCTTAGGACACAAATTGTACAACCTAAATCTAAATATGTGGGACATCTGAGAAACCCAAATGGAGGGAAATTCTGCAAAATAATCGGCTTCTTCAAAAAACAGCGAAAGACCAAAGAAGAGTAAGGAGCCAGATGCTCCAGGTGAAAGGGTGCCACGGAGATGTGATGGTAAACACAGTTTGTGAGTCTGGATTAGATCCTGGGCCAGGAAAAAGTAGAGCTTCTTGGGACTCAGTGAAATGTGAAGACAGATCACAGATTAGATAAAATCTTTAAATCAGTGTTAAACTTCCTGCTTTTGATAATTGCACTATGGGTATGTAAGAAAATGTTCTTTTCCTTGTTCTTATAAAATACATACTGAAGTCTCAGTGAGGATGAGGGTGAGAACCACCAAGCTGCAGACTCCTCCAATGAGTGGGTCAAGGAAAAATTTTAAATCCAGGTAATGTCTTTCTTCTGTGCTATGATTATCCTAGTGAATCATTAAGAGACTGAGAGGCTCTCCTTAGTTCTGGTTTTTGTTGGGCTACATTTGACTTCATTTTTGTTAGCAGGCATGCTATCCTGCTAAGAAAAAAAATCCATGAATCCAAAATTGACCACAAAACGTATACTAAAAAATGTTTATTCTCTGATGGCAGGTAATTTATATTAGTGAATACAGTGCCAACACTTGGTGCTTTTTTCTCTGTCTCAATTGATCTGACACCAGGTGTGACATTTAAATTTTCTGAATCTTAGTTTCCAAATTTGCAGGATGGGGATTCTAATACGTGCCTCCAAGTGTTGAAGAGGAAAAAATGCAGAGCATCTGATATTGTACCAGACACCAAGCAGGTGTCTTCCACATGTCAGGGAGTATTACTACACATGTCTCCAAGTCTCTTCCTATTAGCTTAGCTGATTAGAGCCTGGGTCTGTGAAATACCAGTTCCATGCCTGCCCAAGGCAAATTGGTACTTTCTGGTCCTAAGCCAGCTCCCATTTCTGGATTCTGGGTCACTCATCAGCAAGTCATTGGATCATAGAAAAAGCAAGAGAATTTCAGAAAAATATCTACTTCTGCTTCATTGACTACGTTAAAGCCTCTGACTCTATGGATCACAACAAACTGGAAAATTCTTAAGGAGACAGGATTATCAGACCACCTTACCTGCCTCCTGAGAAATCTGTATGCAGGTCAAGAAGCAACAGTTAGAATCAGACATGGAACAGCAAACTGATTCCAAATTGGGAAAGGAGTACGTCAAGGCTGTATATTGTCACCCTGCTTATTTAACTTATATGCAGAGTACATCATGAGAAATGCCAGGCTGGATGAAGCACAAGCTGGAATCAAGATTCTGGGAGATATATCAATAAACTCAAATATGCAGATGACATCTCCATAATGGCAGAAAGCAAAGAGGCACTGAAGAGCCTCTTGATGAAGGTGAAAGAGGAGAGTGAAAAAGCTGGCTTAACACTCAACATTCAAAAAACTAACATCACGGCATCTGTTTCCATCATTTAATGGCAAATAGATGGGGAAACAATGGAAGACTTCATTTTCTTGGGCTTCAAAATTGCTGCAAATGGTAACTGAAACCATGAAAAAAGATGCCTGCTCCTTGGAAGAAAAGCTATGACAAACTTAGACAGCACATTAAAAAGCAGAGATATTACTTAGCTGACAAAGGTCTGTCTAGTCAAAGCTATGGTTTCTCCAGTAGTCATGTATGGATGTGAGAGCTGGAATATAAAAAAGGCTGAGCACCGCAGAATTGATGCTTTTGAATTGTGGTGCTGAAGAAGACTCTTGAGAGTCCCTTGGACTGCAAGGAGATTAAACCAATCCATCCTAAAAGGAAATCAGTCCTGCATATTCAATGGAAGGACTGATGCTGAAGCTGAAACTCCAATACTTTCGCCACCTGATACAAAGAGTCGACTCTTTGGAAAAGGCCCTGATGCTGGGAAAGATTGAAAGCAAGAGGAAAAGCGGACAACAGAGGATGAGATGGTTGGATGGCATCACTGACTCAATGGACATGAGTTTGAGCAAGCTCCAGGAAATAGTGAAGGACAGGAAAGTCTGGCATGCTGCAGTCCATGGGTTTGCAAAGAGTCGGACATGACAGAGGGACTGAACAGCAACATCAGCAATGCAAGATCCTCTTGCTGAGCCATCAGGGCCTGGGCCATCCTGTGTCTCACTTGCCATCACCATTCACAAAGAGCCACTCAGAGCCATAACCACTGATGCATGGGCTCCATTATAACAGGTTAGTACAAAACTTTTGTCAGATATTTTTATTATTTTTAAGCTTTTTTGGATGTACACCATTTTTAAAGTCACTATTGAATTTATTACAGTATTGTTTCTGTTTCACATTTTGGTTTATTGACCAAGTGGCAAGTGAGATCTTAGCACCTCGACCAAGGATTGAACCCACACCCCCTCATTGGAAGGAGAAGTCTCAGCCAGTGGACCACCAGGGAAGTCTCTGTTATTTTCAAAAACCATCAGTCTATGATAGAAACAACTCAGAATGGTGGTTGCCTCTGAGAGTGGAATGGAGATTGCCTGAGAAGGAGAGTGTGGAAATTTCTGGAGTGTTGGTAATGTTCTATATCTGTTGCAGGGTATACAATTATCAAAACTCAGAGGACATGGACTTATTGTGTACTTCATAGTACACATGTGCATTTTGCCTCAATAGGAAAAAAAAAAAAACCCTATAAGCACAAAACTCTGATGATACACATGTTGAAGTATTTGGGAGGAATAATGGCAGCTGCAATTTACTTTGAAATGTATTTTAAAGTTAGGCACATTAATGGATGGATAGAAGAATGGATAGATGGATAGTAATAAAATAAGTACAGTAAAATATAAATGGTAGAATCTAGCTGGTGGGGATATTGTTGTTTAACCACATAATTATTTCTATTTTGCCACATGTTTGGAAATGTTCAATATAGAATGTTGGGGGTGTGGGGAGGAATCAATACTCAGGACCCAGGACCTCAAAATGGACTGACAGTTAAAATACTGATTATTTTTAACATTGAAGCCATAATTCTCATTGGGTTGGATGAAGAAAACATAATTAAAACAATAATCAGTTCGCTTTCTTCTGTCTTGGCCACTGGCTGGTCTAGTGAATTGTAAGAACTTGGACAAATCCAGGTCAAAGATGAAGGTTCAATGTCCAAGTGTAGGTTCAAGGTCCATGTCCAGGTCCAGGACTCAGTCACACTGTTCTTCTTCTTCACTCCTCATCCTCAAACTCAAGGCCAGTTTCACATCCAGGCCCAGTCTTACTCTTCCCCTCAGTCTGACCCTCAGTCTGACGCTCGCTCCTGCTCCACACCTCAGCCTCACCGTTACCCTCATCTGGCCTCATCAGCTTCTGTGTATCACCCTGATACCCTCAGCCTCACTCTCAGTGTTATAACTGCCATCACCCTCACTTCAACCTTCTCCTGACCCTGACTGTCATTTCCACCATCATGTCAAATCCAAGATCCATGTCCAACATCTCTGTTAAGATCCGAGATGCAGATGCATCGTCCACGACCAAGGTCAGGTCTTGGTCCCTGCCTGAGGTCCGGATCCATGATACAGTTCCAAGGCATAGTTTAGGGCTGAGATTGCAGGATGTTTCCAGCTTTAAATTAAAAGGAGAGAGGCTCCCCACCCTCCCTCATGTAATAACTGTGGGCTACAAGGGTGTTCTTAGATTCTGGTATTTCAGTTATTTTCTTTTTTTTTAATTAAAATAATGCTGCAGTAAGCATTTGTGTATGTCTCTGGGTATACACATATGGAAGCTTTCCTGTAATACGGAGCCAGAAGTAGGGTTGCCACATCACAGGTATGAGTTGTCAACTTTACTAGGCAAAATCACTCCTTGAACTTCAGAGAAGCATTTTTCTCCTCCGTCTTATTCCTCACGGTTTTCATTTTGCATTTCCTTCCTTGGGGTATTTTCTGGGCCCCCAGACCCAGAAAAGGAGGCTGCCTTGGCTTCAATTTAACAGAACTCTGGCAGAAGGATTCTAGAGAGACCAGAGTTTGCTTAACAAAGTTACAATAGGTCTCTGGCCCTGCCTAACTTAGGGCGTTGGTAGCAGCAGATATTTGAGGGCTAGTGCTTCAGGGGGATGGAGCAGGCTTCTCTCGTATTGAACCAGTTGAGTTACCAATAATTTCAGATGGTCTTTATACTGGTTACTGCCAAAGAATCCTATGCCCAGCTCAGAGTGGTTCCTTGAGGCCTAGAAGCTTTGGGACTTTCCAAGTTTGCGGTATCGGAACATTTACCAGGCTGGGTTCCTCAGACCCAAAGCTCCAGCCCGCTCATCCAAGGTCTGGCCCGCTCCCCCCTCCCCAGGGTTCTGCCAGGGAGCCTGGAATCAGTCTGTACTTCGAGGGGTGCTCACCAGCGTTTTCTTCCTTTCTTGTCCCGGAGACTGTTTTTCTTGAGACCGACAGATACACACACACAAACACATACACACAAACACACCTCCATGAGTTTAGATTCCCATAGAAGTCACGAAGAGAAGCTGTCTCTTGGCGTGGACCCCCATTCTGGACCCGGTGCAGAGAGAGACTGCCTTCAGGGGCAGCGCACAGGCTCGGCTGGGATTCCACAAGCCCTTTCTTGGGTTCCAAGACAGTGAATGGAAGTCCTGAAAACAACCCGAGACTCAACTTCCCAGCAACTTAGGCAGCCAAGGGCTAACTAGATGAAACTGTATTCATTTATTCCTCTGGGACAATAATGTGACATTTTCTGCACCCCAGAGGTTGAAGGGCCATCCTCATTATACTGTGCAATTTTAAAGTTTATTCCCAGCAGCTCTGCCAGGTGGGAAACGTAGTTCCCATTTCTCGGGTGAGGAAAGCCAGATATAGTGCGGTCAAATAACCTGCCTGAGGGGCAGAGTCGTGACTTGAACAAGAGCAGTCCCAACCCCCTCACACCGAAGCCCATATTCGAACTTATTTCCCAAACTTCTTGGGCATAAGCATTGGACAAATCTGGGGAAATGCTCACCTGGCTTCCTGAACATCCATGCCTTCCCAGACTGCCCGACCACCTCCCCCATGGCGACCCGGGACAAACGATGCCAATAGGCTTAGCGTCCCGCCTGGGATGTTCGTTTTATATAACTGGATGCTCTGAGTTACTCACGCTGACAAATGTCGCAGCTTTGTTTGCCTTTCCTCGCCTGCTTTTTGTGCACATCCCTTCACATGGCGCCTGTCTGAAACCTGCTCACCAGTGCCCCTTCCTTTGGGGAAGCCAGGCTCACTGCCCGAGAAACATGCCCTGGGGCCTGTGGCCATGTGAGTTTTCCCTTATGACGAAACAGGAAGCAGGAGTCATTCAGTGTTTTTTAAATCCAGGTCTCTATTTTTCCTGTGTAAATATGAATGGAGGCAAAATTAATAGTTAAGGCTTTTAAAATGTGTGCATTTTGGTAACACGTTGCTAGTTACATTGTGCTGATGATAAGAGCTTAGATCACCTCTTTCTTTGACAGTTCTTTGAAATTTCTTTTAAAAAGTTAAAATGGCCAAATGATCCATAGTAGAAACCAGAACAGACCCATCTAAATCCAAAATGCATACTCGGAAAGGCAGCAGCTTCTGTATGAACTACCTCAGGGCCAGGTATGTAGCATGTGGATTATAACTCAGACCGCAGAGACTTCAAGGTTCCCCAAGGACACGGGGCATCTTGTCTGAGAAGAAAAGAGGACAGGAAGAAAGAGGAAGAGGCGGAAGAGAAGAGAAGGAAGGAAGGAAGGAAAAAGGGGAGACGAGTTCAGAGAGAGGAGCAGGAAAACCTGCATATATGGCTTCTCTGCATCAGGAGAGTGACTTGTCTTTGGGTAATTTACAATGTGTATGAAGCAGAGGATGGACCATTAAGGTAATAATTCACAGTCATAGAACCCAAATCTATAGATACCTTCTAAAATCTTAACGTAATATTATATACTGGATTAAACAAAAAGAGCCAGGTCGACACTCTGCACATTTTTGTCTAAGAGCTTTGCCTCAGGATATAATTCCAAGGGAGAGTGAGGCTTCCTGTTCCAGGGTGCAGGGACAGTTTGTGAAGACATGGCCTAAGGGCCTTGCCTCTTGAAAGTCCTAGTGGCCAGCTTGTTTGCCTTAGGACCCCATTCCGACCTCCAACTTGGGAAACTTTCCCCTCAACATGACTCTCCCCTCCAGGCCAGAACAGGCTGCCCCAGGGCCCTAACTCAGGGACTGGGACATAGGCTGTCTTTGAAGCCTGTTGGGGAGTTAGGAGATGTCCCTTTCCCTAATGGAGATGCTCTTTGCTGTGAAACAGATTCTGGTTTCACAGGAGTTGATGGCAGGCACCTGGATTTGCTTCTCAGACTTGAAATGGTCTCAGCTGGGATGACCTGGCTTCATTCTTTGTGCCTGTCACGGCATCAAAGAGCACACGAGGAGATACCCAAGTCAGAAATATGCCCAAGCTGTCTCGTGTATCCAATGTGAGTTACCATGTGTACTCTCAGCTTCTGTTACCTCTCCCTCATCCAGAAGTGGTGGAGTGAGGGGCAGGAGGGGCGGGTAAGGAAATAATCTTCCATTTACAAAAAAATGAAGTTCAGGAGTTTAAATATTCTCCATGGATTAAAAAAAAAAACAAAAAACTTCTGTGTTCACATTTTTCTATCTTGACCTGGAGACATCTCACACTTCACAAAATCCTGCCTCACGAAGAGTTTCTTATGGAGCTCACAGCAACCTGTCACTTAACTGGGACAGACAAAAACAGTCCCATTATCTAGATGAGGAAAATCAGGGCTCTCTCCCAAGGCCACGCAGCTCACAGAGGGTGGGGAAAGCTGGAATTCAATCCTGGCCGGGCCCCGTGCCATGCAGCCTCGTGCCGACCGTGACCCAGGAAGGCAGGAGACGGACACCTGTGTCTTCACTGCTGACTGGCCTCTGTTTGCAGAGCATCCCCGTCAGGCGGGAGGCCCATCTTCACCTGGCTTTCCAACTGGCTGAGCCGCTGTTTCACCTTCATCTGGGTGGCGTTGTACTCGGCCAGGAGCCGCGCGAACCTGGTCTGCAGGGCGTCCAGGGAGGCCTCGAGGTGCACCACCTTCTCTTCGATGTCCTTGGGGTCTGCCCCAGCCTTGGCCAGCTCTTCGTCAATCAGGTTGTCCTTCATGAGGATCTGCCGCCCCTTCTCCTCCAGTGCCTTCTTGGCCTCGGGATACTCGGTGAGTGCCTCCATCAGGTCGTCCTTGGAGAGGCAGAACAGGTCCGAGTAGCCGATGCTCCTGATGTTGGCCGTCCGGCGGTTCCCTGACTTGCTCCCCTTGATATTCAGGATGCTGATCTCCCCGAAGTAGCTCCCGTCGCTGAGGACCACGAACTGGGTGATGCCGTCCTCGGCCACCACGGCCAGCTTGCCCTCCTTGATGATGTACATCTCCCTCCCGATGTCCCCCTTCTTGCAGATGTAGTCCCCAGGGCTGAACACCGCCGGACGCAGCTTCAGCACCAGCTCCACCAGCAGCCCCGCCTCACAGTCCTGGAAGATTCGGACCTTCCTCAGGGTGTCCAGGTGCACATTGATGGCGATCTCGGCCTTCAGCTTGTCGGGGAGGCTCTTGAGCACCTCCTTCTCATCCACTGTCTTCTTATTGGCCCACAGGTAGTCAAACCAGCGGATGACCCGTGTCTCCAAGTCCTTGGTCACCTTGCGGAACTGCATGTACTGCTTGATGGAGTCGATCTTGGCCTGGAACTCAGCCCGTGAAGCGTTCATGTTTGAGATCATGGAGCCCACGTTGCCCACAATGGTGGCAAAAATCAGGACTCCCACCAGGAAGTCGATGACCACAAAGAGATACTCCTCGTCTTTTACGGGTGGTGGGGTCTCCCCAATGGTGGTCAGGGTCAAGGTGGACCAGTAGAGACTGTAAATGTATTTTCTGGAGAGGCGCCCATACTCTGGGTTTGAGATGTTCGGGTAGACCCAGGAGTCGGTCCCGAAACCAATGAACTTGGAAATGGCAAAGTAGATGCAGGCATTCCAGTGGATGATGATGAGGATGTACAAGACCAAGTTCCCAATCCTGAACATGTTGGGGTAGTTGGTCCTTGTCTCTGTGCGGTCAAAGAATTCGAAGAGTCGGGGCAACTTCAGTAGGCGGTTGAACCTCAGTTCTGGGTAGTTCATGCCCAGCTTAAAATAAGCCAGGTCTGTGGGGACCAGGGACAACATGTCCAGCTTGAAGTGCAAGGTCTTCGTGTAGTGCTTCCACAGCCGGTTGGCATCCGTGACCATCAGGCCTTGCTCCAGGAAGCCTGAGAAAGAAGACCGATCACGTGGGCATCAAAGAGGCTGCCTGTGTATGATCATGGCCCACAGAAAGATATTTTACCTTGTGACTGCACAAGATGTGGTATTATATATATATAATGGAAAAAATTTCCAAAAACCATACTCACTATTATTACAGGAAACGTGCTCTGGTATTTTCTATCAGATCATCTAATCTATCTTATTCAATTAAAAATACAGATCAGTTAGGTAAATTTGAATGTGGATTGGGTATTTGATAGTAGTGAAGAAAGATTATTAAATTTTAAGAGATAAATGGAAGTTATATTTTTAAAAATGGGTCCTTGTTAAAGATACATGCTAACATGGTTATTGTCTGAGGTTCACTTTAAGAAACCTCCATCCAAGAACAGAGTGTGGGAGGATAAATGAACCAAAATTAGCAAAGTGTTGATAGTAGTTGGAGCTGGATGAGGGTACATGGGGATTCATAATAGTGCTCTCTCAGTTTTGTATATGTTTGAAAATATTAACAATAAAAACTTTAAAAACACTGGTCCTGGCCTCGTAAAATGCCTTTGCCAGTTACTAACGGGGCACGACCTGTCTTTTAAAGCCTTGCGCATGGGACTTCCCTGGTGGTTAAGGCTTCACCTTCAACGCAGGCGATGTGGGCTCCACCCCTGGTCGGGGAGTTAGGATCCCACAGGCCGGTCACTCAGCGCTTCTGGGCCCTGGTTTCTCAAGCAGTGAGATGGAGACAATCCCACCCGCGCTTCTGGTCTCCTGCAGCAGTTCTCACGAGAAAACAAGACGTGCTTGGAACGCTTTGTGTGTTATAAAGCTGCCCAAGGTTGTGCTGTGATCTGGGTGTTTGTATCCACAACCACGGCACAGTTTTTAGCTTCAAAACCTTGTAAGTGACGAGCAGGGCCCCTGCCAGCTTATGTGATGTCTTTGTGCAAATCAGAAAGAGGATCCTCAAGGATGCACAGCTTGGAGACTGAGGCATGGGTGGGGCTTTAGGCCTGGCTCACGGCTAGAGGTGGCCTTGTTACTGACTGGGGTCCTTGGACTCTAACCAACAGAAACTGGTGAGAGACCAGACCAGGAATCCGAGCCAGGCTTTACCGGGACGCGCAGCAGCAGCCCTAGGCAGTGAAACGAGTAACAGTGTCCTTGCTCGCTCCCTAAGGGTGGGCTGCTTTCTTAAGTGGGGTGGGGGTGGGGGTGGATCTGTGGGTTGGGCTGGAGGTGTGGCTTAGGTGGTCTGCATATGGGGATAGTTATTTTTCGTTCCTTATAGATCCTTTGTATTCTGTTGCTGCACAAGCGCTCTGGCAGAGGGTCCCAGTTCCCAAGCTGTCTTAATCTGAAGGAAGTCACACCCTCCTAGGCCCTGTTTCAATCTTTGGTTCTCTGTATATTACACCTACTCTAAAAGCCATGGGTAACATGCCCTGGCTCTTCTGACTGTCCAAGAAGAGGAACCCCAAGGGCTACTGTTCTGGATCTCCCTGAACCTGCCCACAGGCCCCAGGCCCCCCCACTGCTGCATGCTGTGGGATCTACGACCCTGGGCCCTGGCCCACTCACCTGTCCGGGCTCGGACCAGCACATCCAGGCCATAGAGGACGTCTGCCGAGTAGTCCAGGAACAGCCAAAGCATCAGGTGCTCGGACTGAAGCTCATCGAAACAGGCCCTAAAAAAGTGCAAGAAGGGCAGTGTGGGGGAGGGCCGGGGTGGTCAGCAGCGCTGCGCTACAAACTGGGGCTCAGTTCATCCCAACAGCCCGGCCTGCTGGACTGTACCCCAGCACCTCACCCCGGCCTCGATGAGGGACCCGGGCTCTTAGAAGCTTTTCTGCCTCGAGGTCACAGAGCTCCTAAGAAGAGCTGAGACTGACCCCAAAGAGTGGGCCCTGTTGCCTCTTGACAGTAAGTGATATGATGGCCCCTTCCCCACACTGGAGGGAGGGCAGTTTTTCCAGGCCTCAGTGGTATAGTCAGATGAAGGGGCTGAGAACTTGCCCTTTCTGGGGCCAAATGCCAACAAAGATACTACAACTTCTAGAGATTAACAATGGAACAAGTCACATCTGCCCCCTACAAAACAGGAGCTCACCATGCACCCCAAACGGCTCAGAAAGCCCAAAGCCCCGCTCTGGTGTCTGCCTCCAGTGGGGGAGGTTGGTCCAGACTGGGATTGACATATACACACTATTATATATAAAATAACTAATAAGACAACTAATAAGGACCTATAGTATAGCTCAGGCAACTCTCTATATGACTTACATAGGAAAAGAAACTAAAAATCAGTAGATATATGTATGTACATAACAGGCTCACTTTGCTGAACACCTGAAACTAATACAACATTGTAAATATACTATATACCAATAAGAATTAATAGAAGACAAAAAAGAAAGCCCAAAGCCCACAGCCAGCGGAGAACACCGCCTGTTACCTACACCCCCGCCCTGCAGGTCAGCGCAGGAGTGACCCGGCCCTCCCACTTCCCCTCAGGAGAGCAATATCTCACTCTTGCAGCTTCCTCCTGCGACTCAATTAGGAAGGCTCCAGGGTGCCAGGACCTTTGCTTTGATCTCAAACACAGGTCCCCACCGGTGCTCCCTCTGTTAGCCCTTCCTTATGGACAGAGCCCTGGAGGAGGTCATGGCCACCCACTCCAGTAATCTTGCGTGGAGAATTCCACGGACAGATGAGTCTGCTGGACCACAGTCTGTGGGGTCGCAGGGAGTTGGATACTGAGCGACTGTGGGCAGAGAAGCTGAGGCACATGCAGCCGGAGGGTAGTGCCTGGGGACTCAGAGCTCTGTTCCAAGCTGCCCTCCCCGCTACCTGCACACGAGCAGACACCAGTTGTAGAAGACAGGCGCGGCGATGACGGTCAGCCAGTGGTAGTACATGTTGCTGGAGGGGTCCACCACAACGCCGTCCTTCTTCTTCCTGGAAACGCCCACACAAACAGCACAGTGTGTTGGAAGTCTGGAAGCTCTGGCGGGGTTTAGAGACCCGGTCTAGCTTCCAGACCCCAGGGCAGCTGTGGGCTGCAGCAGAAGAGATGACTTCCCAGAAAGGGTGCTGTCAATCTCAGCGGGGGTCATGTGGGTGTTCCTGTAGAGGGCATTCTCTGCCAGCCCTAGGAAGCCACGGTAACTCTAAAACCATGGTGATGACATTCCCACGTGCCCTGTGGTATCATCCAGGTCCTCCAGGGTGCCAGCGAGCAAGGTGGAACACCGTGATGTTGGAACCACTTCAGGGAAGCTTTGGGAAAATGCAGCTTCCCAGGCCCACCCAGACCCCTCCAGGGCTGGGGTCTGGAAATGTGCATTTGACCATCGCCCCAGGCAGTTCTGAGGCAGCTCCTCTCTGGACTGACCTTGGGATCCCGGGGCTCGCCTTCAGGAAGGTGCTCTATCTACCTCACTAACTGTATTTGTGCAGATGTCCTAAAGCCTCACTTCCCAGCACTGGGGTCCTGCCTCCCACCGAAAACCACCAGCCTGGGAATCACTGCAGTTATGTTAGCCCAAGACTGAGAGGAAGAAATAGCTTAGGGTGCTTTCTGCTTTCATTTTCAGGATTTTCGGAGGGTTAGAATTTATAGGTGGTACTGGAGATCTTTTCTTTGGGTCCTCCTGTCTCCTCCCCGACGCCAACTCCCCACCATGCCCACTGGGCCTGCGGAGCTGCTCCTGCGCCCCAGAGGACACCCTGGGTTGCCTTTCTGCTTTCACCTCAACCAAGCAAATGCAAGATCAGTTTCTCACTGACAGGGCTATGGGCATTCCCAACCACCAACACTCATCATCACTGGGTTTGAACTACAGTTTGTGGACATGGTATTTTCTAGTGCCCGGGAGAGGGGCTCCACATACCCCAAGCGTGAAGATGATGCCTGGTGGGCAAATAGAATGCCCCAGGAGAGGGCAGGCTCCCAGGGAAGCCCCCAACTGCTCACCTGGGGCTGCAGACCACCCCACCTACCTACAAGCCCCACTCTGAGGTCCCCGACTTTCCCTGCAGAATGAGACCCTCACATGAGCTCAGCAGGCCTGATCCCTGTCTGAGACCAAGTCATTTTCCATAGCCCTAAGCAGCTCCCTCTCCAGGGCTGACCCCGAGGCCCCACGGGTCAGCCTCTCCCTCCTCCCCGGAGAGGGACCAGGCGTGCTGTGACCCCAGAACTTCCCCTCTTTGGGGGCAGTTTCTCTTAGTACTTACTCCTCTTTCTTGGGGTTTTCCTTTTTCTCTTCCTTTTTCTCTTTCTCCTCCTTGTTCGCCTTCTCACTGGATGACACAGGGTGACACTTAGCAATTTTTGTATACCACGGGGAGCGGGCAGGCCACAGTGACCGAAGGAGGGGGTGTGGTGCAGGAAACTCATCTTTCCAGCACACTGGGGTGAAGCGAGGTTGCTCATTTCAATAATAATAATAATGTCAGGAAGTTGGTGCACAGAGAGCTCAGGTAACTTGCCCAAGGTCACAAAGCTCTCAGGTAGCTGAGCTGGGGTACAAATGCTCTTAACCAGTACATATCTTAAACATATTGCGTGTATGTGGTGCTAGCGGTAAAGAAACTGCCTGCCAATGCAGGATTTATAAGAGACGTGGGTTTGATCCCTGGTTTGGGAAGATCCCCTGGGGAGGGAAAAGGCAATCCACACCAATATTCTTGCCTGGGGAATCAGGGAGCCAGTCCATGGGGTCACAGTCAGACATGACTGAAGCGACTTAGCATGTCTGTCTGTATGTATGTATCTATTTATCTACTCATCTATATTCTCAATACATAGACTTAGAGAAAACTTGGAGGTATATTTGCTAATATGTGAAGAGGGGTTTCTCTGATAATGGGGTTTGATTGTTAACAGAGTATACTTTTGTGGGTGTGTGCTCATGGGTGCTTTTCTGTTTCCCAAGTTTTTGACAATGAGCATATTAATAAGTTGAGTAGAAACAAAAAGTTATAATTGGTAAATGAGAAGCACAAGGACAGTCACCCCATCCTCTGGTCTCTTGAATCCACTGGTCTTTGAGCAGCTGAAGTCTTAATGCCAAGGTACCAGCAGAGGGCGCTGCCCACAAGCTCATGGGGCACACAGCCCTGCTGGGAGTTTAATCACACCGGGCTCTGCCACCCTTGTTCAGGATTCGTGGCCTGGGTTACAAGCTTTGGCCTTTCCTCTGGCTGCCAACCTGCTGAGGCCTAGGGAAGACCCGGTGCCATCCAGCTGTGTCCCGGAATGCACCCAGCGCTGACCCAGGGGACCTGCACAGAGCAACGAATCGATGGTGGCTTTGAGAACAATTTGATCAGGAGAAAGAAATTTTCAGAACCCATGGACTAAGCGAAAATGCCATAAATGTGGAAGAGTGGGGGAAGGTGCCCATAAGAATTGCTTCTGCATCTCTGTGCCCAGGGGGCCCCATTTGGGAACAGTTCTCAGTTTTGTCCTTTGGTCCTTGGACCCATGGTATGAGCCCATCTGAAAAGATTTATCAGTGCCTGATGCAGCCAACAGCATCCGTCCCCATCCTTGCCCACATCCTAGCCCAGGTCAGAGAAGCCTGGAGACCCACCCACAGGACCTCTGCCCAGTCGGGTGTCCTGAGTCTTTACTCAACTGCAGGACTTTCAAGGGTGTTTCATGTTAGGTTTGCCTTGACATCAAGCACATTTCGAAACAGCTATCATTTTGCAGATTAAAACATTTCGTTTTTCTGACATTTGGGTCTCTGGATTTGATGTCCCACTTTATGTAAACAAAATGCAACTGAGGGCGAGGAATGGATTAGGAGTTTGAGATTAGGTCAACTCTTTGTGACCCCATAGGCTGCAGCCCACCAGGCTTCTCCATCCATGGAATTCTCCAGGCAAGAATGCTGAAGTGGGTTGCCATTCCCTTCTCCAGGGGATCTTCTCGACCCAGGGACTGAACCTGGATTTCTTGCATTGTAGGCATTACTACTGTCTGAGCCACCTGGGAAGCCCTTCTTTTTTTCACTTCAGGGAAGAAATGGATTAAGAGTTTGGGATTAACAGGTGCAAACTATTATATATATAGCATGGA
Source organism: Muntiacus reevesi (assembly GCF_963930625.1). Lineage (NCBI taxonomy): Eukaryota > Metazoa > Chordata > Mammalia > Artiodactyla > Cervidae > Muntiacus > Muntiacus reevesi. The sequence goes on from NC_089251.1 coordinate 97,832,670, forward strand.
TAAAGAACAAGGTTCTACTGCATAGAACAGGAACCTATACTCAATATCCTGTGATAAACCACAATGGAAAGGAGTCTGAAAAAGAATATATAAATATATAAAACTGAATCACTCTGCGGTATACCAAAAATTAACACAACATTGTAAACTTATTTCAATTAAAAAAATAAATTTAAAAGACAGCAACAACAACAAAAAAACCCCAATCCAGTTAATGTTCATGGAGGGAAACAGAAACAAAAATTATATCAGAACAAAGGGAAATAACAAGAAAAAGCCTTGGCATAGCTCTCTGTCAACTGGAGGTCAAGAAATTGGCATTTCTTGATGATATGGTCCTCCTAGGCTCCAACTGAGACCCCCCCCCTTTCCCTACTATTCCCGTGGTGTTCCATAAAGGAGGGTTGGAGAACGGGGCACACATGCACATGTGTTCACACATATAAATGGTCACACACACATACACACTCCCAAGTAGCCCAAAGGCTTTTGGATGGCATTGCCAGAATCACTCATCAAACTTCTCTGCCAGCTCAGCATCAGGTGGTAGGAAGCAATCGCAGTGGGCCAGTGTTTCAAGAGGCTGTTCTCTGGAAATATTTAAATTTCCTCTTTCCACTGATTACATCCTGATCACGTCCTCCAAAGAGGCCCAAATTAGCCTTAAGACTAGAGCATTCCCCTGGCCCACAGGAGCTTGAGTATGTAGAATAAAAAGTACATTCTTATCATGAAGGAGAAGATCCACTGCTCAGTAAAGGGACCCCAGCTTTGCACCTTCAGATACATAGCAACAGAGGGTGCTGGCACTGAAAATGTTTACCCATCCAGCTCCTTCGCTTTATAAATAGAACAATGCAAGACACACAGAGAAAAGAGGACCTGCCCAAGGAAGTCACAGAGAATAGGTCCCTCCCCACGTGTGTCCACGGGGATGGGCTTCCAGTGCCAGGAGCAGGGTTCTAGCACGGTCTGGCGGGTGTGGCAGAAGCTGCGGGACTAAGGAGGGAGACACGACTGGGTGTCTGCAGGAGGCTGGGTGTCTGCAGGAGACTGCGGTGTGGGGAGGGGGAGAGGCAGAGGTACTCACTCCTTCTCTGAGTTGTTGCAGGTGTTGGTGTTGTTCCTGGCCAGGGGCCAGTCACTGCGGGGAGGGAAAGAGAATCTGAGCTCGGCCCACTTGCCGGGGACCCCTTGCCCTCAGGCAGTTATTCTGGGACTCCCATCCCCTGTCTCCTGGGCCTTTCTGCACAGTTTGAACACAGGGAGTTGTTATTGTTGGGGACAAACTTTTCGGGTGTGACCAGTTTGTGCTGGTGAACGCCTCAGAGTAGAGCAGAGGATGAACACGTGGGTAACGTGAGGATTCTGAATAAATGAGGGGTACCTCTTTGAGTCCCATCCAGCACCCCGGCCTCAATTCCTCTGACGTTTCAGCACGCGCCAGACAGTGCACCAGACGCTATGCAGGGCACAGAGATGGCCCAGCATGGTGCCCGCCTTGGGTGCTTCTGGGTGACCAGGCTGAGTGCCGTGGACCGAGGTGGACAGAGTTAGCGGCAGGGACGAGGTTCTCACAGGGCCCCTCCCTCAGACGCCCCATCACAGGCATTGCTTCCCATTCTTAGGGCAGAGAATAGACAGGGCAGAGCTACCCCAGGGCTCAGCCCATCCTCCCCAGCCCGGTCCCCAGCATTCGCCCTAAAACTTCAGGGCCCACTGCCCAGATCTATGTGAGAATCTTGTAGAAGGTGGTTTGCACCCAGCGATGTTTATTTGAAGCTGGACTGGGCAGTACTTGATGATGTTCTTTAGGAAAAAGCACGATCCTCGTGAGCTCAACTGCCAGTTCACATGTGTGACAGCTGGTTTAAGAAAGCCAGCCTGAATCACAGGGCTGGGGGGAGGCTTGCCTGTCTGTGGTCACTGCAGACCAGTCGCAGGACAGGAGGTCTGGGGGCCAAAACCAGTGGCTGAGACACTCCAGACTGACTCTCAAAGCACCTCTCCTCTGATGTCGAACATCTAGCCAGATACCTTTTTGGTATTTCTGCATGCCCTGCTCATGCGTCCCTCCTTCCATTCAGAATGTGGCTCTAATCGCTCTTTTCAGGATTAATTTAGATCATCTGAAAATCCCCTGAGGAATCAAAACTGTGCTATTACAAAGGAAAGTTTCGGTTTCTGGGGTGCAATGGTATGTGATTGCCACACCCCTGTGCCCCTAATCTCACTGGGCCAAACCCATAGGAGAACTAAGACCCATTTCTGCATGCATTTTGGTTTGCTAATGGGACTTGGCCTTGAAAATTCAAGGTCTTCTTCCACCAGGAAGCCTCCCTGGTTACTCTGCTCCCATCCTGCACCATCTCATTTACCCGCCCACCCTGAACCTTCCAGGGAGTTAACCATGCATTGGTGGCAAGTTGGGGCCTGGCCCCGATGCGGTCCTAGGTCAACCCTCCACTTATCTGGTCACACAGGGAAATGGACAGTCTAGAGTTCGTCTCCATGAATCTCAAGTTGTGGAGAAGACAGCTTGATCAGTTAAGCCAAGGAAGTCTTTGCTTGCCCAAAAGGAACTGAAGCAGTTTGTTGACTTGCTAACAGACCTCCTTCCCTCCCTACCCCTTCTCTGCTTCCTGCATCCCACCCCCTGCCAAACACCACCGTTGCCCTACCCCGCTTCTCTGTGTTCCCTTCTTCCTGACCCTCCATCCCTCCTGTCCCTCTGACCCAGCAGTGACCAGCACGCGCGCCTTGTGGTCCTAGAGCTCCCTCACAGGGATGCTCAGCTCTGGGAACCTGGAATGGCCCTGCACATGTCCAGTGCTCAGACCCTCCAGAGCACCCTTCTCACAGCCCAGGAGACCAAGGGTTTGTTGTCCAAACTCGTGTGAAACAGCAGCCCGAAAATGCTGCTCCACTGGACCTCTGCCTCTCAGCCAGCAACTCTCATGCCTTTCCTCGGCAGGGAAGACTAACACAGGCCTCCTAATGTCACTAGCAAGACATTTCTTTGAACTCTCATATTTTATCTTAAGCAAGCTTGTACATCTTGCGCATTTCACAATGTAATGCATAACCTATAATAAAAATATCCCTCCCCCCCCAAATCTGGAAATAAAACTGAAGCTCCGAGAAGATCCATCCTGTTTTCCCTAAAGCTTCAGAGCCTTCACTCCTCAGGGGCTTTCTCTGCCTGTTTGAGGTGCCACATCTGAGCCCTTCTGTTCCTTTGACGCAAAAACAGCATTTTCTCAATCAAATTACATAGGGACTGTCGGTTCTGCAGCAACCATGCTTCTTTTTCACCCTTCTTTTTATGTCTTTTAACTCTTGGCATGATCTAGAGAATTCAGAATAAAGATCTTGTTCAAGCCCCCCTTCCCCTTAAAGCAGGTTCTGAGCAAGTGTCCTCCTGTTTGTGAGGCTGAGAGGAGGTCTGCTTCCCCTGAAGGCTCACCTCTCCTGCTGCTGCAGGGTCCTAAAGAGACCTTCTGCTGTTGAGTGACAACTGATTCAACCCATGGTGGCTCAGTGGTCTCCCACTGACCAGAAGCTGGGTGCTTCTCAAGAGCACTAGAGGGGAGGGGGAGGGGAGACAGCAGCTCTGTGTGGGGAGGGGCAGCAGGCATATCAGTCTAGCCCCTGCAAATTTCTCTGCATGCCTGCACCCCACAGCACCAGCCACAGCTCCCCGCTGGGTAGGGGGCCAGGCAAGGTGTGCAGAGCCCTTGTTCTGCAGACCCTTCTCCTAATGAAAAGCAAACACTCTCCCCATCCCCCCCAGACCCACCTATTGTCCCCTCATTGTTCTCAACCTAACCTGGGGTTGGAAGGTTCCCCTTGAAAGTTCTAACCAACCTTCAGATCTTTCTTCCCAGAAGAATGCACCTATACCCATCCATAAAATTGTGGGTACCACATAGGTACTCCCCGAGGCTTGTGGTACAAGAGCCTCAGTTTTCTAGCAAGACAGGTCACAGTGCAGTATGGGATGAGGGTCCTTTGATGGAGAGATTGGTGAGGCCATCGTCCTGGAGGTGTGATTCTGAAAGCACCATCACCAGGGGGTGCTGGGGGGCTCTGCGGAGGGCAGGGTCAGAGCTCAGTTGAGGCTGGGGCCTCAGGTTAAAGGGTTTCATCTCCTGCAGGGCTTCTTGAAGTCTGACAGAGACGCTTAGAGCATGCAGTGTAGGGCATATCAGAACAGACCCTTTCTTAGGGACTACCTGGGCACCAATGTTCCAGGCCATATGCTGGGCGAATCCACACTGGACCAAATGAGCAGCAAGTGCTTCCAGTCCCATCTGGTACAGGTGGCCCCGTCTCCCTTACCTTCTCCCTCTGTCTGGAGGCTCCTGACTGCCCACGTTGAACTGGACATGGCTTTCTCGGCTAGACACCTCTTTGAGCTCGGCTCCGTGGAAACGCTCCAGGAAAGAGTTGGGCCTCTGGTCCTCCTGGTGTAAGTGCCTGGGGGTCCAGGCACGGAGCAAGATGATGAGGCGTGACAACCTGGAAGGACAGATGGGTAGCCAGGGCGGAGTGGAAGGACGCGGAAGCCCCCTCCCAGAGGGTGAGGGCAGGGGAAGTGATCCCGGCAGGCGGCAGGCTCAGGTTTGACCCCACCCTTGCCCCCGTTCCCCAGAACTGCTTCTTCCTCCCTTCTCTGCCACCTGGGATGGAGCTTCCTCCAGAAGGGACACTATTTTCATTGTGGCTTTGTCACTTTAACGCCTAGACTCCATCAAAGGCATGATCCTTCCAGTGGGGCCTTAGCAAGTTTTTTGGCTCATTTTTCCTTTTGCCCCATGTAGAGCTCTTTGTTATGACTGGTAAGTAGAGGAACAGTAAAAAATACAATTTCCAAATAGGAATAAAATTCAGAACAAGTTTAATGGAGCAAGCACCCAGATACAACCTAGGTTCTTTCCCCAACCCTTGTCCTATGAATTGCTTTTCATACAAACTCTTATTTTCTCTCCTGGCCTGTGGAGAAGTCCCTTTGCAATGTGCACTGACCTCTGTCTTGGAGCAGACCTGGTCCAGGCCTCAAGCACCTGAACCCAGGCCGCCCACATGCCTAGAGCTCATCTCAGCTCCAGCTTTCCTGTAAAACCTTCCCTCAGCCCCACCTCCTGAGTCTCAGCAGTGGCGGGGGGCATTTGGAGGACGTGTGGGGCGGGGGGGGGAGTTTGGGCCGAGACTCAACTCTGTCTCTTGGTGTGTGACTTCCCTGACTTAGCACCCACGGTACCCCAAATCTGTTCTGAGCAACCTGGTATGGAGTCATGAATTGTCACATACCCTGATCCCCATCACACACTTGTGACCATAGCCTAAAAATAGATGCAGCAAAGGAATATCCCACAAACAGAACAGAGCGGCCTATAGCTGCTGCTGCAGATGAATGTCAAGGTGCCTGCCCGGCCCAACCTCTCTGCTCCGACACTCCGCCCACTCAGGTCTTCCTTCTGCTGAGGGGTGGAACAGAGGTCATGCTCCCTGGGGCTCCAGCCTTGGACAACAGGCTCAGGGATGGGCAACGGATGACTGACCCACAGAGACTCAGTCACTCAAGCCTCTGAACTAAAAACCACTTCAAGATGGGGTTGGGTGTTACAACTCAGGATCGTATGGTGCAGGCCGTTTTCAGCCTGTACCCACTGAGGTGAGGGCAGAGAAAGCCAGAAGTGGAAGAGGCAGGCAGCACACGCACCATGAAATGCTGCTAGAGAAACGAGACAGGGAAGGTGGCTGCCTCCCCAGACCCCTCATCAGCCCCACCGTCTCCATTTCCACGAGGTGGCCTGGATCTTAGGTTATACCAGCCTTGCTCTAGCCTTGCCCTTTCCATTTGAGCTGGTTGAAGGTGTTCCCTTCATTATAATCAGCAGGCTTCAAGAGAGCATTTTATTAATAAGATGAAAAAAAACCACTGCAAATCACTTAAGTGCCCAGCTACAAGGAGCTAGTGAAATAAATAATCCTCCACCATGACAAACATGAAGAATAACTAGATAAATTAATTTTTTTGAAATATTCTTAAGCAGAAACTGTAGAAAACACTACTGTATGAAACTCTGGCTTTGGATGAAAAAAAAAACTCAGTGGAAGGAAATCATGAGCCCAACATTTGCTGACTGTCCAGTGTGGGCTCTGTTGTAGCCCTCATGTTACTAGATGCATCTTCAGACAAGATCTGAAAGGTGAAATGACGTCCTCCAGGTGGTACAGCTATTGAAGCTGGAGAACAGATGTCATCAGAATGGAGACAGAGCTCAGAGCCGAGTTAATCTTTCAAATGCTTTTGCAAGGATGTGAGCTATGAAGTCTAGACACTTAGGACTGAGGACCTGCCAGGGGCTATTTCAGACAGAGCCGCCATTGCCATCTGCCTGCCATCGCGGTCCACCCTATAGTCTCCCCTGGCTGGCTGGTCTCTTTTCTGAATTCTTTTCTGAAACTTCTCTGGTTGGTGTTTTTTTTTTCTGAATTATTTCAGAATTGAATAAGTACCTCGATATCACTTTTTATGAAAGCAATTTCAGAGAAAGGCAGTTTTTCTTAGATTTTTCTGAGCTCAGAACACCTGACCCAAGAGGAAATTACTCCCTGATAGATTTCTGACTCTGCCTCTGCTGCCCCTTTCTTCTCCAAATCTGCAACCCCACCCTCATCCACCATTTCCTCCTAAGACTTATCTTCTTTCTGCCTCTGTCTCACCTTTCCCAAGCTGAGGGCCAAGACCGGTCAGTTACCTGGTGGGACCCTGGCTGGTGAAGGAGCTTTGCCTGGATTCAGCCAGTCCTCTAGTCTCCATGGCAATGCCTTCCTGCAGTTCTGACGATGTCTCCTCGCATGGCAAGTGGGTCCTAGGAAATCAAATATGCAGCAAGCGAAATTGATTTCCAGCTCATCCACCTCTTGGACATGTTGAGGACTGAGATGGCCAGATGCTCTGCTTAAAGAGGAATGCTGCTGTCAGATACCCTCACCCCAGGGCTCTACACTTCAGTTTACGCTCCAGCAAATCCTGACTTTTAGGATAATGTGACCTTTCCTTTATGGCAAGGAGGCCACTGCCCATAGTCTAGGTGAAAGGGGCAAGTCAGCAGTAAATGGTCCTTATTGGAGCACCGAGGGCAGGGCGTTGGGGTGGGGGAGGTACCATGCCTGCCTCTGGAGCCAGAGCAGTTGTTTCCACATGAGGATTCCAGAACAAGGATTTTCGTTCACACACATCTCTGCATGCTGAAACCCTATCTTCTAAAGCCAGATCAAGGGCCACCTCCTTCAAGAGGTCTTCCCTTGCCCTCTGTCCCTGTGTGTATGTGCTGCAGGAAACCACTGGTTAAGAGGAGGGTCCTGAAATATTGTAATGAATTGGCTTCATATTTGTATAGTGCTTTCAATGAAAGTCCACTTCTGCTGTGCCCTTTTGCCAAGGTAGGGGCGGAGGACCTTCTCTTGTGCAATTCAGGGCAAAAAGTCTGAGCATTAGCGGAGTCTGGTGTTTGTTGAATTTCCTGGAATAAGATCTCTCTGTTGGGGCCTGTTTTCCTTTCTTTCCCTTTAAAACTTCCTGGGGCTGAAGTCTGATCAGCCTGATTAAGAGCCATCCAGGCAGTGGCCGCTAAGGATTTGCACTTCATCCTTCGAGTCTTAAAGAGCCCAAGCAAGACAAATTTATTCGATCACATGACCTATTCCAAGCTAATCAGCCTTCTTAACAAGGTGGCAGCACCGCTGAAGAAGTAAGCAAGAGTTACTGTCAGGGTACAAGCTCTGGGTCTCCCCAGTGAGTGATCAGAGGTCGGAATCCCACAGTCCAGCTGCCAAGCTGCTGCCTCTTCCTTTCTGCAACAGCCCTGCTGTCTCCGGCACGGGGGGAGCTCACTGCCACACCGTGGCTCCTCCAGACAGTCTCTGCTCAGCCCTGACAGCCAGCAGGTTCTTCTCTCCCTCAGCTTCCCCATATAGAGGATGCATTTTCTTGTTGTTGTTGTTGAAAACACACAGAGTGATACATAAAGTATCTGCCGTTTATTGACTGCTTACTGTACGTCAGCCACATGCATTTTATCACTTAAATCATATAACAACATTATAAGAGACGAAACTGAGGTTCAGGGAGATTAAATAACTTTCCCAAGGTCACATAGCCAAATGGCAAAACTGAGATTTGAATGCCATTCCATTCCATTTCAAAGCCTGCTCTCACCCTCTCATGAATCTGCCTTCTGTATTTTCTAATTAAAGCAAAAGTTGAATAGGACATGGCTGAGGCAGATGGTGACTGCAGCTATGAAATTAAAAGACGCTTGCTCCTTGGAGGAAAAGCTATGATCAACCTAGACAGCATATTAAAAAGCAGAGACATTACTTTGCCAACAAAGGTCCATCTAGTCAAAGCTAGGGTTTTTCCAGTAGTCATGTATGGATGTGAGAGTTGGACTATAAAGAAAGCTGAGCACGAAGAACTGATGCTTTCGAAATGTGGTGTTGGAGAAGACTCTTGAGAGTCCTTTAGACTGCAAGGAGATCCAACCAGTCCATCCTAAAGGAAATCAGTCCTGAACATTCATTGGAAGGACTGATGCTGAAGCTGAAACTCCAATACTTTCTCGACTTGATGTGAAAAATTGACTCATTGGAAAAGACCCTGACGCTGAGAAAGATTGAAGTCAGGAGAAGGGGAAGACAGAGGATGAGGTGGTTGGATGGCATCACTGACTTGATGGACATGAGTTTGAGCAAGCTCCAGAAGTTGGTGATGGACAAGGAAGCCTGGCGTGCTGCAGTCCATGGGATTGCAAAGAGTTGGACACGACTGAGGACTGAGCTGGACTGAGGACGGAGTTCTGTAGCATGCCACTAGAGACGTGACTCTGACTCCCCTAGCTGCACTATGTGGGCATGGTTTTGTTATTACCAAAGCACCTAATCGAATTCTCTCTCTAAACTCATAAGAGACTACTCACACCTCAACCTTATACATATAAGAGACCCTGTCAGGACTTCCCCTGACAGTGGATAAGAATCCATCTGCCAATACAGGGCACATTGGTTCAGTCCGTGGTCCAGGAAGATTCCACATGCTGCAGAGCAACTAAGCCCATGTGCCACAGCTGCTGAGCCTGCGTGCTGCAACTAGTTAAGCCCCATGCACCTAGAGCAACAGCAATGAGAAGCCTGGACACTGCAAAAAAGAGTAGCCCCCACTTGCTGCAACTAGAGAAAGCCTGCATGCCAAAATGAAGATCCAGTGCAACCAAAAATAAAATAAATATTAATTAATTTAAAGAGAGAGAGACCCTATCAGAGGCCCTGATACAATTAGGAAGCTACAATTCCTTTGCCCTTCTAATATTGTGTACCACAAAGCTGGGAATGCATGTTCCAAGGCACCGGGTCAGTTGCAGGAGGAGGAGGCAGGGAGACAAGTGAATCCATCTCTCCAATCCCTGGTTCCAAGCAGCTGGCATGCCTAGGGGTGGGGAGCTGGAGGTGGGGGCAGCAACGGACAGCTGGGCTGGAGCTCTGCATGGCCTGTGTGCCCGACGGTCTGGAGGTGGTCCCCAGGACGAAGGTGTTCTGTTCCCACCAGATCCTCAGGGAGTTCCAGGCACCAGGCAGTCAGCCCAGCATTTCTGCCTAATCTGGTTTCTGCTAACTGTGCAGGAGCACATCCTAAGATGTGCATCCGCAGCAAAGGACTCCATGCCCATGACATCAGAGCTTGTGGGTGAGTGAGAGGGGCAGAACTCACCCCAGATTTCAAAACAGGCCTGCAGCTGGCAGCAGTGAGAGCCAATGCATGTGGCCTGGACCCATGACATCCCCTGGAAGAGGCCGCAGCAGAATGGGGGACCCAGAGGCCTGGATTTGAGTCCCTACCCCAACACCTATTAGCTAGGTGTACTGGGGGCTTGTCACTTACCCTCCTGAGTTTAATTTTCTTGGTCTTCAAAAAGGAAACAAAGGAAAAATTGATTCCATAATGACTTGTTCAAACACCCAAGTCCCAAAAGGCACATTTAGTTGTGAGGAACAGGAAGGGTCTTATATGATGTAAATTCAAGGGACCCTAGGGGCCTTTTTTTCTGGACGCATCTCCCTAATTGTTTCTTGATGCCCAAAGTTCTACCCTGATATCTTTCTTCTAGCTCCAGAATCTCTACCCTTTTTAAACGCTTGGGGGATATCTAAATAATAGCAAATCCAATGAGTTACTCCTCAGAGAAACTGATTTCAGAAGGTAGACAGAAGGGGAAATGGGGTAGGAGGAGAGGAAACAAATGTCTGAGGTGACATGTTGAGTACCCCAGGACACACAGCTACCGCTGAAAGGGAGACCCTTCTGGCAATCACTGCTAGATCAGAGATTCAGAACCTCTAAAGGAAACACAGAGGATGGAGACTGGGAACCAGGCCCCGCCCTGCCAGGAGCTAGCTGAGGACTTGACAGGCCTCAGGCTCTATAGAACGAGCAGATCAGGCCAGGACAACCTGAATAGTTCTCGGTGGTGATGCTACCTCCACAGGAAGAAGCCCTCTGAAGTTGGTAATTAGCAAGAACAAGGACAACTGGTGAAACACAAGAAACTGATTGTTTTGAAAGACAAGGCCATTTTCAATGTGTAAAGCTCATCTTCTGTGTGTATTTATACAGAGGAATTCATGTCCATGAGGTGAGGCTTTTTTGTCACTGGAGGAAGCAGAGGTTCTCATCAGAATGGAAACCGGTAATTAACTTTGTGCTCTGTGGATCTGGTGTCCTCCTCTAGTGACTTAGGGGACATGCGAGTGAACAGAAGTGACCTTTAGAACAAGGGTGGAGAGTAGGACACATTATTTTTCTTCTCCTCCCAAGCCCCGAGGAACTAGAGTGACGGGCAGGCGCTGCCCCAGCCACATGTGACCAGGGAACTGAGGTCACTGCATTTTTGCCTTCAGTCCTGGGGAAGCAGGTGGCAAATGGTTTTCTTTTGTGATAATTGCTTTGGGCTCTGCTCAAGGAGCAGCATGAAGAAGTCTCCTGTTCTGTAGGACACGATCCCCTCTGCCCAACAGCTCATCTCAAGTAGCTACACCAGGAGATTGCTCTGGGGATTGAGGTGTCCTTGTGCTAGCTGTGATTCTCTGCGGCAGGTTCTGAAGTCTTCATTGCATTATCTGCAAAAACATGCCAGAGAGCTCTTAAATAAAATTGAGTCAATGAAACAGATCTAAATAGAAAGAGCAAAATGCAAGATATTTTTATTTCTGGTCTTTTCAAGGTATAAATTTAATTTTTTGTTGTTGTTGTTCAAAGGAAATACGTTGATCCTTCCTTATGGCTCTTCACTAGCAAAATGATCCCAGTGATTTAAAAGAGAAATGGAAACTGGTCTCTAATTTGGTGAAAGAGCTGGGAAGAGAGATGTCTCATGGGACAGGAAAGATGGTATCTTCCCTCTTTGGGGGGCCCTCAGCAAAGGGCCAAGCAACACACAGGTTCCCAGCACAGCTGAGTGACATCACTGAGGATGAAGAATGACTCATATTCAAGGACATACAGTTGTAATTATTTCTCCAAAGACTTTCTAAAAGGATTGGAATTTCAAGGCAAAAATCTATGATTCGTTCAGATTCCATTTCCTCCCTCAAAATAGTGATTCAAAACTTTAAAAAATTTTTGTGACTGTATTAAAAGTCCTTTGCTCAAATATATCTTACAGGGAAAACTAGTCTGTCCATAGACAGATGTTAGGCTATCCTGAGAAGCAGGGGAGGGGCCTGGACGCAGCTTTCTGGCCCAAGGCTGTACCATCCCCAGCGTGAACTCCTATTCTCAATCCTCAGTGATGCTAAGGAACCATTCTGGAAACTTCTGTTAACCCACTCCTGCTTCTGCGAGATAATGCTTCTCATGAAAGAAGCTTTTTTCCCTCTCTCTGTTTGAGATCTCGCTAGTGTTTTCATGGGATTCTGTACTAATCTGTCAACAAGCTCTTACCACGTGTGCTGCTGGGCATGCATGGCCCCCAGTGGGGCTCAGTGAGACTTGGCTGGTGGTCAGGCTGAGACAGCCTGATGTGGACACAGGCAGGAAACGGCCCGTCCAGGTGTCAGGGCAGCTGGGGCTACCGGAGGTCAGAGGGTTCAGAGAAGGCTTCAGCCTGGGACACAGAGAAGGCCCATGGAGGTGAGCATCTCCAAGACCAACAGGGAGCGGTGATAAATGCTTACTGCATGACAGAGGCTGTGCCATGAGCTTTCCTCTGTTTTAACCTCACTACTGCTCTCTGAGGTCAGAACTAGCATATTTTGCAGATGAGGAAACTGAGGCTTGGAGCTGTTGGTCAGCTTTTCAGAGCCAGTTTTCAAACCTGGCAGTGTGACCTTGAGCCTGTGCTGTTGGTCACCACACTGGCCTGGGGATGCAGAGCAGGGGAGGGGAGGGCATGGCATCACCCGGGGGAGAAGGCAGAGAGGACTGACCAAGGGCAGCATTTCAGAGCCCCTGCTGTGTGGTGGACCCATTCTCTGAGTGTGCGTGGGCCCAACCCGAGCTCACAGAGAGGCTCTGGGAAACCACAGGCTCTTCAACAGCCTTCAAACCAGGCGGGGCTTGCTAGTTGAGGCAGAGCCGGGATGAGTCGGGTAGAGTTGGCCCGTGTGGTGGTGGTGTGGGCCGAGCAGGCATTCTGGGCAGGAGCCCCAGCCCACCTGCGGGGCCTGCCTTCTCTTGACTCTCCCACTGGGAGAAACCAGACAGACCCCAGGGAGCCTGGATCCCAGAGATGCCCTGGCTATGTCCTGCCTGAGGCAAAAGGGAGCAATCGGGAGAAGTTCCACGCTGCTTCACATGCTCCTGATCCTGACAGCCTCTGTCCTTCTCCCTGGGGCCCAAGATCCTAGGAGTCTCATGTCTGCAGGGAGCCTGACTTTCTTGCTGTGTGCCATGCTTAGACCTGTTTGTTTGTTTGTTTGTTTAGTTGCAGCATGTGGGATCTACTTCCCTGACCAGGGATGGAACTCAGGCCCCCTGCATTGGGAGCGTGGAGTCTTAGCCACTGGACCACCAGGGAAGTCCCCATTGGGCCTTTTTACCCTTTTATTGCAACCCTCTTTGAAGCAATCCTCTTTGAAGCAACCCTATTTGAAGCCCCTCTTCGAAGCCCCTCTTCAGCCTCTTCTTCAGGGGATTTTATTAGCTCTGATGTGGGAAAGAAACTATTAATACATACCAAAGTTTTAATAGCAGATAACTGTCCTAACAGTGTTCTTTTTCCTTTTAAATAAGGGCAATGCCTTAAGCTAAAGGAAGGAGCCCTCAGTTGTGGAACACAGATATTGACCGTCAGCCAATAGCAGGGAGAGATTTGAGTAGGGTGAGAATTTCTGATGCCCCTGAGTCATATAAAATTTCCTGGGTCTCAGCACCAACTTGCAAGTGTAGGAGGGAGTAAACATCTGTTGTCATGCTTTGAGATTTTCCTTCCTTTGCCTGAATCCCAGAAAGTGGGATCCAAAGACTGCATGAGTTTGCAGTGATAGGGAAACTATTGTCCATCACTCATAAGCAGAGTTTGCTAAGGACCTGGGACAAAGAACCTGGACACAAAGAAATGAAATGTGCATCTGAGAGAGGAAGAGACATATACGGGTGAGTGAGGAGAAATGATAGAGGAGGGCCAGGGCCAGGGATGCAAGGACTGAGGGACTATCGTTGCATGCTTGGGCCTTAGATAATGTGCAATTTTCATGGGTGGGAGAAGTTTTCACTGCTATATCCATGGGACAAAAATAACATTAATATTGAAAATAAAGTTTCTTCTGGTTTAACTCAATCAACTCATTGACAATTTAAGAAGCATCGAAAAAGTCTAAGTCCATCTGTACCAAATAGACACTCCCATTCCCCAATGCTGCTCCATTTCACAGTTGAAGAATCTGAGGCATAGAGGGTTTAGTGTATTTTCCCAGGTCTCCCAGTAAGTTAGAAACAGGGCTTGAAGTAGAGGCCTCAGATTTCTAGGTGACTGCCTATTTCGGACATCATCGATGGTGCTGATGGCTTTGCTGGCAGGACTGGCCCCTTCCCCCAAGTCCATGAGCGTGACTGAGTCCTGACCCTCCCCGGGAAATGAGGGGCAGGGCACTGGATTGGTGCTCCACCCCAGCTCCCAGGACAGTGACTGGTGCAGACAGAGCCTGATAGATGTTTGATGTCCACAAGGGATGGTGTGGCATTGTGGGGATGTTTTTATAGGAATGTTGAATCTGCTGTGTTTTAATCTTCATTTTCATGCCTTCCAAAAGTTACATAATTTTTGGAGCATTTTCCCACATCTCTAAAATGAGAATAAAAACTACTTCAGTGTGGGTTGGGAGGAGTCATGCAGTTAGAAGAAGTGCTGTGAACAGCCTCCCCCCTCCAACCTGTCCTGCCCATAGGCTAAGGCATTCTTTCTCCCCAGTCAAGAGCAGCTATGGGAACAACTTGTTCCAGGTGTGAAGTTAAAGCCCATCCTACCTGCTGAGACCGGTTTCAATGCAATCCAGATCTCTGTCCGTGGTCCTGACCGAGGGGTGTGTTCTGGTGGGGTGGGAGTATTGGGTGCTAATCTTGGCCATCTTCTTGCTGTGTCACATTCCGCCCCAAGGTGGCTGCTGAAACATGAACATGAAACAGATACATAGTCAGAACGAGGAAGTAACTGAACACCCAGCTCGTTTGGGAGGGCTGCTCCCCAGACAAGCCTTGGCACATATGTCCTCCTCCATCTCTCTCGCAACTCCTGCCACACTGTGTTTTAGTTGGCTCTCTCTGGGTTCTTGTTCCCATTCAGAAGCACAAAAAAGGTCTTTTACTCCTTTGTATAAGCTGCATGCCAAGAACTGCTCAAAATTAAATACTGATCAAACAAATGAATGAACTTGGTATCCGACGTAAGAAAGCGAAACCCTCATGATTCTCTTCAATGATGCAGTGTCCCTCTTAACTCTGACTTTGTGGTGGCTCAGTGGTAAAGAATCCACCTGCCAATGCAGGAGACACGGGTTCAATCCCTGATGCAGGGAGATTCCCACATACTGTGGGGCAACTGAGCCCGGGTACCACAACTACTGAGCCTGTACTCTAGAGCCCAGGAGCTGCAACCGGGCCCACATGCTGCAAATACTGAAGTCTGCACCCTAGAGCCTGTGCTCTGTGACAGGAGCAGCCACTGCAATGAGAAACTTCGTTGCCTCACAGCAGTGAAGATCCAGCAGAGACAAAAATAAATAAACAACTTTTTAAAAAGTAAACAAAAAAAGTCTGGCTTTGTCATTTGCCTATGTTTATCTTAATAATTTTGCACATTTTATAGCTCCCTCAAATCTTGTTTTAAAACAAAGCATAAAAAGCCTAAATACTTGACATTTATAAAAACCTTTACAACAAGATGTTCAACCCAATACACACTTCATCTCATTTAATCCTCAAAATAACTTCATCAGACACATACAATTTCTGTTTCTATTTAAAGATGACTAAATTGAGATCCCAGTGCTAGAAATCTGACCATGAATACTCTCCCTTCAAACAAACAGTGGAAGGTGCTCCTCTGATTGATGAGAAAAAAAACTGAAGTGAGTGCACAGCTAGCATGAGGGAAACAGAGACAGATCAGTTGCATGATTTCTGATCAAAATTCTGCAGGAGGAAAATAAATTGCTGAAGATAGTTTCTTTGAGGCAGATGAGCACAAGCTCTCTTGAGCAGCCGCGTGGCTTAAGTGTGTCAGAAGTCAGTTGAGACCACTCCAGAGAAAAATGGTGATTTCCAGAAATAGCCCAGTGGCTCACTCCAGAACTAAATTAATTTCATATCCAAAGGAAGGTCAGTGCAGGGAGCCCAGAGCACTGCACCAAAGTACTCAACAGAGATGTGGTCAGTGCTCATCACAAGTTACTCAGGGAGGGGAAGCTACTGGCTTAGATAGTCCTGGTTCATCTCTGAGGTTTGATAGCTTAAGTCCATGATTTAATTAAAATATTATCATTTTCTCAATAGATACAAAATGTTTTTTTTTTATTTTGATTTTTTTTTATTTTTGAAAACTGTGTTCATTTATGTAACTTAGTTGCTGGCTAACCACAGGAGATACAAAGAAATATAAAACAAAGACAGTTCTCAAGGATCTAAAAGTGGGGCGGATGACAGATACCAAAGAGTCCTGGTTGTATCAGGAGCTTGGATTCTACTCTAAGCCCAGCAGGGATGTGGTCGGATGTGTCAAGGTTATTCTGGCTGCAGCGGGGAGGATATATTCAGGGAACACGAGCAGCTAAGTGCTGCAGTATATCAGGGGAGAGACCATAGTTGCCTGAACTAGGTTTGTGGTAGTGAATCAAATATAATAAATTTAAAAACTGAATGGATAGGAGCACGGGGCCATGGTAATTGATCTAGGATAAATGAGGGAGTCATGCTGCCACGACTGCGAGGGAGTGGGGTTGGTGGTGCTGCCCACTGGGGCGGGGACTGGGGAAGGAGGAGGGCAGAGGAAGAGAACGTTCCCGTTTGAGATATCTGCAGGTACTGTGAAGCCAACATCTGAAACAAGAATCCCCCATTAAAGAAATACGTCTATAATTTGAAATCCTCCGTTCCGTGAGTTTTGAGCTGAGCCCTGGCTGTACGCAGTTATGTGCCAGGCAACACACTAAGAGCTAGGGTTTTGTTAGCAAACAATATGCAGCTTTGTCCTCAGGGAGCTTACAGTGGGATTTAGAGAACCTCTTAAAGAACTCTGGGACTCTGTCAAAAACCTATCAAAATTGCTCTTTGTACATTTCCAGGAAAATTGTACCAGACGAAGAAAAATCTCGATGCCCCCAGTCTGGCCCTTTCCCTGAACCACCCTCTCCACCCTGGGCTCAAACCCTGACCCGGATACCAGTGAATGGAGGCAGCACTTCTGGACCCTCACAGACCTGCCCACTGTCGAGAGCTCCTACATGCCAGGCACAGGGTAGGTGCTTGTGTAACACTGTCCTTTAACCCGCCCAGCTGCCTCCCTCTTCCTTCCCTTTTCCAGTGAAGAAACTGAAGAGGGGAGCAGCTTCCCTAATGTTGTTGCTTGCGACCTGAGCCAAGATTAACAAAAATCTGATTCCAGCGCCTGATAGTGTAAAGTCTCTGGGTAGAAAAGAACTGGCATTATTTTTTGGCCTAAGCAGTAGGGCCCCTGCCTGGGGGTCCCATTCTTTAAAGGACCCACTCTGACCACTTTCCAACCACAGCCCATGACCAAGGGGCCATGCCCACCCAGAACCCTGCCCCCTGCCCTAGGCAATGCTCTGGATGCCCTGGACCCCCAAATTCTCTGCCCAGCAGGCTGTGGACTGGCTCTAGAGCCTGCTGGGGCCTCTTCCCAGGCCTGTCTTCCTGAGAAGTGTGTCAGTGTGCATGCCCTTAGACTTCCAGGTGGCTCAGGAGGAGCTGTTTGTGAGGGAGGGTTAAATGGAGCTTGGAGGTGTGGGCAGAATACCCACATGCATGTGTGAAAGTCCCCCCGCCCCGTGATTTGGGGTAAACCCAAAGGGAAAAGAAGGGGGCAAACCACGGATGGAGACCGGAGATCAAATCTCCCCATGCTGCCATGTTCTGAGGCCACTGTGACACGTGTGCAAACCCAGAAGTGCTAGATTGCAAACCCTCCTTGGGCAACCCTTGGCTGATAGAACCCAGAACCAAGGATAGATATTCCCCTCTTTTGTCCCCTCAGGAAGACAATTCAGACCTATATCCTACAGGGCTCTTTGGAGAAGCCCTTGAAGGGTCTAACCAGTTGCCATAGTGGTGATTAGCTTGATAATCTACACTTGGGGTGTTTCCCCCTTTTTTCCTTGTTTTCTCTTCCAAGACTCTTACTTCTCTTCCTTGGAACCACTTTCCCCAAAAAGCTGGCTGCCAGTATGCTCTTACCTAAGATTCTGTGGGTTCTTATGGTGAGAGGAGCGAATTACCTCAACTCAGAATGTTTTTTAGTTATTTAGATATGATAAGTGGCCCTTGACCCAGACCTCTCAAGGGTTAGAAGTAATCTAATTTTCTTTTTTAATTCTGTGTTCTTTATCCAGGAGAACGAGGTTGGGTGGGACAGGGCAAAATGTACATAATTAAAGGAAAATGTTAGTTTAAGATAAATCATAAGATCTTTCCCCCCTAATTGTTTCATAAATGTCATAATGGTTATCTTTTTAAAATTACTTAAAAGAATAAGGGTCAAAACAAGGTCTATATAGTCTGATTACTTGATGTATCTCTTTGGTATTTTAAAATCTAAAGTTTCTATGCATTTCTCTTCTTTCTTTTTATGGAAAAAAACAAAACTGCTTGTACTACTGAATTTCCCACAGTATGGATTTTTGCCAATTCCAATTTTACAATGTTTCCTGTAAATTGGTAACTGTACTCAGGACGTGGTTAAATTTGGGTTCCATATTTTTTTTGCAACAATATTCCTTCAGGTGATTTTAGCAGCCACTGGTGATCATTGATTCATTAGGAGTTGCATATTGGTGATATTCTACCATTCCATCTTCACAAATTAGCTGAAATATTCTTAAAAAAAAAGAAAATTTGACACTATTTGGCTGCTCAGTAGTTTGACTCATACAGGAAAGGCAGGTACATGCATGCTAAGTCACTTCAGTCGTGTCCGACTCTTTGAGACCCAATGGATTGTATAGCCTGCCATGCTCCTCCGTCCATGGGATTCTGTAGGCAAGAACACCATCATGGGTTGCCGTGCCCTCCTCCACGGGATCTTCCTGACCCAGGGATCAAACCCGCATCTCTTAGGTCTCCTTCATAGGCAGGCAGTTTCTTTACCACTAAAGCCACATGGGAAGCTCAGGAAAGACAGGATAAACATTTAATTCTTTTCCATTAATACCAGCTTTTAAGCCATGATAACCCAAGTGATTCCCCAACTGCCCAAGTGCTTTCACATCTCTTGGCCCATAAACTCTAGAACTCATAGATGAGATCATGAAATTAAAACCAGTAACACTGAGGCTCTGTTGAGAATGGAAACCACCATCCTGCCAGGGTTCCCTGAGTGTGGGACACCTGCATATCCATCATTTGTACATCCTCAGGAACCTTAAGAGGTAATAGTGAAGCTGATTGTGGAGGTGAGGAAATGCAGGTCAGGGTCTCTCTGACCCTGAAGTTCGTGTTGTGGTTTGTTTTATAGTATCACACGCATTGCAGGAGATTAGAAGTGCACAAATATAATTTTAATTTTCAAGCGTGGGAAGAAGATACATCCTACCAACTACTAGGGTGACCTTGAAGTGGATCCCAGGTGTGAGAGGTTTGTGATCATCTCCCAAATCCATTTGTGTTTTCCAGGGCTTGACTGGGGAACTTAGGACAATTCTTTTTTTTTTAACAGCATCACTAAATCCAACTTGGTTTCTTCCCACTGACACACTTACTGATTCTTCCAGTGTGCTAAACATTGCACCTGGCCCTGAGGAGCATGAAGATGAAGAAAACAGGTCCCTGTCGTTGAAGACACAAATCTGCATGAGGAAACAGGCATGTAAACAGCAGTGGGAGGAAAGAGAGGTGCTGAAATGGAGACAGAGGTGTGATAGGAAGTGATGCAGATGGCGGGGGACTAATTCTGTCTTGGGACCACTGAGGTCTGAGGAAACTCCTTATGTGAGGAGCAGCCACCGTAATTATTTAACATTATTCAACATCTACCCCGTGTGAACCACTGTGCTATGCACCTTTAAGAATTTGATTGTCTTTTGTGCATAGCTCTAACTCTCTCCACTGTTCCTGGCTTGGACATCTAAGTAGGCAGGAATCTAACAGCTTGTCCAGCTATTCTTGTGTTTTTCTCATTCCTTTATTAACTCCAGAAGACTTAAAGGAGTTAATAAACTTTACTTAAAGTATTTTATCCTCCAAAACACCCATCATGTACTCATGGTAGGTAATAAAAAGTAGGTGGCATAAATGGTGGAAAATCCAGGTGAGTAACTGCAATGATGACAATGATAATTACAACAGTATATTTATTAGCATTTATTCTTTGCCTGGTAGTGTCCTTGATAACTTGTGTTAAACTCATTTGATCATCCTAACACTTCTGTGAATGAGTCATGCTGAGCATTTACATCCTATTTAAGAATGGAGGGGAATTTATGAGGGAGACAGCATGTAAGGCACAAAGGAAGTCAAAACATGTAAAGCCCTATTTTTAAAATTGAAATGTGCTTCTGAAAAAATATCTTGGTCCCCACTTGTGATGACTAACTTCTCATACTAAAAAAATATTGTCTATGTCCTGTCCTCTTTTTAATTCTGGCTTAAACATGAAAACCAGTCCTGGTTCCATGTGTGTCAACTGACACATTGTCATTTTCCAAAACCAGGACGAAGCACACCAATAGAGAGGTGTGAGGCCTCTGTGAACGATCATTGTCCTAGGTACTGACTTCTGTTCAATCAGGGTCTGGCAGGTCTAATCAGTGAGGCAGTAAGTCTGGACACAAGGCCACGCCAAGCAAACGGGAATCCCAATCAGAGGAGAGCCCTGCAGGCATGCTGGACGGGCACACTTGGCCCGGTTTCCGTTTTCTCAAGCTGGGATGGACCATTTTTACCACTTAGGGTCTTTGATCTTCTCAGAAGTAACCTGTCTCGGCTTCTGCCATTTCAAGCCGTCACAACTCAACTTACCTAGCATCACTCTGGGCAAAGTACTCAGCCAATTCTCAGCAAGTGTGAGGTTGGGCAGGCCCATTTTGTCAAATTAAGCTCCAAAGATAAGTTAGTAACTCCCACAAAGTCCTTCTAATTGCCTTTCCCTTCTTTCTTGCTTCATCTGAGAACTTCAGGGTAGAAGGGAAAATCTCTAATGCTGAACCACTGAATCACTCAGACATGTGAGCCGGCCACAGAACAAACACAGTGACCAGAGCAGACGTTAGTACATGAACTCAATGATAAGGGTTTTGTGTTTTCAAGCAATTCCCTGAGTAAAATATATTTTGTTTGAGACAAATGACTTTGGAAAGACAATATAGGTGGTCATGTGTACTGTACTAAGAGAAAGGAGAGCTGGAGTCTCTTTTCAGCTCAGCCTTCAATTTGGGCATGTGACCTAGCACTTTAGTTTCTTCATCTAATAATGGGACATAGACTATGGCACATAGATGAAATCTTCCACAGAAACCGAATTCAAAAAACATTCACTTGTAGTGTTTTATTTAAATGTTTGATAATTTTTATAAAGATAATCAGTGGGATATAAGTTAATTTTGACCAAAATATCCAATTAATAAAGTTAGGTAAGGAACACATATCAACCAATGCTATCTCTATTCATTAGGGGTTTTAAAATATTTAAATATACATTTTAAAAACCCTTAAAATGCAGGTAGAATACCTTTGGGAACCCTGTGGAACAGAGTTACAAACCAAGACCCTGTAGATTATTAAAGGGCCTCCTGTTTCAGAATTTTCATGATGGGACAAAACCCTACAGTGCAAATACCATACCTGATAGTTCTCTCCTATTTGCTATGAATGTGATCCTATATGGAGGGGATTCAAAAACAGGAAGGGGAAGCAACTATGTATAATGTCAATATTCTCTGGACATGGCACAAGTATAAACAACTTACATATCAGAACTTAATGTGAGAAGGTGAAAATTATATTAATAGGCAAAGATTTTAATAACAAAATACTAGCAAACCAAATCTAGTAATACATAAAAAGTATCTTATACCATGGTCAAGTGATACTTATTCCAGGCATGCAAAGTTGGCTTATCATCCAAAATTAATCAGCCTGGTATACCATATTGGGCTTCCAGGGTAGCTCAGCTGGTAAAGAATCCACCTGCAACGCAGGAGACCTGGGTTCAATCCCTGGGTCGGGAAGTTCCCCTGGAGAAGGGACAGGCTACCCACGCCAGTATTCTTGCCTGGAGAGTCCGCATGGACAGAGGAGCCTGGTGGGCCACAGTCACGGGGTCGCACAGAGCTGGCTGCAGCTGAGCACACGTAGCACAGCACACGCACGAACAGGTTAGGGTGAAAGCACGTTCACCTCAGCAGGCTCAAGGAAAGCGCTTCACAAAGTCCAACGTACCTTCATGCTGAAACTATCAATAAACTAGAAGGAAATGTCCTCAACCTGATTGAGGGCATCTACAAGCAACTCATTTCCAACAATGGTGCCAAGACAACTCAATGAGGGAAAGAATAAATGGTATTTTAATCAAATGTTGCTGCTATGTAAAACAATACATACCATTCGTAAAAATTAATTCAAAATAGGTCATAGACTTAAATATAAGGGCTAAAACTATAAAGTTTCTAGAGGAAGACATAGGAGTAAATCTTCATGACCTTAGGTTAGACAGTGGTTCCCTAGCTTTGACATCAAAAGTACAATGGACTAAAAAAAAAAGATTGGGCTTCATAAAAAATAAATAAATAAATAAAACCTTTGTGCATCAAATGACACCATCAAGAAGTAAAAAGGCAACCCACAGAATGGAAAAAATAATTTAAAATCATATATTGGTAATGGCCTTGTACCCAAAATATGTAAAGAACTATTACAATTCAATAATAAAAAGATAAGTAACTCAATTAAATAATGGGCGAAGGACTTGAATACATATTTCTCTAAGGAGATACACAAATGTTCAACAAGCACATGAAGAAATGCTTAATATATTTAGTTACAGAGAAATTTAACTCAAAATCATGATGTCATTTCACACTGCCTAAAAAGGCTATAATTAAGAAATAAACAGACAATAACAAGTGTTGGTAAGGATGTGGAAAAGCTGGAATCTTCACACACTGCTGATAGGAATGTAAATGGTGTAGCCACTTTGGAAAACAACTGGGCAGTTCCTCAAAATGCTACAAATAGTCACCATAAGGCCCAGGAATTCCACTCATAGGCAGATACCTAATGAAAATATATGTCCACACAACTTGTATTTCAATGTTCATAGAAGCATTATTCATAATAGTCCCCCAGTGGAAACAAACTCAATGTCCATCAACTGATAGCTAGATAAACAAAATACGGTGCATCTACATAGTATTATTCAGGTGGGATTTCATTTGGCAATTAAAAAGGATAAAATATTGATACCTGCTACAACATGGATGAACCTTGAAAACATTATACTAAGTAACCAAGCCAGACACAAAATGCCACATATTGTATAATTCAATTTGTATGAAATGTCCACAATAGGCAAACCCATAGAGACAGAAAATAGATTAGTGGCTGCCAGGGACAAGGATGGGAGGAGAGTTAGAAAAGTAAATGTCTGATAATGGGTGCAGGATTTCCTTTTGGAGTGTTCAAAAGTGTTAAACTGCAACCTGCAGAGGGTGGAGTTCTCCCGCTTCTGAACTCTATGCATTTCTATAACCCAAGCAAAGGGCAGCTTGCACATATCAGCTGTAGATTTTCAATTCCTGACTGAGGAAAAAACCTAACAATGTTCCCCAAACAGGAAGAGATTTAGGGTGAAAGAGAATGCACTGAAATTGTAACAATGTTATCAATTCTATTACTTAACCACCAAACAGAGGCTTGCCACATGCCTGGAAAGTGTCTTGGGCTTTTGCAGAGATGATTCAAAATTCATGGGACTCTGGTTTCCTGAGCTTTCAGTTCAGTTCAGTTCAATCGCTCAGTTGTGTCAAACTCTTTGCGACCCAATGAATCCCAGCACGCCAGGCCTCCCTGTCCATCACCAACTCCCGGAGTTTACTCAAACCCATGTCCATCGAGTCGGTGATGATATCCAGCCATCTCATCCTCTGTTGTCCCCTTCTCCTCCTGCCCCCAATCCCTCCCAGCATCAGGGTCTCTTCCAATGAGTCAACTCTTTGCATGAGGCCAAAGTACTGGAGTTTCAGCTTTAAGTGTACTCAGTTTCTAAATGACTACTTTGCAATAAGATTCAGCTGCTCAGGCTGAGATTCCAAGAAGATGAAACTACTTTCTAGATGTTGCTAGAGCTGGTGAACCCAGATCTCTGTAGCCAGCCTTATAGATGCTCGCTGCAGAATTATGTCTGTTCCTCACCACACACACACACACACACACACACACACACACACACACTTACTCACAGTCATCAAGGCCAGGCAAAGGACCTCCCTTCTTTCCCCAAGGACCCATTTCCAAGACTAGCTGTAGGCATAGGAAATAAAGTATGTATTTCCTCTTAATTAACTTTTGGGATATGGTTATAATAGTACACTGTCATTATAGTAAATTATAAAATGGTTGTATCCAACTTTGAGCACTTGCCATACCAGGCACTGTGCTGAGAAATTCACTTCAATTGCTTCATTTCTTCTCCTAACAACCCAATGAGGCAGATAGTATAACTCCTGCTACCAATTTGCACATGAAGAACCTTGGGCTCAGAATGGCTAACACCAGTTATTGTTAACAATGGCTATTTAAAGTCACCCAGTGGCAGCACTGGGGAACAAAAGTTTGTTTGGGTTTAACCCCTACACTAGATTATTCAAGATGGAATGTGTGAAATTCCTCATAGAACAAAAGAGGGACTCCTCTGGTGGTCCAGAGGTTGAGACTCCAGGCTTCCAAATCCCTGGTAGGGGAACTAGGATCTGCATGCTGAAGCCAAAAATAAAAAAATAAAACAGGACAAAAGAAGTGCTTTGGGGATGAGGTGAGGTCCAGGGTGCGGGCCATGTGAGAGAGGACGCAGCATATCCAGGGAAGAGTTGATACTAAACTGTCCTGAATGGCACCCTCCCATTGGAGCCTACTAATCACCCAGCTAAGACTCCAGACCTCCCTCTCCCTCACTTTCCTAGATCTACTGTCACCAAGTCCTCTATGTTATCTGTCCCTTCTGTTGCCTTCCATTCTTCCATTCACTAATTCAAAAATAGATTGAGCCCTAACCATGTGCCAGGAGCGTACCAGGCAGTAGGGGTGTGACAGTGAACAATCCAGAAGCAGCTCCTGGCCTCTTGAGTTCTGCTCCCACCTTTGTCCAGGCTCTTGTCCCACTCTCCAGGATTGTCAAAACAAATCCACCCATGCCTCTTGCTGTGGAAGTGCAGAGTCCTAACCACAGGACCACTAGGGAATTCCCACACAGTAGTTCTAATCACGTCATTCAGAAACTTTTAGAGGTGGCTTATTTTCTCCAGCGTGTAGCTTTAGCCTGACAAAGATTTTTTGTAACCTGGATCATATTACCTTAAAAGTGATGCTCCATTTAAACCAAATCACTCACCCTCTCCTTAAGGGTGGCATGAGTTTTCTCATCCCACTTACTAGCATAGAATGTTCACCAAAGCCCACTCTGCACTGGCTTTTATTTCTCAGTCCCCCTTCCAGAGCAGCTGAGGACTGAGTGGCAGGCTCTGGCCAGCAGAATCCCCCGTTGATGAAGTCCCTCTGCCCCACCAAGCCTTGGAACATCAGACATTGCATAGGCAATACACTAAGCTGCTGAGACGTTCTGAATCTATTACTGAATGCAAGTTTATGTGCCAGAAACACAGTGAGACCAAGTAATATCAAAACCAAAATGTTGCAGTTTGGAGCAGAGAAAGGTTTATTGCCGGGCCATGCAAAAAAACAGGTGGCTCATGCCTTAAAAATCCCAAACTCCAGGACTTCCCTGGTGGTCCAGTGGCTAAGACTCTGTGCTCCCAACACAGGATACCTGGGTTCAATCCCTGGCCGGGGAACTAGATCCCACATGCCGCAGCTAAGAATTCACATGCTGCAACAAGAATCAGGTGCAGCCAAATAAATAAATAAATATTAAAAGAAAAAAAAGAATTAAAAAAAAAATCCCAAACTCCCTGAAAGCTTTCAGTAAAGCCTTTTTCTAGGAAAGGTGATGGATGGGTGCAGTGAGTTGTTGTAAACTTCGTGGAGTCACATCCTTTGTTCTAGGGGTCAGGTCACGAGGCTCCTGTAAACCTCCACCAAATCCACCAAACAAACATAGTAAAGCACAGAGAAGCCTGGCGTGCTGCAGTTCACGGAGTCACAAAGAGTCGGACACGAATTAGCAACTGAACAACAAATGTTATTCTCTGTTCTGAAAAGGAAGGGCAAGGTCCCAAGACTCAACTCTCTCCCTCTGATGCCCTGGCCCTGGCTAAGGCGGGGTGGGAAGGCAGGGGGGTAGGAGGGTAGGGTGTGTGTGTGTGTGGGGGGGTGTCTCTGCTGGTGCCCTTCACCCTGCCTAGGAGTGTTCCTCCAACACCCAGTCTTGGTTCCTCCTGCCAGCACCCTCAGGGCCAGGGCCCCAGACCCTGCTCGGCCATCATCACTGGGTGACCCGAACCCAGCCAGCCCCCAGGCTTGTCATTTAACCTGGAGAGAACCATTTGTATGGGATCT
This sequence comes from Muntiacus reevesi, assembly GCF_963930625.1. NCBI lineage: Eukaryota > Metazoa > Chordata > Mammalia > Artiodactyla > Cervidae > Muntiacus > Muntiacus reevesi. The sequence continues at coordinate 97,859,128 of NC_089251.1, forward strand.
ACAGGAATACCCATTCCAGCAAATACTCTTCAAGTCAGTTCCCGGATCCTGACGACCGCCCTTGGTTGAAAAGAGCCCCAGCCACAGAGGTGGACCTGAAGTAACCATGTTTAAGTTCCTTGAAACTTAACCCTCACCTCCGGCCACTTACTAGGGATGGACAACTGATCTATGCTGGACCGAGTTTTGAAACCTGAAGGGAGAGACTGAAGCTGGCTGAAGTTGGTACCTGAATGGCAGTGTCCACATACTCCAGTTGCTGAGGCCTCCACAGACTCGGACCTTTGAAGACCACCTCCGCCGTTAGAAGGCCACCTCTACCATTAGATCGTGGAGGCAGAGATGGAGGAGAGGTTCCCAGGGCGGCGGGGCCGGGGGCTCTGGAACTACAGAGGACACAGCCCTCAGCCTGTCCTGGGACACCCAGTTCCCCCAAGGGCCCCCAGGCTAGAGGATCTGGAGGGTTGTGGGGAGAAGGCTGCCATCCACTTCCCACAGCACCCTCTGCCATGACGGCCACTGTGAGGGCGACCGTTGGCAAGCGAGCAGGCCCTCTAACGGACACGCTCTGGGCCTCACGCTCAAGATCTCGCGATAATTGTCGTGAGCTAACGGCTGCGCTCTGCCCCACCCATCTTATTAATATGTCTCCCTGCTACCGCAGGGCTAGCCGGTGCAGAGCCAATTCATGTCTTTGCGCCCGGTAGTCCCTCTGCCTAGAGAGACCTTTCCCCTCTTGCTCCTCAGTTGAAATTCCTTAGTTTCTACTCCAGTATGGCCTCCCCTGGGGTGAAGGGGTGGCGGTGGTCTGTCATCCCCACCTCTGTACTCTCCGGGCACGATCACTTCTATTTCAGCCCAGAGGGGAGGCCATCTCTGCACCGTGATGTGCGGAGACCGGGGCTGTATTTGTTTAGTTAATTCTCTCTCCCACAGGGCTTAGTCTTGCGATTTGTACTCAGGAGTAAGTAGTCAGTGAGCAGCAGACAGGAGTTAGGTCAGAGCGAAAACCATTTCCCCCCAGCCTCATTGTAACAATTGGAGGATGAGAATGAAAGCTGGACCCATCCCAACCTGGAGGCCACAGGGATTAGGGTTTCAGGTGAACAGGCAGCTAGGCGGTGTGGGGGCGGGGCGGAGGGTGAGCGCCGGCAGCACCTGATCATCGCCATCCCTCTTCCACAACTGCAGGAAACCCTCAGCCTGAGCAGGATCTGGGGGAGCTACTACTCAAGAACCTCTGCAGCTTCCAACTGTTTACCTCCTGGGAACCATGGCGATGGGAAATTGGTCGTCATGGCAACCCCATTATTGACAAGACGCTGCAATCGCGGGCAGATAGTGAATGAGGACAGGAAACGCATTAAGTACAGAAGCATCAAAGGCAAGAGGCACAAGCAGTCCTGGCCAAAGTCCCTGCTAAAGTGACTGAGATCTTGCAGAACTAGTCACCCAAAGAGCATCTAGTGACCCTCTCCTGGCATCCAGCACCCATCGAGGGCCCCATTTACGATGGAACAGAGGCGCCACATCCTCTAATAATTCTTCCACTAGTTCAGTGAAATCCTAACGCGCTTCCCTGACTCAGCAGAATTTCCAAGAATCCGAAACTTGGGCGTACAAGCTTAGAGCTAGTGGCTGTGACTGCGGTCTCCTCCCTTCTCCCAGCCTGACTTTCCAGCGCCCCATCCAGTGATTTCTCACTCAAGTATGTCACCCCATGCCTAGACAACGATATCAGTTGTAAATTTTTATGAATGAAAGTGTGTGCGCGCGCGTGGGTGTGCAGGTTGGTAGGCTGGAGGGCAGGTCCAGAGAGACTGAACTCTCTCGGAGAGAGCCTGAATCCAGGTCCGGAGCTACTGCCCCAGTGTTGGAGGTACCAGGGGAGGTGCCGACCCCAGCTTCGCCCCTCTGGAAGGTTTAGGGAGGCGCGCCCACTATCACGATGTCGGGTTTCCTGATCAGGAGTTGTGCCGGCGGAACTCCTCGCAGGCAGCCCTCCACCGCCGCGGAGACCACAGACCCGGGTTTTCTTTGCTGCTGCCCTCGTCATCCTCGGCCACATCCCGCGTCTAACTAGGGATACCCACTTCAGAATGACAACGTTTAAAGTCTCAGCAACAGCATAAGATAAGGCAGCTGTGAATTGGGGGATTACACGGAGAGGAGAATGAATCGGCCCTTCCTCCGGTCGTCCAGCCCTTGCCCGGGAAGGCTGAAGCGCAATGGGTTGCTGGCCGCGCCCCTTGAGGATTGGGAGTGGGGACGGCGGCTGAGCTGGGGAGAAAAACCTGAGGATGAGGACAGAGAGCCCGTGTGATTATCCGCTTAGGGGATTGCTAAGGATCAGAGGACCCCCCGCCCCCACCCCTTCTTGCTCCTAAACGCTAAGTCCCTTAGGCCGGAGCAGCCAAGATCTCGGGTTATGATTTTATCATTTAAAAAAAAAAAAACAGAAGTGACTGTTCACTCCCCCAGAGAATTTTAATTCTTTGCCTCTTCCTCAGCCCACCTGCCTCCGGATCCTCAAGGCTGAGTAGGGTCCAGCGGAGGCAGTCCCCCGACCCCCGTCCGCGTTCCCCTTGGCTCCTGCTCCCTCCAAGTCGTGGTCACAACTTCCTCAGGAGCCGCGCACACTCGGGGAGACAATCTGGAGCCCGGGGAGAGAGGCGGCCACGAGCCTCTACTAGGACGGACGGCCGTGAAGGAGGGGCGTCCGGGTACCCGGGATCTTGGGGAGGTGTCTTGGAGGTGGTGTCAGGTGGACATCCTTTTGCTGAAGGAGCCCAGGTCCTTTTGCCTCCAGCCTCGACGGCTCAGCCTGACTTGGCCCAGCGCGGCGGCTGCGGGACGTGAGTAGAAGGGGGTGCGATAGATTTAGGAAGCAGGGACGGCTTCTAGTCCTTTGATTGCTGCTGGAAGGATGTGTGTGCCCGGGTGGGAGCAGAGCTGGCCCTTGCTTCTTCCCCTTTCTCCCCTGTTTCAGCACCGGGGGCTGCGGAGAGCGCCGCGCCCACCCGAGGGCCCCGCTACCCTAGTCCCTTGAGCGCATATCTTTAATCCACTTTCATACTGGAGTCTGCGTCCCCCGCGCACCTCCCACGCCCCAAGAATCACCAGCTCAAGAGCCCCTAAATTCCTTACCCCACCAAAGTTTGAGCTCGCCGCGGCGCGCCTGTGCCAGGCGGAGCGTCTCTTCTTCGCTCTGGACAGCAGCTCTCGCCTTGCTCGCTCCCACACGCTCCAGCCCCAGGACCCTCTGCTGGCAGCGGAAGGAGCCGCTTGCCTCTCTCTGCGAAAGTCAGGTGAGGCTCTGCAGCCTCAAAGGCGGTCCCGGAAGAGGCCGAAGCCGCTCGATCGCGTCGCGCGGTGCCCTCTGAGGCAAGAGGGGCGAGCCAGGAGCAAGCAAGCAGCAAGGTCCGTCTGTCAAATCTGGACTCGCTCCTAACCGCGAATAGCCTTCTTGGACTCTTTCCTGGTATTTTGTTTTTTGTTTTAAAACTGGTAGCGTAATTCACACTGCATGAGGACACAGCAGAGATCTGGGAGTTTGAAGTTTAAAGGTGGGAATATATCCCATTAAACTCATTTACAATCTTAGGGGGAGAGTTTTAGAAACAAATGTCTCTTGGGGATATGGTGTATTCTCTTTGCAGAGTTTTGGTTTCCTTCTATCACACCAGACAACAGATTCCCTGATCCAAAAATTAAAACCCACCAGTCCAGCTGGTATTCACTGCCCACTATAGAGGCCAAAGGTGCTTAAACTCTTTTTGAAGAAAAAAACTTTTAGCAAAGCCTCCACATTTCTGCAAACTCACTTTCTCCACAGAAGGCATATATCTGACCCACACTTCAAGGATGAAGACCTAATCTCACCTTCCATTCACTCTCCAGTTCTGGATGAACAGGTCCCAGGGGGAGTCCAGCTTTCTTGTCTGGGACAAGAAGCCTCTGGGTTCCAGGTTCCCATAAATTAACCCTTACAGGAAGAAACTCTGAAGGAGCAGATCCCCTCAGGAGTCTGAAAATCAGAGGCTTCTCTGAGGACTTGAAGTACATGGCATTTCCTGAACATTCCTATCAAACTTGTCTATTCATGGAGCAAACTGTCTTCAGAGGGACAAGCTTTCAAGTTCATGCAGATTTGAAGGGAGAGATGAAGTGTATCCTATTCACTGGAGAAGTAATGAATTAGACGTATGTTCACACATTTATCTTACGGAAGGGACACAAAGCCTAGGGAAAAAAACTCCCTTGAAAAGTCAGGCTAAATTGTTCAGATTCAAAGGATTTTGATTATAGGAAAACAAATGAATGGAAATGGTGCATCAATAAAACAAAGGTGAAGCAACAGAAGATGGAGAAGAGAGTTTTTGTTTGGTCATTTGGGCTCCTGGAAGAAACCTGAATTTACCACAAGAGAAAAAAAAAATAATTCATGAGACCATGGTCTCCTTAGCCCACAGAGTCTCCAACATACATCGTTTACCCTGGGCAATTTTTTTTTTTTTTACAGTCCTTATTATTGAGAACTGCTGCATTTCTTCTAATCCCTGTGATTTACCATACAAATAAGAGCTGTTTCCTGTTGGCTTGTCCTCAAGGAAGACAGGAAGCAGGTGGTTATCCTCTGTCACCCAAAAATATTTTAGAGCTTTTAAAGAAACTTGAATTCTGATTTTGGAGAAAGCAGTAGTAGTAGCTATCAGGAGACAAATATTGAGGCATAATATGAAAAATCCATGTGAACTTTGTTTTTGAAATGCAGACCATTTCTAAGATCTGAAGAGGAAAACAAGATCTTACAAAATTGATCATAAGCTGGAGAAGTGCATTGAATCTGATGAAATAAAGTAGACCATCTACTATAGGACTGAGCACATAATTGGGCTATAGGGCATTATATGGGTGTTGATAATTTTTACTGAAGAACTTTTGGCACCTGAAAGATGGAAACAGAGAACTGAGACTGGGAACGAGCAGAAAGAGCCCACAGAAGATGTATCTGTGAATTTTGCCTGGAAAGATGTCTAGCAGCAAGATCTTTGGCTGCCAGGATAGAGGGTCCAGATTTGGCCCAAGACACACCGAGTGGGGTGGCCTCTGGGGATCTGTCCTATTGCTTAAACTTCATCTGAGGTACAAGATGGTGTGTATGGATGGCATCTTTGTCAAGAGGCAGGACACAGTCAGCACCAGGCAATCCCCGACGAGCTAGTGGGATGTCCTCACAGGTCCATGGGATCCAGAGACCCAGCACAGGGATCTTCAGAAACCCAAAGCCTTCTGCCAGAAGAGGAAGACCACAGTGCGAAGGGCCTGATGGAGGAGACACCACTCTTTATTGTGATGGGGCAGGTGAGATTGGGAGAGGGGAAGACTAGGTGAATCCTTTGTTGTTGCAGTCTCGGTCAGGACTGACTAAAGCAATGAGAGAAGGTCTGTGGGGGAAGGGTGGCACTTGGCCGTCGGGAGCTGAGGAAGGCTGGCCCCAGGGAAGGCTAGCGAGACCAGTTCTGTTCACCTGTCATTTCAGTGCCAGAGAAATGAAAGGATAAATACTAGCCATGCCCAGAAGGATTGAGTTAGAACATGAGCCTGGATAAGTGTGGCTTAGGGGACTCCCCAGTGCTATGGAAAAGATCCAGATGCTGGGAAATGTTGAGAGCAGGAAGAGAAGGGGGTGACAGAGGATGAGATGGTTGGATGGTATCACTGACTCAATGGACATGAGTTTGAGCAAACTCCAGGAGATAGTGAAGGACAGGGAGACCTGGTGTGCTGCAGTCCAAGGGGTAGCAGAGAGTCTTGGACACAACTAAGCAACTGAACAACAACAGTGATATTTAGTTTTAATTATTTTAAAATTTAGAAATGGTATAATTATGGTCTATATAGTCTTCTGGGATTTTTTTTTTCCCAACCAATATTAAGATTCAGAGATGTTGTTGCTTGTAGCCATAGGTTTTTCAGTTTTACTCTGTATATGTACAATTTGTTATTTATTCTGTGTGCGTATGATGTACTTTCATTTTAAAAACTGGGAAGAGGAACTAAATTCTTGCTATTCTAATTATGTAAAATCTTCCCAGTCCAAACACTTCAGACATCCTGGGAATCTGATAATTACAGGCTGGTGTTGAAAGGCACATAATTTGTGCCCAAAGGTGGGCAACAAGGCAGCTGCTTCTGTTGGGGGCCATATGGTGTCCGTTATGTTAAAGAACACACAATCTGATAAACAGATAAGCCACACTAGCAGATGAGAAGTAGAAATGCAAACAGATAAGCCCACTTATCAGTAAGGGGAAGGTGTCCTGCCCTGGCAGATGGCCTAGATCCTTGGTGAATGATAAGGCAACTTGTAGGAGTGGCTTTTGGGAAATAAAATACTTACACAGAGGCAGACAAGGTTCACAGGAGAAACAATGATGCATCAGTTTCCCCAGCAAAAATTCTCCTAGTCAGTATAAAATCACTTGGGGAAAAACGCCTGAGGTAGGGAGAGGTAATTGTGTTTAGTTTTTTTTTTTTTTCCCCATTTATTTTTATTAGTTGGAGGCTAATTACAATATTGTAGTGGTTTTTGTCATACATTGACATGAATCAGCCATGGATTTACATGTATTCCCCATCCCGATCCCCCCATCGGGGGGGAGATGGATGAAACTGGAGCCCATTATACAGAGTGAAGTAAGCCAGAAAGATATAGACCAATACAGTATACTAACACATATATATGGAATTTAGAAAGATGGCAACGATAACCCTATATGCAAAACAGGAAAAGAGACACAGATGTGTTTAGTTTTTAAGGCCCACTTTGCCTGCTTCCTTCTCAGACCATGAAGAAGACGACCTCTGTTTCCCTCACCTACCTGGCAGCTGGAAGAATAGAAGGAAAATAAATTAATAAAATGTGGAGCTATGAATTCTACCCACATGTCATTAAGAGCCCAAGGAGGTCCGTGGTGTGGTGGATCTAAGCTACTTTGTCCCGGGAGCCGCCCCCTCCAGGTCAGCCTTGCAGCCAGTGGGCAGGTAGGGGCTGCCGAAAAGGCCTGTGTGGGTGGGCGCCTTCTCACTCTGCACAGATCTCCTGTGTCTGACCACCAGTGCCTGCAATTCCACTCTCAGAATTTCACCCTTTTATTTTAAAACTTTCTTTTAAAAATGCCAGTAAGTCCAGGTGCTAGAATGCGGATAATCGAATAAAAAGTTCTGATAAGATTGAGGAGAGCATTTGATGATGCTGGAGACCAGTGGGGTGGCATGGTGTGGATATCATGGTGGGGGTGGGGGTGCGGGTGCTATCAGAGGGGGCCAGGGCCAGATGACAGACACTGAATACTGAGGGCAAACGCGGCCCCCATTACAACCACGCCTGGTCCTGGCCTGGGAAAATCACTTGAGTTTTCCTCTAAGACTAAAACCTTCCTTTTCCACCCAAACAGAAGGGCAATTACCTTTGTGATTGTAAAAGCTGACAAATGTATCCAGAATGCAAGGCTGCTCGAGTGGATTGCAGCATGAATGCCATCACGGGCGCTCAGTAATAGATGTGAGTCGCCCTAGGGCTCAGTACTGCTCAGGACCACATTCTCATCAGGGCCTGGGGGAAACACGTGGATGTGTCCTGTACATTTCAGTATAGATTGAGTGTATGGCTAACATGCTTTCAGAAAATATGGCAAATAAGGGGTGTAAATCCTGATCCAAAAAATGCTTGAGAGCTTTCAGTGATGGGCTGAAAATACAGACCAAGAAAAAAAAAGTAACAGGAACAAGGATAATGTTCTGCATCAGGGTCCTAAAAAATCAGCCGTCCCAGTACAGACCTCATTTATTACAATGCGAAGCGTCAGGAGGATGTGTTTCTACAGAATTAGCAAAAGTTAAGGTGAATGCTGACTTAATAGAGAAGTAGATCACTAGAAAAGATGTGAGGCTTGCTTAGAGCTGCTCATGTAAACCTACCTGGATTATTTTCAGTTTGGTTACCACATTTTAAAAAAGTGTTCCACAACCGAACTTCCCTGGTGGTACAGTGGTCAAGAATCCGCCTGCCAGTGCAGGGAACATAGGTTCTATCCCTGGTCTGGGAGGATCCCACATGCCCCGCAGAGCAACTAAGCCCATGCACCGCAAGTACAGAGCCTGTGCTCTAGACCCCAGGAACGGCAACTATTGAGTCTATGCGGCAACTGCTGAAGCCCACGAGCCTGTGCTCTGCAACAAGAGCAGCCACTGCCGTGAGAAGCCTGTGCATCACGACCAAGGGTGGCCGCTGCTCGCACAACTAGAGAAAGCCCGGGGGGCAAAAGCAGTGGCACAGCCAAAAAGATAAGTATTGCCCAATCGTACTACAGTAAACTTTAAAAATCCATTTAATAAATCAATTCTACATTTTGTTGTGTCCTAGTTTTTCTTCACATACACATGTTCTCTTTCATAGTCATAGTAATGTGTAAATACAATTTCGTTATTCTGCTTTTAATTACCTTGAGGAATAGCCTAGCTTGCTATTTAGTTTCCAATGCTTTTCTGGTCATGGCCAAATTGTTTATCACTGGCCAGGATCATGGCCAAATGAATTACATAATCAATAGAATGATTTACACACTTACTGATCTTTTTATGTACATTTAAATTATTTCCCATTTTTCAGTCTTTTAAATAATGGCCATAGCACATGCATAGAGTCTTTTCCTATTTTTGGTAGTGATTTCCTTAGGTTATGTTCGCAGAAATAGGATTACTCCAGAGATGTAAATATCTGAATCCAAGAAAAGTTTTAGCAATTTCTATTGCTATCAATCATTTACCAGTTTCACCATTTTTTCACCCATATTCTAGTTTTCAAATTTCATGCAGAAACTGTACCCTATTACAATTTTAATTTGCATCACAGTAAGATGTAGTAAAGTTGAACATTTTCTCATGTCTATTTATTACTTGTGTTTCCTCTTGGTGAATTATCTATTCGTGTACTTGGCCCATTTACATTAAAGTTGATGCTTTTCCTTTCAGTTTTTATGAGCTTTTTGTGCCATACTGAGAGAAACTTCTCTCTGCTTTATTTGATGAAAATATTTCTCACGTTGGCTTGCCTTTGAGTTATAATATTTATTTTATAGACTTACAAAACATTTCCCACTGAGATTCATTCAATTCACTGAAATCCTAGAATGCATAATTCCACTATATATATGTTGCCTACTCCTTTTTTTAATGGTTTTACATGTTTTTATACTTAATATTAACATTTTAATACCACTGGACTTGTTCTGACATATAGCCAAGAAAGAATTTTACTTAAAATCTTTGAAACTTAGAAAATTAATGTGGAACTCAGGTTCTTCATCTATTAAAAAAATTTAAAAGCCACCTACTTCTCTCATTCCAAGATCCTTTAATAGACTATTGAGTGGACAAATACATGATTGTCGAGGATACCCCCACCTCGATTCAACCATGCTATATCAGTTACCAGTTCATTAGCTCTCAGCTCCCCAGTATCACCTGCTTCCCAGGGTAATATTAGGCATTTGCTTTGTGCAGAATGCGATGTTAAGCTGACTCCGTAGAGGAGGCAGAAAGAGACTCTTCTGCCTCTTCTGGCCGCTGCACCACTGGGCAGCAGAGAGGGCGTGAGAATGACCAGCGGTCTCTGCCCTTCCCCGCCCCCACTCCCAGTCATGCCTAAGCCACACGGCTCCTCGATGATGTCTCAGCCACAGTCCTCCCTGTGGTTGCATGGACACCTTGCGCCACCGCCCATCCTGCCCGTACCGGTGCTCCAACTCCGTCTGCGTCCCTGTGCCCTCACCCCCAGCCTTGTCTCCTGGGACTTTCGGTGCCGCAGCCCTCTGACACAAGCATCAGAGCTCTAGGTCTGCTCTTCACACCAGTGTCCTCACTTTCTTTGCACACCTGTGTGGCTTACCCCATCTGCATTCTGCAAGTTGCTTCCTGCTGGTCCAACAACTGCAGATCAGCTCAGGCCTATGCAAACCAGTGACTTTCTCTGCCACCCACTGGCCTGCGATTATGCCAGATCCAACAAGGTCTAAATTCTAGCCTTGGGGAGGAGCGGTTCCATTCCAAATTTGTCTTTTCTTGGTTGCTCCCCTTCTGCCCTGGGGTGTCATGTAGATTCTCTCACATCTCATGGTTACTCTTTTATCATAGTTTAATGATTTTTATAGTAATCTCCTCTTGTTTAAATTGTGTGGTTTCTGTCTCTTGATTAGATCCAAACAGATATAGGAATATCTTTTATATTTTTATCTAGAGAAGAGGATCAGAAAATTTTTCTTAAATACTAACTGGATAGTAAGTATTCTAGGCTTTCAGGCTAGTTGGTCTCTGTCACAAAATCCAACACTCATTCATATTAAAAAACAAAATAAAACTCCAAGACCAAAACTCTCAGAAAATTAGGAATAAGAGGAAACTTCCTCAAGTTGATAAAAGTCATCTTAGGAAAGCTTACAGTTAGAACTTAGAAAAGCTTACAGTTAAAATTACACTTAAATTTGAAGAGATCAGGAACAAAGCAAGGGTATTCACTTTCAGTCCGTCTATTAGTGTTTGCATTGAAAGTCCTAGCCAGTACAATACTGAAAAAAAGAATGAACAAGTGACATAAAGATGAGAAGAATGTAACTGTCATTACTCAAAGAGAACATGATTGTGTATGCAGAAAATCCAATTTAATTTACAAAAATATTAGAACTAATAAGTAAATTTAATAAGATTGCAGGACACAAAATTAATGTACAAAACTCAATTGTACTTCTATATAATCTAGCAAAAAACAATAGAAGTGAAAATTTTTAAAGTATTATTTACAAATGCACCATAGACATAATTCTTAATTCTATGTTAAGACTTATAAAACATTGCTAAGAAAAAGTAAAGCTCTAAATAAATGTAAATATATACCACATCAAGGCATATGTTTATGAAATCTCAATAATTTAAAGATTTGCCCCCACATTAATCTATAGATTTCATGCAGTCTCAATCAAAGCCCGTGTGTGTGTGTGTGTGTGTGTGTGTGTGCGCGCGCGAGCGCACGCGCGCGCATGTATACAACTGAGTTTTTGATAAAAGGTGTCAAGGCAATTCAGTGTGGAAAAGAATTCATTATTAAGAAATGTAGTGAAAACATCAGGATGTGTATGAATAAAACAAATTTCAATTCCTATTTCACTCTACACAGGAAACTTAATTTGAGATGGATTATAGACAGACCTACATATGAAAGCTGCAATCAAATGCATAGAAACAAAAAAACAGAATATTTTCATGATTGTGCAGTAGGCAAAAATTTTTTAGACAAGACCAAAAGTTACTAACCATAAAAAAAAACACCAATAAATTATACTTTACCAAAAAGTTTCTTCTAATTAAGAGATACCATCAAGAAAATGAAAGGGATAGTCTACAAAATTAATTGTATGCGCTCTTCAGTAACATATAGACTAACAGATGGGCAGATAGACAAGTAGACTGAGGGATTGTTTTGGATTAAAGAAGACCAACAATAAATGATAACTAAAGGCAACATGATTTTGGTTTGGATCCTTGATTCCAGCAATTTTGCTGTCAAGGATGTCATGAGACAACCAATGAATTTTGAACAAGACTGTAGTTTAATAATAATTGTGTTAATAATACTTGTGTGTCACTGTTAATTTACTGATTTTGATAATTGTACTGTGGTTAAGTAACAGGATGTTTTTGTATTTAGAAAACACTGAAGTATGAAATAAAGAAGTAACATCTCTGTTACTTAGTGTCAAATGGTTCAGAAAAAAGAATTAGCATGTGTGGGTGTGTGAGAGAGAAAAAGTTGACATGGTGATTGATAAAATAATATTTATGGGTCCCAGGTGAAGGGTATATGGAAATTTTTTGGACTGTTTTTGCAACTTTTCTGTAAGTCTTAAATTATTTCATAATAAATATTTAAAAAGAAAATGTATAGACATAAAATATTCATAATACATATATCTGACAAAGGAGCTGTTTCCAAAATATATAAAATTTATATAAGCCAATAATAAAGAGACAACCCAGTTAGAAAATGGGAAAAGTATTTGAACAGACATTTCACCGAAGAATATATAGGGATGACAAATATACAAATGAAAAGTACTCTGTCATTAGTAATCACATTACAAATTGGAAATGTAAATTAAAACCACAGTGAAATACTACCACACACTCATTAGAATGACTAATGAAAATGTTAAAGTAAATATGGAGAGAATACAGAGAAACAAGCACACAGTTGGTGGGAATGTACAACAATGCATTTGTACTTTGGAAAACAACTTGACACTTTTTTATGATGTTAAAAGTACACCAACCTCATGATCCCGCATTTCCACTCTTAGATATCTTTTTCTCAAGAGAAATGAAAACATACATCATCAAAATGGTTTGTACACAAATGTTCGTAGCAACTTTGTTAATAACAGGCCCAAACTGGAAATAAACCAAATGTCCATCCATACATGAAGGGATAAGCAGAGTGATTTACTCAAACGTGGACCATTACTCAGGTCTATCTTACTTGATATGACGAGGTGGCCCCCACGGAATGGAGGTGTTTGAGAGCTGCTGATGAAGGGAACACAAGTTTTGCTTTGTCCCCCTTAGAGTTATGACACAAGGTAACAAGAAGTCACAGGCACCTAGAATTTCAACCCCTTGAGTGGAGGCTGAGCTGATGAAGTAAAGGTTTCCAGGGGAAGTGATTCAGAACCTCTGGGATGACTTCATGCAGTTTATTATTCACAAGATCAGAGTGACATTTAAATCATCCAGATGTACCCTGCTTATCTGTGAGTGGACACAGCACACATCGGCAGTGCCACAGAGCAATAAATAACACATTTTAGAGGAAACAAGGGTATTTTACATTTCCATTTGACTCTGAAATGTGGTTTTTGAATGTGCCTTCTCTATTGAATTCCAATTTCTCACTAAGTAGCTGTATAAAGGAATTTATCTTTTTTCTTCTGCCTCTCCCCTGCCTCCTTCCTTTCATTATTTTTCAGTCTTTCTTCTTCCTCTCCCTCCTCTTCACTTCTCTTCTCTGTTCCACCTCCTCCCTACTCTGGCTTGCACCTACCGTTTGGGGTGCGGGTACAACCACCATTTTCTCCTGCCAGGTGTGAATTCAAATCCTCTGTGTGTTGCATGCTCCCATGGTTACCATGAATGCTTGTTTTGGTTGTGAAGGAGAATGAGGAGGCAGATTGTAGGAAGCAAATCTGGGAAGTCTTGAGGGAATTTTGGATGCAGGAGTCTCCTCCCATCTGACCCCATTCCTCAAACCTGCCCATTGTACAGATAAGAAAACTGAGGCCCATTGTGGGGAGTAACTAGCTCGTTTGGTTTTTTTTTTTTTTAATCAAGGAGTGCTACTTGCACACTTGGCTTTTTTTTCTCTCTCTCTCTTTTTTTGTGTGGCTGCACTGTGTGGTATGAGGGATCTTGTTCCTCCAAGAGGGACTGAACCCATGCTCCCTGCAGCGGAAGCATAGAACCCTAACCACCAGACCACCAGCGAATTCCCTAGTTCTAATTTAAATGTAGTTCTGCTACTCACCAAGGACCACCTTCTGTGATCAGGCTCTGGCTCTCTTTCTAGCCTGATGATCTGCCCCAAAGTTCCCCTGTTATGCCTTCAGCCTATTAAGAAGCAAGCTCAGGATTTTGCAGATCAAGCAAACTGAGGGTCTTGTGCTTTGGGAGAGAGAAAGCTTGCCCTTTCCTTAGAAGTTACTTCATAACAATCCCGGGCAGTGCTTGTTACGTGGAGAGAGAAGCTGAGAAAATATGCGCCCTGTTGGTAATCACGGTTACCACCTTCAGGGCACTTACACGAGCAAAACACTGCAAAACACTTGTAAGTCAATTCATTTACTTTTCTAATAATGACAGGGGAAACTGAGGCACAGGAGAAGTGGCCACCACCACAGAGCTAGGCTGGCACCAGTGGTGGGCTCTTAAGCACACACTTAAGTTGGGTCTCTGTTACACCAGAAAGCTGGGCCCCCAGGTCCTTCTGGGGACTCAAGATCCTCCCACCAGATACCTGGCAGAGGGGTGTGTGAAACAACCAGGTTTCTTGCTCTCTCTGTGACATCCTCATTCACCCCTCTCCCCTGCAGAATCACTGGGAAGTTTAACGGCGGGGGAAGGTTGTCTACAGTCAACAGAAATTGATGAGGTCAGACGAGGAATTCAGGCAGGGCTTTATTGGAACTCATGCTGCACGAGGAAATGAATACCAGAAGCAGGTGCCCTTGCTCGCTCCTGCCTTAAAAGGGGTGAGAGTGCGAGGGATCAGTGGGTGGGGCTGGAGGGGTGGCTTAGGTGATCTGCCTGCCCCCTGCGTGGCGCTGTGTGCAGGGAGCATGAGCAGGACCCTGCACACGGAAGCGGCAGTTGGGTTTTGGCATTTTTGTATCTTATTGTTCATAATTTGCCCCAACTGCGCATGCCTGCAATTATTTTCAGTCCCTTATAGTTTGTGGGGGGAGGAGGGGGAGGAGGAGGAGGAGGAGGAGGAGGGGGGGGAGGAGGAGGAGGAGGAGGAGGAGGAGGAGGAGGAGGGGGAGGAGGAGGAGGAGGAGGAGGGGGAGGAGGAGGGGGAGGAGGAGGAGGAGGAGGAGGACCAAAAATGTTCCTTTTTGGTTTAGCTATGCCTAGTGATGGGAAAGTTGGCAAAAAGTGTTCCTGGACCAGACCCATTTTATTCCTGATTGTAGCATCTGGCTCATCTGTAATTGTTACACTAGCCAGAGGATATTGGACATACAATGCAAAATACCACCACGTAGGGATCAAACAGCTGGTTTAACAGGTCGGGTGTGGCCAGGTCATGCTCCATGTGCATCTTTATGGGAGGCCGAATCAGAAAGGACAGGGTGGGCCTTCCTGAAGACTCTGGGTAACACAGAGATCCCTTCCAATCTCCATGCCCTGGGGGCTGCTGGGGAAGCAGCAGTCCGTCCATGCTGGCCACTGCTGAGGCCCAGGGTTAGCTATTTCTCTACAGTATACATATCCCGTGAGGGAATTTTGAAGCGCAGGAGTAAGGCTGCCTAAAGGTCCATCCATTTCACAAATATGTACTGAGCACCCACCATGTGCTTGGCTCACCTTGTCACACTGAAAAAGACCTCCTACCCTTGTGAATTAGCTGGGACAAAGCCTCAAGGTCATGTAAAACACAGCTATTCTCTTCCTGGAACAAAGGTTGACTCTCTTCTGAAGAACTGTTTTGGGAACACCAGGAAGTGGGCTGTGCAGGCTTCCCTGGTGGCTCAGATGGTAAAGAATCTGCCTGCAGTGCAGGAGACCTGGGTTCTATCCCTGGCTCGGGAAGATCCCCTGGAGAAGGAATGGCTACCCACTCCGGTTTTCTTGCCTGGGAAATCCTAGGAGTGTGAAGCTGTCACGGCTAACGCCATGGTAGGCAGCCTAGAGTAGGAGTAGGCCTGGTTTCCCGGGGTAACATAATTATCAGGCCTCCTGGAGCCAGCCAATCAACATATGCCTAGCCAGAAGAAAGGGAATCTATCAAGGGAAAGCTGAAAGCCCCACGTAGGGCCAACAAAAATTACCTTGCAACTGTGTAACCAATCCGCTTACGCCAACTACCCACTGTGTAACCAATCCGATTGCGCCAACTACCTGCTGCTGGTTTTGACCTAATAAATAACCGAGAGAACTGGGGCTCGGGGCCTTTCGTCCTCACACACCCGGTGAGGGCGGGAGGCCCTGGCTCGAGTCAGTAATAAATTCCCCTATTGCGAGTTGCATTGTTTTGAGGAGTCTTCTTTCCCGACCGGGGATTCGGACTACGAGCAGAACAGGAGGAGACTGACAGAGGAGATTGGTGGGCTACCAGTCCACGGGGTTGAAGAGAGTCAGTCACGACTAAGCGACTAATACTTTAACTTTCAGGAAGTGTGCTGAAGCTCAGTACAGTCACTGGGGTCTTGGGGGAGATTCATAGCACTTTGACTCAAAGGGGTGCTTGGTGAGGGCCTCCATCAGCCACTCAATGCCTGGAAGGAGGGAGCTTATTGAGAGACCACAGCGCATGTCTGGAATGACAGAAGGGGTATCTGGGAATTACAGTGCACACAGGAAGGAAACTCACAGAGAAGGATGATGGGATGGTAACTTCTCAGTGGATGATGGCTCTCTGCTGGGGGGGTATGCATAGGCTGCCGGGGGTGAGAACCCTGGGAAAGCCTCCCAGCGCCGGGGAGATTAGGTGAAATGAGGTTGGTGCTGATGCTGAGTGCACGGTTATAATCTGTCCTGCATGGATCTTGGCTGCTTTAAGTGGTGATCTTTCCTCACAAGGTATGGGGGTAGAGGGATTAAGGAGGCCCCTGCCATCTCTCGGTGGGAGTGTTATTGATGCCAGTAGCCATGGTAACGGCTGTAAAACAGCTGAGGTGTAATGATTTCTCACTGTGTGCCTCACCCTCTTCCAAGTCCTCCAGCTATTCATCCCCATGAGAGCCTGCGAGGCAGGCATGATTTTCACTCTAGGTGCCCAGAGGACCTTCTGTAGGGACCGCGACGAGCCTAACAGTCAAGAAGTGAACTGGCTCTGGGTCTTGGAGGCCGAGTTCTCCTTGGCCCTGGTTGGAGGGTGTTTGGGGCTCAGACCTGGGAGGGAGATGTATAACAAGCAGGAGTATTTCCTCTCGGATCACCTGCTCAGGTACTGGTTCCCTACGTGTGATTTACTGAGATCCTGCTCAGAAGCTTGTTTAAAATATAGAATGCTAGTTTCCACCCCAAGCCTTCTGCATTCAACTACCTGGAAGTGGAGCCCAGGATTCTGCATTCTCAACAGGGCAATTTACAGAAATATTAAAGTCTCTAGTAGATGCTGAAGAGATCAAGAAGAGGTGGAAAGAACACAGAGAAGAACTGTTCAAAAAGATCTTAATGAACTGGATTACTATGATGGTGTGGTCAGAGTTAGATATTCTGGAGTGTGAAGTCAAGTGGGCCTTAGGAAGCACTGCTGTTAATAAAGCTAGTGGATGTGATGGGATTCCAGTAGAGCTATTCAAAACCCTAAAGAATGATGCCATCAAGGTGTTGCATTCAATATGTCAGCAAATCTGGAAGACCCAGGAGTGGCCACAGGACTGGAAAAGGTCAATCCTCATCCTAATTCCCAAGAAGGATAGTACTAAAGAATCTTCTAACTTTCAGACACTCATCTCCCATGCTAGTAAGGTCATGCTTAAAATCTTGCATGTTAGGCTTCAGCATTATGTGAACCAAGAACTTCCAGATGCCCAAGCTGGGTTTAGAAAAGGAAGAGGATCTAGAGGGTCTCTAGATCAAATTGCCAACATTCACTGAATCATAAAAAAAAGCAAAGGAATTCCAGAAAAATATCTACCTTTGTTTAATCGACTATGCTAAAGCCTTTGATTGTGTGGATCGTAACACACTGTGGAAAGCTCTTAAAGAGATGGGAATACCAGACCATCTTACCTGTCTCCTGAGAAACCTGTATGCAGGTCAAGAAGCAACAGTTAGAAGCCCGTATGGAACAACTGATTGATTCAAGAATGAGAAAGGAGTAAGACAGGGCTGTCTGCTGTCACCCTGTTTGTTTAACCTACACACTGAGCACATCATGAGAAATGCCAGGCTGGGTGATTATAAGCTGATTGTGAGTTACAAGATTGCTGGGAGAAATATCAACAACCTTAGATATGCAGATGTTACCACTCTAATGGCAGAAAGTGAAGAGGAACTGAAGAGCCTCTTGATGAGGATGAAGAAGGAGAGTGAAAGAACCGGCCTAAAAGTAAATATTAAAACTAAGATCATGGCATCTGACCCCATTACTGCATGGCAAATAGAAGGGGAAAAGGTGAAAGTCGTGACAGATTTCCTGTTCTTGGGCTCTAAAATCACTGTGGATGGTGACTGCAGCCATGAAAATAGAAGATGATTGCTTCTCGCCAGGAAAGCTATGACAAACCTAGACAGTGCATTAAAAAGCAGAGATATTACCCTGCCGACAAAGCAGAGATATTTCTCTGCCATATAGTTGTTATAGAAAACGCCGCGGGAAGAAAGAGCCACCTCTAAGGACCGGTGGTAAAAGGCCTTTATTGGGCGAGCGCTCTCGGGCAGATCTCCCGGGGAGGGGCGGGTGAGCGAGGAGACAAAGGGAGTCTGCGAGGAAGGAGAGGTGGGGAGAGGTTTTATAGCCTGGGCCGGGCGTCCAAGCCAGGTACTTCTATATAAGGAAGAAAGCGCGGGCTACAGCGGCGGTGGGTGTCCACGGGCTCTGTGTCGGTTCCTGAACGGACCAGGCTGCAGGGGGGGTTGGTCCACGGAAGTTTAGCCAGCCTCCAGAACTTGTCTGCGGCACTTTTCCTGGGGCATGCCTCAACATACCCGACCTTTCAATAGTCAAGGCTATGGTCTTCCCAATGGTCACGTACAGTTGTAAGAGCTGGACTGTACAGAAGGCGGAGCACCAAAGAATTGATGCCTTCAAACTGTGGAGCTGGAGAAGACTCCTGAGAGTCCCTTGGACAGCAAGGAGATCAAACCAGTCAATCTTAAGGGAAATCAACCCTGAATATTCATTGTAGGGCTGATGCTGAAGCTCCAGTACTATGGTCATCTGATGTGAACAGTTGACTCATTGGAAAAGTCCCTGATGCTGGGAAAGACTGAGGGTAGGAGGAAAAGAGGGCATCAGAAGATGTGAAGGCTGGATGACATCGCTGATGGAAAGGACATGAACTTGGGCAAATTTTGGGAGATGTTGAGGGCCAGGGAGACCTGGTATGCTGCATCATGAGGGTTGCAAAGACCTCCACGAAAGGGTGACTGAACAACAACCAAGTGGCAAACCTCCACTGTAGGGTGTAAGTCCTACCTTAGACAGTTTCTACTTTGTTCTACAGAAAAGGTTGAAGTATCGGGAAGACTCGCATACAGGAATGTAATTTTGTATTCTTGGCAGGAAGTGAATCATTTATATTCAAATTTCCTCTGGAAGCAAAGGAGCACAAATGGAGATTCCTGATAACCAGAATAGCGGTGGTGCCTCCAAAAACTGTCCCAGAGAGAGGGGTGAAACCTCACGACACTCTTCAGCAGTCAGTGTAAATCCAAACAATGGCAGAGTTTCTCACAAGTGGAAAAGGCCACCTCGAGCAGCCCCAGGCATTCCAGCCTTTGCATTGTAAGCAAAGCTTTTGCTGGGACATTCACTTGCAGGGTTCAGAGAAGGCCTACCTGACTGCAACCTATGATGTGATGATGATGTGTGTGTGTTCAGTCATGTCCGACTCTTTTTTACCTCAGGGACTGTAGCCTGCCAGGCTCCTCTGTCCATGGAATTCTCCAGGCAAGAATACTGGAGTGGGCTACCATTTCCTATTCCAGGGGATCTTCCTGACCCTGGGATCGAACCTGAGTCTCTTTTGTCTCCTACATTTCAGGCAGATTCTTTACCACTGGGCCACCTAGGAAGCAGACACCAGGCTAAATGCCACCTTGCCTGGACACCCAAGGGGATGTTGTGGGGAATGAGCAGAAACCCCAGAAGTACCTAGAATAATTATTCAAAGTGAATACAGATAATTTATAGAGAAAGTAAATAGATCATTGTCCAGGGAGCAGAGGTGTGAGATGTGCCTTGGAAACAGCTCTTGGTAGAACTTCATGTGTTTCTCAGGGTCACAGCCACAGCAAAACAGCAAAGCGGGTGTTTCTCTGCTGGACACAAGGTGTAGGTTAAATAAATTAACAAAGAGAGGAGATGTGAAAATGGAGGAGGAGGGAGAGCATTCTTCAAATAATCTCACAGAGCAATCCCAGAACCGAAAGTCCCTGGACTGCCATCCTGCACACCCGAGCCCTTGGGAAGTAAAGGAAAAAGGCCTTCCAGTAAGGCATTGTCCTCTTCTGGAGGCTGGGGGTTGGAAACAGGGCATAAGCAAGAGTCTGAGGTTGGCCATCTAGCCCCAGAATATTCCTGGAACCCTGAATGGCCCAGTGTGGTCCCTCTTTTGGAAGATGGTGAGCCTACCGTCCCAGAAAACCCACACAGGAGAAGCAGCCCTGGAATGTAGCAGGGTTTGTGTTATTCCTAAGTTAGTTCTGAAGATCATGGTATAGCATCCCTCAGATGGAATCAGTTGTCTCCTCTAGGGTCGTCTGAAGGGCTGCCAAATGGCACCCTTCCCAGGCCCTCACCTACATCTTCTCCAGTCCGGCCAAAGTGGCATGCAGAGAGCAGGCTGTCAGCAAGCGCAGGCTGGAACTCTTGGGCACTGACTGAAGCTCCTGTCCACAAGAAGAATTTCTTCCTCATCAGAGAAGCTTCAGTTCTACTCTTAAGGCCTTTCAACTTATTGACTCGGACCTACCCAGATTATCTAGGATAATCTCTTTTATGGACAACTGGTTATGGAGTTTAATTATACCTACAAAATACCTTCATTTCAACACCTACATATCTATTGGAAGGATTGTTGCTGAAGCTGAAGCTCCAATACTTTGTCCACCTGATGTGAAGAGCTGACTCAAGACCCTGATGTGGAGAAAAATGAGGGCAGGAGGAGAAGGGGACGACAGAGGATGAGATGGTTAGAATAGATAGAATCCATCACAGATTCAGTAGACATGAATTTGAGCAAACTCTGGGAGACAGCAGAAGACAGAGGAGCCTGGTGTGCGATCAATATTCCATGAGGTCCCAAAGAGTCAGACTTGACTTAGTGACTGAACACCACCACCACCACCACCGAGATTAGTGTTTGAATTCCTGGGGACTATAACCTAGCCAAGGTGACACTTATAAAAAGACCACTGATCTCCCTGAGAGTTTACTCAGACTGGAAGTGGGTTTTCTCTCACCTTCACTGTCAAAAGCTAGTTCCACTGAATATACAACTCCTTGTTACAGGTTTTTGTTATTTTCCTTTTTTTACGCACTTTGTTTCTCCAACATCTGGTTTCCATAGCTTTTGTTGAGAAGTCATTAATACTGTGTCATCGTTTCCTGGAATGTAACACACTGTTCTTTGGCCGCTTTCAAGATTTTCTTGTTATCATCATCTTTTTAACTGTTTGTCTGCAATGTGCCTGGAGTGGTTTTCTTTGTATTCATTATGTTTAGGATTATTTAGGCTTCTAGAATCTACTAATGTTTTCCACCACATTTTGGAAGTTATCAGTCATTGTCTCTAAATATGTTTTTTCTCTTCTCCTGTCTCCTCCGATTTCACATATTTTGAAAATGTTTGAAACCATACCACAGGTCTCTGAGGTTCTGTTTACTTTTCTCCAATACCTTTTTGTTTCTGTTCTTTTTGTTGAATTGGGTAATTTTTCTCAATATAGTTTCAAGTTCAATGATTCTTCTGCTTTTTCCTCCTGCTGTTCAGTCCTTTTAGTATGCTTTGTTATAATTTTCAGCTCTAGAATTCGCCCTTTGTATTTTTAAGACCTCCTTTTATCTACTGAGATTCCCTATTCATTTTTTTCATTGATTTTCCTTTAATTCCCTGTACATATTTATGATTATTGCTTTGAAGTTTGTTAAATACAACATCTAGATTCAAAGTTTCTATTGATTCTTTCAGCCATTAGAATGAAACATGTTTTCTTGTGTCTCTGCATGTCTACTATATTTTTTGATTCAAAATCAGACACTGTAGGCAATATATTCTAGCAGTGTTGAAGCCTGTTGTGTTCTTCAAGGGGGGGTTTTGTTTATTTATTTTTGGTCTGCTTTTTTTTTTTTTTCCCTATTCTAGTAATAAGTTAACTTGCTGTACTCAAACTGCAAACTTTTCTCTCCTGTAGTATGAAGCAGCTCACATTTTTATTCTGTTCTTACGGCTTCTCATTGCTGCTTTTTAATTCTGGCACCTTAGGTAGTTCCCTTATGTCTACATATCTTGGTGGCAGATTTTGAAGCTTACTCTTTCCTTGTTTAAATTTTCAACTGCACTGCCAGCCTCAGACTCTGTCCCCTGATGTGGTAATCTCACAGGATTAGATTACTGCTGCCCAAACGTGATTTGCAAATACATTTCAGTTAACAGGCAGCCAACACACAGGCTTTGCTCCATGCAGCTCTATCTCATAAAATTCCTGTTTTCTGCTTTTGTTGGTTGTTGTTTGTTTTAAACAGAGCTCCGAGTTCTCCCTTACACGTGCTTATATAGTTTAGTGATCAGTCAGAAATAACAAGTTAATACTAAGTTTTTATGACTCACTCTAACTGTGGTTTCTTGATCCCAAGATATCGTTAAATTTTCACTTCTTTTCCAGCTCTTTCTTTCCAGTTCTTCCAGCTTACTTCTTTCCAGTTCTTTTGAACTCTTATCTCTGGCACCTGGAACCAGTCAGCCTATAGTTTTCTGTGGCCTTGGCCGTGAAAATTGGGAACTGCCCTTAAGCCAGAGTGTCACCACCTCACAAATCTTACCTCTTCTAGATGCAGTTTTTGGAGAATAAACTCTCTCCATATCCTATATGCTTTTGAAAATTTTTATTGTGGTTTTAAATACCAGTTGAATTTTATTTAATATTTATTTTTATTTATTTGGCTGTGCCAGGTCTTAGCTATCATTGATCTTCAATTCGGGATTCAAGATATTTAGTTGCCACATTTTAACTCTCAGCTATGGGATCTAGTTCCCTGACCTGGGAATGAACCTGGGTCTCCTGCATTAAGAGCGTGGAGTCTGGGCCACTGGTCCACCAGGGAAGTCCCACCTGTTGACTTTTAAAAGTATTTAATCCAGGTCTTAAAATTGTTATTGTGAAAGGATTTGCATTAGCACTTCACATTGCCACGTTTCTGGAAGTTCTCCAAATAGTTTTAATTTGTAGTTCTCTTAACATGAGTGAAGTTAAACATCTTTTCAAGCTTTTATGTTTATTCTTTTTTGTTGTTGTTGTTTATTCTTATATAATTTTTTATGTCCTTTGCCTATTTTCTGCCATGTTTTTGGTCATTTTTTCCTTCAATTTTTAAGAGTTCTCTATATTTTAGGGACATCAGCCCTTTGTAATACACTAAATTTCCATTTATATTTGGGTCTGTTTCTAGACACTATTTTATTCCATTGGTCTCCTTGTCTTGTGTTAGCACAAACCAGTTTTAAGCTTGAAGATGTTATCATGTTTCATGTGTTATCACAAGTCCCTCTCATTTTTTTTTTTTTTAGCATTTTCAAGTTACTGTCACATATTTATTTTTCTATATAACTGTACTACCAACTTCTCAAGTCTTATAAAACATTTGGTATTAGTTTTATTGGGACTATGATACATTAAAAAATGAACTCAGGGAGAACTAATATTTTCATGATGCTGAGCCATTTTATCTAAAAACAAGGGCTGTTTATTAAGTCTAATTTTGTGTCTTTCAGGAGTGTTTTAAAGTTTTTCTCATATTGTTTTTGCAAATTTATTGTTAAGTTTATTCAAGTTACAGTAGATCCTCATTATTGATGGATTTCCGTATCTGTGATTCACCTGGTCACTAAAACATCTTTGTAACTCCAAAATCAATACTCAAAGTATTTTGTAGAACATGCATATGCTCAGAGTAGTGGTGAAAACTTAAGTCATCTTTCTGCCTCTCGTTTCAGCTCTCATATGGTAAAAAGATGTCCTTTTCGTGGCATAAGTAATGCCACATTTTTTCACATTTTTGTTTGCTGCTGGAGACTTCACTGTTTAAAATGAAGTACAGCTGAAGTGTTGTCTAGTGTTCCTAAGTGCAAGATGGCTATGATGTACCTTACAAAGAAAATACATATCTACTTCCTTCAGATATGAGTTTTAGCACTGTTGGCCATGAATTCTATGTTAACAAATCAACAATACATATTAAAAAAATGTGTCTTTAAACAGAAAAACACATAAAAGGAGGTTAGATGTTGATCAGTTGGTGGAAATGATGTGACCAGAGGCTCACAGGAACCTAACCCCTAAGAACCATAATTCAGTATATGCTAAATTTAGTTTTAGAGGTAACTTTATAGAACCTAAATGCCATTTAAAATATGAGATTTATGGGAATTGACTATATTTAATTTTCTTAGTTGCTGTTGTAAATGAGGTTTCCCCTATCAATATATCTTCTAATTGATCATTACTTGTGTGTATGAAAACTGTATTGATTTTCATAGTTTGATTTTCATACAGAAACTGTATGATTTCTGTATATTAAATTTCTATCCTGCCCCCTCACTGAATTTTTTTTTGTATTAATTAGTATCAATATTATCACTTATTCTCTCAGGTTTTTCAGGTATATTCTCTTTTCATGTGAAAATATAATTTTCTTTTTCAATTCTATTCTCCTAAATAATTTTCTCATCTAATTGTGTTGGTTACAACTCCTCTCCCTTTTTATAAGGATGGTTTTTCATCTATGTTGAATTGCTCTGAGTTTAGTAATGGACTAAGGATTGCACAGACTCTCAGAGTTGAAAGGAACTTAGAAGTAATGTTGGGGATTCTGTTATTTGATGCATGAATCTTTTTTTACATCACTCAGGTGGTCATCTGGTCTCTTCTTGAACCATCTGTTCCCCTTCTTCTGATAAGAGCTTGTCACCCTATACTCATTCCACATAGCTCTGTGTGGCTATCAATCACTCCATCCTGATGCCTCTGCTCCTGGCTTTTAATCCAGGCTAATTATAAAGTGTAGCTATAAAATCTGTATATATAGTTATTATTTTTTAACAGATCTAATCTTTTTTTATTATTTCTTCTGTCATATGCTAGAAGTGCAGATTTATTCAGTGAAAATCAAATACACAAGTTACTTGAGGCAATGCATACAGATGCACATGTAAGGATGGCTGGTGATGCATCTCCTGCCTTTTCTGAAGCCTGGAAACTGTTTCTAGACAGTATATCAGGCACTCACAGGGCTCACTTTGTTTCCCAGAGATCAATGCTTCTGTCCAATGTTTTGGAAACTGTTAACATACATTTTATCAGGTGGTTTAGTAGTTTCAGGTGGGGGAAGTGGATATGGGTAGAAATCTAATTTCTGTTATTCCACATTGGCTGGAAGTAGAAATACATCAATAATTGCAGTTTTCCCAGCCCAAAGAACTGTGCATTATCACTGAGGGACAACATGTTGAATATATCACTTAATGGCATTGAGCATATCATACACTGTAATGTAATATCAAAATACTATTATGAATATTTGTACTATAGTTCATCTTTGCATCCCCATGGATCTGGAGAGAGGCAGAATAGTATAATGGTCTCTCTGCAGCCTGGCACACAGTCAGCACTCAACTGTTTACTGAATAATTGAATGGATACATGCAGGCTTACATGAAAGCACACACGCATGAAAGAATCACTACGACCAAGTGAATGACTTCCTTCCTACCCCATCAGTCCTCAGCTGTGCAGACCAAACCCAGCTGACTGCTCCAGTATCCTCCTGCTGGGGTTCTGGGTGACAGGATGCCCAGTGATAGGATGCTCTCCCCAGCCTTGTTCCAGATCATTTCCTCACTCCTCAATTCCTTCCTCCATGTGTTACTGATGCATTTTAACTTGATGCTGAGTCAATGTCCCTTTTTCTTTCATATTTTTGAAACCGGATTCCTCCTTGAAATTCTTCACCATAACCCTGGTGACCCACCCCCCCCAGCTTTTAGGAATGTAAGCATCACTTTTAATTAGATTATGAATTTTAGAGCATCACAACACTGCCCTATCTTTTCTATTTGGAGAAAGCATCCAATATTTTTCTTATTAATAATCTGTACCCTATTGTTATATAGCCCCAGAGCTATTATTGACTAGGAGAGGAGAATTTGGGAGACTATTTTATTTTTAAAATTAATGAAGCTGAGACTTCACTGGTGGTCCAGTGGTTAAGAAACTGCTTTCCAGTGCAGGAGATGCAGGTTTGATCCCTGGTAGGGGAACTAAGATCCCAAATGCTGCAGGGCAACTAAGCTCTCAAGCCACAACTAGACAGCCTGTGTGCTGTGACTAGAGAAGCCCGCGCTTCAGTGGAGACCCAGTGTAGCCAAAAAAAAGAAAAAGAAATAAACCAACCTTCTCATCACTCATCTCCAGGAAGCTGCAAGGAGAACTGCCTTTCCCAACATCTACACTAAGAATGAGAGGGGAAAAAATAAAATTAATGAAGCTAATTTTACTAAACAGTTATTGAATAGAAGTGAATATTCTTGTATGTCATTGCCAAAATGTGTTCAAAGAAAGCAGTAACAAACAGCCCAATAGTTTTGAAATGTTTCCAATGTAAGAGTCTTTATTCTGGTTCCACGCTCAATTAGAAGTACCTACAACAGACTTCAGACAAAAATAATTAGGGAGGGTTCAATAAAAATTTTCAGACAACAACAAAATAGGTAATGTTCAGTTTTACAGCTCTCAGACAAGTTACTAGGTCTTGATTTTAGTCCTACCATTTAATGATAAAATTTCTGATTATGATAAGATAATCAATGCAAAATGAGATTGCAAGCTTGGATTAGAACTACAGAATTTCAAGATTAGAACTACAGATTTCAAAAAACTTGAAAATCCTATGAGGGTAATCTGTCAGATTAAACTTCTGGGTGTCTGTGTCTATGGAAGATGGTATTCTATCAGTTTTTGAGGACAGGGGAAATAGTAGGATGAAGAATGCCCCAGAAAAGTCAGATCAATAGGCTCAACTAGTTCCAGGTAGAGGGTGGCAAGGATGACTACCTTTGTTAAGCCAGGGAAGGCGAGGATAGAATGGCGCGCGGCCTTACCTCAGCAGAGGGGCTAGTTCCACAGTGTCGGGTGGCTGAGAGCAGCCCTGAAGAAACACTGGTCCTCGTGAACATGGATGGCACTAGACTGCTTTCAGGTTTCTCAGTGGTGCTATTCAGACCCCGGCTATGGGTCGCTTGATGAGGGCAGGGCGGGGTTTTCCAGGTGTGGGTGTGGCAGCGATGGCATGGCTGGTTGACTGCTAGACCCCAGTCTGAGGACATTCTCTGGGGAAGTGATGTCAGCATTACTTAAGGGTGTTTGAGTTTTTGCTGTGCTGGGGTCTAAACTGGCCCGGAAACTGGGGTGTGAGCTCACAGGCACTATCCTTGAGAGAGGCTTCAGGATGTTCCTGGGAGACATGATATCCCCCTCCCAGCTTGGGCTTAGGGTGTCT
Organism: Muntiacus reevesi; assembly: GCF_963930625.1. NCBI lineage: Eukaryota > Metazoa > Chordata > Mammalia > Artiodactyla > Cervidae > Muntiacus > Muntiacus reevesi. The sequence goes on from NC_089251.1 coordinate 97,886,399, forward strand.
CTTAGGGTGGGAGTCTCGGGACCTGTTGCCACGGGAAGCATCATCTGAGTCTGAGGAGACCACCTCCTGGAGAGGTAGCCTCTTACGGGCTTTCTTTTTCTTCCTTCTGGGGTTCTCCTGTCTTGTAGCTTGTAAATCCCCTGTGTTAACTTCTTTGATTGGCCACACTAGGAGAGTAGAGTTCTTTGTGTCCATGTCTTCCCTAGAGAGAGGGGGGAGAGAGAGAGAGAGAGAGAAATCAGGGTTATTCTGGTTTTGATGGCTGCTGTGTCTACAGAGATGTTCAAGTTAAGAAATAACAAGTGTGGGTGAGAATGTGGAGAAAAAGTAACCCCTTCACACTGCTGCTGGGAATGTAAACTGGTAGTGCCACTATAGAAAACAGCATGGAGGTTCCTCAAAAAATTAAAAGTAGAACAACATTTTTGATCTAGCAATTCTACTTCTGGGCACACAGCCAAAGAAAATGAAATCAGTATCTTGAAGAGATACCTGCATCCCCATGTTCACTGCAGCATTATTTACAATCACCAAGATACGGAAACAACCCAGGTGTCCACCGGTGGATGAATGGATAAAGAAAATGTGATATGTATGGGATATTATTTAGCCATAAGATAGAAGGCAATTTGCCACTTGTGACAACACGGATGGCTCTAGAGGGCATTATGCTAATTGAAATATGTCAGACAGAGATAGACAAGTACTACATGACCTCACTCATATGTGAATCTAAAAAGAGCCAAACTCATAGAAAGGGGTAACAGTATGGTGGTTGCCCGGGGCTGGGGGCAAGGGGTGGGGTGTTGGTGGGAGAAACAGCGAGATGTTGGCCAAAGGGTATAAAAAAATAAAATATATTGGGCAGTTTATTTATATTGAAGTGTTGTCCTTCAAAAAAGGCACCTTGGAAACACCATGATCCCATCCCAGCCATGCCATCATGGCGTACACCATTTCAGGAACTTGCCTTTTTCAGAAGCTTCAGGGCAAAGTAAGGACACCAGCTGCCTGGTAGTCAACCTTATTCTGTTCCCATAATTAGTATCTGCCACCTTGATCACCCACCTTTCACGCTGAGTAACTTTGCCCATGGTTGTTTCAGATCCTCTTAGAAATTGTCAAGAAAAAAATCAGTAGAGTGAGAAAAGATTTTTAGTTATTTTTAAGTAGAAAATTCCATCAATCAAATCTCTCTTCAGTGGTCTGAATCTCAAACCACATGTGATACTTTGCAAAGACTGGTTCAAGGACTCAGGAGGTAATTTCCAAGAGAGATTAAAAACTTGACCTGACCACTTTATACCCATTAGGATAGCTATTGCCAAAAAAGAAAAAACAAAACCAAGAAGTGACAAGTGTTGACAAGGATGTGGACAGATTGGAATCCTTGTGATGGGAATGGTACAGCTTCTGTGGGAAACATTGTGGCAGTTCCTCAAAATACTAAAAATAGAATTATATAGCCCAGAAATTCCACTTATTTCTGGCAATAAGTGGAATTTATTCCCAGGGACCCAATCAGATATCTTTACATGGTGACTCCTCTTGAAATGAGGATCTAGGATGGTTTTTACGGTCTTTTTGTTTGTTTGTTTTTAATTCCTAAATTATATCGACTATGCATTACTTTTGGAATAGGAATAAAACAATAAAAGATTGCAATGTGGGAGACCTGGGTTCGATTCCTCAGTCAGAAAGGTTCCCTGGAAAAGGGAATGACTACCCACTCTAGTATTCTTGCCTGGAGAATTCCATGGACAGAGGAACCTGTTGGGCTACAGTCTATGGGGTCGCAAAGAGTCAGACAAGACTGAGTGACTAACACACACACACACACACACACACACACACACAAGTTGTCAGGACTAGAATAAAAATGGATTGGGGTTTTGATCAAGGAAGAGCCTTTAGATAAACGAAGCAGATGCTGCTGGGCCACTTTATCATACTCTCCAAAATGACTGATGTTGACCAAGTTCAAGATATTCCACAAGGAAATGTCCACTCATGGGATGGCCAGCAGAGTAGGTGTGAAATGAATCTGATGTGAAAGTTCTCATCCATTCCCCCCATGCACCCTCACTTTGTTCTGTGGGGAGGGGAAGGGCGGCCATCTCCTCACTTCAGTCAGGGGACATTCTTCACCAGCACATCTAGAAGGACCCTGTGAGGTGGTTCTCTTTTGCCCTGTATGTATTCAGTCACTCAGTCGTGTCTGACTCTTTGTGACATTTTTGGACTGTAGTCTGCTATGCTCCCCTGTCCATGGGATTTTTCAGGCAAGAATACTGAAGTGGGGTGCCATTTCTTTCTCCAGAGGATCTTCCTGACCCAGGGATCGAACCCACATCTGCATTGCAGGCAGATTCTTTACTGTCTGAGCCACCAGGGAAGCTTAAGCCAAAACTGAGTTAAATTTAGTGTCCTATTGTCTTCCACTATAGAGTTAAATTCAGTAACACAACAAACAGGCCAACACTATAGGGGGTGTCTGGGGAGCCAGCCACTGTGTCTTCACTGGCTCTTCAGAGAAGCTGGTTCTACTTCCTGGAAGAGTTCTGAACATCCTGTCCACACTCTCCTTAGCTGAAAACCCAATGCATATCCTTGACCAGGCATTGTCAGCTTGCCCATATTCTTGCCGGTTCCCTGAGGCCTCAATTCTGTTCTGCCCTAAGTGTGTCTCTGTCAGTAAGACCATCTTAGTAAATGAACAACAGGGGGACCTCTGGGGTGGGCACTGAAGAGGTGTTTGATGAGGATCAGGAGGCCCTGGGGTTTTGATAACAGAAGGGGCAGAAAGTGGAGAAACTGGTAAGAAAAGGCAGTTGCTGGGTTTTCCTGGTGGTCCAGTGGTGAGAGTCCGCCTGCCAATGTGGAGGACTTGGGTTCGATCTCTGGTCCGGGAAGATTTCATGTGCCTCGGGGCAACTAAGCCTTCACACCACTACTACTGAGCCTGTGCTCTAGAATCTGTTCTCTGTAATAAGAGAAGCTACTGCAATGAGGAGCCTGAGCACTGCAACTGGAGAGTAGCCCCTCCTCACTGAAACTGGAGAAAGCTCTCCTGCAGCAACAAAGACCCAGCACAGCTGAAATAAAAAAATAATTTGAAAAAAAAAGAAAAGGCAGTTTCCATCCAAATGGCTCCCCCTGGCCCTCAGGGGTAATGGATCTCCATGACTCTGTGTTCTGGTTCCAAGAACTACACGCCTTCTGAGGACAGGTAATGGCATTTTTCCCTCCGGATATGGCAGGGAACTCAATCATAGGGTTACTGCTGAACTGCTTATCTTTTAGGCCTTGGAAATGAGGCTCCTGATCTGACCAGGATGGACTGAGGCTGCTAATGACATACAGAGACTTAATGATTTCAGAGGTAAGCTCCTTTTTTTTTTTTTTTTCCATTTATTTTTATTAGTTGGAGGCTAATTATTTTACAATATTGTAGTGGTTTTTGTCATACATTGACATGAATCAGCCATGGATTTACATGTATTCCCCATCCTGATCCCCCACCTCCCTCTCTACCTGATCCCTCTGGGTCTTCCCAGTACACCAGGCCCAAGCACTTGTCTCATGCCTCCAATCTGGGCTGGTGATCTGTTTCACCCTAGATAATATACATGTTTCAATGCTGCTCTCTCAAAACATCCCACCCTTGCCTTCTCCCACAGAGTCCAAAAAAAAAATGGAACGCTTCATGAATATGCGTGTCATCCTTGCACAGGGGCCATGCTAATCTTCTCTGTATTGTTCCAATTTTAGTATATGTGCTGCCGAAGTGAGCATGAGGCAAGCTCCTTTTAAGGGAAAAATAGTCAGTGGTGACCGGGTGAGATGGTGGGAAGTGATTTATCTCGGGTAATGTCAGAGTCCGCAATGTGAGGCCAGGCTACATGGATAAAGGGAGGAGTGTTCAACAACATGGGAATTATCATCGCCTGTGGGGGCACAGTCTTAATTCAAACAGCTTGATGGAAAATTACTAAACTGCTCAAAGAATGATAACGAGAGGCTAGTATTTTGTGTAATAGGAATTAAGAGCTGGCCACAGACCCAGACAAACCACATCTGAACCCTTGGAGGAGGGTCCCCCCTCCAGAACTCTTATCCCGAAGTCCAAATGGTTATAATCACGCATCAAGGGAAGAACACTCTTGCCTCCAGGATCTCATGACCAGCACCATACTTCAGATGCCCAATGATTTTCCCTCAGCACAGAGACAATAAATAGTTTACTCTGGCTTTCCTGAGATCACATTTAGAATGTTGCTAAATTTTTTTCAAGAAATCAGACTTCCTCTACAGTAAATTTTCTTAAAGAGGAGGCTTGAAGGCAATCTGCCCAAGTTGTGCTCTGTCAAGAAGAAAGGGAAGGAGTCCCCTGGTGGCACAGTGGATGAGAATCTGCCTGCCAATGAAGGAGACATGGGAAGATCCCACATGCCGCGTGGCAACTAAGCTCGTGCACCACAACTACAGAGCCTGAGCTCTAGAACTGTGCTCTGCGGCAGGAGGGGCCTCCACAGTAAGACTGCACACCGCAGCCAGAGAAAACCTGAGCACGGCAGTGAAGTCCCAGCGCAGTCATAAATAAATTTTTTAAATTTCAGTAAAGGAAGGGAAGATGGATTCCAGTTCTGTTGGGAGGGTTTTCCAACCAGTTACATGGCGTCAGGAGCATGGATTCAGCTGCCAGAGCTGCCCTGCCCAGAGGAGCATGTGATCCCCAGCTGTGGGTGGTTGAATAACACCAGTAGGGGCACGTCCTTTCGCTGGAGGAAACCGGAAGTCCGAGCATTAAGCCCACCAGGCACACTTTCCTGGAAGGAGCGAGAAAACCCAGGCTTCTGATGTGAACAGGATCCCTGGGGAGGTAGGGAGACCCAGGATGTGAATCTCCTGCTGGCGAGAAGGGAGGATGCCAAAAAGCGGGGAACATTCCTTCCGGTACACTTGCTTTGGGGAGTTAGAAAAAATTACATGTGTGTTCTCTAAATGGGGAAAGCCTTAGACAGGTTAGGGGATATTCTTGCAAAGAATAGAGATCTCTGATGCTGTGAAATATAGAAAAAGCTCAGGAACTTTCCTGAAGGTAAGGCATGGCAAGAGTGATCATTTCCCTCCACCAGACACACCTCTTTCAGAAGCGCCATCAGAGAACACAGTCATTGGGTTGCAAAGGAAAGAGGAAATTGGAACAGCCTCACAAACATGGTGATACTAAAACTATCTCCTTTAAGGACTAGTTATTTGGAATTTAGCGAACTTGGCAACATATTTTGCAAACCAAACTTATTATGAGGTTTTAAGAATCATTTCAGGGAGGGGGGATCGGGATGGGGAATACATGTAACTCCATGGCTGATTCATGTCAATGTATGACAAAACCCACTGCAATGTTGCAAAGTAATTAGCCTCCAACTAATAAAAATAATTGGAAAAAAAAAAAGAATCATTTCAGTGTCAAATTTTGAACTGAAAATGAAAAATTTGTATCAGCTGTAGCCATATTCAATCAATGTTGAACTCTTCACCTTCCAAATACTGTTCTTCCTGCCTTTCACTATGTGACACCCTCGTGAGGAACCAGAAGAGGGGTTTGCTGAAAATACTCTGTTAGCCCCAACTGAAGACCCCAAGAAGGAAGAATAAAAGGAGGGGCAGAGGGTGAAAAGTTGGATATCTGGCACTCAGGTCCATAGCTGTTTGGGGCCATGTACCCCTGGTCTCACCAACCCCAAATGGTTGTTTATAGTGGATTCGATATTTCAAAACAAAATTTAGTCAAGTGATGTCCTGTTGGAGTTGTAACCTACAATTCATTTCTTTAATTAGTCCATTGAAGAAAGCACCATAATTTTTTTTTAATGGTCTCATTTAGTGCAATGGTGTGAAGATCTGCTAAAGAACAACCAAAGGGAGGTGGTCCATTTAGAAAGTGAGTGAGAAAGACAGAGAATGAAATCATGGTTGCCAGGGGCGGGGGAAGGATTCAAAGAAGGGATAGTTAGGGATTTCGGATGGACATGTACACATTGCTGTATTTAAAATGGATAGTCAACAAGGACCTACTGTATAGCACAGGGAACTCTGTTCAATGTTATATGGCAGAGGGAAGTTTGAGGATGAGAATAGATACATGTATATGTATGGCTGAGTCCCTTTGCTATTCACCTGAAACTATCACAACATTGTAATTGGCTATAACAGATACAAAATAAAAAGTTTTTTTTAAAAAAAGAACCATCTGCTCCAAATGTATGATAATCATACAAAGTAAAGATATCTTAGGAAAAAAAAAAACCCAAGAACAGGTAAGAAAGAGCTTCTAATGAGAAAGGACCTACCAGAAGGAAATTCCAGTGTAGATACAACAATCAGACCTACGCCTTTATTCTGTGTGCTCACACCTGCCAGCTCCAATTACGGAAACAGAGACAGATTAAGCTCTGAACTTAGCAGGCTGGATGTGACCTCTGCTTAGGAGAATTAAAAGCTGTCTCTTGCTAGCAGAGAGGCAGCCAGAGCAACAGAACAGTGGAAATTACAAAGGGGGACAAGAGGGTCAATGAATGCTTCTGCTGTGTAAAGACCCAGAAGCTGGGGTAGGTCACTAGCAGTAGAGAGTTTTAAATAAGGCCTGGGGCAGTACTAAGGTAGAAAATAATGAAAGGCTTTTCTCAACATAAAGGATTGAATTTTAATTCTAAAATAGTGATTGTTAATCTTGAGTTTAATGAAGATGGTCAACACCTAGACCCGCGTATCCATATTCCTTTATTAAGTAAGTATGTAAAGTCGCTCAGTCGTGTTCGACTCTTTGCGATGCCATGGGCTATAGCCTACCAGGCTCCTCTGTCCATGGGATTTTCCAGGCAAGAATACTGGAGTGGGTTACCATTTCCTTCTCCAGGGGATCTTAGATGCTTTACCATCTGAGCCACCAGGAAGCCCATTCCTTTATTAGGTACTATAATTTGGAAATCAAATTGTTTGAGGAGGATTTTGAGATGAACAAAAAACAGTTCTATCATTTAAAAATGAAATATTCATCTAGAAAAAGGATCATAACATCTATTTTCAACAATCATACCAAATAAAAGCTTTTCTGTGGAACTACACGCCCCTAAAGGAGTCTTGCTGGGCATCCCCTAGTATTTGTTCATTCTTCAAATTGTCCTTGGGTACATCTTGCAGGCTGGACCCTGGCAACCAGGATATAGAAGTGGATAGAAAACCCCTGCTTTCAAAGACTCATGTCCAGTAAGAGTGATGACCATGAAAGTACATGGTCCAACACAAGGGAACAGTGTCATAATGAAAATGTTTACAGGAGGCAGTGAGATCACCTCATCACAGAGGACTGGAGTCCCAGAACATCACACAGGATGCTTGCCTTTGATGTTGGAATTCCCCAGGCGGCCAAGGGCAAGAGTAGCATTCCAGGGAGGGAATACTTAGCCTATGCAGAGGCACAGGGCTTTGAAAAAGCACAGAATGGGAAAAACCTAGAAGTTTATAAATTTAGTATGGTTAGTGTGTAGAGGGCTTTTGGGAGGATAGTTGGGGAGTAGCTAGGGGAAAAGTTAGACCAGGTAGGTAGGTGTCGTTCAGGTCAAGAAGAAGCTAAGCTAGGTTAAGAGGAGGCATTTCAGGGAGGAGGGAGCTTTAGTGGGGGAGGGACAAGAGCAGATTTGCCTGTGAGGAAGATTCTTCTGCCCAGCCCTCAGGGGAGATGGCTGGACAGCACGGCAGGAGGAAGCCTCCTGACCTAATGTAGCACATGTGCAGCAGTGCTGAGAAATATTTGCAAGTTGTTTATAGAATATGTCTGTCTTTAAATAAATCCACTTCTTACCTATCACTTTGTCTCTCACTGAATTCTTTCTGCAATGAGACATCAAGATCTTGAGCTTCATTAAGTCCTGAGACCAAGAGTGTGGTCTCAGTTAAAAGACAGTGGGTTCAAGTTCCAGTCTGAGTTGTGTGGTTTCAGATCTGGGTGGTGGATGGAGTCCAGGGTAGCTGACTGAGCAAGGATGCCAGACAGTGGGGGTACAGATCTCTTAGGGGAACTACTGACTGAGACTGCCTGCCCTGGTCAGGCACCATAGTAACCACTGGAATGAGTTATCTCAAGCAGGAGGTCCTGGTAAGGAATGTGGAACTAACAAGCTTACCACCAACTGGAAGAATTCAGGGAAGGTCAAAAGGAGAGAGGAGACTCCAGTCCACATGTCCTGCCAATCTCCCAGAATCCTATTGGCTGGAATCCATCTTGGCTGAGTGATGTGTGAAGCACCAGGAAGGACCCTGAATCAGAATGACTGGCCAGAGACAACCTGGAAACGAATCCCATCACCGTAAAACCGAGACTGGGAGCCACATGGCAGAGCAGTCCTCCTGGGTTCCCATGCCCTCCTGCTCTCCATCCAGGTGCCCTTCCCGATAAAGCCTCTTGCTTTGTCAGCACATGTGTCTCCTCGAACAATTCACTTCCCAAGTGTTAGACAAGAGCCCACTCTTGGGTTCTGGAAGAGGTCCCTCTTCCTGCAACAGACATGCTGGGCAGATCAGCGTAGGACAAGGAGGGACTCTGACGTCAGAGGGAGGGATCCAGGCTTCCACAAGCCCAGAGCTGGGGAAAGCAGCACAGTGAGAGAACGCCTGGTGGTTTCTGTCTATGAAGCCCAGGTGAGGCCACGGGGACAGGGAAGGTTGGCACCCAAAGATGGCCCAACCTGTGCTCAAGGTCACCTCCAAGGTCATGGCTCTGACTCCAACTTTGATGCTCCTTGTTGGTTCCAGGGACTTGGGTTCTTGCCTACTCTCGAGGTCTCAGCCTTTTCTTACTGATTTTGCTTTAATCCGCCTTTCCAGCTTTTAGTGATCCTGCTGCCTCAGATAAAAATGTGTTCACCCACTGTTGCCCCAGGAAACTACCATACCCCCACACTCACCAGGGCACAGGTAAGCCAGGACCTGCACCCTACTCTCACTCCCCATGAGGAGAGGCAACGGGTGACTGGTCCCAAGTGCAACTTAATCTAACCTGTGCTTTCTAGTAAGATTTCATCTTAGAAGACCTTGAATCCTTACCAATAAAAGGAAAATAATTCCTTCAGATTCACGAAAGGATTGAATGCTTTTCTGAAAGGTCAGTGAAATACATAATGTTGAATTTGAGATTAGAACCAGATAGGCAAACAACCAGCAGATAAACAGTGTGGTGTGGAAGGAACCATCATCCTAGGCCTGCATTTTAGCAGGAAATCCTCACTTTTGCTTTTCTCCCCAAGCATTTAGAGATCATAGATCTCAACTCAGAAGCAGATGAAAAGTGCAAAGACATAAATCAAATTCAGAAAGTAAGAAGTTGGGTCCACTTACACTTTTGAATCCTCCTGAATTGGGGGTGACTTAATATGAGAGCAAGAGAGAGCATATTTGTTTTGGCTGATCTTAATGAGTGCACTTCGAGGGCAAAATTCCTGTAAAAATACAAAAAGAGTTCATTCAATTTAAATCAGAAATGTCCACAATTCAGATGTGATTTTATTTTTCTAGTACAGCCCATTGTAATAGCTACCAGCCATTTTCCTATTCTGGTGACACTTAAGAGAGTGGTTTGAATGCAGAGTCTAACTTGGTGATTTTATACTGAATAAAAGTCATCATTGAATCCTTTCTGTCATTTTTCCACATTCTGGATCATTTGCCAAGTTTACCCCCCTAAGATGTGTGTGTGCATGCACAAACACACACTATTTCATATAACTATCTTCCTTTCCATCTTAACTTCAGCCTTGTCCATCTCCTTTCTGGACTTATAAATTATCACCACCACCTGATGCTCAATGTCCCACTGTCAGACGCTGGGTCTCCCAGAATTCCTATCAGAAGTGCCCTTGGCGTCTATCTTCCAGACCACACTATCTAGTCTCTATGGCCCTGCTCTCCTGTGGATAATTTCTGAGGTCCTTCCTGGGCTCTGAGGCTCTTCCTCAGGGACTCTGGGTCACCTGGAGTTCATTCAGGGGTATCTCTTCCAATGACCCTATATCTGCTTTCTCCTCTCTTGCCTGGTAGAAGTCCCCAGAGTGGGGCCACCTGGCAGAGATGCTTCCCACCCACTTCTAGCCTTCTTCACTATCATCCAAACAGCCCCAGAAGAGTCCATCATCCCTCAGGAGTTTTCCTGGATTGATGAGAAGGCGCCCTCTCCCCCTCTTGATCTTTCAGATTGGATGCAGCACTCCAGGGACACAGGCTCTGATGGCCTTCACTCATCCATCCCAAGTTTCATTCCTTCATCCTAAAATCCACTCACCATGACCCTTTCCCTGATGGACACACCTCAGTTACAGTCCAGAACTGACAAGATATTTTAATTCTGTTTAATTGGGCACAGGTATTTAGAGAGCAGGCCATGAAACCAGACTCCCTGGGTGTGACTTCACTTCTCCACTTCTGGCTTCTTATATAAAAATGGGAGTATGAGTATGCACCTCACTATGTTCTCAGCATCCGATTGTTCACTATGTGTGAAGCACTTGGGTTTGTACCCATGCCACATAGAAAGTGCTGAATACAGTCAGCACGATTATACTTGTTTGCCAATACATTTTCCAGGTGTATTACATGGGCCATCAAAACAACAGTATTTCCACTAGAAACATCACTTATGCAAGTGCTTTACAAAACCATGTTAAGAATGTGCTCATTAGCAGCAGTGGTACCAGGGGTGCAAAGATGGATAGGACCCAGGCCCTGCCTTTAAGGAGTTGGGAGATTGGAGAGGGATCTGGTGTGAGAGGAAGGTAGAAGAGTGTGCAAGGGGACCTGGGGGCCTCAGCAGAAACAGGGCAGAGTCTTCAGGGGACAGGAGTTTATATGGAAGAAGATGTAGAGGGTAATCCAGGAAGGGTTAAAAACCTAGAGGCTTGAGAAAGTCCACTGTGTTCAGGAAGCAGTGAGCCTTCGATATGGCTGGGAGTCAAACTCACAGGGCAGGGGGGTCAGGCTGAGGTTGGGCTGGGCTTTTCCTTGAGGTTTAAGAGAAGTGTGTGTGTGTATAGGGATGGAGCAGGGGCAGGCGGCACATCAGGGAGGCAAGGGACCTCATCAAATTTGTAAACTGATATTTTTTCTAAAACTTTTAGGAAAAATACATAGGGAGGAGCAGTAGGGTGAGAGAATGGGGCTGTAAGAAACTGGGGAGGCTCTTGATGAAGCTAGAACTGGAGCAAGTCTCCACAGTCCCCAAATGTGGAATGAGAGCCCCAGAGACCATCTGATGGGGGAGTTACAAGAGCACTGTGACCTCAGCAAGGGCAGACTTCGAGTTGCCCAGTGGACGGAACTCTAACCACAGGAGCTGGAGGTGCAGGGGAAATAGATACAGCTAGGGCAGGAAAGAGCCAGGCACTGCACACAAGAAAGGCGGGGGTCGAGGAAACTACTTTCTGCCTGAAGAAAAAGTGCTTTTCTAAATGAAAATCTACTTACTCTCCGGTTGTTACACTTTAAAACTGTGTAGAATTTATCTTCAGCCATATCTTGATTTGGAAGTGCAATAACAATGGCAGGGACATAGAAGTCAAATCCTTTGGGGATCACAATTTTGGCAAACACATAATCTCCAACCTGTAGATGAGAACATCTTTCAGAGCAAATATTCAGCTTATGGATCTTAGAAACAACAGTAAATAAGCTTGTTTGGAAACATCCCAATATGCTAGCTGATGCTAGGATTCAAACACATATTTTTTCCCTTAGTTGGAAAGAGTTACTAGTTCCAGCATTTTCTGGGTTCATAGGGCCCTGGCTGGAATTTTGTGATCAGTTTGTGGAAGCTGCATTCAGCAGGGCTTCACCTGCCAAGGGTCTCAGGGACAGCCAGCAAGGTGGCGAGGGGTCTGGAAACCAACTCCTCCAATGACTCGTTGAAGGAACCAGGATTCTTTGACACAAGAATGAGTTTGAAGGGCTATCAGGGACAGAGGAAAGGAGCGTGTTGTTTAATGTGGCTCTGAATCTCACACCTGGAATCTGTGGGGAAAAGTCACAGAGAGATAACTTCCAGGAGAAACAAACTCTGGTGAAGGGACACAGAGTTTTGGGCATCAGTCAGATGGAGGGGATTTGTGGTTGGGGGAAAGTGTCCTGATATGCCTTTGGGTCTGCCCAGGAGATGCGGGGACAGACAACCCACATGAGCCCTCTGAGTGCCCCTCACTGCTTTTCCTCCAGGCTCATACTATTCAAGAAACAGCAGCAGTGGAACTCTGCAGAGGCCTTCTCCTCTGGCCTTGGTGCTGGAACAAGGCCAACCCAGGAGAATGGGCAGACACAGCATGGCTCTGAAGAACTTACAAGCAGATGAGAACACAGCAGCCCGGCTCCCCCCTGGGATTAACACTGAGGGGCAACTGCACTATGGCATCAAGGTCTGGCATCAACTGATTACGGAGTCAAGGCAAGTGCTACCTCTGTTCTTGTTACTCAATCTGTTTTAGTCTAATGTCCTGCAATGAAAGCTTTCAGAGCTCTAGCAGTTATAGCAACTCCCTTCCCACCACCCATCTATTGTCTGTAGAGCAACAAAGGCCTCAGGGGCAATGCAAGCAGGACTGAGCTATTTAAACAAGGCGTTGGCAGATGAGGGTCAAGAGCAAAGAAATTGCTAGGCAAGAGGTCAGAGGAACACCGGCCACTGCTGTCCAGAACTCTAGGAATGGTGGAAAGGGGCCTGGGAACAGCTGGCTGGAGCAGGTACCTGGAGCAGTGGGCAGGGCATGGCGCCACCCACCGGCGTGATGAACGAGATGGGCACAACCTTGGTGTCTCCATACCTGAAGCCCACGAGTGCATGGGTGGGGCTCACACACCTCTTCACAACTCCTATAAGAAATCAATTTATTGAAATGAAATATAAAGACAATGCCTGTTCCCTTAGGCTTGCCCCATGCTTTTGGATTTGCTAAGTTATAACACTTTGCCTGCTGAAATCAGCGAGCCCCTTGATTTCTCTACCACATAACTGGGTTCTGTGATGCCTGCTAGGGTTAACTAGCTCAGACAGCAGTGCCGTGCTCTGGTCTGGAGCTGAGCTGGGAAGCTGAGAGAACACGTGGGAACCTGTTCAACCAGTATTCCCAGAAACCATCCTGATAGGAACACTGATCCTAGAAATACTCTCTCCCTGAATGCTTCCTACCATCTTATTTATTTTAGCTATATTTCCTTCTATAATATACTTGGAGACAGAAAATCATTATTGTTAAATTGAGAAAGTGAAAGGCAATATAAATTCCCATCCTCAGCTTCTCATCTGATATTACACACCCCACGGCTTCCCTAAAATGTATAATCAAAAAATGAAGGAAAAAAAAGTAAGTTTTCTTGTCTTTTAGTTATATGGGGAGATTATTATAACAGGAAAAGAATATATCAGTGTTAAGGTTCATGTATGTTGTTATTTATCCTAGGTGAAATTAATTTTCCCATTGCAAAGGGATTATCAATATTAGGGAGAGGTTTTTGACAGGGACACTTCCCCAGCAGTAACAGCTTCACTTGGACCCCCTTCTCCTGAGACAGAAATGTGCTCGTCCCCACACTGGGCTCCAACGACCTGCCCTGGCTTCCCCACTCCAGCTCACATGCCAGCCTTAGTGAAGTCTCAGGTCCTTCCAGGTGGCAAAGAAACAGCTGCTGGCTTTCATCTTGAGTCCACGCATCTTGTATCAGTTATTTATTTATAAAGAATCTAATCCTTTTATTTTGGCCACACTGCAAAGCTTACGGGATCTTAGTTCCTCCACCAGGCATCCAACCCGTGTCCCCTGCAGTGGAGGTGCTGAGTCTTAACCACTGGATCGCCAGGGAAGTTCCCCCTGTTTCTTGTTTTAAAAGGTCAAAGAAAGGGAAAGCTTAAAAACAAAACAACTGCCCTCCCCTCCCCACCACACACAAGAAAACCAGCTTTACCTTATCTATTTTCTTATTGGGCTAAAATGTTTGGTTTGGTTTCTGAAGTACTAGTTACACACTATTCACACATTTTCTACCATAAACTGACTCTACCTTTTTCATTAGGAAAACAAACGCTACTTTTTATAAAGAATTCCTACTATGAAAACAAAGAGCCACTGTGAGGTGAGAAGAATCTTACATCCCCAGCATATGTGTGCCCCTGCCACAACCACCAACCACTGCCACCAGAGCAGGGGTGAGGCTCCAAGCTGCCCAGATGCCCTTGTTGGTCAGTATGACCTTCCTCAAACTCTTAGCCTTTGGGACTGTGTAGAATCCAGTCTTAAAACTGGGGTAAGTTTTTCAGGTGTCTGCCTGAGTTGAGCAGCTGTGCAGCTGCATGGCCGTGGAGTCTACACCATGTATTAGCTGCTTCTTTACATAAAAAGCCTTCCTGCCCCTGATCTAGATCATTTGACCTAGACATTTGTTAAGCTTCTACCAGTTCTTTTCTGTTTCAGTCTCTGCATTCGTGGGTTTTTGTTCACCTCCAGAAATCAGTGCAGTTTCTTCCCAATTAACTGTGGAGCCAGCCTCATGGTGCTGACACCTGGCTGGCTGTCAATCAGGATGGAGGACCCAGAGCTGCTGGCCTGTCTGGTTATGGCTCGGCCTCTGCACTAACTTCTTCTCCACCTCATTAAGGAGTCGCTGCCATTTCCAGGTCCTGATTCAAGATTGGCTTCCTATTCTGGGCTGCCCTTACGCTGCAGTTTCCTTCTGCCCTCAGCCTCAGAGAGGTGAGAAGGTATCTCTCAGGGCCATTTGGGGCTCTGGCTCTGGAGGTTGGACCAGAACCACCTCCATGGCTTTCTGTCGTCCTCCTGCTGGAGGCTCAGGGATCCCCATCTTCCTGGGTATGAGTCAGCTTCCCTACCTCGGTTAGGGGATTCTCCTATACCCAGGTGGGAGGAGAAGGGGGTGCCCCCCAGTTGAGACCCTCAGTGAAAACACTGCCCATGCCCAAAGGTCAGAGGAATGAAGAAACAGTCTAAGTAGACAGCATGCGTCAGTTAGTTTAGCGAAAGAAAGCAGCGGTGGTTTTCAATCTTCATTCCAAGCAGGAATTTCTCAGGTTGGAGTGCAGATTTTTTTACCTCTGGCTATAAGAACCTTCTGATATTCACAACTGGGCTGGGATTCCATTTCCTGGAAAAGGCATCTGTTCTGCTCAACTGGAAACGTGCCTTCCACTTGCCCCACCTCCACTGACTTCCAGCCTATACATCTAGTCATCATAGTCTCTTCTTCCTTTAGTCTCAGAGGTTTCCTCTGTAGCTCACTGTGCTGGTTTTGCGTTTTTGAATTGTTCTTAAACTTTTAAAACTACTGTTAAAGTTTTTAAACTTCCAGCAGTGTTCTATACCCCCAAGTGAGGACCCCAGGTGAGTTATTTATATCTCCCAAGAGGCAGTAATAGACAAACTCTACAGGTAATTAACACTTTCCAATTTCAAAATGCTGCACATTATCAAATTTAATCAACATCATGATCTTATGGGGGTTTTCACTGTTTTAAATCCCATTTGGAGAGAGAAGGAAACAAGTTTAGAATACTTCAGTGATGTCAGTCACCTGACTGGTAGAGGCAAGAAACAGATTTCAAAAACAAAAATTAGGATTTTTCTGGTCCTAAATCATTACACCTGGGAAAGTATTCTGTTTCCCACTCCCAGTCTTTTTTTTTTTTTTTTTTCTGTTGTAATTTGTTCTGATGGCATAGTGCAGAAATCTTGCAACCCACACTTTTCATCATTAAGGATTTCCTGAGATAAAATACTGCTTTTTACTGAACAACAAGAAATATGACACAGTTCCTACAAATAATGATTAAAATAAAGCTCTGAGATGTGTCCACCTTCCTGATTTTCAGCATCAGGATGAACCAGGCTATCAGCTTGCCACTTCTGTTCTGCACAACACAGTCTGCCCTCCACTAGCTAATCCACACTCATCCCTGGGGCAGAGGCTGTTGCTGTTCAGTCACTCAGTCGTGTCTGACTATTTGTGACCCCGTGGACTGCAGCACGACAGGCTTCCCTATTCTTCACTACCTCCCGGAGTTTGCTTAAACTCATGTTCATTGAGTCGGTGATACTATCCAACCATCTAGTCCACTGCCACCCCCTTTTCCTCCTGCCCTCAATCTTTCCCAGCATCAGGGTCTTTTCCAATGAGTCAGCTCTTTGTATCAGCTGGCCAGAGTATTGGAGCTTCAGCTTCAGCATCAATCCTTCCAATAAATATTCAGGACTGATTTCCTTTAGGATTGACTGGTTTGATCTCCTTGCAGTCCAAGAGACTTTCAAGAGTCTTCTCCAGCACCACAATTTGAAAGCATCGATTCTTTGGAACAGAGGTAGCCAAATTCCCAAGGGTGGCAGCAAGACTGAGCCAGTTTTGCTCCTGCACAGACCTGGCCTTATGCAAAGGATGCTTTGGTCCAATTGCTCTGAAGCTGCCTTCGGCTTAGCTGTTTTCCTCTAGAAACATTTATGAGGCTTTGAACAAAGATTATCAGAAAGGAGTCACCAATGAAGATCATGCCTGTGCTCCTCAAAATTCTATTTGGCCTTCTTTTTTGGAAGGGGTAAAAAAAAATCAAATACAATATCCTAGTTGTTAGTTCTACACATATGTTTGCTGGAAACCCAAATTCCTATTTAAGTATTTTTCCCACTTAAAAAGCAGATTTAATTAAGTTTAATAAATAATTTTTTCAAACTGGTGATTGACAGTAAGATTGGCTATACTTCAAGGTATAATCTTTTTGATGGGCACCTCTTCTTCCAGGTTCTTTAAGCTCTCTTTCCCCATAGGATTTTACATGATTTCAGTGAGTACTTTTGTTCCGACGTGTCAAAAATCTCTATCTCTGAACAGATTTCCTCTCCAGATTCTAGATCTCCAACTGCTTTTCTGACAATGTTAGTGTCTCATGGTGCACCTATAATTCATCAGGTCCCAGGCACATTGGACTCTTCCTCTAAGGAAGAGGCTGTCATAAGCATTCCATTCTCAGGGCTTCTACTGAAGCCCTGCTCTTCCCTTGCTAGAACTCTCTCCCCCAGATAATCTCATGGCCCCTTTTAATTAATTTATTTTTAAATTTTATTTTTTAATTTTTTTGGCTGCGCCACACGCTATGTGGGATCTTAGCTTCCTGACCAGGGTTCAAATCTATGCCCCCTACAGTGGAAGCCTGCAGTCTTAACTGATGGACTACCAGGAAAGTCCCTTATTGCTCCTTTTGAAAGTCCTGATTAATATGTCACCTCACCCATAAGCTCTTCATCGACTGTCAGGAAGCGTTTAACAGGAGGCTTCCTGTGTGCTATTTTGGATCTGTCATGAATCCTCAGTTCCTTATTAATTCCTGAATATTTAGGAATTAAGAGGAGTGGCAAACCACTCCCAGGGCTGAGGAATGCACGCATTTCCTTCATTAGTTTTTCCATATGGTGAAAAGTAACTATTTACGACCCTCTTCCTTTTTATGGACTATACGGTAAAAATGATTATTTACAATCCTCTCTCTTTGATATGGATTGTCTTATGTTTCCTTGATAATTTGTAAGTCTGGACTTTTGATCTTTATCTTTGCTGAAAAAAGCTACCTTGTAAGACAGTATATATACCCACACTATGTTGAATAAAACACCCTTGTTCCATCAGAGCTTGGGTCCCCATGTCTTTCTTTCTTTTTCTCCATAAAGACAAGAATTTTCTTCTGTTTGCTTACTATGTTAGACCAGTACTTTAGGAATATTACATACATGGAATATAGTAAATATGTAGTAAAAAACTTGTTTACTAAACAAATGAAAGATTAATATAAGTTTTTCTGGTGATTACTTCTCCACAAGTATGAGTAGAAACATCATCCTTTCATTTTAGAAATGGAATACCTTAGTATAACTCATGAAGTGTCAGTGTGATAGGGAAGCACAGTTTGAGAACTTCTGGTCCCTGATATCGTATTACTTAACAAAGGAATTTTACAAAATAAAATATCTACCTACCTGGAAAATAAAAACCATTTTCATCACATCTTGCAATAACCTTCTGGCCTTTGAGTGGATCCAATTTTTTTGATTTGTTTTTCTTTGTTGGAGTTCCTTGAATTTTCTGTTGCTAAAAAATAAATAAATAAAACATTGATAGTTGATAGAAAAAGTCAATGCAGACAGTGAAAATCACAGAAACAAGACAGTTTGTTATTCTCTGATGAGAATTACATCACTGAAGAATTATAGAACATGCACATACTATATACTCACTCTGGAGGACTCTCTGGTGGGGAACAGGCTTTTAAACTTGAACAGATATAGGGAATCACTGCACATAGAAAATGAGGCAGAATTTTCAGTCTAATCTAATCAAGTTTTGTTAAAATGAAACAAAAAAAAGTCAACCTTTTCCAGAGCATTTAAATAGGACCTAGAGTCTTAAAACACAATATTTAATATACATGCATTATACTATCCAAAATGCAACACACAAAAAAGCAAGCAAACATGATCAATTCTCAAGGTAAAAGGCAATCAATAGACCACAGAATTGAGATGACTCAGGCGTTGGAATAATCAGATAACGACTTTAAATTAGCAGCCGTAACCGTAGTGTGAGTGCCAAATTGCTTCAGTCGTGTCCAATTCTTTGCAATGCTATGGACCATGGCCTACCAGGCTCCTCTGTCTATGGGATTCTCCAGGCAAGATTACTGGAGTGGGTTGCCTTCCCCTTCTCCAGAGGATCTTCCTGGCCCAGGGCTATGGGATGCGTTCAAGTCTTCAGACTCACACAGCTTTTAGCTTATGTGGCCACAGACAAAAATGAAAGATGACCAACACCCTTTTGATGTTCCCACCTAGCTGGATTTTGCTTGGGACCCTCCATTCTCATGGAATTTCTGCTTTTAGGAATGCAGTCAGTATATCAAAGAGGATGGCCCAACATTATTGGTAGATGGTGAATATCATCTGACTGTTCCTGGGCTTTCAACCAGAGGAGACATCTAGGCACTCCTTTCCATGGGCAATCATAATGACCTACTGCCAGTCTGAAATGGTCTCAAAGAGATGGGACTGGACCAGGGGACAGGAGAAATGGGACCAAGTGCTATCCAGGTGTGAGCTTGGGCAGCATATTAACATTTCTGGGCTTCAGTTTCTGCATGTGCAAGATAAGAGGACAACATAAATGATCTCTAATGTCCTCTAATGTCCAGGAGAGTCTTAGCCTTAGTAGACTTTCTGCAGTACTGGAGAAACTGTCAGGTCACATGCGTACAAGGGCAGGAACACAGGCATGATACCCTGGCTTGTTTTTACAACATAAGGGAAACGTCATGGTCAGAACTGTGACACGAGTAGCAGAGTTTTCCATCATAATTACCCCAAAGGGATGCCCACACCACAGTTTCCTACAGTCAGTTCCTTGATGGAAGATTCCATGTACAGTATATTCTTGTTATTGATAGAATTCAGAATCTTAAAAATTCAGAATATGCCAAATTAAATCAGATGTCATATAAATACCTCGCCTTTACATAAATTTAATTTCCAAAGCCACACTGCTTCACACCATCAGTGTTCATATCAAAGACCAATCAGCCAGGGAGACCTGTTAGTCCCTGAGGCATGAGACAGTCTTATCAGCTCCAAACCAATAACAACCTATCATTTACAAAAGATTTCCACATTGATTCTAGAAAGCCATTTTTCTCCTTTAGATGTCATCAGTATAACAGACCAGTGGTTTATTAGAACCTATGCTTAGATTCATCTAAAACTCCTTTTCAAAATCCGAAATAAGAATAATCACATAATTTATTTACCTAGCCTCTTTTAATCTCTAGATTCCAAATATTGATTCTCTCAACCAGAGAGCTTCTCTTAGCCAGAAGGTAACAAATATGATTGCTCTCTACAGTTCCACAGGTACAAATCTGTGAAGTCATTTGCTTGAAATCATCAGAGAGCTCTTTTTTACCCTCCTATAGTTGTCATTCACTTCCCAATGCATCTAATACAGAAAAAGGTCTTCACTCTGTGAAGACCTTCCCTGCAAGGGTAATAGCAATGAATGGAAGTGATGCAGAGGGCTGCTGGTGTTCATTTTTAACACACTGAAAATGCTACCTAAACAACTGCCTTTCTGTGACTTCCTTGGTGGTCCAGTGATTAAGACTCCACCCTTTCAAAGCAGGGGGCTTGGGTTCAATCCCTGGTCAGGGAACTAAGATCCCACATGCTGTGAGGCACTGCCAAAAAAAAAAGAAAACAAACCCTGCCTTTCTAAACAGCCAAAAAGTATCATCCCTCCTTCACATCATTCCTACACCTTGAGTACACCTGAAAGGACCATTACTACTACAGGGCTTTGTACACTCACATTCACTCTGCTCTTGTTTCCAACTGTTACTACTATTGGCAAGAACTCGCTCCTGGCTGTTTCTATAGCATGGAGCTATATGGGAGGAATCTCTCACTGCACACTCGGTGATTCTCCCATATCCCTGGCATAGGCAACTCAGCTACATCACAGATAGAGCAGAGAAGCCTTGGCAACACAGACCTATGAGAGCCAGCTTTAATATATAGATTCATTCACAGAAATAGAGCACTGGTCTCTCAGGATGGAAGGACACCAGTCAGGGCAGCTAGATACCTCATCCCTTCAGCCACAATGCCGACGGCACCTTTCTAGAGAGATGACATCCTGCTATTTTTTGAATCTTGCCAAAGACTTCATATTTTTTAAAAAGTACATATTTGGCTGCACTGAGTCTTAGTTGCAGCACATGGGATCTTTAGTTGCTCTTTGTGTGATCTAGTTCCCTGACCAGGGGCCAAACCCAGGTCCCCTGCATTGGGAGCATGCAGTCTTAGCCACTGGGCTACTAAAGACTCACCAAAGACTTTAGAGACACAGCCCACACTAGAGGATGTTCCCTGACCTGCTCCTTTCTGCCAGAAGTCAACTAATCATATGCACAATACAAGCTGCTGTTGGGCTTGAAAAAGAAATCTATGGAGGACGAGAGTCACAGGGGATGGAGAATGAGAGAATGAGAAATGCCAGCACTAAATAAATAAGCCAACCTATCTGTAGGCCAGTTTTAGTGAGGAAGTCAGATGGGCAGTGATGCTGGCAGTTAAGGATGCTGTTCTCTGAGTACTTTGATTCTGCCTTGTTTCCAAAAATCAGAGACTCCAGTTCACTCTTTTGCCAGATTCAATTATCAAGTGATGCATCAATAGATACAGGATCCAAGATTCAATACCCTCCTTTTGTTTCATTATTTAGTTTCAAGGTCATGTTCTCAGGTTTGCATTGGTGGGGTGGAGGTCACTAAATGTTTGATGCTTTAGAATTTTCCACTTAACAAACAGCATGTTTTCATATCAGGTACAGAACATACTTCTATGGTGTAACTAGAACTAGTCTTTGGCTCAAAATCTTGTTGTAAAATCACTGTATTTTTTCCTGCCTCAAATCATTGAACTCTGCTGCAAACAACCCCCAAACAGTACTAGCAGCAGGTCCAACATGCTTCTCTGGCCATATTTTGTCCTTAAAGCCAAGTAAAGTCTGACTGCTGTGATCAAGATACTACACGTAGGGCCAGGGATGTTCTGACCTTTCCTCTCCATACAGTACCTAATTATGAGACCAGAACATTTGGACACTCTTTTGAAACCTAGTGAGAACAAGGTCAGCCTGAAGCATTTTCTGACCTACTCTCTCTCTCTCTCCTCTCATTTATATGTAGAGGGGTTTGCTCCACCACAAGAGTAGCCAGGATCTGCATTTCTTTTAGAAATGGGTTCTGGAGAGAAAATGAGAAAAAGACCTTACAGGAAGATGTAAACCAGGGGTGGCAAACTCCTGCCCAGTCCTTTGAGGCAGCAGAATGGGAGTGGCCGACCCATGGTGGCTGTTGTTGGTGTTTAGTCACTAAGTTGTGTCAGATTCTTTGCAAACCCATGGACTGTAGCCCACCAGGCTCCTCTGTCCATAGGATTTCCCAGGCAAGAATACGGGAGTGGGCTGCCATTTCCTTCTTCATTTCTTCTACTCATGGTAGAATGTTGAAAAGAGTTGGAGTGTTTTCCTTTCTAGGAAATTTGCATTTTAGCAGGAGTCAAACTGTAAAGCCAAAGAAGTGAAGCTCTAAGTGGAACTTCCTGTCCCAGCTCCCTCCATTTTAAGAGGAAGCTAAGTCTCCTTGCAAGATTTCTCAAGCACAGTAGGTCGGTGCTGGACTCCTGGGGACACTGAGGAGTCCATCCGTGAGCCCAAGGCTTAAGAGGGAAGCTGCGACCAGGAGAACATGAAGAGAATTATTGTCCCATTTCAGAAGTTACGTCATGACTGACTCTTTCTGTCCCAAGGCCTGTCGCCTGCCAGGCTGCCAGTTCAGGACTGCAGCCTGTACTCTGGCACTTAGTTGTACTTTCAAATCCAAAGCAGGGGAGGCAAGTGCTTTCACGGAGCTTTGTTCTCCTCCCCCTCAGAGAATTTCATAATATTAGAAAACACATGAGCAATACATGTCTGCAAATTTCTGTGCAGTTTCTAATCCCCTCTCTAGGGGCGGCTTGGCCTTATCCCCATCCTGGTGTGGTTCCTTGAGCTGTGTAAGCAGCTGCTTACGAAGCATAGGAAACAATGATAGGATGAAGCCCTGAATGGCCTTCAGTCCCGCACACAACAGCACTGGACTAGGGAGACTTAACCACTCTGGTAGTAAAGTCTCCAATCAAATCTCAATCCATAGCAACTCAAAGGGCTTTTGTGGAAAGGTGAATTTTTTTCAGGTGTTTCTTTTCTTTTTTTTTTTTGGTAGTAGCAAAAGTGTGTAAGTCTCTCAGTAGTGTCTGACTCTTTGCCACCCCATGGACTGCAGCCTCCCAGGCTTCTCTGTCCATGGAATTCTCCAGGCAAGAACACTGGAGTAGGTTGCCATTCCCTTCTCCAGGGGATCTTCCTGACCCAGGGATCGAATGCAGGTCTCCTGCATTGCAAGCAGATTCTTTACCATCTGAGCCACCAGGGTAGTAGCAAAGGAACCTAATAAATATGCATTAGATGCTGAATCAAATTACTTCTGTAGCTTGAAAAGCACACTTGTAACATCTTCTTGGGGAATATTCCCTCGTTGCTCTTTTAGGGAAGAATCAAAGAGAGGAAAACTTGAAAAGGTTTTAAGTATTTAAACCTGAAAATTACTGCAGCTCTGAGGTCTGTACTTCCACAGGCAGGTACTCCAGAGATGCACATACCAGAGCCACTACTGTGCCATTGCCTGGAGTGTGGACCACCACCAGCTGACTGCTGAGGTTGTACAGAAATATCTCAAATGAGGTGATGGTATAAATAGAAATGCTGGGCGCCTTTAAGAAAACTTTTCAAAAGAATCTCTGTTCTGCTTGCTCTGGTCCACCCATCTGCCCCTATGTCCATTCTCTGTCCTGCCTTGCCCCCATGTTCCAGAAGGCTGACCCCTCCAAGGACAACATGACTCTATTTCTCTTATTGACTTACTTTCTGATAGGCTGAGCCAATGGGAGGTGGGAGGTCAGAGGGCAGCAGGGAGAGAAGGGCTGGGGCATTGGTTCCAACTTCCCTCCCTGTCTTTTGTCTCTCTACAGATACCCCTCCCATCCCCCCATCCCCCACCGACTAGTGGACTGCACTCTTGCAGGTTCCAGTACCATTATTTCCCTCCACTGCTGAAGTCCAGAGGTGCTGACAACTTCCTGCTTTGCCAGTGCTGGGGTGAAATCCCCTTTTGGCTGCCTTGACCTGCCTCCCCCTCTGCAAACAGTTCCTTCACTAATGTTGCTTCACTTGAAGTGACTGAATGAGATTCTGTTTCCTGCCTGGACCTTCCTTATAAGGCCTCTGCACTCAATTTTCCTTCTCCAGCCAGTGAAGTCAATGACCACACCCAAACCTGTTTAGGGTAGAATTTATGCCAATGAAAAAAGGATGAAAACTTCTCAGGTGGTCCAGTGGTGGAGAATCTGCCTGCCAATCAATGCAGGGGACCTGGGTTTGATCCCTGGTCTGGGAAGAATCCACTTGCTGCAGGGCAACTAAGACCACGAGTCCCAACTACTAAGCCCATGTGCTGCAACTACTGAAGCCTGAGTGCCCCAAGAACCCATGCTCTGCAACAAGAGAAACCACTGCAGTGAGAAGCCCACGAACTGCCACGAACAGTAGCTCCCACTTGCTGCAACTAGAGAAAGCCCTCAAGCAGCAATGAAGATCCAGCAAAGCCAAAAATAAACAAAATTTTAAAAAATAAAAAAAGATGAGCCTTGTGGCAGGGGAGTGCTGGGGTCTACCCAGCTGAAATCTCTAGCCAAGAAGGTTGCCTTCAGCTTTAGAATAAAAAGAATCAAGGTGTTGATTTTTGTTCCTGGAGCTGATACCCCTCTTTCTATTCCAGAACATCAGGGTACTAGACAGAAACCATTCTGGATACTATTTAGAGTTGGTGGGAGTTTTTCTTCCCTTATTTGAATTTCCTCCATTGGCTGGTCTTCCTGAGCAGTATCCTCCCCTAAACTCTCCAGCTAACCATGGCACTATCATGACATGGGCAGCATCTTCTCTTTGGCATCCTTGCCCATCACATCCTGGCGCCTCACTCTCTCTGGGATTTCAGCCTCACGCTGGCCAGGTGTCCTACCATCATCATCTCACAGGAGCCCATCGTGGGTCTGGTTTCCAGATGTTCACTTACCACCTAAATGTGCATGTGTCGTTCTTTGTGTGATGGCATCGCAGATGCACAATCCAGACTTGCTAATTCCCCACCTGCACACACACTGTGACTATGTCACAGTCTCCAGGAAGTCAGTCCTCCTATCAGACTCAAGTAACATCAGAAGAGACTACAGTTTTCACTCGTGGAATGAGAGAGGCTGGCTAGTCATAAAGGGTTAAGGT
Source organism: Muntiacus reevesi (assembly GCF_963930625.1). NCBI lineage: Eukaryota > Metazoa > Chordata > Mammalia > Artiodactyla > Cervidae > Muntiacus > Muntiacus reevesi. Next base: position 97,911,413 of record NC_089251.1, read on the forward strand.
ATGATATCTCCCTTTAAAGAGGGAATACTGAGAGCTATATAAAGATGGGTTATGAGGCAGGAATGACAGACAACTGGTTCAATTACTGTTTGGGAGAAAACATGACAAATGACTCTGCTTATTCTGACTTCATTTTATACAACTCAAAGAAATTTCTAAGTCTCCTGAACTACTGTTCTCTTGTATAATGTCAAAGTTACAATCCAATATAATGTTTTCAAATCCAAGTGGTTTCTTTTCATCACGTCATCCTCCCATTCCCTTCTCAGCCAGTCTCACCCACATCCTCCCATCTGTGGTGCATTTTTCTAATGCTCTCTTTCTTCTGGACAATTTCCCATGGAATGGAGCACTTAACTAGCTATTTCTCAAAACCAAAGACTCCAGATTCCCTGCTGGTCACAACTTGGAGTAGTAACCACGTGCGACCAGCTGGGTCAGTTCATTTCCAAGGTCTCTATTCAGGATGCTCACAGATGCTTATAGTTTAACAAGATTTTCCACCACCATGTGTTTCAAGGCAGCCAAGGTTATGACTGGGGCTGCCCTACACCAGGCTCCCAGGGAGAACTTGGGGAGGTTAGTTATATCTTGGATGCCCTTGGTGCTTTCCATTGTCCTACAGCCCTGAGGGCTCAGGATGGGCTAATGTTGAACTCTTCAATCACGGCAACAAGAGCAGTGCTGGTGAAGGGAGCTTTCCAGTGGAATTTTAAAAGTTCAGAATTAAGGGACTTCCTTGGTGGTGCAATGGTTAAGACTCTGTGCTTCCAATGCAAGGGGCATGAGTCTGATCTCTGGTTGGGGAACTAAGATCCCACATGCCATGCAGTGTGGCCAAAAATAAAATAAATACCAGGAAGATATTTTTTCATTAAAAAAATAAAATAAAAGTTCAAAATTAATGTCAGGAAGCATTTAACAAGAGGCTTCCTGTGTGCTGTTTTGGATCTGTCAGGAAGACTCTGACTCTTATTTTCCTGAATGTTCAGGAATTAAGAGGAGAGGCACGCCCTTCCCGGGGCTGAGGAATCTAGGCATTTCTCATTACGGTGATAAGTACCCTCTTCCTTTTTATGAACCATACGGTAAAAGGTGATTGTTTGCAACTCTCTCTTTGATAGGGATTGCGTTATGTTTTGTAAATCTGGAATTTTAAGCTTTATCTTTGCTGCGAATAACTACCTTATATATGCCCACACCTTGTTGATTAAAACACCTTTGCTCCATCAGAGCTTGGGTCCCCATGTCTTTCTTTCTGTCTTTCTCTCTCTCTCTCTCTATTTCTGGCTAATTCCTTGGAGTATGGAGGCCCACTGAGCTCACTTTCTTGCCCAGGTTTCTAAGACCCTCTCGAGAAGGCACACTGTGCCTTCACCCACTCGAGAGGGCGCCCAGTGCCTACGTGCAGCAGCGCGAGCCCTAAGAATAGAACTCTATTGGCTTTCCACGTAAACCAGGGGATATCAGCCTCTTTCTCTCTCTTACTTTCTTATCATCGACTCTGGACTACCAGGTTCCGGTCCATTAAAGGACCAACAAGTGGCGACCGAACAGGGACTGGTACACATGGCAAATTCGGACGGAGTGACCCCCAGGGCCTATTGAGGCTGGTAAGTATTAAGACACAGGTCAATTGGCTGGAAAGCCCCCTCACTTTTCTACTTTACTTCAGTACTTTTTTAAAGCTCAGGGATTTTCGGTTTCACGCCAGAGAATAGAGGCTTGCCTCCAGACAGTGGTTGAATGTAACCCTTGGTTCCCTAATGAAGGTAGTTCGGATAAATTTCTGGCCCCTATGGGCTCTCATTGAAGCTGTGATTCTGCCATTTCAAGGTAATTCTAGCCCTCATGATATTTGGCAACAGGCAGAACACTTATCACATGAATATAAATTAGATGATGATACCTTACAAAAGGCCCAATTAGAACAACAAAAGATATTTCAAGATTTTCCTACCAACCCTTCCCCGGTTGCTCCAAGCACTCCTCCCCTGCTGGAGGGCACATATCCCAAAGTCTCTCCCTCGATTAAACCTAATGATTCTGACAACGACTCCCTTAAGACACCTTTCAACATTAAAACTGACAACACCTTTCTGAATAACAATAATCTACCCCCTTCACAACAGAGGCTCTCTAAATTGCTGGCTTTGCAATCACCAGCCTCTGAAGCCGATGGTTTTTCTGCCTTTCCAGTTTTAAGAAATGCTGATGCTCAAGGGCAGACAATACCTCAATATGAAGGTATTAACCTTTTTCACATACAACAAATGAAAAGGGCTGTAACTATGTATGGCCCACATTCACCTTTTTCTAGAGAGATTCTTAATGCTATCGCATCTTCTATTGGAAACTTTATTCCCTATGATTGGCAAATTTTAATAAAAGCTTTCCTTAAACCAGGAGAGTATCTTCAATGGACAATGTGGTTTCAAGATATAGCCAGAGACCATGCTAACAGAAATGCTCGAGCTGGCACTCCCCCAAACCAAATTACTTTTGAAATGTTAACTGGCACCGGACAATTTGACGCTATAGAAGCTCAAATACGATGCCCTCCTTTGTTGCCTGATCAATTAAAAACAGTGGCCCTTAAAGCTTGGGGTTGAATTCCTCCTCAAGGGGAGCCTACAGGTAACTACATTAAAATATTACAGGGACCTAATGAAATGTATGCTGATTTCTTAGCTAGATTAGAAACTGCTATTTCCCATACAGTAATTGGAGAAGAAGCTAAAAGGCAACTAGAAAAATTACTTGCTTATGAAAATGCAAATCCAGAATGTCAAAGGGCTATAGCCCCAATTTGTGATACAGGGACTATTTTTGATTATTTTAAGGCTTGTCGCAATATAAGATCAAAAACTCAAAAAATGCAAATGCTAATTGAGACAATGGGTGCTTGTTTTAAAAAAGAAAATAAAAGATGATTTACATGTAGAGATAAAAACCATTAAAAAAAAAACTGCCCTAAAAAAGTGAAAAACAACAACAACAAAACCTCCAAAAATCTGCCCTCATTGCTGTAGAAAAATGCATTGGGCCAAAAAATGTATATCTAAATTTGATATTAAAAAAAAACCTATTCTGGGAAACTCTAAGCAAGAAACACCCCCGCCCCCGGCCCCCGCCAGGTCCCCTTCAACAAAAACCAGGGGCAAATTCCATCTTTTCCCTCAAACCCTCAACATCCAGCAGTGCTGCCCCCGATATACCAGCCCTAAACTCCTTTACCCTCAAGCAGTCCTCTCTAGAATACCTACTAGACTTTTTGGGTCCCTGCCCCCACAAAGCTTCAGTCTTTTACTTGGCCTATCTAGTTTGACTTAACAGGTAGGAAGGCCAGGGGTCTCCAAATGAAAAAAATAGGCTGCAAGTGTCAGACATTTTTAATCTCTCTTAAGCAGCAAGAAAAAACAAACTAGCGATAAAAGGAAATGGCAACCCACTCCAGTACCCTTGTCTGAAAAATCCCGTGGACAGAGGAGCCTAGTGGGCTACAGTTCATGGGGTTGCAAGAGTCGGACATGACTTAGCGACTAAACCATACAAATTTAAAAGGAGGTTTCTCTTAAAATACTGTGTTGCCATAATGACACCTGGTTTCACTTTAACTATTCTCAAACCCTGAGTTAACCAATGCATTTTTCTTAGAAAAATGTTTAACTTAAGCTATGTTAATGTGCTATACATTTACCTCAGACTCTGTTTTCAAGTTGGTTCTGCCTAAGACTCAGAACAGACTTGACAAACCGGTATGTTTTACTCATGCAAATATTCTCTTAAGCTATGTTAATAAAACTATATTTGCTTAAAAACCTGCCTTTCTTCAATATTCATGTCAATCATTTTGTGGCCCAAGACAACTCACCTGGTGCTGTTCTCTTCAGTTTTGAGACATTTCCTTTCTCTAATTAAGCAGACTGCTGGTAGTTATATGACATCTGGCTGAAGACTAGCAGGGGGGCACTCTTTCTGCCCCCTTCTGATGCCTATGTCAAAAGCTTTCTTTATCTCCTTTATACTTTAATAAAACCTTATTACATATAAATCTCAATTTGAGAGCACATTACAAACGTCTACCGATTTCCAATTAACTTCCCTAAAATATTTTGAAAAAATATCATTTCATTATCCTTCTGGTAAGCTGTAAAATTTCTTCAAAAACACTGAATATTATTTCTCGCATTTCCATTTGACTAAAAATGCCAAAGCTTCATTCTGGTCTCTTAAAAAATATAAAGTCTTTTATACTAAATTTCATTCTGCTCAACAAAATAAGTTATATGCTCTTATTCAAGTTATTTGCCTATATCCTTACCCCATTAATATAGTCTCTGATTCTATATATTCAGTTTTTATATTAAAAAATATAAAAATCTCCACCATAAACTCCTAGTTCTATTAAAACAGACAATGGCCCTGCCTATACTTCTAGACACTTTGAATAATTTTTACAATCTTTTTCTATTAAACATATTACAGATATTCCTTATAATCCACAGACACAAGACACAGTCGAGCAAACACATCACACACTTAAGTTATAAATAAAAAAATTTAAAAAGGGGGAATACACAGGAACACTACTGTCTTCCTTATCCAAAGCAGACTTTAGTAGATTCCAACATAAGATATTTTCTAAACCCATAACTATTGTTAATACAGCTTTATTTGTTTTAAAATTTTTAAACCTACCACAGGGAAATATTTTAACAAAAGCAGAAAATAATTTCAAGGAATTGAAGGACACTTCTCCTCCTCTGCCCATTTGGTACCAAAACAGGGTCAATAAACAATAGAAATCTGGGAAATTAATCTTACAGGGATAGGGATATGCTTGTATTTCCCCAGATGGATCCAACAAACTTTTTCCTCGGAAAATTCGATCCAAGGGGGCCCCTGACACTCAAAATGGAGATGAAATAACAAGAACTCCAGGAGAAAGAAATTCCAATACACGCCATGGCGGCTCTAAAGATCTCTAGGAAGCACCGCCCTTGGAGACATCAACCCTATGATATCCTCTCTTGGGGACAAATAAAAACCCTCACTAATAAAGTTAAAAATCTGATTTCTCAACAGGAAATGCCTCAGAGTCCTAAAAACCTTCTTATTGCTATGCTCTGTTGGTCTGTGCGACCCCTGCTCGAGCTGCGTTAACTAATTTACTTATCCAACTCCGCTTTATTTCAGGTCATAAAGTGGACTGAGAAAAGACGGATCATATCAACCAATGACTCCACCCATATGCCCCCTCCCTGGAACCCTCACACCCTGGGGAGGAGGGAAAACTAATTAACATTTCTTTAGGTTATGAAGTCCTTCCTTTGTGTATGGGCCCAGCAAAATTATGCATAAACGTCGGCCGACAAACTTGGCCTTTCGTCCTGCCTCCAAAAGGAGACTGGTAGACACTGCTGCCCTTTTTCTGTCTGTGAAATATGTTTACTACTGAAACCTTAGGGAAAGAGTTAGGGAAAGAACAAAAAACATTATGTAAAAGGTTACTAACAGTACATTGAAACATTACCACGACAAAGGATTTCTTGGCTGGCTTGACAGTGGAATGACACCCTCCTCCTCAAATCATCCTCGATAAACAAATTGGGTCTGAGCTATGAGACATATATAAAACATAAAAATGTGCTGCTAGCACCAGAGAACTTGGGACTCAGACCGGACATTTCACAGGGACCAGTCGTGGTCATAGTAACTATTTCTTGCACTATAATCAGTCCTACAGGCCTGTATCCCACTTCCTTTTGTTATAGCCATAAGAAATTTACAATTTAATAAGACCTTATGTACTGTAACTTGTATTAATTGCCAATTTTGTGTTATTCCTGTTCATTTCAATCATAGGACCTACCACTGGAAACAAACCAAATTTCATTTACATGATAATGCCTCACTGAATGTATAATTACTGCAAAAGAAAATCTTTAAAACTTTTTCTAAACGTTTGCCCTCTTCCACTAATTTGGAAACTTTAGCTGAACTAATTATCCGGGCTAGACCCACAAGGATGGTTTGAAAGTATTACCCACAGCATCGGGTCTAGAACTGTAACTTTGGTGATTGTCTTGATAATTGTATTTGTTGTTTATCATCACCTTTCTATAAGGTTGGTTAATACTAACCAAACTCATTTGGTTAAGACCTTTTTTTTTTTTTTTTTTTTTTACAAATATAATAAAATAGGGGGAATTGTCAGGAAGCATTTAACAAGAGGCTTCCTGTGTGCTGTTTTGGATCTGTCAGGAAGACTCTGACTCTTATTTTCCTGAATGTTCAGGAATTAAGAGGAGAGGCACGCCCTTCCCGGGGCTGAGGAATCTAGGCATTTCTCATTACGGTGATAAGTACCCTCTTACTTTTTATGAACCATACGGTAAAAGGTGATTGTTTGCAACTCTCTCTTTGATAGGGATTGCATTATGTTTTGTAAATCTGGAATTTTAAGCTTTATCTTTGCTGCGAATAACTACCTTATATATGCCCACATCTTGTTGATTAAAACACCTTTGCTCCATCAGAGCTTGGGTCCCCATGTCTTTCTTTCTGTCTTTCTCTCTCTCTCTCTCTATTTCTGGCTAATTCCTTGGAGCGCGGAGGCCCTCTGAGCTCACTTTCTTGCCCAGGTTTCTAAGACCCTCTCGAGAAGGCACACTGTGCCTTCCACCCACTCGAAAGGGCGCCCGGTGCGTACGTGCAGCAGCGCGAGCCCTAAGAATAGGACTCTACTGGCTTTCCGCGTAAACCAGGGGATATCAACCTCTTTCTCTCTCTTACTTTCTTATCGTCGACTCCGGACCACCAGGTTCCAGTCCGTTAAAGGACAAATTAAGACCTCTCCTTCCATTATGTAGTCAGTAATCCAAGCACCTACCTCCAAGGATGCCACGGAATGAGTGGATTACAGAAACAGGGAGAACAGTTAAGCATGGGATGTGCCCAGTATAATGTGCTGGGCAGAGCAGGTGAAATCATGATTCACACCCTACATCTGATCTTGCAAAGAACTGCCAGGGGAAGTCTGAGTGGAAAAGCAGGGTGCAATCTAGCCAGACACTGGCATGTATAACCACTTCTCTCCACCACTAATCCTGGCCAACAGAAAAAGCATGAAGTTGTTCCAAGCTCAGGAACCAATGTGGTGTCTACTCTGGGTGCCAAAAGACCCTCAGGCTCTATGATGCACCCTCGACTGGAACAAATACAGTGACCACTCCCTTCTGAACACACATGGGCGTTTCTGACTGCATCTCATGCCAACCAACTTTAACCACCTTTTGCTGTGTTATCAATAAACTCTAGGGGATCTTAACGAAAACCAGAAGGTTTCTTCCTCTCCAAATTACAACCATTGATCAAAATCTTTGGCCTTTGCTATTAGAATTTAAAATGAGACTCTAGTTATATCTGAATCAATAAAGATGACTGCATATGTGATGGATTTTTCACTGCAGATCTCAAAAAGTCGTGCAATCCTGAGCTTTGATCCCAACCATTTTTCATACAGAAAGGTTGACACCTGTTAGTGGGTCATGAAATCAATTCAGATAGAACTGAAGTAAAAATATCACACAATACATCACATACAGTAAGGAGAAGCATCATCGTAAGAAAATTATACAGAAAATCTTCCATTGCAGAGGACCACGCTCAGGGTGGAAGAAACTCTGTGGATCAGCTGCCAAGTATGAACCTCTTCCACCCATTCCTTACCTATGGACAATTGCCCTGGGCACTTGGGTGCTGCCCTGAACAGACTGTGGAGGCTTTGGTCACCAGATAAAGTGACAGGGCAGGGAAAGGATATCTTTAATCCTTGACCAAGAAAGAGGGTAGCAGTGGACCCACCAATACCATTACATGAATTCAATTTCTTCTCTCGCTGTGGCTCCCACATCAAGTTCCTGCCATCTTTTTCTCCTTTCCTTTCTATGAAGATCTAAAGTCTTCACTTCCTATATTTATTTTCTCAACTTCTATCCACTCCTTCACCTTCTGCAAACTGGCTTCCACTCCCAAAATGCCACCAAAACTGTTCTGGCTAGGATCATTACTGATATCCATCTTGAAAGTCAAATGGCTTTCAGATATCATCCTGTATGATTATTTCAAAACTCCTCAGGAATTCATTAATCATAAAAATAGCAATGAAGGACAATGTGTGTTGAGAGAGCGTTTCCTGTTGCACACTGGAAATGCGTTTAATGTTGCACACTGTCCTGAGCATATTATGTGAGCTGTCTCATAACCCTCTTGCAGGTGACCATTATGATTTTTCTCACTCAAGGATGAGGGACCTTGGTGAAGAAAGCCTAAGGAAGGCCCCTCAGCTGGAATGTGGCAGTGCTGGACTTGAATTCAGGTCTTTCTGACTCCAGGTTCTAGTCCATTAAAGGACCCCAATCCCTCAGCTGGGATGTGGCAGTGCTGGACTTGAATTCAGGTCTTTCTGACCCCAGGCCCAGGGCTCTTGCCACCTCTCCTCCTTAGGCTCCAGCATCATGGCTCCCTACCTGGAGCTTCTGCTTCTCTAGCTGTCCTGTACTGGCCCCTCTATAGTCTCCCTTTCTCATTACCACAAAGAACCTTCAAATCCATCTCCTTGACTCAGACTTTTCTCCTAAACTCCAAACATGTGGCTGCCTATTGGCTTTTTTCACCCAGATGCCCTGGGGACATCCAAGAATCAAGAGAACCTAAAGTGAGTTTCCTTTCCTTTCCTCTCATGGTACCTCTTCCTTTGGTTCTTTCATTAATTTATTCATTCAAATATTTGGGAGTGCTTACAAGGAGAAAGGGAAAGATATTCTCATTTGAATTCAGAGTTCCAAAGAATAACAAGGAGAGATAAGAAAGCCTTCCTCAGTGATCAATGCAAAGAGATAGAGGAAAACAATAGAATGGGAAAGACTAGAGATCTCTTCAAGAAAATTAGAGATACCAAGGGAACATTTCATGCGAAGATGAGTTCAATAAAGGACAGAAATGGTATGGACCTAACAGAGGCAGAAGATATTAAGAAGAGGTGGCAAGAATACACAGAAGAACTGTACAAAAAAGATCTTCACGACCCAGATAATCACGATGGTGTGATCGGTCACCTAGAGCCAGACATCCTGGAACGTGAAGTCAAGTGGACCTTAGAAAGCATCACTACGAACAAAGCTAGTGGAGGTGGTGGAATTCCAGTTGAGCTATTTCAAATCCTGAAAGGTGATGCTGTGAAAGTGCTGCACTCAATATGCCAGTAAATTTGGAAAATTCAGCAGTGGTCACAGGACTGAAAAAGATCAGTTTTCATTCCAATCCCAAAAAAAAGAATGCTCAAACTACCACACAATTGCACTCGTCTCACACGCTAGTAAAGTAATGCTCAAAATTCTCCAAGCCAGGCTTTAGCAATACGTCAACTGTGAACTTTCAGATGTTCAAGCTGGTTTTAGAAAAGGCAGAGGAACCAGAGATCAATTTGCCAACATCTGATGGATCATCGAAAAAGCAAGAGAGTTCCAGAAAAACATCTATTTCTGCTTTATTGACTATGCTAAAGCCTTTGACTGTATAGATCACAATAAACTGTGGAAAATTCTGAAAGAGATGGGCACACCAGACCACCTGACCTGCCTCTTGAGAAACCTATATGCAGGTCAGGAAGCAACAGTTAGAACTGGACATGGAACAACAGACTGGTTCCAAATAGGAAAAAGTACGTCAAGGCTGTATATTGTCACCCTGCTTATTTAACTTATATGCAGAGTATATCATGAGAAACGCTGGCCTGGAAGAAGCACAAGCTGGAATCAAGATTGCCAGGAGAAATATCAATAACCTCAGATACACAGATGACACCACCCCCTTCTGGCAGAGAGTGAAGAGGAACTAAAAAGCCTCTTGATGAGAGTGAAAGAGGAGAGTGAAAAAGTTGGCTTAAGGCTCAGCTTTCAGAAAACTAAGATCATGGCATCTGGTCCCATCACCTCATGGGAAATAGATGGGGAAACAGTGCAAAGTGTCAGACTTTATTTTTTTGGGCTCCAAAATCACTGTAGATGGTGACTGCAGCCATGAAATTAAAAGACGCTTGCTCCTTGGAAGGAAAGTTATGACCAACCTAGACAGCATATTAAAAAGCAGAGACATTACTTTGCCAACAAAGGTCCATCTTGTCAAGGCTATGGTTTTTCCAGTGGTCATGTATGGATGTGAGAGTTGGACTGTGAAGAAAGCTGAGCGCTGAAGAATTGATGCTTTTGAACTGTGGTGTTGGATAAAACTCTTGAGAGTCTCTTGGACTGCAAGAAAATCCAACCAGTCCATACTAAAGGATATCAGTCCTGGGTGTTCATTGGAAGGACTGACGCTGAAGCTGAAACTCCAATACTTTGGCCACCTCATGTGAAGAGTTGACTCATTGGAAAAGACCCTGATGCTGGGAGGGATTGGGGGCAGGAGAAGAAGGGGATGACAGAGGATGAGATGGCTGGATGGCATCACTGACTCGATGTACATGAGTTTGAGTAAGCTCTGGGAGTTGGTGATGGACAGGGAGGCCTGGCGTGTTGCAATTCACGGGGTCGCAAAGAGTCGGACATGACTGAGTGACTGAACTGAACTGAACATGGTGTCAAGCAATACTCCAGCAATACTAGAAATACCAAGAACACAATGGATCAAGTCCTACTCTTATTCTAGTGAAGGATGCAGATCATGAAAAAATACATACATATCATCAGGTGATGAAATGTACTGTGAAGAAAACAAAAATGTAAGGGGTGAGAGAATGACAGGGTGTTTAGAAGGGCTGTCTCCTCAAGAAGCAGAGGTGATATGGATGTGGTGGTTAACAGTGAGTGCCTCTGTCTCTCAGCTGTCCAAGATGGGAAGTTTGTGGGTGTTCTCAACTTTGCCCTCTGGCTCACTCCACACATTCACTTTCCACCAACTCATGCCTCTCTCACCTAAACCCTCCACACTGTACTGGCTTGGCTCAAGGATCAACGTCTGTCAGAGTCTGCACCTGGTTTTGGTCTTCCCCCCTACATTGAGCCTCATCTTGTTGCCAAAGTAATCTTTCCGAAACAAAAATCTGTTCATGTTTTCCGCTTGCTGTAAATCTCGCTGGTATTCATTTCCTACAGGGTAGAGTCCCTGATTCTAGGAGAGATTTTCAGTTCCCTGTATTCTGGGTCCCGCCTCCCTTTCCCTGTCTCATCTCCTGCCACACCCCTGGTAAATACACCATGTTCTTCCCCTCTACTCATCTTTGCACACACAAGCTGTTTCTCTCACTCACTCCCACCCTCAGATCCCTACACATCCTTCTGGATCAAATTCAATCACCCAGTTCCGTGAAGACTTCCTCCACTCCCCAGTCAGAACTGTTCACTTTCCCCCATCTTCCAGTTGTTCTATGCTATGCTTCTACTGTCATATTTGTAATACTCTGATATAAGGATCTGGGTTTCATTCCTTCAATAAATACTTTTCACCATCCACCATGTGCCAGACATCATTCTCAGTGGATATAGCTATGGATATAGCTATAAGTGAGGCCAAACAAGATCTCAGCTCTCATAGAGATTATGTTCTAATACAGTAGGTCTCCTACATTGGGCTGAACCCATGTCTCCAATGGTATTAATAACCCCCTATTTTGTGTTCAATGTATAGCTTCACCATAGCAGAACCCAAGGAAAGAGAGAAGAATGTGATAGGCGATTCACTGCCAGAGATCATCTGCACCATGAATCTGATCCATGGTAGGTAGTGAACAAATATTTTTGGATGAAGAGATTGTGGAAGTTACTTTACTTCCCATTCTGTGGACAAGAGAATAAAGAAATAGAACAATTAATTCATATCCCAGGAACAATGAGCCTTTGAATCCCACAAATCTAGACAAATTCAGAACATACTTTGTTCTGAATCACAAGAGGTCTCTTTTCACTACATTAGCAACACTCCCATTTTTAAATTTAATGTAACGTATAGATGAAAGAATGCTGCTGCGGCTGCTCAGTCACTCAGTTACGTCTGACTCTCTGTGACCCTTTGGACTGTAGCCCTTCAGGCTCCTCTGTCCGTGGAATTTCCCAGAATATTCTCAAGAACACTGGAGTGGGTTGCTGTTTCTTCCTCCATGGGGCCTTCTTAACCCAGAGATTGAAAGCTTGAAAATTCTGATGCTAGGCAGTAACATCTTCAGAGTGCAGCATGGGAAAGTCCATCATTTAAGAGTGTAATGGTCTGTTTTCTCAACTAGAATAAGAGTGGGACTTGGTCCATGTGTTTAAGTACTTCCAGTGCTTAGAATAGGGCTTGGCACCTCAGAGGAACTCATAGATATTTCAGTGAATAAATGAAGGGACAAACAGAGAGGAAGAGGCATGAAGAAAGAAGAGATCTCCAGGGAAAGGGAGTTAATTCATTTTCAGTCTTCTTGATTCTTGGGTGTCCATGGGACATCTAGGTGTGAAAGACCAATAGACAGTCACACATCTGGGGTCAACAGATAGTGCATTCCAAGGAAAGACTGAACAACTCTTTGAGGGGGTCACCTTGTTTGAATAAAAACAATAAGAATCCATATATATATAAAACAGAATAAGTAAAAGCAAAAATAAAAATATGATTAAACTTTTACATTCTGCAGAAAAGAAATAGCTTTCTACACCGATGGGGAAAAAAGCCATTTTCAGGGGAAAAATTAAATAAAAATAAGCAAACAAAACACAACAATCTAGAATAGCAAATACAGAATTTAAAACCAGGTAAAGTCAGTATCATTTAGCAAAAACTGAAATAAAAAATAGATGAATCTCAAAGGTCAATTCCTTGGATATATTTTTTTAATGTCATCAAATCGTGAATATATGAAAATTATATAGAAGTCAGTAAGATTCCGGATGAACTATTCCAGGTCTACACACACCCTACTACAGTCAGAAAGAGAATATTTATTATACAAGCAGCAAATATTTAGAGACCCCAAGTGTTTAGGTTCTTTGGGCCAGGAGTTCCACTCCTAAGAACTTATCTTAACAAGATAGTTCAACTATATGCACCATAGAAGCATCAAAACATGTGAAAGGAAAATTGAAAAAAAACAAACAAACCCAAATGTCCAACATTCAATGAAGAGTTAAACCAATGAGTGTAGTCACACGGCATGGAATATCATGTAACCACAAAAGATATCAATCTGATGGCTCAGCAAAAACACAAATAAAGTATATAAGACAATGCTAAATTGAAAAGCAGAATATAAAATGATTATGGACACTCTGTGTATAAAATTTATTCAAGGAAGAAAAATAATTAAAAGTAAACGCTTGAGGATTTAAAGATAGTGGAGGAGTAGGTGGACACGGAGCACCTCTCTCTCCATGGATACATCAGGAGCACACCTTCAGACACAGAAGTGCATGCAGAACACCAGCTGAGTGGACAGGAGTACCTGACCAGTGGACAAGAATATATAGACTCACACAAAACTTGGCATGATGAAGGAACGGGGGAAAAACAGGAGTGTTAGCAAGACTGGACCTGCCCTCGATGGGTGGGGGAACTGAAGCAAGGGTCTGATCCCCATATCGGGGCAACTGTCTGAGTCAGAGGAGAAACATTTAAGTCTGAGAGGGAAACAGCTGATCTGTAGCAGCAAATGGAACGAGAGTCAGGCAGTCCTTGCCGCAGCCATACATACTCCAGACAGGGACGAGGTCCCTTGGAAGGCGCAGCAGCTGGGAGCTGGAGTTTAGGGATTGTGGAGCAATCCCAGGGCGAGGGTTGCTGCTGACTGTGGAGAGACGGATCAAGGGGATGTGAGGGAGGAGATTGTGGTGAGAAATGCCTGTGGAGGAAAGCTGGGCAGCTATGGAAGCAAAGCAGTACTGCTGAGTCACACATAGTGGGTGGAGCCATCACCATAGCCTCTCTCTCCTCACACAGCCAGCAGCGGCAGCTGAACAATAGAGAGACTGGCCCAGAGAGTGCCCGACGCACTGAACTACAGAATAGGACCCCACCCAGGGTGCTCCTTTAAGTGCCTGACACCCCGATCTACAGAGTAGGACCCCAACCAGGGGGGCCCCTCCATGTGCCTGATGCACCAGACAACAGAGAAGGACCCCAAGCAAGGAAGCAAGGAAGCCCTCTAAGTGCCTGAATGGGCAGAGCTATGGAGAAAGACTGGCCAAAGACGCCGTCTGATTGCCAGCTACAAGAGGCTCGAAAAAACACACTGATAGGGCCATAACTCCTGCAGCAGAGGCAGTCCATGTCCCTGCACATTTGGTGCCCCCAGGGTCCCTGCAAGCCAAACAGCTGCACCACCTTCATGCTCAACTCTCACTGGGGCAGAGCTGCCACAGACAAAAAAAAGTCTTGCATCTGTGCAAGCACGGTTGCTTTGGTCGTGTCCAATTCTTTGCGGCCCTGTAGACTGTGGCCTGCCAGGCACCAGTTCTGATAGCTGTGGACACTGGAGGCAAGAACACATAGGAGTAGGACCAGATTAGAACCTGAGCTGCCCCCACAACAGGTCCAGAGATCAGCACATTGGTGGAGGGCCTCCTAGGGAGGTGAGGTGGACTGTGACTCCCAGGGAAGGAGAGGACTCTGACAGCAGTGACTCAAGAAAAACATCTATTATTCCTATGTTTTGATTTGTTCTGTAGATTCTTTGGATTCCCCCCCCCCCTTCCCTCCTCTGTTTTAGCTGTCAATTTTTTTGGCACTAGGAAATCCAATTAAGCTTTTGAGCTTTTTTTTTCCCTCTCTTTTTCTCAGTCACATTTTTTATTGTTGTTATAAACCTCTGCCTTTACATTGGGCTTTTGCAGTTCTGTGGAGTTTTCCTTGTTTTTTTCCTTTTCTCTCTTTTTAGTTTTAACTAATTTTTTTCTATATTTATTCCTTTGTTTGCTTTTCCTACTGCTCTTTTCCTGTTGCAGTTAATCTTTATTTTTTTGTTTTGCAGTTAATCTTTAATGTATATAAATCTTCTTTATCTACCTCTGTTTAACCTTGTATATCTATCTATTCTTTCTTTCCTTTCCTCTCAACATATTTGTTAGTTTTATTTTCATTGCTTTATTCCCCAATTGGCACCTTGCTGTAGTTTTATTTTCTAGTTTGTGCTTTAGTTCATTTTGCTCTTAACTGGTAGATATAATTTTTGGCTTCCTTTGTTCACCAGGTCAATGTATTGTACTTTATTTTTGTTGGACTCTTGACTTTGATTATGTGTGTATATGCATATATATATACGTGTGTGTGTGTGTGTGTATATATATGTATATATATGTATATATATATATATTTAGTCACACTTTTTATTGTTATAAACCTCTGTCTCTACATTGGGCTTTTGCAGTGCTATGGAGTTTTCCATTTTTTTTCTCTTTTTCTTTTTTTTCTTTTCTCTTTTTTATAATTTTAATTTTTTAAACCTATTATATTTTTTCTACATTTATTCCTTTGTTTGCCTTTCCTACTGTTCTTTTCCCCTTGCAGTTAATCTTTAATATATATAAATCTTCTTCATTTACCTCTATTTAACTTTGCATATCTATTCTTTCTTTTCTTTCTTTTTCCTCAACATATTTGTTAGTTTTATTTTCATTGCTTTATTCCCCACTTGGCACCTTGCTTTAGTTTTGTTTTCCAGTTTGTGCTTTAGTTAGTTTTGTTCTTAACTGGTAAATATAATTTTTGATTTTGTTTGTTCACCAGGTCAATCTACTGTACTTTTTTTTAGTTGTTTTGACTTTGCTTATGGGTGCATATCTATTCTCCATTATTTTAATAATTATTTACCTGATTTTGTAACTGCCATTTGTCTGGGGTTCATCTTTGGTTTCTTACTTTTGGGTATTTGTTTTAAGCTCACTTAATGCCATAACAAACCACTTGTGAAATCTTTGTTCCTAACCAGAGATCAAGCCCTGAGTCTTTGGAGTAGAAGCACTGACTCCAAGACCCCAGACTACCTGAGAACTAACACTCAGTTCAGTTCAGTTCAGTCGCTCAGTCGTGTCCATCTCTTTGCGACCCCATGAATCGCAGCACGCCAGGCCTCCCTGTCCATTGCCAGCTCCCGGAGTTTACTCAAACTCATGTCCATGGAGTCGGTGATGCCATCCAGCCATCTCATCCTCTGTCGTCCCCTTCTCCTCCCGCCCCCAATCCCTCCCAGCATCAGGGTCTTTTCCAATGAGTCAGCTCTTCATATCAGGTGGCCAAAGTATTGGAGTTTCAGCTTCAACATCAGTCCTTCCAGTGAACACCCAGGACTTATCTCCTTCAGGATGGACTGGTTGGATCTCCTTGCAGTCCAAGGGACTCTCAAGAGTTTTCTCCAACACCACAGTTCAAAAGCATCAATTCTTCAAAGTGCTCAGCTTTCTTCACAGTCCAACTCTCACATCCATACATGACCACTGGAACAACCATAGCCTTCACTAGATGGACCTCTGTTGGCAAAGTAATGTCTCTGCTTTTTAATATGCTATCTAGGTTGGTCATAGCTTTCCTTCCTAGGGAGTATTAAATAGTGAGAACTCACACAAAGGAAACCACTTGAGTACAAGACCCAGCATCACCCAACCACCAGTAGCACCCTGTGCAGGACGCCTCATCTAAACAACAAACAACAAAAGTACAAACCCAATCATCAGCAGAAAGGATTACCACCTCATTCAGCCTTGCCCAACAGAGGGAAAATAAACACACACACACACACACACACACAAAACTCAGCACAAATCTCACCCTTTTTGAAGCTTACACAAACTATTGGACCAATCTTAGGAGGGCAAAAACCAAAAGGAAGAAAGAATTCAAACCCTGAAGCCTGGGAAAAGGAGACCTCAAACACAATAAGTTAAAAAAAATAATGAAAAGACAGAGAAATACTACACAAATGAAGGAACAAACTAGAAACACACAAGTCCAAATAAATGAAGAGGAAATAGGCAAACTCCCTGAAAAAGAATTCAGAATAATGATAGTAAAGATGATCAAAAACCTTGAAAACAAAATGGAGAAAATGCAAGAACCAATTAACAAAGACCAAGAAGAATTAAAGAATAAATCTACAGAGACAAACAACACAATTACTGAAATTAAAAATACTCTGAAAAGAATCAATAGCAGAATATCTGAAGCAGAAGAATGAATCAGTGAGTTGGAAGATAAAATGGTGGAAATAATTTCTGAGGAGCAGAATAACCTCTGGGCAACATCAAATGCACCAACATTCAAATTATAGGGGTCCCAGAAGAAGAAGAGAAAAATAAAGGGCATGAGAAAATTTTTGAAGAGATTATAGCTGAAAATTCCCCCAACATGGAAAAGGAAATAGTCAATCAAGTCCAAGAGGCATAAAGAGTCCCATACAGAATAAACCCAAGGAGAAACACACCAAGACACATACTAATCAAACTAACAGAATAAACACAAAGAAAGAATGTTAAAAGCAGCAAGGGAAAAGCAACAAGTAACATAGGAAACCCCAAACGTTTAACAGCTGATCTTTCAGCAGAAACTCTGCAGGCCAGAAGGGAATGGCAGGATATATTTAAAGTATTGAAAGGGAAAAATCTACAACCAAGATTACTGTACCCAGCAAGGATCTCATTCAAAATTGATGGAGAAATAAAAAGCTTTTCAGACAAGCAAAAGTTAAGAAAAGTAAAGAGAATTCAGTACCACCAAACCAGCTTTACAACAAGTGTTAAAGGGACTCACATAGTCAAGAAATACAAGAGAAGAAAAAAGATCTACAAAATCAACCCCAAACAATTAAGAAAATGGCAATAGGAATGTATATATCAATAATTACTTTAAATGTAAATGGATTAAATGCTCCAACCAGAAAACAAAGACTGGCTGAATGGATACAAAAACAAGACTCATATATATGCTGTCTACCAGAAACCCACCTCAGACCTAAAGACACATATAGGTTGAAAGTAAGAGAATGGAAAAATATATTCCATGCAAATGGGAAGCAAAAGAAAGTTGGAGTAGCAATCCTCATATCAGACAAAATAAAGCTTAATATAAAGAATATTACAAGAGGTAAGGAAGGACAGTTCAGTTTAGTCCCATCCAGTCACTCAGTCATGCTCAACTCTTTGCAACCCCTTGGATGCACCAGTTGTCCATCACCAATTCCTGGAGTTTACCCAAACATGTCCATTGAGTCAGTGATGCCATCCAGCCATCTCATCCTCTGTCGTCCCCTTCTCCTCCTGCCCCCAATCCCTCCCGGCATCAGGGTCTTTTCCAATGAGTCAGCTCTTCATATCAGGTGGCCAAAGTATTGGAGTTTCAGCTTCAACATCAGTTCTTCCAATGAACACTCAGGACTGATCTCCATTAGGATGGACTGGTTGGATCTCCTTGCAGTCCAAGGGACTCTCAAGAGTTCTCTCCAACACCACAGTTCAAAAGCATCAATTCTTCGGCACTCAGCTTTCTTCATAGTCCAACTCTCACATCCATACATGACTATTGGAAAAACCATAGCCTTGACTAGACGAACCTTTGTTGCCACTACATAATGATCAAGGAATCAATCCAAGAGGAAGACATAATAACTGCAAATATCTATGCATCCAACATAGGAGGACCTCAATACATAAGACAAACACTAACAGACATAAAAGGAGAAATTGACAGTAACACAATAATAGTAGAAGACTTTAATTAATTAGGAGACTTTAATTTAATTAACAGAAAATTAATAAGGAAACACAAGTCTTAAATGATGCATTAGATGAGATGGATCTCATTGATATCTTTAGGACATTCCATCCAAATGCAGAAGAATACACCTTCTTCTCAAGTGTACATGGAACATTCTCCAAGATAGACCACATCTTGGATCACAAATCAAACCTCAGTAAATTTAAGAAAATTGAAATTGAGTCAAGCATCTTCTCTGACCACAACACTATGAGACTAGATATCATTTATAAGAAAAAAAACTTAAGAAACACAAACACATGGAGATTAAATAATACATTTCTAAATAACCAACAAGTTACTAAAGAAATCAAAAGGGAAATAAAAACATTTCTAGAAACAAATGACAATGGAAACATGACAACTCAAAACCTATGGGATGCAGCAAAAGCAGTTCTAAGAGGGAAGTTTATAGCAATACAATCCTACCTCAAGAAACAAGAAAAACATAAAATAGACAACCTAATTTACACCTAAAACAACTAAAAAAGAAGAACAAAAAAACTCCAAAATTAGAAGAAGGAAAGAAATCATAAAGATTGGAGCAGAAATAAATGAAAAAGAAATGAAAGAAACAATAGTGAAGATTAATAAAACTAAAAGCTGATTCTTCGAAAAAATAAGCAAAATTGAAACTTTTAGCCAAACTCATCAAGGAAAAAAGAAAGAAGAATCAAATCAACAAAATCAGAAATGAAAAAGGAGAGGTTACAACAGACAATGCAGAAACACAAAGGACTATAGGAGACTATTATGAACAACTATATGGCAATAAAATGGATAACCTGGAAGACATGCACAGACTTTTAGAAAAGTTCAATCTTCTAAAACTTAACTAGGAAGAAATAGAAATTATGAACAACTCAATTACAAGCACTGAATTTGAAGCTGTGATCAAAAATCTCTCAGAAAACAAAAACCCAGGATGACATGGCTTCACAGGAGAATTCTATCAAACATTTAGAGAAGAGCTAGTGCCTATCCTTCTAAAACTCTTTCAAAAAATTGCAGAGGAAGGAGCACTTCCAAACTCATTCTATGAGGCCCCCATCACCCTGATGCCAAAACCAGACAAAGACAACACACAAAAAGAAAACTACAGGCCAATATCACTGATGAACACAGATGCAAAAATTCTCAACAAAATTTTAGCAAACAGAATTCAGCAACATATCAAAAAGCTCATACACCATGATCAAGCTCAGTTTATTCCAGGGATGCAGAGAGTCTTCAGTATATGGAAATCAATCAATATGATACACCACATTAACAAATTGAAAGATAAAAACCATATGATAATCTCAATAGATGCAAAAAAAAAAAAGCCTTTGACTAAATTCAGCATCCATTTATGATTAAAACTCTTCAAAAAATGTGCATAAAAGGAACCTACCTTAACATAGTAAAGGCCATATATGATAAACCTACAGCAAACATTATTCTCAATGGTAAAAAGTTGAAAGCATCCCCCCTAAGGTCAGGAAAAAGATGAGGGTGTTCACTTTCACCATTATTATTCAACATAGTTCTGGAAGTCCTAGCTACAGCAGACAAGAAAAAGAAATAAAAGGAATTCAGATCAGAAAAGAAGAAGTAAAGTTCTCACTGTCTGCAGATGACATGATACTGTACATAGAAAACCCTAAAGATAGTATCAGAAAATTACTAATCAGTGAATTTAACAAAGTTGCAGGATACAAAATCAATACACAGAAATCACTTGCATTTCTATATACTAACAATGAAAATACAGGAAGAAATTAAGGAATCAATCTCATTCACCATTGCAACAAAAAGAAATATCTAGGAATAAGGAGACAAAAGAACTGTACACAGAAAATTGTAAGACACAAGTGAAAGAAATCAAAGGTGACATAAACAGATGGAGAGATATTCCATGTTCCTGGGTAGGGAGAATCAATATTGTGAAAATGACTACACTACCAAGTGCAATCTATAGAGTCAATGTGATCCTTATCCAATTACCAATGACATTTTTCACAGAACTAGAACAAAAATTTCACAATTCATATGAAAACACAAAAGACCCTGAATAGCCAAAGCAGTCTTGAGAAAGAAGAATGGAGCTGGAGGAAACAAACTCCCTGACTTCAGATTATACTGCAAAGCTACAATCATTAAGACAGGATGGTACTGGCACAAAAAACAGAAATATAGACCAATGGAACAAGATAGAAAGTCCAGAAATAAACCCATGCACCTATGGGTACCTTATTTTTGACAAAGGAGGCAAGAATATACAATGGGGCAGACAGCCTCTTCAATAAATGGTGCTGGGAAAACTGGACAGCTACATGTAAAAGAATGAAATTAGAACACTTCCTAATACCATACACAAAGATAAACTCAAAATGAATTAAAGACCTAAATGCAAGACCAGAAACTATAAAACTCTTAGAGGAAAACATAGGCAGAACACTTGATTACATAAATCAAAGCAAGATCTTCTATGACCCACCTACTAGAGTAATGGAAATAAAAACAAAAGTAAACAAGTGGGACCTTATTAAAGTTAAAAGCTTTTGCACAGCAAAGGAAATTATAAATAAGGTGAAAACACTACCATCAGAATGGGAGAAAATAATAGCAAATGAAACAACTGACAAAGGATTAATTGACAAAATATACAAGCAACTCATACAACTCAATACCAGAAAAACAAACAGCCCAATCAAAAAGTGGGGAAAAAACCTAAACACATTTCTCCAAAGAAGACATACAGATGGCTAACAAACACATGAAAAGATGCTCAACATTGCTCATTATTAGAGAAATGCAAATCAAAACTACAATGAGATATCATCTCACACCAGTCAGAATGGCCATCTTCAAAAACTCTACAAACAATAAATGCTGGAGAGGGTGTGGAGAAAAGGGAATTCTCTTGCACTGTCAGTGGGAATGTAAATTGATACAGCCACTATGGAAGACGGTATGGAGATTCCTTAAAAAACTAGGAAAAAAATGATCACATGACCCAACTATCCCACTCCTAGGCATATACCCTGAGGAAACCAAAATTGAAAAAGACACATGTATCCCATTGTTCACTGCAGCACTATTTACACTATTTACAGCCAATGAATGGATAAAGAAGTTGTGGTACCTATACACAATGGAATATTACTCAGCCATAAAAAGGAACACCTTTGAGTCAATTCTAATGAGGTGGATGAACCTGGAACCTATTATAGAGAGTGAAGTAAGTCAGAAAGAGAAAGGTAAATATTGTATTTTAATGGATAGATAGAGAATCTAGAAAAATGGAACTGAAGAATTTATTCACAGGGCAGCAATGGAGAAACAGACAACGAGAAGAGACTTATGGACATGGGGAGAGGGGAGGAGAGGGTGAGATGTAACATGGAAACTTACATTACCATGTGTGCAAAATAGATGGTCAAGGGGAATTTGCTGTATGGCTCAGGAAACTCAAACAGGGGCTCTGTGTCAACCTGGAGGGGTGGGACAGGGAGGAATATAGGAGGGGGTTTTAGGAGGGAGAGGATATATGTATACCTATGGCTGATTCATGATGAGGTTTGACAGAGAACAACAAAATTCTGTAAAGCAATTATCCTTCAAAAAAAAATAAATTAATTTTTAAAAAAGGTAAATGATTCAAGACTTCCCTGGTGGTACAGTGGATGGGAGTCTGCCTGCCAATGCAGGAGACACAGTCTCCATCCCTGGTTTGGGAAGATTCCACACGTCACAGAGCAACTAAGACTGTGCACCACAACCACTGAAGCCCATGTGCTGCAGCTACTGAAGCCCAAGCACCCGGGAGCCCGTGCTCTGCAACGAGAGAAGCCACTGCAGTGAGAAGTCCATGTACCGCAACAGAGGAGTCCCTACTCGCCGCAGAGAAAGCCCATATGTAGTAACAAAGACTGAGCACGACCAAAAAAAATAAAGAAGTAAATGATCCAAAGTGGTAATAAATATTAAGGCTGCCAGATAATAAATTCTCTTTAGAAGGTCTGTTTTACCAGTAACAATAATTGCTAGTACTTACGAAAGACTTTCAATACTAACTACTTTAAATGTTCATTTTCTCATAATAAGCCTGTTAATACTATTAATACTCTTATCTTACAGATTAAAGAAAACAAAACCTAAGGTTTAAAGAGAGTCACTGGCCAAGATCACATGGGGATTAGGTGGCAGATCTGAGACCAGATGCTGGTCTGGCTCATATCAAAGCCCAGGCTTTTAATCACGTGATACTTCTGCTTCATTTTATTTTCCAGTTACAACATGTATTATCTAAAAACTAAGGTCAGAGTAAAATCAAACACCATTTCCTTTCTATTGAAAGAGGTCCTGAGACCTTCAGGGGGTTGACTGTAACTCTTAGAAATCAGTGTGTTGAGAAGTGGAGGAGATGGATGGCCAATACAGAGATGTCAAGGGCTCGGAGCAGGAGGGAGGGAGCAAACACAGACCCCGCCATGGTACACACCTCTTCGAGTGCTTTGCTTACATAATTCTCCTTCTTGATAGCCTCTTGGAGCTCCATGGCCTGCTGTACGTACATTTTCCCAGCTAGGATTTCATTCTCCAGCAAGGACAGCTCCTTCAACGAAATGGGCCAATTCAACCTTTCTAATGCCTCGTTCAAAGCTGCCTTGTTTTCTAAGTACTGCATTGGTTTGTTTGCATCTAACCTAGAGAAGGAAGAAGAAAGATAAACGTAATGTGATCATAACAGAAAACATATGGAAAGATGGTTTTTCAGTCAACCCTCCCCTGAGAAACATCTGTCGGAGCAGATGTCAGGTGTCGACAGAATTGCAGCCACGCCTTCTTGTCCATCGGGGCGTTGGTAGTTTGCACAAGTTAGAAATAACCATCTCTGAGTCATGGGAGGCCTTTTTCCCCATTATTTAATTTGATTGTCTGATTTTTTAGAACTTTATTACACGAGTTTTTTTTTTTTCCAACAATTTTTTTCAGCGTGTTTGGAACCCATTCCTTTCTCCTTAGATCTAACATTTGGCAGAATCAAAAGCACGTTTCAAAGAGATTTCACACAGCTATGCCTAGCAGTGACTCTGGAAAACAAAGCAAACACTAAACCCAAATATTTGTCTCAGTGAAATAATTCTTCTATTAGCTCATTTTAGCTACCTTTATCTCCTGTCCTCCTGTAAGCCTAAAAAAGGCCTATACTTTCTGGCTTCACTGATTTGGTTCACAAAGAACAGAAGCCAAACTTTCTATCAGCTGATGAACAGGCTGCACGATTCCAGGGGAAGCCACTGGGGTGTGGAGGGCCCAAGTCCTAAATTCTATTTCCAGTCCCAGCTACTTCTGAGTCAGACATTCATGGAAGGGGGTAAAGAGAGGGCGATGGATAGACTGACTGAGGGAGATACGGGGAGAAGAACATCTCATAATTATCACTCTCTTACTGCTGAAGGTGCCACGTTTTTTCATTTTTTTAAGATGTTGTGTGTTGGAAGAGCGCACCGTAAACCCAGTACAATCACAGTACTCAATCCACAGACAAACTTGTTTCCAGAAGACGGCAAAAATTCTCATTAAAAATCTAAATGGGAGTGATGTCAGGAAAATGGTAAAATGAGAAACCCCAGGCCTCATTCCCCTACAGGAATGCTGACAATAGTATGTGGACAAACTGCCTTTGTGAGAATTCCAAGAAGCCAGTTAAAAGGTACCAGTTCTCCGGGAGTTCAAAGCCAAAAAGAGGGGGCACTGAGTGCGTATTAGGAACATCCTTGCACTTTGCCTGGCCTAGCCCCTCCCCTTTCTTGGCACCTGCTGAGCAACTCAGAGGAAATGAAGTCCAGGCTTCTCTGAAAGAGAAGAGTGGAACATGTATGCAACATTTTGGCCTTCTGTGGGGCTGCTTAAGAGACTGGCTTTTGTCTCACTTGACTAAGAGTGCCAATAAAAATGGCAGCATACTTTGCATGGCAGGTTACTGGCTGCTGAGAGCAAAGGCAAGTTGCATGGCTGGTTACAGCACCAGAGATACTGCAGTACCAAAGAAAGACACCAGGGGGAGAAAAAGATTACCAGCTCCTGAGAAAAGACAGGGGCAAACCTCTTCAACTGGGAAATGACACACACACACCACCACCACCACCACTCCTAGAGAAGAATTACCCCCAGAAAAGTTGTGAGAGGTTCCCAGAATCTCTAGTCAGAGTGATTGGTGAAGGTCTTCCCCTATAAGAAGTCATCTATAAAGACTGGGACAAGTGTCTGCCTTTTCAAATGCCCAGATCTTGCCTAAAAGTACTAAGGAATAAAGAGAAACAGAGAAGAGTGGCCTAATCAAAGGAACAAAATAAATCTCCAGAAATCTACACTAAAGAAAAAAGCTATGAATTACCTGACAGAATTGAAAATAACTGTCTTAAAAATGCTCATTGAGCTCCAAGAGAATATAGAAAACTAAATGGAATCAGGAAAATGATGAATGAACATATTAAGAATATCAACAAAGACACAGAAACTATAAAAAGAACCAAACAGAAATTCTGTATCTGAGGAATATAATAACTGAAAAATTCACTAGAGAGCTTCAAAAGGTGACTTGGTAAATCAGAAAAAAAAAATCAGAAAATTATGACTATTTTAAGTCATAAATTGTTACAAGAGACAAAGAAGGACTTTCAGAGCATGGACTACTGCAGCATGCCAGGCTTCCCTGTCCATCACCAACTCACGGAGCTTACTCAGACTTATCTCCATAGAGTCAGTGATGCCACCCAACCATCTCATCCTCTGTCATCCCCTTCTCCTCCCACCATCATGCTCCTCTTTCCCAGCATCAGGGTCTTTTCCAATGAGTCAGTTCTTCCCATCAGGTGGCCAAAGTTTCAGTTTCAGTTTCAGCATCAGTCCTTCCAATGAATATTCAGGACTGATTTCCTTTAGGATTGACTGGTTTGATCTCCTTGCAGTCCAACGGACTCTCAAGAGTCTTCTTCAACACCACAGTTCAAAAGCATCAATTCTTTGGTGCCCAACTTTCTTTATGGTCCAACTCTAACATCCATACATGACTACCAGACAAACCATAGCTTTGGCTAGACAGACTTTGTAGGCAAAGTAATGTCTGCATTTTAATATGCTGTCTAGGTTGATCATAGCTTTTCTTCCAAGGAGCAAGCATCTTTTAATTTCATGGCTGCAGTCACCATCTACAGTGATTTTGGTGCCCCCAAAATAAAGTCTCTCACTGTTTCCACTGTCTCCCATCTATTTCCCATGAGATGCCATGATCTTAGTTTTCTGAATGTTGAGTTTTAAGCCACCTTTCCACTCTCCTCTTTCAATTTCATGAAGAGCTTCTTTAGTTCTTCTTCACTTTCTAATATAAGGGTGATGTCATCTGCATATCTGAAGTTATTGGTATTTCTCCCAGCAATCTTGATTCCAACTGTGCTTCATTTGGCCTGGCATTTCGCATGATGTATTCTGCATATAAGTTAAATAAGCAGGGTGACAATATACAGCTTTGACATACTCCTTTCCTGATTTGGAACCAGTCTGTTGTTCCATGTCCAGTTCTAACTGTTGCTTCTTGACCTGCATACAGATTTTTCAGGAGGCAGCTCAGGAGGTCTGGTATTCCCATCTCTTTAAAAATTTTCCACACTTTGTTGTGATCCACATGGTCAAAAGTTTTGGCATAGCCAATAAAGCAGAAGTAGGTGTTTTCCTGGAACTCTCTCTCTTTTTCAATGATCCAATGGATGTTGACAATTTGATCTCTGGTTCCTCTGCCTTTTCTAAATCCAGCTTGAACATCTGGAAGTTCACAGTTCACTACTGTTGAAGCCTGGGTTGGAGAATTTTGAGCATTACTTTACTAGCGTGTGAGATGAGTACAATTGTGTGGTAGTTTACACATTCTTTGGCACTGCTTTTCTTTGAGATTGGAGTGAAAACTAACCTTTTCCAGTCCTGTGGCCACTGCTGAGTTTTCCAAATTTGCTGGCATATTGAGTGCAGCACTTTCACAGTATCATCTTTTAGGATTTGAAGTCGCTTAACTGGAATTTCATCACTTCCACTGGTTTTGTTCGTAGTGATGCTTCCTAAGGCCTACTTGACTTCGCATATAAGAAGGACATTATATAATGGTAAAAAGGGTCCATCCACAAGGAAGATATGACAGTCATAAATATGCACCTAATTTCACAGCTCCCAAATATAGAAACAAACATTAATAGAATTGAAGGGAGAAACTGAAACACTATAGGAGAAGACTTCAATTTCCATTTTCAATAATGGATACAACCACCAAACAGAAGACCAATAAAGAAACAGAGGACTTGAAAAACATGATAGATTAATTAGACCAAACAGACATACATAGAACACACTACCAACCAAAAGCAGAATACATATTCTTCCTAAGTGCACATGGAACATTCTCTTCAGGATAAACCACATGTAAAAGCGCAAGTCCTAAAAGTTTTAAGATTAAATCATATAAAATATATTCTCCAATCACAGTGTAATAAAACTAGAAATCAAATATGTGGAAAATAAATAACATGCTCTTAAACAGCCAATAGGCCAAAGAAGAAATCATAAGGGAGACTGTAAACTATCTTGAGATATTTTAAAATAAGAATGAAGTGAAGTGAGGTGGTCACTCAGTTGTGTCCGACTCTTTGTGACCCCATGGACTGTTGCCTATCAGGCTTCTCTGTCCGTGGGATTTTCCAGGCAAGAGTGCTGGAGTGGATTGCCTTTTCCTTCTCCAGGGGATCTTCCCAACCCAGGGATCGAACCCAGGTCTCCCGCATTGCAGGCAGACGCTTTACTGTCTGAGCTACCAGGGAAGCCCATAAAATAAGAATACAACATATTAAAATGCCTAAGATATAGCAAAAGCAGTCCTAAGAGGGAAATCTATATTGCTAAATACATTAAAAAAGAGAAAATATCTCAAATCAACAACTTCCCTTTACACTTCAAGGAAGTGGGAAAATGAATAAATTCAAAGTTAGCAGAAGGAAAGAAATAATAAAGATGAGAGCAGAAATAAGTGAAATAGAACAGTAGGAAAAAATCTATGAAACTAAGAGTTAGTTTCTGGAAAGAGCAGCAAAACTGACAAATACTTATTAGCTAGATGAAGAAGAAAAAGGAGAAAACTCAAAAAACTAGAATCAGAAGTGAAAGAGGGAACATTACAACTGTTATCAGAGAATTAAGAAAGATATTTTATAAAAGACTACCATGATCCATTATACACCAACAAAATGGATAACCTAGAAGAAATGGACAAATTTCTATAAAAATATAACCAACTAAGACTGAATCAGAAAGAAATAAAAAATCTGAACAGATTTGTAACTAGTAAGGAGATTGAATCAGCAAACAAATAATTTCCAACAAATATGAGCTCAGTACTATATGGCTGCCAAGGAGAGAACTACCAAACATTTAAAGAAGAATTAACACCAATCCTCCTCAAATAATTTCAAATATTGAAGAGGAGGGAACATTTTGAAACTCATTCTATGATGCCAGCATCACCCTGATACCAAAGCCAGACAAAGATACTACAAGATGAGAAAACTACAGGCCAATATTGCTTTCGAACATTGATTCAATACTAGCAAATGAAATTCAACAACACATTAAAAGAATGAGACTTATTCCTAGAATGCAATATGTAAAAATCAATCAATATAATAAATCACAGTAACAGAATGAAGGAAAAAAATGACTTGATCATCTCAATGGATACAGCAAAATCATGATGAATTCACCACTCTTTCATGATTAAAAATGAAATCACTCAATAAACTAGGATTAGGAGGAAACTACCTCAATACGGGGCTTCCCCAGTGGCTCAGAGGTAAATAATACACCTGCAATGCAGGAGACACAGGTTCAGTCCCTGGGTTGGGAAGATCCCTCGGAGAAGGGCACGGCAACCCACTCCAGTATTCTTGCCAGGAAAATCCTGTGGACAGAGGAGCCTAGCAGGCTAAGGTCCATGGGATTGCAAAGAGTCGGACATGACTGGAGAACTGAGCAGAAGCACAGGCACTGTAACATAGTAAAGGTGTCATAACTTACTCAACATCATGCTTTAGATGACATCATGAAAGACAGTGGAGTGGAAAAATCAAGGAACGGGTCTTTTCACCAAAACAACTATTTGATAGAATTAACTATTTTGGAACTCAAGAATGTAGTTGAATACTTGCATAGCATTCAGAAGAATGCTTGATGCACAGAGAGGCTGACATGTAGGGAAATCTCTGTCAGGTCACTGGCTGACCACAGGGATAACAAAACAATACTTTAGTGAACACACATGATAAAGAATACAGTCTTTGCAAAATAGCATGGAAAGACATTGAACAGACAACTGCAGCCTTCATCAAGCAACAACAGCAATTTCTGGGGAGGGTAGAGAATCTGATTTCCTGAGTTACTGTTACAATGTTCAAAATGTTCAGTTCTCAACAAAAAGTTACAAAGAATACTAAGAAACATGGATGCATACAGCCCATTCACAGGAGAAAAAAGCAACAGACACATAAAGCTCAGACAATGGATTTGGCAGACAAAGACTTAAAATAACTTTCTTAAAAGCCAATCCTCAAATTCACATTGAACTTCAAGGGGCCACAAATAACCAGAACAGTTTTGAAATAGAAGAACAAAGTTGGGAGACTTTCAAAACTCAATATAGCCCGCTAGGCTTTTCTGTCCATGGTATTCTACAGGCAGGAATCCTGCACTGGGTTGCCATTCTCCAGGGGATCTTCCCAACCCAGGGATCGAACCCAGGTCTCTTGCACTGCAGGCAGATTCTTTACCATCTGAGCCATCAGGGAAGCCCAGAAAGCAGCCTGGAAGTTACTAAAGTGGGAGAGAGGAATGGGGAAGGGGTACTTAACAGGTACAAGGTATTTTCTGAGATGATAGAGAAGTTTTGAAACTAAAGGAACATGTGGCTTGCACAACATTCAAAAAAATTTTTTTTTTAATTTTACAATTACAATCTTTACAATTTTGTGAACTGTGAATAACTTAAGTATTACTGAGTAGCACATTTAAAAACAGTTAAAAGAAACTGTTAACTGTAGGTTATATGAATTTCACCAAAATTAAAAAGCAATTTTAAAGATGAAAAGGAACTGGCTTACTTTTTTTTTTCCTCTGGAGATAATGCTCGCCAAACAATTTTATTCAAGCGCCTGTTTTAAAAAAATCAACAATAATTATTTAATAGCAATACTTTACTTCAGAAGAAAAGACTGACCCCAGGCAGGGAGAGCCCAAGCCATGCACCACCGTAGGACCACACCATTGCCACTTGCTCAGAGATTGGATGTGAGGGTCTCCCTCCCTTGGCATCACTGCAGAAGCTTTATGACTTTGTGGCAATCACGCTAAATATGAAAGGAGGGCATAGTTCTCAGCTCCATTAGGTAAAACCCAGGCTGAGAAAAGGCAGCAAACAAACTGGCCCTCATTAACTCTGCATGAAGATATTTTTAAATATCTTATTTTCATCTTAAGGAAAAATACAAGTGTGCCCTTAGTCTGCCTTCTGTAGACATTTTTCTGTCTGGATTTGCAGAACAAAAAAGGGTTAATAGGGTCATAAATAAGAGAACTGGGATACACTTTAGAGATCAACCAGCCTGACCTCCTTATTTTCCAAATGTGGCTACTGAGGGGGCAGGATGATGAAGCACCTTGCTCATCCAGCATGGAGAGTTGGGGCTGAGACTAAGCTCACTGAACATGTGAGAAAGATTCTGGCGATCTTTCCAGAAAGATTCTGGCAAGGAGGAAGCTGGAGCCAGTGCTTTCAATTGGGTAGTTATAGCTCCTCTTCTTGTTACTAATCAGCGGTGCTTTTTCAGAGTTTCCAGCCCTGTTTTGTGACTGCTACATCATCACCTAAACCAGGTTTCCTGGAGCACCAGGCACAGAACACTGGCTCCATGGGTTGTGAGCTGGTGTTCCATGAAACAGAAAAGTCTCAATAAGACGGACAGGGAGAATACTGCCACTCCCCAGGAGGCCCGCTTCTAATCCTTGGGCCCAGTGTCTGTGGGACAGGGCTCTGGGAGCATACTTTGGGTGGTGTTATCTTGCCCTGATCATCCATCATGAGCTTGAGGAGGTCATGGAAAGGGGGTCTAGTGTGGTGGTGAAGAGCACAGACTCTGGAGCCACTGGGCCGAAAGCTCAGTGTTCCCCTCTTGTTATCCAGTAGACTTTGGGCCAGTAGCCAACTTTTCTGTAGAATGTGGATAATAACAGTAGCTCCCTCCCAGTGCTGCAGTGCAGATTTAATAAGCAAGTGTATGCATCGTACACAGAACTGTGTCTGACAAAGATAAATGCTCTGTAAGTGACCGAAGAGTCAGGAAGCAGGAAACAAGCCAGCTCTGCCCTTGTCTCCTTCGATATTTTTGGTTCTTTGTGGCCTCTTCAGAAGGGCTTCCCTGGTGGCTCAGACGGTAAAGAACCTGCCTGCAATGCAGGAGACCGGTTTTGATCCCTGGGTCAGGAAGATCCCAGTAGGGAATAGCAACCCACTTAGGTATTCTTGCCTGGAAAATGCCAAGGACAGGGAGCCTGGTGGGCTACAGTCCGTAGGGTCACAAGAAATTGGCTTTCTTTAAAAAATTTTTTTTTAATTTATTTATTTGGCTGCCCTGGGTCTTAGTTGCGGCATGCAGGGCTTTCCTGGTGGCTCAGATAGTAAAGAACTCTTCTGCAATGAGGGAGACCTGGGTCCAATCCCTGAGATGGGAAGATCCTCTGGAGAAGGAAATGGCAACCCACTCCAGTTAGTATTCTTGCCTGGAGAATTCCCATGGACAGTGGAGCCTGGTGGGCAACAGTCCATAGGGTTGCAAAGAGTCAGACACAACTGAGCGACTAAGCACATAATAGGATCTTTAATCTTCATTGTGGCATGCAGGATCTTTTTTGGTTATGGATTGTGGGATCTAGTTCCCTGAGGGATCGAACCTGGGCTGCCTGCATTGGGAGGGTGGAGTCTTAGCCACTGGACCATCAGGGAAGTCCCAATTTTCTTTAATTATGTGGTTGATTAAACAATGACTTCTAGAGCTTGTGTGCATTTATGGAAAATAGAAAACTATTTAAAAATATTTTAAAATGTAAACCTTGAAAGTGGAGGCAATGAAAGAGAGAGACTGGGAGTGTAGACAGGGCTTGGCAGAGACACTGGTCTGGGTTCAGATCTCAGAGGCTCTGCTTTACTGCTGTGTGATCCTATTACATAACTTAAAAAAATATTCATTTATTTGGCTGTGTCAGGTTTTAGTTGCAGCACTTGGACTCTCTAGTTGTGTCATGAAAGGCTCAGTAGTTGTGGCACTCAGGCTTAGTTACTCCATGGCATGTGGGATCTTAGTTCCCCAACCAGGGATCGAACCTGCAACCCCTGCATTGCAAGGCAGATTCATAACCACTGGACCACCAGGGAAATCCCTATTACATAACTTTTGAAAACTGTTTTCTTACCAATAAGACAAGGATAACACCACTTACTCCTGGCATTGAGGGGATTAAATGAGCAGTATGTATAAAGTGATCAAAAATAACTAAGGCTCATTCCTTCCAGGTTCTAAAGAAGAGGGAGGCTTAGAAATTCAGGAATGGTTGGTGAATGTGGGTCCAATTAGCTATGACATGTCCCTAATTTTATTTTTAAAATGAAAAAAAAAGTGCTTACCACAGTGCCTGTCATGTACCAAGTGTTCAAAGGTTAGTGTTTTTATTTATTATTATTACTTTGGCCATGCTGCATGCAGGTGGGATTTTAGTCCCCCACCAGGCATTGAGCCCGTACCCCCTGCATTGGAAGTGAGAAGTCCTAACCACTGGACTGCCAGGGAAGGCCCCCGTCTCTAATTTTAATTTATTTCTTCAGAAAATATTTTCCTAAGAGGGTATTTTCATAACCCCTGTTGTTCCTCCATTTGCCATCTTCACTGAGCTATTTCAAAGCACACAGAAAAAGCAAGCAGGCATGAATTGAGGGCAGTGGAGAGTGTATGAATCCTGGCTCCACTGGTGTGGAAGGCAGCTACAGGAAAGCCTTTAAAAGTGTGAGATGAGGGCTGTCCAGGATACTGGGGTTTGATAAACCACAATCTTCCTCTGTTTTTAGGAGAGTCAAACTTGACCTCAGGTTCACCATGAACACAGCTGCAGAAAAATCACCTGAGAATTTAGCCAGCACTGATATCCTCAGAGCTTCTGTGCAGACACACAAAGTCAAAACTGCTCCTGCAATTCTTAAAATACTAAAACACAAGGACTCCTATACCTGGGAATTAGGTGACCAAAACAGCTAGTGTGTGTAACTACTTTGACCAAAGGACTGTGAGCCTCCAACTTACTTGGTCATCCCGAACCAGACAGACTTAGAGTTATATCTGGCTTACCTGTGGTGGGAAACTCCTTAGAAATGTTTCATTGGGGATGAGATGAGGATAAATAAGTTTCACTAATTACTTTTCATAGTCTGCATAGCTTTAGAAAGATGGGGCATGATGGAAAAGGCAATTGACATTTATACCAGCAAACAAATACTACTAAACACAAAAGATCAGAAGCTTTGTTCTATATAATATGAATGTTAATATTATTAAAAACAATATTAAATAAATAATTCATTTAAAATAAACATCAAATTAATGATACCAATACACATTCAATCAATATTAATCATATTAAAGTTAATGCTAATAATCATATTTAAATTAATACTATTTTATTATTTTAATAACAATATGGTATAATATTCCTCTGAGGGTATGAAAGGCTCTTCTAGATTCATTATTGGAAGTGAGAACTGGGACAGAGCACTACTAGGTTTGTATTTTGGTTTTGCCATGAATGAAGGACTCTCTTCTGCCTGGGAATGGAGGGTCTCTGTCCTTCTGGAAATTCTCAGGAAAGGATCATCTCAGTGGAAAGAACTATTTGACTCTTCCATCCCGTGTATTTATGGTTATTTTAGTGTCAGCAGATTCAGGGAATTAAAGAGGGAAGTAATTAACATTAGTTGCTCTTTATGTATATAATTTACATAAACTTCAAACCGCCCTGTGAACCAGATCTTTGCAAATAAGGAATCTGAAGCTCACAAGTGTCACATGACCTGTCAAGCAACTGTCAGAGCCAAGAATGAAATCCCTGAGCTGTCTGACCTCAAAGCCCCAGCTTGTGGCCCTGTAGCAGGCTTTCACAGACCAGGTAGTCACAGGACTCAAATATTTGAACAAGTCAAGCAAATTAAATTACAATATAAATGATATCATTATATTTTATATAACTGAACTAGATGAATTTTAATAATTAAACCTGAATTAGATCAAATTCAAATTAAATTCCAACAGTCAAAATAAATATAGTGACACCTGCTAGGAAGAGGAGACCAGGGGGAAAGGCAGCAGCCCAGAGTCTGCCCTGGGGGGCTGACATCCCTTACAGGCAGGCCTGTGTTGAAGCTGGGAGCACTCCCAAGCACCACAGTCAAAGTGGGTGCTGGAGAGTCGCTAGGGAAGGGCCTCTGGTAGGGGGTGGCCATTGGTGCTGAAGCAAGAAGGGATGAAAGAGAATAGCTGGGTGGGTGGGCAGGGAGAGTGGCTTGGAGGCAAGGGAAGGCCTGCCTGGTGAGGAGGAAGAGGCAGAGAAGAGGACCAGACAGAGCTAAGTCTCTGGCCCAGCAGGGAGGGTGACCCTTGGGAGAGTTCAGCCTGCCCTGGAGGGAAATGAAGGGCCCACAAAGACTCAGGAAAGCCCTGAGGCAACAAAAGGAGCCCATGCAACACAGCCTCAGTTCTTAGGTGAGGGTAGCAGAAGAAGGTCAAGTGTAAGCAGATTTGGAGAGGCCTGAGATGGGCCTAGTGCAGAAAGGCCAGTCTCTGGGCTGGGTTGTGCACTCCAAGTGGCAGAAGTCAGATCTTCTATTCAGTTGGTCAAAAAAGTCTATTTGGGTATTTCTGTAACATGTAATGGAAAAATCCAAACTTTGGGACCAAACCAATACTTTTTTGAACACACACTAGACACACTAAAAAATGACAGTAGACCAGTAAGGGCTGGCCTGAGCCCTGTTCACTTTTGTTTACTTTGATTTTTCCCAACCACATGGTAGTGAATGAAAACCCAATTGCACAGTTTCCAGAACCAAGAATAAGAACTTGCCTGGAGGAGCTGGGTAGCTCAAAGTTTAATTAAGAGTGTGCACAAGGAGTAATTAAATGCTACAGGGCAGGGTGGGGAGGTGATTAGAGAGCTGGGAGAGGATGAGATTCTAGTCACAGAGCCGTAATCTCCACTCTGAGATGGGCTCCCAGGTCAGGACTGAAGGAGCCAGGCCCCAGGAAGGGGATGGGATTCAAGGACCCTGGGTTTCTTTCTGACCTGGATCTCCTCCAGCCTGGCAGTTGCCTGCCAAATCCTGGGTTATCTGCCCTTGTGAAGAGAGGACCCCTAACTCAGCATGAACACAGTGACTATTTAAGGGTACAGTTTTCACTGTAGTCAACCTGGTCATCATCTTGCTTTTGATTTAAAAATTGTTTAAGTAAATTATATCATTATTGTGGTGTCTTTTAGTCACTTTACAGAAAGTTAAATGCTAAAATGGTCCAGTTCACTCTGCTAAAAACAAAGCTTTAAGAGTTCATGGAGGGACTTCCCTGTCAGTCCAGTGGTTAAGACTGCACCTCCCGAGGCAGGGGCTGGGGTTCGATCCCTGATCTGGGAGCTGAGGTCCCATATCCCTTGTGGCCAAAAAGCCGAAACATAAAAAATAGAAACAACATTGTAACAAATTCAATAAAGACTTCAAAAAATGGTCCACATCAAAAGAAAATCTAAAAATCTGTAAAAAAGAAAAAAGAGTTTATGGAAACCTGAGACGTCTACAGAGTTTGGAAAGGGAAGACGGTTTCTTGAAAAGTCTGCTGGGCACATTCAGTAATGCACTTAATGCAGTGCAGGCAGAGAGGAAGCCCATCTGTCAGCTGGGGCTGCTGTTAATATTCCTCATGGACTATTGTTAAACGGGCTTCCCTGGTAGCTCAGAGGGTAAAGCATCTGCCTGCAATGCAGGAGACCTGGGTTAGATCCCTGAGTCAGGAAGATCCCCTGGAGAAGGAAATGGCAACCCACTCCAGTATTCTTGCCTGGAGAATCCCATGGAGAGAGAAGTCTGGAAAGCTACAGTCCATGGGGTCACAAAGAGTCAGACACGACTGAGCAACTTCACTATTGTTAAATAGCTGCCCTGGATGAAAAATTTAAGCTAAAACAAGAGAAAAGTGAAAACAAATTGCACATTCATTAAAGAGTAGCCAGGAGTAATACTCACTTTTCATAGGACTTAATTGCCTGTTCCACTTTTTGCTTGTAGATATCGAGCTTCACTCCTTGGGGGTTAATTAAAGTCATCTTATTTGTGTCATTGCACACATGTGCCAGAGGGAACACCTATACACCAATGTCAAAGGAAAGTGTCACTTAACATGTGCCTTCAAAAGTTAATTTAATGGTTGTACAACATGTTTCTCTGGCTAGAAAATCAATACTTTAGATTTGTAGAGAAATTAGAAAATGAAATAAAAAATAGAGAAATAAAAATCAGAGATATCATTGCTAACCTTTTCCTTCCAATTTTTAAAACTACATATTTTAAAAAATAACCATCACCTCAAAAAACTATTTCAGGAAACCCTAATCAGAGTCAAGTATTCTCTTCATAAGACTCTGTCAAATTGACGGGCATGAACAATAAGAAATAGAATCTCATTGTTGCTACTTTGTAAATGACTAGTTAGGTTCCTCCCTGATGGCTTAGATGGTGAAGAATCCACCTGCAATGCAGGAGACATGGGTTCAATTCCTAGGTCGGGAAGATCCCTTGGAGAAGGGAATGACATCCCACTCCAGTATTCTTGCCCGGAGAATGCCATGGACAGAGGGGTGTGGCAGGCTGGAGTCCATGGGGTCTCAAAAGTCTCAAACACGACTGAGTGACTAACACTTTCACTTTTCAGTTGGATTCAACATCTTTTTCCCGTACTTATTTTAAATTTGATTTTCTCTTGAGAATATATGATTAGGTGATATCTTTGGGCCATCTTCCTTATCAATTTGTAAGGGATTCTTATACATGTAAAGTAAAAACAGCTTAGTGGTCACTGAAACCGTGCTCTCTAAGAACAGCAGCGTGCCAGAATGAGAGGGCACTGTCCTGAATTCTGTCTGCATCCGACGCTTGCTTCTCTCTGGGCTCGGGGATGTCTCTGACTCATGCTATGTTAACAGGATCTGAACTCTGTCTGCATCTGACGCTTGCTTCTCTCTGGGCTCGGGGATGTCTCTGACCCTGTGCTATGTTAACAGGACCTGAACTCTGTCCGCATCCGATGCTTGCTTCTCTCTGGGCTCGGGGATGTCTCTGACTGCTATGCTAACAGGACCTGTAATAGTTTACTTTTAGCTGCTGCTTGATTGCTAAGTTGTGTCCAGCTCTTTTGTGACCCGTGGACTGCAGCCCACCAGGCTCCTCTGACCATGGGATTTCCCGGGCAAGAATACTGGAGTAGCTGCCATTTCCTTCTCCAGGGCATCTTCCCGACCCAGGGATCAAACCTGGGTCTCCTGCATTGGCAGGCAGTTTCTTTGCCACTGAGCCACCTGGGAAGCCCAATATTTCACTTTTACCTATTTGCATATTACTTACCCCTCTCCTTGAGCTTCCCTTGTGGCTCAGCTGGTAAAGAATTAGCCTGCAATGTGGGAGACCTGGGTTCAATCCCTGGGTTGGGAAGATCCCTGAGAGAAGGGAAAGGCTACCCACTCCAGTATTATGGCCTGGAGAATCCCATCGACTGTGCAAAGTCCACGGGGTCGCAAAGAGTTGGACACGACTGAGTGACTTTCACTTATCCCTCTTTAGGAATGTAAGCTTCCTAAGAGAAGGCAGAGGAAAAAACAGATTTTTAAAAAGTCTTATTAAAAGTGAGAAAACAAACTAAAATTCCTAAACACACACAAATGCCCCAAATGGGAGCTGAGCAAATCAACAATCTGAATATCAACTCACTTGAGTAGAAATTAATTTTATGACCACCTAACAATAGTTTTATATTAATTATGATTAAAATTAGTGATTAAGTTGCTCAAAGATATAACAGTCATAAGAAGGTGTAAGAACAAACAGATGTGCCATGAAAACAAATGGATGAGAAAAAGAACAATATTTTGAATAATAAAATAACATCATGAAAAAAAAGACACTGAAATTGAAAACTATGTATATTGATTTTGCAATTAAAACCTCAAGACCAAGACAAACAAAATAGCCAAAGATTTAGGAAACTGAGAAGGAAGCAATAAGTTAGGCTGAATAGTCAACCCTTGCTACTTGTCAGACAAACGAATTCATCATGTGACCTCGAGCAAGCTTTGTCCAAGAGGAGCCAGAACAGTGGGTTAAAAGGTGAGTCGAGGTGGTCGAGTAGTTAAGAATCCACCTGTTAATTTTGGAGACGTGGATTTGATCCCTGGTCAGGGAAGGGTCCACATGCTACAGACCAACTAAGCCCATGCGTCCTAGATCCCATGCTCTGAAACAAGAGAAGCCCACGTGACGCAACTGGAGAAGGCCTGTACAAAGCAATGAAGACCCAGTGCAGCCAAAATCAATCAGTCAATCAAACCAAATAAAAAATAAAGGTGAGCTGACTGCACTTTGAAAACTGAAAGAAATTTACAAAAGTGAAAAAGAAAAAAACACAAACAAAACCCACCATCTTTTAAAACACCACATAAACTTTTAAAGGAAAAAAAAAAAGCCTCAAAAAAGTGAAAGATCCTACACTCTTATCTCTCCTGGGGAAAAGTTCCCTCTAGACGTCTATAAATAGCTCTTCAAATTGCCAACTTATGGCTCAACTGCAAATCAATACCACAAAATATTTAGCAACATTATACTACTTCATCAGGATCTGCTAGACCCCTGCCAGAAGGTGTGTAGAGAAAACCGTTTGTTTAACATTCTACCTCCCTCTTTCGTGGGTTTGGATCTCATGCCTTGCATGGCCATCTTGGACTTCAGGGTGGTAGCAGTTCAAATTTGGCTCATGTGCACCCACTCTCATTCCTTTCTGTGTGCAGATTGAGGGAAAGACAAAATCATACTCCACACCTTCAGTCTGTGGTCTTAGTTTTTACAACATGGTGATCAGCTGAAGGTCCCATGGGACATTCTCTTTATGATACCAAGTTTGGTGTGACTGTGAGGTCATAAAGGGTATTCTTATAGGGACTTGGGCGATCAGAATCTTGGCTGCTCAGCTTCTGTAGGGAGGCAGGTGGGGAGGGGAGTGTAGTTAATGAGGAAACTTACATTGCTTGAAAGGGAATGAAATCACTTGGTCACATGTCCTTTGAACATGTTTTACTTTTTACCTCTTATAGTGGAAATCAAGCATTACTAACTTATGGCAGGGCCCTTCTGGACAGTATTTGATAATAAAAGGGAGCCTCAAGGTATTGCCTATTTTAATCCTCTTGAGATTAACCTAGAAGCCTTACCAAATTAATGATAATCACAGTCTGTGTGAGATTGTAACTATGAGGGAGGAAGAGCAGAGGGAGAAAGGAGGAGGTATGAGGTCAGTGGAGGAAAGGGGGCAGAGAGAGTGTCACTGACTATAATTGCTGAATCCTTGGATAGCCTCAATTTGGGCTGATTCTGCTAGAATTTTTCCCACTGTTAGACCAGAGACACTCCTTAACCAATAATTTTATCAGTAGTTAAGAATAGTTTTATCAAGTCTATTAAAATACTTTTATCAATAATGATAATAGTGTTTATTTTTTGCTGTCTGCCAAGTCCTAAGTCCTCTATATATTTTCTCATTCAATCCTTTCATAGATACAGACATTGAAATGCAGTTTTGTTACTTGGTTTTCCTCTCCACTGAACTCTGTAGTTTTTTACTTTATTAAAAAATACTAGTTTCTAAAACACAATGCATGTGCAAAGTAACCATTTTCTGAATATGTAAAAGATTAAAATTATATAAACTGAAGTAATGGCTAAAGCTCCAACATTTTTAGAAGTTTATCTATATTGTAAAATACTGTGTCTTTTTTTTTTTTTATTATTAAAATACTGTGTCTTAAAGTCCACCAGATTTGAGTTCTTGGTGATTGAGGCATGAAATGAGCATAACTTTGGTATTTTAAAAGACGTGTTTGCCAAGAATGTGAATGATGTAAGCAAAATTTTAAGAGATATATTTAGCTTACATAAAAAACTATTCTCAAACAATAAAAAAAAAAAAAGTTAAATTTGGAGTACCATTTCCCCTTAGCAGTAGGCAGGTTTTTTTGTTTGTTTTTAATGCTACTGGTCTAAGTGACAGCTAAGATTAGGAAAACAGGCACTCTCGAAATTCCAAGTAAACTGTCCAATAATGCAGGGAATAGCTAAAGTAATCGCAGTAGTTCATGTTACTGAATATTAGTACAACTATTAAAATTCATCCCAAAATGGTCATTACAAGGAAATATGTGCAGAAGATATGCTAAATGAAGAAAGTGGGGCACAGAACTGTCAGTCAGTCAGTTCAGTTGCTCAGTCATGTCTGACTCTTTGGAACCCCATGGACTGAAGCACACCAGGCTTTCCTGTCCATAACCAACTCCCAGAGCTTGCTCAAACTCATGTTCATTGAGCTGGTGATGCCATTCAGCCATCTCATCCTCTGTCTTCCCCTTCTCCTCCTGCCTTCAATCTGTCCCAGCAACAGGGTCTTTTCCAGTGAGTTAGTTCTTTACATCAGGGGGCCAAAGTACTGGAGCTTCGGCTTCAACGTAAGTCCTTCCAGTGAATATTCAGGATTGATTTCCTTTAGGATTGACTGGTTTGATCACCTTGCTTTCCAAGGGACTCTCAAGAGTTTTCCCCAATACCACAGTTCAAAAGCATCAATTCATTGGTGTTCAGCTTTCTTTATGGCAACTCTCACATCCATACATGACTATTGGAAAAACCAGCTTTTCTTCCAAGGAGCAAACATCTTTTAATTTCATGGATGCAGTCACCATCTGCTGTGATTTTGGAGCCCAAGAAAATAAACCCTGTCACTGTTTCCATTGTTTCCTCACCTATTTGCCATGAAATGATGGGACTGGATCTTAATTTTTTGAATGCTGAGTTTTAAGCCAGCTTTTTCACTCTCCTCTTTCACTTTCATCAAGAGGCTCTCTTTGCTTTCTGCCATAAGGGTGGTGTTATCAGCATATCTGAGGCTATTGATATTTCTCCCAACAATCTTGATTCCAACTTGTGCTTCATCCAGTCTGGCATTTCTCATGATGCATATAAGTTAAATAAGCAAGGTGACAATATACAGCCTTGACGTACTCCTTTCCCAATTTGGAACCAGTTCGTTGTTCCACGTCCAGTTTTACCTGTTGCTTCTTGACCTGCATACACGTTTCTCAGGAGGCAGGTAAGGCGGTCTGGTATTCCTATCTCTTTAAGAATTTTCCACAGTTTGTTGTGATCCACACAGTCAAAGGCTTTAGGGTAGCCAATGAAGCAGAAGTAGATGTTTTTCTGGGATTCCCTTGCTTTTTCTATGATCCATTGGCTGTTGGCTATTTGACCTCCTCTGCCTTTTATAAATCCAGCTTGAAGGTCTGGAAGTCCTCGGTTCACGTACTGTTGAAGCCTAGCTTGGAGAATTTTGAGCATCACTTTGCTAGCATGTGAGGTGAGTTCTCAGATTCTTTGGCATTGCTTTTCTGAACTGTAGGCACTGTTATTAGTTGTTAGAGTAGTCTAGAAAGAATTCGACCAGACCACATTCTGGCTGTGTTTATAAGCAATCATTTTGAAAATGAGAAAATGGTACAAACTGCTGTTTATATATTTATCATTTGACACTGACTGAATTCAACAACTTCACTGTTTTTCAACTAAATCATTTGTTCCTATACATATCCCAGAGCTTGCTGCCAGATTGGGCAAGGAGAGGTCTGACTGGATGTGAGTAATGAAAATGCAAAGGCTGGGCACATCTGCACGGCTGACTCTGAACACAGGTGCAGTGGCTTCGTAGTTGTACAAATTTCTGAGTGCTAAAGCTTAAACCTCAGCTTGTATTTATTTATTTAAACAAGTTGTGTTTATTTACTTTTTGGCCGCACTCCACAGCATGTGGGATCTTAGTACCCTGACCAGGGATCAAACTGGAGCCCCCTGAATCAGAAGGGAGAATCTTTAGCCACTACATCACTGGGTAAGTCCCAAACCTCTGCTTTTTAAATAGAAACATCTCCAGGTTTCCATAGAGTAAACTGAAGGCAGGGCCACAAAATTAACTGGCAAAGAGATGTGTCAATAAGATCATTCATAAACCCACAAAAATACATTACTTACAACAGGGTAGGTTACATCTCACATACTTCAATCTAAACTTAAAATAAAAAGATCATTTTTTAATGTAAATTTTATAAATGAAATTTGAATTTGTAAATTTTATGAATGAAATTTTCTGGTATGGAATGATGTTCAAAATAGATTGTTGAGTAAAAATCAAGGCACAGAGTATCTTCAGTTCAACTTCATTTTGTAAAACAGACAACAAAAGACAATATATGTAATGAAAAAGCTTCGATCAGACAGTCATCAAATAATTCATCTGTGAGAAATTATATTTTAATGTTTCTTTCTTTTCTACTTACCTGTATTTTCCAAATTTTCTACACAATGAATACATAGTTTTGTATTAACTGTCCTTTTAAATTTTTAATTAACTTTTCTATCAACACAGTTTTCAATGCTATTATATTTGAAAGCAGCAAAATGTTATGCCCTTAGCAGCATCCCTAACATTCCTCATCAGCTAAATGATAAGATAAATAGTCACCTCACTAGATTGCTGTAAGTTTTAGATCAGACACTTTGATGAGATAAAATGCTTCTCTCAGAACCTAGTATGAGGGACTTTCCTGAGGTCCACTGGCTAAGACTCCACGCCCCCAACACAGGGCACCTGGGCCTGCCAATCGTTGGTCAGGGAACTAGATCCCACATGCCTCAACTTAAGATCCCATGTGATACAACTGACCCAGTGCAGCCAAACAAATTAATAAAAAATAAGTATTTAAAAAAAGAACCTAGTAAGAGGGCTCCTCACAAACCTGATTAAAGATCCTGCCATGGCCTGTCAGGAGTAAGGGACAGGGATGGGGTGCCAGCCCGGGCCACCTGATCACAAAGCTACCTGCTGGGCCCAGATTAGAGCAAGGCAGGGAGCTTTGATGAGATGCTGTTAAAGACCCGATGATGTGTGATGTTGCAGTGGCCTTCCCAATGATGCAAAAACAATTGTTCCCACATTCTTTTTTTCCCAAAGCAGTTGGCAATAAAGAGCTTTAAATTCCAGATTCATCAAATAGCTAAAGCAGTTTTACTCTGTATATGACTTGATGATGAATTCATTTTTTTGAAAGAGCTAAGGTTAAAGTTATCTGGTCCACTGAAAACTGAACGTGCCAGTTAGCATCGTGTAATGAAGAGTTGCCAGGGCAACCTCTCTGCTCAACACTTCATTTCCAAGGTGATAGATTTGATGCGGGTCCAGGAAACATGAAAACCAAAACAGCATTGTGTTCCAGAAGGAGAAACAGCCCATACATAAGTCATGAATGAAACAAATGGCTGGGGACAAAAGCAAACGATGCTTTACAATTCTACCCAGACAGACATAGCTGCACACAGGACACTGGAGTG
The DNA here is from genome assembly GCF_963930625.1 of Muntiacus reevesi. Classification (NCBI taxonomy): domain Eukaryota; kingdom Metazoa; phylum Chordata; class Mammalia; order Artiodactyla; family Cervidae; genus Muntiacus; species Muntiacus reevesi. The sequence goes on from NC_089251.1 coordinate 97,955,043, forward strand.
AAAGTAAATTAAATTCTCAGTGAAGTAGGTGAAGATTCACGTTTTCTTTTCAGCTCCGTTCTACTTTTTGTCTACTTTTCCGAAAAACTGTTAGGTCCAAATATAAAAGCTATATATCTCACCCAGAGGGTTTATATTTTTCAGTCATTGTTATCCCATTCTTTTCTTTAGTTGAGGGTCTCTTCCAGTTAGAGAAAATAATACACAAAAGATGTAAGTGTGCTCTGACGGTGAAACTGGAATTTACTGCAAGCTCATTGCCATGACTCTTACCGATAATGGAATGAGGAGAGCATGTGTGCACTATGTGCCCACAGGCTTGTGGTGAGAATTTACGATGCCACAGAAGGCCCTGAGTGTGAGTGCCCATGGTGGAATGCACAGGAAAAAATACATATCCTGTTCCCTTGGCTCTGCTTTCTAAACAGAACCCTCGATACTCTTCCAGTTTTTTTCTTTCTCGAAAATCACTCAACATGTTTCTCTCTCTCAGCCCCAGGTGGTTCTCTCTCCTTCCCTCCTTTTGACTTTTTCCTTTGGAGACTTTTATGATGGAGAAGACGCCACTGTACTTAGGAAGAGAAGGTAAGCAAAGGAGGATCATAATTTCCCACAAGTTCTCCCTAACCTTTGATATTGAATGATATTCTCTCATGACTTGTGACTCTGACCGAGGGGCTTTTCAGACATTTCTGCAGCTTCACACTGCCATTAGCAAGGAGCCGTGAACTGCCAACCCAACAAAGGCCAATTTCTTCTCATCTTAGAAGCAAAAATGCTTAAGAGCTTCTCCCTCTACTTTTCACTGTCTTTACAAATAATTTTTTCCCATTGGCTGAAATACATTTCTATTACAACTGTACAAGACATTAAGTGAACTACTTTCTATGTAAGCAAGAAATGAAAAGTACATCAAGCAGGGACATATAGGAAACCAGTTTTACCTCATCAAAGACTTTGAAAACAACGTGCTTGTCCAGAACAGGGACGTAGGTGGAGCTGTGGGGAATGGCAGCCATGGACAAAGCATCCATGATGGTGAGCTTCTTGGCCGCCAAGCCGTGGATCTTGAGCCAGGATGCTGAAGACATTCCTGCAGAACTAAGAACATGAGACCATGATGTTTTAAGACACATCAAACAAAAACATAACAAGCCTGTCCTAGGAAAATTGAAGTACTCACTCGTGGTCATAAACTTGGCTTCCTTCTCGAGTCAATCTTTCTAATGACTTGTCATCTGGAAACTCATTTGTCAGCAGGATGCCCATTTCTGTAGAAAAGAAAATGGAAGCTGTATAATTTCCTCACATGTGGGGTTCATATCAAAGTGCAAAAGGATCACACTCATCCCTGGGTTCAGTTGTGTCTGAGGACTAATAAATGGGCTATATTTCTGAGAGCTAATCTCTCAGAGTGGATTCTAGGCAAGATGAATTTGCAATGGACACTAAAGGCTGATGCATGGTAACAGGGTACCTGCATTGTTTAACTAATCTACCTCACCCCATACCCACTGAGATCTCTCTCTATGGAAGGATGAGATGGCCTCATTCTTCACACTCCAGAAAATGTATCTTCTAAATGTCAAATAAGAATGCCATGAGCCAATAATTATTCAGTGTTTCCCTCATTAGACTCCCCCCAGACTACATAGAACAGCCTCGTTAAACATTTCAGTTTTTGACAGTTTGGTCCCTGATTCCTCAGCCCTATGTGGAAAACCAAAATCCCTACTAAGTCCTGTTTAGTTTTAAGTTCAAATTTTCAAACTATTATTTGGAATTGTTAATGTCTATTTTTATATAAGCTTGGATTTACAAACGAAAAGCAATATTAGCTAATTGAATTAGTAGAAGAAGGAGTGTTTAGGAGTGAGCTAGTTAAATGCCTAAGAAATCACATCCCAGTCATCATATGATAATCCTTTTAAAGGACTGTGCACATAGCAGATTTAGGAAATATGGAAGGTTAATTAAAATTGAGGAAAAGGCACCCCACAGATCAGCACTGAAGAACACAGGGTTTGATTAAGCTATGACTCAGTAAGAGCAGGTATAAATTTGTCCCTCGTGTGCTTCCTCCTATTTAAGGGGTTGGGTGGATGTGTGTGTTTAGCCGGGGGCTTATTATTTATGAACTCTATGAAACATAGGGAAAAGTGCTACAGGAATTAAAATTTTAGGAAATCAAGTCTTTAAATTTACTATTTTAAAAATAATATTATCAATAAAAACTGAGTGGAAAAGTTGAATTTTCCTCATATTTAGCCCCCAGTAGGCTGACAACATGAATCAGAGAGGGGCTCGTTGGATGGTACCACCTGTGAATGAATGGAAAAAAATAAACCAACTGTGAAGTATTAGGTTTTCAAATTCAAAACATGGAGTGGCAGCCAGCACCACCACTAGTGTCAGTGGTTATATGAGCCAAAGGTGTATTAAATAACTAGGGAATGATAAATGCAAGTCTGGCCCTAAGGAAGTCCAGTTCACTAAAGCAAGACAACCTGATTTACAAGGGAGTCCTTTGAAGAGGTAGAAATCTAGACTCACTTAAAAATGATTTGTTTCCCCTCAAAATATCTCTCCTCAGCTCTTTCAGGAGAAGACACACTGGGGAGGGGAGACCAGCTTGGGCTTCCTGATGTACAGACCCTCAGTAGCTTACCCCTGTCACTTGGCATGTTCCAGCTGCTAGAATTGGAAATCCTGTCCCTCCTCTCACTGCAGGCTGAGCTCTTGAGGGTGGACAGCTGGCTTCTGAGCAGGCTGGTTTTGGTTGGTTCTGTGGGTGTCAGAGGGAGAAGGGTTAAAGGAATTTGGGATGGAAGGAGGTGCTTCAGGAGATGCAGCTATGTCCTTGGAGCCTTTAAAAAGAAAGCAGGCTTAGTCTCCCAACCCTCAGGGGGACGGTGCTTCCACCAAGTAGATGCTGTGTAACGGCAGATTCTACTGACTTGAGTTCAAGCTCTGCCCCTCCTGGATAGAGATCTGCTTCTGAATTCCTTCAGCTTGTTGGCAGAAATTATTTCCTTGTGGTTGGAGGACTTAGGTCCCACTTCCTTGCTGGCTGTTATGTAGGGGTCTCTCTCAGCTTCTTAATCACCCCCATTCCTATTCATGGACCCCCTCCATCTTCAAGCCAGCAATGGTACAGTGATTCCCCTCTTGCCCCAAATCTCTCTGACTTCCTCTTCTGCCACCAGCTGGTAAAAGCTCCCGCATTCAGGGGCTCATGTGAGTACACGGGGCTCTCCTAGAAACCCTGGCTGAGGGTCACATAACATAATCAGGGGAGTGATGCCCATTACCTTCACAGGGTGCGGGGTTTAGAGCGGGACCTCTTTGTAGATCATTTTAGAAGCTCTGCCCACCACACCTGCTGTCTACACTTTTATTTGTATTCTTTTCTACCCTCTGTTGTGTCCTTTCAACTAGCAAGTACACACTTAGTAAATAATGACACTGAATCTGTGTGCTTTAGAGGAGGGTTCCCCAATCTTTGGGATCTGATGCATAATGATCTGAGGTGGAGCTGATGTAATAATAATAGAAATAAAGTGCACAAGAAATGAAATGCATTTGAATCATCCCAAAACCATCCTCGCTCCTCCAACCCAATCCGTGGAAAAATGAGTTTCCATGAAATCAGTCTCTGGTGCCAAAAAGGTTGGGGATTACTGCTTCAGAGGACAATGCATTTGCACCAAGACATTTGATTACCTTCCCCATGGGATCACAGAAACCACACTAATTGTAATTGTTGTCTGTACTTTGTGATCTGGAGGCCTTTATGTAGTACCAAAGCTTTATGTAGTATTCGTAAACGAAATGTGTCCTGTTTTCAACAAGAAGGGACTTATCCTTTCTTACAAGAAATTAGAGTGAAAAGTAGCTAATAATCTGCATTATTAGCTACAGAAAGATACCCCCAGTAGTTTCCATGTATGGAGTCAGGAGTGTGTTATGTGAGAGTCACTGTTTTTCTAGGCAACAAATAGGGTGTTTTCTGTCTCCACTGCTTCTGTAACAAGGAATTTGGAAGGATAAATTTTCTCAGGAGCTGTGTCTGTGAGCAAAAGAGACAAATAATCCATATAGGAGAGGTGAACTCCTGTTCCTCACTATACCAGCAGATCATCTTGATCAAAACTGCTGGGTAGAAACAACAGATGTGTCCAAACGAAAATGAAATTTAGCTCCCAAAGTTCCCAGACATGAAAACTGTACTATTCCCAAGCTGCAAATAACGAGTGAAGACATATTTACCTGGCAGTGGATCCAAGCATTTAACTACTCCCGCAGCTCTGAAGAGTCTAACACCACAGTTCATCATTCTTCTAAATTAGAAAGTGAATCAGAATAAAAACCTGGCACAGGGCTGCCTAACAACAGCAACAATCCCAAATCTAAGTGAAATGGTGCAAGTGACAAAAGGCCATTGAAACACTTAGGATGAGTAGCAAGTAGCATTTCTAGCAAAAGTCAGGTTCACTGGAACGACCAGGCAGGAATGGCAAAAGGGATGTTGCCACACAAGTGGCCAGAATGAGAATCCTCTTTGTCCCCGTGGGCTTAAGACAGAGACACTAGGGCAAATGGACAGAGCTACAATACTTCTTTGGTTTCTATGGGTTTAAGGCTCTCCTCCTCAGCCCAGAGACATGGGGAGACAAAAGAGACAGTGTGTGTATGGCAGAGGAAGTCATCACAACCTTCCTCACTGAGAGACATGCAGCATCCTGGGGAAACTCCTCTGGTACCTCAGGAAGCACCATAAAGGGACCAGTGGGAGCCACAATAACACCAGGTAACCAAGCACCAAAATGATACCACAAAGGCTGTGAAAATGAAATTACCATTAGAACCCACAAGTGCAGGCCAAAGTGAGACTTATGTGTCAACTTTAAACAGGACAACTGCCATCTAAAATAAAAGATATAAATAGCAGTCAGGGTCCCTAACATAAAAGAACATTCAGGAAACTATAAAAAAAAATCATCCATCATATCAGAAATCAAGAAAATCACACTTTGATGGAGAAAAAACAATCAAAGGATGTTAATACTATGATGAATCAGAAGCTGGAATTCTCTGACAAGGATCTCAAAGAAGCTGTCAGAAAAATGGTTCAGCCATTAATTATAAAATTCCCTTGAAACAAATAGAAAAATTTCAGCAAAGAAATAGAAGTTATAAAAATTTCCAAGTGGAACTTGTAGAAATGAAAAATAACAAAAAACATTTTGGGTGAACTCAATAGCAGAGTGAAAATAGCAGAGGGTAGTATCAGAGAACTTTGGGAACAGAACAATAGAATTTAGCCAATTTTAACAATAGAGAGAAAATACAATAAGAAAAGATAAACAGAGCCTCAGGGGTCTGTAGGATAATAGCAAAATATCCAACATTCATATCATCAGAGTCCCAAGACAGAGAGGAAACAGTGGGGCTGAGAATCTATTGGAAGAAGTAATAGATGAAAGCACCCCCAATTTGGTGAAAGATACAACATACAAATCAAGAAGCTGTGCAACCCCAAACTGAATAAACCAAGGAAATCCATTCCAAGATGCATTATAGTTAAACATTTGAAAATTAGAGACAAATAAAAAATTTAAAAAGCATGCCAGAGAGAAAGGAACCAATACCTAGAGGGAAGCAGCAGTTTGAACCAGTTTGAACTAATTTCACTTTTTTTTTTCCCCACACTTAAAGTGTACGCGGCCTGAGGAAGAGGCACTGTGTTTTCAACTACAGACAGGAATGCACAATCAGCTGCAAATTCTGGACAAGGCAAAAAGGTCCTTCAGGAATGAGGAGAAAGTAAAAACATTCCTAGACAAAGAAGAAAATTATTGTGGCCAGCAAACTTGCCCTTGAAGACTGAACACAGGAAGTTCTTCAAACAGAAAGTAAATGAGAAAAGAAGAAATTTTGGAGAATCACGAAGAAAGAACAAAAGAGAAAAAATATGGTAAATACAATAGATTATCTGTTCTTCATGAGATTTATATTTGATGATTTAAATAAAAATTACAGCATCACCTGATACTCAAGCCAATGACATTTAAAACTAGGGACGGCAAAGAAACCTAATTGAAGTAAGATCTCCACACTCACAAAAAAGTGGTAAAATGTTGATACCAGAAGAGTGTTCTAAGTCACATTTATAGGTTGTTGTACTCAGAGAAACCATTACAAAAACCATGCAGAGTTACACTTAAAAGCACTGGATATAAACACTGAGGCCAAGTGGGAGACGCTCTAAACATATGAGGCTGCTTCAACATTTGAAAGCAATCAATGTAATCCACCGTATCAACAGACTAAAGAAAAAAAAAAATCATATGATACATGATCTCTCATTTGATGGGGCTTCCCTTGTGGCTTAGCTGGTAAAGAATCCTCCTGCAATGTGGGAGAGCCCAGTTCAATTCCTGGGTTGGGGAGATCCCCTGAAGAAGAGAAAGGCTACCCACTCCAGTCTTCTGGCCTGGAGAATTCCATGGACTGTATAGTCCACGGGGTTGCAAAGAGTCGGACAAAACCGAGTGACTTTCACTGTTCTCTGGTGCCTCAATGGTAAAGAACCTGCCTGCCAATGCAGGAGATCCCTGGATGGGGAAGATGCCCTGGAGAAGGAAATGGCAATCCACTCCAGTATTCTTGCCTCAGAAGTCCCATGGACAGAGGAGCCTGGCGGGTCACAGTCCATAGGATCAAAAAGAGTTGGACACAACTTAGCGACTAAGCAACAAAATATTATTTGACATAGATATAGCATTTGACAAAATCCAGTACCAATTCATGATAGAAACTCTCAGAAAACTGGGAATGAGGGGAACTTCCTCAACTTAACAAAGAGTGTGTACAAAAAACCTACAGCTAAAGTCATATTTACTGGTGAAAGATTGAATATCTTTCCCCTTTAAGACCAGGATAAAGGCAAGGTGAGCATCACCCTTATTAAACATACTACTGGGAATTCTAGCTTTTGCAACAAGGTAAGAAAAAGAGATAAAGTCAGAAAGATTGGAAAAGAAGATAAAACTGTCCTAATCTGCAGATAACATACTGTATATGTGAAAATGGTAAGGAATTCACACATACATCAAAATTTTAAAAAACCCACAAAACCAAAAAAAACTCCTAGAACCATTAAGTGAATTCTGTAAGGTTGTCCATTATGGGATCAACACACAAAATGAATCACATATTGATACACTAATGATAAACATATGGCAAGCTATATTAAAAAATCAATAGTATTTGTAATTGCTCCAAATACAGTAAGTCCCCTATATGTGAACAAGTTCTGTTCTGAGACCCTAGAAGTGGAGCAGCCATTTTGAGACCATGAGAGTGAACTCTCAAAATTCACTAATAAAAAACAAACGATCCTTATAGAATACGCACAAAGCCCATGTGTGCAAACATTTAATTGAAGAGGATATAAGGATTGCAGATGAGCACATAAAAAGATGTTCCATATTACTAGTCATTAGGGAAATGCAAGTAAAAACCACCATGAGATACTACACGCCTATCAGAACAGTTAAAAACTGTGTGTGTGTGTTCAGTCGTGTTTGACTTTTTGCAACCCCATGAACTGTAGCCTGCCAGGCTTCTCTGTCCATGGAATTTTCCATACAAGAACACAGGAGTGGATTGCCATTTCCTCTTCCAGGGGATATTCCCAACCCAAAGATTGAACCTTCATCTCCTGCACTGGCAGGCAGATTCTTTAGTGACTGAGCCACTAGGGAAGTCCTTCAAAATAAAAAGTATTTATGACAATCTATACCAAGTCCTGGCAAGAATGTAGAGAAACTGAATCACTAATTGATTACTGTGATAATATGAAATGGCACAGCCACTCCAGCAAATAGTCTGGCAGCTTCTTACAAAACTAAATATTCAATACTATATGAATCAGCAATTGCATTCCTGGGCTTTATCTTAAAGAAATGAAAAATTATGTTCACACAAACCAGGTACAAAAATGTTTAGAACTGCTTTATTCGTAATAGCCCCAAACTAGAAACAACTCAGATGTCCGTCAACAGATGAATGGTTAAACCAACTCTGGAGCATCCATATCACATGCTACTACACTGTAATGAAGAGGACTGAAGTGTTGATACCTGTAAAAAATTTGGATGAGTCCGGGGGAAAATATGTTGAGTGAAACAAGCCAAAACCTACAGGCTACGTGTTGTATGATTCCATTTACATAACGTTTTTGAAATGACAACATTTTAGAAATGGAGAACTTAGTAGTTCCCACTAGTTGGGAAAGGGTGTTGGAGGGAAATGGGTGTTGTTACAAAACAGCAAGGCCAGGGATCTTTGTGGCGATGGAAATGTTCTGTGTCTTGACTGTAGGGAGGGGGGAATATGAAACCACACGTGATAAAATCAGAGAAGTACACACACACAAATGAACACATATAAAACTGGGATAACCCGACTAAGACTGTGGATTGCATCAATGTCAATATCCTGGTTGCAAACTGAACTTTTTTTTTCAACATGTGACCATTGTTGGTAGCTGGGTGAAGAGCAGGTATACAAGGATCTCTCTGTATGATTTCTCACAACTGCATGGGAATGTACAGTTACTTTACTAATAACTTCAGTTTCACAAACACAAGTTTAGGCTGCTTTTAAAATGTTACAAGGCTTTAGTTTTATTCCTCCTTTATTCCTGTTAATACCTTCTTGCACTGAAGGAAAACCGGTCACGAGATTCAAACATTTTGTTTACAGATACCTGCGTGGAGCACTTTCTTTCCCTGAATCTTTTGACTTGATGGATCCTCTGGTATTTTTGGCATTCGGGATGATTTGACATCAGCGTGAGGTTTTGCACATTTTTCTGGGGTTGAAACCATGGAACAAATCTCTTTTTGATGCCTGTTTTAGATTAAAAAGTAGACAAAGATGATGAAAGAAAAAATTTGAGGAACTTCCTGTGTTTGGTCTTTAAGGGTAGGTCTGCTAGCTACAATTATTTTTTGCCCAGGAATGTTTTTATTTTCTCTTTGTTCCTGAAGGGCATTTATTAAATGCTTAATTTGCTAATAGGAAGACTGAATTTCAATGAAGAAATCCTGGCTAATACATATTTTCAACTTCTTTCCATTTTGCTATCACAAATCTGCCTGCAATGCGGGAGACCTTGGTTCAATCCCTGGGTTGGGAAGATCCCCTGCAGAAGGGAAAGGCTACCCACTCCAGTATTCTGGCCTGCAGAATTCCATGGACTGTATAGTCCATGGGGTCACAAGGAGTTGGACACAACTGAGCAACTTTCACTTTAGGTTAATCATCCAGCCCTTAAAAGAGATTCTATTTTGTGGATATTCATTTAGAAAATTGGAGAAGTAAATGGCAAGTCACTCTAGTATTCTTGTCCATAGAATCCCAAGGAGTTTGGTAGGCTACAGTCCATGGGGTCACAAAGAGTCTGACACGACTGAGTAACTTTCACCTTCACTTTTTCTTTCACTTCTAAGTAAAAAGATATACTTCTGATGGGACATTTCTTGTTTGTCATTTTTAAATTGAAGTATAGTTAATTTACAGTGTTGTGTTAGTTTCAAGTGCACAAAGTGATTCAGTTTTATATATATATATATACACACATTTTTATACATATATTACATATATTATGTATATATATGTTATACATACATTATAAATATATATACACACACATATATAAATTTTTCAGATTCTTTTCCATTATTATAGGTTATTACAAAATATTGAGTGTGCTATACAGTAGGTCCTTGTTGTTTACAATAGGGAAGCCCAGAATAAAGTTATTCTGTTTTATATATAATGGTGTATATTTGTTAATTCAAAACTCCTCCCACTGTTAATCCCAAACTCCCCCCATTCCCTACTATCTTCTTTGGTAATCATAAATTTGTTTTCCATTCCTGATAGGGCATTTATATGCTGTGATACATGAATGCTATGATGCCTGAATATCTGTACAATGTGAAATCATGTAAGATTTGACACACTTACTGAATGTTGGGGTGGTTTTGATTTTAGACATATTATTAATAGCATATAGCATGGGGAAAGACCTGAAAAATCATCCATCTCAAATCCTACCCTACCATCACATCATCTTAAAGAGGAAGAAACTGAGACCCACAGCAATCAACAGGTGTGGAGAGAAGTTAGGGATTCACAAAGGCCACAGAGTCAGGTCCAGACCTTGAGCCTCCTGCTGCTGCCCCCACTAAGACGCTTCAGTCATGTCTGACTCTGTGCGACCCCATAGATGGCAGCCCACTAGGGTCCCCCGTCCCTGGGATTCTCCAGGCAAGAACACTGCAGTGGGTTGCCATTTCCTTCTCCAATGCATGCATGCATGCTAAGTCGCTTCAGTCGTGACCCTGAGTCAAATCTTCACAACAGTGCACTCCTACTCTACTCTGTCACCTTTGTGGGTTGTGGTGGGGGTGGGGGATGTCCACATTGGGTACAGATGAGACATCCTTAAGGACCACACAGGATTTGAGAACCTGCATATAAGGATGAGTATGTGAGGCTTCCCTGGCAGTCCAGTGGTTAAGACTCTGCACTTCCACTGGACAGGGTTAATCCCCAGTTGGAGAACTCAGATCCCATATGCAATGCCACTTGGTATAACCAAAACAAAATTAAAATTAAAAAAAAGGATGAGTTTGTGGCTTCTGTAAGCCAATCTTTAATTTGTTAGATTATGAGTTCCCTTTGCTTAAACAAAAATCCCAACATAATCATACTATGTAATTTTTAAAAGAACTCTCACAAAGCACTGTAGAAAGAAGTGGTAAAGAGACCCAGCAGAGCACCCAAGAGGACCTCTGTGATGGGAAGTGGGCGCTTTGCCATGCTCACTTGTCTCCATCCTTTTCTGCATTGTACCACCAGTCCATGACCAATGACTCTGAGTAAAGGTCTTGCACCTTCTCTAGGTCATTGCGTCCTTGCTCCATTTCCTTAATTAAAAGAGTCAGATCTTCATCCTGCCAAAACAGGTAAACACATTGCAAGATTACATGAAAGTTCAGATTCTAAACATTTCTAACAAAAACCCAACTGTATCAGGAAAAGAAGAATCTAAAGAACTTCATGTAGTTCTTATTTCTTTTTTAGACAGCCTAATTGAGGTGTGGCAGAAAATGAAGAAGAACTAAAGAGCCTTTTGATGTGAGTGAAACAGAAGAGTGAAAAAGCTGGCTTAAAACTCAACATTCAAAAAACTAACACCATGGCATCCGATGCCATCATTCATGGCAAACAGAAGAGGAAAAAAAGTGGAAGCAGAGACAGATTTTCTTTTCTTGGGTTCCAAAATCACTGTGGACAGTGACTATAGTCATAACATTAAAAGATACTTGCTCCTTGGAAGGAAAGCTATGACCAACATAGACAGTGTTTTAAAAAGCAGAGATATCACTTTGCCGACAAAAGTCCGTATAGTCAAAGCTATGGTTTTTTCAGTAGTCATGTACAGATAGCTGAAGAATTGATGCTTTTGAACTGTAGTGCTGGAGAAGACTCTTAGAGTCCCTTGGACTATGAGGAGATCAAACCAGTCAATCTTAAAGGAAATAAACCGTGAATATTCATTGAAAGGACTGATTGCTGAAGCTGAAGCTCCAATACTTTAGCCACCTGATGAGAAGAATTGACTTTTTGGAAAAGACCCTGATACTGGGAAAGACTGAAGGCAAGAGGAGAAGGGGGCAACAGAGGATGAGATGTTTGGATGGTATCACTGACTCAGTGGACATGAGTTTGAGCAAACTCCAGGAGATAGTGAAGGATAGCAAAGCCTGGTGTGCTTCAGTCCATGGGGTTGCATGACTTAGCAACTGAACAACAAACTGAATGTATGCAAAGTGTACCATTTGAATAGTTTTGACATTCACACTTGTGAAATCACCTCTGCAGTCAAGATAATAATTATATCCATTACCTTCTATAAAGTTTGTTTGTATCCCACTGTAGATCTGCCATCCCTCTTAGCCCCTCTTCAAAAAACAAGCAACAATTCATCTACTTTCTGTCGCTATCAGCTTCAATTTTCTGGAATTTTACTTGTCTGTTTATTTTTCTCAGCAGGTCTATATGTATTTTCAGCAAAATACCCATAAAGTTTACCATTTTAACCATTTTTAAAGTGTGTTCACCTCAGTAGCATCAAGTACATTTACGATATTGTGCAACCATCACTATTATCTAGTTCAAGAACTTTTTTAATTACCCAAATGGAAACCCTTACTTATTTTAAATTAATTTTTATTAGAGTACAGTTGCTTTATGGAATTTTATTTAAATGGAATCATACATTATATCATCTTTTTGTGTCTAGTTTACTTTACTTTCATAATTATTTGAGATTCACCCATGATATAGCATGAATCAACAGTACATTCATTTTTATGGCTGAGTAGTATTCAAAATCACTGCAGATGGTGATTGCAGCCATGAAATTAAAAGACGCTTACTCCTTGGAAGGAAAATTATGACCAACCTGGACAGCATATTAAAAAGCAGAGACATTACTTTGCCAACAAAGGTCCGTCTAGTCAAGGCTATGGTTTTTCCAGTGGTCATGTATAGATGTGAGAGTTGGACTGTGAAGAAAGCTGAGTGCCGAAAAATTGATGCTTTTGAACTGTGGTGTTGGAGAAGACTCTTGAGAATCCCTTGGACTGCAAGGAGATCCAACCAGTTCATCCTAAAGGAGATCAGTCCTGGGTGTTCATTGGAAGGACTGAAGCTGAAGCTGAAACTCTAATTCTTTGACCACCTCATGCGAAGAGTTGACTCACTGGAAAAGACCCTGATGCTGGAAGGGATTGGGGGCAGGAGGAGAAGGGGACAACAGAGGATGAGATGGCTGGATGGCATCACTGACTCAATGGACATGAGTTTGAGTAAACTCCGGGAGTTGGTGATGGACAAGGAGGCCTGGCATGCTGTGATTCATGGGGTCGCAAAGAGTCGGACATGACTGAGTGACTGAACTGAACTGAACTGAACTTAGTATTCAATTATATACCAAATCCAAAATTTAGTCACCTGTAGATGGACATCTGAGTTTCCAGGTCTGAGCTATGATAAATACTAAAGCTATGAGCATTTGTGCACAAATCTTCATATGAATATCTGCTTTCATTTCTCTTGGGTCAGTGAACAAGAGTGAAATGGCTAGATCATATGGATGGTGATGCTGAACTTTTCAAGAAATGACCAAACTGTTTTCCAAAATGATTGCACTAGTTTATATTCCCATTAGTAATATAGGAGAGTTCTAGTTCCTCCATATCCTTGTAAAAACTTGATAAGGTCAGTTGTCTTAATTTTAGCCATTTTAATAGCATATAGTGGTATTTCATTATGGCTAATTTGTGTTTCCCTAATGATTAATGATATTAAGCATCCTTTCATGATCTTGTTTGAAATGCATGTATCTTCTTTGGTAGAGTGTCTATCCAAATCTTTTGCCCATTTTTTGTTTCCTTGAGTTTTGAGAAATCTTAATATATTCTGGATACAAGAGAATGAATACAATTTGAAACATTTTCTCCAAGTCTACAACTTATCTTTTAGTTATCTTGGCATTGTTTTTTAAAGAGAAACTTAAAATTTTGATTAAATCAAATTTATTGAGTTGCTTTATATGGACTATGTTTTTGATATCCTAATAAAATTTTTTTTGGTCTAACACAAGGTCTCAAAGGGCTTTTCATATGTTCTCTTCTAGGAGGGGAAAAAACCTAGGTTTTACATTTAGGTCCATGTATCATTTTGAGTTAATTTTTGATTACAGTGTGATGTATGGAGCAAGTTGTGTTTATTTTATCCAATTGTTCCAACATTTGTTGGGGAAAAAAAGACATATACTTTCTCCACTGAATTGCCTTTGCATCTCTGTTGAAAATCAGTTGTCCACATATGTGTTAGTCTATTTCTGGTTTTGCTATTCTGTTCTGTTGATCTATAAATCTGTCTTTACAGTAATACCACCCCGTCTTGATGACTATAGCTTTATACCTCCTGAGATCAAGTAGTATTAGTCTTTCAACTTTGATTTTATTTTTCAAAGCTATTTTGGCTATTTGAAATCTTCTGAATTTCCATAGAACTAGTTTGTCAATTTTCACTAAAAAGCCTGCTGAAATTTTGATTAGGAATGTGATAAGTCTATTTTTTTCTTTTAGTATTCTTTTTATTTTCATATAAATTAATGTCCTAGAAAATTAAAATGAAAACACTAAATACAGTACTGCACATAGCAACCTCTGTTAAATGTCCTATTACAGCACTGAAGAAGGTCATATACACACGGAATGCACACGGAGGGACTGGAGGAGACAGGAAGATGGCAGAACAGCAACTTGAGAACCACTACTCTGTGCATGTCAACTACAGACTGAAAGGCAAAGGAGCGACTTTACACAAATACAAACACAGATACAATCCAGGTTTTCTTTTTGAGAATGCACATTCTAACACTGTGATGTCTTCTAACCCATAAACAACATACAACCCTCAATGTTTTATAGTTTTCAGTGACAGGCCTTTTACATACTTTGACAAATTTGTCACTACATGTTTCATATTCTTGATGAGATTGTAAATGATAATTTTTATTTCAATGTTTATTGTTCTTTGCTAATATGACAACATTTTTGTATGTTATATGTTGACCTTGTAGGATACTACAAACTAGCTAACTTCAATTATTAGTTCCAGTAGCATTTTTGTATACTTCATTGGATGTTGAATGAAAATATAGTTCAATTTTATTCTATTTCAGAAGGCTTTTCTGTATATATACCATGTAATATATATACCTAAGTATTTCATTTTGGAGGAAATACTAAATTTCAATATTTGATTTTGAATTCTGTATGTTTATTTTTACTTTATCAAAATGTGATTGAATTTTATGTGCTGATCTTATAACCAGTGAACTTGTTGAACTCGGTTAATAGTTCTGGGAGTTTTCTGGTAGCTCCCTTGGAGTTTTATTTGTTACGTGCAAATAGGGACAGGTCTATTTCTTCCTTTCTAATCTGTATGCCTTTTATTTCTTTTCTTGCCTTGTCTTGGTAGAGCTTCCAGTAGTATGTTGAATGTGAGTGGGGAGAGTGGATGCAGCTAAACTCCCTGGAGATGGATTGGCCTGTTCACGTTTTGCATTTAAGATTTTCTAGACAGAAGTAGAGCAGCATTTGACTGCTCCCACTATTGAGGCAAGACATTCCTTTAAACTTTACTCAATACCCATTGGATTATGAGGTTTTCTAGTCTAGCTGACGGGAGTGGGCATTGCCCTCTGATGAGCTCAGAGAACTGGTTCGTCCGATCTTTTGAATGAGTCATTTCCAGACTCTGGTATTAATAATTTCTCACATGTAAGCATTGATCAGTGTTCTGGCTTGTCCTGGATTTAAAGTCTCTCCTTAGAACAGACAATATGAAACACGTTCTCTAGAGAGGCACACTTGAAATGCACAGCTTCAGGCCAAAATTGGAGGATTGGGGCATAGAATTTTATCTACTTTCTTGTATTAGCGCATTAGAATGAATTGTTTCATTAGATGGTCACATGGGTATACAGCCTAATGAGTCAGAAGACAGCTACCTAGCAAGTGAATTTTTTTGAAACTTTCTCACAAATATCTGCAAACAGGCAGTGGTTAATGACCCTTATGTATGGACCTCCAGGGTGTTTGTTCCTAAAGCTTGGCAAAATGTTGATAATTGTTAAATTTGACTGATAGGTACATGGTCTATATACTCTTCTACTTTTGCATTTGTTTGCAACATTCCATAATAAAAAGCTTAGAAGAAAAATTAGATCTATTAGAATTCCTGGGCCTCTGTGCCTGGAGCTTGATTTAGTATAGCTTGGTAGTGGGACTCGGGAATCTGAATTTTCACAGGTGCCCTAGCTCAGGTGGTCCTTAGGCCACCACAGTTTGCAGGACACTAGCTGTTAGGTGATTTATTTTCTCAACTTAGTTGTCCTTATGGTTGCTGTTTTCCCCATCATTGTCCACAGACCTCCAACCATTAGCGCTCAAGTAAGTGAACACTCTCTGCTTGGCTCATGAAGCTCTTACCTGAACAGCCTCTGGAGTATAGGGATCCTTGCAGCCAAAATTATAAGAATGAAACTCTCCTCCAGTCAAAGAAGCAAGGTCTTTCAAAAATCCATTTGCAATCTCATCATTGTAACAAAAGGAGATGGTGTAAATAGGAATTTTCTGAAAAACTTTGACCTGGTCCATAACCATTTCAGGTGACTGAAATGATACATTTTGAGGAAAAAGAGGAGAGATAGAGAGGAAGAGACAAAAAAAAAATATGTGAAAGTCCCTAGTATTTGTTCTAGATAGTGAAATTCTCAATTAGTAATGCCTTATATAGTGGAGAGTGACTTCTTGGGAAGGTGTCAATCCAATTCGGCTGACAAAGCAAACTGCCAGGTGGTGAGAGTGACTCAACGCATGCCCTCTGGGCTCACAGTTGTTGTGGGAAAAGTCTGGGAGAAAGATTTGACTAATCCAATTACTCAATTTTAGTGCACCTAAGCCTAGAATCCATGCTTTTAAAGGGTTGGACCTGGTGGCTCAGATGGTAAACAATCTGCCTGCAATGTGGGAGACCCAGATTTGATCCCTGGGTTGGGAAGATACCCTGGAGAAGACAAAGGCTACCCACTCCAGTATTCTTGTGGGGAGAATTCCATGGACAGAGGAGCCTGGCAGGCTACAGTCCATGGGGTTGTAAAGAGTTGGACATGACTAAGCAAATTACACATATATACACATAATTTTGAGCAGGGCTTTTCAGATGGTGTTAGTGGTAAAGAACTTGCTTGCCAATGCAGGAGACATAAGAAACTCAAGTTCAATCCCTGGGTCAGGAAGATCCCCTGAAGGAAGTCATGGCAACCCACTCACTCAAGTATTCTTGCCTGGAGAATCCCATGGACAGAGGAGCCTGGCAGGCTACAGTTCACGGGGTCATAAAGAGTTGGACACGACTGAAGTGACTTAGCATGCATGCATGCACATACTGCTGGACACTTAAAGTACTGAGTCATGGGTGAGACATCCTGGATACTGGGATTCTACAGAATGAGGCCACAGGATCTTGAGGTGGCTTCCAAAGCTTCTACTCCTAAAAAGGAATGTCCAGCTTTGGATATCTCAGAGTGAAAAAAGTGGTATCTCAGAGTGAAAAAAGAGACATTTATTTAGGGTCCTTTCATGTTCTGAGCACTCTGTTGGGGACATAATACTCCAGTTAACCCTCTTGTGACAGAGTTTTGGAAAGATTACTAGTTGCCCACCTCTCCTTTTTACTGTCAGAGACCTGGTTTTCTTTTCAAGGCAACAACAGATTCAGTTAAAAACAAACATACAAACAAAACAAAACACACATAAAAACTCATCTTCTGACACTTTTTTTTTTTTTTTTTTTTGCAGCTAGGAGTGACCACATGACCCAGGTCTGTCCATTGAAGTTTCAAGGGAAAGTTTTTTTTGCAAATAAAAAGATAAAGACTTAACAAAAAAAGCTAATGTCCTTCCCTTTTCCACCCCTGCCTCCTGGAAAACGGACACTCTACTTAGGCATGAAGCAGCTGTCTTGTAACCATAAGGGTGGATGTCAAACACAAAGATCAGGTAAACTATGAAGATTAAAAGAAGCCTGTTTTCTTGGAGAGATCCTTGAGTAGCTGTATAACCTAGACTACCTACCACCAGGCTTCTTCTTCATAGGAATATAAATCTCTCCATTTCAGTTATCATTTGTCTGCTCTCCTGCTTTTTTCTCCCAGTAATATGAAATCCTAATTGGCACAGTAGGTATGGATTCCACTTAAAGATGGAGAAATTGAGGCTCAGAAGGACTAAGCTTCCTAGGGTCATCAATCTCTTAAGTGGTAAGACTAGATTCAAAGACAGATTTTAGTACTAGAAGCAATGCCAGATTATTTGTTTTCCCCTGCTTGCCATAAAGACTGTCACTTGGCAAGGATCGACTCTCTGTAAACATTACCAGACACACAGGGAAGGTCAACTGATGATTTGCCCTGCTGCCTCTTCACCAGCACCACCACACCCAGCTCAGTGCCCTCAGAAGCTGCCTCTGGTTGTCTTGCCCTCATTGCTTCTGTATTTCTCTTGCCCTGTATTGCTTCCCTCTTTGATTGATTCAACTTGCTGGCTCCTTCAGCCAGTTCCCACTCTCCACCCCCAGTTCCTATTCTTTGACTATTAACCCTTCCAAAATGCTTCCTATGAACCCCAGGAAGGTGGGGTGATGAGGGAGGAGGCCTCTGGACTCACCACCTGTGGGCCTTGAGCAGCTCACACGCTGCTCAGGGAGGTCTCATTCCAGCCACTATATACACATGACTTCGGTCTCTGTATTTGGTTCCAGTTTTGAGCCTGCCCTTGCCCATAAGCCCGACTGAGTGCCTAACACACACACTGCACATAAGCCCACCCCACTTCTCCTCCTCTCTTCTTCTCTCCTCTCCTCTCTGCCCATCAGCTGGTTCCAAACCAAACAGCAACCTAACCTAGCTGAGGGCTGACCCCATCTGTCTTGCCAACTTCAAGGACAGAGCAAATCCCTCTCTGCTGCCTGCCTCTCCTTCAACCTAGCTTCCGTTGTGAGCACTTACCATGGACCAGGCACTAAGAGCTCTGCTGCGCTCTCCCTGCATCCCCTGTACAATCCACCAAGGAAGGGACGATCATTATTCTCATTTCTTACCAAGACTCCTCACCACTGACCCTCATCCCTACATACCAGACTGGAGATACCAGACCTAAATTCTGTTAATTTGATGTGATAGGTTTTAGCTAGAAATTGCTCCTATATTGGGGCTTCCAAGGTGGCTCAATGCTAAAGAATCTGCCTGCCAAGCAGGAGATGAGGGTTCAATCCCTGGGTGAGGAAGATGCCCTGGGAAAGGAAATGACAACCCATCCAGTATTCTTGCTTAGAGAATCCCATGGACAGAGTCTGGTAGGCTGTAGCTTATAGGGTTGCAAAAGAGTTGGACATGACTTAGCAACTAAACAACAACAATATATTGACTTCCAGCTGAGATATTTGGGAAAGGACATTAATGTTGATTTAGTGTTGACATTGTGGGTAGCATTTTCATTTTCATATGTTACCTGACATATAAATTTATTTACTCACTGTCTACATGCTAAGTCACTTCAGTCATGTCCGACTCTGTGACCCCACGGACTGTAGCCCGCCAGGCTCCTCTGTGGAGTGGGTTGCCATGCCCTCCTCTAGGGGATCTTCCCAACTCAGGGACTGAGTCTGCATCTCTTATGTCTCCAGCAGTGGCAGGTGGGTTCTTTACCACTAGTGCTACCTGGGAAGCCTGAAAAGCTTTGTGTTGCTCACTATCTATCTCCCCATAAAACAGAAGCTTTGCTGAAGACAGTCGCCTGGTTTGTCTTGCTCTCCACCGTATCCTAGATTGATAACAATACCTGGCTCATAAAAAGTGTTCAGGAAATATCCATGGAATGCATTCACAAGAAAATCATAGCAACCCTGTAAGGAGGGAGTATTAGCTCCAAGTCATGGATGAGGAAACTCACTTTGGGGACATTTGCCCAAGGTCATTCAGATGGGCAGTGCAGGTGATGAGCTCTAACCCGGGTCTCTGGCTTTAAAGCTATTTATTTCCATCAATCCTGACAGCCCAAGAGACCACAAGCATGAGAAAGTCTGCTACATGTATTGTTGTGAGCCCCCAACCCACACGCAGTCCCAGGTAATGTTTGCTAAACTGGCACGAGGTTCCAGAGCCCAGCGAGGTGGTAGAGAGCTAGGCAGAGGGCAGGGCTGCATCTTAACTGCAGAAGGAGCTCGATCTCTGCCAGGGAAGACAGCATTCCTGTCCTCCTGCCCCCCACCCGCAGTCCCCAAGGATTCTCCTCTGCTGGTGGGTGTCCTCACAGCTTTGACAAGAAGACTCAGTAGTTGAAGAAAACCTTCTTTCCCTGCAGCCTGACTCACCCTGACTCTTCTCAGATGCTAAGTGGAGCTACTGCAGTAGCTCAGATGGAAGGGCTTTGAATGTGGAGGTCGCTCCCTGCGTAATGCCCATATGACTCCTTAGTCAATTCCCTTCAGAGGCCCTGTTGGTCCCTAAGATGAGATCCCTAACCTGAGACATTCGCCCTGGTGCCTTGTCCCTGAATCTAAACAGGTGTGTGGCCAGATGTCCCTTTCACCACAAAGGTCAACTTGGGGTGACAAGAAAGGCAGGAATGGTTCTCTCATGGTCTGAAGGAGGTTTGTTTGTACAGGGGGAGTCCCCTGTGCCTTCCTCTGCCCCTGCCTCTCATATACCCCACGTGGGTCCTTATTATGCATCTGTTTTTGTTTAAAATGATGCAGTTAACTTCCTCACGTCCATTTTCTCAATTTTTGTGAGATTGAGGCCCTAACTTCAAAGAAATCCCCAAACAATCACAGCCAAATGTGCTGGGCTTCTTTAGCAGAGGCCCCACAGTGTCCACTCACCCCTATAGATACTCAGCAAAGGACACCTAGTGGTCCCAGGTTAATGAAAACTAGTATTACTAGAACCCTTTGAACTTGATTAAAGACTTGGCTTCCATATAATTCTGCCCTGGACATTTAATAAACAAGCAGTACGGTGATGTCCATGGAACTGAATCCCGAATAGCATCTCTGTGTGTTCTTCCAAGTAGAAAATTCTGCTGAGTACTGGGAATAATAACATTGGTCTTACCTATTCAGGTCCTACACAGTCAGTGAAAATTAAAAAACAAATAGAGATTGAGTACTACATTTTAATGTCCTCTACATAGAACATGAATATCAAATATCCATTTACTTTTTTGAGAGAATCTGAGGGGCAATACAAACTAAATAGACTGCATGTGGGGAAAGTGCAGAGACGAATATGAAATGCCTGAATGACAGTTTATAAATCACTATTTTAGTAATTTATATATTCCTAATTCCAGCTCATCCACATCCCTAGTTTCTCATCTTTAACTGGACCACAGACCCTCTGAGAATCCAGGGAAAGCTACTTACCTTCTCTCCAGAGAAATGTATTTAAATATAATTTAAATATACTTTTTGGAGATTCCAATTTAAATACAGTTTTGGGAGATCCCAGATCCTCATAAGTCTGTGATGAACTCCAGTCTAACCATCCTTCTTAACACATTGTTGGTATAGTGTTACTTGGCAAATCCTCTTCAAGGGCTATATGGCGGGATCTATCAAAATATATATCTTTTTACTGAGAACACTTCTCAGAATTTATGCTACAGATACACTCATACAGGTGCAAAATGATATATGTGCACAGTTACTTTTGCAACCTTGAATAGAAAGATTGAAATAACCTAAATGTTCATCTCCAGGAGACATGACTAAGTAGCTGTGTGATGGAATAGTAAGCAGCTATTAAAAAATGAGGAAGCTCTTTATGAGATGATATTAAGTGATCTCTGAGGTATATTGTTTTATTTATTTATTTACAAAAAAAAATTTGGCCAAACCCTAAGGTATGTGGTATCTTAGTTCCCTAACCAGGGATCAAACTCAGTCTCCCTGCATTGGAAGGCAAAGTCTTAACTACTGGACTTCCAGGGAAGTCCTCTGTTTTATTAATAAAGGTTTAGAATTGTGTGTGTAATATGCTGCGTGCAGGTGTGCTAAGTCATTTCAGTTGTTTCCAACTCTTTGCAACCCTATGGACTGTAGCTCACCAGCCTCCTCTGTCCATGGGATTCTCCAGGCAAGAGTACTGGAGTGGGTCGCCATGCTCTCCTCCAGGGATCTTCCTGACCCAGGGATCAAATCTGTGTCTCTGGCATCTGCTGCATTGGCAGGCAGGTTCTTTACCACTAACTCCACCTGGGAAGCCCATGTAATATGTTACCGTCTATATATTTTAAAAAGGAAATATATATAAACATTTATCTGTTTGCATAACAAACTATCTCTCAAAGAAAATAAAGAAACTAGTAATCTACATTGCCTCTTAGGTGATGAACAGGAGGTGGGAGGGAGAATTTTCTCTACATATCCTTTTATACCTTTGTAATATGTACCATGTTAATGTACTACTATGCAAAAATTAAATCAGAAGGTAGTTTTATTAAATCTATATAACTTAATATGATGCAGTCATTGAGAATGATGTTTCAGAAAAATATCTCATGACTTGGAAAACTGGCACATATTAGATGAGAAAGGGCAGAAAATTGAATTATGAACTACTTATACTTACTTCTTATTCTTCCTTATGATTATATGCCTACCTATATTTTCTAAATTGCAATAAAATCAGTTAGCATTTATTAAAAAGAAAAAGACTCCTTGTCCAGATGACTTGCACATCAGAATCTCCAACCTACACCTTCTCCAAACGCCAGTCCCATATTTATATGGGTTTGGACAGCCATGAAATCCAGGTGGCTCAAGCTCAGCTTCCTCCACTGGCAACCCCTAAGTCTTCATCTTCTTTAGATGTCAGTCAGTTAATAACAATTACTAGACAAATGAAATCAGTCATCTTGACCCCTTGCTCTCTTGGTCTTCTCCCAGCCCCTCACCTCCTACTCACAAACTGGCCACCAAGTCCTTTGATGCTACTCCTATGATCTCATCTCTGACGGGTTTCTCCTTCCAAATTTCTGCTGCTCCTCCCTGAGGTGGGACCTCACGAGCTCTCATCAAGATCTAGTATTTCCCTGGCTCTACTGAGGCATATTTATAACATATAGGTGGATGGGACTTTCTGCTCCCCTGAGAGTACCCAGTGAGGTAAAGACCACCTTTTCCATGTGACACTCAAGGACCTTCACAGTCTCTCCCAACTTAACCTCAGACACTCGGCCCTGACACTCTTCTATCACTGCTGTTGCTCTCGGGTTGTCACCCTGAGCAGCCCACATACTTTTACACCTCTGTTCCTTCTGCCCAGGATGCCAGCAATCTCCTCTGTTTAAAAAAACTCCTTATCTTCCTTTCAGACACAGCTAAAGCATGCCCTTCTCAGTGGATGCTTGCCTGGTCTTCTTTCCATCTTGTACAGCAGAATTCATCACTGTGCTCCCATTCAATTCGTAGCCTAGGCAACCCTACTCCCTGTATAGCATCAGAATTCACTGTACAGACTAGTACACCCTCCAACATGTAAGCTCCCCTAGAGCAGGACATTATTCATCTTTGTAGTCTCACACCTTGGCACCAGACAAGGAACATAAACAAAGCACAGTAAACTGCCTTTGAGTAGAAAATACAGTGAAATTGATAGGAAAATCATCCCAAATAAAATTTCACTTTATATACAATTTCTTGGCCACAAATCTGATGCTGCAGTAAAATCTGGTTGCTTTAGTATTTAAGCCCTGGACTGTTTGACACAGGATATTTTACTATATTTGCCTAGCAGTCTTCACATGCAGACACTTCACAATGAAGGAAACAAGTTGATACTAATTCACTTCAGCGGTTAATTTACATTGTACTGGCCTGCACATCCGTATATTTATTTAATGCCCAGAGCATTAGTCTTTCATTCACAAAGCTCAAAAGAAGATGAACAGACTCCACTAAAACTTTTCAAATATTTTCCAGTCAGGCTAAACAAAACAAAGAACATTTCACCAGAAAGGCATGCTTTTGTTTAAACGATTACTAAGTTAAAATTAGGGGTAAAACCAAGGACATTGTGCAGTGACATGTTTAGATTCAGTGTCCCCAAAGGAAAAAAATCAAAAAGATTTCCTTGCTCTTAGTTTATAATAAAATATAAACCAGTCTTCCATGGAAGGCAGACATTTCCTTTCATGGGGTTGGTCTCCAGGCCTACGGGAGTGCCTCAAATTAACCAGACAACACTCAGTGTCACATAAATTTTCCTCAGTGTTGTAGTAGACAAAGGAATTTCTCAATGTGGATGTGTGTTTTACCTCACTTCTGGGTCCCTAAGTTAAGCAAGCATCTGTCAACAGCTTTTTGGTGGCAGTGAAAAAGGTCTCCCAATTCTCACTCTCAGCTTTCACTTTCAGGGGATTAGTGAGACTGTCTTTCTTCCCAACTTTGATAAGTACCTGATCAGGTCTCCCATCTGTCAAAAGGTAGATTACTTGTGTTTCCTCATCAGCAAAAGCAATTTGCAGGGCACTCAGGGTGTTTGTGGAACTTCCAATCTACAGAAAAGAGAGAGAGACACACATACCAAGTGTATACTTCAATCTCAAAAAAAGATCTCACAAACAAGTGTTATTTATTCTCTGCCTCCAAAAATAAAAGAAGGTATTTGTGAAATAAAAGATAAATTTAAATTATACTGAGATAATAATTTCAGCCCAGGAATTCCAAGAAGTCAAATCCTTGGATGTATCATAAAAGCGTCTATGCAGATAGTCCCAGGAGAGCTAGAAGCTGGGACAATGGATTTCCTATCCTGATGACAGAGCTCTTAATTCAATTTTATCTTTGTGTGTTTCTGTGGAAGGCACTAACTCAGTTACTGTTCATTCAGCTGTCAGCACAGCTTAAACACGCAGCCTGAATACACCCGGGTGGGGACCATGTTTATTTTCAACCAGGATTGATTCATGACACCCAATATTCAGCAAACACAAGTGTGGTGTCATGAGCAATCTGGAGATACAGGAAGCTGTAAAACTGTAAAATTCCTGCAGCTCTGTCCAGGGATGGAGAGAACTGTCACTCCATAATAAAAAAGAGCCAGACAAACAGCAAGTATGTGACTTTTGTTACATTCATGAGAGGGCTCAGATCACAGGGCAACCAGCTGGCCCCAAATCTGGGGAGAGGTGGGCATCTGGAAAGTCAGGGGAGATGCAAGCCCTGGCTTCTGGGACAGGATGCAGCCAGACACTGAAGGAGAGCTGGGTTGGGATGGCTGGTGAACTGGCAGAAGCTGAGGGTATATATTGGCAAGAGACCACAATATGGGGGCATCAGTGCTCTTTTGTTTCTTTTTAAAATTGTATTTATTCAATATTTAACCAATGTTGTTCGTTTACCCCCACCCGGCTGTGTGGGGTCTTTGCTGCTGCATGCCGGGTTTCTCTAGCTGCAGTGAATTCTCATTGTGGTAGCTCCTCCTGGGTGCACAGGCTCTGGGGTGAATGGGCTTCAGGAGTCATCGGGCATGGGCTTAGCTGCCCCGTGGCATGTGGGATCTTCCTGGACCAGGAATCGAACTGGTATCTCCTGCACTGCAAGGCAGATTCTTAACCAGGGGAATGCCAGGGAAGCCTGGCATCAGTGCTCTCTTGAAGACTGTTTCACCACAAGCCCCACAGGGTAGTCACAGGATAGACTGAGAGAGCCTAGAGAAAATCTCCTTCATCGGGCAGAACTGTGGGAGAGATTCAGTGACACAGGAACATCCACAGAGACCCTGTCCCCTCTCTCCCCACAGAACAAAAGCTTTTGTGTGTGTGTTTGAGGTAAAGGGCAGTAACGAACATAGTCATCCTCAGGGTGCTGGTCAAAACCCAAGAAGGCTGGGGAATGGAAGAGGAAACAACGAAGTCCTAACACCTGCGGAAGGAGCAGGGCTACGTTCTGGGCTCAGAGATACTGACAAAGCCACATCCTTGGGACTCCTGGACACCAGGCCCGACTAACACTGAGGCTTACTCAGAAAACACCATCCCTGTTACTCCCCTGGGAACATCAACTAACAGGCAACCTGCAAGAGAAAATTTCTCTCTGAAGCCCAGTGTGAAGGGAAAAATCAAAAGCTGAGGGTGGAGCAGACAACCTTCTGGTACATCATCTCTCACCCTAACACAAAGCGTCACTACAATAATGTGAGGGGTATGGTGCAAACAGACCAACCTCAAATCCAGTCCAACTCTTAATTAGATTAATTTAACCCACCCCACAAAAGAAAGGCACGCTCTTTTCCAGGCATAAAAAATATTTATCTCAGTCTCTATATACTGCAAATGATGTCCAGCTCTTAACAAAAAATTTGTTGTTCATTGTTCAATTGCTAAGTCATGTCTGACACTGCAATCCCATGTACTGAAGCACTCTAGGTTTCCCTGTCCTTTACTATCTCCTGGAGTTTCCTCAGATGCTGTCCATTGAGTCAATGATGCCATCCAACTATCTCTGTCACCCACTTCTCCTGCCTTCAATCTTTCCCAGTATCAGGGTCTTTTCCAATGAGTTGGCTCTTCATATCACCTGGCCAATGTATTCAGCTTCAGCAAAAAATAAGCATGTTAAATAGAACATACAACATACTATCAAGAGACAAAAGTACTCATCAGAAACAAACTCAGATGTGACACAGATGCTGAAACCATCTGACAGAAAATTTAAAATCACTGTGATTCAAACATTAAAACTTCTAATGGCAAAGGTGAACAACATTCAAGGCCAGGTGGGTAATTTCAGCAGAGATGGAAACCTTAAGAAATAGCAGAATGGAAATGCTAATAATAAAAAACACAGTAAGGGGACTTCCCTGGTGGTCTAGTGGTTAAGAATCCACCTTGCAATGCAGGGAACGAAAGTTCAATTCCTGGTTGAGGAACAAGATTCCACATGGCACGGAGCAGCTGAGCCCCTGAGGCACAACTATTGAGCCAGCGTGTTCCACAGCCCAGACATCACAACTGGAGTCTGTGTACTGCAACCAAAGGTCTTGATGCAATGAAGACTGCATTAACGCATGCATTCATGATGCAATGAAGATCCTGTGTGCTGCAATAAGACCTGACACAGCCTAATAAATAAAAATAAATAAATTTAAAAATAAACAAACAAAAAATGGAAGAGGAATATGAAGAAATTTTTCAAAGAGTTCAAAGTGCAGTTGTCTCTATATATCAACAGGAATTGGTCCAGGACCCTTTCTCCCACAGATACCAAAATCTGCAGATGCTCAAGTCTGTTAAATAAAATGACATAGTGTTTGCATATAATGGAATCAAGATTGCCGGGAGAAATATCAGTAACCTCAGATATGCAGATGACACCACCCTTATGGCAGAAAGTGAAGAGGAACTAAAAAGCCTCTTGATGAAAGTGAAGGAGGAGAGTGAAAAAGTTGGCTTAAAGCTCAACATTCAGAAAACTAAGATCATGGCATCTGGTCCCATCACTTCATGGGAAATAGATGGGGAAACAGTGGAAACAGTGTCAGACTTTATTTTTTTGGGCTCCAAAATCACTGCAGATTGTGATTGCAGCCATGAAATTAAAAGGCGCTTACTCCTTGGAAGGAAGGTTATGACCAACCTAGATAGCATATTAAAAAGCAGAGACATTACTTTGCCAACAAAGGTCCATCTGGTCAAAGCTATGGTTTTTGCAGTGGTCATGTATGGATGTGAGAGTTGGACTGTGAAGAAAGCTGAGCACCGAAAAATTGATGCTTTTGAACTGTGGTGTTGGAGAAGACTCTTGAGAGAGTCCCTTGGACTGCAAGGAGATCCAACCAGTCCATCCTAAAGGAGATCAGTCCTGGGTGTTCATTGGAAGGACTGATGCTGAAGCTGAAACTGGAATACTTTGGCCACTTCATGCGAAGAGTTGACTCATTGGAAAGGACCCTGATGCTGGGAGGGATTGGGGCAGGAGGAGAAGGGGACGACAGAGGATGAGATGGCTGGATGGCATCACCAACTTGATGGGCATGAGTTTGAGTAAACTCCGGGAGTTGGTGATGGACAGGGAGGCCTGGCGTGCTGCGATTCATGGGGTCGCAAAGAGTCGGACACGACTGAGCGACTGGACTGAACTAAACTGAACTGAGAGAAGATTTAAAGTAAATGGGAGGTTGTATATTCAGTTCAGTTCAGTCACTTAGTCGTGTCCGACTCTTTGCAACCCCATGAATCGCAGCACGCTAGGCCTCCCTGTCCATCACCAACTCCCGGAGTTTACTCAAACTCATGCCCATCGAGTCGGTGATGCCATCCAGCCATCTCATCCTCTGTCGTCCCCTTCTCCTCCTGCCCCCAATCCCTCCCAGCATCAGGGTCTTTTCCAATGAGTCAACTCTTCGCATGAGGTGGCCAAAGAATTAGAGTTTCAGCTTCAGCATCAGTTCTTCCAATGAACACCCAGGACTGATCTCCTTTAGGATGAACTGGTTGGATCTCCTTGCAGTCCAAGGGACTCTCTCAAGAGTCTTCTCCAACACCACAGTTCAAAAGCATCAATTTTTCGGTGCTCAGCTTTCTTCTCAGTCCAACTCTCACATCCATACATGACCACTGCAAAAACCATAGCTTTGACCAGATGGACCTTTGTTGGCAAAGTAATGTCTCTGCTTTTAAATATGCTATCTAGGTTGGTCATGACCTTCCTTCCAAGGAGTAAGCTCTTTTAATTTCATGGCTGCAGTCACCATCTGCAGTGATTTTAAATCTTCTCTAGATTACATATAATATCTAATACAGTTTAAATGTTATGTAAATGGTTGCCAGTATACAGCACATTTGAGTTTTGCTTTTTGAGACTTTCTGGAATTAAAAAAAAAATCCATCTGGGGTTGGTTGAATCCATGAATGAGGAACCTGTAGACACAGAGGAATGACTGTAAGTTCAAAATAGCCAAGGAAAGAATTAGTGAACATGAATATAGAGCAATATAAATTATCTAAACTTAAATGCAAAGAGGAAAAAGAGCAAAACAGAAAAGAGCATCAGAGAGCTGTGGAGCAAATGGTCTGATACATGCTTAATTGGAAACAAAGCAGAAAAGGGAAAAAGAGGGTAGAAGAAATATTTGAAAAAATAATGGTTGAGAATTTCCCCAAAACAATGACAGATATAACTCCATGGACCCAAGATGGTCATATAACATCAGGTAGGATAAATAAATGACCTAACACTCTGCCAGTGTGGTAGATAAGAAAGCCAGGTAGTGAGCTGGGACTTTCATCCCCACCAACTGTGACATGTTCTCCCTGCTCAATGATGTCCATTCCCACTTAGCAGTGAAAAGGTAATCCTCCCCATCAGGTTTCAACAGAGTTCCAACGGGGAACCTGAATTTCAGCCTGCACCTGGAAGTATGAGGCAGGGCCCACCTACTATATCCCTGACAGAGCAGTGTCAGACAGCGCCAACTAAATAGGAGGTTAGAATAATATCCAGAGTCTCATAAACATAAGACAAAAACGTCTAGGATTCAGCTGATAAACACTCCTTCATACCAAGAACCAGGAAGCTCTCATCCTGAAATGAAAAAGATGATAGCAACAGCAAGAAGACAGAGATGTTAGAATTATTTGATAAAGATTTTAGAGCAGCTGTGAAAAAAAATGCTTCAACTAGAAATGACCAACGATCTTAAAACAAATGAAAACTAAAAAACATCAGCAAAGAAATAGAAAGTCTCATGAAAAAAATAAAAGACATGAAGGAGAACCAAATGGAACTTCTAGAACTTAAAAATATGGTTAACTGAAATTTTATAAATTCTCTGACCTATGCCAGCTGACCACAGCTCGGTGATATCAGCACATTCAGAACACCTGGGTAGTGTCCTGAGCTGACTTGGTTGATTTCTGAACCAAATCAGTCCAAAGACTAACAGTGGAATCTGGTGTTCTTGAAAATGAATTTTACACATTCAGCAAGCAAGCAAAGGTACTTCAGTGAAGGTTTTTGAAGAGAACATAATCACAGTGTAAAAAATGATCTGACATATTTTTAGCCATTTAGATGAGACTGATTCTATTCATTAGTGATTTTTATATAAAGAGGAAACTGCTAACATTTTTATCCAATGAGAATACATATATAACATCCTGTTATCACAAACTCTAAATTAGCAGGCTCTGAATTAAGATATTTCCTGTTACCTAGAGTCATAAAAGAAACTTCAATGGATAATCCTGGATGTTTAACAAGCTGAGAATGAATTTAATACTCTTTTCCAGCATATGGTGGCCGGTTAGGACAAAATGTTACAGACATTATTCCTTATAGAACAGATTTCCTCCTCCCGTTATTTATTTAAATTACTTTATTTTTGTTGTGGTGTATGGCTTGTGGCATCTTAGTTCCCTACCCAGGGATCCAGTCTAGGCCCTTGGCAGTGAAAGAACAGAGTCTTAACCACTGGACCACCAGGAAATTGCCCCTCCTCTCTTTTTAGAAAGAAAAAATTTTAATTTATTCATTTACTTATTTTAGGCTGCTCTGTTGCTGTGCATGGGCCTTCTCTAGCTGTGGAGAGTGGGGGCTGTTCTCTGCTGTGGTGCACAGGCTTCTCGGAGCAGTGGCTTCTCTGGCTGTGCATCATGGACTCTAGAGCTTGGGTTTAGTGGTTGTGGCACAGGGCATCAGGTGCCCCACAGCAAGTGGGATCTTCCCGCATCAGGGATTGAACCCATGTCCCTTTGGCAGGTGGATTCTTCACCACTGGACCGCCAGGGAAGTCCCCTTCCTCTCATTAAAAAAAAAAAAATCCCAAAGGAACTCCAGAACGTCCCAGTGATAGTGCAAACCCTGCTTGTTCATACCCAGGGAGCTCCACTAATGGCCACGTGTAGCTCCTGTCAAATCTGGGACTCTAATTCAGGCAACGAATCATTTTAAAGTTATTTATGATCCATATTTGACTTTTTAAGAACAGTCCTTGGTCTCAATTTTAGTATATCTTAAATATGTAGAATGCTATGTGATTCTAAAAAAAGAACTTTTAAAATGAAGGTAAGTTCAAGACAACAGAAAACTTGAGGAAAGGGAAATTCTTCCTAGTAGTCTGTGTAGATATAAAGTTCTCCAAGTAAAACAGACCTCTGAAGAAGTGATTTTACCTTTTTATTACATCCTGCTGCCCTATCTCTGTCCTGGCTTTCAGCCCTAATCACTCATATTATACTGTGTATTTCCACAAGTTCATTACTTTTGAGCAAAATCCACTCTTTAAAATAGCTGTAATATATCATTTGAAACAAGCATGAAGTCTCAGAAGAAATAAATATGAATTGTTTAAGTAAAAACCTATATTTTGAAATTTGTTTTCATAAAGGGACTGAGACTTGAGCTGAGGGCAGTGTTGTCAATAGAAGCCTATCTAAATGTTAGATATCGACTAAAAAGACTGGATTAACATGACCTTTGTAAGTAAAGCAAATGTCTATGTGTAGCCATGGCCGTCCATGGAGTTCAAAGCAGTTTCTTAAGCGTTTCTATCCTGATCTCTGTTCTTCTCCCAGACCCAGACTCCTTCTTACCTTAATGTCTCTAATCCAGGCCTGGGCCCCTTTCAGATTCTCCTCATTGATTTCAACAAGTTTTTCCTGCCAAGCACTGGCTTGAGCATCAAACTGCACAAAATTGAATTTCCTTTTATGTTTCAACTGTTCCTGTAAGGGATAATTATTATTTAGCAATAAAAATCATTCAAGTGTGAGAAGGGATTAGGACAGGTCATTGTTTGATACATTTTAATCACTATGATGTCTCTTTTCAGTTGTAGCAGCTAAAAATTACATTCAATAGAGAAAAATCTTATCGAGTACAAGAGGCGTTTAAATAAAATTTACAGTTTGGACATTAAACCTTTACAAACGTATATATGTATGAACATATATCAGATATATGTATAAGTTTATATATATATATAATATCACATTATTTTTCTTTAACACTGACATTAATGGTATACTGAATATGCACACTAAATGCAACATGCTTAAATAAAAAAAGAAATCCAAAATAGTGTCATCACTTGGTCAACAACTTTTTGGCAAGGCCATTGCAGATTTGTTTACTTTCCTTCCATCAGTCCATATTTCTCCAGTAGAAGTTCATCAAATTAAAAATTGTGTTTTGTATTTGTCAAACACACCCTGCAATTGTTTTCTATGGTTCATACTCACTTGAACACCACCAACTCATGACAGTACTCTGACACCCATTTATAGGTGTGGAAACTAGGAGGCAGGGAGTGTTAGCAATCTGCTTCAGGTTGCACAACTCAGAGGTGGCACAGGTGGAATAAGGACCAGACGCTCCTGACCAACAGCCTGCCCTCCCCCCACACATAAGTTCTGGGGCCAGTACATGCAGCATCCCCTACACTCACTGGAAATTTAAAATAAACACGACCAGCTGAAGAGTACCTGGAAAATAATGAATGCATGTGCATGCCACAGATTTCAGGATAGAGCAGACCTGGGACGATGGACATAGAAATTCACTTAGCAGCCTGTACATTACAGGAAGGACCCACTGACCCAAGATCTACTTGCAAAGAACGGATGACTCTCACTGGCAAAAAGGATCCTTTTTCTGAAGTGGCTTTCCTGTGGATTTCTAAGTACAAAGCTGGCCTGAGCATCTCTTATAACCATTGCATGTCATGACTGGTGAAGATGTACTCATGATGCACAGGTGCCCAGGTGCCTGATCCCTACAGCACCATCTTACCTGTATGAGCTGGATAACCTTGCTCTTCACCAGGTCCAGTTTCCCCTTCATTGAGTGAGACGTGTCAATGAGGATGTAGACACAATCACTAGGCACTTTTCCAAACAGGCCTCGACTCCCATCCTGTAGCCATTTAATCCTGGGCAGGAAATAGTTGAAAGTGAATGCTTAGAGCCTGTGGCACTGAGAACATCTTCCTAAGAACTTTATGATACATCTACAGAGAGAAATCAATAGGGCAGAAAAATAAATCCAATACTGGGCTCCAAAGCCAAAAAGTAAATTACTTCCTGTCATCTGATATTTTGAGGCCTTTAGCTATGACTTCACACCATTTATTCTTCTAACCCTGCTGACTGCAGTCAATGTGCTAGTAATGCCAGCACATTCCTGAAGCTTGAATGAAGCTTATGGATAGAATCAAGCAAACCCAGATCCCAATAATAATCAAGTGCCACGAGGTTGTGTAAGCAGGACTGCTTCTGTGGTCCGCACTCAGGGTCCCATCACAGATGTAAATTGTTTAGGAAGTTCATGGTACAGGCAAAGTCTGGAAGAGAGGGCAGGGCAGACATAAAAATACTTGAAATTGAGTTCAGAGTTCAGCAAGCCCCAACAACTGGACTTTACAGGGCAGAACACTGAAGAGAGTGCTGCAAAGGAGAGAAAGCGGGTTGGGGGGTGATGGAAAGAGAGACAGAAAAGGACAGAATGTGCTCCAGACGTCTGCAGGAGGGTTCTCTAGAGATTTTGGCCAAGTTCTGATCAGGGCATGCAAGTGAAAAAACTACTGAAGTCAGAGAATAAATCGCCAAAAAAGGAGTAGCTGGGCCAATCCCTCAGAGCTTACACAGGCCTGGGAATAGCTCACCTTCCAAGCAGTCAGAGTGGAAAGGCCTCCATAATGTATGTGGCATCAAGTAAAGTCCTCATAAGGGTATTGCTTTAGTAATAAGACCAAATGAATCCTGGACCAAAATGCCTCCTCATTAGTACTATGCTAACATAACTTAAAAGCAAGTCCCAGAGTAACTTAACTGCACTCCAAGTAACTTATCTGCATCACATAACACACATTTAAAAAATATAACAAAATCCAGTTCCCAATAGTGTTACATTCAAAATGTCTGGCATTCAGTAGAAAATTATCAGGCACATAGAGAAGCAGGAAAATATGATTCATAATTAAAAGAAAAACAGATCAACAGAAACAGACCTCAAAATGACACGGATGATAGAATTCTCTAAAGAGAATGCTACACAGCTATTATAAACATAACTCATATGTTCAAGAAGATAAAGTAGGAATGGAATGAGGAGAAGAATGGAAGACATTAAAAAAATCCTTTGAGGAAAAATATACTGTATGCTATACTAATAGTAAAGTAGACACTAGCAGAAGAAAAGATCAGGGAACTTTAAGAAAGACATAGCAAGAGTAAACAGTTAAAAATAAAATACAGGGAGAAAAAGGTTTAAAAATATAACAGAGGACAAGCAACCCATGGAACAATATCAAGGAGTCTAACATATGTATAATTAGAAACTAAAGTGGAGGGAAAGGGGATAGAAAAATATTTGGAGAAATACAACCAGACATTTCTAATTTTATGAAAATACACCTACAGATTCAAGAAGCTCAAAGAACCCAAATAGACAGAAAAAAAAAAAAAGGTACCAAGACACATCATAATATAATGGCTGAAATCTAGTAATAAAGAAGAAAATCTTTAAAGGTGCCAGAGACAACATAAGAATAATAGGTGATTCCTCATCATAAATTATGCAAGCCAAAAGAGAATGGAGAAAAAATTTTAAGATACTGAGAGATAAAACTGTAAAATTAAAATTCTATCCTTAGCAAAAACATCTTCCAAAAATAAAAGTAAATCAGGAAATCAGGAGTTTCTCAGAATAAAACAGCTGAGTAATTCAACACCAACAGATGTGTGCTGGATCTAAACAAAAAGAGTAAAGAACAACATACATGTCAAATACTTATATAAGTATAAAATACATTTATTCTCATTTTGAGTCGATTTACAAGATGATAGATTATAACGTACTTTGGGCTTATAGCATAAGTAGAAGTTAAGTGTAGAACACAATAGAAAACACTGATAGGGAATGGAAGTTGGAAGACTTTCATGATGTACATGAAGCAATACATTATTATTTTAAGGTAGAATGTGATAAGTTGGGGCTTCCTGGTAGCTCAGGGGTAAAGAATCTGCCTGCAGTGCAGGAGCTGCAGGAGACACAGGTTCCATCCTTGGGTCGGGAAGATCCCCTGGAGGAAGGCATGGCAACCCACTCCAGTATTCTAGCCTAGAGAATCCCATGGACAGAGGAGCTATAGTCCATAGGATCACAAAGAGTTGGACATGACTGAAGCAACTTAGCATGCATGCACATGTGATACGTTAAAGACTTAAACTGTAAATGCTAAAGTAGTCACATCACAACAAAACAAAACAAAGAGGTAGTTAATAAGTCAATAGTGGAGATAAAATGGAATCATAAAAAATCTTCCAACAAAAGGAAGCAGAAGTTAAAAAGGGAACAAAGAACATGTGGGACAAATAGAAAACAAATAGCAAGATTTTAAGTTTAAATTCAATTGAATCGATGATCACACTAAATGCAAATGATCTTAACACTCTAATGAAAAGTCAGAGATGGTCAGATTGGATTAAAAATAATATCTCTATATATTCTACCAATGAAAGGCCTAGTTCAATACATATAGGTAAATGTAAAAGGGTAGAAAAAAGATAAATCCTACAGAAAATAATCAAAAGAAAGCCAGGGTATCTATACTGATTTTAGACAAAGCAAATTCCACAACAAAGAATTTTACCAAAGATAAAAAGGGACATTTCATAATAATAAGGGAGCTGATTCATCAGGAGGACATAATGACCACAAGTGTTCATGTACTGGCTAATTGAGCTTCAAAATACATGAAGAAAAAACTGATAGAACAGAAAGAACTGGACAAACACAAAACTATACTTGGAGATGCCAGCACTTTTCTCTCAATCATTTATAGAACAATTAAGCAGAAAATCAGTAAGAATATGGAAGATTTGAATAATACTCTCAACAAACTTGAGCTGAGATAAAGTACACTCCACCCAAAGAAAGTTTTTTCTTCATATTCTGGGCCACAAAACAGATCTCAATATAAGAACTGAAATAAAACAGTATTTCTCTGTCCACAGTGAAATAAAAGCTATCAGAAAAATCCATAAATTCTTGGGACATGAACAACACATTCCTAAATAGCCCTTCGGTCAAAGAAGAAATCTAAGGGGAATTAGAAAATGTTTTGTGGTGAATGAAATGAAATATAACATATCGAAATCTGTGACAGATAGCTAAAGCAGTACTCAGGAAAATTTATAAAATTAAATGTTTATATTAGAAAGAAGAGTCAAAAGCAGTGATCTAAGCATCTATCTTTAAAAACTTAAACCAGCCGTTAAAAAGAATTCATTTGAGTAAGTTCTAATGAGATGGATGAAACTGGAGCCCATTATACAGAGTGAAGTAAGCCAGAAAGATAAAGAACATTACAGCATACTAACACATATATATGGAATTTAGAAAGATGGTAACGATAACCCTATATGCAAAACAGAAAAAGAAACACAGAAATACAGAACAGACTTTTGAACTCTGTGGGAGAAGGTGAGGGTGGGATGTTTCGAAAGAACAGCATGTATATTATCTATGGTGAAACAGATCACCAGCCCAGATGGGATGCATGAGACGAGTGCTCGGGCCTGGTGCACTGGGAGAACCCAGAGGAGTTGGGTGGAGAGGGAGGTGGGAGGGGATCGGGATGGGGAATACGTGTAACTCTATGGCTGATTCATGTCAATGTATGACAAAACCCACTGAAATGTTGTGAAGTAATTGGCCTCCAACTAATAAAAAAAAAATTTAAAAAAAATAAATAAAAAAATAAAAACTTAAACCCAAAGTAAAGAGAAAGGAGGGAACAATAAAGATAAGAGTAGAAATCAATGGCATAGAAAGGAGGAAACCCTACAGAGGAAAAAAAAAATGAGACCAAAAGCCAGTTCTTTGAAAAGACTGATAGGATGGATAATTTCTAGTCAGAGTTATTAGAAAAGAAAGATGACATAAATGACCGATGTCAGCTTTATGTGTATTTAAAGAAATCGAAGGCACAGTTTTAAAAATCCTTACCATGGTGACTTCCCTGATGTTTCAGTGGTTAAGACTCTGCACTCCCAATGCAGGAGACCCAGGTTTGACCCCTGGTCAGAAAACTAGATCCCATATGCTGCAAATAAAGAATTTGCATGCCGAAACTAAAGATCCTGCATCCTGCAATTAAAAGATCCTGTATGCTAAAACAAACATTGAAGATCCTGCATGCCACAATTAAGACCACAGCTAAATAGATAAATAAATAGTAAAATAATCAAAAATCAAAAATCTTCTCAGAAATAAAAACTCCAGGCCCAGATGGCTTCAATGGTGAATTCCATGAACATTTAATGGGGAGATGATGCAAATTCTCTATGAAATCTTCCAAAAAAACAAAAGGGGAGAGAAAGCTTCCCAACAACCATGGATACTTGGTGGGAGGACAAACACCCCAGAGCTGCCAGTTGGGGAGTCGTTAAAGCAGCGTCCTTTCCCCTAGATCCGAAATCCAAACCACTCTCCTCATGGAGTTGACTCCAAACCTTAAGCAGAGCAGACTCCAGGTGCAAGGATTACTTTTTCTGTGTAATCATCACCAGCTGGGTTTTGAGAAACTGGGGCTATGCAGAGCATACATGGGGTAGACAGCTGTTGGCAGCTTGTGACTTTATAACAGAAAACATGGAAAGAGTGAAGAAGCTTGGACAACAAGTGACTACTGCAGGTTGGGGACTAGACTAAACTTATTAGATTTAGTGTCTAGTCTAATCCAAAGGACACATTTGTAAATGGCATTATTATTCCCACTTTATAAATGAGAAAGCTGATACACACAGACACTGACTAACTTGCCCAGGGTCGCAGCAGATGGCAGGCTGGGATTAGAATCCAGCTCCATCTGACCTTAGGGACTATGCATCTAAGTGGACATGGTCTTCTTAGTCTAGAACTGTCCGCTGGCATTGGGGAGGTGAAAGCATAAAGGTGGGTCACCCCATGAGCTGATGTTGAGGTCACAGCACTAGTACATGAGACTCTTAGGAGCATTACCAGATTTTAAGAACCAGCAGGGCTGAGAGGGGGGCTCACATGAAAGTATTTAGCTGATTCCTAAAATGTATATATATATATATATAATTTGATTGTATT
This sequence comes from Muntiacus reevesi, assembly GCF_963930625.1. NCBI lineage: Eukaryota > Metazoa > Chordata > Mammalia > Artiodactyla > Cervidae > Muntiacus > Muntiacus reevesi. The sequence continues at coordinate 97,992,891 of NC_089251.1, forward strand.
CAAATGTTTCACAACATTGTAACAGTTGCTTTGAAATATAATATTCAAGAGTACAGAGGAGAGGTGTTATACAGTCTTGTATTCACCTGAGGTCCACAAAAAAATACAAGACAAAGCAGAAGCATTCCTTTGCTTCCTACAGTGATGCATAAGCAACATGATAACTACATTTTTGCTGCTTTTCATCATCTACACTGGCATCAAGGCAGCTCAGAATCTGCATCCTGATATTCCCTTTGGTTATCAACAACCAGGCCAATAGCAAATTGTCAGATGGCAGCCCTGACTTAACAATGCTTACTGGTCATTTCTCTTGATTGAGCTTTACCAAGCACTCAAGCAAATTTTAATTTCAAGGGAGGCTAGACCACTTGTACCCTCATGCAAGTACACCAACCTCCTCTGGATCTGGGCCAGGACTGCGTGAACTCTTTCACTGAACCACATGTACTTCTCCTTGGTGATGCAGACATGGACCAAGCTCCCATCCTTCCAGGGAGCATGGACGAATCTGCTGCAGTATTTCGCATGGACTGTCTTCTTGTTGGTCTCCTGAGGAAAAGACAGGACAGAAGCCACTAAGAAACAACTAATGGAAAGTCCCCAGAAGGCATCTCCACCTCTGCCTTATTTAGACAGCTGCTAGTCCTCACTCTCACTGTAAAATCATTCAACAGTTGGTTCTAGCAAACATATACCACAGCCTGCTCCATACAGAGCCCTGTGCTGGATGTCGTGAATGACAGAAAGATGTGGGCAATCTCATCTGTGCCCCAAGGAATCTAATGTTTCCAGCAAGATGACACTAAACACATACAGTGATTCATACCCATATAGAAAGTAGCAAGGCAGAGTATCAGGCACCCAGTACCTGGTCTTGGGTTGAGACAGTAATGACTGAACAAGTTCTGGCAAAGAAGAAAGAGTTCACTCTTTCTTGGACTGGAGGGTCAAGGAGATCCACAGGAGGTGGGCTTGAGACACTCCAAGCATCTTTCCATTGTTACTCCCAGCTCCAAATGAAGAAAAGTACCCAAGAACCCCATTCCACATCTAGCACCCACTCCTGGACATACAGAACGGGTCCAAGGACAAAAGTTTCCCACAGAGAGCTTTCAGAAGATCTGTTTCTGTCACTCATCCAATTTATCCAGCTTATAAATGCATTAAGCACTACTCCACCAGGCCCTCTTCTAGGCACCAGGACAATCCATAAATGAAGACCGAAATTCCTACCTCTGTGGAGCTCACATGACCAGGAAAAGAGCCAGATAATAAAGTAATAATCATCTAGCAGATTAGAGGATGACAAATGCTATAGAGACAAAAAAGGCCAGGAAGGAGAGCAGAGAACACCAAGGGACAGGGGAAGGGTGGGGGCAAGCTGAAACCTAGAAGGGAAAGCCTCAAAGAGAAGGTGAAATATGAGTGAAATCTGGGGGAACAAAGCATGTGCCCATTTGAGGGTCTGAGGGCAATCTGAGGACACAGCCAGGACAAAAGCCCTGAGGGAAGCGTTTGCCAAGCAAGTCTGTAGACTTTGAGGAAGGGCAGTGTAGCTGAAATACAGCGAGCGAGGGAAAGAGCAAGATGAAGCTAGAGGAGCAGGAGGAGGAGGAGGGCCAGGAAGCAGATGCTGTAAAGCCTGGCAATGACCCTGGCTTATCCTCTGAGTGAAAAAATGAAGCATCCAAAGGTCTTAAAGTAAATTCTTAGTGACAAAAATTTTAAATTGAGATAAAATTGACATTTAACATTATAATAATTTTAATGTACAACATAATGATTTGATATATGATCTACTGTGAAATGATCAAGAGGGACTTTAGGAGTCAGGGAGGAAAGGAGAAGGCTCAGGGAAGGCAGGCAGAATCCAGGGGTCTAGAGATGACTGATGGGAGTAGGGTGGAAGGGCGTGATGGGATCAGTGCTGATGCTCCCAAGGCAGGCGAGAAGGGGAACCATGTCTCCACTGCAGTGCAAAGAAGGGAAGAGGAACGCGTCGTCTCTCAGTCTGACCATGTGCTCCATATTCTGAACCCCATCATGAGGCAGTTCTCAACTGTGCTTCAGGCATTTCCAAATGGAAACACATGAGACCAAAAGTTATGTGAAAACAGGTGTCCAGCACCAGAATTTCCAAATGGGGAAAGCCCAGTGTTGACAGCCCAGCAAATCTGAATTCAAACTTGGCCTCCACCTGCCACAAGATCTCAGGTAAAGTCATCTAACCTCTTGGAGGCCCTGAGACTTCATTTTCACATCTATGATATGAGAGCACAAATATTTACCTTGTATATAAAGCAGGTGGGTATTCCATAAATGCTTCTTTCTGACCCACAATGTTTGTGATGAAGAAAACACGGAAGGCAACATCTAGTGGGCATCTCCTAAGCGCCAGGCACAGTGCTCAGACATGCGATTTTCAAATTTAGACTTTACATCAACCCATGTTACAGATGTGGAGAGAATCAATCAGGTTAAATTATCTGTTCCACATCTCATATTTAGTAACTGGTAGAAGCAGCATTTACACCCAGGTCTTCTCATTCAAACCCGGAATGCAGTTAGATCCTTACATGGAACAACTGACTGGTTCAAAATTAGTAAAGGAGTACGACAAGGCTGTATATTTTTATCTTGTTTATTTAACTTCCATGAAGAGTACATCATGCAAAATATTAAACTAGATGAACCACAAGTTGGAATCAAGATTGCCAGGAGAAATATTAACAATCTCAAATATGCAAATGATGCCATTCTTATGGCAGAAAGTAAGAAGAGGAACTAAAGAACCTCTTATGAAGGTGAGAGAGGAGAGTAAAAAAGTTGGCCAAAAGCTCAACATTCAAAAAACTAAGATCATGGCATCTGGTCCCATCACTTCATGGGAAATAGATGGGGAAACAGTGACAGACCTTATTTTCTTGAACTCCAAAATCACTGCAGATGGTGACTGCAGCCATGAAATTAAAAGACGCTTGCTCCTTGGAAGAAAATCTATGACCAACATAGACAGCATATTAAAAAGCAGAGACGTCACTTTGCCAACAAAGGCCCATATAGTCAAAGCTATGGTTTTTCCAGCAGTCATGTATGGATGTGAGAGTTGGACCATAAAGAAGACTGACTGCCGAAGAATTGATGCCTTCAAATTGTGGTGCTGGAGAAGACTCTTGAAAGTCCCTTGGACAGCAAGGAGATCAAAGGAGTCAATCCTAAAGGAAATGACTAGAAGGCCTGAGGCTAAAGTTTAAGTTCCAGTACTTTGGCTACCTGATGTGAAAAGCAGACTCATTGGAAAAGATGCTGATGCTGGGAAAGACTGAAGGCAAAAGAAGAGGCTGGCAGAGAATGAGATGTTTAGATAGCATAGATAGCAACTGAACAACAACCATAGAAGTAGCATTTACACTCAGGTCTTCTCATCCAAACTGGGTATACTTTCCACCCTACCACAATGCCTGGTACATAGTGAAGGCTCAATAAATATTTTTTAGAGGAATAAATGATGAGACTAGAGTGAGTTTCTGAACATCAGGGCTGGCTTTGTGCTCAAGCAGCATAAGTAGCCATGAATGCAATGTGACTTCATGGGCACCCCCAAAATATCAAGTTGTTGGACTTTGCCTGCAATTCCCTGTTAGAAAAGTACTTTTGTTTTCTCCCCTCACCTGCTCAACCATCTTAGAAATGCTTCATAGCAAGGCCTTTTTAGTCATTTATTTCTCAGTGTCTTGATTTCCTGGTGCTCTACCTACAAAGCAGTTTTTATAGTTAAAAGTTTATGGGGTTCTGCCCAGTGGGAGTCTAGGGTAACCCTAAATAATCACTCTCAGTTTTAGGTACAAATCCAGTTTCGGATATGCAGCCCCAAATACTACTAAAAGCAAAACTGTCCCCTTCCCATCAGTATTGGTGACAAAGGATAGCTATACTGCATTTTACAGCTACATTGTATTTTACAGCTATACTGCAAAAGCTATTCTCAACCTTTACTATATTAGAACTTGCTAGCATCAGAAATTTGAGGCAAAATTCCCCATTTATAAAGCCAAACTCTTCAAACCATCCTTGTAAAATTTCATTTAAATTTGTCAAGAAAGAAAAGGAGAAAATCAGGATTAGAGAAGACCTGTGTATACCACACTGTAGGGAGCTTGCAGTAAGCTATGTTCAAATTGACAGAAATTCATATTTTTCAATATTCAGGGCCTAATTATTTTAAAGATGAAAATGTGATTAAGTATGATTTCCTGAACTAATAATGTTACTGAATAACGTCTACAGAATTAGAAAACTGTGCTGGGGGAGGAAACCCACAAATGAGATTTCCCTGCAATGTAGCAATTATTCTGGATCCCAACATGTAAGCCAGGAAACAAGTCTTGCATCAATTCTGTATTTTTTCTAATTCAATTTTAGTATTTTCCTCTTGTAGTTCATTCTAAACACATAGCAGTAAGAAGGAAAAAACACAACATCACGTGGCTAATGTGGCCCCAAAGAAAAACAGCGCTTCCTTGGGAGGAAATGTGGAATCCAGGGGCCTAAGAAGGAGTGTCAGAGGGACTGGAGTTTCACCTCGACAGGACTGAGAGACACTGCAGGGATGACCCTGACGCGGAATCACAGCCTCAGAGGATACATACAGGGACACGACATTTCCTTTCCTAGGGGTCTCTGCTAGGCTGCCATGACTGGCACGGCTGCTCTGTGACTTGCATTTTAGCTCTCATTTCAGTGGATTCCTGGGTTGGGAAGATCCTCTGGAGAAGGGATAGGCTACCCACTTCAGTATTCTTGGGCTTCCCTTGTGGTTCAGCTGATAAAGAATCTGCCTGCAATTCGGGAGACCTGGGTTTGATCCCTGGGTTGGGAAGATCCCCTGGAGAAGGTAAAGGCTACCCACTCCAGTATTCTGGCCTAGAGAATTCCTTGGACTATACAGTTCATGGGGTTGCAAAGTCAGACATGACTTTCACTTACTCAATGTGCACCTGGATTTTCACCATCTTCTAAAAGAGATTTCCATCAGTTTTACAAACTTACAATCATCATTTTATCCTGATGTTTCTGTTTCATATGGAGACCTTTTTAGTCTTTCCATAATTCTAAATATTGGATAGCCTTCGTGGTCCTGTTCTATACACTAGAGATTCTCAAAGTGTGACCCATAGACTAGTAGCTCCAGTATCATCTGGCGATTATTATAAAGGCAGATTCTTGGGCCTGGCCTCAAACCCAGTAACTCATGCACGCTAAGGGTTAGGAGCCACTGACACATACACAATGGAATATTACTCAGCCATTAAAAAGAATGAAATAATGTCACTCGCAGCAACACGGATAAACCTAGAAACTTTCATATTGAGTAAAATCACATAGAAAAAGAGAAATATCATATGACATCAGTTAATATGTGGAATCTACAAATAAATGATACAAATGAATGTATTTACAAAATAGAAACAGACTCAGGGACTTCGAGAACAGAACTTATGCTTAAGGGTTGTGGTGAGGGGAAGAATGGAGGGAAGGGATAGTTAGGGAATTTGGGATCATCATGTACACACTGCTGTATTTGAAATGGATAACCAACAAGGACTTCCTGTATACCACAGGGAGCTCTGCTCAATACTATATGGCAGTCTGGATGGGAGGGGAATCTGGAGAAGAATGGATGCATGTATATGTATGGTTGAGTCACTCAGCTCTTCACCTGAAATGACCACAACATTGTTCATCAGTTATACTCCAATATAAAATAAAAAGTTTAAAAAATAAAATAAAGGTTAGGCGCCACTACTGCAGACCATTATCCTTCCACTGCCAGTCAGAGCTGGGCACCTGGAAAAGCTACTTCCCTTCAGAACCATTGTCACAATGGAACTGCAGCTTTCAGAAATTTACAGTATAGTCCCTCCCCATGCTACAACCCCTTAGCGAAAATAATTTCATATTTATTGAAAATCCACTAAATGCTGGCTGGCAGTCACTTGCCAACATTCACTGGAGCATGGAGAAAGCAAGGGAGTTCCAGTAAAACATGTACTTCTGCTTCATTGACTACACTAAAGCCTTTGACTGTGTGGGTCACAACAAATGTTGGAAAAGAGATGGGAATACAATACCACCTTGCATGCTTCCTGAGAAACCTGTATGAGGGTCAAAAAGCAACAGCTGGAACCACACATAGAACAACTGATTGGTTCAAGATTGCAAAAGGAGTATGTCAAGGCTGTATATTGTCATCCTGCTTATTTAACGTACATGCAGAGTATACCATGTGAAATGCTGGGCTGAATGAATCACAAGCTGGAATCAAGACTGCTAGGAGAAATATCAACCTCAGATATGCAGATGATATCATTCTAACAGCAGAAAGCAAAGAGGAACTAAAGAGCCTCTCGATGAGGGTGAAAGAAAGTGAAAAAGATGGCTTGAAACTCAGAATTCAAAAAAACTAAGATCATGGCATCCATGGGCATCTAGTCCCATCACTCCATGGCAAATAGAAGAGGAAAAATTGGAAGCAGTGACAGATTTTACTTTCTTGCGGTCCAAAATCACTGCGGACAGGGACTACAGCCAGACGCTGCTCCTTGGAAGAAAAGCTATGACAAACCTAGACAGTGTATTAAAAAGCAGGGATATCACTGACTCAACGGACATGAATTTGAGCAATCTCCAGGAGATAGTGGAGGACAGAGGAGCCTGGCATGCTACAGTCCATGGGGTCACAAAGAGTCGGACACAACTTAGCGACTGAACAACAATAAGTCACTGAATAATGTATCTTCAAGACTGTGACAATACAAGAGGACCATAGAAATGCCTGCTTTGGGGAACATTCACCAGCAGTTTCTCTCTTCCATTCATTATGGGGAAACAAAGGGTTTGTTTTTTGACACAATGCCTAGATTTCTACAACTCCTGGTTTATATATAATTATTATCTAATTCACTTATATCTAGAAGCCATTCTCAGACTTGATCTCCACTCCCACGAGTATCATTCAGAGAAGTATAAGGCAGAGAACAGGAGTATCTTTCACAGACAGTCAACCCTGGTCCTGCCTTGGGTCCAACCCTGGTCCTCAATGCCCCACTCAGGGCAGCCCCAACCTAGGGGTTCGCTTCACTTACCGCACTGGTCTGCACCGACTCGTTCTCTGGTTTGGCTTTTATATCAACAACTCCATCAGCGTGGCGGAAGGAGCAGTCAGCAATGACATTGTAAAACGACAGCTTCTGGGCTTTCAAACCATATTTCTGAAGCCACTTCTCTGAGTCCCAGGTGTCCTCTGGATTTGACTCATGTGCTCCTAATTGCAGTTGTGGAATCACAGTCCATCAGCCATTTATATTACACAAGGCTTTCATATGTCATCCTCAACTTAGTATTTTTCCCAAGTTGAAACATATTCCTTGTTAGGTCACATTTGTTGCAGAAGGCACACTTTCCAAAAGCAGGACTGGCAGAGAACTAGCTCACAAGACTGGAAGGCAGGAATCTGCTACTACTTTTCATTTCAATTCCTCCATTACCTAAGTTGCATGGGCAGAGGTGGCTGACAGACAAGGCAAGGTGTCAGCAGAGCATTAGACTTGGGGTCAGAAGCTCTGGGTTCAAGTCCTGGCTCCGTTACTTACTAGCTTGGGAAAGTTGCTCACACTTGGGTGAGTCACCCCACTTAAAACTCTCTGAGTTTCAATAGAATTCCTCACCTGCAGATAGCATCTGCTTGGCCTTTCTAAGCAGGCTGAAGTTATTCAAGATGAAAAGTTATGTGAAGTGTGTTGTAATGAAGGAGGAGGAGGAGGGGCAGGAGCTCCCCTGTTAGCATGGTGGCTTTATCCCTGATTCAGAGCCTGGCTCTCAACTCTGCAGGCTCTGGAACCTCCTGTCAGCTCAGGTGCCTGAAGCTGTGTCTGTGACTCACCTTAGGCTCAGAGGATCAAGTCTAGCAAGAAGGTCAATTGCCCGAATATCCTTAGCCTTGGGCACATTCCCTTGGTGTTTTCCCAAGCTTACCTGTACTCTGTAAATGGGAGGAGATGTTATGCTACCTGAGCAGAACACCCGGGTAGCCAGTTTATCATACAAACAGCAAAGTACTTACCATGTGCTCAGAAACCCTACTACCACCTAAGGGAGAGTGGGGTGTCTGAGGGTGGGCATAGAGGCAGCATGGGTGTCTTACGCTGCCCTTGAGAGTTAACTGTACCCTTTTCTTACAGACACCATGCTCAGTGGTGGCACATGGTGAAACTGACCAAGCCGGAAGCATTTATAAAATCTAAAAAACAGTGGATGCTACAAATGAGGGCTTTCTTATTCCAGAGAGGGGTTGATAACATTTCTCTACATGCCCTTGGACGGAAGGCAGAGAGGACCCTGAGCTTTTACCCCTAGTGGAACCTTGGGAGGATTGGAAGAAGGTGCTAGGCAGAGAGGTGGTTTTTAAAACAGGCACTACCACATATTAGGTCTACTAACCCTACAGTTTACTCACTTGGATCAGTCATTCTCAACTCTGCACACTGGAATCCTCTGAGATCTTAAGATATGCTGATGCCTGCCCCCCACCCCCATCATGCATTAGATTCTGTTTTAATTAATCTGGACATTGAGATTTTCAAAGTTCCCTAGGTGATTAGCCAAGCACTAGGGTAAGAGGAAGAGAGCTTTCTAAATTAAGATTTGGTCATCCCATCATTTATGCTTCCACCAGACAGATTCAACTTAAATTATACTTTTAATTAAAAAGTAGCATTCAATGTTGGGGAAATAAAAATATTACCCATAGTTACCCACTACTATATCTAAGGAGATACATAATTAGAATAATACATGAAGAAATAAAACACTTGAGAGTCAATTATTTTTCAATAATACATGAAGGATCTGTCCATTCATTTTACACTTGTCCTCAAATTCTAATAGAACAACTTTTAACAAATTAACTCTGAAACCTACTGGGGCTGGAACTTCTCAAAGAAGCTTGATTTTGGCTTTTGAACTTTAATCCAATCTGCATCAAAAGCCCCTTTGGGCACCATCTCCAATGCAGTTGGTTTCTATATGATTCATAAAGTGTCTTTTCACCTTGAACAAGGGGATGAAATCAGAATTTTCCCAGAGCTTTGGGAAGATCCTGAGGCTCTCCTGCATCACAGGAAACAGCCGAAGGAGACTGGAGCCATTTCGGTAAGTAGGGTCAGGTTCCTTGGAGAAATCCTTTTGTTGTTGCTGTTCAGTCTCTCAGTCATGTCCGACTCTTTGCAACCCATGGACGGCAGCACACCAGGCTTCCCTGTCCTTCACCATCTCCCGGAGCTTGCTCAAACTCATGTCCATTGAGTCGATGATGTCATTCAACCGTCTCATCCTCTGTCAACCCCTTCTCCTGCCTTCAATTTTTCCCAGCATCAGGGTCTTTTCCAGTGAGTTGGCTCTTCACATCAGGTGACCAGAGTATTCATGTTTCAGCTTCAGCATCAGTCCTTTCAATGAATATTCAGGACTGATTTCCTTTAGGAGGGACTGGTTGGATCTCCTTGCAGTCCAAGGGACTCTGAAGAGTCTTCTCCAACACCACAGCTCAAAAGCATCAATTCTTTGTCGCTCAGCCTTCTTTATGGTTCAGTTCTCACATCCATACATGACTACTGGAAAAACCATACTTTGACTATACAGACCTTTGTCAGCAGAAGTAATGTCTCTAATTTTTAATACATTGTCTAGGCTTGTCATAGCTTTTCTTCCAAGGAGCAAGAGTCTTTTAATTTCATGGCTGTAGTCACCATCCTCGATGATTTTGGAGCCCAAGAAAATAGTCTTTGACTGTTTCCATTGATTCTCCATCTATATGCCATGAAATGAATGAAAGTGAATTTTTCCAGAAATCCTGGGCTGGAGAAACCCTTTGAGTGACTGTTTTTCTCCATTTATTGTTGATTACAGTCTAAGCCTTTGTCTCCTCTTTACTCCTACTTTATTCTCCTTCCTCCTTTATGATCAGTAGGTACAGTAGGAAATAAACTTCATTCAGTTATTTCCATAGCAACATACACCCTATCACAGGCTTTGTTCTGTTTTGCATTGTCTTCTTTTAAAAAGAGTCCTTTATCAATGATAAATTCAAGCTGATCAGAAGAGAACTTCCTAAAAACACATCAATCCAATTCTAAGGGATTTTATAGAGTCAGAGACTGAGTTCTGACTGGTAGTTCCACCCAGGGTCAGGCACTGCGGCCAGCCTGGGGGCATGATTCAGGCTCCCAATTACCCTCTAAATGGAGGTTGGGAGGAAGACCCCCCCCAGTAACTTGAACCTTATCAAAGAAAGAAGGGGCAGTCAAGCAGGCAAAAACAAAGAGCCCAGGTACTCCAAAGCTGAAGAAAGGAGAGAAAGGGGGAAATCTTTTCACTTTCAGTGCTAATTATACCACCAACACCTGAGCCTCATATCCCAGGGAAGGGAGAGGAGAGGGAGTCATCTGTTCATTAGAGTCACTTACTAAGAGGTCCTCCCCATTCCCCTGTGGTTATCTTAATTAAAAATGCTACATAAATTCTCACCTATGGAGCTGAGTATAACACCTTCATTTATGATGGAGATGTGACCTCACAGCATATCCTGGATACATTGCTTTACCACTCCCCATGACCAATTTCTTAAAGATTCTCCCTCATCCATGGGCAGGAGAATCATACACTAGATCACATATATGTCACAAGATTAACTTAACCTGGCCTTCCTGTCCTACTTAGCCTGTCCACAGAGCCTGACTGAACCTTTCAGCTTTTCCTCATCCTTGGACATTGAGTTTGGTATTTTGAACCAAGCATTCAAGAGTCCAGTCTTGGCATGACTACACAATATGATTAAACGAATCATCTCTAGTGAGTCTTAAAATGGCTGTGAAGGTTATTCCAAATAAGGACTTCCTGAAATTTTTTGAGCTGAAGTCTTGCTCATTTTGTGAGAAAAGTCATATTATTGTTCGATTGCCATAACTGGCACACACACACATAGAATGCTCAGATGTGCCAACAAGTCTTGAAATAGTTCAGCACCTCAGGAATGATGCATATTCTTAAAAAATTTTTTTTTAATTTTTTTGCCACACCACACAGCATGTGGGATTGAACCCATGCCCCCTGAATTGGAAGCTCTAAGTGTTAACCACTGGACCACCAGGGAAGTCCTCCACATCTCCTTTTACTTTATTTATGAACAGCTATGTTAAGGTATATTCATCATTGATAACAATAAACTATACATATTAAGTTTTGACATATGTATGCTTAGGTTTATGTCAATCACTTTGCTATTTGTTGTCTATTGGCGCCATCTGTTCTTTGTTCTTTTCCAGACAGCATTTAAAAAAAATTATTAACTATTTGTTTATTTATTTATTTATTTTGTTGCATTGGGTCTTTGTTGCTGTGTGTAGGCTTTCTCAAGTTGTGGTGAGCAGGGGCTACTCTTCACTATGGTGCACAGGCTTCTCATTGTGGTGGCTTCCCTTGTCGCAGAGCACAGACTCCAGGACGTGTGGGCTTCAAAAGTTGTGGCACATGAGCTCAGTAGTTGTGGCGCAAGGACTTGGTTGCCCACAGAGTGTGGAATCTTTCCAGACCAAGGATCAAACCCGTGTCCCCTGAATTGGCAGGCAGATTCTCATCCACACCAGGGAAGTCCCAAGACAGATTTTGGATTGAGTATTTTCAATTCCAACTTATCTTGTTTGTTGGCTTGTTTTGTTATTTAGTGGGTATTTGATTTAGAGTGAAAAGTGAAAGTCGCCTCCACCTCTTTGCAACCCTCCTGACCAAAAGGCCTGGAATTCTCCAGGCCAGAATACTGGAGTGGGTAGCCTTTCCCTACTCCAGGGGATGTTCCCAACCCAGGAATCAAACTGGGGTCTCCTACACTGCAGGTGGATTCTTTACCAACTGAGCTGTCAGGGAAGCCCTTATTTAGAGTACACATCTTCAACATGTGTGTGTGTTAGTCACTCAGTCATGTCCAACTCTTTGCGACCCTATGGACTGTAGCCAGCCAGGTTCCTCTGTCCTCTTCAGGCAAGAATACTGGAGTGGGTAGCCATTCCCTCCTCCAAGGGATCCTCCCAATCCAGGGATAGAACCCAGGTCTCCTGCATTTCAGCCATTTCAGTTTTACCGTCTGAGCCACCAGGGAAGCCCATTGGATATTTGGATGGATAATTTCAATGGACATTATACTACCCCCATATGCTATAAGAACTGTATACCAGAGACTTCCCTGGCGGTCCAGTGTTAAGCATCCACCTTGCAGTACAGAGGACACAGATTTGCTCCCTGGTCAGGGAACTAAGACCCCATGTGCCTTGGGGCAACGAGGCCCAAGAGCCACAGCTAGAGAGAAAAATCCCTCACATCACAGCTAAGACCTGACACAGTAAAACAAATTAAAAAAAAATTTTTTTTTAAAAAGAAGCTTATAATAGCATATTTGCTTTTCTCCCCTTCTGAATTTCTTTTTGGCAATGCAGTGGGATTTTTTTAAATAATTGTGGTAAAATATACATAATATGAAATATATCATTTTAACCATTTTTAGGTGAACAATTTAGTGGCATTAAGTACATTCACAGTATTGGATCACTATCCAACTCCAAAGCTTTTTCAGTATCCCAGAAAGGAACTCTGTACCTATTAAATGACTCTTTCCATTCCCCACTCCCCCAGCCCATGGTAATCATTTTTGTGTCTGCTTATTTCACTTAGCATAATGTTTTCAAGGTTTATCCATGTTATAGCATGTGGCAGAGTTTCCTTCTTAAAGCTGAATAATATTCCATTGCACATACAGACCACATTTTGTTTATCCCATCATCTGTTGGTGGACATTTGAGTTGTTCACCTTTGGAACTTATGAATGATGCTGTGATTCCCCTCCTGTCTTTTATGCTACTACTGTCAAACACTTGACTTTTACATATATCATATAGAGCTCACAGGGGCTTCCCAGTGGCACTAGTGGTAAAGAACCCCCCTGCCAATGCAGGAGGCATAAGAGACGGGTTCACCCCTGGGTCAGAAAGATCCCCTGGAGGAGGGCACAGCAACCTGCTCCAGCATTCTTGCCCAGAGAATCCCAAGGACAGAGGATCCTGGCGTGCTACAGTCCATAGGGTTTAGAGTTGGACATGACTGAAGTGACACAGCATGCACACACAGACCTCACAGCACACTATTATTCCTTTTGCTTAAACAGAAATTGCTTTTCTAAAGATACCTAAATAGCAAAACATCATGTATTTATCCACAGAGTTATTTCCAGTTTTTTATTCCTTTGCGTAGAACCATATTTCCATTCATTTCTTCCCACATTAAAGCATCATCATTCTCTTCCTGCCTGAACGATTTCCTCACAGTTCAGATGCGCTGATAATTAATTCTTTTCTGCTGTAGGTAAAGATAAAAAATATCTTTATTTTACCTTTGTTTTTGAAAAAAAAATCTTCACAAAACACAGGATTCTAGATTGACAGCTTAGGGTACTGAATGAAAAAATAAAATGTCACTCCACTGTCTCTTCACTTCCAATGAGAAATCTACTACTGTGCTCATCTCTGTTCCTTTCTACAGAAAAGGTCTTTTTTTCCTCTGGTTGCTTTTAAATTTCTCTCTCTTCTCTCTCTCTCTTTTTTTTTTTTTTTTGTGGACCATTTTTAAAGTCTTTATTGAATTTTTTTGCAATACATGTTCTGTTTTATGTTTTTATTTTTGGTCAAGAGGTATGTAGGATCTTACCATGGATGGAACCTGTGTTCCCTGCACTGGGAGATGAAATCTTAACCACCACGGAAGTCCCAAGATTTTCTCCTTATCAGTGGTTTTGAGCAAATTGATTGTGATGTTCTTTGGTACAGTTTCTCTCATTTTCTTGTACTTGACATTCCTTGAATTCCTTGGATCTCTAAGTTATAATTTTCATCAAATTTGGAAACTTTTCAATCTTTATTTCTCCAAATATTTTTCTGTTCCACCTCCTGCCCTCTCCTCAGGAATTCCATCTACATTCACTGATGCTCTTCTGTTTATTCTTTGTTTTTGTTACTTATTCTTGTTATTTTTCTCTGTGTCTCATTTTGAATAGCTTCTCTTGCTATGTCTTCAAGATCACCCATGTTCTTTCCTGCAGTGTCTAATCTGCCATTGATTTTGTTCAGCATGTTTTCACCTAAGATATTTTCTTGCCTAAAAGTTTTCAACTGTAAAAGTTCAGCATGTATTTTTTCAAAAATACTTACCTGCCTCTACTTAACGTTTTGAATATAGGAATACAGTTATAATTACTGTCTTCTGTCAATGCTAATATCTGTGTCAATGTTGATTGATTAGCAAGGGGCACAGCCTTCTTTTCATGCCTAGTAATCTTTGATCAGATGCCAGTCATTGTGAGTTTTACCTAGTTGGATACTGGATGCTTTTATATTCTTATAAATCTTCTTGAGCTTTGTTCTGAGATGCAGTTAAGTTATACATAAAGAATTCTCTCCTTTCGTGTCATGCTTTGATGCTTACTCAGGAGGGCTCAGAGCTGTTTAGGGCCAATCATTTCCCATGACTGAGGTAAGACCTTCCCAAGCAGTCCACCCAGTGTTCTATGACATAAATTTTTCCAAATGGGCTGCTGAAAACAGGCATTCTTCTTCACCCTACATGAGCTCTAAACCCTTCCTTTCTAACTCTTTCCAGTGGATCTTTCCCAGCCTTGGGTAATTTCCTCACAGAATGATCAGGAGAAGCAGAAATCACAAGAAGGACTCTTGGCAGATTTCCAGAGTTCTCTCTGTGTTACTTTGTCTTGTGAAATCTAGATATCTTGATCTCCCTGGATTCTTAGCTCTGTCTCCCAACCTTGGAAGTTTTCTGTGCTCCTTCTTACACCATGGCAAAGCATTAGGCTGAGACAATCAGAGTTTACCCTGGATTTTCCTGTATCTCTCAGGGATCTCTGGCCTTTGATACTTGGTATCCGGTGTCTTTAAAAACCAATGCTTTGTGTGTTTTGGTCAGTTTCTGTTTCCCTTAGGGAATTCTCATGTACCACTCTTGGTAATTAAAAAGAGGTCAAAATTACCAACAGCCAGAGTGTGTGTGGCCTCACCATCTTCTCACTCCAGGCATCAGGCTGATGAGTCATCCCCGCCAGAAACTGCCCTTCTGAGCCTATGGTTATAGGTGCCAGCTGGTCCCTGAACCAGTACACCTAGCCTGGGGGGCAGGTGAGGGGCTGCCATGTTCAGGAAGGGAGTCTTTGTCTAATACACATGAAGGTTCCACTTATAATGACAGTCTACCTGACCTCCTCCATTCTGACCCTTCCCCTCTCCAGATGACTACACGATCTCCTCTGACCCACAGGTCCTGGCAGCTAAACATGGGAGAGGCCACTACCTTCACACGAAGCAGACACAAGGTCTTGGGTGACACAGCATTGGCCTCAGTAACACTGGGCTGTGGATGGCAACAGCAGCAAGTCAGTCTCTGCGGCCAAAGCAAGGTTACAAAAGCTTCCATGGGTATCCAACAGTGGAAATTTAGGTATCCAAATTTTCCTTTTTGGTACACAAAAAGCATCTTGAAAATTTATGCTTGATGTCATTTTGGTTTTTAATTCTGGGTATGTGTTTATGTGTATTAGATTGAAACAAAGGGGTGACAATCTATCCCTCTAAAGATTACAGAGGCCAACAACCCTTCTGTTTCCTTTAGAAACAATATCTAAAAACGTTGCTACCCTCAAGAGTACCCCAAGCTTAACTATTCGCTGTATTAGTTTGCTCAAGATGCCATAAAATGCTTCAGACTAGGTGACTTAAACAGAAATTTATCTTCTCACACTTCTGGAGGCTGGAAGTCCAAGATCAAGGTGCCTACAGGTCTGGTTTCTGGTGAAGCATCTACTCCAGGCTTGTGGATGGCAACCTTCTGGCTGAGTCCTCATGTAGCTTTGACTTTATGTGATGTGTGAAGTGAGAGAGGTCTCCTGTGTCTCTTTCTCTTCTAATTAGGACACCAGTTCTCTTAGATTAGGGCCTCACCCTTATGATCTCATTTACCTTTAATTTCCTCCTTGAAGGCCCTATCTCCAAATACAGACACATTGGGGTTACTACTTCAACATCTGAATTTGAGGGAGACACAATTCAGTCCATAATGCTCCCCAAAATAAACACCTTATTCTAGGTCCCCTGTTTCATTTTCATTCTTCTCTCAGGATGACAGAGGACTCTCTGAGTATTTGACTCTAAGATCACCTTTGGGGGAGGAAGAGGTATTCCTACAAGTGAGCAGTCCCTCCGGACTAGCCTGATTGGGTCTCTCCTTGGAAACCCCAGAAAGCTGGTCCTTGCAAAGCAACTGTCACTGCTGCCACCCCAGACCCAAGTCAGGACACTCACTCACGGGGAAAAGTCAGTTTCACCAGGATTTTATCAAGCCATACAGTGCAAGCTCACTTCTGCCTTCTACCCCCTTCCTCCTTCTACTCATGTCCCTTTCCCCATTTCTCCTCTTCAGCTGCATCTGTGCCCCCAGCCAGCCTGGCCTCCTTGCTCTCTTCCCTCACAGATGCCTCTGTAACATAGGCAGGGTACCAGGAGCAATACAGCATGGCAGAGGTTCCCAGATTTTGTTGCACAATAGCATTGCCTGGGGAGCTCTCAAAACTCCCAGTGTCCAGACTGAGAGAGAAAAAAACTCCCAGTGTCCAGATTTCATCTTTTATGGATTAAATCAGAATGTCTGTGTTTGGAGCCGGACATCAGTATTCTTAATGAGGAACTCGGTTTTGAATCCTGGCTTCGTTAGTTCTAGTGTGGCCTTGAGCAAGTTATTTAGCCTTAAATGGAAATAATAGCAGCATCTATCTTATAAGATTGTAGCAATGATGAAATGAGATAATACCTATGAAGAACTCAGAACTGTGCCTAACATTTAAGGTATGTACTAACTACTATCATTACTAGCTGTGCCCTAAATGAAACTACTGACTACAGAGGAAAATCCTTTACTAACTCAAGAATTCAGGGATGAGAATCAGTATACTTATTGCCCTAAATGTGAAAGAGAAAAGATAGAGCTAACAGTTACCAAGAACCTCCTTGGTGCAAAGCATGCATTATTTAATTTTTACAAGAATTTCTCAAGACCAGTATTATAATTATTTAACAGATGAATAACCAAAGATTCAAAGAGGCAGTCAGGTTAATCTAATGATGGAACTGGTATTTACAACCACATTTCTCACTCCAAACTCAGGCTCCTCTGAATCTTCTTTTCAGCTGGCTCTTGACCCATGGTCTTCTATGTTTGTCTTTGTATCATCCAATTTTAGCAAAAATCCTGCTAAGATAGTTTATCCAGAATCCCTCACTCTCCATATCTGAGAAAAATTTCTCATACCCAATTGTCGCCCAGGTGATGTCTGATCACCTCAACCTACTTTCAGCAAGAATCCTGTCAGATAGGTTTAGCCAGAAACCCCCTTTGATCCCTGATGTTTCTTCTCAGTAATTTTCCATCCAGCAGCCCTCCACCCTGCTCCTTGGGTGCAAATCCCCACTTGATCATGTTTATTAATAACTGATTCCACTTCCATACTGAGGTCTTTTTTCCCTTCTTGCAATAGTCCCTGAATAGAACCTTGTTTTTTTTAACCATTTGGCTGTCCGTCTCTGGTTTTGCTTTGACAACCAACAGACACACATATGTGCATGCATACACAGACACACACAACAGAGCTCTGGAGAGTCCCCTCAGGAGCTCCTGCCAGCTGGACTAAGGAGCTCTCCTTGGTAAGGAACCTGGAAACAGTCCCAATCCCCGATCAGTAGCAGTTACAACTCAGTATTGACTCTTTCACACTCGTGCCTGTCAACAGCACCCACCATGGTCTGTTGTGGCCACGCTGGTCTTGGGAGTCTCGGCCACCAGCCTCCGGATCTGGGCCAGTGTGCTGCCAGCTTCCTCCATCTCCCTCCAGATGAGAAACACATCTTCTCTGACCCCAGCTCCTGAAAGGGAAACCCATGTAAGCAAGTGACTGCAGGAGGCTCCAGAACCCTCTGATAGTCTGAGCAGGCCTGGCACACCCTGGCCAAGTTTCTAGAATATTTCTGAACATCAAATTCCATTTTTCCCACTAATTCTTTCTGAGATTCAGAAGTGAAATCCCTAAGAAAATGCTGTCATCTCAAGAAATCATAAATGCAGATTTTAGGATGCAATAGGTCCTCATAAAGGAAATATTTGTAGCAGCCAATATATTTTAAGATGAGTTTAGTAATAACACTCAAATAAAATAAAGAGTAAAAATATTCAAAAAGCATCCAGTGAAAGCCAGAGTTATCACTGCGGGGCAGGGAAACTCAACGGTCTATGAAAATAATACCCCTCACCTCTTGACCAAGTTGAGACCTTCTGCTCTTCCGAGACCACCTTCACAACTTGGTATTTTTCCCTAATGTACTAACAATTCTTTGGCCTCATTTTCTGGAACTCTGCTGTCTCAGTTAAGGCTGTATGTCTTTTTTTTTTTTTTTTTTTTTAATGATATGGCTAAATTAAATATAGACATTTATATCATTGTAGCAATCAATCATTCAGTCAATCAAAGTTCATCCCATGGGTAAGAGGTCCAATGCTGGGATAGAAGCTCTGCCTCCACTAAGATCCTGGCTCTAACAAGTGAGTAGTTTGAGAGGTTAAGGATGGTGTAGGAGCAGGAAGATGGGTGTGACTATAAAAGTGCAACATGAGGGAACCTGGGGCAGCATATTGACAGCATTAATATCAATATGCTGGTGGTGATATCATCCTATAGTTTTGCAAGATGCCAAAAAGAGCAGGTGGGTGGGACTTCCCCAGTGGTCCAGTGCTTTAGACCTCACCTTCCAATGGAGTGGGTGTGGGTTCGATTTTGGGGAGTTAAGATCCCACATGCCTTGGAATCAAAACACCAAAATGTAAAACAGAGGCAATATTGTAACAAATTCAATAAAAACTTTAAAAATGGTCCACATTAAAAAAATCTTAAAAAAAAAAGAGCATGTGGGCATTTCTTACAGCTACATTTCTCTCTACCTACAGTTCTCTCCACTTTGTCCGCTGTGCATACGAGGTCAGCGGCAACTCCAACAGGCAACCACACTTGGCAGATGCCACTCACCCATTTTCAGTGGCATCCGTGGGCCCAGCCACCACCTGGCACCACTTAAGGCATCATGGGGGCTACAGGGGAGTCTCTGCTCTGGGGTTCTGCTAAAAGGTTGTGTAGATAAGAATTCAGCAGATGTATTCTCTAGTTTTAAAGATTCCATTTCAAAAAACTTTATCCAAAAAAAACCCCATACACAACAAATCTATTTCACAGACTGTATGCAGTTGGCTCAGAGAACACTGATGTTTTTACTTAAGTAAGCTGAGTCCCAATTCTCTAATGATAAATACCTTTTCAGAGTACCTGCTATGTGCCTGGCATTGTGGTTAGGGCCTTCTAAACATTTTTTCATCTCTCTTCACAACAACTCTGCAGGCAAATTCTATTCCTGTTTCTGTTTCACGACTGTGTAAATGGAGGCAGAGCTAGTTGTCCCAGCTCATACCAAGGTCAAAGTGGAAGAGCAGGGTATCAAATCCAAGTTGATGTGACTGTACCAACTCAGCACCCTGACTAGTTGTCCTGGAATGGGGATGACTGGTTTATAGAGGCCCCTGCAGCCCCTCCCCCAGCTGCTGATGGCATCCCATTTAACAGTCCACAGATGCCAGAGATCCCACAACCACAGAGAATGAAGGACCACCATCAGGTCTAGGAGATTTATCCACCCCCAAAAGACTGACCTTAAACCACTAGGGCAGACTGGGACAGACCAGAGTCAATGTTCCTGACTCTTAAAATGTAGTCCAGAAGGGCATGGGGAAGTTGAGGGACCCTAGAGCTTTGCCCTCCTGAAGGATTGAGTGAGCGAGACAGTATTAATAGCCGTATTCATTAAGAAGCAAGTGACAATCCCTGACAGAGATGGATAGCCACCAGTGCTCTGCAGCCATCAACAGCCCCAGGAGTGAAATGTGATGAGTGCCCAGCTCCACGCTGGGAACTCCAAAAATATCGCAGACTGCTGCCAACTGCAAACCTGGAGCCCACAGGACTTTCTGACCCTGTGACAGCAAAGCTGACTTCCAGCTGCTTGCTTCAGCCTAGATGTGTTAAGTAGCAGACTTCTCTCATTAAAAGCCTCAAATGAGTCAAGGCTTTCCATTTTCCCCAGGCTCGTCAATGATATGTCAAGAAGTGGACCACTCCTTCAGCATCAAAGGAAAAGCTTCCAAGGAAATACAGTAGCCACTCACTGATCCAAGGACAAGAAAGTATGTTTAAGGGGCAGCAGTGAGCTGGGATGTGCTCCCCTGAGCAAGGAGTCACTAAACTATCACTCTACTGGTTTAGTTGTTAGAATTAGGCAGCTACACATTCCTATACTGGGGATCGGGAAACAAAACAACTCAGAACGACCAACCTAGGGCCTCCCTAGTGGTTCAGTGATAAAGAATCCGCCCACCAATGAGGAAGACACGGGTTCGATCCCTGATCCAGGAAGATTTCACATGCTGGGGAGCAACTAAGCCCGCGCACCTTAACTGCTCTGTGCTCCAGAGCCTGGGAGCCCCAACCGCTGAGCCCATGTGCCACAACTACGGAAGCCCATGAGCCCTAGAGCCCTAGAGCCCTGTGCTCTGCAACAAAGACGAGCCACTGAAACGAGAAGCCTGCGCACTGCAGCTAGAGAGGAGCCCCTGCTCACCACAACTAGAAACAAGTCAGAGCAGTAACAAAGACCCAGCACAGCCCAAAATAAAATAAACAAATTATATATTAAAAACCTACCCACTTAACTAGGTTTGCTTTAAAAACAAACAGAATGAAACAAAACCAGTTAGTAGACAAGAAAAAAAAAAAAAACAGGCAATAAAAAGCCTAACTTAGAAAGAAGGTAGAGGGGTTTTTTTATGACTTTAAAAAAATATTTATTTATTTGGCTGTGCTGGGTCTTAGTTGCAGCATGTGGGATCTAGTTCCTTGACCAGGGATCAAACCCAGGACCCCTGCACTGGGAACTCAGAGTCTTAGCCACTGGACCACCAGGGAAGTCCCCAGAAGGTAGAGGTTTTATTTCAAGTTATCCTATAGGCAGTCAGAAAGAGATATTTTTATCTGGGTCACTTCTAAGGAACTTAGATGGAAAATCAAAATAGCTGCAGCCAAGGAGACAGCCCACTGAAAATAGAAGAGTGTGGAGGATGAGACACAAGAAATTTCAGTATTCAGAAAGCTCTGTGAGTTTGAAATTCTCCAGGTCAAATCAGAGAGGAGACGAAACCACAATGGATCCTGACCATCAAAGTATAAGCCATCTAGAGACCTGTCATGCACAGCAACAGGGTACCGTTCCTCATAGAGACACCAAGGTGACCTAAAAGACCCTCCAGTCCAAAGGACTCTCCCCCCTCACCAACGCCTGACATCCCCCTAGGCCTTGTGGCAACAACTTGAAGGCTCCCAGAATGCTGACACCAGTTGGAGCTGGGGTCACATCAAGCTGCTGTTTGTCGTTTGTACCCGGCACAGACTTTTCAGACTGGCTAGTTCAACATATGAATGAGACCCAGGTCAGGTACGTTTTGACGTTATCAAGGGAAGAGCCCACAGAGTACCTGCCAGCAAACACCATCTCCCTGTTAAACTTGCCTCACCTGCAGCATAAAGTCCAGTTGTCAGAGTCCAATTCATTAATCTTTTAAAATTTAATTAATTAAATTATTTTTGACTGTGCTCGGTCTTCACTGCTGTGTGCAGGCTTTCTCCAGTTGCAGTATGCGGGCTTCTCACTGCAGCAGCTCCTTCAGTTGCAGAGCACAGGCCCAGTAACTGTGGCACGTGGGCTTAGTTGTTCCACGGCATATGGAATCTTCCCAGACCGGGGATTGAACCCGTGTCCCCTGCATTGGCAGGTGACTCTTAACTACTGGACACCAGGGAAGTTCCCATTATTCTATTCATTTGGCAAATACTCACTGAGCAGTTAGTATACATGGTGAGTGGACACTGTCAAGTGAGCAGGGCCCTGCTCCCTGAGCTGGCATTTAAGTCCAGGGCTCAAGGTCCCCCAGTACATCCCTTCTAACAGTTTGCCACCATGAACCTGGCCAGAGCACTGTCCTCCCAGCTCTCCAGGACCCCTGCATCTACCCTGTGCTCCCAATCAGGGGCTCACAGCCCACCACTGCACTTACCCAACCCCACCCTTCAATCAAGGCACCGGTCTGGTTCCATCATCAAGCTTTGCCCAGCGTCTCCATGAAACGGCCATCTGCCTTCTGCCCCTTCTTAATTCCCATGAAATGACCCAGCCACAACCGCAGCTCTCAGTGCTTTTGCTGCCAGGACACACTCTCAGGCCGCACGCCATTGGACAGGCTGGCGCCATATGCAATTCCTGGCTGCCTGGCATGTCAACCTCCACTTCCAAAGAGCACAGAGAAGCATCGGGCAGAGATGGTGAATTAGTGTATCCAGACATTGAATCCAGGCTAATTTAAGTCAATCCTTCACAAACACAAGGCTTTATTTTTAGTAAGCAGCTGCTAACAACACAGCTCACCACTCAGCACTGTGTCCAGGGCCATTCGGGGGCCGAGAGCTGTCATCTACAGTTTTTCTATGGTATCAGCCTGCAGGGTTGGATTACAGGTTCTGTTTGCAAGGGCACAACATCTCTTCTGTCTTTATATCCTCCAAGGCACTCAGCACAGGATCCAGAGTTTCCAGTAAGAATTCCTATCCTTCCTCCTTTCATTTTTTTTATGAAGAAACAATGACTGAGTATCTAATATGTTCTTTCCTCAAGGAATTGCACTATCTCATAACTGACAGCCCCTAATCAGGCAAGAAACTCTTCTGAATGGTATATAACAGACTTATATCATTTGAATATATGGCTATGCCCTAGGTGTGCTGGATATTGACAGTGACATGCCCTAAAGTAGTAAGCTGTTTACTTGTAGATCTTCATGCCACAGCAAGGAAAGGCTCACCTCTCCCTCTAATATCTGAAATGTTAGCAATACCAGGGGCAGGAGGAGAAAGGTGATTAAATTAAATTAAAACCACTCTCAGCAACTGTGAATCCCAGACCACCCCCTGGGTCGGACTGTGAGCTCATTAAGTGTGTGGCCCTTTCCCCATGGCCAGGACTCTTGGTGGAGGAACTGGCACCCCTGGGTGGACTGCCTGAGCCCTAAATGCCTATTCAGCTTTAAGGATATAAAAAAGCTGAAGGTGACTCTCAAAGGCCAAACTTTCAGGAAAACATGGCACATCTCTTTTCAGAAAGTGATGAATCATTTAAAAATAATAATAAACAATGAGGTAATTAAAATTCCAAGAAACGTAAAATTACAATATGGATCTGATAAAAGGGGACATATTACATCCATAAAGGGATTGAAAGTGGTGAAATTGGTAGCTTTTGTTATAATGGGAAAATTCACAGTTCCTTGTGTTAAATTACATATTAAGATATTTTGCTCAGCCTCGCCCTATGGAAATTAACCACTAATTCAGTTCAGTTCAGTTCAGTTCACTCAGTTGTGTCCAACTCTTTGTGACCCCACGAACCGCAGCACGCTAGGCCTCCCTGTCCATCACCAACTCCCGGAGTTTACACAAACCCATGTCCATTGAGTTGGTGATGCCATCCAACCATCTCATCCTCTGTCATCCCCTTCTCCTCCTGCCCTCAATCCCTCCCAGCATTAGGGTCTTTCCCAATGAGTCAACTCTTCTCATCAGGTGGCCAAAGTATTGGAGTTTCAGCTTCAGCATCAGTCCTTCCAATGAACACCCAGGAGTGATCTCCTTTAGGATGGACTGGTTGGATCTCCTTGCAGTCCAAGGGACTCTCAAGAGTCTTCTCCAACACCACAATTCAAAAGCATCAATTTTTCGGTGCTTTCTTCACAGTCCAACTCTCACATCCATACATGACTACTGGAAAAACCATAGCCTTGACTAGACGGACCTTTGTTGGCAAAGTAATGTCTCTGCTTTTTAATATGCTATCTAGGTTGGTCATAACCTTCCTTCCAAGGAGTAAGCTCTTTTAATTTCATGGCTGCAGTCACCATCTGCAGTGATTTTGGAGCCCAAAAAAATAAAGTCTGATATTGTTTCCACTGTTTCCCCATCTATTTACCATGAGGTGATGGGACCAGAGGCCATGATCTTAGTTTTCTGAATGTTGAGCTTTAAGCCAACTTATTCACTCCCCTCTTTCACTTTCAGCAAGAGGCTCTTTAGTTCTTCTTCACTTTCTGCCATAAGGGTGGTGTCATCTGCATATCTGAGGTTATTGATATTTCTCCCAGCAATCTTGATTCCAGCTTGTGCTTCTTCCAGCCCAGCATTTCTCATGATGTACTCTGCATATAAGTTAAATAAGCAGGTGACAATATACAGCCTTGACGTACTCCTTTTCCTGTTTGGAACCAGTCTGTTGTTCCATGTCCAGTTCTAGCGGTTGCTTCCTGAGTACATCGTGAGAAATGCTGGGCTGGAGGAAGCACAAGCTGGAATCAAGATTGCTGGGAGAAATATCAATAACTTCAGATATGCAGATGACACCACCCTTATGGCAGAAAGTGAAGAAGAACTAAAGAGCCTCTTGATGAAAGTGAAAGAGGAGAGTGAAAAAGTTGGCTTAAAACTCAACATTCAAAAAACTAAGATCATGGCCTCTGGTCCCATCACTTCATGGCAAATAGATGGGGAAACAGTGGAAACAGTATCAGACTTTATTTTTTTGGGCTCCAAAATCACTGCAGATGGTGACTGCAGCCATGAAATTAAAAGACACTTGCTCCTTGGAATAAAAGCTATAACAAACCTAGACAGCATATTAAAAAGTGGAGACATTACTTTACCAACAAAGGTCCATCTGGTCGAAGCTACGGTTTTTCCAGTAGTCATGTACGGATGTGAGAGTTGAACCATAAACAACAAAGCTGAGTACCAAATAACTGATGCTTTTGAACTATGGTGTTGGAGCAGACTCTTGAGAGTCCCTTGGACTGCAAAGAGATCAAATCAGTCAATCCTGAAGGAGATCAGTCCTGAATATTCATGGGAAGGACTGATGCTGAAACTGAAACTCCAATCCTTTAGCCACCTGATGCAAAGAGCTGACTCATTTGAAAAGACCCTGATGATGGGAAAGATTGAGGGCAGGAGGAGAAGGGGACAACAGAGGATGAGATGGTTGGATGGCATCACTGACTTGATGGACATGAATTTGAGCAAACTCCAGCAGTTGCTGATGGACAGGGAAGCCTGGTGTGCTGCAGTCCATGGGGTGGCAATGAGCTGGACATGACTGAGCAACTGAACTGAATCAAGACCTTCGCATTTATCAGGTGAAGGTGTGACCTAAGGGAAGAAGAAGATTGAGTGTAGGTGGGCAATTCTTTTTTTTTTTTTTTTTTGACTTAGTTTTTATTTATTTATTATTATTATTATTATTATTATTTTTATTTTTCAGTGGGTTTTGTCGTACATTGATATGAATCAGCCATAGAGTTACACGTATTCCCCATCCCGGTCTCCCATCCCACCTCCCTCTCCACCCGATTTCTCTGGGTCTTCCCAGCTCACCAGGCCCGAGCACTTGACTCATGCATCCCACCTGGGCTGGTGGTCTGTTTCACCACAGATAATATACATGCTGTTCTTTCAAAACATCAGGTGGGCAATTCTTAAACCTTAAACTGAGATCCTATAGTTATGAAGGGAAATTAAATTATCAAGTGGAAGCAAAATTGATATCCTAAGAGTTTGGGGTTCCCTGAATAGGAACTTTGTCTTCTATTCCTTTTGAATGTCCTCCTCACCCCTATAGAGACTCCAAAGCATACACAAGGCATTTAATAAGTGCTTAATTAACCAGAGGACTGTCTCAGAGCAGTATTAATAAGAAATCCAAGGCAAACCATCATTAGAAGGAGCAGGACTTTGGAGATGATTAAAGTCTCAGCCTCGTAAACTGTAATGTGGCAACAGTTTTGGAAGTGCAGCTGCTCTGGCTCCATCTATTGAATTAAACTGAGTTCTCGGGAGCAGGAAGGAGACCTCTGAGAGAACCACTCTCAGTAAACCATAAACAGGCACCAGTCGGTGCTTCTAAATTAAATTACAGCTTAGAAACAAAGAAGTGATGCCAAGTCTGAGTGATGGGCCTGCAAACTTTAAATATCTAATTCAAGATCACAATGTCTTCCAAGGATAAGTACTTGGTTGCTTTTTCTCCTTAAGCCAGACAGCCAGAACATACCTTAAAATAAGTAAAACTTGGTTTTGTAATACCTAGTTTCTTTCATGCATTTTTCCTTCACCAACACACAAAAAAGTTTAGTTTCCAAAGATAGAATCAGCCAAATTTTTACAGCCACACCATTTTTGGACTTCAGAACAATACTCTGGACCAGAACAGATTTCCTAACACCATTTTGCCAGGTGTATTGGACACAAAAACTCAGAAAATCATCTTTTCCTATTACCCGAAATTCACTCCTTTTCTACTTCTTTTTTTTTTTTACCCCTCACCTTTTTTTTCCCCCACACTATACAGCACGGGGGATATCTTAGTTTCCCAACAAGAATTGAACCCATGCCCCCTGCAGTGGCAGCTCAGCATCTTAACCACTGGACTGCAATGGAGTTTCCTTTTTTCCCATATTTTTTAAATTGAGATATAGTTATGCTATACAGTAAGTCTTTGTTGTTTATTTATTTTACATATAGTCATGTGTATCTGCTAATCCCAAACTCCTTATTTATCCCTTCCCCACCCTCTCCCTCTTTGTAATCACAAATTTGTTTTCAATGTCTATGAGTCTATTTCTGTTTTATAAACAAGTTCATTTGTATCTATTTTTAGATTCCATATATAAGTGATATCATATGACACTTGTCTTTCTCTGACTTCACTAAGTATGATAGTCTCTAGGTCTGTGCTTATAAAGTCAACTAATACCTGAAAAAGGAGCCAGGAATCCTCACTCAATAGAAAAATTATAGTCTCTTCAATAAATGGTGTTGGGAAAACTGAATATTCACATGTAGAAGAATGAAACTGGACCTCTATCTTATGCCACTCATCAAATCAACTCTAAATGGATTAAAGGCTTAAACATAAGTAAGTTAAACATTTTGAAACTGTAAAACTACTAGAAGAAAACATAGGGGAAAAGCCCCTTGATACAGGTTTTGGCAACAATTTTGGGGGATATGACACCAACAGAGCAAGCAACAAAAGCAAAAATAAATAAGTGGGGCTATATCAAACTAAAAATTGTCTGCACAAAGAAAGAAACTATCAGTAAAACAAAAGGCAACCTACAGAATGGAAGTATAATAGATATTTACCAACCTTTTATCTTAGGAGGAGTTAATATAGAAAATGTAAAGGAACTCAAACAACTTAATAGCAAAAACACAAACAAACCAATTAAAATGGGCAAACAACTTGAACAGATATTTTTCCAGAGAAGACATACAAACGGTCAAGAGATATATGAAAAGGTGCTCAACATCACTAATTATCACGAAAAAACAAATCAATACCACAAGATATCACTGCAAACCTGTTAAAATGGCTATTATAAAAAGATAATAGTGTTGGTGAGAATGTAGAAAAAAGGCAACATTTGTGCACTGTTGATGGGAAATGTAAACATGTGAAGCCACTACAAAAAACGGGATGGAGGTTCCTCAAGAAACTGAAAATAGAACTATCATATGATCCAGCAATCCCACTTCTGGATATATAACCACGCAAAATGAAATTACTGTCTTAAAGAGACATCTGTACTCCTATGTTCATCGCAGCATTATTTACAACAGTCATAACATGGAAATAACCTAATTACCCACTGACAGATGAATGGATTTAAAAAATGTGATTTTATATTTTATTTTTTATGGGTATAAAAATTTAAAACATCTGTCTATGCAATATTAATCAGTCATGAGATAGAAGGAAATATCATTTGTAACAACATGAATGAACCTTGAGGGCAGCTAAGTGAAATAAATTAGAAAGGTAAATGCTATTATGATCTCACTTATACGTGAAAACAAAAAAAGCCAAAGTTGTAGAAAGAGGAATTAGAATGGTGACTGTCAGCAGCTGGGGTGAGAGAAATGGAGAGAAATTGGTCAAAAGGTACAGATTTCTAGTTATTAGATGAATAAATCCTGGAGATCTAATGTACACTGTGGTGACTATATTTAACAATACTGTATTATACACTTGAAGGCTGCTAAGAGAATAGATATTGAATGCTCTCAAAACACAAAAAATGTAATTATGTGAGGTGATAGATGCTTTAACTAAGCTTATTGTGATAATTACTTCACAATATATGTGTATCATGTCATCATATTGTACATCTTAAACTTTCACAATATGTCAATTGTATCTCAGTAAAGCTTGGTGGAATAAAAGAAACTCCTGGGCAACCAGGCAAAAAGACGAGTCACTTATGAAAGAAAAAAAAAATCAAGCTGGCCTTGGAGTTCTTCTCGGCAGCATGATCTATGAGAAGATAACACAGCACAACCCGTAACACACACAAGACAAACAAAATGTGAGCCAGAGCTTTCCATCCAGCCAAGATGTCTTAAGTATAAAAAGGTAGAAAAGAACATTTGGAAATGCTGAGGATATTTTTTCTCTGATTCCCTCCTTGGAGAAACTATTAGAAGATAAACTTTAGCCAACCAAGGGATGGCTTGGGAAACCAAAGCAGATGGACTACAAGTGAGAACTAAATGCACTTAAGAGAAGAATTAAAACAAACACAAGAACTGGAATGACAGAAAAAAAGGTAAACAAATTTAGTCTTTGAGTTGCTTACCTGGGGGTATTAACAGGAGAGTAACCCACAGGATGATGATGGCTATGACAATAACAAGGTATAAATTACTGGCTGGTTAACTACGTACCAGGTACTGCTTAAAACACTGTGTGTGAGTGTATATACACACACAGTGTTTTGTACACTGTATACACACACACACATATATATACACATATACATATATATATAAATATATTCCTAACAACTCATAAGGTGAACGTCATCATGCATGCTGCATGCTCAGTCACTTCAGTCGTGTCTGACTCTTTGCAACCCCATGGACTGTAGCCTGCCAGGCTCCTCTGCCCTTGGGATTCTCCAGGCAAGGATACTGGAGTGGGTTGCCATGTCCTCCTCCAGGGTATCTTCCTGGCCCAGGGATTGAACCCAAGTCTCTTATGCCTCCTGCAATGGCAGGTGGCTTCTTTGCCACTAGTGCCATGTGGAAAGTCCCAAACATCATCATCTCCATTCATAAATAAGAAAGCTGAATATCAGATTAGTTAAGTACGTTAACTAAGATCACATAGCTAAGTGATAAATCCAAACCTAGGTCTGGCTCCAAAGTCTGGGCCTTTAATTTTATTGCATTTGAGTTCCCTGAACATAGTACAACACCTTATTTCTCTCCGGCTTCTCATCATTTAACACAAAAAATATAATATACAGCAATATGCTTCCCAGGTGGCACAGGGGTAAAGAATCCACCTGCCAATGCAGGAGATGCAAAAGATGCGGTTTGATCCCTGGGTCTGGAAGATCCCCTGGAGAAGGAAATGGCAACCCACTCCAGTATTCTTGTCTGGAGAATCCCATGGACAGAGGAGCCTGGTGGGCTAAAGTCCACAGGGTCATAAAGAGTTGGACATGACTGAGCAACTGAGCACATGGCACAAAAGCAGTAATATAATATAGTATAATATAATAATAATTTATTAGTCCCATTTTATAGATGAGAGAAGGAAGCAGAAAGGTTAAATAACTTTCCCAAAGTTACACAGCTACTTAAGTGATGATGCAGCTAGTGTGACTCTAGAGCAATACAATCCAATACTAATTCAATAGGTGAACCACATATGTAATTTCTAATTTTCTAGTAGCCACAATTAAGTTAGGAAGAACTTAATTTTTATCAATATATTTGATGCAATGCATATTTTTATGTTTTCAGTTTGACATTGAATCTATATTTTGTAATAATTTACATTTTTTTCATGTGGTAATTTGCATTTTTCCCCACTCAGTCTTTGAGATCCTAGGTGTATTTTTTACTTACAGCATATCACCTTTTTTTTTTTTTGCCACTCGGTGCAGTTTGTGGGATTTCAGTTCCCGGAGTAGGGATTGAACTGGGGCCCCCAGCAGTGAAAGCGCCGAATCCTAATCACTGGACCACCAAGGGATTCCTTACAACGCATCTCAAATTGGATTCACACTTCAATGCTCACTAGCCACATGTGGTCGATGGCTCCCATACTGAACAGAACAGATCCAAACCTACATGCGTCACCAATTTAATAGCATGCCAACTCTCCATTTTTCATTCTCCAACACTGATTCCTGAAGTGTTATTTTATAAAATAAAAAATAGCAACTGGATATATTCTCTTCCTTCAGAGAAAGCCCAAACTGGGTTAAGGTTTCACCTCTATAAAAGGTCATATTTATGCTTATCATTCAGTTCAGTCGCTCAGTTGTGTCCAACTCTTTGCTACCCAAGGAATGCAGCATGCCAGGCTTCCCTGTCCATCACCAGCTCCCAGAGTTTGCTCAAACTCATGTCCATCGCGTCATTGATGCCATCCAACCATCTCATTCTCTGTCATCCCCTTCTCCTCCTGCCTTCAGTCTTTCCCAGCATCAGAGTCTCTTCCAATGAGTCAGTTCTTTGCATCAGGTAGCCAAAGTATTGGAGCTTCAGTGTCAGCATCAGTCCATCCAGTGAATATTCAGGACTCATCTCCTTTAGGATTGACTGATTTGACCTCCTTGCAGTCCAAGGGATTCTCAAGAGTCTTCCCCAACACATATTCAAAAGTATCAGTTCTTTGGCACTCAGCTTTCTTTATGGTCCAATTCTCACATACAAGAGAATCTCACACATCTCTTTAACTAGATGGACCTTTGTTGGCAAAGTAATGTCTCCATTTTTTAATATGCTGTCTAGGTTGGTCATAGCTTTTCTTTCAAGAAGCAAGCGTCTTTTAATTTCACAGCTGCAGTCACCACCTGCAGTGATTTTGGAGCCCAAGAAAATAAAGTCTGTTTCCATTGTTTCCCCATCTATTTGCCTTGAAGTGATGGGACTGGATGCCATGATCTTAGTTTTTTAAATGTTGAGTTTTAAGCCAGCTTTTCACTCTCCTCTTTCACTTTTATCAAGAGGCTCTTCAGTTCCTCTTTGCTTTCTGCCATAAGGGTGGTGTCATCAGCATATCTTAGATTATTGCTATTTCTCCCGCCAATCTTGATTTCAGCTTGTGCTTCATCCAGTTTAGCATCTCACACGATGTACTCTACATGTAAGTTAAATAAGCAAGGTGACAATATACAGCCTTGGCATACTCCTTTCCATGTTCCATGTCCAGTCCTAACTGTTGCTTCTTGAACTGCATACAGGTTTCTCAGGAGGCAGGTAAGGTGGTCTGGTATTTCCATCTCTTTAAGAATTTTCCAGTTTGTTGTGACCCAAGCAGTCAATGAAACAGAAGTAGATGTTTTTCTGAAACTCTTTCGCCTTTTCTATGATCTAACAGATGTTGGCAATTTAATCTCTGGTTCCTCTGCCTTTTCTAAATCCAACTTGAACATCTGGAAGTTCTCGGTTCATGTCCTGTTGAAGCCTGGCTTGGAGAATTTTGAGCATTACTTTACAACATGTGAAATGAGTGCAATTGTGTGGTAGTTTGAACATTCTTTGGCATTGTGTTTCTTTGGGATTGGAATGAACACTGACCTTTTCCAGTCCTGTGGCCACTGCTGAGCTTTCCAAATTTGCTGGCATATTGACTGCAGCACTTTCACAGCATCATCTTTCAGGATTTGAAATAGCTCAACTGAATTCCGTCACTTCCACTAGCTTTGTTCAAAGTGATGCTTCCCAAGGCCCATTTTACTTCTCATTCCAAGATGTCTGGCTCTAGGTGAGTGTCACACCATGGTGGTTACCTGGGTCATGAAGATCTTTTTTGTATAGTTCTTCTGTGTATTCCTGCCATCCCTTCTTAATATCTTCTGCTTCTGTTAGGTCCATACTGTTTCTGTTCTTTATTGTGCCCATCTTTGCATGAAATGTTCCCTTGGTATCTCTAATTTTCTTGAAGAGATCTCTAGTCTTTCCCATTCTATTGTTTTCTTCTATGTGTATTGTTGGATCATATTTTTTACGTTCATCTGTTCTCCCTGTATTTTTCTCTTCCCCATCTCTTTCCTGCACATTGATGCAGGTATCATAGCAGGAACGCAGCACACACAGCAGGAACGCAGCAAAGTTGCCCAAAAAAAGGCAGAGCAGAAAGATGAAATAGCCTGCAAGACATTCTGGCTTTTTCTATTGAAGCTTAACCCCGTCCCCCATTCCCCTGAGGAGAGGTGTTGGGGTTTACAAAGCAGGCAGCTTTAAGAAGCAGTAGGAAGAGAAGCATTGTCCCAGATTGGAAGGAGGTTCTCCTTGGCTTGGGGAAGAAGAGAAGAGCGTCCTGGGATAAGGTAAGAACTGGCTCTGAGTCTCTGCTGCACCCTGGGACGAAGGCCCAGGGTAAATGGTGGGGGAGTAGAGTCTACAAAGGACTCCCACATCTAAAGCCACCATGTACAGGAGCAGCAGAGAACTGCTCAGCATGGAGTGACCATAAGACAGGCACAGGGAATATTTATAGGGCAATTGGCAGGAACAGATGTCCAACTACTAGAGTCACCTCCTGATGCCTTAGCGCAGCTGAGAATCTCCAAGCTGTGGGAAAAGCTCAGGAGTCATCCCTGGGAATGACTGGGGTTAACTTTCCCCTAATCTGCTGTGAAAGTAGGGCACTGGAATCAAACATTAAACTGAATTCTAGAAACCAAAGAAAGTAGCCAGCCTTGGAGTTGCACCCTATACACACACAAAGAGAGAATGGAATATTATTCAGCCTTTAAACGGAAGGAAATTCTGACACATGCTATAACATGGATGAGCCCTGAGGGCACGTGCTAAGTAAAATTAGCCAGTGACAAAACTACACATGCTGTGTGATTCCAATTACCTAGAACAGTCAGATTCAGAGACAGGAAGGAGAATGGTAAATGTGGGGGGCAGGGAGAAATGGACAGTTTTTAAAATGGGTACAGAGTTTCAGTTTTCCAAGAGGGACAAAGTTCTGGAGATGGTTGCACAACACAGTGAAGGTACTTGACACTGCTGAGTTTAGAGAATGTACTTAACACTTTAAAAATGGTTCAGATGATAATTTTTTTTTTTTTGGCTGTGCCACTTGGCATGTGAGATCTTAGTTCACTGACCTGGGATTGAACCCATGCCCTCTGCAGCATGGTGTCTTAACTACTGGACTGTCAGGGAAGTCCTTAAGATGATAAATTTTATGTTATGTACATTTTACAACAGTTATTAAAAACTATTATCTTGACTACAGAGGTTTATAGCCTTGATGTAGTGCATGGGGTGAGGGGAACTCACGCTCTGGAAGCCTCAAAGTCAGAAACAGCAGGACATTTCTTTCAGTTGCCAGTTCACTTCTCTGAGCACTGCTCCTCCAGCACCTCACTTGACAGTATGTCTTTTTTACATAACAGAAGGCGGAATTATCTCTAGAGGAGACTAGAGAGGGCCTTGAAGAAGCTTGTAACTGATAAATGCTTGAGACAGATGATGGAGAGACAGGGAGGAGGAACTGATCAGGGCAAGATTGGAGAACTGCCTCTGAGCCTGAGTGAGGCTGAACACCACACATTTTCCAAACCAAAACCATCTCAAGGATTTCTGGGCAGTTTTTTTTTGTTTTTTTTTTTTTGTTTTTTTTTTTTGAGTAGGAGAGGTAGGTTCTGAAATGCTGGCATTTCTAGGACACTGTGATGGATTGAAGGGACAAGATCACATATTTAGGATTTGGGATTCTCTTCCTAATTCAGAACATGTGATCACTGAAATGGCATTAGAATGGCAGGCCACGCCCTGAGGACCTCATTCTAAGAAAAATGTTTTTATCTGTAATTTGATTTGTATGCTTCAAGGGCATTGGAAAGAGGATAGTTGCTGAAAATGTAAGCTATGCAGACAGAGATGCTTCCCTTTATAACAAGTTGCCAAGGAACACATAGGCCTGAATCAAACCCCATTTACGGTCACTGGTGCGCCTTGGGGAGCTGGTGACATCTCACATTCTTTACTTTGATTGATTCATTGCCCACTAGGCTTAATCTTATAAATTACCATCAAAGGCAAGGCATACATCCTAAATTAATGTCTTTCTTAGATTAGCATCTTGTTTATCAACTGACATTTTCTTGAATCCCCTGGAGATATCCACCTCACCATCAGAGCAAAGGTGTAAGTGACCCAAAGCAGTGACCCTGATGAGTTCAACTGGAACCTCGCCCCTGCTCTGGGGCGACCCAGAATCTGGACTCACAAAGTGTGTGTCAACCCCCAAGCTGTGAAAGCAAGTGGCTCCAACGCAGTCCCAGGGCCCTTCTCTCTGGAGCCTCTGCAACACCGTTATGGAAACAGAGGCAACTTGCAAGCATGTGTACCCTGCACTTCTTCCCCAGCCCCAAACCACCCCCAAAGAATAGTTCCTGACTGTTTGAAGCTAGAAATCTTTCTGATGATTATTATAAGTCAGCGGGAAGATAGCGGTCAGGATAGGCTTTCTCAGACTTCCAATGCCCTCTATGCTGGGTCATCTCACATTCCCACAGGAGCTGCCTTCCCTGCTCCACTCCTCTCGGTGGTGTTTACTCAGTGTATTTGGAGCTTAGCAATTTCATTAGCTCCCCAAAGAAACTCCCATCTCCTGCTTTCGGAGGAAGCTTCTAGAACTGGATTCCTGAATCACAGTACTATTTCTCACTTATTTCCTGAGCTTGTTCTCAATGCCTATTAAACTCTCTGATCACATCTTTTGAATGAAAGAGGAAGTTCATTCAGCTTCCAGAGTTTCCTGTATGCCCCCGACCCTCACAAGAGGCAGGATCATCCAGCATGTACATCTAGAAGCACTGCCAGCCCTGACGGGGAGGCAGCAGAAAACCCACAACAAGTGCGGGCATTATAGCTTCCAGACAACCCAGGGCACAGAGCAGCTCTGCCTGTCCAAGAATAAAGACTGCACTGACATGCCTGGGGCCATGTCTCTAGAAGTTTCCCAAGTTAGGAAACACATTTCACTGAGGCTACTTCCTCAGGTAATACACTTATGCCTGGTTGCCAGGCTGCCAAATTCTCCATTAACATCTATGAACTCTGCCCTTATACCACATGAATAATACAAAAGATACGGTTAGTCCCTCTCCCTTGTGCTTTATTTTTCAAGGCTAGGGATCATCTGAAATTATTAAGACATAAAGTACACGCTTCTTTTTGACCCCAGATACCTGGAGGGAGTTTTCCTTTCAATTTCCTTGAATTCCAAGTAATCACACTGTCACCATCCTTAATGGGAAAGGCAGGAAATTCTACACATTCCGTTCTCTCTGCAAATGCATGGAATCTGAAATAGGAAAAGATTTGCCACATTAGGCTAGTAAGTGCACATTAGGCTAGTAAGTCTATTCATTCTCCCAAGGCTGTGAATTTGCTCTTCTGTGGTGCTAAGCACCTTCCAAGTGTTCACTGCTTTCCCCTGTACCTTGTCAATTCCCACAAACAAAAGACAGGAAGACAGAACAGAACAGAGAATTGAGAAGCCATTGGAATTTTAACTGATGACTCTTCTGTTCATTAGAGGACACTTAGCTCAACCAAATAGTATTTACTGATCCTGGAAAAATGACACCCTGTGCTGAGATTTATTCTTTTGTTCCCAGGGTTCCATCATGCCAACACAGTTTTGATAGCTAAGAAGCTAATGAGGGGCCAGACAGTGCCCACAATCCTGAGGGTTCAGTGTTGAAATTTGGTGATAACAGGCACCATTGGCTCATTTGATGGGCTGCTGATGGGCTTCAGTCAGCTTTAACTCAGCAAACACACACTGCCCCCAGAACCTGAGCATAAGGACTAATGAAAAGAATTCAGTGTGGGCGAGTTTTTAAGGCCTGACTCCTCTAAGTGAGGTCCCAGGAGCAGCAGCAGCACCTGGGAGCTGGCTAGGGATGCACATTTCTGGGCCCTACCTGGATTCACTGAGTCAGTGAATCAGTGACCATGCACTTTAACATGGTCCCTGGGGCAGTTCTATGTAGCTTAAAGCTCAAAAAGCACCTGTGTACCAGTGTTGATGGTGCACTATTTACCCTAGCCAAGACATGGAAGCAACCTAGGTGTCCATCAATAGATGAATATATTCCATATATACAATGGAATACTATTCAGCCACAGAAAGAATGAAACAATGCCATTTGCAGTGCCACGAATGGACCTAGAGGTAATCATATGAAGTAAAATGAGTCAGAAAGACAAACATTGTATGATACCACTTATAGGCAAAGGATAAAGGGAAAGATATACCCAACTGAATGCACAGTTCCAAAGAATAGCAAGGAGAGATAAGAAAGACTTCTTAAGTTAAAAATGCAAAGAAACAGAGGAAAACAATAGAATTAGAAACACTGGAGATCTCTTTAAGAAAATATCAAGAGATATCAAGGGAATATTTCATGCAAAGATGGGTACAAAGGACAGAAATAGTATGACCCTAACAGAAGCAGAAGATACTAAGAAGAGGTGGCAAGAATACACAGAACTGTACAAAAAAGGTCTTAATGACCTGGATAACCATGATGCTTTGATCACTCAATGAGAGTCAGACATCCTGATCTCTTCTGTGGTGCTAAGCACCTTCCAAGTGTTCACTGCTTTCCCCTGTACCTTGTCAATTCCCACAAACAAAAGACAGGAAGACAGAACAGAACAGAGAATTGAGAAGCCATTGGAATTTTAACTGATGACTCTTCTGTTCATTAGAGGACACTTAGCTCAACCAAATAGTATTTACTGATCCTGGAAAAATGACACCCTGTGCTGAGATTTATTCTTTTGTTCCCAGGGTTCCATCATGCCAACACAGTTTTGATAGCTAAGAAGCTAATGAGGGGCCAGACAGTGCCCACAATCCTGAGGGTTCAGTGTTGAAATTTGGTGATAACAGGCACCATTGGCTCAGTGCCTGTTAGAACAGTGTATGTGCCTGTTAATACAGTTCTGTGTATTCTTGCCACCTCTTCTTAGTATCTTCTGCTTCTGTTAGGGTCATACTATTTCTGTCCTTTGTACCCATCTTTGCATGAAATATTCCCTTGATATCTCTTGATATTTTCTTAAAGAGATCTCCAGTGTTTCTAATTCTAACAGGCACCATTGGCTCAGTCAGACATCCTTGTAAAGTCAAGAGGGCCTTAGGAACCGTTGTTGTTGTTCACTCACGAAGTTGTGTCTGATTCTTTGCGACCCCATGAACTGCAGCATGCCAGGCTTCCCTGTCTCCCACCATCTCCCAGAGTTTGCCCAAGTTCATGTCCACTGCATTGGTGATGCCATCCAAACATCTAATCCTCTGTCACCCTCTTCTCCTTCTGCCTTCAATCTTTCCCAACATCAAGATCTTTTCCAGTGAGCCAGCTCTTCGCATCAGGTGGCCAAAGTATTAGAGCTTCCACTTCAGCATCAATCCTTCCAGTGGATATTCAGAGTTGATTTCCTTTAGGATTGACTGGTCTGACCTCCTTGCTGCCCAAGGGATTCTCAACAGTCTTCTCCAACACCAGAGTTCAAAAGCGACAATTTTTCAGCACTCTGACTTCTTTATGGTCCAGTTCTCACAACCATCAGTTCAGTTCGGTTGCTCACTCATGTCCGATTCTTTGTGACCCCATGGACCACAGCATGCCAGGCTTCCCTGTCCGTCACCAACTCCCAGAGTTTACTCAAACTCATGTCCATTGAGTCAGTGATGCCATCCAACCAACTCATCCTCTGTTGTCCCCTTCTCTCCTGCCTTCAATCTTTTTTTTTTTTTTAAGATTTTTAACATTTATTTTATTGACGTGTTAATTTACAATGCTGTGTTAATTTCCACTATACTGCAAAATGGTTCAGTTATACATATAAATTCTTTCATTTTCTTCTCCATTATAATTTATCACAGGATATTGAATATAGTTCCCTGTGCCATACAGTAGAACTTAGTTGTTTATTCATTCTATATATAATAGTTTGCATCTGCTAATCCCAAACTCCTAATCCCTCATTTCCCCAACCAG
The DNA here is from genome assembly GCF_963930625.1 of Muntiacus reevesi. NCBI lineage: Eukaryota > Metazoa > Chordata > Mammalia > Artiodactyla > Cervidae > Muntiacus > Muntiacus reevesi. The sequence goes on from NC_089251.1 coordinate 98,031,354, forward strand.
TTCCCCCTTGGCAACCAGTCTGTTCTCTGCCTTCAATCTTTTCCAGCATCAGGGTCTTTTCCAATGAGTCAGCTCTTTGCATCAGGTGGCCAAAGTGTTGGAGTTTCAGCTTCAGCATCAGTCCTTCCAATGAATATTCAGGACTGATCTCCTTTAGGATGGACTGGTTGGATCTCCTTGCAGCTCAAGAGACTCTCAAGGCTCTTCTCCAACACCACAGTTCAAAAGCATCAATTCTTCAATGTTCAGCTTTCTTTATGGTTCAACTCTCACATCCATACATGACTACTGGGAAAACCATAGCTTTGACTAGATGGACCTCTGTGGGCAAAATAATGTCCCTGCTTTTTAATATGCTGTCTAGGTTGGCCATAGCTTTTCTTTCAAGAAGCAAGAGTCTTTTAATTTCATGGCTGCATTCACCATCTGCTGTGATTTTGGAGCTCAAGAAAATAGTCTGTCACTGTTTCCACTGTTTCTCTATCTACTTGTCATGAAGTGATGGGACCGGATGCCATGATCTTAATTTTCTGAATGTTGAGTTTTAAGCCAACTTTTTCACTCTCCTCTTTCACTTTCATCAAGAGGCTTTTTAGTTCCTCTTCACTTTCTGCCAAAAGGGTGGTATCATCTGAATATCTGAAGTTATTGCTATTTCTCCCGCCAACCTTGATTCCAGCTTGTGCTTCATCCAGCTCGGCATTTCACATGATGTACTTTGCATATAAGTTAAATAAGCAGGGTGACAATACTTGACCTACTCCTTTCCAGATTTGGAACCAGTCTGTTGTTCCATGTATAGTTCTAACTGTTGTAAGTTTCTCAGGAGGCAGGTAAGGTGGTCTGGTATTCCCGTCTCTTTAAGAGTTTTCCAGTTTTTTATGATCTCCTTCATGGATCACTGCCTTGTTGTGGTGAAGGGGCTTGTATAATTTAATGAAGCAATGAGCCATACTGTGCATGGCCACCCAAGATGGACGGATCATAGTGGACAGTTCTGACAAAACATGATCCATCCACTGGAGGAGGGCATGGCAAGCAACCCCAGTATACCTGCAATGAGAACACCATGAACTGTATAAACAGGAAGGATTAGTACGAACAAAGCTAGTGAAGGTGATGGAATTCCAGGTGAGCTACTTCAAATACTAAAAGATGAAGCTGTGAAAGTGCCTCACTCAACATACCAGAAAATTTGGAAAACTCAGCAGTGGCCACAGGACTAAAAAAGGTCAGTTTTCATTCCAATCCCAAAGAAGAGCAATGCCAAAGAATGTTCAAACTACTGCACAATTGCACTCATCTCACATGTTAGCAAGATAATGCTCAAAATCCTTTAAGCTAGACTTCAACAGTTCACGAACCAAGAACTTCCAGATGTACAAGCTAGATTTAGAAAAAGCAGAGGAATGAGAGATCAAATTACCAACATCCATTGGATCATAAAAAAGCAAGAGAATTCCAAAAAAATGTTTCCTTGACTACGCTAAAGCCTTTGACCATATGAGTCACAACAAACTGTGGAAAATTCTTAAAGAGATGGGAATACCAGACCACCTTACCTGTCTCCTGAGAAATCTGTGCACAGGTCAAGAAGCAGCAGTTAGAACTGGACATGGAACAACAGACTGGTTCCAAATTGGGAAAAGAGTACATCGAGGCTGTATATTGTCACCCTGCTTATTTAACTTCTATGAAGAGTACATCATGCGAAATGCTGGTCTGGATGAAGCACAAGCTGAAATCAAGACTGCTGGGAGAAATATCAACAACTTCAGATATGCAGATGGCATCACCCTAATGGCAGAAAGTGAAGAGGAACTAAAGAGTCTCTTGATGAAAGTGAAAGAGGAGAGTGTAAAGGTTGGCTTAAAATTCAACATTCAAAAACCTAAGATCATGGCATCCAGTCCCATCACTTCATGGCAAATAGATGAGAAAACAATGGAAACACTGGCAGGTTTTATTTTCTTGGACTCCAAAATCACAGCAGATGGTGACTGCAACCATGAAATTAGAAGATACTTGTCCTTGGAAGAAAAACTATGACAAACCCAGACAGTGTATTAAAAAGCAAAGACATCATTTTGCAGACAAAGGTCCACATAGTCAAAGCCATGGTTTTTTCCAGTAGTCATGTATGGATGTGAGAGTTGGACCATAATGGAGGCTGAGCACTGAAGAATTAATGCTTTCAATTTTTGGTGATGGAGAAGACATCTGAGAGTAACTTGGACAGCAAGGAGATCAAACCAGTCAATCCTAAAGGAAATCAAACCTGAATATTTACTGGAAGGAGTGATGCTGAAGCTCTAATACTTTGGCCACTTGATGCAAAGAGCTAATTCACTGGAAAAGAACCTGATTCTGGGAAAGATTGAGGGCAGGAGAAGAAGGGAGTGACAGAGAATGAAATTGTTGGATGGCATCACTGACTCAGCGGACATGAGTTTGAGCAAGCTCCAGGAGATGGTGAGGGACAGGGAAGCCTAGTATGCTGCAGTCCATGGGTCAGCAAAGAATAGGACGCAAGTGAGCAACTGAACAACAACACAGGTGCAAAGGTGAATGGAGACTAAAGGCTCCTGGAAAGAGAAGAACAGAGAAACCAATTTTTTGGCCGCACTGGGTCCTCATTGCTGGGTGTGGGCTTCTCACTGTGGTGACATCTCTTGTTTCGGGGCATGAGCTCTACACTTGGAGGCTCAGGAGTTGTGGCTCATGAGTTTAGTTGCTCTGCAGCATGTGGAATCTTTCCAGACCAGGGATTTAACCCTTGTCCCCTTCATTGGCAGGTGGATTCTTTACTATTGGAGCACCAGGGAAATCCCATAGCAACTGATTGGTCATGAAAACCACTCGGAATTGAGGCTCACCACTGACTTCATGCAAGCAGTCAGTTCACTCAGTCTCCCTGGAGCCTGTTTTTGGCCTACCTGCTGAAGGTCTTGGCACTCAACTCCTTCAGGAAGGCTATGGTGCCCTGTCCTCTGGCATTGAAGGACACCGTGCAGACAGGACAGGGGATCTTCAAAGCCTGCTGAAGAAGAAGCTCCTTGGATTCCTCGGGAACGTCTCCCACCACAAAGTAGTAAATGGATTCAATCTGCAAAACAGTGGTGCTGTCAGTTTATTTCCCTGACACACCCTAGCCTTGAATCAGACTCATGGGTGATATAATCTCTATAAAACTGCCTCTTTAAAAAAATAAATGGGCAGAAAGAAGAGCAGCACTCCTCAACCTTTCTTGAGGATGTGTGGAGGCCAAAGTCAAGAAGTGAGATATTCAAGTCCTGGTGCCAAGAACTCTCAGCCTTTACATGGGAAGGATATGACTGGCAGATGAGGAGAAAAGCTTCCTCTGAGCCCACAAATACATTATGCAGTCAGGAGTGGCTATTTTCAAGTCCAGGAATGAAGGAAGTGTTGGCATAGCCACTGGGAGCAGGAAGCTTATTAGCAATTCCCCATGTTGGTGCCAGAATTCTACAGTGAAAACTCAGGCATCCTCAGCCTGAGGCTGTGTGTGGGGAGGAGGGCATATTCCCAGCTGGTTCATCCTCTGGTCTCACCTCAGGGACAGACACACCTGGGAAGGTGAGGCCAGTCAGGGGGCACGGCAGGCCAGAAGTCAGGAGAAAGACACACATACGCACACACACACACCCCCCACACCCCCCAAAGCTTAAACCAGGGATCTGGGAGATGCATACCTCACCCAGAAAGCAGACAATGACAAAGTGGTCCCTGCTTAACTTAAAGACATCAACTCCATCTACAGGGCCCCAAGCAGTGGTCCCGCCCCACCCTTAACTACACTGCTCTAAAGGTCTCCTCTGCCACTACTGAGTTCTGTAACCTTGGAAAAGTGGTTTAAGTTCAGTTCTTCACTGTGAAAAGGAGCTTATGCAATTGGCTTCATGATAGAGCTTAAACATGATGACTTACACTTCTGCGTGTATATAAATCTCAGGAAGTAAAAACCACAGGGAGGGCCAGGAATGCACATCATCTAAACCTAACCCCACCAAACACGCTAAGTGATTCTCTACTTATAACTCAGCCAGAACCTCCAGCAAATGTGTTCTGTTGTAAGGGATAAACAGATGTCACCAGCCCTTCAGGATTCAGGAGCCTCTAATTACACATCTCCCATCCCGGGTTAGCTGAAGGTAGATAGTCACTTACCTCACCTCGACTTCAAAGCTGAGACTTAAGCCTACCTGGCCCAGAGACAGGTGGGCAGAGGGTAAGCTCCCAGCTGCTTAGGATGCCCAGTCAGTGGCAGCAAAGGGGGGACAGTCTGTGTCCAAGAAGGCAGGTGGGGACAGGGTGGCAGGGGGTCCATGCTGGGAGCCAGGAGATGGCCAGAGCCCCATCTACTGCAACCACACTCCTCCTCGAACTGGGCACAAAAAGTCCATCTGACCCCTCACTCTCTCAGGCCCTTCATCACAAAGTCCCTGACTTTTTAAAGCACCTCATGGGAGGTAAAGACGAATGAATGTTGCCTATTTCTCCCAGCCGGCCACTTGAAAAGAACTAAAAACACTGACAGGAGGAAGAAAGTGTTCTTCAGATTCCTAATTAGACAACTAATACTGTTTTCTTCCAGAAAATGCATTCTATATCATTCTCTTCATGGTGTTAGATGTTACTTTACATTGTTGTTCAGTCTCTCAGGCATGTCCGTCTCTGTGCAACTCCATGGACTGGAGCACCCCAGGCTCACATAAGACATCTTAAATAGGTTCCACTGAGCCATAGTTACTAGTTTTCTAGCTGTTTTGGTGCCCAAGTTTAGCATGAGGACAGCTTCATCCTCTCATGGGATCTACAATCACACAAAGCTCCAGACAGGGAAACAGACATGGGGAGAGGGTTTGGTACATAAACAAGAAAGTGAGTGAGGACAAATATCTCTCATGGGTCTGTTGACAGCTTCTGACACCTTGTATCTCTGCCTCGAGCAGTGCAAACATAGCTTCTTTGCTCTGGCAATAACCCAAGAACCTGAAATTCTCACACAGAGACTTTTTTCCCTCAAGATTTCATCAAACTAGAAATTGCTATAGCCAGCAGTGAGTCAGGATTTGCTTCCCTTCATTAATCAAGGCTATAGGGTTATTCACTATTCACTAAGGTTCTTACTCAGCTTCTTAGTTGCCTGTATTTTTGGTCAACTCTCAGTTATCCGTGCTCCAGATTTCTGGGGACATGCTTTCCCAGAGACCACCATCTGCACACTGCCTTCCTTTCTTTTTATAAAATAAAATATTTACTTATTTATTTGGCTGCACTGGGTCTTTGTTGTGGCATGTGGGATCTTTAGATGCGGCATGTGGGATCTAGTTCCCTGACCAGGGACCAAACCTGTACCTCCTGCATTGGAAGTGTGGAGTCTTAACAACTAGACCGCCAGGGAAGTTTTTAATAGATTTTTTTAAAAAGTTTTACCCATTTATAGGTTTTTTTTTTTATACACCACTTGGCATGCAGTATCTTCCCCAGTCAGGGACTGAACCCATGTCCCCTGCAGCGGAAGCTCAGAGTCTTAATCACTGAACTGCCAGGGAAGTCACCATGCATGCTTTTCTTTGCTCATCTTAAGACACAGAGCATGGCATTTTTATATGTGAGGCAGCTGCTTTTATTAACATTCTCCTCAGGACCTCAGCCAGATACAAGTTCTGAGTGGAGAACACCAGTCTGAATATGTTCCACATCTCTCACACCCCATAGTCTCTTCTCAAGAGTTTTCACATGGCATTTGGTGGCCAATGCCTGGAAACTTCTTTTTGGTACTTTCTCTTCCACAGACCTTCCCTGGAACTCACTATATTGTTATACATTTCCTGGGCTAGGGAAAAACCCCAGAGAGAGGAGGCATACAAACCGGAGGGACATAAAATATAAAGGCAAGATCACCAGGAAATCTTGCTGTCACGTCAGGTCGCCAGAGTCACCTATGACCAGGGTAGCCAGGGGAACAAAGAAAGAGAACACCCATGTGCACATGTACACACACACATACACACACACATTCAAGAGCCTGTGAAATATTCCATTTCTTGAATGCTTATTACAGTGTCCAGACATTTGAAATTTTACAGATGTTAAAACAAACTTGAAAGGCCAAAGAACAAAGCAGCTTGTATTTCGTTCTTTTTTAATGAAAAACAGTTGTTCCTCTGGCTTTATAAAGATAAACAGTATGTTTCCATTTTCAAACCATCAACCCTCAGTATCAATAAACAGTCTGGTGACCACTAAGGGCTCTCCTTTCAAGGTGCCTTGCCTAAGAAACAACTTCTTAATACAACGGAGTAAAGCTTGAAATCTAAAGAATCCCCAGGCTTCCAGGGTAGAAGCAGAAATTAATTATCAGTATCAATTAATATGGATCAATTAGTAAGGATTAAGCATCTGTATCCCAAGAGAAAGCAGACCTATCCCCACTTAGAAAGCTGAGGCTGCCCTAAGGCCCTCACCTACTCAGAGTACTTCCTCTCTAGCCTGTCACTGCCCCTAACAGTCACTCACAGAAACACACATCATTATGGCTAAAAGAGAAAAAAAACACCACCATTTAATCACACCTTCCAGGTAAAGCTTTATTTCCCAAAGGTCCCTATCAAAAAAATATACGTGAATGCATTAGCATCTGAAAACAGATGATGCACCAGTGGGGATACACTTCACCTTGGAAAGCACCTGATGGACCCATTTGTGAAGAGGAACTGGGAAAGATTCAAAGCATGGATGTTGGGGAAACCCTATTTCCTCATTCTTGGGGTTCTATGAGGAGTCTTACAACTTCTCCTCTCATAAGAAAGAAAAGTGTTAGTCACTCACTCATGTCCAAACTTTCACAACCCCATGGACTTGTTGGCTCCTCTGTCCATGGGATTCTCCAAGCCAGAATACTGGAGTGGGTGGCAATTCTCTTCTCCAGAGTATATTCCTGATCCAGGGATCAAACTTGGATCTCCTGCACTGCAGGTAGATTCTTTACCATCTGAGCCACCAGGGAAAAGCCCATAAGAGCCCATAAGAGACAGGTTTATCTAACTGTCAGGTAAGCAAAAGTGGAAAAGTGAAATTGAAGCATTAGAGATACACAGTCAGGGCCTCACTGCCTTCCTTTCTTGATGCTCAGAGGCTGTGAGCAGCACATGGTTCTCCTAGCAGCAGTTAAAGGAGGGTGTGCCTTGTGGCCCCAATTCCCCCCTTGCAGGGGAAGCCCAGCCAGGCTCGGGGAGCAGAGTCTGATTTGATTGATCCACGTCTGCACCACCAGATATGTTCTTTTGATCCCCATGTGGGGCCTGTCATCTATTTCTCAATTGGATCCAGATTCAGAGGTGAACAGTATTAAGACTTCTGAGGCTCTTGGATGCCAAGGAGGCAGTCTCTATGTGATGCAACTGGAAGGGCTCAAGCTCAGCTAGGAGGCAGTGTGAGGATACTGAGTGTGAAGGAATAAGCTCAAAGCCACTTTTGTGACCTGGGACCAGACACGGACACACACTTACCACTTCATCTTTCCCCGCCTCCAGCAGAGCATCCAGGCAGCTAGTGTGACTTGAAGCCAGCTCAAAAGGCAACTTCTCAACCCAGCTGATGGCAGCGGCTATGGATGGTGCTGTCACAGGAACAGCGTTTTCCTGCCATTTCACAGGCTCTTGAGAAACCCTGAAAGGAATCACATGGGGCTGTCACCAGGGAGTGGTCAATATAGCTGTCAGCCCTCAGTCTCAAAGCTACAAGCAACAAGACACCCAATGTCACTAGAGAGAAAGAAAATGTAGCTCCCAGACTTCTGAAAGTTAATGAGAAAACAGGTGAGCTATTTAAGGCAGGTTTCCAAAGCACCACGACTTTCCATAAGCTGTACTGACTGGTAAAAACAACATTTATAGGAGAAGGGCTTCTCTGATAGCTCAGTTGGTAAAGAATCCGCCTGTAATACAGGAGACCCCGGTTCAATTCCTGGGTCAGGAAGATCTGCTGGAGAAAGGATAGGCTACCCACTCCAGTATTCTTGGGCTTCCCTTGTAGCTCAGCTGGTAAAGAATCCACCTGCAATGCAGGTAGACCTGGGTTTGATCTCTGGGTCAATGCTTGAGACCTCAGTTCGATCCCTAGGTTGGGAAGATCCCCCGGGGAAGGGGAAGGCTACCCACTACAGTATTCTGGCCTGGGTCACAAAGAGTCAGACACGACTGAGCAACTTTCATTTTCACTTTCAAGAATTAAAAAAATTTCAATTACCAAGTGCATTAAAATTATTGAGGAAAGTGCACAGAGAACTATATTCAATATCTTGTAATAATCTACAATGGAAAAGAACTTAAAAAAGAATAAGTATAAATTTTTATAACTGAATTACTTTGCTGTACTCCTGAAATTAACATAACACTGTAAATCAACTATATTTCAATAAAATTTTAATGTCAAAAAATTATTGAGGAAAGTTATTTTCATAAATAGGCAGGTTTAGTTGTAACTATCTTCTATGAGTAGTAAGTTTATAAGCATTAAGATTTGCAAATCAACAACAATTTTGTTACTTCACAACTTTATTTCTAATTCTTTTATTACATTGTTTTCATTGTTCTGAAAGATTCCTATCAGTTACCCTTTTTAGGATCAAAAACAGTATTGCTTTGAATTCATCAGAGCGTAAGTTTTTAAATTCTTGGAACTTTTGATTAAATTGTTTAATTTGGGACTGGAAATGTGATGGAAATCCCCACCCTCCAAAAAACAACAGCTACTTGAGTTCATCTCTGTGTTTATAATTAAATGAATTATATGAATCATATATGAATTTGTAATGGGAAGAATTATATGAATCCAGGACTAAAGGAATCAGCCTGATTTGTCCCTCCTGGCCTATACCTCCAGAGGCCTAGGGTGCCTCACCTCTGAGTCACCTCTGTGTGGCCTCTGCATAGAGGATCTGGTTAGGTGGCATATATGCTATAGCATATATTCCCAAGAAAGCTGAAGCACTATAGACTTAAACACGTAATTTCTTCAATAATATATCTGTGATAGAAATAGGAACCCAGGATAGAACACAATCAGGCAGCATCTTCAAGGGTGTCATCTGTTTTAGCTGAAAACATTTTACTTAGAAAAGAAAGACTCAGATAGATGGCCTTCTCATCCAGGTGTCTTTTGTCAAGGAGATAGAGCAACTGTTCCACAGGAAAAGTCGGCACTGAAGTCCAAATTCTCTTGAATCCAAGAATCCATAAATAATTGATTGTGAAGACTCTGAAATAAGGGAACTTCTATAAAGCCAGCCACCTGTTGCTCTGATTAAAAGATAGGTCAGCTTACAGAGGAAATCAAGTTGAGCTGCAAACTCAGTCTGAAAACCAGTGAAAATTTGTGATGCTGAAATTCATTATCAAACCTAAAGTCTAAAATGTGTGAAGGAATTTTATGGCCTTAAACATATATTCAATATAATAAATATCTTTATATTTGACCTTGATATACACTGAAGAGAAGGCTGTTTTAAAATCTCTTCTAACGCCCTGCAAAAATAGATAAAAGTTTTTAATACTGACTAATTGTGGGTTTTTGCTGGAATGATAAAGCCTAAGAAATTACAAGATTATAGCTCTTCCCTATCCACAGAGCTAACTGTGTTAGTGATGCTACTTAACTCCAGATACATGAAAATGACTCATGAAGTTTCAGGGAAATACTCCTTTCCTATGGGAACTCACCGTATGACATTGAACTTGGCTATGTGAGCCACTTGCTCCTGGAGGACCATGGTTAGAGCATCTCGGCACAGATTAAGCTCCTCCTCCAGCATGCCACCAAAATCCAGCACTATGGTGATGCACTGCTCCAAGATGACACCGAAGATCTGCCGGCTGTTGCTGGTGAGCCAGTCCATCCGCTGCTTGTAGCTCTCCATAGCTTGCGTTAAATGTTCCATATACTGAGAGATCAGTTCTGATTTGGCTGTCAGCTTAATGAGAATAAAAGTAACAAAATAAAAAAAATAGAAGCATACCAAAACAAGTCATTTAAAAAACCATTTACTGGAGTGTAGTTTTTTCTTTTGTAATGTTTTGTTGGTTTCAGGTGTACCACAAAGTGAATAAGTTTTATATATATATATACATATATATATATATATATATATATATATATATATATATATATATATCTTCACTCTTTTTTTTAAGATTATTTTCTCACTCAGGCCACTACAGAGGATTGAGAGAGTCCCCTTTGCTATCCAGCAATAGTTTCCTGTTTTACATATGGCAGTGTGTATATGTCAGTCCCAATCTCCCGATTTATTCCCTCCACCTCCCAGTAACCGTAAGTTTGTTTTCTACATCTGTGACTCTACTTCCATTTTGTAAACAAATACATTTGTATTCTTTTTTTTTAGATTCCACATTAGGCAATATCATATAATATTTGTCTTTTTGTGTCTGACTTAATGCCATTCAGTATGACAATCGGTCCACCCATGTTGCTGTAAGGGGCATTGTTTTGTTCTTTCTCATAGCTGAGTCAAAACAAGTCATTTGAGCCCCAGTGCGGCCAGGAACAATAAGGCCCACTGAGTTATGACTTCGCCATCAAGAACTGTGTATTAATAACAATTTCATAGATGATCCTCCAAACCCCATACATTCCAGGAAGAAGTCTTCCAATCTTTCAACTTAAAAACCCTTGGATAATTTCCCATAGAAGGAAACAAGATGATGCGATCTATACAAAAATATAGCATTCTTTAAAAAAAAAGTGTTTCCAGATTGTGTTTAACCTTTCCAGTCACAGAATTATTTTTAATTCTGAAAATGCTCAGGGGTACTCTGAAGAAAGTAGGTAAAAGAAAATAGAGATCAGCAAAGGCAGATGGGAAAAAAAATTCCTAAAGAAACCAGAAAAAGATGAACAAACAAAACATAAAGTTAGTAGAAAGAAGGAAATTATAAAGATCAGAACAGAAATAAATGAAATAGAGACTAAAGAAACAATGGAAAATATCAATGAAACTAAGAGCTGGTTCTTTGAAAAGATAAACAAAACTGACACACCTTGAGCCAGACTCATAGAGAAAAAAGAGAGAGTGCCCAAATCAATAAAATCAGTAATGAAAAAGACAGAGATACAAAGGATCATGAGAGATTGCTATGAACAACTATATACCGATAAAATGAACAACATAAAAGAAAAGCACAAATCTTCCAGATGGAGCCAGGAAGAAATAGAAAACATGAACAGGTCAATTATCAGCAGTAAAACTGAATAAGTAAAAGAACAAAACAAAACCAAAAAACTCCGCTAAAACAAAAGCCTAGAACCAGATGGTTTCACAGGTGAAAATTTTACCAAATATTTAGAAAAGAGTTAACACCTATCCTTCTCAAACTATTTCCAAAAAAATTTGCAAAGTCTGGAACATTTCCAAATTCATTCCACCAGGTCAGTATCACCCTGATATCAAAACCACAAAAAATAAAATTACATAGATGGACATAGATGCAAAAATCTTCAGCAAAATATTGGCAAACCAAATTAAAAAATACATTAGAAGGATCATACACCATGATCAAGTGGGATTTATCCCAGGGGTGAAGGATGGTTCAATAGTTGCAAATCAATAAATGTGATAGACTGCATCAACAAACTGTGGAATAAAAAATCATGATCATCTTAACAGATGAAGAAAAATCTTTTTGTAAAATTTAACATCCATTTTTAATTAAAAAAAAACTCCCCACAAAGTGGATATGGAGGGACCTTGATAATATAAAGGCCATATATGATAAACCTATAGCTAATACTATACTTGATGGTGAAAAGCTAAAAGTATTTCCCCTAAGATCAGGAACAAGACATGGATGCCTGCTCCTGTCACTTTAATTCAACACAGTATTGTAAGTTCTAGTCAGAGCATCAAGCAATCAGACCTAAAAAAGAAAAGGGGAGAATTCAATTTGGAAAGGAAGAAGTAAAATCGTCACTGTTTGCAAACAACACGACACTATACATAGAAAATCTTAAAGACACCACCAAAAAAACTACTAGAGATCATGAATGAATTCAGGTTACAAAATCAGTACACAGAAATCTGTCATAGTTTTATATATGAACAATGAACTATCAGAAAGAGAAATTAAGAAAACAATCCCCTTTACCATCACATCAAAAAGAATAAAATATCTAGGAATAAATCTAAGGAGATAAAAGACCTATACTCAGAAAAATATTAAGACATTAATAAAAGAAATTAAATAAAACACAAAGAACTGGAAAGGTAGTCCATGTTCATGGAAGAATTAATGTGGTTAAAATGACCATGCTACACAAGACAATCTACATATTTAATGTCTCTGTATTAAAATACCAATGCATTTTTCACAGAACTAGAACAAATAATTCTAAAATTTGTATGGAAACACAAAAGACCCAGAATAGCCAAAGCAATCTTAAGAAAGAAGAACAGAGTTGGAGGTATCATGTTCCTTAACTTCAGGCTATACTACAAAGCTACAGCAATCAAAACAGTGTATGGTACTGGCACAAAAACAGACACATAGACTAATGGAGCAAAACAGAGAGCCCAGAAATAATGGGCAATTAATCTATGACAAAGGAGGCAGGAATACACCATGGGGAAAAGACACTCTATTCAATAAATGGTGCTAGGAAAACTAGACATCTACTTATAAAAGAGTAAAATTAGAATATCTGCTCACACTGCATATAAAAATAACCTTAAAATGGATTAAAGAACAAAATGTAATACTGGAAACCATAAAAATCCAAGAATAAAACATAGGCAGAACACTCTTTGATATAAATCATAGCAATAGTTTTTGGATCTGTCTTCTAAGGCAAAAGAAACAAAATAAACAAATGGATTAAAGATTTTTCTCACAGCATACTAAACTACTGACAAAATGAAAATACAGTCTTCTAAATGGGAGAAAATATTTACAAATCATATAACTCATGAGGGGTTAATATCTAAAATAAACAGCCCACACACTCAATATTAAAGAAAAAAAAAAACCACACGACTGAAAAAATGGGCCAAAGATCTAAACAGACATTTTGCCAAAAAAGATATATGGATAATTAACAGGCATATAAAAAGATGATCAACATCACCAATCATCAGAGAAACACGAATCAAAACCATAATGAAATATCACTTCCCACCAGTCAGAATGTCCATCATCGGCAAGACCACAAATAACGAATGATGGAGAAGGAACAGAGAAAAAGGGAACCTCTACACTGTTGGCAGGAACGCAATTGGTGTATCCACCATGAAAAAGTGTGGAAGTGCTTCAAAACACTAAAAACACAACTGGAATATAATCTGGCAATTATCTTGGGTATATATCCAAAGGAAATGGAAACACTAATCTTGTGAAGATACATGCAGCCCAATGTTTATAGCAACATACTATATATGAAGTAGATAATTAACAAGAACTTACTATATAGCACAGGGAACTCGACTCAATAGTCTGTAACAATCTACAAGGGAAAAGAATCTGAGAAAGAATGAATATGTGCATACATACAACTAAATCACTTTGCCATACACTTAAGACTAACACAATATTGTCAATCAGCTATTTGCTGTTGTTCTGTCACTAAGTTGTATCCAGACTCTGCAACAGCAGAGGTTTCCTTTATCTCTGTTACCATTAACTGTAGCATGCCAGGCTTCCCTGTCCTTCACTATCTCCTGGAGTTTGCTCAAACTCATGTCCATTGAGTCAGTGATGCTACCCAATACTCTAATATAAAATAAGAATTAAATTTTTAAAAATTTGTATTCAACAGATCTAGATAAAATTTAGATATTCCAAAGAAAACTAGATGGGGTAGGGAAGAAATTAGGTAGAAGAAAAGCGAGATCACCAAAGCCAGACTGAAAAAAAAATTTCACTGAAACATCTGCCTAACTCAGTTCAGTTCACTTCAGTTCAGTCCAGTCACTCAGTCATGTCTGACTCTTTGCAACCCCATGAATCGCAGCACACCAGGCCTCCCTGTCCATCACCACCTCCAGGAGTTTACCCAAACCCGTGTCCATCAAGTCAGTGATGCCATCCAGCCATCTCATCCTCTGTTGCCCCCTTCTCCTCCTGCCCCCAATTCCTCCCAGCATCAGGGTCTTTTTGAATGAGTCAACTCTTCTCATGAGGTGGCCAAAGTATTGGAGTTTCAGCTTCAGTATCAGTCCTTCCAATGAACACCCAGGAATGATCTCCTTTAGGATGGACTGGTTGGATCTCCTTGCAGTCCAAGGGACTCTCAAGAGTCTTGTCCAACACCACAATTCAAAAGCATCAATTTTTCGGTGCTTTCTTCACAGTCCAACTCTCACATCCATACACGACCCCCGGAAAAACCATAGCCTTGACTAGACGGACCTTTGTTGACTGCTTTTTAATATATTGTCTAGGTTGGTCACAACTTTCCTTCCAAGGAGTAAGCGTCTTTTAATTTCATGGCTGCAATCACAATCTGCAGTGATTTTGGAGCCCCAAAAAATAAAGTCTGACACCGTTTCCACTATTTCACCATCTACTTCCCATGAAGTGATGGGACCAGATGCCATGATCTTAGTTTTCTGAATGTTGAGCTTTAAGCCAACTTTTTCACTCTCCTCTTTCACTTTCATCAAGAGGCTCTTTAGTTCCTCTTCAATTTCTGCCATAAAGGTGGTGTCATCTGCATATCTGAGGTTATTGATATTTCTCCCGGCAATCTTGATTCCAGCTTGTGCTTCTTCCAGCCCAGCTTTTCTCATGATGTACTCTGCATATAAGTTAAACAAGCAGGGTGACAATATACAGCCTTGACATACTCTTTTTCCTATTTGGAACCAGTCTGTTGTTCCATGTCCAGTTCTAACTGTTGCTTCCTGACCTGCATACAGGTTTCTCAAGAGGCAGGTCAGGTGGTCTGGTATTCCCATCTCTTTCAGAATTTTCCAGTTTATTGTGATCCACACAGTCAAAGGCTTTGGCATAGTCAATAAAGCAGAAATAGATGTTTTTTCTGGAACTCTCTTGCTTTTTCAATGATCCAGTGGATGTTGGCAATTTGATTTCTGGTTCCTCGGCCTTTTCTAAAACCAGCTTGAATGTCTGGAAGTTCATGGTTGATGTATTGCTGAAATCTGGCTTGGAGAATTTTGAGCATTACTTTACTAGCATGTGAGACGAGTCCAATTGTGCGGTAGTTTGAACATTCTTTGGCATTGCCTTTTTTTGGGATTGGAATGAAAACTGACCTTTTCCAGTCCTGTGGCCACTGCTGAGTTTTCCAAATTTGCTGGCATATTGAGTGCAGCACTTTCACAGCATCATCTTTCAGGATCTGAAATAGCTCAACTGGAATTCCATCACCTCCACTAGCTTTGTTCGTAGTGATGCTTTCTAGGGCCCACTTGACTTCACATTCCAGGATGTCTGGCTCTAGGTGAGTGATCACACCATCATGATTATCTGGGTCATGAAGATCTTTTTTGTATAGTTCTTCTGTGTATTCTTGCCACCTCTTTATCTGCCTAACTACAACATGCCAAAAACATTTCTGAAAATGCTTCTAAACATGCCAGCATATCTGCCTGGCTTCCTCTAAGGGGTGCCATCCCAGTACCCATCCTCGTGCTCATGGCATTTGTCCTGTGTCCTCTTGTCTCTCAGGCCAAGCTCCCCTGTACCTAGATCACTTGATCACCCAGAACTACCACCAACACGTTAGGGGCTGCCCTTGAAAGGTGACACACAAATAAAGCGTCATTCATATAGGTCAGGAACAATCAGGCAAGGCCCTCCAGGGTGTTGGTGGGGGGCAGGAGATATACAAAAGGAATGAGAAAAAATGGTGCCCTATTCTGTGAAGAATCTGTTTTTAAAAGATATGGTATTAAAAAAAAAAACCTTTCAACAATCCTCACAACACCTTAAGGAAGGTATGTCTCCTGAACACCCCATGTAATTCTATGTTTTCACGCCATGGCTCATGCTCAGCACTCTGCCTTCAGCTCCTTTCATTTTCACCCCCAACTCTGTCTCTCAAGCTTATTCCTGAAGCAGAAGCATCACCTCCTGCTGCTTTCCATGGCTCCCTAAAGCGTGTTCCTAACCCCCTCGCCAGGCTTCGCAGCACTTACAACAAGTCACCACCGCAACATGGAAACCAGGGTGGGACTGTGTCATGGGGGCCATGAAGGTGGAACTGAATGGCAAAGACAGACATGTTCAGTATTTCTGCATTGATTTTTAAGGTGATTCAGACAAAAAAAAAAAAATATTTTGTACACCAAATTCAAAATTCCATGGATATTATTGTTTGTGTGTGTGCTAAATCACTTCAGTTGTGCCCAACTCTGCAACCCCACGGACTGCAGCCTGCCAGGCTCCTCTGTCCATGGGATTCTCCAGGCAAGAATATTGGAGAGGGTTGCCATTTCCTTCTCCAGGGGATCTTCCCAACCCAGGAATTGAACTCCCTCTCTTATGTCTCCTGCATTGGCAGGCGGGTTCTTTACCACTAGTGGTCCCTGGGAAGCCCTTCTAAATAATACTATTATTTAGGAAGAGGCTAAGTATGAGAGTAATGTATATTTTTTAAATACTAAGAAATAATAGTCCAAGTGGACTCTACATGGATGTACAGTGACATGAACAAGTATCCATGAAGCAACATGATGGGACGTTTGTCTCTGGAGCTCCCTGTGGTGGCCGGGGTGTGCACAGGGCCTGACATTTGTGGCGGGTGCAGGAATCACATGTTGAATTGCTGGGAATGAAGGACTCCAGTACAAGGTGCCACTCTCTCTATATACACTGCTACCTGCTTCAGTGGTTCTTTATTTCTAGAGCACCTGTCAGGTAACAGCAGCCTGCTCTTGCCTTTCAGATGACCCCTGTCATACTGTTTTTTTCCCTTTATTTTCCAGGTAAAGTGTTGATATGCAAACGTCTTCACCTCTGGTTAGGTGCTTTCTGCACTCATCTCTAATGGGTCAAGTTCCTGGGCTGTGACTTTCTTTCAGTGCTGAAGAAATCCTCCAGCACTGATAAGGCCCTGGGTTGGCGGCCTCTCTGTGTCAACCTCAGCAGTGTGTCCCTGGACCTGCCCATCAAAGGAACTCCAACTTACATTGTACACTCTGCCATCTTCTGTCGTGTAGATCTGTGGAAACAGGCCGTTTGCATACCGGGAAGCCACAAGTCTCCCCAGAGACATCACATAATCTGCATGTATATAAAGAAAAGCAGTCAAAATGGTACAATATCAACATTTATTTTTATTTCCAAATGCTTATCTCTGACATCAAATTATATCTCTGATGCTTAGAGTTCTGTTCTAGATCATGAAGTATTTCCAGGCACTCTGATAAATGTTACTATTATAACACCAAATGTATGAATGGTTGGGAAGGAAGAACAGTGTTTATTTCTTGATCTCCTGGGTCTTTTGCCCAGAACGATTAAGGTAGAGGTCAGAAAGATGGCATAGAAGTTATGTTTAATTCCAGAAATCTTTTATTTGGGACTTGGATTTAGTTTTCAGAATTTTAAAAATTAAACCTAGGGGCTTCTCTGGTGGTTCAGTGGTTAAGAATCTGCCTGCCAATGCAAGGGACGGGGTTCCATCCCTGCTCCTCGAGGATCCCACATGCCATGGGGCAACTAAGCCCATGGACCACAACTGCTGAGCCCACACACCCTAGAGCCTGTGTTCCACAATAAAAGAAGCCGCCTCAATGAGAAGTCTGCACACCACTAGAGAGTAGCCCCCACACGCCACAACTTGAGAAAGACCACATGCAGCAACGAAGACCCAGCACAGCCAAAAATTAAATTAATACAAATTTTAAATATTAAACTTAGATATTATCTACTGTTCTCTCAAGGAGGAGGTTGTGAATAAATGAGATGAAGCAAGAGTCAGAATACTCATACAGAATGTCAAAACCACTTTCTTCTCAGAGCATATGCACAGCTGTTCAACATCAACCCCATAAACCCTCACTGAACACCCACTATGTGCTAGACACAGTGTTTCCAGAATGGGAATACAATGCTTCCTGAAACATGGTCATTACCTCACAGAACTAAAAGAAAGTTTCATGGACTAGTTATGACTTGGCAAGACAGAGATGAGGTAAGGCTTCAGGAACTGTTTTTATTGTGATGATTATTTTGTTATTATTATAAATTATTAAGTCCCAAAAGTGGTGAAGAGAGTGGTGATACTCTTGGATCCAACACTTCCTTTCCTCTGCCTTTCTAGGGAGGCAGGATCACAGCCTGCTTGGGAAAGGCAGGAAGGGCAAGGCAACATTTTACAGGCTAGCCTTGGTCCCAAATCACCAGCAATGATAAAATTTATAAGTCTTGAAGTTCAATGTCCATAATAGGAAAGAGCAAAGAATGGGTACTTGAATTCTGTCAGCAATAACCTCGTTTAATAAATCTCTCAAACTCTAAAACCTTCATTTCTAAGATTTCAACATTGTGACTGACATTTATAGAGCAACTTCACATCACCAGCAGCATTCTGTCTTTACCTCAGGCATTTATCTGGAGTCAGGAGAGAGGACTGTGTTTTTGAGAACTGACGGAGATGAATTTATGTAAGACTCCATCACTGGTATTGCCAATTAAAATGAAAGGCATTGTGAATTCCTCATTCAATAATTGTGAAGTAGGTTTTATTGGCTAACTCTTACATAGAAAAAAAAAACAAACCTCTGGACAAAATATTTAAAAAGCTACGTGAAGGCACTAGAGAACAATCAAGAACAGGCAGAAACTGGAGTGGCATTAATTCTTGAAAGAAGTAAATTGGTGAGTTCTGCATTTATGTAACAGGAGAGACAGTTTGAAGTTTGAGTCCGACCAAGTTAACTGCTTGCTAGGATAAGAATCAGATCTACACCCATGAAATGATAAGTGGATAAACAAACTGTGCAATAACCATACAATTCATCTTCTGAGAGTAACTGACCATAAAAAGAATAAAGTTCTGGTATATGCTACAACATACTAATAGATGAATCTTAAAAATATCACGTTAAATGAAAGATATCAGTCACAAAGGGGCTTCCTGGCAGAGGATGAGATGGTTGGATAGCATCACCAACTCAATGGACATGAATATGAGCAAACTCCCGGAGATAGTAAGGACAGGGGAGCCTGGCATGCTGCAGTTCATGGGCTCGCAAAAAGTCAGACATGACTTAGCAACTGAACAACAACAACAAAAACTGGTGGCTCAGTGGTAAACGATCCGCCTGCTAATGTAGGAGACTCGGGTTCTATCCCTGGGTCGGGAAGATCCTCTGAAGAAGGAAATGGCAACCCACTCCAGTATTCTTCCCTGAGAAATCCCATGGACAGAGGAGCCTGGTGGGCTACAGTCCATGGGGTCGCAAAAGAGTGGGACACAACTTAGCAACTAAACAATAACAATCAGTCCAAAAACATCCCATATTATATGACTCTATTTATATGAAATGTGCAGAACAAGCAAATCCAGAGAGAGAGAAAGTAGATTACTTTGGTCTGGGGGCTTATGGGCAGGGTGTATAGCTAAGAAGTACAAGGTTTATTTCTGAGGTGATGAAAATTTTCTTTAAGTTGACTGTGATGATAGTTGCACATATCTGTGAATATACTAAAGAATATTGAATTATACATTTTAAATTGGTTAATGGTATAGAATGTGAATTACATCTCAATAAAGCTGTTATTTCTGATAAAACAGATATGAGAGGGACTTCCCTGGCAGTCCAGTGGTTAAGACTATGCATTTCCACTGCAGGCAGCACAGGTTTGATCCCTGACTCGGGAACTAGGATTCTACATGCCACAGAGCATGATCAAAAACAATTTTTTTAAAGTAGATATGAGAATATAGCTGGGCTTTTTAAAATCAATTTTTATTGGAGTATAATTGCTATATAATGTTGTGTTAGTTTCTACTATACAACAAAATGAATCAGTCATACTTGAACTAGCTGTCTTCTATTGGATAAACATTAAAGAGGTTTGCAAAAATTTAAAATAGAGCCACTCTTCCTGCTAACATTTTTATTTTAAAAAATTTACTTATTTTCCTTAAAAATGTTATGCTAACATATAATAGGTTTGTGACTTTTAAATGAACAAATATTTTTAAAGGTTTTAGTTTTAACTTCCAATACAATAAATATCAATAGACATAAAATGCATATATTCTAAGTATAAGAGATTAAAAATGAGTACATGATATGAACATGTATAAAGGAAATGTAATGAATAAGGAAGCATCAGGGTAAAAGCATTTACATTCCCTGGTGGTTCAGTGGCAAAGAATCCTCCTGCCAATGCAGAAGACCTGGGTTCAATCCCTAGGTCAGGAAGATCCCCTGGAGAAAGGAAACGGCAATCCCCTCTAGTATTCTTGCCTAGAAAATCTCAATCCATAGAGTGGCAAAAGACAGACATGACTGGGTGACACTCTAATGACAAAATAGAATGACAACAACAATTCTAATGACAGTGGTTTTCTCATCAGAAATCATGGAGGGGGCTTCCCTGGTGGCTCAGGGATAAGGAATCCACCTGCCAACGCAGGAGACCTGGGTTTGATCCTTGATCCGGGAAGATCCCACATGCCTTGGAGCAACTAAGCCTATGGGTCACAACTACTGAGCCTGTGCTCTAGAGCCTGGGGGCTGCAACCACTCAAGACGGCATGCCCTAAAGCCTGTGCTCCACCACAGAGTAAGCCACTGCAAGGAGAAGCCTGGACGTCACAACTAGAGAGCAGCCCCTGCTCTCCACAGCCAGACAAAAGCCTTGCAACGACAAAGACCCGGCACAGCCAAAGAAATCATGGAGGCCAGAAGGAAGTAGCTTCTCTGTTTCTTTGTTTTGGCTGTGCCTCACAGCACATGGGATCTTAGTTCCCCAACCAGAGATGGAACCTGTGTCCCCTGCAGTGGAAGTGCAGAGTCTTAACCACTGGACTGCCAGGGAAGCGCCCACACAGTCTCTCTTAAGTGCTAAAAGAGCTGTCAACACCAAATCTCGTACCTGGTGAAATTACTCTTCAGGAATGAAGGAGAAATAAAGATACTGTCAGACAAAGAAACTGAAAAAAAAAAAAAGTTCCCAGCAGAGCTATTCTCATAGAATAAATACAGTTCTATAGACAGGAAGGAGATGATAAAAGAAAGAACTCTGAAACATCAGGAAGAACACAGTAAGTATTTACACATATAGATATGTGTAAATAAAGAAGACTCTTCTTGAATTTTCTAAATTGCTTGATGGTTGAATAAAAAACTACAGTACAGCCTAATGTGATTCTCAATGTACGAAAAAATAAAGCACGAATATTTGCTTTCAATGTACGAAAAAATGAGGCGATTAAAGGGACATAAAGGGAAATAGATTCCATTCTTCATTCAAACTGGTAAAATGCTGATACCAGCATTTTACATATCATTTTACATATGATATGTTACATATTTATAATGTAATACCCAGCACAACCACTAAAAGAGCTGTATGAAGAAATACACTCAAAAATATTATAGATAATTTTTTTTTAAATTCTGAAAAGTGTTTAAGAAACCCAGAGCTAGGCAGGAAAAAGAAACAAATGGAAAACAGATTAAAAAAAAGAAAACAAAAAAACAAAATAGCAAACTCTAACATACAAATAGTTATATTAAATACAAATGGTATAGATACAACAATTAAAAGAGACTAGCAAACAGGATTTAAAAACTGATTAAATAATGTGTCTGAGAAACTTACTTCAAATATACTGATATATAAGTTAAATGGACAAAAAAGATGTCATGTAAATATGAATAAAAACAAAGCAGGGTTGATTGTATTAATGTAAAAAAAGTACACCACAGAGCAAAGAATATTACTAAGGTTAGAGGAGGACATTATATAATTATAAAAGTGTCAATTCACCAGGAAGACTTTGAAATTCTAAAGGTACACGCACTAAACACCAGGGACACACATATGTAAAGCCAAGACTGATAGAACTGAAAGTAGAAATACACAAAGCCACAGTTGTAGCTGGAGATTTCAATATCACTCCTCTCAACAACTGATAGAATAACAGAAAATCAGCAAGGATACTCAACAACACCATCACAAACAGGATCTAACTGGCATTTATTTAAAAAAAAAAAAAAAACAATGTTCTATACAACAACAAAAGAATACACATTCTTTTCAAGTACCACAGAATATATACCAAGATAAACCATATCTCAGGCTATCAAACAGACCTCAAAAATCTAAAAGAATTGAAATAGAGTATGTTCTCTGTCCATAATGGAAACAAATAAACATCAATAATAAAAGATAACAAAAAAAGTCTCCAAAATCTTGGAAATTAAATAACATGCTTCTAAAAAAAAACTCCTTGAGTCAAAGAGGAAATCTCAACAGAAATAAAAAATTCCTTCTTAATGAAATGAAACTGAATGAAATGATATTGATTTGACAATGATTTGACAATGACAAATTGATGATGAAATGATAATACAACATATAAAAACGTGAGGGACACAGCTTAAATGGTTTCAAGAGAGAAATTTACAGCACTAAATTCTGACATAAGATGAGCTGAAAAGTCTCAGATCAATCATCTAAAACTGGGCTTCCCTGGTGACTCAATGTTAAAGAATCTGACTGTCAATGCAAGAGACCTGGGTGTGATCCCTGGTCTGGGAAGACCCCACATGCCTTGGAACAACTAAGCCCGTGTAGCACAACCACTGAGCCCATGCTCTAGAGCCCGGACCCCAACTACTGAAGCCCCCACATCCTAGAGCCCGTGCTCCTCAAAAGGAGAAGTCACCACAATGAGAAATCTGTGCAGCACAACTAAAGTAAAAAGCGCTCAGAGCAATGAAGACCCAGAACAGCTTAAAAAAAGAACAAAACTAAAGCTCCCAAAGAAATAATAAAAATCAAAGCAGAAATCAATTAAATTAAAAATAGGAAAAATAGAGAAAATCAATGAAATTAAAAACTGGTGTTTTAATTAGATCAATATTGACAACTCCCTAGCAATGCTAACAAAGATAAAAAACAGAGTAGACATGAATTGTCTTAGTCTCACTGAGTTAGACAAGACTGTGGTCCTGAACTGACTGGACCGAGACATGGATTACTGATATCAGGAAACAAAACAGGGACTATCACTTAAAATCCTACAGACATCAAAAGAACAATGGAATACTACAGAGAACTTTAGGGTTTCCCAGGTGGTGCAGTGGTAAAGAATCCACCTGCCAATACAGGAAACAAAAGAGACACAGGTTCAATCCCTGGGTCTGGAAGATCCCCTGGAGGAGAATATGGCAACCCACTCCAGTATTCTTGTTTGGTAAATACCATGGACAGATGAGCCTGGCAGGCTATAGTCCATGGGGCTGCAAAAGAGTTGGACAGGACTCAGCGACTAAAGAACAACTTACCACCTAACAACTACATTCCTGGGCATTTATCCCAGAGAAGTGGAAATGAATGCTTACATAAAAACCTGTAAACAACTACTCATAGCAGCTTTGTTTGCAATATCCCCAAACTGGAAGAAACCCAGGTATCTTTTAATGAGTGATAAGTTAAATAAACAGCAGTACATCCATACCATGGAATACTGCTCTATAATAAAAAGAAACAAACTATTGATAGATGCAACAACCTGAATGAACCTCAAAGAAATAACACCAAATGAAAAAATGCCAATCCCAAAGGGTCATATGTGATACCATACACATACTATATATGATTCCATATACATAAATGATCTCTAAATGAGAAAATTATAGATATGGAAAACAGACTGGTGGTTGCCAGAAGTTAAGAATGTTGGAAGATAGGGTGTCTGTGTGACTATAAAGGGGAACCACAAGGGAGATCTTTGTGGTGATAAACAGTTCTGTATCTTGATTGTGGTGGTGGTTATACAAACTATACAAGAAATAAAATTGCATAGAATTAGCCACATACCGTGTGTCTATGTAAAATACCTGAATTTGGTACTATGCTACGATTTTATATAACCATTAGGGGAACTGGGTGAAGGGTACGTGGGATCTGTCTATATTATTTTTGCAACCTCCTGTGACTATATCACTCCAGAATAAAAAAACTATGTCAATCAATCAATGATACAAAAAAAAAGAAGGTGAAATAAAGATAATATCAGATAACAACTGAGAAAAATCTGTCACCAGAAGACTACCACTACAAGAAATGCTTAAAAGAAATTCTTCAGGAAAAAACACCAGATAGAACTTCAAATCTGGAAAGACAAAGGAAAGACAAATATTATAAATAGTATTTAAATAAGTGGATTCTAAGATGCTATTTTTTCCCACTCATTTTCTTTTAAAGACATATGAATTTTTAAAGCAATAATTATAACACTGGATTGTGAGATTTGTAATATATACAAAAATAAAATATATTTAAACAATAACACCAAGGACAGGAGTAGAGAATAAGTGGAGCTATACTGTTGTAAGATTCTTACATTGTACATGAACTAGTGCAAAGCTCACTTTTACCAGATTGTGACAAGTTAAGGATATAATTAATAGAGTAACCACTGAAAATATAATGCAAAAAGGTGTACCTTAAAGTCCTACTGAAATTGAAATAAAAATGTAATTAAATGAAATACAAAAATATTCAACATATCCAAAAGAGGGCAGAAAAGGAGGAACAGAGAGGGAAGAAAGTGATGGGACAAATGGAAAACAAATAGTAAAATGGTATACCTAAATCTGGGCTTCCCTGGTAGCTCAGCTGGTAAAAAAAAAACCACTTGCAATGCAGGAAACCCTGCTTCGATTCTTGGGTTGGGAAGTTCCCCTGGAGAAGGAATAGACTATCTAATCCAGTACCCTTGGGCTTCCCTGGTGGCTCAGACGGTAAAGAATCTGCCTGCTATGTGGGAGACCTGGGTTTGATCCCTGAGTTGGGAAGATCCCCTGGAGGAGGGCATGGCAACCCACTCCAGTATTCTTGCCTGGAGAATCCCCATGGACAGAGCAGCCTGGCGGGCTGCAGTCCATGGGGTCACAAAGAGTTGGCGATGACAGATCGACTAAGCACAGCACAGCACATACCTAAACCTAATTAAGTCAATTATTACATTAAATATGGAGAACCAAACTACAATTAAAAGACAGAGACTGGACTTCCCTGGTGGTCCAGTGGTTAAGAATCTACCTGCCAATGCAGGAAACATGAGTTTGATCCCTGGTCCAGGAAGATCCCACATGCCAGGGAGCAACTAAGCCTGAGAGTCACAGCTACCAAAGCCCATGTGTCTAGGTCATGTGCTCCTTCACAACAGAAGCCAGCACTGAAAAGCCTGCACCCTGCAACTAGAGAGTAGCCACTGTTCACCACAACTAGAGAAAGCCTGTGCATGGCAACAAAGACCCAGCACATCCAAAAACAGATAAATAAATAACGAACAAACTAATGTAGGTAAACAACAAAAAGAGATTATGAGGCTGAGTAAAGGGGCACTCTTTAATGACATTACAACTGGTTTGAAAGTGAAAGAGCATAAACATGCATGACATACAAAAATGAAGAACAAGGAAGTTGCAGTAGTTATATTAATGTTAGACAAAGCAAATGTCAAAACAAGGACTACCATCTGAGATAAAGTTGGACATTTCAAAATTATCAAAAGTTGCCAATTCATCAGTGAGACATGACAATCTTAAATGTGCAGGCATTCAGAGCTTCAAACTATATGAATAAAATTGATAAAACTAAAGGGAAAAATGGACAAATCCACTAGGGAAAAAAAATCACTAAAGATGTAAAATATCTCTACAATACTATCAAGCATCTTCACCTAATTAACATTTATGAATACCACTTAACAACTGCAAAATACACATTCCTTTCCAGCATGTATTACATGTGCAGCAAGATATACACTAGGACATAAGTCAAATGTCAGTCAATTTCAAAAGACTAATAGATGTTCTCTGAACTCAACAGAATTAAATTAGAAATCCAACAAGGACAAAGAGCTATCTTTATTTTATTTTTTTTCAGAGCTATCTTTAAAAGCCCTAAAATATTTAAAAATTAAACAACATATTCCTTTTTAAAATATGAATCTAAGGAAAAAGACCATGAATCTAAGAAATCTAATCTAAGTATCTAAGAAAAATAGAAAAAAATATTTTAAACTGTGATTCAGCCTAAGCAATGCTTAGGGGAATACTTATAATTTCAATACTTAGGGGAGTACTTACAATTTTTCTCATACCTATATGAGAAAAAAAGAAAGGTTTAAAATTAATTATCCAAGTTTCCACTTTAAAAGCTAGAAAAAGAAATGCAAGTTAAAGTAGAAGTAAATACATAATGAAGATCAAAGCAGATACCAATGAAATGGAAACAAAGAACATTAAAAAAAAAATCAACAAACCCAACATTTTATTCTTTAAAAAGAGGTATGATATACCCCTAACAAGACTTTATCAAAAAAAGTGAGAGAAAACACAAATTATCAATATTGGAAATGAAAGCAGGAACATCACTACATATTCTACAGGCATTTGAAAAAATGTCAAGGCAATATTTTGAACATGTTTTGCCAATATGTTAGAAAACATGCACAAAATGGACAAATTCCTTATAAAACAAATTTCCAAAACTGACATGATGAAACAAAATTTGAATAGTTTTATGTCTATTACAGAAATTGAATTTCTTATCAAACTTTTCTTACAAACTCCAGGTTCAGATAAGTTTAACCAGTGAGTTCTATCAAACATTTAAAGATGAACCAGTACCGATCATGTACAAACACCATCAGAACACAGAGGAGAAGGCAATACTTCCAAATCATTTTATGAGGTCAACATAATCCTGATACCAAAACCTAATAAGGACATTAAAAGAGAATTATAGAGTAACATCCCTCATGATCTTAAATGGAAAAATCCTTGACAAAATATGAAGAATTGCTATTTTGCTAATGTTAATGACTGAATTATAATAATTTGAAACATGAGACAAAACCTTTTTCAGCTTGTTTCTTTGTATAGGAATCCCATAGACCCTGACTCTGGCAGACTCCTCCTATTCAAAGGGTGAAAGTGAAAGTGTTAGTCGCTCAGTAATGTCTGACTCTGAGACCCCATGGACAAGGCTCCTCTGTCCATGGGATTCTCCAGGCAAGAATACTGGAGTGGGTTGCCATTCCCTTCTCCAGGGGATCTTCCTGATCCAGAGACTGAAGCTGGGTCTCCTGCATTGCAGGCAGATTCTTAGCCTCAGGGAAGCCTATTCAAAGGGTATTTAGATGGTATAGGATCAGCTGCTTTAGCCTGGTGTAGGCCGTCTATGGGATCGCACAGAGTCGGACACGACTGAAGCGACTTAGCAGCAGCAGCAGCAGCAGCAGGATAAATAAGAAAGCAGAGCCTGAACCCTGAAGATCAAGGCCTTGCTGTTAGGATGGGTCCCCAGGTCAGTCTGAAACCCCTACATCCCCTGCTGCTGCTGCTGCTAAGTCGCTTCAGTCGTGTCCGACTCTGTGCGACCCCATAGACGGCAGCCCACCAGGATCCCCCATCCCTGGAATTCTCCAGGCAAGAACACTGGAGTGGGTTGCCATTTCTTTCTCCTAGACCTTCCTTATTACCAGAACAAAGCTGCCAAGGGAACTGTTGAAAAATCTGAAAAACATAGTATTAATGGCTGCTCAATAAATATATTTAATTGATTGACAGATTCAGAGTAAAATCCTAGTATCCTTGACCCAGGCTCTATATTTCAGTAGCAACTCAAGTCAACATGTCATTAAAACAAACAAACAAACAAACAAACAAACAAATAATATATATATATATATATATATATATATCTCCTCACACATTTCCCTGCTCCCTGTTGGAGGGCAATACTCCTGGGAATTGAAAATCAACATTGTAACCAACACATTTAGAAGAAACTGGCCCATTACCACAAGCAGGCCACAAAAGGAAAATAGCAAGTTTTCCCTGAAACCACACAGACCTATTACCCTAATCCATAGCCTACAAAAGGGGTTTGCACATGCCAGGGCAGGAGCAAGACATCTGCAGGGTGTGAGGGGTATAACTTATATTTAGGTTTTATTTCATCTTTAAAAGAAGAAAGAATGAGATTAAGTATTGTTAATATTTAATAGGTGGATTGATGATTGTAAGTCTATATAATATACATATATTGGGGGTCCATGCGCAAATCTTTTTTACCCATAAGGATGTGAGACCAAAGCAAACTCAGAGGAACATCCCTGGTGGTCCAGGGGCTAAGACTCTGCAATCCCAACGCAGGGGACCCAGGTTCAATCCCTGGTCAGTGAGTTAGATCCTACATGCTGCAACTCAAAGATCCTGCATGTTGTGACTATTAATAAGGCCTGGCACAGTCAAATAAATAAATATATTTAAAAAAAAAACAACTCAGAGACGTGTGTTTTGAGGGGACTTCAGAACTGATACCGCCTCCTCAAAGGCTAAAGGGCAGCATAATGTTTGGGTTTTCCAGTCAGCACTTTGTATTAATACCTTCACAATGTGGGAATCCAATCTGTGACAAAATCTGTTTCAAGGTCAATTTGTTGCTCTTAAGCCCATGTAGTTGAAGCCACTCCTCAGATGAGATGAGACTCTGCTTGACTGAGTCTGTTCTAGTGTCGCTCAGCCCCTCTTGCCTCCGAGTCTGGTCCTCAGAGATGGTGGAAGATGAGCCTGGTACTTCCATCTCTGAATTAGGATCTAAGTCACAGGAACCTCCTGTAAGGGCAATTGTCAAAATCAGACTTCCTGAAAACTTGGAAACAAGCTAATATCAACTGAGGGCAGGTTTAACATAAATGACAGTACAATCATTACACTGAATGCTATTTAGCACAGGTAAAAATAATACAAAATTGTATACTTGTTGGCAAAGAGATACCTAAATGCACGACTAAAAGGTATCCATAAGATTCGATATCTATATGTGCATACCCCCACTCAGAAAAACATTGAGAAAGATATATGTCAATTTTACAGTAGTTTTCTCTGTGTGGTGAATACAAGGATTCACTGTCCCATGTTTCATTCTCGGGGACTTTACTTGAAAGTTGTGGCTTTCTGGCTCAAGTAACCAGAAAGTTTAAGAGATCAGCCCAACTTAAGGCAATATACAACACACTGAACTGATCCAGACCTGCCTAAATAAAGCTGGTGTACACATGGAGTGAGGAGACTGTAATACAATCTTAGCTCACTCACCACTACTTTAGGCAGGGCCTGAAAATCTGGGGAAAGAGTAGAAAGCTCTGCTTCCCTTTGTATCTAGGAATGTGCGGTGCATGTAAATGGGTTCCCTGGAATGCAACATTTTCCAACAATGGAAAAATTCCACTTTCCCATTTCTAAAATTCTCATCCTATTTCCAGAAAGTATCCCCGTTATAACAAGTAAATTTAGTCAAACAGAAATCAACTGGACCCAAGCTAGGGAGGTTTTGTGAAAAGACGTTAGATGTACTATCAGCAAACGTTTATTTAACTTTGTGTATTTTCTGTGTAGTATACATTTTCCCTACAGTAACCTAATGAGTAGGTAGTACTACTATTCCCATTTTACAAATGAGGAAACCAACATAGAGACGGCTTAACTAACTTGGCCAGTTCTCACAGCTGGTGGGGGATGGGGTAGTGGGAGGTATGTGGCTTAGATTCTAACCCGGGTCTTCCATTCCAGAGTCTATGTTCTGTGGACTTTACAATAAAAAAAAAAATCCAACTGCATGCAGCAACTTCCATTTGTTGGCCAGAAACTGGACTGAGCCTTTCAAAGACTATCTCACAAATTCTTCATATCGGTATCAGTTACCCACTGCTATCACCCTACTTACATTTGAGGAATTGGAACAGGTTCAGGAGACATAGTCAGTAAAGCAGAAGCAGAAATCAAAGCCATTTCTTTACCACTCTGCCATGGTGATAAGTGACCTCTTCCCACATGGTCCTATGGTACAAGGCTACAGACTCCATACAACAGGACTGCTGTCCAGGAGGGCTCCTGGGTCCTCATTGAAGACAGAGCACTGACCTTTATTCTCAGAGCTCAGGCTCAATAAGGGTTTTCCAGGTGGCACTAGTGGTAAAGAATCAGAGACACAGCTTCGATTCCTGGGTCAGGAAGATCCCCTGGAGGAGGGCATGGAAACCTACTCCAGTATTCTTTTTTTTTTTTTTCCCCAGTATTCTTACTTAGAGAATCCCCATGGACAGAGAAGCCTGGCGGGCTACAGCCAATGGGGTGGCCAAGTGTTGGAAGCAATTAAGCACACATGCACAGGCTCAATAAGCTTTTTGACTTATTTTCAAGTTTTCAAAGATAATGATTTCTGGACTTCCCTGGTTGTCCAGTGGTTAAGAATCCGCCTGCCAATGCAGGGGTCATGGGTTCCACCCCTGGTCGAGGAAGATTCCACATGCTGCAGAGCAACTAAGTCTGTGTGCTGTAACTGAGCCTGAGCTCTGGAGCTGGTGCTCTGCAACAAGAGAAGTCATTGCAATCAGAAACACTGCAATTAGAGAGTAGCCCCCACTTGTTACAACTAGTGAAAGTCTGCGAGCAGCAGTGAAGACCCAACACAGCTGAAAACTAACTAAATAAATAACAAATAAAGATGATTTCCATTTTAAGGTTTATGTGAATTTGTATTGTCCCTATATGTTGAATTCCAAATTTCAAACAAATTCATATTTTTGATGAAGATCTTCTTTCCACTAAGGCTCAATTTGATGAGAATGTTACAATAGTAGTCAGAGAGCATCATGTAGGAGTTGGAAGATAAAGGATGAAAACTCTGTGTGGGTCCATTCTGCCATTTTAAGCAAGTGATTTCCTCCTCTCTGCACTGGTAACACATCCTGACTCCCAGGGCTCCCGCAAGGAACAAATGTGTCAATGCGTGGATGAGAACTTGATATATCAGAAAGAACTATGTACAAATAAATTCCTTAAAAGTCATTACTCTTCATATTATTTGTAAGCTAATAAATGGACTTTTTAAGCTTTAAAAAAAAGTTATTACCCTTTAGTAATTGTGCCTTTTTCATATACCCACTTTTATCCCAACCTCCTTTTGGAAGTCCCAAGTTCCCAGAGCTATGAAGTTTGGAATCCTCCTCCTCCTCCTTTAGAATCAGAGAATATGAAGACAGCAGCAAGGGCAGACTAACATGCTTCTACTTTCTTTTTGAGATCTGTCCAACAAAGACTGCCAGCTGAAGGACTTTTAAATTTGGCCAATGGTTCCTACAGAAACTAGAAAAAGGAAGCTCAGAATATTTTTTACTATTTCATCATTTCCAGTTACTTTCTCTCTTTCCTGAACACACTCATCCACCTCCTGTAATCTTCTTGCGAAAGGGAGCTACATGCCTGAGGTTAAAAAAGGAGCACAGCTACACAAACTGCTTCACTAAGGCTAAACTGGATTTTGGAAGCTTAAAGAAGATTTTAGAAGAGCCATGGTTTTTGCTTTTAAGCCAAATGGATATATTCTCAATTCCAAACAAAGGGCAACTGAATCCTTCAGCTAAGGTGTATGCCCCAGTCCCTTTTGCATTTGAAAGATTTTCATTTATCTTAAAAATATTATTTATTTATTTATTTGACTGCACTGGGTCTTAGTTGCCACATGCCTAGTTGCAGCATATGGGATCTAGTTCCCTGATCAAGGTTAGAATCCAGGCCCCTGCAATGGGAGTACAGAGTCCCAGCCACTGGACTAACAGGGAAGTCCCTCAAATGATCTTTTTAAATAATTTTTTTAAGTCTAGTAGGCTCTGTCAGATCAGAGAACCTATAGGAGTCCTCCTAATTCACATCTTGACTTTTTTGGCTTTTTAGTGTGAGAATACCCATATTTTTGGAAACGAAAGCTTAGAAAGCTGAACTTATCCAGAGAAAACAAGGAAGAAAGGAGAGAAAGGGCACCTCCAACAGAAGAGATCATTCTTCTCAAATGGGGTAAGAGGTACTCTGGAGAAGCAAGAAAGCTTCCAGAAGAAAGTTGCCAAGTGAACTGACAAAGTAATCCTTCCACACAGCCCACCTGTTGTTTTACCTCTAAGCTGGTCTCAGGTCATTCTCCTGCATGGAATCTCAGCCTTGAAGGCCCATTTCCAATCCCATCTCCCCCATTAAGCCTCTCCAGAGGCCTCATCAAACTCCTGCACCCTCCCCCTGAGAAAGCGCCAGTTTTTGCTTGGATATTCCACCCATATGGCCTTGGCCACTTCAGGTATGTCCTCCCCACATTGAAAGTAGATTCGATTACTACAGGGGAAAAAACCACATGAATGTTCTCAGCACAGTGCCTTATATACAGCAGGTACTTTGTACAGGTGTTGAGTTGAATTAAATTGATCAGTCAGAATTACTGAGAATCCTGATTGTTCCAAACAAGGCAAAGATTCACAGTGTGGGAAATAGCTGTCTCTTTAAACAAACATTTTCCAGCTCTGACTATGTTATTATGATTAGTATTATAACTTTCTTTATCTGAGGTTATTACAATATAGAGGAATCCAGAAGTTAGAAATAACAAATTCCAGTTGAGCACCTCCCTAAGTTTTAAAAGCTATCCAAGAGCCAAAGTTTTGGGAAATAGAAAAAGGTTTTCCTAAATAGAAAGAGGAAGTATAAATGGAAAAAAGAAAAAAAAGAGAGAGAAGCGAAAGTGTGAGCTGGCAGCTGCAGACAGGCAGAAGTTTGGGAAAAATATAGAAAGCTGTTTAAACCGGTGCAGTACAAAGCCCCCCAGCAAGGTAACTAGCAAGGTAACAAGGTAACTAGGTAACTAGGTAACTAGCCACCCTGGAGCTGCTGGGTCTTTGGGTACCAGGCAGCAAGAGATGTCCCAAGGCCGCCCTGAGCTGAGTCCTACAGAAGGCCTCATGCCTTAAGAGAGCAGTCCTGTATGGTTAGAGGTTGAATGACAATGTTACTGCTCCGTTGTGTCTGACTGTGCGACCCCATGGACAGTGTAGCCTGCCAGGCTCCTCTGTCTATGGGATTCTCCAGGCAAGAATACTGGAATGGGTAGCCATTTCCTTCTCCAGAGGATCTTCCCGACCCAGGGGTGGAACCCACATCTCCTACTTTGGCAGGCAGATTCTTTACTAGCTGAGTCACCTGGGAAGCCCTCGTCCCACCGTGGCGACCACCAGTGGCTGAGCTGGTGGTATAGTGGGTGCCTGCCTCACTTCCTCTGCTCTTCTAGCAGAAAGGTGCACTCCAGAAAGCAGCCGGTCCAAACCAATACCAGGCCGCTCCTGCAATTTCGCCCTCCAGCCCTTGGCTGAGTGAGGTTTGCAGGCGGCGGAGACCACGGTGGCCACGGGGCCACGGTGGACGTGCCCCATCAACCCGGATCACAGTCTAAGTTGGCCAGCGCTATGGGCCCAGGCGGCCGCCACCCCACCAGCCAGCCTATGACCAACGAAGTGGCCCTGGAGCTACCAAAACGGGGCTCCCTGTCCGCTTGTGCAGTGTGGGCGGCGGGAGCAGGCCGGTTCGGTGGGGTAGGCGGGGCTGAACCCAGAGAGGTGTGGGGGAGCCGGGCCTGTCTCAACAGAGCGCGCCGGCCCGCGCCAGGGAGGGAAGGGCCCTTCACACCTCGGGCTGGGGCTGAGGGGGCCACCACCACAATGCATGACTTAATTATAATTTAATTCAGTCTAAATATTTGGCACACTTCTACCTGCTTCACCTTATCACTGTCGGCCTAGAGTACAGACAAAACTTTTCCAAGCTGGGTCTCCACCACCGGGGCGATATTTTCCCCCGGAATGAGGGGCGGTGCAAAGCGCTCTAGGGGTCGGGACGCGTTTCTGGGTCTGACCCTGGTATGAATTAGTTAAGTGACTCAGGGTAAGACGCCGAGCTTTCCTCTAAGCGGGGGCCAGTCCAGCTCGTAAACTGTGGGATTCCAAGGCTTCCATCAGCAGCTTGTTGGCAACCTCGGCGCCTCATGGGTTCTGACGTGAGGGGACAGCAGTCAGCACTTACGAGGCAACCTGTCAGGTGAAAGACCAGGCGGTTTCCGTCAGCAGCCACCCTCCCCTGCTTGGGGGGCCTTCCGGCCCGGGAAGACTGGCGAGGTACGCATCTCGGTTGATAAAGAGCAACTCCAGCGGGCTAAGGGTCCGAGCTTGGCGCAAAAGGATTCCAGCCGTTCTGTTTCTCTGTGACCCGAGCGCGACCTGGGGGCCAGAGCGTCGCGCCTGTCGCTCGGACACCTCCAATCACGAAGCGGCTCCCCCGTCCGGCCCCGCCCACGGAGCGCGTGTCCGCGCGGAGGCGGAGCCAGGGGCGAAGGGGCGGGGCTCCGAGGAGGCGCTGGGAGTCGGTGCTTGGGCGCGGCTCGCGGCCGGGTGTGGGGGTCCAGCTGAGACAGAGGGACCTGAAGAACTGTGAACTGTAGTCTTGCAAGTTTGTAATTTTGGAGAGGGGTGGGGTAGGGGCTGCAGTTACCAAAATCCCTCCTATCTATTGGATGTGAGTATTCCTATAGGCATTACTTTCTCCATTTGGCTTTATTTTTAACCTTTATTTTTGTTTGTAACAATGAGTAAGCAAAGAGAGCAAGACGTGATTTTTTTTCAGTCACTCGGAAATAAAATTGTGTTTATGAAAAGCATCTTTAAATCCTTAATAAGATCCCACAGGCAAGTATTGTTTTACTGTGTTGAGATAGTGTGTCTTAGATTTTAAAATTCAAGAAGTGACCAGATTATTTTTGGATGGTTTTTTTTGGTAAGTTTTTGGCTCGGAGATATAATAAAACATAGTTAATATTAGAACTGAATAATTCTGTCCCCAACAGAAAAGTGTACCTCATCTACAGGAGTTTATTTTTCCTATATTCTTTTTTTTTTTTTTTTTTATTTTATTATTTTTTTTATTTTTCAGTGGGTTTTGTCATACATTGATGTGAATCAGCCATAGAGTTACACGAATTCCCCATCCCGGTCTCCCATCCCACCTCCCTCTCCACCCGATTCCATATTCTTTGAATGCCTTTATAACTTTAAAAGTACTGAAAGGTTTGCTCTCAGATCATAAATCATTACACAAAATTATTAGATTGTATACTACTGTCCCAGCAAATGACACCTGCCATTTGCACCCCCAAAACAAACAAAAACTCAGCAGTACTGAAGATTCTGTTCAGAAGGCAAGTAGCACAGTGACCATGCCCACGTTTGCCTATGCCACATTAAACCCTGCTGCCCACACCCTGCCGGGCTTGTGTTCCTAGGTCGCTGTGGGTGAGGCAGAGCATATAGCATCCACTTTGCCAAACCCACTACCTCAAGCTGTTACGCTGGGCCCTCATCCTGTCCCCACCTTCATCCCATGCATTCTCCCTTCCCTGTGACACTTGTCTCTTAACATGCAAGTCACTGCAGGTGACTCTATGCTTCTGTCAATTATGTTTATATGCCTGTAAGCATACATTCTTAGGAAACATTATTTAAATTGTAGACAGTAAAGTGTGCAGAAGTTGAAATCATTTTGAAATACTGCATTGCTGATAGGGACTTCAGTTCAGCCAGCCTTAGGGGAGTTCAACTCATTTTTGTTTGCTGAGTGGTCTGGAGTAAGAATATCTTTAGCAGAACTTCTCTGGTGCTCCAGAGAAGTTATTTGACCTTTGTGCTATTTACTTTTCAAGTTGAATGGTTTTTCTTTTCTCTTAAACAAGCCTATCACTGGCACTACTAGGCTTAAGACTCTGCGCTTCCAATGCAGGGGGCACAGTTTCCATCCCTCAGGAAACTAGATCCCACATATCAAAATGAAAGATCCTGCATGCCTCAACTAAGACCTGGTGCAGCCAAATAAACAAATATTAAAACAAAACAAAACAAAACCCTTTAGCACAATTGTAATATGCCATTGAACTGAACCTTTACGCTTTTGTTTTGAATTTGCGTTTAATACATATTTTGTATCCTACCTTCAACCTTAGTAATTGACATCTATAATTTCACTCCCATCCTTAAAGTAATGTGTGTGTGTATGTGTGTGTCTGTGTGTGTCTGTGCCTGTGTGCACGCATGCGCGTGCATGCTCAGTCATATCCAATTCTTTGCGAGTTCATGTTTTGTAGCTTGTGAAATTTCCAGGTGAAAATACAGGAGTGTGTTGGCATTTTCTACTCCAAGGGATCTTCCCCACCCATAGATATAACCTTCCTCTTTTACATCTCCTGCATTGGCAGGCGGATTCTTTACCACTGTGCCACCTGGGAAGTAGTTTAACCTGAGTTTACCATTCAGGGACCATATACTTTCAGCCTCTTTGCCCACAACTCAAACTCTCCAGCAGAGAGACAAATGTGGTCCCTACCTCTGACCACAGATGCCTCTACTCCGACACCCGCTTCACCTGAATTACCACCTCTTGGGAGCCACAGCCCCCAGAACCTACAGGGCCAGCTCAAGCCCCTGTCTTCACTCGGCCCTCAGGACACTCCAGCCCCAATCATTTCTTTCCACCTGTCCAGATTTAGAGCCCCAGTTGTCAGTACCACACTCTTGGCACCATGTCCAAGTGTGACAACCCTTTACATTGTTATTTGACCTTTGTGCTGTTTACTTTTCTAGTTGAATAGTTTTTCTTTTTTCTTAAACAAGCCTATCACTGGCATTACTGGGTTTATGATCATGATCAGAATCTTCATAGGTGAGGGACAGGGAGGGTGATAAATGAAACAAGAGGAGGAAAAGCAATTTTCCTGAGCCCACCACAAAACCTGGAACCTGAGAAAAAGTAAAATGTTAATCCAAGGGAATTGTATATATATGTGAGGATGAGTCTGAGAGAGAATTAACAGAGAAGCACTCCTGAAGAGGAAGGAGGCAGTGGGGAGTGAAGCACCTGAAATCAGGCAACAGTTGCTCTTGAACCTTGGATGGTGCTGTTGGTCTAGGGAGTTTGACTGCCATGGGCTGCCTGAGACATCAGGGAAGACACAGTCCAAAGAGACATTTGTACATAGTGTGATGTTCTTCAGTTCACTCTTCTTTGTGTGGGGAGTGAATGCAGGTCTGCAGCCCTCAGTCTAACATCTTTCATGAGGAACAGAGATTTTAAGCATAACTGTTCTGCCGTTTGCCAGTTGCTAGGCTGAGTGCCCAAGAATTGATGCTTTTGAACTGTGGTGTTGGAGAAGACTCTTCAGAGTCCCTGCGACTGCAAGGAGATCAAACCAATCAATCCTAAGGGAAATAACCCTGAATACTCATTGGAAGGACTGATGCCGAAGCTGAAGCTCCAATACTTTGGCCACCTGATATGAAGCACCGACTCATTGGAAAAGACCCTTATGCTGAGAAATATTGAGGGCAGGAGGAGAAGGGAGCAACAGAGGATGAGATGGTTGGATGGCATCACCGACTCAATGAACATGAGTCTGAGAAAACTCTGGGAGGTACTGTAGAACAGGGAAGCCTGGCGTGCTGGAGTCCATGGGTCACAAAGAGTCAGACACAACTTAGCAATTGAACAACAATGTTCAGTGTTAATCAACATTTAAAAATATTATCTAGAATTTCTTGAAATCCAAGCAATGTTCTAAGCACTATTAATATGTCACTTCATTCAATACTTACAAAAGCTCCAGGAGGAAGATACCATGATTATCCCCATTTGACAGACAAGTAAACTGAGACATAAGCCCAAGCAGCTTCTCCAAAATTACTCAGCAAGTAAATGGTGGCCCAAGAATTTGAACCCAGGCAACCTGCTTCAACACCCCACCCTCTTCATTATGTGCTATGATGATCAATTATTGGCTTTAGTTTTCTCCATAAGAAATGTTCTGTCATCTCAGTTGTATAGTGTTCATTTAGAACTGGATATTAGTGCCACAGTGAAAACCTCACTAGACTTGAATGGGCTTTTAACAGAACACATTTCAGTTTTAAATGGAATAAAACACATCCATTTTCTAATCACCCCTCCCTCCCACACTTCCTATTAATCAACCCCTTTGCAATGCAGTGTTGCTTTTCAATAAACTAGATGCCTTTGAGTCTACAGTCATATCCCAATCGCTGAATTAAGACTTAGATAAATATTTTATCTAAACAAGAAGTCCCAAACACCTGAACATTTTAGATCACTCTTCAAAATAGATATTTGTACCAAAAGCTGGCAAAACCAGCACTCCTGGAATGAGACTTTGATCATATGCAAAAATCTTCAGGAATGGGTCTGAATATTGCCTTGACTGGGTCATTCTCTTCTCGTGGTTCCTAAGGGTCGGAGTAGACACAGTGAACAATGGCAATGGGAAATAAGCCATTTCCTCATTTTAGGGAGTGGCTTAGTAATAAAGAATCTGCCTGCCAAGCAGGGGAGGTGGGTTTGATCCTTGGATCAGGAAGATGCTCTGGAGAAGGAAACGGCAACCTACTCCAGTATCCTTGCCCGGGAAATCCCGAACAGAGGAACCTGGTAGGCTACAGTCCATGGGGTTGCAAAAGAGCTGGACATGATTTAGCAACTAAACACCGCACTACACTGCATGAACCTAAGGCAGGGTGACCGACAGGCCACAGGACTCGGGTCTAGGGTCTCTCCGTCTAAGCTCAGGTCTCTCTTCCAGATCCT
The DNA here is from genome assembly GCF_963930625.1 of Muntiacus reevesi. Taxonomy (NCBI): domain Eukaryota; kingdom Metazoa; phylum Chordata; class Mammalia; order Artiodactyla; family Cervidae; genus Muntiacus; species Muntiacus reevesi. The sequence continues at coordinate 98,070,133 of NC_089251.1, forward strand.
TGCCAAGTTGGAGGGGCAAACGTGTGACACTACTGATGTGGAGGAAGAGAGAAGAGTGTTTGCCCACCAGAAGATGTAAGTTCTGGTTTGGCTGCCCTCTTGTCCCTTTTGTGAAAGAGCTAAGTGACAGAGGGAGAAACACACCTGATGGACGTAAGCTTGGTCAGCATCCTGAAATCTGATCCAATTAGGTCAGTACTCACACTTCCCGAGGAGTGAAGAAAAGAGACCAAAGACAGGAAGAGGATAACATTAGACCACTTAGAGCAGTAAAATTGCAGTAAATTGAACTTAATAAAATATTTTAAAATCATTTTTTAATTGTAAACATATATACTTTTCTACCTAGCCACTCCACTTTTTGATGTCCTTGAGAATACATGAAAGTGTTTTTATAAGAGCAAAATAATAGAAATCTAGATGTCCATCAATGAAGGAGTAGTAGAAATTATGATGGGCTTCCCAGGTGGTGCTAGTGGTAAAGAACCTGTCTGCCAACTCATAAGATGCAGGAGGCACAGATTCGTTCCCTGGGTTGGGAAGATCCCCTGGAGTGGGAAATGGCAACCCACTTCAGTATTCTTCCCTGGAGAATTCCATGGGGAGAGGAGCCTGGCAGGCTATAGTCCATGGGGTTGCAAAGAATTAGTCACGATTGAAGTGACTTAGCATGCACACAATGCAGAAATTATGGTATATTCTCATGGTAATATGACAGAATTACAAAGTTTATTTGTAATAATGCAGAACAATTTCCAAAGTATGTTATTGAGTTATCTTTTAAAGAAGTTGCAAAACAAATGCAAACATTTTATGTACATGCACACACACAATTATATTGATGTAGTCATGTTTGCATCCACTCACAGCCCATTGGCCAAAGCAAGTCACATGGCCCCACCTCATTGGTAGGAGATGAGGAACTATGGGGAGCTCAGGCTAACCAGGGGGCAGTAGGGATTTCTCTCTGCCATATAAACTAAGGCGTGGGCTTTTGGAGAACAGCAGTTAGAAAGAGTTGCAGGCACATACACTCTGGTTTGGGCTTTCCAGGTGGCACTAGTGGTAAAGAACCCACCTACCAATGCAAGTACAAAAAGGAAGTTTTGAAGGTATAGGAATCAGAGGTAATGGGTCAAGGGGCCCATGCACTGATTAAGCACACTCACTATCTGTGTGACCTTGGTCAGGTTAATTATACTCTTTGATCATTTTTCTCAGGGATCATAAAACATTCATGACTTCATACCTCCTGGAATGTGTACAAATGTGAAAGAAAACAAACTACCCTTCTCAAATACCATACACCAAATAACATTGTGTTTCTGAACTTGAATTCCTAGGACAGAGAGTCAGATGAACATGTGTGCATGTGAATGGGCCTTTAATGGCAGCTCAGCGCCTTTCAAGAAAGGGAGTTTCAAAGGGAGGAGATGGAGGCGGGAGCCTTCTTTCTGGGCCCAAAGCAATGAGTGTGGCTGCAGAGAAGGAGCAAGCAAATCGTGAATAATGCATAAGCTCGTATTCGATACAAAGAGCCCTGAATGTACTAACCCAGAGCGCAAAGCACAGGGAAACACACGTGGAAGGAAATCAGCACCTGGAGGAGAGGGGATGCAGAGAGGTAATAAAGAAATTCGGGGAACTCTCCTGGTGCTCCAGTGGTTAAGACTCCAAGCTCCCAATGCAGGGGGTCCAGGTTCAATCCCTGGTCAAGGAACTAGATCCCACATGCCACAGCTAAAGATCCTACATGCTGCAATGAAGATCAAAAATCCTAAGTCCCACAACTAAGAACTGGCATAGCCAGATAAATAAACATTAAAAAAGAAAGAAAGAAAGAAATTTGGGGGTCTGGTCCATCTGGGTTTCTGTGGGTGTCTGTCAACCTGAGCCAACATAGACATGGAAGGATCCTGGCTTTGAACCAGAGGATGGAATGCAAACAGACTAAAGGAAGCCCCTGGCCTGACAAATAGGGTGAAGATAGCCAAATGGATGAATGCCAGCAGTGGGGGCCCAATGAAACCAACTCTGCAGGGGCTGCACTGGACTCCAGACTCCCCAAGAAGCTCAGAATCCCTCTCACTGTGGTCAGGTCTCCCTTGGATGTAGCCACGATGTTGGTTCAGTGAGCAAGAGAGGAAGCGAGCAGCCATGCTTGAGGCCCATTCATTGAAGAAATCTGGGATTCTCCAGGCAAGAATACTGGAGTGGATTGGCATGCTCTCCTCCAGTGGATCTTCCCGACCCAGGAATCTAACTCATGTCTGTTATGTCTACCTGCATTGGCAGGTAGGTTCTTTACCACTCACACCACCTGGGAAGCTTTGAACTCTTTAATCAACAGAAATTATAAGAGGCTGGACGAGGTAGTCAGACAAGGCTCTCTTGGGACTCATGCAACAGGAAGGAGAGAAAACAAATAGCAGGTGTCCTTACAAGCTCCTCCAGGGGTGGGTTGGGGGTAGTGAGCTGGTTCCTTAAGTGCTCTGAGGGTGGAAGGGTAGGAGCAGATCTGTGGATCCGACTGGAGGGGTAGCTTATGTGGTCTGCCCGCCCCCTTGGTGTTTCTGCGTGCAGGGATCCTGGGCAGGGGGGCTCTGCTTTTGCTCCCAGCTCCTCAGAAGCTGCCGTTAGTTTGTTGACATTTTGTATCTTGTACATAATTTGCACCAACTGCTCATGCCTGCAGTTGTTTTAAGTCCCTTATAGTTTGAGTCTACTGCTGGAGGAGATATTTGTCCAAGTGCAAGCACTGCAGCAAAGGGTTCCAGTCCCAGTCCATCTCAAAAAAAGTTCTAATTTCTGTGAAATTTTGGATGAATGCTTTGGAAGTCCTAGATAAAGGTGAGTCACTAAATAACATTGCTATGGAATTAGGAGTGGGTAAAACCCACCCTTAGGGCACATGACTAGGGTAAGGGACAACAGTTATGCAAATCTAGAAGTATTCAGCTTGCTGATCTTTAAGCTCTATTTCCACATTACAGAGAGTGAAACTAAATTGCTGTTGTCCGTGACATTTTATGAGTGTGATTTTTGAAAAGAAGAAAAAAAAGGAGAGAAACAGCTCTCAACAGTGGAGAAAGGAAATAGTCTTGACCTAAAAAAAGATAAAATTATGACTCTCATTCAGATATAAAAATGAACACACATTAAGATTCTATTAATGCATCAAATGGAGAAGGCAATGGCACCCCACTCCAGTACTCTTGCCTGGAAAATCCCATGGACGGAGGAGCCTGGTAGGCTGCAGTCCATAGGGTCACGAAGAGTCGGACACGACTGAGCGACTTCACTTTGACTTTTCACTTTCATGCATTGGAGAAGGAAATGGCAACCCACTCCAGTGTTCTTGCCTGGAGAATCCCAGGGACGGGGCAGCCTGGTGGGCTGCCGTCTATGGGGTCGCACAGAGTCAGACATGACTGAAGTGACTTAGCAGCATAGCAGCAGCTATGCGTCAAAGGGAAGAACCAGGCAGATAAGTGTTTCATAGTAAAGTTTTTAAAAATTATATGGAGTAATTTTGAGTTGAGTATGCAAATAGACACAGACTGTCATTTCCACAGGGGAGAGGAAGCTCACCTTTACCAAACAGAACAGAATTTGCATGTCTGTCAGTTACTCACACCATCTATCTGATAAGGCAGGAGGGTATGCTACAGACAACACATTATTTTCCATTGAGGGACAAAATTTTTTTCTACAACCCTATACCAAAAGATTGATGTTATATCTTTACATGAGCCAAATTAAAAATGAGGTATCTCAGGGGACTTCCACAATGCAGGTAGCATAGGTTTGATCCCTGGTCGGAGAACTAAGCTGCTGCATGCTGCACAATTTGGCCGAAAAAACAAACAAATGAGGTATCTAAGATTTGTGTATCATTGTTTTATAGTTCCAAGATTTTTCAATGAACTGGTTAATAATTAGACCCAATCTCTTGAATAGGAGAGTCTCAGGTATAGTAGATTTTCTTTCACTGGAGGAAAGGACTTAAAGAAAAGTTTTAATATTTCCTAGTTTAAAAAATGCAGAAATTATCTTTTCCAAATGTTGTAACCTAACAAATGAACTTTATAGTAAGCACTGGGAGAAACTGGATGAAAGATACTAAGGACTTCTCTGTACTTTTTTAGAACTTTCTGTGAATCTATAATTATTTTCCCAAAAAAGTTAAAAAGCAAAAGACCATTCAAGTATGGGCTTCCCAGGTGGCACAATAGTAAAGAATCTGACTGCCAGTGCAGGAGATGCAAGAAATGCCAATTCTATCCTTGGGTTGAGGAAATCCCCTGGAGTAGGAAATGGCAACCCACTCCAGTACCCTTGCCTGGAGAATTCTGTGGACAGAGGAGCCTGGCGGGCTACAGTCCACGGGGCTGCAAAGAGTTGGACACGACTGAGCAACTGAGTGTGCACACACACAGACACACACACAGACACGTTCAAGAGCAGCACCAAAAAAGACCCCTCTCCCCCAAAGAGCGCAGCTTCTCTTTCTGGTAGAATGATGGAAAACTGTCTTTTGGCCACAGAGAGCAAGGAACAGGGAGGTCTGCTCTGTGTATTCAAGATGAGGAATTATGTGAACCACATTTCTCTGCCCAAAGAACGCTTGGTTATTACAAAGTCAAAGAAGCCTGAGTAGGGTGAAGTGTGGAGAACTTGAACCTGGTAGTAGTAGATCTTATTAGGAGATGGAATTCATTCATTTTCTTAGGTTTAAGGACTTTCAGTTCTTATGCGGTCAGATGTCAAAAGAATAGTGAGAAAAGCACCAATGTCAATGTCAGTTTCCTGGCTTTGATACAGTTATGTATGATATCCACCCTGGAAGGCAAGGGAAACACTACAGGGAATTCTCAGCACTATTTTTACAACTTCCTGTGAGTCTATATAATTATTTAAAAATAAAAGTTAAAAGAATGGTGGCATATATTTCAAAGTTGATAGAGCTGACTGTATGAACTTTTACTGACAGAGGCAGAACTGTAATTCCTCTGTTGTGTTGAATCTATTGTGAAGTCAGATCACATTTGGGGTAACCATGGGCCAAGTTCAGGTTAAAAGTGTCATTCTGGGATTACTGGAGCGTTCTCTATCAGTATCTTAAGGTTCATCATTAAAAAATTAAGAAGTGGAAATTTTAAAAAAATATCTTCAGAGAAAGATAGACCCAAGAAAGAGCTTCCTTCTGCTCAGAATGGTCAAGTTGCCAGAGGAGCAAGACGGAAAAAAGGCTGTGATTGTTTCTCTTCTCTTTCTGTAAATATTTTCAAAGATTTGCAGGGGATTTCTTTTCACATGCTCAAAGGTAAACCTAGATGTGGGCCCAACTGTGCATGTTGCCCTTGAGAAAACCTTGGCATTGGGTGTCCCAGTGCATTTGTCTTTGACACTGTTGTTATCACTGGGCACTCAGTATTCCTGGTCTTCATGGTTATTTTTTATGGTCAGGGAAGAGCTTTGTCAGTACAGGGGTGGGCAGTCTCTGGACATTCTTTTTAACTTCTGATGTTAACCTTTGGCTGAGTAACCAGTGGAACTTCCATGACATCCTCTTCTATCTGTCCTCCTCCTTTCCTTGTCTGTCCTTTGCCCTGGAAGCATCCCATCTTTGTTCCTACTGTGGAAATTCATAGTGCGGGATGGGGAAGGTTTTTTTTGCAGACTGAATGAAGGGTCTGTTGTCTGACTTAGAAGAAAAGTAAACAAGACCACCATTGTCTACTAACCATCATTTTTAAAACAGAGCTTTCCTGAGGAACAGGGTATTATTTTGAGAAAGTAGCTTTTTGTAAAATGTGAAATGGCATTGTCTTATAGTCACTTGTGAAGAGTGTTTTGTGTAATGTTTTCAGCTGGTATGGGTGCCCTTGCTCCTGTCATTGGTTAGTTGCTAACTCGTGTCTGACTTTTTGTGACCCCGTGCACTAGCCCGCCAGGCTCCCCTGTCCATGGAATTTTCCAGGCAAGAATACTGGAGTGGGTTGCTATTTCCTACTCCAGGGGATCTTCCCAATCCAGGGGTTGAACTAGTGTCTTTTGCATTGGTAGATGGAAGAGATCAAACCTAGGCCCCCTCCATTGGGAGCGCGAAGTCTTAGCCACTCGACCCCAGGAAATTCCACAGTTCTTTTTCTTTTTTGGAGGAAATAGAAAGCCAGCAGAGGGGGAGAGCACAATAAGTTTATGTCTCAAGACCTATGTCCCCTTTCCATGAGGAATCTGGGGGATTACATAAGATGAAGGCTCCCAGTCAGGAGTAGGTGAGGAGGAGTATAAGGATCTCATATTCTTTCTGTTGCATTGTTTCAAGAACAGTCACAGGCTGGGATCAGGTAGCCCAGTAATCGGGTCTGGCAGCCCTACAGCCCAGTAGTTGGGTCCATTGTCTTTTGTGTATTGTACTGTGGCTTTCTTTCAGCTAATGTTTGGAAATGCACTGGAGGGTTGAAAATGCACTGAACTATTTTGACTTCTTCAGTGAAGTCAGGTTCAGAAACGAAGGATTTTCCTGTACCTTCCAGCCTTATGCTTCTGTGGTTGGGGGAAGGTTGGCCTGCTAGTGCTAGAGGGTCTCCCTGGAGGCGTGGGTCAGCAGTGGCCCACCCTAGGGATGAGGGCACCAGCAGCAGCAGTCCTGGAAGGTGCCCCTTGATGTAAACCCACACAATTCTTTTTATGCAAGAAAATAAACAAACCCTTGGTGTGTCTTTAACAGGATTTGTAGTCATAGGTGAAAGAATGCCTTCCAGTTTTCCAAAAAGCAACTTACATGGGACATCAGAAAACTAATCTTTTCTGATTAGTTTTATTTCACTTAGATAAATCTTTTGTGAGGTTTAATTTCACTTCAAATTGCATTTTTGTTGTCAATTTGGACTTTTAATAGTTAAATTCACGCAGCCAGTCACTGTGCTGTAGGCAGATAACTAATCAAGATAAGCACAGTTTTTCCTTAGGGAACTTGCACCTAAATTACCAAGTGCTCAATAAAGACTAAATATATATCAAGTGAAGGTTTATAGTGGTGCAAAATAATAATCAACTTGATTTTCAAACAAGACGTCTTGGTAAATAAATTATAGTATACACAAACAAGCCATTTAAAACAGTGTGTAGAAGGCATATTTAATGACTTGGAAAGGTTGAAACACTATTGTAAGTGAAAACAAAAAGATCTCAATGTAAAATATTATGTATATCACCTGAAAATACAAGGAAGTATAGATCATTGTGGATCAGCAGAGGTTATCTCCAAACGGTATGGTGAGGGGCAATTTTCATTTTTTTTCCTTTTTATAGTTTCTAGATTTTGAATTATTTGTATTACTTTAGAATTTGAAAAACTAATGGCCATTTCCCCCTTAATTGAAAGGAAAAACATACCTGATGTTATCTACAATATGAAAATATGATGCTAGTAAATTATTTTCTTTAAAAATAAATATTTGGGGACTTCCCCACTGGTGGTCCAGTGGTTAAAACTTCACCTTCCAACGCAGGGGTTACAGGTTCGATCCCTGGTTGGGGAGATAAGATCCCATGTGCCTCAAGGGCAAAAACACAAAGCATAAAACAGAAGCAATCATGTATCAAATTCAATAGGACTTTAAAAATTAAAAAATCTTTAAAATAATAATGTATATGATGGCTTGTCTGTGCACAAATTACCTCTGGAAGGAGACCAAGACTGCAGTATTGGTTGTCTCCAGGAATGGGAAATGAGAGGTTAGGGACAGCAGTGGGAAGAAGACATGTCACTAAATATTGTTTTATATATTCTGAATGTTATACTGTATAAATGTATAACTTATTCAGAAATGAAAGTTTGAAAATTAAGAATTTAATCATATTAGCTTAAAGTAATCTTTAGAGACCTCAATCAAGTCCTTACATTAATGTCACTGGCAATGCCTGAGATCACAACCAATATACCAAGGACTTTTCCCAACTCCCTTATTACAGAGTAACTCATAAGAGCATTGTGCATTCCTGAGGCATGGTCATTGCTGCTCTTCCCAGGAACCTGATTGCTGTGGTCTGATGTGGTCTGATGTGGTCTGTGGGCTACAGCTGCCAAAGCAACCTGTCAGTTAATTCTGCTTATTACACACTTGTTGATTCACTGGGTAGAGAGAAGGGGTGAAGGAGAGTCATGAATTTAATTAACTGGGTAAAATACGTTGACCTCAATGATCAAAATGGAGAGTAGCCCTTATTAGCATCATTACTTTGATGGCCATACCAGACCTTCCTGTGTGTAATGTTTCTCTATCAGTCCTGGAGTGCCCTGAGCCTCCTTTCATGGGCCACTCTTTGGGACACATGTCATTGCAGGGTTTGCTTCTGTTCCGTACTGTTTGCCTAACACTCCGTTCAGCTGCCCCTCCCATGAAGCTCATTCTCATTGCTCTGCTCCTGGGCCTTTCAGGCCACTTGACACTCATGTTGCACCTGCAGTCTCACAGTGGACTGACTGCTCGTGTCCTCTCCCCAGCCACCTCATCTTTCCCTTTTGAACACTGCCCTTAGCCATGTCTAAACGTGAAAGAAACCAGTTAGTTTTTTAAATGCATCGGAGAATAGCCAATAACAATGTTTCTCAAACTGGACTCTCAACCCTATATTCCTGAAATTTCTTTCTGGATGTCTGTGAATGTTCTGTGGACATTTATTAATGTTGTTTTCATTTCCATTTTTCATCTTTAAAAATATATAGCTATTTCTTTTTTTTGAAATTAAAAAAAATATATATAGCTATTTCTTGATGAATTCTCATATCTTTGAATGATGTCCTGCCAATCAGTGGGATTTGAAGTGACCATGTTTACCTGTGTTTATTGATGTGTTGCTGTAGCAATTAAATGCCTCAAATAAGACAAGAATCTGGAGAATAGCATGATTATGAAATGATGCATTTTGCCCAGTAAAGGTCAAATGACTGTTAAAGCTATCTCTATGCAAGTAACTTTCACTGTGGTTTGATAGAGACCAGTGATGGGGAAAGAGAGTCATCATGTTGAATCCAGTAGTGAACACTGTACCAGGAGCAGGCAAGCTGTAACCTCACACACAAAAGCACCATATCCTAAGAGATAGCAACCTGAATTATACTGGGTTTGGTCACTTGTTCATGTTTATTTTATAAATTTCTCTTGGTTTCACAATTGTATGTGTGCTATAAGCCCAAGGATTTTTGTTGTTGTTGCTTAGTCGTTAAGTTATGTCCGACTCTTTGCGACCCCAAGGACTGTAGCCTGCCAGGCTCCTCTGTCCATGGGATTTCCCAGACAAGAATACTGGAGTGGACTAATTTGCATTGTAAGGCAATAGTGGCTGTTTTCTTTTCTTTCAAGCGAGTCCACCTGTTCCTCAAGAAACTCTGGCTGTTAAGGGTGTGTCTTTGGAATGTCCCTGGTGGCCCAGAGGCTAAGACTTTGCATTTCCAATGTAGGGAGCCCGATTTTGATCCCTGATCAGGGAATTAGATCCCACATGCTGCAACTAGACCTGCTACTGCCAAATAAATAAATACATAAATATCTAAGAGTCTGTCTTTGACAGAAAAGAAACTTATGGTTACCAAAGAGGGAAGCTGGGGGAAGGGATGGAGGATAAATTAGGAGTTTGGTATTAACAGATAGACACTAATGTTAATACATATAAAATAGGTAAACGACAAGGACTTACCTGAAACCGATTGATGTCATTTCAAGGGGGTGTCTGAAGAGCTCTGGTACCATAGTCCTTTATGTCTCGTTGCAGAGAAGAATTCCAGAACAGCAAGGTGACAGACAAGAAGTGATTTCTTAGATTAGAACACTTGTGAGGCTTACAAGTGGGCAAGAAATGCTGTGCCCCAAGAATTTACTGGGCTACAGTTTCATAATCAAAGGAAAAAGTGGGGAGGGAGAGAAGAACTTCATTGTCTTTCTTGAGTAGACGTCATGTTTTTATCATCAGTTCTTCCTCCAGATTGAGCAGGGGAGTTCTCTTATCCCCGCGTGGTCAAGCTGGGTCTACAAACTGTGGTTTTTTTCTGTGTGCAGAGAGAATATTCTAGGGATCATTAACTTACTGAGCTCACTGGGCATGATGTAGGTCTCATGCCACCATTGTTTTATTGTTTGGGGGCATGTCCCATGCTTCTGTCGCATGATTTTGTTGCTAAGCAAGCTGCTTGGTTTTGCGATTAAGCAAACCTGCTCTCTTGAGTAATCATTAACTTACAAGAGTGTCCCATATTTTTCTAGTTATCAACTAATTAGCCTTTATTTTGTCCCTTCGTTTTGTCCCTATCATACTACATAGGACAGGGTGCTATATTCAATATCTTGTGATAACCTATAAAGAAAAAGAAGCTGGAAAAGAATAGATATAAATATATAGCATAATATAGATATATAACTGAATATGTAACTGAATCACTTTGCTATACACCTGAAACTAACACAACATTGTAGTTCAGCTATACTTCAGGTTTTTTTTTAAAGAGTCTGTCTTTGGACTTGTCTACCATATACACTCGGAGAAAGCAATGGCACCCCACTCCAGTACTCTTGCCTGGAAAATCCCATGGACAGAGGAGCCTGGTGGGCTGCAGTCCATGGGGTTGCTAAGAGTCGGACACAACTGAGAGACTTCACTTTCACACATTGGAGAAGGCAATTCTCCAGTACTCTTGCCTGGAGAATCCCAGGGATGGGGGGGCCTGGTGGGCTGCCGTCTATGGGGTCTCACAGAGTCGGACACGACTGAAGCGACTTAGCAGCAGCAGCAGCAACCATATGCACTGATGTTCTAAAAGTTAGTGACTGTGTTTGGTTGGTTTGCTTTCTATATCACCTACTATAGTAGTTAGCAATGTCTATAATCACTATAGACATTATGACAGACAGTGTTATGTTAGTATTGCCCTTGTACAGTATTTTGGACACCATGGCAAATTTCACATTGGTGTTTTTCAGTGAGCCTGTCTTCAAGTCCCACATCATCAAAACTACTCCAGAGCATCATTATTCTTTATAAAATTTCTTGTCTTGGTTGGAAAAATCTTAACTGGTATCTTGGCCCTTGGTGATAATTATTCCAATAAATACTCTCTGAGAAAAAATTTTATGGTGCATGCTTTTTATAAATATATGTGTAGGCAGATGGGTTCCCTC